>NC_065567.1:3940723-5193468 GCF_022605725.1 Anthonomus grandis grandis | reverse complement strand
ACACATCTCGTGAGAGTATGGTTTTTCTGTTTTGTGAAAAAAATTCCTAAAATATTTGTTATCAGTGTTAAGATTGTGTTTGTCTCACAGAAATCTACAGGATGAGCCAATCTTCAAATTTGATTTAAATTAATCACAAAAATTTTTTTTTTTATAGTTTTATTATTTTATAAAAATATCCTTAGACTTTTCCGATGTGTGTATAAACGTAGTGATATTTTCAGACTGACATTCCGAAGCATGGGTAAACTGCACTCTGTGAAGTCAAAAAGAGAAAACTAAATTAGGTACATGCAAAAATTACATTATCATAAGATCATACAATTCAAGCCGTGCATATTATAAAATTAATATAAATAATAATAATAATAAAATGTCTTTATTCAGCAAATGTTGTAATAATGCCTATTGCTTGCAAAGCGAAGGTAGCTACAAGCTACTCGTAAACTCTTAACCTTATTAAAAAAACTAAAAAAAATATTGATTGATATATGTATATAATATAATATAAATAATACCGATTGATTCTTTAAAACTAAATTTTTTAAATTTCTTTTAAATGTATACAAACTGTCATTAAACATAGAATTTTGACTATTATAAAAAAGAATAATATTGTATGTAAAAGAAATGGCGGACAGAGTAGATGAATTATGCGGCATAGTAAGGATATTATGTCTATATTTCGACAATGTACTCGATTTCTAGGTAAAAGTTTTTCATATAGATATTTGTGGCTTCGGGTATTATATAAACGGTATATAAATGTGGACAATAAAAAAAACTTAAATAAATACAATATTTTGAGCCATTTTAAATTATAAATGTTTTGAGAGACACGATCAAACCTTCTTAACTTAAACATAAATCGGCAACAGGTGTTTTGAATACATTTTAAATGGTACTGTGCCTGTTGATCTAAACAGGGTAAATAAACTATCAAACAATATTAGATAATAAATAAAACAAATGATAAAATAATTCTTCTAATTAACAAAATACATAGTTATCTTAAGAGTTGCCACATTACAATATAGTAACTGACGACCCTAGATACTAGGCGTTAAAAGCCAGTAGCCAATGCCAGGTAAAAAAAAGTTGTAATTTACCTAAATAATAGGGTGTAACTAACGCCCTGTATAAATAATGCTAAATTCACCACAAAATTCGTAATTTTCATGTGAAAACACATAAAGTCACCAATTTTTAAAACGATACTGCTTAAAATCACAAAATTATAAAGAAATTTCAAATTGAAATTCCAACTTTAAATACCCTGTATCTCGTAAACCTGCAAAATTTGTATAAGACATGTTAAGCTCAATCGCCATATTTTGTTGTATAGGATCTTCAGTTCAGAGATTCCCCATTCTTAATTATAACAAATAAAGGAGTAGAGAATACTGATTTTATGTCAAATCATAAAATGATTTATTGTAAAGTCAATTTTCAAAATTTGCGATGCACACCCAAGCTATGTTTGATTATGTTTCGCTAATTCTATTAGTGATATGCCAAAATTGCACTGGAATAGTATTTACTATAAAAACGATATAAACAATAAAATAACTTTATTTAATAAGTTGATTTTGCAATTATTTGAGCCATGCGCCAATTATTAAGTCCCGTATTATTAAACCTAAGGCACCATGGCTTACTGAACACTTAAAACTGTTAATACGACAAGAGGATAGTGCACTTTGTGCTTTTAAAAGATTTAAGAGTAGACAGACAATTAAATAGACGAATGGAATGTTTATAAAAACCTAGGAAATTTCATTTTAGCTTCAAGCAAGTTCGAACAGAAAAAAGGAAATACTTTTATTCTTTATTTGATAATAAACAAAATCCTCCCATATGTGAAATGCTCTAAAAAATTTTAATATATGTAAAAATAAAAACTTTATGTCAACTTTCCTTTCAGATCCAAAAATTATTACTCAGTTCTTTAGTTTTTAGTCCCAAAAAAATGCAGACTGCTATGAATGCACTTTATATTAGAACCAAAAGTCGTATAATGATAATAACAGGATTTTTAATTTGATTAACTGATACTAAAAAAAAATTACTAAAAAATTTTAGTATAAGAATATAAATAGTATTCGGATATTATTGGGTTTTTCTAAGGCGTACGAGACCATCAATCATAATTTGTCACTAGCTAAATTCAAATATTATGGATTTAACAATGATTCTTTTATCCTTTTGCAATTAACTAACAGAAGTTGTGCATATTCTCAGATAATGGATATTCATATTAAGTGAATATTACTTGTGATGTCCTTTGCTTTCATAATTTATAGATGTAATATGTTAAGATCGTTCACATATTGCAAAGTGCAGCCATTTGCTGATGGCACTCAAATTTACTTAAGTCTTGAGGCAATTATAGGAGGCACAATTTTACATAAATCAAGATTTAAAAAAAGTACAAAATATCATTATTTAAAATTAAATCCACTTAAGTCTAAGGTTGATATTTATATTAATGGTACAATATTGGCTTATGTTATATCTGCTAAAATTTGAGAATTATTTTAGACGGTCAATTAAGATGTAAGGAACACTTAAAGAAAATTTGTCAAAAAATTTTTTTGCACTACTCTACTGCGTCATATATTTCATGCAGTATACAATAAATGATCAGGAAATCTGCTAAATCTACTAATTAATGTCTTTAAGACTAAATTTAAGAAATATCTGCTAACGTTGCAATTTATTGAGGTCAACTTTTAATTAGTTTCTTGTTTATTTTGCTTGACTTTGAGTTCGCAGTCTGAGAAATATGGGGCTGTGAAATATGTAAGGTTCTTAAGTTCGCCAAATATCTGTTTTACCTAAAAAAGAAAATATTCTCAATTTAAATTTAAAATTTAATTTTTCTTAAAAAGTTGATGGGAGTGTTAGAGAGGTTTTGTCAGAATGTCTGAACCTTAAATTCACAGACGCCAAAAAGGCAAGATAATATCGGATTTAGCCATGAACTGGAACACAAATTTCATAGAAGGTTAGGTTTTTTGTGAGTGAGGCATCTTGTGTCCCTCCACTGCGACCACAGTTCTATTTTGACTCACTCCTAGATGTTTATACTTCCCTTCCCATCCCAATCAAGTCCGCCCTCTTTAAGAGTTCGATAATTTGATTGGGGGAAGCCTTGTTATGTCTTCCGTCTTAGGTAAGGCATTGCCGAAGATGGCGTGCCTGATTCTCTCTAGTACCGGACATCTGCATAGGATGTGGTCTGCAGTCTAGTCTTCCTCGTATTTTTGTATTGTAGGCAATGCCTAATGCTAGTTCTGTTCATATAAGGTTCTTAAATTTGTAAATGCCTTCTTTATACGTTAAGAAAAATATATTTAATTTAAATTTTAAATAATAAGATGACTTGTATTTAATAAATTTATAAAAAGTTTTTTTTTACAAAATTAATAATTTATGAAAGTAATTATTAGAAAAGTAAGGCGCAGTCTAGCTAAATGGCAGCTACTCTACTAAACTCCATTTGCCTGGCTGACTCAAACTAGTTACAAAAAAAATTACCAAAGAAAATAAATACGAGGTCAGGTATGATCGAGACAAATTCTCTGACACCTTTATTTACTATCGAAAAAAATTATAGTTTTTCTAGGTATTTTTCCTCACTAGTTACGCATTTTGTCCACCTTTTTGAAAGTTTTTTGATGCCGATATCGAAAAACTCGGTAACAACAGCCATGTGGATGATAGACTCTACACTATCAAGTTGATGCCTAATTTAGCCAAAATGTCGCAAACGTTCATCCTACGGTTCTCCAAAATGAGTAACTAAGCGGCGAATATTATCTGGTGTCATGCTAGTTTGCCGTCGACTATCATGCTGTTTATTCCCGACGGTTTCGAATAACAATACGTTACGCAATGGCAGTCGGTACTTACACTCATGATCATTAGCATGGGCGTGAAACATGCTTTTCACAAAAACTATGCTACATTGTTCGTAAGGTACTCAGCTATCACATACTAAGGTTGTGAGCTTTAAAAAATACACGCGCGCCTTTTACAGCATTTTTCTCTGTCATATCTGAACTGCCCTCGTATTTTATAAGAATCTATAACACAAGTTTAACTGTCTAAACTTCAGTTTAAAGGATTATTATTAATTCAATAGGTAATGGTTGTATAGATTATTAGCATTAAAAGCACTGTTATTCTAATAGACATTTGATATTTCTGAATTGAATATTGAATCGTATCAAAATTTAGGTTTTAGAAGGTAGTGGAAATAACGGGATTACCAAAAGTTTATTTAAATAAGAAGTTATCCGTATGCAACTCTCTAAGGCTGTTCAACCTGAATCAATTAAATTGTTTAAAAGTATGTGGTCATGATTTCACAGTCCAGATATTAGCCGTGAGCAGATGCTTTGTATTTTTTGTATTCGATTTTTATGAATGACGTCTCCATAAATAGCTCTAGACGAAAGCCCGGACCATTAATGAAATCACAACCATCATCCATAAAGCATCCTGCGAACATAAAAATTTTTAATGATAAAAAAGACTTTTAACCCTGTTCAGTATTCAAAACAAAACCAAAATGTTTTGCACTAGCAACCTTAATATTTAGCCTCTAGGTTAAAATCCATATTGTTATAAGACTTTTAACCCAGTTCAGTATTCAAAACAAAACCAAAACTTTTTGCACTATCAACCTTAATATTTAACCTTTAGGTTAAAATCCATATTATTTTATAAGAAAAAAATTCTTAAGGCTAACAATCACTAGATTTTAAAGGGTTAAGTTTAAGGTTGTGTTTAAAGGAGAGTTGCTTCAGAAGTTTTTTATCGTATTCAATAAAAAAGATACATTAAATAATCTTAATCCTAAAATTTAATTTAAACTTAAGGGTCACCTGCAAAAGTTTGTAATTTGCAATATTTTGAAGCCTTTATTATTATGTAAGAAGTATAGACAATAAATAACAACACCCCAGAATAGAATCTTAAGGCAATCAAAACAAATAGAACTACTTTAATACTAAAACAATTTTGTTTAATATTTCGCCTTTGGAACCTAATGCCTACTATAAAACAAACTTTTAATTAAATATTTTGAACTTAAAATATATAAATTGTGGTATACAGGTTGGAGAATCGATTATTACTTAAAGAAA
This sequence comes from Anthonomus grandis grandis, assembly GCF_022605725.1. Taxonomy (NCBI): domain Eukaryota; kingdom Metazoa; phylum Arthropoda; class Insecta; order Coleoptera; family Curculionidae; genus Anthonomus; species Anthonomus grandis. Next base: position 5,188,315 of record NC_065567.1, on the reverse strand, counting down.
GGTGCATGCATTTCGTGTGCTCTGCTACGTAGTTTTTTTCATTAACGTTGTACTGTATGTGTATGACTTTGATGGGGATGACTGTTTTACTTGCAATAAAATTTCGTAAAATATTAGATTCAGGCATTTCTAAAATATTTTTATAAAGCAGAATTTATATACACCAATATACAACCTACATGAAATCGTTATTTTAAAATGTTTATAATGTTGTATGTTGCATTATAAAGAACAAACCGTTATTCTGAATAAAAATAAAATATAAGCTTTCATAACTGTCGAAAAATTTTAACGTTACACAGAAATAAAGTTCAAACTCTTAAAAATAAAATCAACAAAAATTAATTCTTTAAGTAAAAGGCGCAAACAGACCTCTTTCATTGGCTTAATAATAAATTTATTCAAAAAATAGCCATTTCAAAAATGTAAAAGGGTTTCTGGTGAAATGAAATTGGCACATTTAAGTATTTTCTCTCGCAACTCCTCTAAACTTGGCTTACTAAATTCGTGATTATAAATGATTTCCATATTAATATTGCATTTGTTACAAAAATAGCCTTAATTATTTGTATAAAATTGTAGGTTTCAAATAGAGTTGTAAGCAAATTTTGCATATTTAATAAATTGATATTGAAGTCCACCACCATTCCTATTTTTCCGACAGAATTGATAACCAGGAATTCCAAACAAAGGAGAATCACTTCCCTTAGAGAGCCATGTTTCAGATAGCAAAAAAATATCGAAAATTTTTGTTACGGTTAAATCATGCAACTCTACAAACTCAGTAAAAAGTGATCTTACATTCAAGTGACCGATTTTAAATGCTAATAGATTTTACCATGAAGCACTTATACGTTTTTGCCACTGAACAGCCTAATAGCTTTATTGAATAAGAAAAGGCGATATTTTCATAAATCTTTCTTTATAAAAATGTTATTGGCCTAAAGATTTCTCCAACTTTTTAACATCATTGCAATTAATCTCATAGATCTCGAACCTTTCATAAGTCTCTATTTTATTTTTTATGTTTCCTATAAGATGTCGTAACTTTTAGGCAGAATTTTGATAGAGCATTTTGAGATCTAATTCTTAAAGAGAGAAAACCTTGTCAAAGCCTTTTGTCAAGATAGTATCATATGTATTGCATTTATTAAATTCAGCATTTCAGAAATATGAAAATAAAGAAATTTTCGTAAAAAGCACTTCGCTATAATAAGCATTAGTTCAAGCCTCATGTCTGATTGACTTTTATTTAAATTTTATTTTTTATGATTTTTTTATAAAAAGTATGTTGTTTTGGTTGTGAGATTTTATTTCGAGTGTATCATATATGTGAGCTTTTTATTAAATTATCAAGTCCGGACCGCCAGAGCATGGTGAGTCAGGTAAAATATTTCATTTAATCCTTTTGGAATTGTAAACAAAAACGCTCGAAAGAGCGATATTATTAATGGTAGGTATCGGGGGATGTTTTTTTAGCGATAGGCAGTCTTGTATAAAACACGATGAAGATTAAACGTGTTATAAGTTATTGAGTGTTCTTCAAAAAGGCAGTAATTTCTTACATCAGAGGTGGGATTCACTCACTAAAAGAACCACAGAAGAAATATAGTGCAACCTGACCTATTTCAAGTGTGCGGGTGTAAGCAATTTATTGCTTTGATCGTATTAATTTAGTGTGCGTTTTAATTTCGCAGTGATACTTTAGAGCTAAATTGTATCAAAATGGAGAAATTAACCAGTGTCTTAACTGCTGTTCTTCGTGGAATTCAGCAACAACCTCAACAAGCTGCACCGGTGGTGCCAGCACCATCAGCGCCAATTAATATTCCAGCTTTTGACCCGTCAAAAAGTGATGCGGGAGCGATTAGTTGGTGTGATGATATAGAGACTTTGGCGGTCACGTTTAAGTGGAGTAATTTTGAACAGCTTTGCTGAGCCGCGGGAGCCCTTGAAAGTGATGCAAAGGATTGGTATGACAACTGGCATCCACCAAATAAAACTTGGGCTAGTTTCCGAGCCGAGCTTTCTCAACTCTATCCTGTGAAGAGGAATCTCAGCAAGCGGTTACGTAAGCCTAGTATGTACAGAAGCGACCAAGCAACAGAATATTGTGAGTACGCTAGAAAGAAAATATCTTTGTTAAATTCTTTAAATTTTAATTTAAGTGATAGTCAAATAGTTGAAATAGTTATTGGTGATATAACAGACACACATATCAAAACAGCTGCTTTTAATAGCAGAATTGATTCTTTTTCCACCTTACTTAACTTACTTAACTTACTTAGTAATTATCAAATTTGTAAACCAAGCACCCAGCTTCAAGCAGGGGCTAAAACGCCCGAATTCGTTTAAAATTAATAATGAGGAAAAAATATGCTATTCCTGCAAAAAACCTGGTCATATCAGCCGATATTGTTTTAAATCGCATAAGCTATCTAACTATGATAATGCTTATAAGGCGAGTGGCTCAAATAATCTGCCCGGTATTGTAAAACCTTGTGAGATATGTAAGAAATTTGGGCATAGTTCTGGAAAATGTTTTTTTAAAAATCAAAATAAGGCGGGGACTTCGTCTAAATTCTCCAAAATAAACTACTTCTGTGTAGACTTAGATAATAATTTTTGCATAAAGTTTAAAATACAAAATTTGACCGTAAATTGTTTAATCGATACGGGTGCAGAATGTAGTTTGCTATCGGATAAAATTGCTCATAAATTGCACTCTCATAAATTGCACTGATGTCATTTGGAACCAACTTTTATGACGTTAATAGGTATATGAGGCAATTCAATTCCAAGTTGTCAAAGGTGTAGTTTACTAGTTGAAAGGGAAGGGACAGCATTTGAAATAAATTTTTATGTTGTTGAAAGTTCGGTTATGAAATTGGACGCAATTTTGGGTAGGGATTTAATTAATCACAAGGGAATAAAAATTTGCACTGATTCATGTGGGTCTAGAATTTATCTGGATTACTCAAATAAAACAGAGTCTAAAATGATTCAGAACGTAACAATTTCTCCCGAGAAAATTCAAACATCACTAAATGGACATGATTTCAACACATTGTTAGAACTTTTATTAAAATATAATGATTTCATTACTGTTGGTAATTCCGTGAGGGCAATAACAACCAAGCGATAAAATAATTCATTATAACCCTTACCGAATGTCATTTTTCGAACGAGAAAAAGTAAAAGATATTATTAACGACCTCTTGCAAAACAACATCGTACGCGAAAATACATCACCTTTTGCCAGCCCAGTTATTTTGGTGCACAAAAAAGATGGCAGCAGACGTTTATGTGTAGACTATCGTGCTCTGAATGAAATTACCATTAAAGATCGGTTTTTATTGCCGCGTATAGACGACCAAATTGATCAGCTGGGTGGAAGCAAGTATTTTACGACTTTGGACATGGCAGCAGGATTTCACCAAATCTCTATAGCTGAAAACTCTATTTATAAAACAGCTTTTGTCACGCCTGATGGGCATTTTGAATACTTGCATTCACCCTTTGGTCTTTCGAACTCCCCTGCAGTGTTTCAACGAGCGATTTGTAAAGCTCTGGGTAAGCTTAAAGATACCGATGCCTTGGTATATATGGATGACGTCATTATACCATCAAAAACCATTCAGGCAGGTTTGGAAAAACTCGATTGGGTCCTAGCCTCTCTCACTTCGGCAGGGTTTAGCTTAAATATTGTTAAATGTAAATTCTTCGAAAAACAAATTCTCTATCTTTGTCATGAAATTTCCGAAGATAGTGTAAGGCCTGACGAAGGAAAATTAAAAGCATTATTTAATGCGCCCGACCCAAAAAATGTAAAACAGGGTCGACAATTTATGGGGTTTGCCGGATACTTCCGGAATTACATTCCTGAATTTTCAACGCGCACAGCTTGTATCACAAACCTTACAAAAAAAGGAGTCGATTTTGTGTGGGAAACGGATCAAGAAATTGCAAAAAATTACGTTTGTGCTTTTCTGTCTCAACGACCTCTTTTGGCGATTTTTGACCCTACTTTAGACACGGAACTTCATACAGACGCGAGTTCTCTGGGATTTGGGGCAATACTCTTTCAAAAAATAGATAATAAACTAAAAGTAATATCTTATTTTTCAAAACAGGCTACAAAAGAAGAAAGTAACTATCACTCGTACGAGCTCGAGACTCTTGCTGTCTATTATGCAGTGAAACATTACCACGTTTACTTATACGGAATCACATTTAAACTTATCACCGACTGTAACTCGCCAAAAACAACTCAGAAAAAGAAAGATTTGTTGCCGAGAGTCGCGACGTGGTGGCTCTACTTGCAATCGTTTGACTTTAATATCGAGTATCAAAAAGGCAAATACATTCCACACGTAGATTATTTTAGCCGAAACCCACCGCAACCATCCGAAAAGATCAATTGTGTCACGCCCGTGAATGTTCTTACAACTGCTAACTGGCTTAAAATTAACCAAAAGCGTGATCCCGAAACTAACGATATTAAATCAAATTACTTGAAGGTAAGCTAACTCACGACTATTTTTGCCAAAACGAGGTTCTTTTTCGGGTTAATTACCCGGGCCAAAATCCACCAACTTACAGGGCTTTTGTTCCCAAGGGAAGTAGACTCGGGTTGTTAAAAAATTTTCACGACGAACAGTCACACGTTGGACCGGATAAAACTTTTGCAAAACTAAACCACTATTTTTGGTTCCCGCGAACGGCACGATTCGTCAAAAAATATTGTGACCACTGTCTTAAATGCATAGCAAGTAAAAAACACACTGGACGAAAACAGGGACTATTACACCCTATTGAAAAAAATTAAATTCCTTTTCACACAGTGCATTGCGATTGTGTGGGACCATTCCCTTTAACACCAGAGGGTTATAAACAAGTCCTTCTTTTAATAGATGCATTCACAAAATATTTATTTTTAATCCCGTTAAAAACTCTTTCTGGTCCTGAGACTAGTAAAAACCTAGACATTTATTTAAACATATTCAGGAATACTAAACGGTTGATAAGCCATAGGGGAACTAATTTTACCGACCAACAAGTAAAAGAGTTACTCTCAAAATTAAACATTACCCAACTTTTAATTGCTAAAAGCGCCCGCCGCGGAAATGGGCAGGTAGAACGATACGTCTCAACAGTTCTAGATCTGCTCCGCGTAGAAGTAAATAACAATAAGTCAGAATGGGCGAGCGTTCTCCCTAAGTTGCAACTAACCCTTAATACCACTGTCCAAAAGACCACGGGATTTTCCCCACTCTATTTGTTAACGGGGCAACTTATGGATACCAGGGTTATTCAAAATTTAACAGAAAGTTTAAAACCAGTGACAACTATTGATCGAAATTTAATTAATGATCCTAAAACCGCTTACGAACGCTCTCTTCGTTGCAGTTTAGAGTCAAAAGAGCGATTTGACAAAAGACGAAAAACAACAAAAAATTTTAAAGTAGGATATGTAGTTTTCCATCCGTCTGGAAATTCGCACCTATCCAAACTGGATCCTAGGTACGAAGGTCCATTCGAAATCATACAGTTGTTGCCTAATGATCGGGTAGAAATTAAAAATTTAGCCACTAATCGCAAAAGAACTATTTCTACTGAAATGATGCGGGTATGGCCAGGTGAATTTGAAGAGGAATATATTTAAAATCATTGTTTATTTATGTTTCTTTTTTTTTACTTTCTTTTGTTGATATTATAAAAATTTTGTGTGTTATATCTAGAGATATGAATAGTTGTTAATTACGTTGTAGCTATTATTCAGTATTTGGTAATTTGCTAAACGATAACCGTGTGAGCTTTAATATTAATTAGTTATTTGTAAGTTATAGTAAAGCTCAATAAAAAAAAGGAAAAAGGAAAAAGGAAGAAAAACAAAAAAAACTACACAATATTGATAATAGTGATAATAGTTTGGTTGAAAGACTTGCTCTTTGCATCAAGGTGATGGGACCTTGAGTGTTGAAACGACATGCTCTTTGCCTTGTTGAATGATTGGTATTAGTATTTCTTGCTAGGTATCTGTTGAAAGACGTGCTCTTTGCGACAAGGTCATTAGGACTTGATTGTTGAAATTATGTGCTCTTTGCAATAATGAGTGATGTCTTGTCAAAAGGCCAAAGATCTGCTCTTTCCGTTTAGATCATTAGTATCTAAACGTTGAAATGACGTGCTTTTTGTATTACCATGTGATTAAAATGGTAATTTGTAGTACGGGCTAAAATATAAAATTCGGGAACGATTCTAGTGTCAGGATTGGCCGTGTGAGCTTTTTATTAAATTATCAAGTCCGGACCGCCAGAGCATGGTGAGTCAGGTAAAATATTTCATTTAATCCTTTTGGAATTATAAGAAAAAACGCTCGAAATAGCGATATTATTAATGGTAAGTGTCGGGTGATGTTTTTTTAGTGATAGACAGTCTTGTATGAAACACGATGAAGATTAAACGTATTATAAGTTATTGAGTCTTTGATTTCTTCAAAAAGACAGTGATTTCTTACATATAGTTCTTTGGTAGCGTGTGTGTGTGTGTTATTGGTCATCTATAAAAACTTAATTACTAAATATCCATAAGGTTTAATTTATGTTTTTAGATCTAATAATACTTTAAGGGAAACATGTAACAGTTTTGATTGTTGACATTATTATACCACTTTTGAGACCAAGACTCGTGACTGTGTTTTTTTCAACCTTGTTTAAAATCGTATTGCCTAACGTTGTCTGTATCATTATGTTCTTGTTTTGTGCAATTTCTAAAGTCGACCTTAATCGGCTTATAAATACGGCATGTCATATATAAATATTCACTGAAAAATTATAAATGCTAAAAAATACCTTATTCTCTACACACGTAGCGATTTGCTATTAAAAGATAATTATTTTTGTTTGACGCTTTTAATTTAATATTGGCATGTTCAAGCCAAATTAGGAATCGATATACGATGCGTGCTCAAGGCTCATTTTTAGCTTCTTTCTACTTTTTATTTAGCTTAATGGAATTTTAGCCAGTTATGCTTCTAATTGTAAAGAAATGAATGAAATCATTCGGAATAATGACTAATATATTTTTAATGAAAGAGATGAAGAAATTAAAGTTTGAATTTTCTTTCCAAAATATAAACTCTACAATTAAGGCTTTTGTTAGAATTCGCTTTTAGTTTTCTTAAATGTATTTTTATATGTTTTTTATTTGTTTTTGGTTAACGCAAGCGACAATAATTTTTTAATCACGTTATTATTTTTTTGACCGTAGTTTTGAAATCTAAACAATTTTGACACAATTGCAAGTGTCGCTTCTTAATATGGGCTTTTGTAATGAAAGCCTGTTTCAAATTCACAAACTGTATGTATAATATATAAAGAACACGTTACCAACAATTATGATCAATAAATAATAATTTGACAATACGAAAATACGTTGCAATACCCTTTGCGTGTTTACGCTTGGGAATTCTAATTTATTCTGCCCGAAACTTAAAGATGTAATATAATATTCAACCATCTCGGTGCGAAAACATTCCTTGTTTCCTTCCCCGAACTCGTCGTTAGTATGCTGACTCATAAATGCCTGACTACTTTTGGTAGACACGTGTGATATGACCGCACGGCCATCCTGTAGTCCTTGCGTCCTCACGAGGATTCTGGAAGAAAGGAAAACAAGGTTTTAGACCAAGATCTAAACGCTCATCAGTTATGCCAAAGGCGGCGATCAGTTATGCCAAGGACGGCGATCAGTTATGCCAAAGACGGCGATCAGTTATACCAAAGACGGCGATCAGTTATGCCAAAGACGGCGATCAGTTACGCCAAAGGTGGCGATCAGTTACGCCAAAGATAGCGATCAGTTAAGCCAAAGATAGCGATCAGTTTTTGAAAGATTTTTGTACTTACATGAGGACTTCATGACTTTTGGATTCTAAATGGTTTGATGTTATCCAGACTGAAGACCCCTTCGTAAGGTTTCTGTGATCTTTCGGTGTGGATGTCCTCTTTGACACGATATCGATCATTTGGCAAAATTTCGACTATTCGAAAAGGCCCCCTAAACTTTGGTGGTAGCTTCTTACTTTCGTTGTTGGCTGGAAAACTAGTAACTTTTGTAAGAACTAGGTCGCCGACTGAAAAATATTGAGGTGGGGCTCTCTTTTTATTAAAGCTAAGGTTTTGATTAATTCGGTTGTCTTCGAGATTTTTAGCTGCTTTTTTGCGGCTTTTGGTTACGTCCAGAATTTTCTCATCTGACATGTTATGTCGATCGCTGTCAGTTTTAAGATTGAAGCCAAGAAGTAATTCTGAGGGCGTGTATTGTGTAATTCGGTGTTTAGTGCAATTTATTCCCTGTTGTATTTGACCGATTTTGGAGTCCCATTGATTTTTACTAATGTCTGCACCTGACGTCGCAAAAGCATCTAAGATCACCTTATTGACCCGTTCGACCTGTCCATTCCCTCTGGGTGTGCCTACAGCTGTTGTAAACAATCGAATACCTTTACTATCCAAGTAGTTTTTAAATTCACTCGATGTAAATGCGGTTCCGACATCTGCTATTATACGCCTGGGGTTACCCAGGATGGAGAAGAGGCTTTGTAGCTGTTTTAGCACCTGTTTAGCAGAAGTATTTGGAACTGGATTAATATAGGTAAACTTGGAAAGCCCGTCCACAATAACTAATAAATATTTGTTACCATTTTCGGTTTCAACAAATGGTCCATGTGTAGAGTATGGTGAGGTCTAGCATACTTGGGCAAAGAATATAGATAACCATGTTGTTTACCACCATGTTCTTTATGATAAAGACAATGTAGACAAGCGCTTATATATTTCTTTACAAATCGATTCATTTTAGGAAACCAATATGAACGTTTAATTCTATCAATAGTTTTATCGAATGAAAAATGTCCGACATCATCATGATTATTTTCAACGACTTGCCACCTACAAAGTTTAGGTACTACCTATTTACGACCATACGGAGTTATTTTAAATAACTTATTTCCACGAAGGTCATAGTTCTTAAAAATATCCTTTTTATCCGTATCATCACCACTTAATAAAATATCTTTAATATCAAGGTCCAAGTCTTGCGCCTCCCGCAAATAATCATTTTCCGTTATAAGACAGATTTGAAGCTCATTTGATTCTTTTTCTGGATTTTCAAAATTCCGGCTTAATGCGTCGACATGTTGCATTTGAGAACCTGCTTTATGGCACGTTTGAAATGAAAAATCTTGCAGAAATAGAATCCAACGAGCAATGCGTGGAATAATTGATTGTTTATTCCAGGTATTTTTGACTGCATGACAATCTGTAAAAATAGTGAATTCATTGCCTATCAGATAATATCGAAATTTCTCCAAAGTTTTTACAATTGCCAGTAATTCTAACTCGAATGAATGATAGTTTTTCTCTGGCTCAGTCGTTTGTCTACTAAAAAATGCGACTGGATGTTCGATATTATTTGATTTTTGTGTGAGTATACCTGCATAGCCTTCTCTACTAGCATCTGTATATACAGATGTTGGCAATTTAGGATTAAAAATTGCTAAAACTGGTTTTGATATTATTTGCTTCTTTAGAAAATCCACAATTTTTGAATGTTTATGGTTCCAAGTCCATTTTGAATTTTTTTTTAACAATGATGTTAAGGGAGCCGATATGCGTGCAAAATTTGAAATCAACTTGCGAAAATATCCGACCAAGCCTAAGAATTGTATTAACTGGTGTTGTGTTTTAGGGTAAGGAAAATTAGACACAGAATTGATTTTAGCGTCTGAAGGTGATGTTTTGTTGAAAGTTATTTCATAGCCAAGATAGCTTATTTTTTCCAGTAAAAAGAAAGATTTTTTTAATTTAATAGTTAAGCCATAATTTTTCACAATTTCCAATACCTTGTTTAGAATGTCAATACCTTCGGACAGTGTTTTGGAAGGTATTAAGAGGTCATCCAGGTATGGCCTCACTTTATAACGACGAAGAGGAGAAAATATTTCATTCATAAGCCTTTGAAACTCCGAGGGCGCATTACATAACCCAAAGGGTACTCTGATATACTCATAATGGCCCTCAGGGGTTACAAAGGCAGTGTAGAGGATTAATTCTTGACTCACTGGAATCTGGTGATACCCAGAAGCAAGATCCAAGTTTGTAAAAAATTTATAGTCGGATAAATTATCGATTATTTCTTCTATTATGGGCATTGGAAATTTGTTTTTTATAGTTATTTTATTTAATGCTCGGTAGTCTACTGCTAATCTCTTTTCCCCATCTTTTTTGTTTACTAATAGGGCCGGACTTGAATAAGGCGATTTGCTTTCTCTAATAATTTTGGCATCAAGTAATTCTTTTATAATATTTCTAAAAATGGTTTTATCATAATATGATAAATAGATGAAAAACTATTCTCAAAGTCATTAATTAATAAATTAAAATTAGAATTGGGAGGTCGATAGACGCAAAAACAGTAATATTTATTTCTGATTTTTAATTTAAGAATCAAATACTCTAAAAAATGTGCAACAGTAAACTGCAATGAAACAATTTCTGGCGAATAAATGCTCTTTATTTTTTTTATTGCTATTTATTTTTAATGCAGAATCAGAAATAACGCATTTTTGTACAAAGGATGTCGTACAAATGAATAGTGGTTATATAAGCAATTTTAAACGAAAAATGATTATAAAATGTAAAATTAAAGAAATTCCTAATTAAATTAAATATTTGTATTTTGTTTTTTTTAATTGTTGTTGTCGCTGTCATTTGTCGAATATATTTTGGTGCAACTATTTGAAGTATTTTTACATTTGCAAATGGTGTTTATTTTTTTTGAGAGGCGAAAACAGTGTCATCATGCGTTTTATTAGTAACTACACTTTATTACCTACCGTTATTGTTTGAAATATGAGAAAATTAACCGAACCTAAAGGAATCAAAATCTTGTGCATGATTGGTTTCGGAGATATGTCAACTCAGACTCAAAGGAGGTGGTTTAACTGTTTAATGCAACTCATTCTGATCGGTCGCCTATTAGCGAAAGCAGAGTTGAAGCAAAGTTTCGTGAATTTGGGCATGTTCAGGATACTTAAAAGGCTGGTTGGGGTTCAATAACTGAAGAAGATCAGCTTAACATTCTGTTAACGATAGAAGATAATCCCAAAGACACAATCACAGGTACGGCTTCTAATGTTAATTTATCGCGATCTACTGTGCATAAAGTATTGAAAAAAGCAAAGTTCCACCCTTATAAAATCTTACTTCAAGACCTATCGGGAGATGATTTAGATTGCCGAAATGAATTTTGTGAGCAAATGCAGCAATTAGGTAATGATAACAATAATTTTGTAAAACGGATATTATTTTGTGATGAAGCAACGTTTACTCTAAACGGCCATGTGAACAGACAGAGTTGTTAATACTGAGCGCCCGAAAATCCTCATTGGTTTACAGAATGTAATATACAACACCCTCAAAAAGTCAATGTGTGGTGCGGTATAGTGAAAGAACGAGTTTTAGGACCTTAAATTATTGATGACGCTCTCACTGTTAAAAGGTATTTGGACTTTCTTTAAAATGATCTTATCTCTGCTCTGCTAATTTTGTATCCGCACTTGGAACCACTCGACATGCACGTGATCTTTTTTTTTAGCAAGACGGAGCCCCGCCGCGCTATACTTTACCCGTTTGCAATTATCTATATGAAATTTTTTCCAAATCGTTGGATAGGTAGACGAGGGTTCATTAAATGACCACCCAGATCGCCAGATTTAACTGCCCTCGATTACTTTTTATAGAGATACTTAAAAAGTAATGTGTATGTCACTAAACCAGAGAGTTTAGAAGATTTAAAAGAACAAATATGCCAGGAAATCATTAAAAAAAATTTTAATCGCCTTGGTCAGGTTGTTAATGGCGCCATTCGAACATTTAATTTAGATAGGTATTTCTTTAATTTTATATTTTATCATCATTTTTCATTTAAAATTGCTTATGTAACCACTATTCATTTGTACCATATCCTTTGAAAAAAATTCACTTCTATAGTACTCACATTAAGGAAGGTATAACAAATATATGAACTTTTGAACCGGTAGTAGAGGCAGAAGTCACTAAAATTATATATGACATTAAAAGCAAAGCTTTTGGGTCTGATCAAATAAATACCCACCTAATTCAACTTTGTTGCCCTCGTATTATTCCTTACATCACGCATATTATTAATGTCTGCATTGAAATTGGCTATTTTCCACAGCGTTGGAAGCATGCATATGTAATTCCCTTACCTAAAGTTAATGAACCAATTGAATTTAATCATTTGCGTTCTATAAGCATTCTTCCGGCCCTGTCGAAGATGTTCGAAAAGGTACTTGAAGGTCAAGTGAGAGCATTTATTGGTGAGTTTGATATCATTCCTTCAAAGCAATCTGGTTTTCGCCCAGGATTTGGCTGCTCCTCCGCAATGGCAGCTGTTACAGATGATCTGATTAAGTCGGTTGATGACGGGAAAACAAGTGCTTTAATCCTATTGGACTATAGTAAGGCTTTTGATATGGTAAATCATTATATTCTCATAGCAATTTTGCATTACATTGGTTTTAGTATGTCATCTGCACGGCTTATTAGATCATACCTTGCAAATAGATCACAGCAGGTTATGTATCGGGACAGGCTTTCTGACTGTCTTCAAGTTATTGCTGGGGTATCACAAGGAAGCATATTGGGTCCTCTCCTTATACAATTTATACTTGTAATTTTGTTGACAGTCTTCAGTTTTGCAATTACCATCTTTACGCTGATGATACTCAGCTCTACTATTCTTTTAATATACGTGAAGTCGACATTGCTAACGAGAATATAAACCTTGACCTTCAGAGAGTTTGTCAAACCTCCGCTGATCGTAATTTAAAAATTAATCCTGCCAAATCAAATTTTATTATTTTTGGTAATGAAGTGTCAAAAAAAGTTGCCCAGGAGCGCCTAAGTCTTAAAATTGACAATGTGAATATACCTTGTGTAAAACATGCCAAGAGTTTGGGATTGGAAATAGATAGTGATTTGCGGTTTCGGGAACATATAACTTCAAAATTGAAAAAAGCTTATTCAACTCTCCGTCTTATTTATTCTAGTCGTCATTTTTTACAAAAAGATATTAAATTATTGCTACCACTAACGAATCTAAGCCATTTCAATCATTGTGATGTTATTTATGGGCCTTGTCTTGATAGTTTTGAATCTAGAAGGATTCAAAAAGTACAAAATTCATGTTTACGTTTAATTTATGGCGTCCGTAGACACGAACATATTTCACCGTTTATACGTAAATCAAAATGGCTTAACATGTACAATCGTAGAAAACTACACATGAATACATTTTGCTTTAAAATTCTTAAAACAAAAAAAACAGGATATCTTTTTGAGAAACTTGAATTTAGAGTCGATGCTTGTAATTGACCTTTACGTTTTAATGATAAAGTGTCCATACCTAGACATCGAAAAGAAATATTTAAAAGATCATTTTCATATTGTGCGGCTAAAACTATAAACCTATTTTCACCGTCATTTTCAAACACTTCGCTGTTGAACTTTAAAAAACGACTTAAACAAATTCTGATTGTTGAACAAATAGGCTCTAACTGAATTATAGGAGTAAGCTTGTCTAACTGGATCTCTTAAATAGCTGTGATTTCTTGAAAAACGGTTTTTTAAATTACGTGTTGAGTTATTGTATTTTTTTTTTTTTTGATTTCTTGTGTTTTTGTTTGCTGTTTTTGCTTTGTGTTTCTATTTTTATCTCTGTATTTCTGTTTTACATTTTAAACTTATTCTAAGTATTTTATGGTTCTATGATTTTAAATTATGTGTTTGCTTTGGCCATTATGTATTTTTGTATTTTGCATTTATTTTTAATTATGTTTATTTCAATTTTGTTACTCTACCTTATTTTGTAATGATTACCTTAGATTCTAAATATTTAAAAATGTAAAAGTTTTAATTTATTTGTGTTTGGGCTTAAGCAGTGCCTTACAACACTTCTATTGTAAGGTGTCTGAGGAGCCTTTTAGGACATATTGCATTGAAATTTCTGTATTTTTGGTTAATATTGTTGGTCCTAATAAACGAATTATTATTATTATTATTATTATTATTATTATTATTATTATTATTTTAGATTCTGCATTAAAAATGATGGTTTCTATTCCATATTGTATTCTATACGTCATATATGTATACTATACGTCATATATTGTTTTAAGTCACCCTATACATTTAACTAACTGAATACCCGCGGCGTTGCTCGCGTGAAATTAAAAGAAAAGTCGAAGAAGGCCTCCAGTAATAGTAAATGCAACTCACAATACACAAAAATAAAATCCGAAGCCACGGCTCATTGATAGTACATGCAACCCACAATTGCCACGCCGTTTTTCTTGAGGTCAAGGGGCGCAAATAATATAATATAATTATTATAAAATCAAGACACAAATAATCTTAAAGATGATTCGTTAGATGCAGAGCGAGCGGTAAGACTGAGTCGAGTCACCTCTCGGGTATCAGTCTCGCATGGACTCGCCTTGTTGTTATTTCTACCAAAATATAAATATTACAGAGGCACTTTTTCAATCATATTTATTAATTAGTTTTATGCCGCTATGCGATATTTATAATATCGCTAACACCCCTTATCGGTGGAATTTCAAAAAAATCGTTCGTATCCAGGGCCTACATTATAAAAAAACATTGTTGCTGTTAATTTTTTTCTTAAGTTGATGTCTGCGACTCGTTGGTGCGGGCAGTCTCCCTTCAAACTCCGAAGCCACTCCCCCCTTAGTTCTCAAGGTCACGGGTAACAATTTTCCCATTTTTTACCCCTTATCGGTGGAATTTCGAAAAATCCGTTCTTATCCGGTGCCTACATTATAACAGGAACCCGTTGGCCAAATTTCACGTTTCTAGCTATTGTAGTTTGGGCTCTGCGATGATGAGTCAGTCAGTCAGGACAAACTCTTTTATATATATCTACGTAGAAAAACTCTAAGCCAAATATTAAAATCGACAGGTTCGGGCATTTTTTTCAGAAACGGTCCATTTCATTTTTATTGAAAATATCCGCTACTTTATGGATGCACTATATAACAAACTAGTAAGTAATTCAGAAAAGTCTCTCAATTAATCATGTGCATTAAATAAAACAATAGAAGGTAAATTTAGAAGTTTTTGTTAACTGGATGACTAAACGAAATATTAAGACCCCTTTATATTATCCATATCATTAATAATTATTTTCCAGCGATTAGAATATGCTGAGTCATGAGTGGAATTTGTAAGGTATGAAACTTTCATATGGGATTTAGTGGCTACATTTTTCTTTCCATACAGTGCTTTTATTTCACAACGAACCACCCTTAATAACTTCTTACAAAAAAAAACACGTCAATCTATAGATATACAGGCGGCGCGGCGTTTAATTTTATATTTGATAAAGTTCTATCACTTCCAGCTAACCTCACTTTAATATGTCAAATGAGAGCTCCCATTGTGTGATTCATCATTGTAAGCAACATTAAAATTCAACAATGCCAAAAAAAAATTAAATCGGTTGAAGTATAATAAAGGATATTTTATTGATTTCAAACTTTTGTATTAAAAAAAAAAAACTGCTATCGCTACAGGAATTAAAATTTTAATTTGACGAGCAACTTTCTATGTGCACAAATTTCTTTTAATCCATCTACCTTATGAGCTTTAGGATTTATTTTTCTATTTACTATAGGAGGACTACTAGGAGTAATTCTTGCTAATTCTTCTATTGATATCGTTCTTCATATTACTTACTCCGTAGTAGTTCATTTTTATTATGTCCTTTCTATACGAGCTGTATTCGCAATTTTAGCAGGAATTATTTAATGATTCAGGTTATTTACGTGATTTTCATTAAATAATGCATTTTTAAAAGCTTAATTATTTAAGTAATTATATCTAAATACTTGGGTAATATGATTCCAATACAATGTATCTCAAATTTCTGGGATTTTAATTCTTCTAATTTAGGTGGGAGTGTCGTTATATACAGGTTACATGCCAAACAGCATGTAATTTATATTTACTATTTATAATCCCAGTGAAAATAATTTAAAAAAACTCATATGTTCTTATCCGATACTTATTTGTTCTTAAATTATAGCATAATTAAAATGTTTTAAATAGTTTACCATTTCTTATCACAAATGCTATACAGGTACCGATTGGTCTGTTTTGTTGTTCTGACATGGCAGTGTCAGTGTTAGTGTATACGTCTAGTAGTAAACTATTAGGACTCAAATCAAATAAAATAATTTATATATCACAAAAAAAATACAATACGGACAAATTAACCATTAAAAAAAGATAGGTACTAATTACTGACAAAGGAGGACGCTTTTACGAATACAAAACCTTTAGCAGTAGATCTACTTTAAAGCAAGTCTATTGAAGACCCCTGTATACCTTACTCCTGTACTCCCTTATACTAAAAAACTTCAACTTAATCAAGAGAAACATTTTAGATAAAGACTATAAACAAGATATAGAATTTAGATACAAAAGTTAAATAAAAGAAACTTAAAAAGGAAAAAAAAACGCAAAAGTCAACAAACATACAAGAGAAGAGGGAATTATATTAAATTATTAGAACTTATTATACCAATATATTTTTAAAAACAGAACCCAAAGGGAGAAAGGGATAACAATTATGCAAATATTAAATCGATATCGAGATAAATATACAGATTGCCGGGATTATTTATCTATTATATAGCCATTATACAAAATACATCCCTCTGTTATTATAATCGTATTTGCCCTGCGAGTAACATACTTTTAATATATTTCTTAAATTTAAAAACTGACAAATTTTCAAGTCATTTCACATTTCTATAACAATATTTATTTTATCATTTTCATTTTATTTTTAAAAGGAAGATTGTTACAAATTTGACCCTTATAACTCATTCAGTATATAGCAGAAGCATTTGACAAACAAAGCCAAGTAGACATAATTTACCTGGATTTTTCTAAGGCTTTTGATCGATTGGATCATAGTTTTCTTTTAAAAATACTTCAAAGCTATAGTTTTTCACCTGATTTTTAGCTCCTTATTTGAAAGTTATTTGTTAGGCAGAAAACAATATGTTTTTCACAGGGGCTTTCATTCACATAAATATATTGCATCTTCGGGGGTGCCGCAGGGCTCTAACTTGGGTCCGTTATTCTTTCTGGTATTTATAAATAATTTAATTACTATCCTTATCAATAAGAAGTTCCTATTTGCCGATGACCTCAAGATATTTTTCACTATCGTAAACATAAATAACTGTTATTCCTTGCATAGCGTCTTGAATTGTGTTGGTTTGTGGTACACTAAAAACAAATTAAATCTTAATGTCTCGAAATGTAGACTGCTTACTTTTTCATGGAAAAAAATCCAATTAAATTTAAATATGGTTTATCAACAAATCTAAATCGGTGTGAATCCATTTTGGATTTGGGTGTATTCTTTGGCCCTAAATTAATCTTTGTGGATAAGGTGGAGTCTGTCTTTATTCGCGCTAGTAGGGCACTGGGCTTTATAGTACGCAACTGTCCGGGTTTTAATAACATAGAAGCAATAAAAACATTATTTTTTAGCTTTGTACGTTCTAAACTTGAATACGCTTCTGTTATATGGAGCCCTTACTATGAAATTTATAAGTATGATTGAAAAAATTCAATGAAAGTTTCTTAAGTATCTATCCTTTCAAGTTGATGGTTTTTATCCTCCACAGGGCATTTCATATAAAAGTTGTTTTGCTTCCTCACATAGGCTTTGGAATCGACTTATTACCTGTGAGACCTTTTTACTGTCATCATCAATTCGACTTTTGTTGATATTGAGTTGAAGCCTAAATTCTCCTCTCGATTCTGGATGTTCCCAGATGCTCGATAAATAGGCCTTTCGCGGGTTGCTTGATTGTATAGTTTGCTGTCCCACTTGTTGGCATAAAAATGGTGATACATAGCAGGATGTCTAATAGCGTAATTCCATGTTTTGGTTGTCGGCTACGCTGAAATTTTGGGTCGTTCCTTAGGATTGTTTCATTGCTTTTCACTGTCTGTGCGGGTTGATGATAGTCTTGTTTCTTTTCGCATGGTAACGGGGTTAATTTTGTTACTGCCCTTTTTGTTTCCGTATTTCCTTTTCGGAGGGTGACTACTCGAACTTTGTTGTTATCACTTGGGTGCACTTTGATTATTTTCGCTAATGGCCATCTTGCTGGGTTAACGTTGTCTTCTTTGATAAGCACTACTGTCTCTATTTTCAAATTCTCTTTGTCTTCTTTCCATTTGTACCACATTTGTAGTCTACTTGGGTATTCTGTGGACCATACTTTCCAGAAGTCCTTCTTCATTTTTTTAATTAACTTCCATCTCTGAAGCATAGAGCCATTTATGTCTGTCTCTGACCATGCAAATGGGCCTACTAGTGGCCTTCCAATCAAAAAATGACCTGGCGTGAGTATTGTCTCATTGTCTGTAGCCTCATTTATTGCACACAGTGGCCGAGAGTTCAGGCACGCTTCAATTTTATATACTAACGTTGACAATTCTTTAAATGTTAATGTCGTTTCTCCAACGATTCTTCGTAGGTGGTGTTTTTTTGATTTAACTCCAGCTTCCCAAAGTCCTCCAAAGTGTGGTGAGGAGGGTGGAATAAAATGCCATTTTGTCCCTGTGGTGCTAATTGCGTCTTGTACTTCTTGTGTTTCAGTTATTTTTAGTACTTCGTCTTCTATGTGATTTGCTGCTCCGACAAACGTGCTTCCATTATCACTGTATGTCTGTGCATTGTCCTCTTCGTGAAATGAATCTTCTATATGCTGCCAGGAAAGGCTCTGTGAAATTCAATATGAATTGCCTTGGTTGCCATCCACACAAAAATCGCTATGTATCCCTTGTACGATTTATGACCTCTTCCTTTTGTTGTTCGGATGAATATGGGGCCTGCGTAGTCGATTCTAGTATGAGAAAATGGGGGTGATGGTGAGACTCTTTCTTTCGGTAGATCTCCCGTTATTTGTTGTGCTGCTTGCTGCTTATATCTAATACATTTTATGCTTTTGTTTATCATTGTTGCAATTGTCCGTTTTGCATTGATAATCCAAAATTTCTGCCTAATGTAGGCCAAAGTTAGTTGGTTTCCTCCGTGCAATGTTTTCTCATGGGCATCTCTTATGATGAGTTTTGTTAGATGGCTATTTCTGGGCAATATGATTGGATGTTTTTGATCGATTGGTATATTAGCATTCTTGAGTCTTCCTCCTACATGCATTATTCCATTTTGATCCAATATTGGGTATAGGTTTTGTAATTTGCTTCTTTTGTCAATTCTTTTACGTTGTAGTATTTTGGTTTCTTTTGCAAACTCTGACTCTTGTACACCTCGGATGATGGCTTCTAATGTCGATTCTAGTTCTGCTGGACTTAGATTTCCTTTTGGAGAGTCTTTTTTCATTCTTCTACATACTGAAAGAACTCGTAGCATTTTAGTCAATGACGAAAAACGGCTCCAATCCCCTCCTTGTGTGGTTATACATGCTTGATGACAATTGATCTTCTTTAGTGTTTCTTCAATTTTGGGGATTTCACTGTTTATATGCCATTCTTCTTGGTTGCATAGACAATTCGGTCCTTTTCACCATAATTTTGATTCTCTTAGAGCGGTAATTTCCATGCCCCTTGATATTACGTCAGCTGGATTATCTTGAGATTTGACATGGTTCCACTTCTGCGCTGGTATTAGTTTCACAATTTCGGAGACTCGGTTGGCGACGAAAGTGTTCCATCTTGTAGTTTCTCCTTTAATCCAGCCTAGTGTGATCATTGAATCTGTCCAGGCATAGACTTCTTTGCATTCTATCTTTAGGTCCTTTTTTGTTTTGTCCATTAATTTAGCGAGTAGCACGGCAGCACATAGTTCTAGTTTTGGAAGGGTAGTCCGGTTTCTTGCTGGAGCCACTTTGGATTTGGCCTGTAGCATAGTAATATTAATTTCATTTCCACTTTTCGTTATACTGTAAATTACTGCACCGTATGCCTTTTCGGACGCATCGCAGAATCCCACCAGATCAATTTCTTGGTTGTCGTATTGGATCCATCTTAGAATTCTGATTTTTGAAATGCTATTTGTTCCTTTTTGAAATTTTTGCCACTTCTTGTAGGGTTCTCCTTCGACAATATCATCCCATACTAATTTTTGAAGCCACAGATCCTGAATGGTTAGTTTTGCTCGAATGGTAAAGGGTGCTAACCATCCTAATGGGTCAAATATCTTCGCGATTTCTGACAGCATCTGCCTTTTAGTATTGCTGGTTCTTGTTATTGCATTGACTTTACAATGGAAGCTATCATCAGCTGGACTCCATAATATTCCTAGTGATTTCTTGACCTCTTCTTCACCAATTTCAACAGTGCTCTTTTCTTTTAGCTCTTCTGGGATTTCTTGTAGAAGGTCTTTGGAATTGCTGGACCATTTTCTCAGTGTAAAATTACCGGATTTTAGTAATTTTATTAGTTCATTTTGAAGCTTCTGTGACACTGTTGGCACCCGAAAGTACGTCATCAACATAAAAATCTTCCAGGATAATCTTCGATGCTTTTTCAAAGTTTCTTTGTTCATCGTGAGCTAGTTGGTGAAGAGTTCTTATGGCTAAGAATGGTGCCGGACCTGTTCCGTATGTTACTGTAGTTAATCGGAATTCTTGTAGTGGTTCATCTGGATGCTCTCTCCAGACAATCCTTTGATATTCCTGATCTGCACTATCCACTTTTATTTGTCTATACATTTTTTCTCATGTTGTCTCATGCTATAAATGCAACTCTGTGTTTTCTCCAGCGTAGTAGAATGTCTGCCGGGTCATTTTGTAATCTGGGTCCGGTATGCATGTTTCCGTTTAAACTTTGTTTGTTGGTTGTTTTACATGATGCGTCGAAGACTTCTCTAAGTTTCGTAGTTGTACTGTCTTCTCTTGTGACAGCTTGGGTAATGTGAGGTATGTAATATTTTCCTTGATTATAGGCGTATTTGGGCACTCTTTCCATGTGCCCAAGCCTCATGTATTCTTCCATAAATTGTCGATACTGGTCGTAGAGGCTCTTATTTTTTACAAACTTTTTTTCTAATTGTTGAAATCTTGCGATGGCTCGGAATTTTGATTCTCCTAATTGCGGTGGATACTCTTTGAAGGGCAGCTTCACTGTATAACTTCCATCCTTGTTTCTTTTTAATGTTTTTTGAAAGAGTTCTTCACACACTTGGTCTTCTGGCTTGATTTGGTGTTGACATGAGACTTCTTCAATTTCCCAAAATTTGGTCAGTTGATTATCTTCTTCTGTTCTTGATATCATGCTCTTTATTCTTAGGTGTTTACTCTTTTCACTGATGATCATTGTACCACAAATAATCCAACCAAATTCTGTTTTTTATCCTATTAGTCCATCCCGTTTTTTGAGCCCTTCTAGTATTATTTTCCCGTGTTCTTCTGCTCCTAGTAGTACGTCGATTGGTCCCGTTGTATTGAATGTGGGGTCTGCCAGAATAGTATTTTCCCATTCTCCTGCGTCTATCTCGTTGAACGGTTCACTCGGGAGCGCCTTCGTAGTGCTTAGTAATACTAGCAATTCTGTTGTGAGTATGTAGTCGCTGGGAAATCCTGGCCTTAATTGGACTTTTATTTTTGACTTGGAAACACTTGATTCATTGTCGCCGACTCCTGATATTTCGGCGCGTATTTTTTGTCTTGGTAAAGCTAATGCTTGTGCAGCCTCGGTCTGGTCGACTGGGAGCCTTGATCAATTAACACTCTTAATAAATGGGACGTGCCGTCGTATGCTGTGCCTTGGATTAGCGCTGTAGCCAGTAGAACTTATTTTTTATCAGTATTGTTTCTTTATTCAGCTGCGTGGTGAGTGCTTTGGGGGTGATTTCTTGAATTGTTATTTCTTGTGTTCGATTCATTGTATCTAGAGTTGACAATATTGTGCCTGAAGTTCGGTTTGTTGTTTCTCCTGAAGCTGTTTTTGGAGTTTCCATTTCTTGCGTTTGAAGTGGCTTGTCGGTCTTGATGTAGTAAAGTATTGTGGGGTCCACTGCAGATTTTGCAGTTGCTTGTTGCGGTGCGATCTCTCGAATTATGGCTTAAACATCTGGTACATAGTTGATGATCTTTTATCATCTTCATTCGGTCCATTGGTGATTGGCATAAAAATAGATTGCAGCGCCAAATATTATGTCCTCGGTAGCATAGTTGGCATACTTGATCTCTTGGGAATCTATCTTTTTTTTCTGAGTTGAGCGCTTCAAGTGACTGAAATTTTCTTTTTAAGAATTCTAAAATGTCTTCTAGTGTGGCGACTTCTAGAGGGTCTTCTAAAGTTTGCTCATAGATTTTTGTCGTTTTCTGGTTCCATTTTCTGCATATTATTCTTTCTACTATCGGGTACCATGATGACGTGTCGTAGCCTAGATTCTTAATGCCTTCTAGGCATTCGGTTGTGACATCATACAGTTGTTTAAGTTCTGGCACTGATTCGTAGGTAATTGTCGGGAACTCATAAATCTTGTCTACTAATTTTGATACAATGAGACGTTTGTTTTGATATCTCTGCTTCAATAAATTCCATGCTGCAGGGTAGTTTCCATCTGTTGTAAGTAGGTGCTTGATAGTGCTTTGTGCTTCTCCTCGAAGAAGGGATTTGAGGTACTGGAGCTTCTGTGCACTTGATAATTTATCTTTTCGGTGAAATTCTTTTCGTGAATGGATCCCCTATGGATTCTTGGTGTTTTCTTTCAGAAATTCATAGCGAGTTGTAGGTTTATCTCTGCAGAGTTCTTCTTCAATTTCTTCAATCAAAAATTGAAACTCTTGGACTACTACTTCTTTTCGTCTTAGTATTGCTTCGTCTTCTTCAGGCTTCTTTTCTTCTTCTGGTTTTTGCACGTCTTCAAATGGCTTTTTAAATTATCGTATAATCCCTTAATTTGATCCAAGTATTTCTTCGTGAAGTAACTATGACTGAATTCTCCGATTTTTTTAAGCTTCTCGTTATTTTCTACAATTGCGTCCCATATTCTGTCTCCTTGTTGGTTTCTCTGAGTAATATATGATGATGTTTTTCTTGAGTTTGAATCTTTCTTTACATTGGTTAGAAGTTGTTCTAATTCTCCCGCTAGCTCCTGCTGGCGGAGGGCAATTTTATTCGTTTCTTTCATGGCTTTTACCTGGGGCGGCAGTTTCTTGTTTTAAAAGTGGTCTTCTGGCAGCTTACTCCTGGCTTGACTTTAAGATGGAGGCGGCGTCGTGGGCGGCAACTCCTTTTGTTTAACTTGAAGATGGAGGCGGCGTCGTAGGCGGCAACTCCTTTGGTTTAATTTGAAGATGAAGGGGGCGTCGTAGGCGGTAACTCCTTTTGTTTAACTCGAAGATGGAGGCGGCGTCGTGGGCGGCAACTTCTTTGATTTAACTTGAAGATGGAGGCGGCGTCGTAGGCGGCAACTCCTTCTGTTTAACTCGAAGATGGAGACGGCGTAGTGAGCGGCAACTCCTTTGGTTTAACTTGAAGATGGAGGCGGCGTCGTGGGCGGCTGCTCCTGGTTCAATTAAAGGCTCGAAGGACCATGGAAAGATTTACGGAGGGTTCCCTTAAACCTTTTTTATTCCCTATTACCCTATAGCAGCCTCACTATAGGTTTACAGGCAAGGGTGGCTTGGTCGTAATAGGTTGAGTAAAGAACCACTTGATTGTAGAATTCAATACTGATTTATTTACCCAAAACTACAACTATTTATATCAGTCTTAAACTAATAATTCGTGGTAATTTTCAACACTAAGATGTTTTTTCTTTACAATACTTCCTACATTCCCAATGATGAAACCTTGCAAATTGTTTTAAAAAACTAAACAGTTCGTGATTCGGGTGACAGACCTATAACACGACAGACAACATTGTAAATAAAAAAAGTGAATTTAAAATTATTTATTACGAAGAATTGGAAAAATTGCTTGATGAAGCAAAATAGGACGATGTCCTTAGTGCTATTGATTCCGACTTGTGTAATGAATTTTTTATAAGTACTCTAAAAGGGTTAATCTCAAAAGTAACAAAAAATATTATAATAACTAATAAAAGGGAGAGACTTAAGCCGTGGATCACTGGAGGTTTGCCGGTATCAATAAGAAACAGAGATAAACTTAAAAAAGAATCAGTTTTACATAATACCAACATTTTTTTGTCAATCAGTATAAAGAGTATAGAAAATTACTTTCAAAACTTCATAAAATCAGCTAAATATTCGTATTATAAATTTTTGGCGTAAGAAAATGCTAGTGATCTTAAAAGGCTATGGAATATTATAAAAGAGGTAATCTGGTCATTAGAGATTACTTCCCCTGAATTAACAAATATTCGAAGCTCTGGGAATATCGAATTAACAGATGCAAAGCTTATAGCGGAGAAATTCAATATGTTCTTCAGTACTATTGGGTCTAAGATGGCAAGTAGAATAGACAATCTTAATACTAACTCTAATTGGTTGGGAGGGGAAAGAGTAGCGACAAGCTTCATTATGCTAACTACACTTACGCACCGAGAGTTAAAAAATCACATGAGTTGGAGAAAAAAATGGAGTTAAGGGTGGTGAAGATGAAATAAGTTCAACAATTTTCAAAAGGTTTAATGAACATTTAATGCAACCTCTTTTACACATTGTAAACACATCTTTCCATACTGGTGTTTTTCCAAAAGCAATTAAGAATGCAGCAATAATCCCACTACATAAGCATGGTGATAGAAAAGTTGTAAACAATTATATCTTATACCTATAGCCTTAACCAGCATTTTCGGTAAAATAATTAAAAAATGTGTTAGAAGTAATCTCTAAAGACATTTGACACGCTGGCAGATCAGATTCTACTGTACTGTTCTTTTAACCTTACTTTTTAACATATATATTTATAATATTTTCTGTCATAGGTGAGGATATAGTTTTTTGCTTTGCTGATGATATAGCATTAATTGTGAGTGGCGATGACTGATCTACCAAGCACAAAGCATGTTTTCTTAATAATAATAAAATACAAAACTGGTTGGATCAAAGTCTACTTTCTTTAAATACCAAAAAACTAATTTCATTACTTTCTCCTCTCATTAAAATTATAAAACTTATTTTTAAATTTACTGAATAGAGAAATATAAGACATTAAAATCTTTCTATTTTGCTTTACTAGAATCTATAATTAATTATGGTAATGTGGTTTGAGGTGTAGCAGGAGTTACAGAAATCAAATAATGCAGTAATGGGTTATTAAAGTAATGCTCTTTAAAAGGAAAAGATATCCAACGAAGCTGGTTTATAAACAAAGTGGCTTACTTTCACCAAAACACTTACATATGAAGGCAATAATTAGATTCATGTTAACATCAGACTGGTATAAACTGAATATTAATCATGAAGTGAATACCAGAAATGCAGCTCAAAATAATGTCTTATTACAAAATCTTAAGCATTCCATATGCCAGAATCACATAGACTGTCTAGGGCCAAAGTTTTATAACAGTTTGCCTGCACATTTAAGATCTACACCATACCAGAAATGCAAAAGAGAAATAATTAAATGGATTATAGCAGAGAATGATCATAATTTGTAGTAGTTTTAAATTAATTGAATTATCTTTTTTCGTTTTCTTTTATAGTATTCTTTGATGAACGACCTTACATTTTTTCTCTTTGTCTCTAATTTTAGTTTATAATTTTGGATATGTGTTGTTTCTTTACGGAGTGTCATAACTTTATATTTCTTTTTTCAATATACAATTATATATCAACAGCTTGACCTCATGAGATTTTTGTTATTTAGGATAAGAGTGCACACACAGTATTTTTAATACAATTGTGCACTGTAAATTATGAGCAGTAAAGGTTAATAATTTAGAAATATTAATTTTTGTTTTACTTATATAAATCGGTATTGTAGTAAGTAGTTTAGTGTTAGAATTTTAAGTAAAAAAAACCATTGTACCTTGTTATACCTACTGTTGATAAATAAATAAATACATGCTGTACTTATAAAAATATATACAGGGTGTTCATTTGAAAACTTTCCACCACGGATTTATCGAAAACCACTATTTAAAAAAAACGCTTATGTCGAAAGAAAACGAAATACGTTAAAAGGTTTGTCAAAAGGGACAACTTTCTTACCTAAAATTACTTCACCCACTGCCCCCCAGGGTCATCCCCTTAAAAATTTTAAACGGCAAAGGGTATCGAGTAATAGCTTGTTCAAAAGGTCTTTCGAAGTCTTTTATTTTGACGTTTGATTTTTTTAAATCAGTCGATTCGTTTTCGAGAAAATTAGAAAAATCTTTGTTGATCTTAATTTATTCAGATAGAAAACAAAGACATGAAAATATCAGTTTTTATTTCAATAAGTGTTCAAAATGTTGCCCGTTAGGGTTTGCCAAATCTACAATTCGTTTATAATTTAAAACGGAAACTACCAACATAAACAGCAATTCCAAAGATTAGACGTGGAAAAAACTAAATAACAACCTGAATTTTTTTCCGCATTCTTTTCATCAACACAGATATCTTGGGGACTAAGAGTGGAAATTATTCTAACTTATGGTGCCCAAAATTAATGTGCTCGGCAAACTGCCGTCACGTTAACGCCAGAAATCCGGAGAAGATAACTTTGCATAGGTATGTTACTAAGTTTACTAAAACTGGATCTGTTGCAAATAAAAAACGTGATCATCGGCGAATTTTGGATGAAGCCGCTTAAGTTGAAGTTTTGGGTCATTTTGGAATAAATCCTAATACTTCATTACGCAAAATTGTTGCTGCCACTGGTATTTCATTAGGCTCTGTTCACGCAGTTATCAAACTTCATAAATTTCATCCATTCAAAATGAAAATATTGCAAGAGTTAACCGAAGACGATTTCGATAGGCGAGTTGAGTTTTGTGAAAAAATGACTGAAGCGATTAATGATAATACTATTCATGTAAAAAATATCTGCTTCAGCGATGAATGCACATTTTATCTAAATGGATTTTTTAATAAGCATAACTGTAGATATTGGAGCAATGAGAATCCTCATGCATTTGTAAAAGGGCAAACCCAGTACCCTCAAAAAATTAATGTATGGGCAGGCATTTTAGAAAATAAAGTGATTGGGCCATTATTTATTAACGGAAATTTAAATGCAGACATTTATTTGGATATGTTGGAAAATATTATCAATCCGTTTATCACTGAATCCATTGAAAACCAAATCGATGATGATGGAAACCCTATACTTGATGAGGCTGAAATATATTTCCAGCAAGACATCGCTCCTCCTCACTATGTTCTTCCCGTTCGGCAATGGCTAGACGACGAGTTTCCAGATAAATGTATAGGGCGAAGGGGGCCTATAGAATGGCCTGCTAGATCTCCTGACATAACGCCGTTAGACTTTTTTCTATGGGGTCATTTGAAATCTATTGTGTTTCCTCCCCAACCTGAAAGTTTGGATGAGCTTCGTCAACGCATCATCGACAGCTGCCATGACATCCCACAACATGTTTTTGAAAATGTCCGTCACTAATTTGAACTTCGCCTATATCATTATTTGGCCAAAAACGGGCAACATTTTGAACACTTATTGAAATAAAAACTGATGTTTTCATGTTTTTGTTTTCTACCTGAGCAAATTAAAATAAACAAAGATTTTTTTAATTTTCTCGAAAACGAATCGACAGATTTAAAAAAATCAAACGTCAAAATAAAAGACTTCGAAAGACCTTTTAAACAAGCTATTACTCTTGCCACTGAAAATTTTTAAGGGGATGACCCTGGGGGGCAGAGGGTGAAAGGGGATGAAGTAATTTTAGGTTAGAAAGTTGTCCCCCTTGACAAACCTTTTGACGTATTTCGGTTTTTTTTTTTAAACAGTGGTTTTGATAAATCCGTTGTGGGAACTTTTCAAATGAACACCCTGTATGTATTTTTAAATCCAAAATATGATTTTTTGAATATGTAAAAATTCTTTCTATGTCAGCGGTTCATTTTTCTTGGGTTGCCGCTTACCGGCATAATAAGTTAAGAGTCATCGGCGAACTGTTTCATTTTGCAGAATTTCACTCAATTACATATATCTGATACATAAATGGCAAAGAGACGTGAAGAGAGAACAGATCCCTATGGAACACCCTTTTTTAATACTTAATACTAAATGCGGAGTTTTAAGGACCAACTTGCATTTTAGTTATAACACAGCTAAAACGAAGTGCGAGAAAATGGTATAATTAAATAAATCTACCACTTCATGGGAAAAACCAATATAACGGAACTTGACCAGAAGCAAGTCGTGATTTATAGTATCAAACGCATTGCTAAAATCTAGGAAAGTTAGGTAGGTACTGTTTTATATTTCTTGATACTCTTTTATATCATTTAAAATTCTAACTAAATTTAGACTATAATTTTTCCTGAATCCCGATTGACACTTCGGAGTTATTTTGTTGTCTTCAACAAATGTTTCGATTTGATGATAAATATGCTTTTTAAACATTTTTGACATTAAGAAAGAATACTAATTGGCCTTAAATCCTTTAATTCTTTTGGATTATAAACGTTTGCTGATGGTAAAATATTTGCGTTTTTCTGCAAAGTTGGAAAATATTAATTTAGAATACAAGAATTAATTATGTTTATTAGTACGTCTGCCTAGAAAGGCAAGCACAATTTAACATCCCTTATTGACAATCCATCTGCACCAACAGTTTTGGAATTTATGTTAAATATTTAAGTTTTTTTGGTTAATTTAAAGTTTAATTCATTAAGGCGATTACTTATTCTTTTGTTTTTATAAAACTCAATTACTTCTTGTAATACAGTGTTTGGTTTATTATCTGTTTCTGAAAAGAGATTGTCTATTTTAAAGGCATTATTAATATTTTCCGGAATGTATGATTGATTTTGATTGTAAGTTAACTTGAGTTTTGATGCAGTATGGTAAAATTATTTGCCTTTACTCTGTGAAAAAATATTAAAGTATGTTATTTTTTCCCGAATTACGGCGTGTTTGGTAAAATTCCTAAACTCTCTATAATATTATAGGTGATACTAGGGGAGGATGGGGCAAGTGAGACACCTTAAGGCTCTGCGGCGTATAACTTACTAAGTTTTCGAAATAAAAAAACTTACATCGTATGTAACACAAGTTTAATTGGTTTCGAACTAACATAACCTTAAAAATAAACTAAACATTAACTCTTTGGAAAAATATCAAACTTATAACAAAAAAAGAAAAATCTCTTTCCCCAAGTTATAGGGGTAAGTGAGTCACCCACATGGGGCAAGTGAATCCGAATGCTAATTAATCAACGACAATTGTCTCAAACATAATTATTAGTACCTGGCTCATTATCGAAAAAATCCTCATGTAACCAGGTACCACCACATTGCGTGCACATTATCCATTCTTCATAACAAGTGTCTTCGTAGGTCTCATGACAGTAAATGCATAATGTGTTTTTCTCTTCGTCCGGCATTGTTTTTATGTTGTGTTGTTTCTCTTCTAGTCTTGACGTGGCACTTTGCTTCTTTTGCTTAGAAATTCCTTCTTTTAATTTTTTTAAATTGCTAGTACTTGTCCCTGCTTTGTCGTCTAGTTTCTTTTTTTACTTGCTTAGCTTTCACTGGTTTTAATTTTTCTTCCAATTGATCTTTGTAAGGAGAACTGGTTATTATTTTAGACCCTTCTATGCACCTAGATTTGGATTTGGCATTTTCTTTCTTTTGAGAGGGTTTTGGAACTGGGCTTAAAGTTGAAACTGAAACATAACTACATGATGGTTGCTCTTGTTCAAAATTGTTTACTAATTCTTTAGAAGTACTCTGGATATCATCTTTTCTTAACAAGACTTCATCACTTATTACGGACGCTCGACGGGATTAATGTTTTCTGTCCTACATTCCTTTTGAAGAATGTTCTCGGCTGGCGCAAAGTCACTGTCTTCAAACACATCTGGATTATATGGGCAGATTCCTGTTTTTTCGAAACCCTTAATAATATTTATTGGTGTAAAAGTCTTAATAAGCGCATTTTTAATAATAGGAGCCATATCATATTCTGTGATCCTAGAGCCTGGATGATTTGTAAGCCAGTGATCCATTTCTTCTGCCAGATAGGTTTTAAATGGTCCAAAGACACTTACGTCCAGCGGTTGCAACTTATTTGATGTGTGAGGAGGTAAGGTTATAATGGAAACTCCTGATTTTCTAGCCAGGTTTACTAAATTAATGGACTTGAATGTCCCTCTAGTATCAGTAGACTTGGACAATCTGTTGTTATTTTGGTGCAGCCTAAAAAATAATTTTAAATTTGATAAATAGGTCAGCATCCATCCAGCCTGATGGAGCAGGAAATCCTACTGCTCCAGGAAATGAACAGCTCAAAAAACCAGTATTCATTCGAACACGAGGGAAGACCATAAATGTGGGAATAAACGTACCTGTAGCGCTGACACAAGCTAATAAAGTTGTGTTTTTTTTTTCCTCTAAAGAAGTTAATCTTCCCACTTTCTTCCGCTTTCTTCCCTTTTCAGCAAAAATTTTTCCCGGTTTTTGAACGCAGGTAATCCCCGTCTCATCACAGTTAAAAATCCGATGCGGCGGAAAATTAAACTTATCCAAGGTCTTTTTTAAGTTTTGAAAAAAATCATTTATCCTAGATTTGGAAAATCCTGTTACTCTTACAATGCTGGTTGCTTCAAATCTTGGAATGGAGAAGATTTTCTGACGATTTAAAAATGAGCTCACCCAGTCTTTTCCTGCAAGTTTTCGATCTTTATTAAAAGGATGGCTTATTTGATTGGCTCCAAATTGAAATGCAATCCTTCAAAGATCTGTGGTCGAAAGTCCATGAAACAGTTTTTCCAACAAAATTATATGTTCACATAATTCCTTTTCCATTTTTTCAGTGAATACGGGTTTGAACCTGCCGTGGTTTACAAGTGGAGTGAGCTGTTGACGCTTTAATCGTGATTGTAAGGTAGTTCTCGGAATACTAAAAACCACACTAGCTTTTTTAATTGACATCTCTTTATTTTAAATCGCTTCTAAGGCACCACGAATGGCATCTTCTAAGGATGATCCTTTTTGGGTTTTGCGCACGTAGTTATGCACCATTTTTCCTCTGCAATATATAAAATATATTTATAAGAACTTTTTATACTACAGTGGGTTAAGTGAGTCAGGCATGACTCACTTACCCCACTGTTCTTAAGATATAAAAATTTAAATCTTGAAAAGACAGATAAATGTGGCAAGCATAACGCGGCATTAAGCAAATATAAGGTTATGGTATGCACTTCATACAATATTAAGAAAATGCCTTTAAATTGGGGAAAATCCTTATTGATTTCGCTTAAAATATTATAAAACAACACGCAAAATTAAAAAAAAAAATAAATTTACCTTTCTTTTAGTAATTTTCAGCTAAATGCTTAAGGACACAATACGCGCTAATAGACATGTACACGACACTAATCATTGTCGTGCTATGATGCCGGTTGCTCGTAGGGATGTGTCGTTCGTAAATGATTCGGTCAAAATGACCGAATTTTTGCAACGACCGGCGACCCGTTTGATCACGCTCTGTGACCCTATCGTATCGTATAAACGGCCTTAATCTAAACTAGACCCCGGCCGCGGCCCGTTCAACGATCGATTATTGTCAGAGAGAGACAGTCGCGGCCGAATCGGGCCGAAGTGCCGGAAGCAAAATCGCGGCAAACTACGAACAGGTCGCTGGTCGCAGGTGACCGATGACCGATGAGCTGTTGACTTGTGATGTGAGTTATGCTTGCCTGTTTTTATAGTGTTTAGACCCTACAATTTTATTTAAATTTGAACGACCTTATCATTCAAATGAACCAATCTTGGCGAACGGGTCATTTCAATGAATGACCTGGAGATAAACGGGTCATCAAAAAGAACCGGGTCTTCCCATCCCTAGTTGCTCGACATATTTCTAGAAACGCACTTACCCCCTATGATTCACTTGCCCCACTCTCCCCTATTGTATGTGGAATTTAAAATATGTATTTTTGCCTCAATAATATCAGGTACAAAATGCTTCTTCCAAGGGAGCATCCGACCATTACTAATAAACGTATTAAAATGTATATTTTTGTAGTTTCTATTTTTTGTTAAGTGATAGGTCTATTTCTTACTGATAGTTCTGTTATAGCATTTAACTTTCGGAATATTAAGTTCTGTAAAAATCAAGTTATGGTCAGTACAGCAAGTGTTCTGAGATAGAGCCAATGTGCCTAATTTTATACAATGCATATTTTGACTTAAAATGATTAAATCGATAAGACAAAATTATATCTTGTAGGCTCTTGAGTTAGTTATGAAAATTAAAGTATTTGAAGTACATTCCTTCCTTCCTTTCTAAGTTTGTTCGACTTAATAGCATTACTCAAGAGATTTATATTAAAGTGGCCAATTATAAGGTTAATAGAAGGTGGTTTGTGAATATTTACAAAAATATTGTTTTTATTATTGACAGAAAATTGTATAGATATGTGTTCAAATAAATTATAGTCTGTAATACCTTTTGAAAGGTTAATATTATTCCTAATATAGAAGGCAACTCCCCCCCCTCCCCTTGTTGCCCCATCTTGTCAAACAAATTGGTATCCAGTGATATTATCACAGAAACTTGGCGTATCTGGGTTTAGCCAAGTCTCACTTAGATTAACTATATCACATCACAACATATTGATAGACCTAGCATTAAGATGCATCAGCATATCGTTATTTTTTTCATTGGTAGTAATATTTCCGAGACGTCGACTACCAGTCCGCTCACATATAAAAAATAGGGAACTGCTTTCTGATCGTCCCAAAGGTTCCCACTTCCCCCCTTATCACGTAAATATCGGCTTTACTCAAAGCATAAAATATACTTTTTTTAATTCCTAAATACTTAAATATCGTTGTTGTTTAAGAATAATTTCTTTGATTTGAATGAATTTTAATAAATAAAGAGGTTTATTTTATATTTTCTAGTATGATATGTTATTTATAGAACGATTTATCTTGGTTATTTAATCCAATATTTTCATAGGATTTAAATTTATATTTCAATATTATCAATATCCTTTTTCACTATTGAAACGATGCTTGCTGTTCTTATTCGAAATGCAATGGCATTTTATTATATCGTTTTTTCTCTATTTACTCTTAATGTATTATTTAAAAAACTAACCAATTTTTGTTCAATATTTTCATTATTTTGGTATGATACATAAAAATTTCTGATGTTTTGGATTCTAATTGCTCTTT
The DNA here is from genome assembly GCF_022605725.1 of Anthonomus grandis grandis. NCBI lineage: Eukaryota > Metazoa > Arthropoda > Insecta > Coleoptera > Curculionidae > Anthonomus > Anthonomus grandis. The sequence continues at coordinate 5,154,888 of NC_065567.1, read as the reverse complement.
GTTAATATTTTTAGCTGATTTTCTAGTGCTTTCGTACTTGTAGATTGCTGATTAAGACTCTGCTCCAGCTTGATTCTCACTATTACGGCCACTTTTGAAATGTGTACAAAGCGGAGTCTATTAAATGGCGTTACTGCTGTACCCTTTGATTGTTTTCAATTATACAAAGATTAGGCTATCTTAAGCTAACATTTATTTGCGGTTAGCTCAATTTGAACAAAGTTTTTAAACTCGATGACGAAAGTAGTATTTATAATTTGGAACTTACTTATTCTTATTAAGGGTATATCAACAGAAACCGTATAAAGCATCTAATTTCAAGCAATCTAATTTTTCTAGTAAAATAAAATAACACTCTAATTTAAAATTGCAGTTATTTGTTTCAGAATTATTACAGCTTAAAAAATATTATTATATCGGTATATATATCAAGCAATATAAGATTAGTCTAACACTACATGTAAAAAGGAAAAATGCAGGGTAAAAATCGAACTTTTATTCCTTGCAAAATAAATCTACCCAAACAGTACACTAAAGATACAATTCACTGACAAGTTGGGTTAACCATACAATACATACACATAGTAAGTTCTATAGACTGTTAAGGTACATAAAATAAATCCATGTAACATGCATATTCACACACATTATCTCTCTCTGTTGCTGGACACACGTTAAAATGAATAGTAACTGAATTTCGTTAATTCTTGTCCGCACCGCTTCTAAATATGGGAATATAGCAGATATAAAGCAATTCCATATATTTTCAAACATATTGTTTATATATAGATTTATTCATAGAAAATAGGCATCTGATATAAAAAGAATCAATTAATACATGCGTATTTAATAGTATTTTTAGGGGCATTATTCCAATTTGGAATGAGGAAAAGCGATTACTATAAAAGGTCTCGCCTAAGATGCTCTATTCAAATATTGTTCAGCGAAACAGACTATAAATATTTAGGTCTAGGCTAGAGCAGGATGAGTTGCAAGATGATATAAAGGTTGGAGATGCTTGTTCTATAAAAAAGTTGTTAGTTCTCTAAACCATTTTACGAGCCCTAACAACTATATGTTGGAACAAGCATTTATTTTGAAATAAAATGCCCATTTATGCGAAAATATTTTATTTTTTTTTTCTTATCATAAATATGAAATGAACAAGCTTTTTTATAATCTTTAATATTGTTTTTATAATTTATTTATATACTTGATGTTATTTAGTATGTAATTACTTGGTAAATAATTGAAAAATGCTGACAACTAAATATTGGAACAAGTGAGTTTTAAAAAAGGAAAATACAAATTAGTAAGGCGTAACGTCGCCCTTAGCTTGAATAACAGCCTAAACTCTATGAGGCATTGTACCAACTAGACCTTCACAAAATTCAGGGTTGAAACTATCCCATATTTCCTGTAGTTTAGCACGTAGTTGTGGCAAAGTACGCTGCGGACTATTTTTTGGGCGTTGCTGCGAAAGACAATCCTTATGGAATGCTTCTGTTTTGTCCCGAATCACACGCTTTCGATAATCTCCGTCACAGACATCAAATTTGCTTTCGTCGCTATAAATAACTTTGCTCCAATTTTCTTTGGTCCACGAGAGTTTTGATTTGGCCCAAATGTAACGATTCCTTTTTTGAGTCTCCGTTAACAATGGTTTTTCTTTGGCCTAGGCGAAAAAATGAGAAAAATGAAAATAATATAGCACAGAACAGCCTATTAAACATACCTTATAAAAACTAAGACCGCTCTTGTGGATATATTTGCGGCAGAATTCTCTGAAAACATTTATCCCACTTTCTCTATTCCACCTTGCAGTTACTTCTCGTAGAGTATTTCTTCTTCCCGACTTACAAATTTTAATCAAGTTCCTTACATTTCTTTGAGAAACAACTTTTGGACGTCCTGAACTTTTGCCGCGAACACCAAAACTGGCAGTTTCACCATATTTTTTAATTATATTAAATATAGTAGTTGTTGCAACATTTAATTCACTGGAGATTTCTCGCATTGTTTTCCCTTTATGGTACTGCCGGATAATAATTTCTCGCACTTTTAGGTCAGTAGGTTTTCCACGAGCCATTATTGTATTTTACTCGTAATAAAAATGACAATAATTTTACAAAAGTAAGTAAAAAGTAAGTAAGTAAGCAAAAGACAGTAATTTTATAAAACAACAAAGTAAGTAGTGCGTTGACAACGCACTACTTACTTTTGTTTATTCAATCTTCGCGTCATGCTAATAAAACTGGAAAAATTTGAGCAAAAGCAACCCATGTTCCAACATTTAGTTGTCAACATTTTTTGATTATCAAACAATTAAATAAATATTATTTAACATCAAAATTTTATTAAACCTTAAAAATAATTCTCTAAAAGATTTTTTATGTTGTTAATTTATTATTTTTAAATAAAAAAAAAATAAATTAAAAGAATTACGGTAAACTGGAATTCTATTCGTAAAATGACTATTTGTTCCAATATATAGTTGTTAGGGCTCGTACTAGATTAAGGGTTATACAAGGTGTTCCGAAACTATTGTGCCATAATGTAAGGGTGAGTAGATCTCCTCAAAATAAATTTTAGTTTATTAGTTATTAACCCATAGGCACATACATGCGTTCAGGGATACTAGCGCATAAAGCTCCGCGCAGTGGTATCCAACCCGATAAAAAGAAGTGGCATCCGGTTAGGTCTCATAAATGTGGAGGCCATGCATTTGGTGCGCTCCTGCCAATCACTCTTCCCTGAGATGCCTGGTTCAGATGTTCCCTTACGTCTGTGCTTGGCTCGTTGTGTTAGTACCACATGTTTTGTCTGACATTCAGGGGAGCATTTTCTAACAAATCGTGAAGCGTTTCTTGCAGAAATACCAAGTAAATTTCTCCATTGAGTCGTAGTGGCAAGAGATACGAGCTAACCAAAATATTATGAACAAGTCCTGCCCGAACATTCTTCATAAAATTTTGTTGAAAACCACGCAGGTGCATAGCGTGGGGTTTCTCTTTAGCTCCAACGTGGCCTGTTGTATCTGTGCATGGTCTTCCTTCCATATTATAAGGCTTCTGCAAATCAAATGTTTCATTGCTATAAACGATCCGGGTGAATAACACTTAACTATTAACAAATCTTACCCCTAATAATTCGGTCTCTTGCAATCTTGAATGCAAATGTGCAAATAGTCTCCGACTTGGTAAACGCCGCTGCGGAAAGCATTCTTGGTAAATCAGCAACGTGCGTCCATTAATATCTGTGTGTAGGTCTGCTAATTTAGCAAATGTATAATTCTCTATTTTAAACGGTCACACAACAATTTAGATTAGGTTACGTTTTACACATTGCCACGACGCAATAATAAATGACTAGCCTACGCAATGAGAGTGTCCCGCCCGCGGCAATTGGTCTCGAACGTCAAAATCAGAAGCGCTGGGCACTTAATATCGATAATATTTGTGTGTATGTACCGAGTGGCCACTTAAGCGAGGTAAGCGGCTGTATCTCTTGAAAAAAATTTTATGTTCATTAGTCGGCCGCTAGACAGCGTTACAACTTCAAAATTTAAAATTCAATTTTTTCCAAAAATCTTGCAATAACGGGCATCTTAAAATATAATTATAACATTTTCACACAAAAGAGTTTTAAGAAGAAAGAAAACTTTCTGTCACTTATCAAATAAAGTGGTTGGGGAAAGTTTTTAGCTTAAGTGAGAAAAACAGCTAGAAGTCGGCACTGGGTGGGCCAGTTCTTTCAAAATAAGTTTTGGTTAAAAGTCTCTTTACTGCTTTATTTTTATATCAAAAAACTATTACTGTAAGCTTTTGCTAAAATCCGATAGGGACCCAATATCTTCAATATTGTCACAAACACGAAACTGAAAATAACCAAAACTTGGAACATCGATAGACTGGAACGTAACAACATGGGATTTTTGGAAAATATAAAACGTAATCATGGAATACAAACCTATAAATACTTCAAGAAATGGGCGAACATCAGCAGACAACTTGCGAATTACAGAAATCACAAGTGTTTTCTTTTACAATGTAGAACCAACCAGTGTTCTGAGGATGACTTAATATAAGTCGAAACATCGACATTTAGGTAAACAGGTCTCTGTTTTATTTCTGACCCCACCCAACAACCCTCCACAATAATGAATTTTAATATCAGATTGTTTGGATTGATCGGCAGCCGTTAATGCAAATGCTATACATTTAGCTTTTACAGCGTTTAGGCTTATTTTATTGCTACTTATCCATTTTTGTAAAACGCTAAGGCGTTGTTCAGCTTTCACAAATACATTTTCCCAATTTTTGTCTGTAAATGTCACTGCAGTGTCATCGAAAAAGCAAATAATCGAACCATTCTTTAGCAATTGTCCCAATTCATTAATATTAACATAAAATAAAACTGGTCCCAGGACTGTGCCTTGAGGTCCTCTATTACTAATGACCGTTCCGTTACTTAATGTATTTTACATTACATCGCACTTTCTGGATACGATTTTCCAAATATGATTTAAAAAGATTTAATACACGGCTTCTCACTCCAATACGATCCAGTTTCCTTAATAGCAAGGAGTAAGAGGAATGCTTTAGCAAAATCCATATATATTGTGATTCATTTTTAACTTCATTCAAATAGCAGGGTGGTTTTGAGACACTAGAGCAATATTTTAAGAATTGTTTTTGAAAGAATTTCTTTTAAAGGAATTCGTAAAGTTTAAAAATCGTTACGGTGCATGATGAGATAAATGGTTTCTGATTAATATTTCAAAACTGATCAAAAAAATAATTAAGATTTTCTATGGTAAGGTCAATACTATTTATCAGATATAGTATGATATTATTTTTACCTTCCTATATTGACTTTTTTAAATATATTTGGTGCATTTGATATCTACTTCTGGCATTACCGTAAGGATTCTAATTATCAAAATACTCTGCCAAATACTTATAACTTTCTTGTGCATACTTTTTCGCATATTTGATCGATTAGATGATTCCCTGTGAAACGTCCTACCTAAATCTCTATACCGGGTGACACAGAAAAGAGGGAACACTTAATAACTTTTTTACTTTCCAAGTTTTTCCGTCCACTAAGAAGGGATTTTTTGAAATTCCATCGGGAAGGGGTTGAAACCACCCCTTATGTATCATAGCTTCAAGACTATTTTTTTTTTTAAACGGCGAAACACGTCTTTTTTATTTTATTTTTTTAACTAATTTCCATTTTTTTGTTTTTTTTTAAAGGGGTTAAAACCACCCTTTAAGATTTTAACATTTTTTTTTTCCTCAAACTGATTGTTTTTTCGGAAAAAAAACTGCAAAATACTTCAATTTAATTTCATTTTAATGAAAACAACAGATTCTCGAAAATTCCGCCAACCTGAAGGGGTGAAATGGAGTGAAAACTTCTTCTACGAAAATTCTTTCTTTTTAAACTTATAGCGTTGAAAATTGATATTTTGTAGGTATTACAAGAAGACAAAACAAAATATTTTGTTCACAAACAAGTCCTCCAGTAGAAATTTTCTTTTATTTTCAAATTCCACGCGAGCAAAGCCGCGGACATTCAGCTAGTAAATATATAAAATAGCGCCGCCTCACGGATTTTCGAAAAACTAGTATTTTTAGTTTTTTTCTTTAAATAAATATTCATTTCAAAGGAAGTTTTCACAACTCAACTAAGGCAATAGGGTAACTTACTAGTACGATTTTTGTAATGGTTAAATTTTTTTTTTACTTTAGGTTAAGTAATAATATCTGAATGCGAATTTCACCAATCTGTACAGCTTTGTTCCTTTCTTTTAACAGCATAAAAATATATGTAACGCTACATTTGAGTTTTTTGAAATAACTTGACGAATAGAGAAAATCCCAAGTCAACGCCCCCTATAAAATTTTAGCAAAAGCTAACAGTAATATTTTTTTTTATATAAAAATAAAGCAGTAAAGAGACTTTTAACTCAAACTTATTTTAAAACAATCGGCCCACCCACAGCCGACTTTCAGCTGTATTTCTCATTCAAGCTTAAAACTCCCTCCACCAGTTTATTTGACAAGTGACAGAAATTCTTATTGAAACTCTCTTGTGTGGAAATGTTTGAAGATTATTACAATAATATTTTGGGATGTCTGTTAGTCTGTTTGTTAGACTGTTAAGCTTTTTGGAAAAATAGAATTTTATATTTTGAAGAAGCTGTCGTCCATCTAGCGGCCGACCCAACTTCAAAATATTTTCCAGCGTTTTTTGTTTGGAGGTTCTACGATTATTAGTTTCTGAGATACAGCCCCTTACCTCGCTTAAGTGGCCACCCGGTACATATGTTAAACTTTTTTCTTGCGATACCTATTAGTACCGAACAGTGGCGGCTCGTGCTTTACAAATCTGGGGGTTGCAACTGTAGGAGGCCGTCGGTGATCGCGAATGAAAGACTAAAAAGATTATCGCTGGCGCTTTGGCGGAGGCGAAAACATTTTTCGATGTCATACCCACTTTTAAACGGCCAAAATAAGCAAAAAATTTTGATATACAAGAACTTTTGATATAATGCAATAATTAAATGAAAAAAGACACAAATGATAGAAAAAAAAAATTAATGACATAATACCCTAAAAATAGATAAAAAGCGTATGTCGTAATTATAAATTATTTAAAAAGAAAATCCATCCAACGTTCTTTAGACTCGGCAAATTTATCAATTACTCTTTGATTAAAATCAGGAATGCTTTCGATAAGATCCCTTTCTTTGGAAAGCATTGCCAAAGGAGAAAGTCTTTCTAGACTCATGGTGTTTCGTAGAAATGTTTTTATCCTTTTGAGAGTAGAAAAACACCGTTTTGCTATAGCTGAAGCTATTGGAATGGTAATTAAAATTTTTAAAAGCTTAATAGTTTCATCAACTGTTTCACTAAGCTCACCATTCTGAGAAACATAGTCAAACAGCACAAGTAGTCCCGAGATTGATCTAAATTCCTGTGTTTCATAAATAACTTTTAGTTCTGTTCGAAGCTTTTGTTCTATAAAAAATGGGTAACACTTTATTGTTTCTTTAAATTTTATTTCAGGAAAATTAATACTATTGTTAAATAATACTATTGGTTATACTGCTCCGAAAAAAAAGACTAACGGCGACTAAGTGTCCGGTAAAACTGGATCGCTCCTTTCCTTGACAAATAATAATGTAACATACTTCTTTTGCTTCTCGACAAAATTCTGTAGTCATCCAGTATACGTCTTTTGGACGTGGATGGCTCTGATGGAGATGGCTCAATAGCGTCCGTGATATTATTTCTAATTTCCAAAGATAATATGTAGGTATTTGCAAGAGCAGCGTCAATTTGCCTCGATTGAAATTTACTGAATAAAATATTCACATGAGACATTATCTTATAAAATAGATTGAGCCAAAAAACAAAATTTCTACTTTAAAGAATTTTCACATACCCTGATGCCTGGTTTGTGGTGCTAATATTTCTGCTTTCATTTAAAATTTGTTTCATTGTCTCTAAAAGGCCATCTTTGTATTCAAATACAGTACAAACGACTAGAATTAAAATTCCACCTGGTCGGGGCTGAGCGTGGTAAGCGTTTTTTTCACAATCTGGTCCAGTACTAACGATCTCTGAGGACTATTGGAAAAAAATGAACAAATTCCTACAAGGAATTTGTTTGACAAATTGACAAAGAAAATTCGAACGTTTTTGTTTGCAGAAGCAGCATTTAACATTATTAAATTAAGTTGATGTGCATAGCAATGCACGTACGCAGCATGTTCATAAGATTTTTTAATTATTGCTTGCACCCCCTTAGACGACCCGCTCATAACTGATGCACCATCGTATGTTTGTGCAATGAGTTTGGTTTTGTTATCTTTAACATGTTTGTCAAGCTCTGCCAGAATAACCGAAGATAAAGTTTTGGCGTCATGATCACAAGGCACCAAAAAATTCCAAAAACGTTCAACTGGCTTACCGTTTACGATGTACCGAAAGACAATAACCATTTGAAATATATTTACGTCACTAGTTTCATCGGCTATTATGGACAAAAAATCTGCTTGTTTTATTTCCTTACAAATTTCTTCTTGACATACATTAAACATTGTTTGCAAAATCTCATTTTGGATTCTTCGATGTACCTTTAAATACTGATGCTGCTAAATGTTGTTTTAGAGCACCGTCCAATTCAGCACTAAAATCAATCAAGCCTCGGAAAACCCCAGGATTAGAAGATGATATAGACTCATCATGTCCTCTTAACGCGAGTTCGAAAGCTCCACAAAAACGTACACAATTAATAATAATGTTTAAGATATATCGATTTTGTTTTACCTGTTCGTTATGCAGGTCAATATTTCGACGATATGCACCACTTAATTGGGCCGCTACATTGACACTTCCAAAAAGTGAATATTGTACGATATTCTTCATATGTGTTGCCAATGATGAATGTTTTTTAATGCGGTCTCCTGAGAGATTAAGATCAGTAAAACCTACTTTTGTCCAAGAAACTTCGCCTCCAAACAATAAACAAGGAAAACAAAACAAAGCATTTTTTATTGGACACCCACAAAGCCACGTATGTTTATTGCACAAGTCAGGATTAAACGTTCTCATAAAAGTTCTTTTTTTGCTAGACACAGATTGTTCTATTTTTAAAGGCGGAGTAGGCCTACCAAGTCTTTATCCTTTATCTCAGCCTTATCATTTAATGATCGGCTACAGAACGGCTCTGCCATTAAACTTTGCACCGAATTCATTTTGACTACTAAAGCTTTAAGTTAAAATTTATTTATATAAATTATGTTTACAAAACAGTAAATTAATTCAACACATAAAAACACAACAACGTACCGCGCCATAAACTGAATCAATGATCGGATTTTATTAAATTTGTCGGTAAAATAAACAAGATTTGCACTATTCTTGCAACCACACGCACCTTATGAGAAACAATATAGCCGCCTCCTCCGACGTAGGCAACTTTACAATACGCCGTAATATAATCGAGTGGTTTGCAGTTTGTGTCACAGAACACAAATATAGAAAAATGTGTGTTGCCTAATGAACAGACAGAAATTCTGTTGACAGCTTTATTGACGTTGTTGACAAAGACGGGGGCATCCATCTTGGGTGGCGTGTGGCGGGAAATTTAAGCTTGATCTATTGCCTGATATTTAAATTTCAAGTAATTTGCAGTTGCACTACAAAGTTGATGCGTTAACTGACGAGTGATGAGATATATTTAAATAGAATTTTATTTTATTTAAAAAAAAAACAATATGCTTATCATTTTAGAAATACCCACATTTAATTAAGATCGTTAATTTTAAATGTTGAGAAAAAATAAAAATATTGCATCTCAGACATCCCTCATCACTTTAATCAAGAATTAACACATCAACTAAAATATTATTTAATTTAAATTTGGTTCTCAAGACATTGCTTATTTAAGATATTTAGCTATAGATACTTACCAAGAATTATAAATTGGCCCGATAGATATGGGACTAAATTTTAAATAAAAAAAAACAAAGCTAAATTGTCTTTTAAATGTTTTATTTTAAGATGAATTAAAATAAATTTAACAAAGGATTTTAAAATGCATAAAAAAGTTACAATATATTCTAAATGAAATACTGCAAACTGTAAGTATGGTATTAATAACACCTTTTATGTAAAAAATAGAATTGTTGCAGGTATAAAGCATATTTTAACTGAAAATCTTAATTTCTGGAGTTTCAGAAAAAAATTACCTGCTTTTTTTTGTTTCCATAAGTGTATAAAACATGATAAGAAATATGTAACAAACATACCTAAATAAAAAATTAAACATATATATTTTTTAAACATCTATACAATTGCAATAAAATAATATATATCCACAAATTATGAAAAACAAAATATAAGCTCTTATAAAGACAGAAACTGAACCTATCTCTTGAAATAAATCTAGCTTTTCATTGTAAATAAGTTAATTAATAATGACTAGATATAACACAAATACATATGTACGAGTTAATATGCATGTTTTTTTCCATTTTATTTTTTTAGTATAAGGAAATAAAAACAAAATATGACTTTTGATTAGTCACAATCGGGTAAAGATGTCACAAGTCAGTGGGGTTGTCTCCAGTAAGTATGCAACATGGAACATAAGAAAACAGATTAAGACAGTGTATTGTGTATAAAATATTATATATTCTATCGGGTTAAAACTAAATCTCCTAAAAGTATTTCATCCTAATGATCCAAAATACATAAGTTTTCATTATTAGTAAGTATTGATTATCACATTAGTTATGATTACAATAAAGGCTCTAAATAATACCTTAAAGGATTTGATATTAGTCCATAATTTTACTTTAAGCTAATAATATGAATTTAATTATGGGTCAGTAAAAATAAAATAGGACTGTAAAAAGCATAGCATTTACTATCAAAATGTCTCAGGTAATTTGAGTATTTTAAAAAATAAGATATTATATACTAAAATCTTAGCTAAAAAGTTAAAAAACAAAATTATTCTGATTGTGTATCATGAGTATTAAATGAGGATATTCAAGATTTTTATTTTTTTAAAGGCATTTTAGATTGTCAAATATTTTTCTGTTTTTTAGAATGACCAACACTTAAAGATTGTTGTTGTGGTTTTGAAGTTGGCTTTTGATTTTATACTTTAAATATTTATAAACCAACCAAAACTTTTTCTCTAAATTGACTAATGACTATGGCTATCCATCCATAAATGTATATAACTTAAGGTGGATTAAGTCGATTAAAGAAATCAGTTTTTGAGAAGTATAATTATGTCAATCTGTTTTCGTTAAATTGAACAAATAGGCATTGTGTTTATACTCCATGTGAATATCATTTCTACTTAAGAACCAGAAAAGTGTTTGGAGCAAACATTTTTAGTCGGACTTGCATGACAGACAAGATTTTTGTAAGGATGGATTCAATGGAAATTAAAATATTTATGATTTCTGTGACTGTCTGGGCAATTCCTCATATATAAACTAGTGAATAAAGGATATTTGCATGAATATCTTAATCTAGATGAAGACAAGGAAAAGGAAATACTTCATATTTCCCCAGTGAAGGTTCAAGAATTAAAACTGAATTGTAAAAAAAAAGTTAAATTGAGAACAGTGGCATAGATATGTCCAAAATAGGATTAAATTTATAATTATATCCTGGAAAATGATAAGACATCCAAGATATACCTAAACATTATTAGAAAACACTTACGTATGTCATAATTGAAATTTACCTGTCTCCTGCTCTATGTAGTTGCACGATGATTCGATGTTGGCACGTTTGTAAAATAATGTATCAACCCAGAACTCAAAAAAACTACAAAAAGCTATAAAATACTTAAAAACTTTAAATTGGAAGAAAATCATGAGGCTTGGCTTGTTTTTCACCCAAAGAAAACTTAAAAAAGACAATCGTCAAAAGCGACAGTTAAAATGTCACTATTGTCATATTTGATGTACGTCAAAAATTAGACAATCAGAATCAATCAGCCATCTTGGGTGGCAGACTATTCCGCCCCGCCACATTCAACCTTCATACTGGTGGTTTGTGTGCACATCGCCGAACGTCCGTCAGCGATCTCGATGCCACGCGATGTAGTATAGGAAATGATTGTTTTTTAAGGGTGTTTTGGTACAGTTTTAAATTAATACTTGATTGCAATTTACAAAAGATGCTATAATATAAATAAAAATATGTTTCGTTTTTTTAAGTCTTTTTTTTTGGAGTTGCGCAAACCTGCAAATCTAATGAGCAGCCGCCACTGGTACCGAAGTACTGAAATAAGGCGCATGCACAATAGCTTAATAAGTAAAAATTACATTTGAATTAATACGTTTGTTTTGGCGAGATCTACACACCCTCACATTTTGGCCCAATAGTTTCATAACACCCTGTATATTTTGTAAAAGCGAATAACCCACTTAAGCTGAAAATTTTAGACTTGGCTACTTAAAAGCATTTGATAAAATAAATCACATGTTTCTTCTAGTAATTTTAAAATATTTGGGCATTGATAGTTTTGTAAACTTGTTGCTACAGGGTAGTCAAAAGGTTTAAGTTACTGGTAAAACTTCTGATTTTAAGGAACTGTCTTTTAGGGGTTCCCCAGTGATCAATTTTGTGGCCTTTACTTTAAACACTTTGCACATTCCAGATGACAAAATATCATACAATTTTCCCAAATTTGACAAATATTTTTATGAAGATGATACGCAGTATAAATCTTTTAAGCCAGACCACCTTTGATAATATGTAAGTCAACTGAACCAAGATCTAGATACTCTTCTCTCAGTATCTCAAAAGCATTGCTTAGATCTTGTAATGTGCAAGATCCCTGATCTTTGCACTTTGGCTGACGGCAGCTCTTCGTCTAGGTTTGGAGTGAAATTCAAGCTGAGTTAAATTTTATTCAAGTTTTACTTTATTCTTTGCTCCTAAAATTTAAAATGCAAAAGTATTCCTGTGAATTTAGATGTTAAAAAGGACGCCACATAGTTTTTTTTTTTAACTACGAAGCCTGCTACTTTATACTCTAATATTTTATTGCTTTGAAAGGTCAAAAGAGAAAAAAGGTCCTAAATGAACCAATGGTGGTATCATAAGTTTCCTTCAATAAAAAAATTGATGATTTGAAATATTTAGTTTTGTTAAGAAGAAAAAAAAACTCCTGACCTAGAGATGTCGGTAGTAGTTTAAAAAATATCAGTGTATTATAAAGTATACAATCTATAAAGCATATGTTTTAAGTTTGAAGACGCCTCGTTGTTTAGTATTTGTTTGGCACCCTTCAATAGTGAACGTTTTCAGTAAATTTGTGAAAATGGAGAAAATTGGTCAGCGTTATGTGATACAATACTTTTATTTGAGAGGCCTCAGCCCAACCAATATAAAAGCTGAACTGGATTCTACTCTGGGTGAGTCTGCTCCTTCGTTAACAACAGTAAAATATTGGGTAGCAGAGTTTAAACGAGGCCGTACGAGCTGCCAAGACGAGCATCGCAGTGGTCGACCAAATAAGCTGACGACTCAACCAACCATTCATCATTTCTAGACATTTTCGCTAACTATTTGCTTACACATTTACCGATTTTATTTTTTTTGGTACGGTTAAATAGAGAATTTTACGCTCCTTACTATGATGTATCACACGATGGGGGTTCCCATTTGACATATTAAAGTGAGGTTAGCTGGAGGTGAGGAGGTGATTGACAGAACTTCAGTAAATGCATAATTAAACGTCCCCCTGTATATCTAATTTGACGTGTTTTTTTTTTTTTTTTTGCCTTTCTTATGGCCCACAGGATGTCAACCAGAAAAGTCAAATCCTTAAGCCCAAAGATCAGGAATAAAAGACCAGAGACAATCGGACATAAACAAAGTGTAAAAAAAAGTGAATGGAAATCCTGGATCCTAAGTTAAAATAATGTGTTTATGGAGCATCATTTATAATAAGTGATTTAATACAATATCGCACTTGACATGTGAGATCTCAGAAAATAAATAAATAAACCCACTTTGCTTTGCCAATCCAACCCAACCCACTTTGCTATTTAGATTTTTAAAGCCTTCGAAAAGAAATTAAGCTATTTATACAGGGTGTTTCAGAACTATGGGATCAAACTTCTAGGGGTTGTTCAGTGCAAAAGTAAAATCCATTTGAGTATAGGAACCCATGTCCGGAAATGTGTCACTACGCCACTTCGGCCCTAAGACGCGTTTAAATTTAGAAAAAATATTAATTACCTAAATAGAATCTGATGCATTTATTTTTACCTTTTGTATATGATACCATCACAACAATTGTTCAAAATGTCTTCCTCCAACCTCAATACACCGATTTAAACGCCGCACATGATTTCGGCGGAACTAAAAATTTGATCCTCGTTTTGAATTATTTCAAATGCTGCTGTTATTCGTCCGATTAAGTTTAGCTCTGATTCTACTGGAGTTTCGTAGACTAAAGACTTTACATATCCCCACAAGAAAAAATCGAGCGACGTTAAATCGGGTCACCTAGGAGGCCAAGAAACTGCTCCACCTCTGGCAATCCAACGGCGCCCAAACCGCTGAGCCAAATACTCACGTACTTGTACAGCAAAGTGAGCCGGCGCTCCATCATGCTGAAACCACATTTGCTGTCTAACGTTTAGTGGAAAATTTTCAAGGAGTTCTGGGAGAACTTTCTCCAAGAAACGCAGATAAATAGGTCCTGTTAACCGTTCCGGTAAAAGGTATGGCCCAATTAAATAATCATCAACAATGCCTGCCCATACGTTGACAGACCAACGATTCTGATATTTTCTTGGAAAAATTGCATAAGGATTTTCTTCGTCCCAAACATGGCTATTCCTACCATTAAAAATACCGTCTCTTGTAAAAGAGGCTTCATCGGTCCACAAAACATCGTAAAAAATTTGGTTGTGCAATGATGTGATCCAGAAGCCATCGACAAAATTGAACTCTAGGATGATAATCGGCTGCAGTCATATCTTGAACTTTCTGGAAGTGGTAAGGATGGAGTTGTTGCTCGTGTAGTACCCGCCAGACAGAAGCGTTACTCTTATTCATATTCTTAGCGACGTCACATGCTATTTAATGGTTCATCGGCAACTCGCTGAAGCACCTCTTCTTCAAATTCGACCGTTCTTATGGTTCGAGCGACACCAGTATCGTGCATCTTAGTCTTAAACATGCCTGTCTCAGCGAGCCGCCGATGATCCGCAATAAACTTTTTGTATCCAGGATGCTGTCGTTCGGGATAACGTTCATGATATAACCGCGATGCTGCTCGTGTATTGCAGTTTGTTGCTCCGTATGCCACAGGCATATCCGCCAATTCTTGATTGGTAAATTTTTCCATTAGCAATAAATATTTAAAAATTGTAAGCTATAATATTTTTAAACATGACATTGAGAATTGACATTGAAAAGCGTTGATTTTAAATAATTGTTGTTATGGTTCATGTACAAAAGGTAAAAATAAAAGCAGCAGATCCTATTCAGGCAATTAATGTTTTTTATAAATTTTAACGCGTCTTAGGGCCGTAGTGGCGTAGTGACACCTTTCCGGACACGGGTTCCTATACTCAAATGGATTCTTCTGTTGCACTGAACAACCCCCAGAAGTTTGATCCCATAGTTCTGAAACACCCTGTATAAGTCCATTCAATGTAATACTAGAGAAAACTTGTAGCATGAAAAATATAAAAGCTACAATATCTATCCCCCTAAGTGCCGGATGCTTTTTAGTAGAATCCAGTCACAAAATTTAAATTTAACTGACTTGCTATTACTGATTACGTAAAGAACTTAGGTGTAATTTTAGATAATAATTTTAGGCTTACTGACCACATAGGTATGTGTATAAGGAGAGCATTTGCTTATTTAAAACTGTTATTTAAATATAGGCATTTATTTACGCAACCTTTGAAAAAAATGATTCGTGACTCCTTTATACGCTTTTATTTTAATTCTGCGAATGTGCTTTATAGTCGATGTTTGTAAGATAGGGATAAATATCACATTGATACTACAGAATCACTGTGTAAGATCGATTGGGGTTCTGCAAGGTAGAGAACAGGCAGTACCAGCTAAATTAAGGAACTTAGGCTTGGAGAGGTGCATCCTTCACTCAGTTGTTTTGTTTTATAAAATAATTGCAAGAAATTGTCCTGATTATTTATACCAAAATATAAACTTTCGCTCTAAAATACATACTTTTGATCTTCTTGGTATAATATCTTATACAAAATTAATAACAATTCAATTTCACAGAACTTCTGTTTTTAAACGATGTCTTAGTTACATAACGTAACGAACATAGAACATAACAAACTTTTTTAATAAAATACCTCTGCATATAAAATCTTTGTCGCAGGTCTCTTTGAAAATATATATTTG
Organism: Anthonomus grandis grandis; assembly: GCF_022605725.1. Taxonomy (NCBI): domain Eukaryota; kingdom Metazoa; phylum Arthropoda; class Insecta; order Coleoptera; family Curculionidae; genus Anthonomus; species Anthonomus grandis. The sequence continues at coordinate 5,138,938 of NC_065567.1, read as the reverse complement.
AGTGTAACAAAAAAATGAGCTTATATTGATTAATTTGTATAATGTATCATATTATAGAATATTGGTGTAGTTCAATAGCATGTGAAGTTAAAAAAGGTTTGGTGGTATAAGTGGAATGAGATAGTTGCTGTTATCTGATCAAATTTGGGTTTAGCACTTAGTATAGTTTGGTGTGGAATGTTGTACATTCTTTTCCCTAAGTAGCCTATTTGTTACTTAGCTTTTTGGTGCTTATACTTGGTTTAGCAAAGTAGATATTGAGCTAGACTGCGCCACAGTTAAGGCATTAGTGTTATTTGTTTTTGATAACATAATAAATTTTAAATTAAAGAAAAATTGATTTAAAACTCCGTTTCATGTCAAAAAGTCAAGAGACTAGATTCGTCCAGAAATACGCAAACTATGACCCGATATATTAAGCCAACTACAGAATAATAATTTATTTTAATTATTTAGCAATATTAAGAATTTGCCTCTTACTACAAGTATTTTAAATCTGCAACATTAAGCTTTAACTATAAACCTATAAATATAATGGCTAAAATATATAAGTATAGAGACGCATTAATTAAAACATAAATCAAAGTGGTTGGATAAAATGGCAGGGGATTTACGCTTGTGCCAATTTGTGTGCAAATCAAATTTAATCTGTAAAATAATTTAGAAGGCGAAATAATAAAATCCTGGCTAGCAACACTTACATGTGGCGATAACATTACGGTAACAATTTTAATACCAGCAATTTACTACACGTAACGGCATGCTTAATAACTTTATTTCATACAAACTTCTCCCTGTACATGCGCGACTGACTTGGCAATATAATTTGGTATGTTAAGTTTGCAACAAGGATAAATTGAGGTAAGGAATATGTGAAGTTTTCTTTTTTGGATATTAGTTTCCCAAAATATACCTACGTATTAAGTAAACGGGTATATTTTTACTTAACAACATAAGGCTCGTCTTAATTTCATTTTAATTGTAAGGCTATATAGAACCTAGAAATTAAATTAAAAATGTTCCTTTTTGTGATAAGTGAACTCCTTTATTTAAAATTATTTATTTTGTCACAAATTAATTAAATTCTCTTATTTAATACCTCAAAATTCAATACTTTTTTTTGATAGTAAAAAAACCCTTTCACTAGTAAGCCTAAATCTATGAAAGGCGTGGTCGTCTAAAAATAATGCTACATTATGAAAGTTATTGCTTGTTAGTTGAAAGAAACTAAGTGTTTACTATGTATCAGTTAAGGATTATTGACACTTTGGAATTTGTTTTTGAGTTTGCCAAGGAAATATATTTTTTTAAACTATTTCAATCTTCAAAAAAATTTATACGTTTTATTTATGGATATAGGTTAGTTTTGTTACTTCTTATTCCAATTATAAGAAATTATATTATTCATATTTAAGACATGCTGTTTAATTTACACTAAACATAAAATGGCTTTAGCTACTAATTATGTTGTTTTTTTTTGGTCTAGGATTCGAGTTCGTGCCATGCATAAATATTTATTTAAGAATTATTGGTTTTTGTATAAATTGATATAGTGCGGTGAGTATAGCATAACACTAAACTTGCCTTATAACTACTACTAATTATCTACTTTGTAATCTCCAGATATGTAATAATCAATATTTGTAATATTTAGTATAATAATAACAGTTTTTTATTATAATAGATATTATATCCATTGAAGTTTTGCAGATATTGCACTCCTTATTTATTTCGTACTTTAGTGTTAAACCAAAAGGAATTTAAATAAGCAAATTGTTATCAAATATAATAATTTACAATTTTCCTAGGTGGTTTTTTGGTTGAGGTTTAAAAGTATGAGGTATAAACATTTTGCCTTTTATACCCATGCGCCAGATGGTCACAAAAGCAGCAAAATTGTATTTAAACCTTAAAAAGGAGATAATATGTTGATGCGTATTTCCATCATCCGCCCGATTAAATCAGGAGTAGCATAGAGATCCCCAATGTCCCTATTTCAATTTAATCTCTTCGTGAGCAACCTTCCAACCAGATATTCATTACCATTTTATTATGCTGATGACATCACCATGACATCCAGTGCTCTAGAAAAAACTGGATCACTTCAGCAATTTATGGACCAATGAAGGAAATCGGTCAACCCCAGGCAGGCGCAGGTCATGTTCTGCGGAAAGAAACGTGCACCTCCGATTGCTAAAATATAAAGTCTCTACCTTCCCCTTGACATCTAATGTAAAATAACTTGACGTCATTTTTGACACCAAAGTTTCATGGGTTCGGCACGCCAACACTGCCAACAGGCTAGATGATAAAGAACAAGGAGAGCCAGACAACAATGAGAGTCTTGGATCACGCCAGTTTACTTATATCTGAGCTCGCGCGCCTCTCTATCCGCTGCCTGGCATAAGTTATCGCCACCTATTTTTCTAAATCTCTATTCATCAAATATGCTTGCTATATATTTCCTCAGTATCAATAACGCTCAAATAAACCAGTAGTATTTTTAAGCTCTACTACAATTAGACAGGGAAAGCTATGGAAATGTTGTTACGGGAGGTTAAGTTTTCGTGAGTTATGATATGTGCGGTTTACGATATGGTTGAGCTACGTAGCTGGTTTAATTGTAATGTACTTAATCAGTCCAAACAAGGATGTAAATATTCTGTGACTTGCCCCAAGTGCCGTGAAAATTGATAAGTTAATTATATAAATGCGAAACAGTCAGTCTATTTGTGTTGTCTTAATTGTTCTAAGGCAAGAAAATTGTCTCAGGAAAAATTTGAACTGTCCTTCTTGCTTTATTACACACTAAACAAAGCAATAATTCTTTCTCAGTTACCTCCAAGAACCCTACATATTATCAGAATATATGACGGTCTTTGAACAAAGTGCCTCTTTTTTAAATTTCATAAAATATGCCATATTTAAGTCGTGAATTTATCTCCCAAGAATATGTAGTTCTTAGAGAAGATAAAGACTACATAACTATGAATGAAAAAAAGAGAGATGGTCTATTGCAATCTAGTGGCTGTCATAAGAACCTAATAACCACCAGTATATAGCTATTGCCTAATATAGATGTTATAGGTATCAAAGTAACTTTGAAATTCTCATCGTTTTTCTTTTTTTCTATGTTGTTATCTACATTTTCCCACCCTGCTTAGTAGACAAACTCGAAAACGTCTTTGACCTCTTATCTTCTTATTTTCAGATCTTTAGAAAAAATATATGCATAATGAGAGACTTTACCATGCCATCCTATGCAAGCCATCAATAAGTCCTTTCTATAGAATTAAAATATTATGCTGCGGAAAAAACTTAATTCAGCCAAACATTCTTAACATGTATAGCTTCAAAAAAGATAAATTTTTTACCACTTTATACTAAGATGCAAAAAATAAACTGGGACTTTCTGTCAGATAAAATTGATAATAATTCTGCCTGCGAATGTAACAAGTTTCGCGTACGATATTACAGTAAAAAGAATTCCTATACAGTTTTATGGTTGGAACCTTTAGTATGACACTCAAATTACGAAACAGTTTTACCACTAACCAAAATTCTTTATTTTACTTTCGATACGTGAGTGATAAAATTATATATAAATACTTACTTTTTAAAAAATTAAATTTATTCAAATAATTCTGCACAAAAAAGGGTTGACTATTTAACTACGATCTTTACTACTCGAAAATTAAAAAATAAGTAAAAGTAAAACTAATTATGGGAACTAATATTACTTTTAAATGCTTATTTTGCGATACAATAATAATGAAATAATATTATATGAATAAGCAGGATTGTCCGGTCATCGGGGTTATTGGCCTGGTTGCATCACATAACTCCTCTCTCCTTAAGTTCGGAAAATAAGGGCTGCAAGGGCTGGTTTTTCCGACTCTCTTCTAAGGGTTGGTCCATAGGAGCGTTCTTGTAGAAGCGGTTTCTTTGGGGTGAAACAGGTTTCTTCCATTTCTTCCATCCAATCTACAAAACGATTCCACATGCAAGGGCGGCAATTGATGAGAGTGGAGCGATCCAAAGGTGAGCCAATTTTTCGGGTGTTTCGATAGGGTGTAACCGAATTGTTGACAAAATTCTTTGGGCTGTCTTTAATTCGTCTAAATTTCCTTCTTCCAAGGTTAGTTTTAAGATGTTGTTGCTGCTTGGTATATACGAAAAGTTGGGTAATTCTAGCACATATTGGAACTGTGATGTGCTTTCACCTTCGTAAGTTTGGTTACCTATCTCTACAGGGCACATAGATAGGGTAACGATGCTGGGCTCAAGAACTTTGTATAGTCCTTGTTGACATTCGTCCTGGGCGACTATCTCGTTCACAGGAATTACCAGGATTTGATTTCCATTTAGGCGTTGAATGGATCTTTCAGGATCATTGAATGGATCATAACAGATGCACATTAACTAGCATTACTTCTTTGGAAGTTAATGCTAGTTAATGTGCATCTGTTATGTGAGGTTATTAGCAGCTCAAAGAGACAAGTAGTCTTTTTGCGTGAGCAGGATATAGGGATTGGATATAGGAATGGTTTTGTTTGCAATAGGTATAGGGTAGAGTTTGTAAAGGATATAATGGTTGGGAAAAACAATTGGTGTGTGTATAAAAAATAAAATTGAGTTATTTTTGATAATTACTTGGACAGATAAATAATTATAAAAATTAATTAACTCTTTAAATTCAGGTATTCGATTTGGACCATATATTGTTTTTATGTTTTCTATTAAGGCTAGAAGTTGATTAGGGTTAAGAATCGAGTTATGCATTTTATTTACATGAGCAAAGGAGATTGCATTTTCAATATTGGTAATTATGGAATTTAAGGTATTTAAATGTAACATTATATTGTCTAGAACTAACGACATATACAGGGCATTCGACAAATCTAGTTGCTCTTTTTCAAATAAATTTATTTTTTCCAATATGATTTGTTGGTTAGAATTTATTTTCTCTAAATTTTTAGTAAGTTCTTGTGTAACAGTAGACAGGATCGACTGTTCTTTATTAAAATTTGTATTTAAGATTTCTTGATGTTTTGTCAGTGTTTCGAAGTAATTATTATAACGAATTTCATCGTCTGAATATAGAGTGCCAAAGAGCCATTTATCAACTTTACCTACTATTGTAAGAAGTTCTCTTTTTGCTCAATTAGATTTGTGAAAAATTTTAATATTTCTTAGAATTGTCTGCAGATATTCGTAAGTTTGATTGAATTTATAAGAAGTAAGGATTGAAAAGCTTTCTGTTTGTTGGGTACTAAAAATGGATTTGTTTACCTGAATTAAGATGTTTTGTATATTATATAGGGGAATTTCTATTTCGGTTAGGTTTATGTGAAAATGGGCTGTATGTTTGGTAGTAGCTATGTAAGTCTTTCCTAGAGCTGTTGGTAGTATGGGATTTTTAATGTTTTTTTTTCTAAGTTCCTAGCGATGTGTAGGAGGGCCAGAAGTGGGATTATTTGTTTCATGATTTTTGTCTTCGCAACTGTGGTCTTCTTGCTTTGGTTACTGTCTTAGCAAACAGTTAATACTGACGATTTTCTGGGTTTCGGCAATATTTTTGCAAAACCAGGAACCTCTGAGACACCTACACGAACGACTGCGCCAGTGATGGAATTATAATATATGAATACTAACTTTTATAAAAATGAAATTTATTGAAATAATTCTGCACAAAAAAGGGTTGACTATCTATTTAACTACGATCTTTACTACTCGAAAATTAAAAAATAGGTAAAAGTAAAACTAATTATGGGAACTAATATTACTTTTAATTGCTTATTTTGCGATACAATAATAATGAAATAATATTATATGAATGAGCAGGATTGTCCGGTCATCGGGGTTATTGGCCTGGTTGCATCACATAACTCGTATTTCTAAACTTTCATATGCATCTAATTTTTTATTGTTGACTGTTTTGAGTAATTTTAAGTTGTCTTTCCGTACAAAATGAATAAAACATGTTCAGCCAAACTTGACTTTTCAATTCATCCATATGTCACGTGAGCTGCATGTTCTTTAAATCTGACATTAATTAATGTTCTGGTTTATCCTATGTACTTTTTATCACAATTGTTGAAATTAATTTCATAGATCATGGATATCTCCGTGATCTATGAAATTAATATGTGATCTCAAAGATCATGGATCACGGTCATTGGTTTTTGTTTCATCTTTTCGTTTTTCATTTTGATACACCATTCTTAGACCTAAGTCTTTGAAAACCCTATCAAAGCCTCTCGTCAAGATAGGATCCTATGGTATTGAAACGAAAGTTTTGTTTGTTTCATTTTCTTATTTTCATCTTTTTCAAATATGGTCGAGTTCTCAAGATTAACTTTAAACCTATGTGTTCTAATCCGCTTATCAATAATCTTATCGTCATAACCATTGACCCTAGCAATTGTTTTAATTATTGCTTTTTCTTTATTAAATCTGTTATTACACAGAGGAAATGAGACCAAACGGTGTACCAAGAAATGCATGCTATCCATTTTATGTTAAAAACATTGGTTAGAGTATCTGAAAGTATTTGCTTCTTTTCTATAAATAATTCTAACATCATTAGTGAAACACGTGTTGAAAGTAAAATAAAGAGTTTTGGTTAGTGGTAAAACTATCTCGTAATTTGAATTATTAAATGACAACTTCTGAAAGAATTAAACATTGATAAAAATGACCACCGTTTACAAATTTGCGCAATAATATCCATAAAAAGTCTAAATACTCCTAACTACTTTTTTAATGGTTACTTCTCAGACAAATGTTATTTTTTTCTCAATAGCACTGTCAATGGAATTGTCATTACTGGTCCCACACGAATACAAAGTTCATATACAGATCGTGTTATCATAAGCTACGTATTACCCAAAATAATGGCAACACCGCTTGGTTGCGGCTTGCAGGCGGCGGAATTTTTCGTTTTTATTTTTTGAACCGGGAGTCAGCAGACCTCACTTTGCTGTGTTACTGCACGTTGCATTAATGATTTTTGAGTGTTATTTTCGTGTTTTTTTCACTATGGCTGTTTATACCCCTTCCGAAAGAGTTCAACTAATTAATGGTTTTATGGAGGCAATTCGGCAGTACAATGTAGAGATTTGTTTTCAGTGACATTTGAGAATAGACCGATTCCTTGTGCAAAAACGGTTTTAAATGTGGTTACAAATTTTGAGACATCTTTTTGTCTTCAACATTGTAAAAAATGCCACACAAAACGTCAAGAATCACCTGTTAAAGTGGTCCAGAATATAGAACGGCGGGAAGAAATGGTTTGCAGTGCCCTAGAACTTGATTCGACACGGTCCACTAGAAGTGTTGGAGAGAAACTGGGAATGAGCAATAAAACTGTTGCTCCCACGAAAGTCAGATGTTTACTAATCCCGTCCTCGGGCCGACCAGGGCGGGGCAGTGCTCTGTCGCAGGCACTCGTACACGCGCGACGTTGCAAAATTTCGCCTCTATGCGGTTTCCTATAAGTAACGAACGAAAACACGATCTGTACATACAATATCGTCAGAAATTAGCTTTATTATTTTATGACTTTTGAATTGATATTTTTGGTGATCATATAATTGAGTCATTCTTCTTTCCAAGAAATTTAAGTGAAGATATTTAGCTAGACTGGTTGAAGAGTACCATCAACTCAGCACTGATCGAAATTATAGACAACGACTAGACGAAAGACATATCTATAGATATCCTACCCATTATGTTTTATACCTGTACGCTTCCAAAACGTTTTCTTTTAGATAAATTGGGGGAGTGCTATCAATAAGATCACCCGCTTTATCTTTCCCCTGTTTATTAAATCCTTAAAAGATTTACGAAACCGCATCAGTAATGAATGCCATCAAATTGCATCCAATATATTTCAGAATGTACGGAAACACTTTAAACAATTGCTGTGTTACCGTATAGAATGGAGAACATATTTAATAATTATTAAGATAAAACATACATGAAGAGTGGAAATTCCAAACGTTCTAAGTGCCTTTAGCTATTTTTTTCAGGAAGGGAAAAAACTGTCTAAGTCAAATGTTAAGTTAAAAGCTTTATTAAAATGTATTTTACTTGTAACATTGGGGTATATTCGCTCTTAACCTATGTAATTAAAAAGAAAAAAATAACTCCATATGTGCTGAAAAAAACTGTATTTAAAGAACGTTCTATGTACCATGGTACTTAGAACCATTTGAACGGAAAATGTATTATTACATAAAACATAACTAACCAAAGAATTATTAATGACATACTAAGTTATTACAAATTTTTATTTTAGAATATTTTGGTAATAACCTTTAGCAGTTTCTGGCAAAAAATCCAACATGGCTGACAAATCTTTTTTCTTTCCTTCCGGCAAAAGTGACTTAGAAATTAATGACATGCAAGCTTTTCCAATATCTTTAGGTTTAGCACCTTTTTTTAGTACATTCATACATTTCCAAGTTTCTATGTCACTGTATGTGGTTTTATACTGAATAATACCTGGATAATCCTTAGAAACTTTTATCATAGTAGCTTTTGATATTGGAAAATTTACTTTTAGTACGGAATCGCAGGCGCTTTTTAGGTCTAAAAAGTATGAATTTTCCATGTCAACTACAGTGAATGGTTCCCCTGTAACTTTAGCTGAAGCAACCACTTTCTGTAAATCCATCGGGGTAAAACACTTTGAGACTCTTTTCCTTTTTTCAATAATGGCGAAGTCCCGATCACACGATAAGAAGCTATGCCCGCTTAATAGAAATTTTTGAACAATCTCTTCAAAATGTCCAATTTGCACCAAAAACATCATTAAAAAAATAAGAGTGCGGTTCTTATTTTGTCCTGCACAATTGCCTGACCATAGAATGAGTTTCTTTTTATCAAAAATTTCATAAGAATTCACTAGACGTAAAATGCAGGATCCAACTTCATTGCTTCCACGACAAGGTTTTGTTTTATCCCACATACACATAAAAGCTTTATTTAGATGAGATACATGGATGCCCAGATTATAACAACTCAGTTGTCTACTATAGTACATATTACTATGTGTTAAATTTGGTACCAGTAAAATTTGCTGAAGATCCACAGATCATATCATACACAATTATACAGTCATACAGTCACAATTGTGAAAACGTGAATCGTAAGAGTCCTTATTCATACGTTCAAGGGCTCTCTTATACTTGCTGTGATGAAGTAATTGCTCTCGTTTAGCAGTTACTAATCCAGATCCACTGGAACATGAAATCTTACAAGCAAGCAAATCGCAGGTCCTGCAAGTATCGGTCCTGGGACGGCAAAATGTAACACGTGGAAAACATTTCAGAAATACTTTTCGATAGAATTTGTAAGTAATTTTGCTTTCTGGATTTTTGCTGGTAAAACTTCTGTAAAGACGACTAATATTGAGATCACTACTAAAATACACTTTGTTACTTTTAGCGCGACCATAGTAACTTTCATCGCATGGAAACGAGTTAACGTGGTGTTTGATTTGCTCCCAATCTTCATTTGTATACTTTTGGTGATGTGCGTTTCCCTTTCTTTTGTCTGTGTAAGTGATAAGTCCTTCTTGACACCGACTTTGTAGAGTTTGTAGACGTCTGTGCGATACTGCAAAAATATCCTGGAAAGTTTGCTTGCACACTTGGAAGGAGCTACCTGTATTATTATGAACAGAATAACAAATGGTACATTTCCTGCGACTGTTAGTCGGGGTATCATAGGTCCCATGGCGCCTCCGCTTTATTTGTGACACAGACAAAAGTCGCAGCAAAAAAGTGTTCTGCAAGCTGTGATTTTCCATCTTCATAAAATCTTCATGTAATTTGAGTTTCAAATCGAGCGAGATATTTTTGCAGCCGTATTTGCATTTGCAAGTTGCCTGTAACTATAAAAAGTGATTAAATTTGCGATACTGATTTTAGTAAGTAACAAAAATATGCAAGTTTTTATTACTGCAGGCACTTACGAAAATATTTTGACTAAAAATTTCAAAGAGCCCCCCTTGTTAAAACTTATTACACAAATTAATCAATTTCTTGACATTTTTTATATAAAACTTAAGTGCATTAAAACATATACTCACGTTTTCTTGAGGAGGTGGCAGCGCTGGAACACTTTTATTCTTTCGATTTTTATAGGATTTACCAGAAACGCGATTTTTATACTGTTCTGCACGCTTAGAAGTTTTACTGAGTTCACACACATGCTTATCTGTTTTATTTTCCATTTTGTATTGGGTATTTTCTAAGAATTAAGCGAAACGCTTCCTAACCTGAAAGTCCCCAAAACAAAAATATAAACAAAAAATAAATACAAGACAGTGACTCGAGTCCGTTAAACGGACGGCTAATTTCAATAAAATTCGCTGATGGCACATAGAACGCTTGGAAAAATTATAGGTCGCATACTTAGAACATTGTCATTTTTTAGGTAGGCAACATACCACGTTTAAAGGGGTTTGACACTTGGAACGTTTTCAGGGTTGTTAGCGATGGCACATAGAACATTTTTAAGGCAATATCTCTATTTTGAAAAAAAATGGCACTTAGAACGTTTGGAATTTCCACTCTTCACATATTAATCAATAAATAATTAAATTCTATTTCTCGTTAACCAGTTGGAATACCGATCTGAGGTTATTTTTTAATATTCACATTTACAGCTGTTAACATTGCTACTGTTTTCGATGGGCTATTGATTTGGTTATTTTTTTCTGTAAATTTATTTTCTGGTGGATTCTTATAAAGGTTACACCAAAATATTTTAAAAAACATTATGCTGACTACCAAATATCCACTATTTTAACATCGCTCAGTAAATCGAATTGTCGATGCGCTTGTTAAGTAAAATAGCGTGTGTATTGCTACTTTTAAAAATGGTTAATACTTTAAATGACACGCAACGAAAAAATTATAACTATTACCTCTAATGGAACTGTACACCTAATCTAAACTTTTTAGCTGCACTTAATGAAATTCCTGCCTTATAGTGCCGTCAAAAACTTGTGATCGATTACATGTAATGTAACTAAAAATATTTATTTTCGATTTATTAAAAAAAAAACTTGGACTCATATTTTTGTTTCCAGAAGCACATATTTATACATAAATTCCTATCATTATAACTTCCAGACCTTCGCGAAGGCAGCATTCACATTTAATTTTTCAAATAGTAAAGTGTATTTCACGAAGCATCTTTTAAAGAGGATTTAAATTCTCTTTTTAGCGCTTCGTTATTTCAAATTTGAAAAACGCGTCACCGTGCATTGGTCTACAATCCAAAGGTCAAATTTAAAAAGCGAAAGGCCATTTTAAAGAAAATTGTATGCCGCTTCAAAAAATTGTAATACGAATATTAAAAGTAACAAAAAAAGTTCAAGGACTCTTAAATGGTCTGAGAGTTTTTTCCATCAGAATATGTAAGAATTTTATGTTTACGGTTTCCAAGAAAGAAAAAAGTTTGTGTGGTTATACAATTTTATTAATACTAGATAATGGTTACATTATTAAAATTAAACTCATGACCAGCTGCAATTGTATGATCACATTGGCTAGAATGATTTAAAATTCTTTAATATTTAGTAATATTGATTAGGCCATTTGTAAAGTAACTGAGATGTTTAACCGGCGTAAGAAGTTGCTATAAACATTGAATGAATCAAAAATTTTATTTATATTATTTTAGGGCTTAAAATTAAAGCGTCATTTCAATATCGAAAATATATCGGTATTGGAAAATTAATAATCTGCTTAACATAGAACAATAGGTAGCGCCGTATCATAAATGGCATCTCGGCAAACAAAGTCTGGATGAAATCAACTAAACTGGTTGAGAATGTGTGCAATCACAGTACACTGGGTATGCCATCAGACTTAATGCGAAGAAAAATCTCTTGGAAACTTAGAAAAATCAAAACGATGATCTCAAGGCAGAAAATATAGCTCTTAAACGTGATGTGAGTTTTGCTTCAGGTTTTGTGAATAACTTAGAACGTAAAAAGATAGCCAATAACTTGGCCATAACTGGAATCTGTAATAATATGGAGCAACATGAAAGTGTCGTTAAGGGAAATGTTTTGAAGGTGCTATAAGTTATAGACGGCTCCTTGAATGAGGATGCAATTAGCCTGGTCAAGTTGCAAAAAACCAAGGGAGACAAGCCCTTAGCTCTGGTAACTCTGTCTAGCTGGGAATTGAAGAATCAGATATTGAAAAAGAAAGCGGCTGGTGCATTGAATGGTGTTAAGTGTAGGATCTAAGGTGCTAACAATATTTATGTTAATGAACATCTCACTCCTATTTCATTAAATATTTTACAGGAAGCTAATAAGTTAAAAAAGGTAGGGTATAGTTTTGTTTGGAGTAAAAACGGATGTATTTATGCTAGGATGAAAGAGGGTGACGAACCCATTAAAATACTTAGTGTGTACCACTGTCAGGATATTCTTAGGGAGCTTAAACAGTAATAAGTTGCTTCTACAGGTGCGTAAACAAAATTGTAGTTACTAAACATAAAATGGCTGTAAATATTCTATGCGATGATGTTTCTGAATATAAAACTGATTATTATGATAGATTTAACTAATATTACTATATTTAATAAATCACAATGTGATCTTAATATTATTCATATCAATGTACGCAGTATCTGTAAAAACTTTCATAACCTTACAAGATATCTTCAATTCCTTAATAAAGACTTTGACATAATTGGATTATCAGAAACTAATAATATTAAGTATAAAACACAAAATTTAAATATTCCAGGATATCGCCTTTGCTATAATGAAAGTTGTGTTAGTAAGTGTGATGAGTTTGTTTTTTACATAAGAAGTGAGTGTTTTGTTAGTGCTGAAATAAAAAAGGTAAATGATTGTAGTTTCTTAAGGGCTGTGTTGGTTAAAAATGGTATTAATATTGGTATTACTGGCTTTTATCGTTGTCATAATATAGAAAAATTAGATTTTCTATTGAGCTTGGAGAATTATCTTCATAGCCGTAGCCAAATATGTGCAATAGAAATTTTCTGTGGTGATATTAATTTGAATCTCTTAAATAAAAGGTGTAGTATTGTTAATAATTATTTAAACTTAATGTTGTCAAAAGGATTTTTGAGTAAAATTAATGTTGGTACTAGGGAACAGGGTGATTGTCTGACTTGTCTTGATCACATTTTTGTCAGGTCAAAATTCACCTCCGAAGCTGTTGTTTTGAGAGGAGGGTACTCAGACCATTTCCCTACTTTGTTAAATATTCCTCTGTTAAGTAGTAATAATATTGGTTCTAGACTAATTAAACATTTGGATAAGTCTCAACTTAGTCTAAGACTTAATTCTGAAGACTGGCAGGATGTTTTGAGTGAGAAAAACCCAAATGTTTGTGCTTCAAATTTTATTAATAAAATAACTTACCATATTAAATTATGTAGTTCTGAGAAGTATGTCAAATGCAAGCACAGAATTTTAAAACCTTGGGTAACAAGGGGCATTTTGAATTCAATAAGAAGATGGGATTATTTAAAGAAATATTTATCAAATCCTCTAAATATTGATTATAAAACCCAATTTATAGATTATCGAAAAATGCTTACTAAAGTGTTAAATGTTGCTAGAGCTTCTTATTTTAAAGGCCTCTTTTCCTCTCACTCAGGGGATCCTACGTTGACCTGGCAGACTATCAAAAGATGTACAAATAAAGACTTTTCTGGTGGCAACAATAACATATTAAAAGTAAAGCAGGCCATTCTCTTACTACTGATCCATTAATTGCTGAAGAGTTTAACAAATTCTTTAGTTCTGTGGGGTCTAACTTGGCTAGCAAAATAAATAATTCTAATGACTACAACTTTCCTAGTATAAAGGCCAATACTAACTTCTTTTTAAATCCTATTTTGCCTAGTGATCTTATAAAAATTATTAATTCATTAATAATTTAATAATACAAAACCTCTAGCACTGTTGATAATATTTCTAATGAAATAATTAGACTAAATTATAAATCTCTCTTAAAACCTCTGACCTATTTAACAAACTAAATTTTTTCATCTGACATTTATCCTGATATTCTTAAAAAACAATTATTATCCCCCTTTTCAAGGCTGGTAGTAGGGAAGAACCGTCTAATTATAGACCAATTGCTCTTACTAGTTCAGTTAGTAAATTAATTGAAAAATGCCTAAAATTACGACTCACTCAATTTATAAATAAGTATCATTTGTTATCTAATGAGCAGTATGGCTTTAGGGAAAACTTCAGTACAGAGGATGTACTTATAAAGGTAACCAACCACATTGTCCCTGGTTTAAACTCGGGTATGAAATGCATGGCCAATTTTGATTTAGCCAAAGCCTTTGACACTGTGTCCCGCCATATTTTGCTGAAACGTCTAGGTGATCTGGGTATAATTGGATTACCATATCAATTATTACAATCGTTTTTAGAAAATAGGCAACAGCAGGTAAAAATTAATGAAACAGTGAGTTCTGGACGTGCGGTGGAGTATGGTATGCCCCAGGTACTGTACTTGGGCCTCTTTTATTTACACTGTACATCAATGGTCTTTTTTCAGTTATCCCAAAAGATAGTGTGGTGTGTTTTGCTGATGACACTTGCTTAATAATTGAAGATAGCAGTTGGGAGGGAGTCAAAAATAAAGAGTCATTAATATCAAGGGTAAAAAATTGATTTGATTTGAGTCTGCTAACTTTAAATACCGACAAAACAAAGTTTATGTGTTATGCCAAAAATAGTTCTGGTCTGCCAGGTTACACTATATTAAGAATTCACTTTGATTGCCAAAATTACAATTTTTGCCAGTGTATCACTAAAATTAATTGTGAAATAGTGTAAAATATTTGGGAGTATTTTTTGATAACTTACTAAAATGGAATGTACATATTGATTACATAATTGGTAAAATACATAAGTTGTTATATAAGTTTTACATATTAAGGCATTCTTTGTTAAAAAAGACAATCTTGTCATTGTATAAAACTCTAGCGGAGTCTGTACTTGGTTATGGTATATGTGTATGGGGTGCTTCTTATAGGTCTATTCTTGACCCTCTTGTTGTTGCTCAAAAAGCATTGCTGAAAGTTTGGTTATTTTAAAATAAGTTGTACCCATCAACTGATTTGTTTAGTGAGGCAGGAGTTTTTCAGCTGCATCACGTTTATGTCAATTCAGTTACAAGACTTCTTTGTAATAATAAAATAGCTAAAAGTAGACCAGTATTACCTTTGGCAACCAGGTTTCAAAGTAAAAAATCCTCTATCCTTTCCTAAAATAAATTTTACTTTTACTAAAAGATCGTTAATTTATACAGCTCCAAAAATTTACAATATGATGCCTCTTGATTTGAGAGATAAACCTTATGACAGGATCAAGTATTGAATAAAAATTTGGATCATTCATATTAATATTGAGCAATTGTTTGCTTAATGTTAATAGTTGCTAGCTTGTAATCACTATACCGTTCAAATAATATTAGATTTTATTTTGTCTGAACTAGACATATCTATATATTTTGAATGGGAACACGCACCAACTTAGTAGTTAATTGTATTTCCAATTGTATTCTTGGTTACTTTGTATTATTATTTTTTTGAAATAAACATTATTATTATTATTATTATTATTATTATTATTATTATTATTATTATTATTATTATTATTATTATTATTATTATTATTATTATTATTATTATTATTATTATTATTATTATTATTATTATTATTATTATTATTATTATTATTATTATTATTATTATTA
Organism: Anthonomus grandis grandis; assembly: GCF_022605725.1. NCBI lineage: Eukaryota > Metazoa > Arthropoda > Insecta > Coleoptera > Curculionidae > Anthonomus > Anthonomus grandis. The sequence goes on along the minus strand of NC_065567.1, from coordinate 5,123,153 downwards.
TTATTATTATTTACAGCCAATTAAGGACTCGCACTCCCTCTAAGGGGGGGGGGGGATCATTTACTTATCCCAGATTCCCAGATACCTGCGATATCAAAAGGATTAAGCTCTGTGGTCTGTGGGGGCCTTTTCGGTGTCCTTAAGTGACCTGAAATGTAGAGTTATCTCCTAGAAATTTCCGGGTGCTGCGAGCAGTTGCCAGTAGTACTGCCTTTTTCATGTGCTTATATAGATGTTCGCCAGTTCCTAGTTGTTTAAGGTATTCCAGTAGACTCTTCGGTATTACACCCGTTGTCGATATACCAATTGGGATGGTCTGAACATTATCCATTCTCCATTGCCTTCCGATTTGAATTTCTAGATCTCTGTATTTGGCGATTTTCTCAGTGTGTTTCTTTTGCAGATTATCGTTGTTCGGTATGACTACGTCAATTAGAGTTGTTTTCCTGGAAATTTTATCTATTAAAATAAGATCTGGTCTATTATGCCTTACATGTTGCTCGGTAAGTACACTGCGGTCCCAATATAACTTATATCGGTCATTTTCCACTACGGGTTCTGGAGTATATTTATAATACGGAACCTTCTCTGTTGTAATAAGTTGTAACTTCATTGCAAACTCTTGATGTAAAATTTTCCCAACTAAGTCGTGCCGTTCTTTGTATTCTGTCGCTGCAAAGGCCTGACATCCTCCTATTATGTTCTGGATTGTCTCTGATGTTTGGCATCCATACCGGCATTTGTCGTTTTGTACGGACGGATCTCTGACGATGTGCTTGAGATAATTTCTTGTTGGTATAACCTGATCTTGGATGGCGAGTAGAAAGCCCTCGGTTTCTGGAAACATCTTGCCTGATACCAACCAATAGTTCGACGAAGCAGTGTCGACATGATTTTGGCTGATCTCATTAGGATGCCGCCCATGAAGGGGCTTCTCCATCCAGATGCGGAGTTTTTCCTAGTCCGTATGATGGTAGCTGCGCGCTTCCTCGCTCTTAAGTTGTAGAGGAGTGGAATCGTCTATTTGATTTATTGCGCGATGCAGCGTGGAATTTTCTCCTTGCCTGTAAAAATAGGATCTTAAGTTAGTGATTTGTTTCTCAAGTTGTTTACCCAGATCTATTAATCCTCTTCCTCCAAGGTGGCGGGGAAGCATTGTTCTTTCAGTGGCACTTCGAGGGTGGTTGTTGTGCGTTTTAGTAAGTAGGGTCCTTACTTTTCTTTGTAGCCTTTCTATGTCTGTCCTACTCCAATTAATTACCCCAAAAGAATAACTAAGAGCTGAACATGCGTAGGAGTGCTTAGAAGTGCCTTAAACATATTTTTGCTGTTGAGATTGGTTCTCAAAACTTGTCTAAATTTTCTTCGGATTATATTGAGAGTACGGCATTTATCTAGTCCAAATTGCATGCCGATGTCATTGGAGAACTCTTCTACTATATGCAGCATTTGGTTTAGTTGGTTTCTAGTTGCAGCCATTATTTTTAAATCATCCATATACAGTAAGTGATTTAACTTTGCAATCTCGGCGTTATTATCTCGGATGCTAAACCCATAGTTGGTAGAGTTAAGACGGTTCGAAAGAGGATTCATAGCAAGGCAGAACCATAATGGGCTCAGTGAGTCCCCTTGGAAGATTCCTGTTCGAATTGGAATGTTGTTTGTACTTACTGCGCTTTTACCCTGTACTTCGAGCTGGATCGTTGTTCTCCAACTTGCCATAGCGCTCTCTAGAAAAGACAAAGTATTTCCATCAACTTTATACACTTTTAATATGTTTATAAGCCATTCGTGTGGTACTGAGTCGAAGGCTTTCTTATAGTCGACGTAGGCAGTAAAAATATTTCTCTTGTTGTGATATGCCTGGTTGTTGATGACAGAGTCGATAATAAGTTGTTCTTTACAGCCCATAGACCCTTTAGCGCATCCTTTTTGTTGTGCTGCTATGATGTTGTTTTCCTCACAGTGTTGATAAATGCGCTGTGTTAAACATAAAGTGATAATTTTATACAAAGTAGGTAGGCACGTTATCGGTCGGTACTTAGACGGATCTTGTGTGTTGTTCTGGTCTTTAGGCAGTAGATAGGTTACTCCTTGCGTTAGGAACGCTGGCATTTTCTGTGGGTTAAGAATAACGTGGTTAATTAATTCTGAGAGTTTAGGATGCACACTCCGTAGTTTCTTTAGCCAAAAATTATGAACTCCATCTGGGCCAGGTGATTTCCAATTATGCAGTTTTTGGATAATCTGGTTGACTTCCTCGATAGTGAATGGTCGATGTTCCATCTGGTTATATTTATTACTGTTTTGTTTCTCTTCAGTAACCCAGCTTGCGTTGATATTGCATGTTGTTTGAGTTGCAAGTTGTTTGGCCCAAAAATCTTGAATTTGTTCTTTCGTGGGGTATTGCTTATCTGGGTGATCTGATTTTGAATTTAGCTCTCTATAAAATTGTTTTTCGGCCTTTTCAAAACGAAAATTGTCACGTTTTCGGTTATTACTGGTCTTGTATCTTCGTAGGCGCCCTGAAAATAAGGAAAGTTTCTGTTTTAGAGTATCCAGGCATTGTTGAGCTGTATTATTTTCTGGTTCATGCCGAGTGTGGATGTTGTTTCTCTGCAAAATTTCATCAACTTTCTGTTTTAGTCTATTTGTTCGTGTACCCCTCAGATATTCTGTTAGTTGGCCGATATCTTTTCGAAACCTCTGAATTTTTCGTTGAAGTCTGGTCTCCCATGGCGGTATCGAGAGCTCGGTTCTTGCAGAGTCATTGTGGATCCTTATCTTCATGGTTTTAGCAACGGTAGTTGCTGCGCTATAAACTAAAAGGTGAAGAGATTGCATGTTATTAATATTTAAAAGATAAGGTGGAAGAATTTTGGTGTTTAAAAGTTCCATAATTTGACCTAGTTTTTTTGAAGAGTTTACTTTTGGAAGTTTGGGTCTTATCAGTGGGTTGGTTCCCTCAAATTCTAGCATCGCACGTGCCATTTCTGCAGATAGTTCGTGATATAGCTCAGAATTGTCCTCTTGGGTGTTTTCGGTAGTGTTAAGTTCCTGTGTGTTATTTAATACGTTTTTCATTACAGGTTGCTCCTCAGCTGGTTCATTGTTAGCGGGGTCTTGTTCGTTGTTAGTTTGCGCTTGTATTTCTTCTTTAATGGTATTGAGTCTTGTCTCTGGAATTAGGTGATTACGCATTATTACCCGATACTGGTCTGCTACTCTCTGTTCGGTAACTTGGAGATGTGGATAGATTTTCCTAAATTCGGCATGTAAAGGTTGTCTGTAGCCGATCATTTCTCGTCCCAGGTTGGTCACTTTATAAAAGCTGCGCATGACGGTTTCATTCATCGCAGATGTCCATTTCATGCGCTGTCTTTGTAGTCCCGCCTGGGTGAGCGCTGGCTGAATTTCCTGCGCAGCACCTTCAGCGAGGGGGGCTCGTAATGGTGTTGGGCCCTCCTGGTCGTTTTTTTGTTGAAGAGGAGGAGGTGTAGTTTCTTGAATGACAGGTTGCCGCCTCCTTAACTCCCTGCCACCGACGGTCCGCATACAGTCATGTCCAGCGCCGGCTCCAGACCTGCCCTGGCGATCCCCAGGCAGCGACCTTTCTCCGAGGCATCTTCCGCTTCGTGTCTCCATTTTCATGGGTGTACCACCATTTAACCCTGGTGGTGGTCCAGGTTGTTCTTTTAGTCGCCTTTTACGACAGGCAGAACGTACCAGGAGGCTATTCTACCCCGCCCCCCCCACGGGGATTATTATTATTATTATTATTATTATTATTATTATTATTATTATTATTATTATTATTATTATTATTATTATTATTATTATTATTATTATTATTATTATTATTATTAAAATGCTAAACGCGAGTTCATAGTCAGTCAACATACCAGACCGAGCGGACTGAGATCAGAAACGGATGGAACTAGAGCAAGCGGACATCTGAGTATATTCAGACGGCTCCAGAATCAATTTTGAAGTAGTAGCTGAAATATACTGCATTAACCCAAGAACAAAAAGATCTGTTTTGGGAAACACTCATCAATTTTTCAGGTGGAAGCACATGCCATTGAAATCTGTGCAAGAATGGTTAACCAAATGCAACTTGAAAAAATAACCATAAAAATCTACAGTGATAGTCAGGCGGCTCTAAAAGCGCTAAAATCCCCTACCTGCACACCCTAAGTAATATGGAGCTGTAAAAACGAGCTTATACTGCTTGGGGAAGGGAATAAAATTTCCCTAACATAGATTTCGGGACAGGCTGGGCTTACAGAAATGACGCGGCTGACAAGCTAGCTAAAAAAGGAGCCGAATCCAACCTGATAGGTCCAGGACCAGCATTAGGCATTGCTTACAGTACGGCAAAACCCACAATCTTAAACCTTCTGCACAACAAAGCAAAGCGCTACTGGGAGGGACTACCAGGACACAATCATGTGAAGGCTTTCATACCGGACGTAACAAGGAAGGTAACAGAGACCATAAGAGAGAACTCAACAGTAACCACCTAAAAGCCATAATGGGAATGTATACCGGCGACAGACTATGTCACCACATGAATTCAATTGGTTTGGCGAAAGTCACCGAATGCAGACTATGCACGGAGGAAGACGAGACTGCAGAGCACATCCTATGCAGATGTGCAGCCCTAGAGAGAAGCAGACAGGCCATCTTCGGCAATGTCTTACCTAAGACGAAAGACATTAGGAATGCTTTTCTCAGTCAAATGATCGCATTCTTAAAGAGGGTGAACTTGCTTGGGAAAGTATAAAAACCTAGGAGTGAGCCACAATAGACGTAGGGTCGCAATGGAAGGACACAAGTTGCCCCACTCGCAAGAAATCTACCCTATAGACAAGTATCGTTATATTGCGTGGTGCATCGTCAAGCTGGCCATAGGAAATTCCATATAAATTATAATACTTTCAAATATTGGCTTTCTTGTATATTTTATAGGTAAACTGTATCAAACTTTTTTAAATGTGCGAGTAAGACAAGCCACCATATGAAATTGTAGTACTTTCTATTAAGCGATTTAAAATTTATTTGAAAAAAAAACTAAAAAATTACGGCGCGCCAATTTGATGCTATTGAACTTTACAATTCTATGTGGTATTCTAAGTCAATTCTCCTACAGTAATATTGCAGATAATTGTATACGACAGATAATTTAACATTGGGTCCACAGCCTTGACAGAAAAACAAATAAATAAACAATTTTGTAATAAATACTTATGACATAAGGCATTGCTAAAGTCTAGTAAAGCTAGCAGTCTTCCAGATGCTTCGAGATTTGACAGTACTCGTAGCCGATTGATAGTTCTAGCCTGGACACTTATCCCCGCTACCATCGATACCTCACAACAGAAGCCGAAATCATGCGAGGCGACGACCGCATCGCGATGGCAAAAATTCCGCGCTGGGGCAGATATTTTGCGTTGATTCGAAATAATATTTTACTGCAGTTATTATTGTAGTTTATAGTAAGATAAGGCATTTAAAATTTTAAACTACCAAACTATTTTGATACTCGCTTTGAGTTTTAAAAAGAATAAAAATTCGGTATTTAAATTAGGTGGGTAAATTAACAATTTTATTTTTAACTTACATTTTACAATCTTAATTTTATTTAGAATAATGCCTACCTCTTGCTGCATTCCTGTTTAAGCTCAGAAAAAATTAAAATGGATTTTAAATTTTTTTTTTGTTTTTTTTTTAATTATCTTCGGAATCATTCAAATTTTCGATTTTTTAAATAAGCAACAAAAATTTGGCGTAGGTACCTACCTAATTTTGTTTTCGGCATTAACATTTTTACGAAAAAGTAATACAGCAATGCAACAACTTTCCCATAGCAACCAAGATAACCCACAAAAGTGTCAAGAATAAGTTTTTGAAAATTTGTTTTTTTTTTCGATAATATTCAAAACCACATAAAATATATATTTTCTTATATGGCATATTCTTTTACAAGTAAGTAATGTGCAACTTTGGGGTAAATTATCCATTTTCGTATTTTGAGGGTAGACGAATTTGAAACACCGTTTATGTATATTTTTCCAACAAAATAAATAATAAAAAATATTTAAAACATTTATCATATAACTAAAAATACGTAATAATAAAAAAATATATTATCTTGTAAAATGTAAAATATTAGGTCCCGCGGTATCTCCACTTAGTCGTTCCACTGTACGGCGTGCGCCACCAAATCTCGGCTTCAATTTTGACGCCACGAAACCAGTGTCACGGCTAGAACTCTCGATCGGCTACGCAGTACTCTTTTTTCGATAATTAGGAATATTACGGTTGATATATGATTGATACAGGTCCTATAATAATCCTTACAAAATATTTATCTTTTACAGTGCTAAATTCCTAAGAATATTAAGCTTATACAAACTTATAATATAACTTATCACCTAAGAATACCTTAAATGCTGCTAAGACCTAATAATATTCCAAATTTAAACATTATCTTCTGACCAAAATTTAAATGTCCTATGAAAATTCAAACAATATTTTTTAATAACAAACCACAGTCTACTAATTCATTAAGTCTATTGTTTTTATTACTTCATTTTAAAATAAGACATTGGACGTATTCAGTAAAAAAAAACAAATCTACTCTTAAAAACAAAAATATGTATTACATATCCCTCCTATAGTGACAAAGCTATGAGTTTATAAATGCACACATAAACTTGACAATGTTAAGCTTTAAAGCTTATGCATTAAATCCAGTTTTTAGTCATTTATAAGCACATACAGTTTTCCAGCTTTTGTTCTGTATAATAAATTAACATTTTTCTGGCCTCTTGATACAAGCCTATTATATTTATGACTAACAGATAGTAATTCCATAAATAGGCGTTGTTTACTGAGCCTTGTTTTAAGAGAGTCGAGAAGCTACCTACTTTGGAGAAGGACAAGTACTTATATAATCTCTAAAGAGCATCCATTAAATTTTATTCAGCAGTTGTACAAGTTAAACGACTGGAAAATTTATAATATAAAAGATTTAGGGAAAATGTATAGTAAGGTAAAGGGCATTGTTGAAACAAAAAGGATTTTTATCATAAAAAGTAGCAGTACAGACATTTAAACTAGCGACAAGAAAGGAGATTAAGGCGAGCAGAGTATGCCATGTGAGTGTTTAGATGAAGATATGCATATACAAATAATTTATGTTTCGCTGGTTTTTTGTTTGTTTTTGTTATCTATGTTGAAGCATTTAATAAAAATATGGTTTGCCTTCCAATTTTATAATAAAAATATTTAAGGTTGTTTTAATTTATTTTTTGATGATTTTCTATCAATAATATCTATATCCAAATTAATTTTTAATTTTTTTTCTGAACTATTTAAATATGACAAAAAAATTAAAATTAAATTAAACTTCTTTCTTTAAATACTAAAATTAACTTTGTTTGCTGTCTCTATGTATTGAGGCGAAGCGATGAGAAGTTTTCATGGATTTCTGAACTTTTTTTCTAAATGAATATAGCCACTTTTGAACGCAAGATCTTCATTTACAATGTGAAGGTTGACCCCTTAAACAATTATTGTAAAGAGTTATTTTTACAGTGGTTTTTTTTTTTTGTTAAATAAAATTGTTTTTCGGCATTATTGTAGTTTTTAGCACAATAGCATTATTAAAAAATCACATTTTGGTAAGAAAGCATTTGCTAAACCATGTTCATATGGCATTTTTTACTTGAATTTACCTAAAGAACACGTGAAATTTTGTTCCTTACATCGCGAAACACGCTGTATATGTTAAAAATCTTTAATTCTCCGCAGCCAATAAGGAAAAAGAATGATAACAAAAATGGCAACAGGAAATCGTCCAAACTTTGCAACTGGTTGTAAGAGGACGCAACTATCAAAATAAAAACACAACGTTAAGATTTGACAGAAATTACTAACATAAGATATGAGACATAATATCGGTCCTGAAAAGCTGAGTGTTTAATTTAAGTGTAAAATAAAAGTGTCTTAAGCGACATTATCAGATAATCGAAATAATCAGAACGTGGCGGTAGACACTGCGGTTGTTCCATTGTCCATTGTGTATTTTCGAAGTTCGAAACACAAAAGCATAGCAGAAACTTATTAAAATAAAATTTTATTAGAAGTACTCGTAAATCAACTCGAAATGGGCTAACGTTGACATTTACGTAGTGCATTCCGTTGCCGGCATGTATTCGGCTAACTAGATTTATTACTCTTACCCTAACTAACTTCAAACTTAAATATTCTTAAAATCAATTCAAAAAACTACTTTCAGTCCTTAATGGTTAGAAAAGAACTATTTTTATTTATTTCAGATATTGAAGTTCTTTTTGTATTACATAGAGTTTGAATCTTGTAAATTATACATACTGAAACAATAACAATAAGTAGATATTATATTTATGTATAGGTTGAACTACTATGAAATAAATTAAAAATGGTTATTAACTATACAGGGTGTCTGAAATAAGAATCCGAAGCATAAAGATCTCAGTAACTATTGAAGTTACAGCTTAGGTTAGAGAAAATTGTAAAATTTTCATGGCCTGCCGAAATATTGGGGAAAAACGAAAATTTGCCAAAATCGATTTTTTTTCTGTCGATCTTTTAATCTTATTTTAAAAGATATAAAAAAACTAATAGAGCTTTTTCACTGACACTTTTTAAAAAAATAGGAAAATTATATTTATTCTTGCATCTAATAAAAAAAATGTGACACATCGTTGAATTTGTAATAAAAAATTGAGTCAGATATAGGGTATCCTTTTTTTCCATGACATATAAAAAACTAAAGTTGATGATGGTTTCTCGAAAACGAAACGTCGGATACAAAATCTAAAAACGTCATCACGTAGCTCTTAACCCGGCGTCAGTGTGGTGACATTTATCTATTCTTTTAGTGTGGTGGGGTATGTCATACCCCAAATAAATTAATTTAAAATTAAAAATATTTAGTTGTTTCAGGTAGATTTTTTCAATGGAATATATTATTAATACATCATATCAGATAAAGAAAAAGTAGTAAAATAAAAGTAACAACAATAAAAAAAGTATTACGAAAAACTGAACCTATTGTCAAAAACAAAGTGTATTTTTTCTAATTCAAGATATTCAACAAAATAATAGTTTCTAAGAGTAAACAGTATTAATTTAACCTTAAATATAAGTACAGAATGAAACAGAAAATAACATGTTACTCAGAAATACAATTTTGACAGTTCTCACATATAGTAAAAGAATGCTGAACAAAAACAAAATTTGAGCATTTTACACAAGTAAAGAAAGATTTACGATCATTACTTTGTTTACAAATCGTGCATCTTCTTACAAGTCGCTGGCGTTTTCCTGGTGGAACTTATGCCTGTTGTTCGTGTTGCCTTTTGAACATCTTGCAGTTCCCCTGGGTAACCTTGGATTTTGGAAGCGCGTTTCAGTATAATCAGCAATGAGCTGATAGGCTAGGTTATTCAAAAATACTCTTATTTTTATTTCATTTTAAGTATTAGCTCTATATATGACTAAAGAGTTAATTCCCGCGCAATTCAATAGAGCATAAAATATAGTCAGTGGCCAACGCCTACTATTACGGGATACATCATAGGACGCAGAGTTCATCTACTACATCCACCCCACACTTGCTAAAATTATAAAAAGTTATAATTTCAGGTTTTTTCTTTTCTGCGGTTGACGCATATTGATGTCAACCGCAGAACTTTACATCACACTCCTGATCAATATCGGGATATTGATCGGGAGTGTGATGTAAAGTGGACATAACTAAAACAATTTTTTGTTTGTTTGGTATGTAGGACGTAAGCGTAACATCTTTTTGAAAGCCGAATTTACTAGAAAAAATGTCACGACCCTTAGAGACCAGAAAAGTTGGAGGCAACTGTCTTTTATTTTTTCTGACTGTACCAACGGCCGTAAGCTTATGTTCCTTTAACAAATGCAGTAATATTTCAAAGCTGGTAAACCAATTGTCAAATGTGACGTTTCTCCCTGAGCCTGAAATTGGTGCGACAACTCTATTTACGACATCAAATGGTTTATTACTAACTGTATAGGATCCTTCAGGTTGCGCACCTACATATACTTCCATATTCAAAACATAGTAAGTTCTTGCATCAACCAAAGCGAAACTTTTAATGCCATATCTTGCCGGCTTCTTAGGCATATATTGCCGAAATGTACAGCGTCCCCTAAATGCTTCTAGCTTTTCATCTATAGTTAGATACTTGCTTGGGGTGTAATTGTTTTGACTGTTTTGTATAAAGCGCTCAAAGACTGCCCGAATAGCGGCTAATTTATCAGTTGCTTTACGTTCATTTCTATACTCAATATTATCAAATCTCAAACAAGAAAGAAGTAGAGTGAATCTTTGTAATGGTCTTACGAAATTTTTCTATTCCAGAACCATCCGAACAAAAGAGATCATCTAAATTTAATCTTGCCGATTTATATTTCCCTGCTAAAAACAAAAGACCAATTACTGCCTTTATTTCATTCAAACTGGTCTCTTTTACAACGTATTAATGATTTTCATTATAAAACTTAGACTTTTCTGCAAGTTTTTTATTAGTCCACTTGACAATATCGTTAATGATACCATTATCATACACATATTATATTTTTAACTCAAAGCATTCTAAAGGTGTTTTTGCATTTTTGCCATTAGCTTTAATACCTGGTAAATGTGTTATAATATTTTCACTACGAGTCCTTACATTTCTAGGGTAGCATACCTTAGCCCATTTTGTCCCATCTTTTCCTATGTAGTGCAGATTTCGTTTCGCCTTACCTCCATTTTCGGTTGCTGTTTCTTGCGTTTTTTCTTCTTCGATCTCTTCCACATGTCCTGATTGAGTGGTGCTTAGGTTGTTAATTTCTTCTTCTCCCTCTCCATCATTTACATCTATCATAGCGTCTTTCTAAATCACTATCACTATCACTGTAGTGATCACTTCCGCTTTCGTAGTCCTCTTCTCCTTCACTTTCTGAACCTATTGGCGCTTCTCCTTCGTCTAACTCTTGCAATAACTTAATAAGACGCTCTTTTTCAAAGTCACCCATTACTAAAAATGCAATAAAACACATTTAAAATATCACCCACTAAAAAAAAACTAACAATTTCACAGAGTATTAAAAAATTAATTTACCTGTGTGGTGGGGTATGTGATACCCCAGACAACTTTGAAGACGTGTGGTCGCTACAAAATCAACAGGAACACTGATTTTGCCGCGTGGTCAGGATGACAAGTATAATTGGAAGGTACTAAGGCGCTCGGCGCGCTCCTACAGTGTACTAGAAAATCGCGCTTAATTTAAATTTACTGGGGTATATCATACCCAACCACACTGACGCCGGGTTAACATAATTTTAAGTAGATTTTGCAAACAAAATAATTGATTGATTTGACATTTTGACATACCCAAATATCTGTCATGAGTTATTGATTTCACATAATAATTAAATATCTGCTTACAAAGTAATGGAACATATTAGGAACTATTTATAAATAAAAAAAATTGATCTACCATAAGATAATCATTATGTTAATTATCTACACAAAGAAAAATAAATAAAATTACAAAAAAATAACTAAGACAAAAAGTAAATCAACATTTTTTAATTTAATTTAAAGCAGATGTTCAAACAGATTTCCGTTATTTTCCAAACATAAATAAGATCATTTTACGGTAGAATTTAAACAGCACGCAACAACAGGTGTATTGCTATTAAATGCGTTGGTTACATATTCTTATAATTGCTGCTCAAAAGAATGCTGGTACATTTAGTTTTTAAGAAATTCTCAAAGAAAGAACTCCAGAGGCGTCCACTTTCCATCAGAAAATCTCTGCGTATGATACTCGCGAACATTTGAATTGTGCCATAGGTAAGTTATTCAAGCAGTCTTCCAAATTATTTTCTAACATTTGAAGATATCGTTCTCCAGTTAATGAATTGTGGTAAATGAATAAACCTAGTATTTTGGTGCCAAAAATTTCACACCACATATTAACCTATTCGGGACGGGCCGATTTATCGCGCGCCTCTGTCTAGGACGGCATCAGGAAACCAACGGGTAGGGACGGGTGCCGTACTATAACGGCACATGCGCTTTATGGTGGATGGACGTGGAGAGTGGTTACATTTCGGGGTTTATTATATACACTGATTCAACAACTATAATGGATCAGAAAATGGAACGTTTGGGAAAATCTGGACAGATTGTTGATACCCTAATGAAAAAATACTATAATAAAAAACATATTTTGTATGTAGATAACTGGTACACCAGTCCAGAATTATTTGAGTACTTAGTGACGCAAGAAACCGGAGGAACTGGAACTGTGAAAGCCACCAGAAAGGGGATGCCAGAGTTTCGTAAGCCTATAAAAAAAGGAGAAGTTGAGAGTGCATCCACTTAACACATGTTAACCCTGAAGTGGCATGATAATAAATTTGTGCACATGTTAACTTCAGTATCAAAGCCATGCCTCAAGGAAACCGGAAAACTCAATCGTAAAACTGGTGATCATGTTTTGAAACCTCAGTGCGTGTTAGAATATAATTTAAAGATGGGAGCAGTTGACAAAATAGACATGCAAATTAGTTTTGTTGATTGTGCTAAAAAATCATTGAAGTGGTATAAGAAACTGTTTTTCCATTTAATGGACTTATGCTTGTATAATGCGTATATATTTTATTTCAAGTCAAAACAGGAAATAAACCATCGTTTTCAGACTTTCGATTGCAAGTTGTGGCTCAAATATTCGAAAAATATTCGATTTCTACAAAAAAACGAGGCGCACCTGGTTAGTGTTGATAATCCAGCTCGACTAATTGAAAGGCATTTTCCAAGCCTCGTTCTACCAACTGCAACTCAAGGATCGAGAACACAAAGAAAATGCCATGTTTGTGCCACCACATAGCTTCGAAAGAAAAAACGCTCAGATACCCGCTTTATGTGTAAAGAATGCAATATTGCACTTTGTGTGCACCCTTGTTTTGAACAGTATCACACTCTTAAAAAGTTTTAGTAAACTATATTTGTTATTTGTATTTTCGTTTTTAGTTTGCTCTTTGTATTTTCTATATAAGAAGTTAACTTTTGTTTTTTGATATTTACGAGTTCCAGAATTAAAAAAATGTGAATTACAAATGCCTTTTACTTGCCCCTAAAAATAAAAAAATGCCGTACCTGTACGTCAGTCGTCCTGTCTTTCAAATAGGATATAACTGACGTACATCTACGGCATTCGGCCAAGTGTGATGTATAATGCAGCAGTACATGTACGGCACCAGTCCAGAAAAAAATTAAAAATCTTAAAATGTGTACGGCAGTCGTCCCAAGCTATTGCATACAAGGTAGTACATGTACGGCATCAGGCCATCAATGTCCGCTTTGAAAAACGTACCCGTACGTCAACCGTCCTGAATGGGTTAAAGCCAAAGCGCTCTTGATGTTTTGATATTTTTTAATACGAGGATTTTGTTCCGTCCAGTAATAACTAGTCCGGCGATTAAAGACACCATTATTAGTTACTTAACTTTCGTTAGACTGTATTATTTTTGCAGTGAAATTTATATTCATCTTCGCATGCACGTGTGTAACACACACAAAAATGCCGTCGTCATTCTGGATCCCCTGGTTTAACTGCTTGGCAAATTTAAAATTTATATGGATGATATTTATTTTTACGTAAAATAAATTGAGCAGTAGATTTGGCTACTCTGAAATTTTTTTCAATTTGCCTAGTTGAGATAGTAGGGTTCTCAACAACTGCTTGTAACTTTTCTAAGAAGACTCCTTTTTCCTTTTGTTTTCGAGATAAAACTGGCTTTTTAAATGCACCATATTCTTTTCAATTTCGTGCCAACTCTAAGATCATGATATTGAGAACTTACATGGCTAGTTTTTATCTAGATTTTTTTATTTAAATACATTGCTGCTGTATTTACAGTGTTCTTCTGGCACACAATGTAGCAGGTCAGGATGTCAAACTTTTCTTCATTACTATAATGGCCACCTGGCATATTCAACGATATTAACAAAACAAAAAAATACTCAACAATAAACAATAAAAATTGTAACAACAACAACAACAACAAAAACTCGAAATACAACTTAATAGCTTTAAATCAACTCAACAATTTTTATTTTATCCAACCACAAACATAAAATTAAGCCATAGGGATAGGGTAAGAGGTATTTACGTCAAAATGTCAAAGCATTATTTGTTTGCAAAGCCTAGTTAAAAATATGATAAAAAAAATAGAAAAATCGCATTTATTTTTGCATCTAATGAAAAAAATGTGACATGATACATCGTTAAATTTGTATTAGAAAATGGAATCAGACACAGGGTCTACTTTTTTTCGAGCTATATAAAAAAATAAAGTTGATGATGGTTTCTCGAAAATGAAACGTCAGATATAAAATCTAAAAACGCCATTATGTAGCTCCTTAAAAGTGCCAACAAAAAAGTGTTAGTTTTTTTTATATCTTTTAAAATAAGGTCAGGAAAAAAAATCGATTTTGGCAAATTTCAGTTTTACCCCAATATCTCGGCCGGCGATGAAAATATTTGAATTTTCTCAACGGCATTTAAATACGCTTCAAAGTACGCAAACTTTTTTCTAATTTAACCTAAGCTGTAACATCAATAAGTACTGAGATATCCATGCTTAGGATCCATATCTTAGACACCCTGTATACATAATATTTCTTAATTTCATTACTTTATAAAAGTTAACTTTCCTCAATGTCTAATGCAAATTCACTTTCGCATTAATAGCACTTAAAGATCACAATTCAAAATATTGAACTCTTTTGAGGGTTCCAAATTTAAGTTAATTAAAAGTTAAAGAGAGAATCTGAAATATGTTAATAAACGCCACCGATTTTTTAGTAAAAAGGCCTAGGGTGGTTATCAAAATATTTCAATATAAAAGAAGACAAAAATATAAAAAAAATTAAATTCGACATTTAATATTTTTACAAACCATTTATTTAATGTCACTTCCGTTGGAAAGGACTTAAAAATAGCCATTAAAAATAGTTTATGGAAGGGATTTTATTTATTCATCAAATAATCTCTATTAAGAGGCTTTAGTGTTAGATCCTCGGCAGATATTTTACTATAGACTATTAAAAAAGCTCTGTGTGTAATAACAGTCAAATTACTTACAATATTTGATTTACATTTTAGTGGCTCACCAGTACAGAGTAGTTACATAGAGTAAATAAGTAAATAACCCGGGTTTATTGACTAAAAGGTAGGTTCTAATACTGCTAGCTATTTATCTGATACTAAGTAACTATAGGGTGTAGTGTAACCAATCAATCGCCATTTCTCTTGTAGGGAATTGCAGCCGCTACAGAGATAAATCAATTATAAAAGGATATAAATCAATTGTCAAAATTGGGGAACCTGCTGACACAATCTACAGTGCTTTGATTTCAAAACGATCCATCCTTAATAACTTTCTTAAAAAAAAAAAAAAAAAAAAAAAAAAAAAAAAAAAAAAAAAACACGTAAAATTAAATATACAGGGAGACATTTAATTATGCATTTACTAAAGTTCTGTCAATCACCTCCTCACCTCCAGCTAACGTCACTTTAATATGTCAAACAGGAACCCCCATCGTGTGATACATCATAATAAGGAGCGTAAAATTCTCTATTCAACGGTACCAACAAAATTAAATCGGTAAATGTGTAAGTAAATAGTTTATTTTATTAAATGGTCAAAATGCGCGCCGTTATTAGCAAGACAATAAAAAAGCCTATTTTCAAACTCCTTACGAACATTGGCAAGGGTCTGCCCGCTAATTTCTCTGCATTCTTGAAATATTCTATTTTTTAAATTCTCAATACTCTCAGGTGGGGTTTTATAAACTTTGCTTTTTAAGTAGCCCCAAAGAAAAAAGTCTAGTGGGGTTAGGTCCGGAGACCGCGCAGGTCATTCGATTGCACCACGTCTGCCAATCCACTTTTTTCGAAAATTTTCATCAAGCCACTCTCGAACTACCAAAGTGTAGTGCGCGGGAACTCTATTTTGCTGAAAATGTATATTATTTTCATTCAATAATATAGCACCATGTTGATCTACTTGATTTTCCAGAGATTGGATGATGGAAGGGTATATTGCATTTTCTAAAAGGTTTAAATAAATTTCGCCAATCAAATTTTCTTCCAAAAAAAATGGCCCGATTATTTCATTCCCATAAATTCCTGCCCAAACATTAATTTTTTGGGGATATTGGGTATGACCTTCCCGAAGAACATGATGATTTTCATTATCCCAGTATCTACAGTTATGTCTGTTCACCAGGCCATTTAAAAAAAAAGGTCGATTCGTCACTGAAGCAAATGTTCTTTAATAAATGGGGATCGTCGTCAATTCGCTGGCACATCACTTCACAAAATTGAATTCTCCTATCAAAATCATCTTCTCCGAGTTCATGAAGAATATGAATTTTATAAGGAAAGAACTTATTTTTTTTAGAACTTTATGTACAGAACCAGTAGAAATATTTGTTAGTTTTGCGGCCTTTGGTATAGACAAAGTTGGATTCATAGCAAATTGTCCTAGTACTTCAACTTGGCATGCTTCATCGACAACTCTATTTTCTTTTTTTTTCTTATTGCAAATCGATCCCGTCTCTTCAAATTTTCGTATCAATTCTAATACGTATTTATGGCTCACGTTTTTATCTTGATACCTTTCATTAAATGCTCTCGCGGTTCTGCGAGCACACCGATCTTGAGCTCCATAAAGGAAAATTATTTCTATTCTTTCGGCTAGCGTATACACCATTTTATTAACTCAATGTTTTAACTAAAATTGAAAAATTGCACGCGTCGAACTGACAGTTTTAACAATAATAAATCGCCTGCTTTTTAAACGCCTTAAAAATGTAAAGTATTGCAGTGTTTTTTTGTACCTATTAGGTAGGTTTCGCAAAAAAATATAAGTGAAATAAATACACATACAAAGTTATAAGACTGCAAAGATTTTTGCAAAAAATTTGAAGACACTTTTTTTTTCTCGCAAATAACGGTACACATTCTTTACTTAAAAAAATAAATAATTTGCTTGAACTAAATGTACTGTTTGTTACCACACATTTTAACTTCTAAATTGCTTGTATTTTTTTTTTGATGATCTATTATAAAAAATATAAGAATTTTAAAATGATGTAGGTACCACACTAAAATTATTTATTTAAAATAGCAAAGTTTGGCGTAAATAAAATATTCATTATTTCTAGACATTTTCGCTAACTATTTGCTTACACATTTACCGATTTTATTTTTTTTTTATACCGTTAAATAGAGAATTTTACGCTGCTTACTATGATGTATCACACGATGGGGGTTCCCATTTGACATATTAAAGTGAGGTTAGCTGGAGGTGAGGAGGTGATTGATTAAATGTCCCCCTGTATATCTAATTTGACGTGTTTTTTTTTTTAAGAAAGTTAATAAGGGTAGATCGTTTTGAAATGAAAGCACTGTATAAGAAGGACCACACATCCAAATACAATTTTTGGCCTGATAACTAACCCGGACCCAAATCTGCTCGAGGTCATTATTTTTAAAAAATTCTGTATTAACAATGTCGTACTTAAGACTATTTTTAATGTATATTTGAACTCCTCCCCCTCTAGACTACCTGTCCTGTGTAGAAAATTATATCTTTATATGATAATATTTTTAGAGTTTACTGATTGCCCTAACCATGTTTCTGAAACATCAATAATGTTAAAATCTTGACTGCATATATAATTTTGAAAATCAAAAAAAATTTGATGTTAATAGGAAAGCAAATATTTGTATGCACAAATGTAAAATTTACCGTTATTTATTATTCATTTATTTAGCCAATAAGACCAAAACTGTAAAAATTGCTTAACTGTTATTTGCAATATTTAAAAAATAACAATTAGTAAATTTCATTAACAAGAATATAAATAATTTCCTATAATTGTTAAAAAAATCAGTATAACTAAATACCCTGCAGTCAGAAATAACCAACCGCCATTCATAAAATTTAATACTTAAATAAAACGTGAGCAAAAACAGATGGGGTGAGTAAACAAAAACAAACGGAGTGGCGCATCGAAAACGAAACAGAGCTGCAGCTCAGTCCTTTTTGTAAAAATGCTCAGCCCCATCCATTTTGTGTTCCAAGAGTACACAAGTTTGGTGAAAGGCTTCTGCAGATCTAATCATAGGCAGTTGATTGGTTGCAGCATGTGAATTACTTGTTGTTTCCTCAATATCCGGTGGTTCTGATTCGGCCTTGCAATTCGGTCGGCAACCCTTTCAAATCTGCAACTGTAATCATATCCTCGCCTATAATAAATTTAAATTTCCTGATTGTTGCTTCAGTTTTTTGCTCTCGAGCATCACGTGGCTGTTTTCGAAGTATTTTTTGAGCTTTCTGGTCTTCTTTAAAATAGTCGTTGACAATTGATATGGGAATGCTCTTTTATTTAGATGCCTTTTTCAAAACTGCCGCTTTATTACTACTTACTTTAAGTTTGCGCTCTAAAGTTTCACAGCGCGGGTATTTCCGAATTTACTGGTCGTAAGGTGTTTATAATTGACGAGCGAATTTCCCGAGCCAGTTCCTTTTTAAATGCAGTCTTAAGTTCATTAGTTTGATGTTGATTTGCTTCATATACTATCCTCAACAGTTGGTTCTTGATATCTGATCCTAATATATTAAGCTTTATTAACTTGCGATCTAATAATTATTATCGGTACGGCTAATATTTTAGGCAAATGCTAGTCCAATTTGCTTTCTTCGTAATGACAACAATTATTAGAACGGCAAGCGAAATTGATCGTTATTGGTTTTTATACTTAAGCAGATCTGGTCGTTACCTTTAGTAAATATCCCCAAAATGACAGGATATCTGCTCACCTGATTAACTAGTAGAATTGGGTTAATTTTGCTCACCAACAGAAAATAATTTTTATTACATGGATAAAAAATAATATATAAAATTGACTAATTGTTGGAGCCCATAGACGTATGTTAAGGATGAGAATCATACCTGCTGTAATTTTCATCCTTAACATCAGTTCGTCGTATCAATATAAACGCATAATAAAACTAAAGAGATTCGTATGCACCATTTTCATAAAGGTATTGGAAATACCTGAGTCCTGTAGTTAACTCAGCATGCCACAACTGGAGGAAAACATGGAGAAATTGTTTTCATTAAGCCCATGGATAAGTTACGGTCAAGGAATTTTTCCAGCATAGACGTTATCCATCCAAAAGAAATATACTGTTAATGGTAAACTTAAAAGGATATATTCAATACCTGAAACAACAAGAGAACATTGGCGTATGCTATAAAGTAGCGGCAGTCATGAAAATTTCTGATAGAAATCGTTATTCCAGCAGACCTTTTCTTGTATATTTACCAAATCTTTTTGAAGAATCTTCTGCTAATTTGAACATAGACCAAAGTTGTAAGTTACGACGTTTTCTTAAAGAAAATCAATATTTGTTTTCCTTGCACGATAATGACTTGGGAAGTACTGATTTTGTGCAGCATCTAATTAAAACTGGACACAATGCTTCGACAAAACAAGCACATCGAAGGATTCCGAAAGTAAAATAAGGTGAAGTTTCCCTAATAATTCAAGAAATGAGGACACGATGAGTGATTGAACCATTGCTGATTGAGTCCTTGGCATCGCTAGTTGTACTAGTAAAGAAAAAGGATGGTTCTACAAGATTTTGTGTAGACCATCGGCGACTAAATGACACACCAAGAAAGAAAGTTATCCCCCATAAGAACTGACGACACCCTGGATAGGCTACCGGGTTCACAATGGTTTTTAACGCTCCATCTGAAAAGTGGATATTGGCAAAAAAAAGATGCATCGAGAAGATAAGAAGAAGACTTTATTCTCAACTAGAGCAGGGTTTTGGCAATTACAGTCGTGCTTCTGTAATGCTTACGCTACCTTTAAAAGACTTTGACTTAATTAAATAATACTCAAGAGGTATTTGTTAAGTTCCGAGAGGCCACCCGAAAAGTCCTAATAAATGTTGCTTGACCAAGGTATAGAAAAGAAGTTCTATACCTTAGTCATGTTATATCAGAAAATGGTGTCAGGACTGATTTAGACAAAGACAAAGCAATCGAAAATTGGCCACGATCCACTGACAAACTCCAGTTAAGAAGCTTCAGGGTACATATCTTGATACATATTACAAAAGAACTGTAGAAAACTTTGCTAACCTTACAAAACCTGTACATAAGCTCACAGAGAACAAAATAGTATTAATTGGTTGGCAGATTATGAAAAACCTTTTTAAGGGCTAAAAATAGCACTGTGCACATCTCCAGTTTTATTGTATCCGATTTCTGGATAAACTTCTATTTTGGATACAGATGAAAGCAATGTTGGAATTATGAAGATGGCCAGCAAGTAAAATGCTATCAAAGTTAGAAAGAAACTATTGTATGACCAGACCAGACCAGCAATAGTACAAGCTATTCAATATTTCCATAAATATTTGTATGGTAATTCTTAAGGACTAACCATGGTTCTCTGAAATGACTGTTTGAGTTCAAAAACCTTGCCTAGAAGCTGGGTATTTCCCGGGTATGTGGAAAATTTCTTTCTTAACACCTTTGGCTAAAATTAATAATCCAACTAATTTCAGCGACCGGTCATCGCTAAAGTTTTGGAAAAGTTTATACAGCCGCAAATTTATGACTTTCTCACCTCCAATAATATTATTCCGCATGAGCAATCTGGTTTGCGGTCAATCAGGTTTAGAAAACAAAATAGCACGACATCTGTCTTACTAAACGTTACCCAAGAGATAATTTCTGCAATGGATAAAGGTGACTCCACAGCACTTATAATGCTTGATTTTTCCAAAGCATTTGACACCTTGGATCATCATTTGCTTTTGGCAAAATTGGCTTATTATGGCTTTGATAATGTTTCCCAAATATTTTTTAAATCCTACTTTTCCAACAGAAGGCAAATGGTGGTCTTGGAAGATTGGACTTTTTCAAATATCAAATATGTAACATCTGGAGTACCTCAGGGATCTGTTTTGGGACCTCTCTTATTTCTGATGTATGTTTCTGATTTGTTTAAAGTTGTAAAATACTGCCAGATCCAGGGGTTCGCGGATGATATGCAAATTTATCATTCTTTTAAAGCTGAATCTGTATTGGAGGCATCAAATAAAATAAACGACGATCTTTCTAGAATTTCCTTCTTTTCCTTTAAAAATAATTTAAAACTCAATCCTTCAAAGTGTTGTGTTATGTGCTTTACTTCTAAGAACAAAAAAAGAATAGCATTGGACGGTTTAAAGCTTTTTGTGGGAGGTAGTCAGCTAAGTATGGTTAAATGTGCAAAAAATCTTCGATTGCTTTTGGATGATGAATTGCGCTTTAAGTTACACGTTTTTAATGTTAATAAAAAGTCATACTATTCTTTAAAGCCATTGTATGCAAACAGAAATATAATTAATTTTAAGGTAAGGAAAAAACTGTGTGAGTCTTTAGTATTACCTATTATGAATTACTGCAATATTGTCTATTATCCATGTTTAGACAAAATCACTGAGTACCGTTTGCAAAAGCTGCAAAATCAATGCTGCAGATTTATTTATGGACTGAGAAAGTTTGATAGAGTCTCTGCAAGGCTATGTGAACTTAGTTGGCTGCGCGTGGAAAATCTATTCTCTTTGCAATTGGCGGCTTTTGTGCATAGACTGCTAGCGTCGTCTACTCCTCCCTACCTCCGCAAAAAACTTACTTTTCGGAAAAATTTACATGAAGCAAATCTGAGATTTATAAATAAGTTGTCAATTCCTAGATATCGAACAGCCTTCTTTCGTCGTAGTTTTCTGTATAATGCTGTGGCAATTTACAATGACCTTGTTCCGAATCCTATAAAAGAAATGTCAGTAGCGGGTTTCTAGAAAAAACTAAAGCTGCATTTTTTAATAAAACAGAATAGCTAAATTGTCAGTAGGTATTTCTTATTTTATAATTTTTTGATTTTTATGGACCAATGGGTGTATATCTGTTTATTTTTATATTAATATTAGTGTTACCATTACAAATGTTAATTTTTTTCTTTCTGTTGTGCTATCTAAAATAATTTATATTAATTAATTATTATATTAAGCAAAAATTTAAATTTAAAGTTTGTAAAAATTTTTAAATACAATTCATTATTTTAATCTATTCCATTGTTGATCATTTTTACGTGTAAGATTGATGTAAAACAATTTATACAATTTAAGAAGGGGTGTTTTGCTAATTTACAGAATGAAGTTTGTTGGATGAAATTGTAAACGAGAAAAAGGTGGAAAAAATAGTTATATCTAATAGTATAGAAAAGCCGAACTACATTAAGTACTACTATAAAATTATACTGGAAGCTTATAGAAAACCAGAAAATTTTGAAAGTAATATAGGACTTGCCAATCCGGAATACTTAAAATTTTTGTATGTGAGATGATAGCTCGTTTTACTTTGTTTCTTATATTGTCTGATATAATGACCATTGTAGTACTAGTTATTGTTCAATTTTAAAATATATTAATCAAAGCCAACAATAGTATATTGTATACCTAGTAGGAAAAGCTTAACATTCCCGGGCGATCGTAAAAAATGACAATACGGAGTCCGGGAATGTGACAAAACAATTCCTTATTTTCTTTAAATAAGTTTCGTATCCGCTGACAATGTGATGATGATACTGTCACTAATAAATACGCAGAGCGAATTTTGTTTTTCAAATCATCTAGAGTCATAGATGCAGTAGCCATTACTTGATCCTTTATAAATCTCAATAAAAAACAAGGGCGGTCAAATTTGACAAACGAGGAGGTTAGTTGACAGCATTACCTCAGTCAATCAACCTGTTTTCAAAAGTCAGGCTTTACATTCTAGTTTAGTAATCGAAGTAACCAATTTCTTAAAACATCTATGTACACCTAACCTTGAAAAAAAGGTAGGCCAATATCTCAAAATCATATTCTGAAAAATACCACATCAAACCTTAATAGGCTAGGGATGTTGATTTGGTATAGTTCTTACCCAGTGATAATTATTAGTCATCCAGTAATGCATATTATGTCATGTTTTAGAAAAACAAACAGCAAAGACTGAATAGGACCTGATTAAAATAAATTGAATCTTACCTGCCCACAATTAAAAAAAAAACTTAATCAGAAAAAAGTATCGTTGCGTATTTCTCTAGAAACCCAAGTGCAAAAATTAATGCGATTATCAAAGTGATGTCCGTAAAGATCTTGATAAAATGTAATGTGGTAAAGATAAAATTTGTCTTTATGCAGAATTACTATAATTGAAGTTTGAAAAATTTCAGCATCTAAATTAAGCCGCCTGGTTTTTGTTTATGTATTAATAACTACGGCTCCGAAAATACCAAATGCCTTATTTTCTATTATTTGAATTTTATTCCAATCTCGTGGTTTGGTTTATAGACTGCCAGTCATACATTTTTTGATTTTTAATCTTTTAAAGCAATAAGAGAATACTCTGCCCACACTACTGCAGCCTTTGCATAATTTTTTCTGCACTTCCTCAAAATTAACAACATATGCAGCTTCTAAATTGAAATTTTGACGTAGAGTTGACTTTTAAAGTAAAAAACAAATAATTCTATTTAAAATAAGAAAGTAACCCTGCTCCCTCTTAGGGGTTGTAGCCAAAATATTATAAAATGTGTTCCCTCCTATACTTCTAATCTAAAAAAAAATTGCAGTCGGTTTTGACAAATCGCATTGCAACACTTTGGGGTGTGTTCGAAAAAAAAACGCTCGGACCCGTCGATTTTTATTTCAAGTTGCGCATTTTTGTACGTGAAGTTTGTATATACAAGGTTGCTCAAAAATAAATTACGACCATCGACTTCATTTTTTCAAATAAAAGCACCTTTTTTATATTTCATCTTTGAATTTCGCGTGGAATTCTACGTATGTTTCATGCATCATGTCCTATACCTAAAGTCAACAGTTATCGAAAAAAAGACGATTCATGTAACAAATAAAAAAAGAACAAAAATTAAGTTAAATGTTCAAAATGGTTGCCATTCACGGCTTGACAATATTCAAGGCGATCAATAAAGTCTCGTTGCACATTTTCAATCATTTCCGGAGTTATGGCGCGCACTTCTCTGCGAATTCTCTCTTTCAAGTCGTTTAGATTATTTGGCCTATTAACAAATATCTTCGACTTGCGGTATCCCCACCAAAAAAGTCCATTGGTGTTAGGTCAGGCGACATAGCAGGCCATTCTATGGATCCTCTCCTTCCTATCCACCGATTGGGAAAGGTTTCATCCAAAAATGTACGCACAGTGGCAGCATAGTGCGAAGGAGCGCCATCTTGCTGGAAAATTAGTTCTTTGTCAGGATAGTCTGGGTCCAATGGATTTGGAAATAAAGCTAGTAATGCTGGAACTAATTCAAATTGGAGAAAATCGAGATACACTTGTCCCGTTAAAGTCTTTTCAAAGAAAAAGGGACCTAGTACTCTTCCGCGCACTATTCCACACCACACATTTAGTTTTTGAGGATACTGGGTGTTTACCTCCATCATCCAATACGGATTTTCTGTTGCCCAATATCGACAATTTTGTCTGTTCACACTACCATTCAAACAGAACGTGGCTTCATCGAAAAAAATAATATTTGTTACTAAATTATTATTTAGATTGCACATGTTTTGTAAGCGTTCACAAAACTCATTTCGCCTATCGAAATCGTCATCAAATAACTCTTGCACAGGAATAACTTTGTAGGGGTGATATTTGTGCTTTTTAACTATTCGGTGAACTATAGATTTCGCCATGTGTAAATATGCCCCAATCTGCGATAGACGAGTGCATGGATTTTCTTCCAAAGAAAGCAAAATGTCAGGTTGTTCATTTTCATCTCGAGCAGGACAACCAGGTTTCGGCAGATCTTTAACATGACCGAATTCTCTAAATTTAGCCTCTATTCTACTCACCACCTTTTGACATATTGGAGGACGATCAGGATGGATTTCATTGAATAATTGAGCAGCTTCTCTTTGAGTACGTGTTCTATCACCAAACTCAACCATGCACAGAATTTCTATTTTTTCTCGTTCCGTTAACTTTACCATTGTGAAAACCGCAACTTTGCTCGTACACTTCACACTTAACAATATCTGGTTGGCATACAACTGTCATACAATTTCTATGAAAATATACAGTCACCAGCCAACAATAAAAAAATAAGAATGAATGAAATTTTGCTCTGTATAAAAATTCTCAGAGATAAGGTGACTCGTAAGGTGAACTTCAATAATAATGTTTGGTCCTCTTTTTTTCGATAACTGTTGACTTTAGGTATAGGACATGATGCATGAAATATACGTAGAATTCTACGCGAAATTCAAAAATGAAAAAAAAAAAGGTGCTTTCATTAGAAAAAATTAAGTTTATATTCGTAATTTATTTTTAAGCAACCCTGTATATACAAACTTCACGTACAAAAATGCGCAACTTGAAATAAAAATCGACGGGTCCGAGCGTTTTTTTTCGAACACACCCCTGAATTTTAAATGAATTTAGACATAACTTTTGGGATGCACTGTATACAGCTTTGACAGTTCAAGAGTGGCTAAATAAACAGTTTCAGGGATGTGGATTGGCACGCGTGGTACAATTGAATGACCCGCAGGATCGCTAAACTTAACACCACAAGATTTTTTGCTTTGGGGGTATTTAAAAAGCAAAGTTTATAAAACCCCACATGAAAATGTTAATGAATTAAAGCACCGAATTATTCGCGAATGTAGATACAGTGGTGGCCAAAAGTATGGAAACTTTTTTAATTTGTATTTATTTTTAAGAAACCAGGAACTATAATAAAGTTACTTATATTATGATAAAGTATATATAATATATTACCTAACTTAACATATTAATTTGAAATTAAACGTATTATAAAAAGAAAATGAAATAAAATTAATATTTTCTTGGCCAAAAGTTTGGAAACTGAAGAAAGTTATTTATATAAATTACATCTAAATCAAAATCTGCTAATGTTTTGTGGCATATCCCTCCGAATTTATTACTTCTCTACATCTTCGTGGCATAGAAACGACAAGTCTTGCACAGTCTTCACTGGAAATGGCAGCCCACTCAGTTTGCAGTATTTCCCACAGTTGAGCCTTGTTTCAAATCGAATGGTTTCGAATCTCCCTGTCCAAATGATCCCATACATTCTCTATGGGATTCAGATCTGGGGACTGTGAAGGCCAATCCATTAAAGCAATGCTCTATTCACTTAACCAGTTTTTCACAAATTGGGACTTGTTTAGGGTCGTTGTCTTGCTGAAACAACCATCTCAATGGCATTTCCTCCTCAGCATAAGGCAACATGTTGTTCTCCAATATGTCTTTGTATTGAAAACGGTCCATTATTCCATCAATTTTAACCAGGGGGCCAACACCTGATCGGGAGAAACAACCCTACACTATTACGCTTCCACCACCATGTTTTACCGTAGGCATTGGTATTTGTGGCTGTACATTGTACCTTATGGTCGCCGAACATAACGTCTCTCGTTAGTCCCAATTAATTGAAACTTACTTTCGTCACTAAACAATACAGTATTCCAATTTTGGTGAGACCAGGTAAGATGATCTCGTGCAAATTTCAAGCGATCCTTTTTATTTTTCTTTGATATTAGTGGTTTCTTTACAGCAACTCTTCCAAAAAGCCTTACTTCATTTAGCCTTCTTCTCACCGTGCGAGCAGTCACAGAAATCCCCATTTCACTCATTTCTCCAGAAATATTTATAGAAGTTTTCTTTGGGTCGTTCATCGATATTTTTCATTACCTTCATAGCCCTTTTGGACAACTTTCTTGGTCTTCCTTGCTTGTGGGCTACCGAAACATTTCCTCTCTCTTCAAATTTTTGAATTATTTTTGAAACAGTGCCTTTTAAAATGTTTAAATTTTTACTTATTTCAATTTGTTTATAACCCTTCTGGTATAGTTCAACCATTTTACTTTTTAAATCACTAGATAAGTATTTACACTTAGGTATGATGCCTGTCTTCACTTAAACAAAATCGTATCGTTAAACAGCTGTAGTAAACAATTATTATGATTTTATTAAAGGTTTCCATACATTTGGCTACAGAGAAATAACTCCTCTTTCATCAAAACTAATAAACAACATTCTTTTGCTTTACCTCCATTAGACTTTCTTTATTTGCTGATAAGCTGTTTATTTATATTTTTGAGAGTTTTCGCATTGCGATATTTTCTGCATTTTTTGAACAGGTTTAAAGTTTCCATACTTTTGGCCACCACTGTATATTAGTAGATAAACATATGCCAATGTCCGTGTGGGATTTTAAAGCAGAATTTATTACTGTCTCGCGAATAATGGAGCATATTTTAAATACATAATAAAATGAATTCTGTGAACTGGTCAAATTGTTTATTTTTGAAATACTTTTTTCCGTATATAAAGTTACATTTTTCATACACCGTTGGGTGGTAGATTATAGGCCCTTTAAAATAATGTATCACATTATAGGATAGCCCGTTGACATACCAAACTATGACGTCGATAAAATATTCTTTATTACTAGACATTTTAGCTCACTATATGCTGATACGACAACTCACAATGATGCGTCATAAGATGGCGGTTCCTATTTGACATGAAAGTGAGGTTAGCTGGAGCTGAAGAGGTGATTGATAGAACTTTGTAATAATAATAATAATAATAATAATAAACGTCTTTTATTTAACAAACAAATAATTTACTGTTGTTATTATCATACATACATTTCTATAGGGATATAAGAGAGGCGAAGTCTAGCCATGTGGCTACTCTTACTTAACCTACCTAATCCCTCTGAAGTGAAAATAAAACAATATCATGCAACTTATTAGCGAATAGCTCTTTAAATGTACACACACATTGTAGAAAGAAAAAAAAAGTTACTTAAAGAATTATTATACACAACGACAAACTGTGAGATACAAAAGACCGTAATATAGCTTTATCCAGTAGCGGGTA
The DNA here is from genome assembly GCF_022605725.1 of Anthonomus grandis grandis. Classification (NCBI taxonomy): domain Eukaryota; kingdom Metazoa; phylum Arthropoda; class Insecta; order Coleoptera; family Curculionidae; genus Anthonomus; species Anthonomus grandis. The sequence goes on along the minus strand of NC_065567.1, from coordinate 5,095,011 downwards.
GAGATTTTCTTTAAAAAGTATATAGTTATATTTTGAAATAGTTTCAAAGCCTAGTCCAGTTCAGCATACAATGCCAATACCTGTTTATAAATTCTTCAAATATATTATAAGGTTGGTTTATTACACAAGTTAGATACTCTTTTCCTGGTTATTCTCCCATTTTTTTAAATTTATTCCCTTTCTTTTTTTTATTAAGTATTGCCTCAACATGCTCATTTTAAGTGTCTTTTCGTCTTTACTAAAAAAGAAAAGAAAAGAAAAAAAGAAAAAAAATCCTTTCTTATTCATGGTGAGTTTGTTGATTAAATAAAAACAAACGCATTTTGTATTTAAATTTATTAATATTAAATATTTTAAAATTATCAGGTATGGAATTATATAAGGTGATTGCATTATATGAAAAGGATCTTTTATACATAGATGTTTTATGTAACGGGATGGAGAATTTGTTTTTGTTTCTAATATTTTGTCCATGCATGCTTGTCCTTGGCAGAAATTTATTTTTATGAGTATTCGAGGTGTTAGTGGTATTGAGAAGCTTATGCACAAAATTTGAAAGATGTAGTTTTCTAGGCCTTCCATATTTAGCCAGTTAGATTCTACGATTTTATGAGTAATATGGTCATGCTTCCTGATTCCGTATATCAATCGACAGTATGCGTTCTGTACCCTTTGTATTTTTTGTTTATCGAGAGCTGTAAGACTTGGACCGTATATAAAGTCACCATAGTTGAAATGTGAGAGTACTAATGTGTCGCATAAACTTTTTTTCAACGAGTAGTTAAGAATGTGCCGATTAATATATAATAATTTCAGCGCACAGAAGCTTTTTCTTGTTATATTCTGAACGTGTGCACTAAATCTGAGATCTTCGTCGATAGTTAAGCCAAGATTTTTTCGCTGGATACAAATTTTAATGTAGTATCATTTATTTTTAATTTTAAGTTGTTTTTAATAGAGTTTCTTTTGATTTTGCTACCAATACATAATAGTTTAGTTTTGTCAGAATTTAAGTTTAGGTTATGTTTAGCAGATAATTCTTTAATTACCTGAAGATCAGCGTTTATTTTATCGGCCATTTCTTACGATTTGTTATAATCAAAAGAGACATAGATTTGTGTGTCATCCGCGTATGCTTGTGTTTTACAGTATTTAGGTGCGAGAATTATATCAATGGTGTAAATAATAAATAGAAGGGGTGATAAAATAGCTCCTTGTGGCACACCCCACAGAACATCCAATTCATTCGACGTAATATTGTTATAGACCACCTTTTGCGACCGTTTGCTTAGAAATGAATTAATTAATTGAACAGAGTCCGCGTCGAACCGTAGCCGATCGATAGTTCCAGCCTGGACACTTATCCCCGCTTCCATCGATACCTCACAACAGAAGCCGAAATCATGCGAGGCGACGACCGCATCGCGATGGCAAAAATTCCGCGCTGGGGCACATGTTTTGCGTTGATTCGAAATAATATTTTACTGCAGTTATTATTGTAGTTTATAGTAAGATTACGCATTTAAAATTTTAAACTACCAAACTATTTTGATACTCGCTTTGAGTTTTAAAAAGAATAAAAATTCGGTATTTAAATTAGGTGGGTAAATTAACAATTTTATTTTTAACTTACATTTTACAATCTTAATTTTATTTAGAATAATGGCTACCTCTTGCTGCATTTCTGTTTAAGCTCAGAAAAAAATTAAAATGGATTTTAAATTCTTTTTTGGTTTTTTTTGATTATCTTCGGAATCATTCAAATTTTCGATTTTTTAAATAAGCAACAAAAATTTGGCGTAGGTACCTACCTAATTTTTTTTCGGCATTAACATTTTTACGAAAAAGTAATACAGCAATGTAAAAACTTTTCCATAGCAACCAAGATAACCCACAAAAGTGTTAAGAATAACTTTTTTTTTTTTTCAATAATCTTCAAAATCACGTACAATATAATATATATATTTTTTTATATGGCATATTCTTTTACAAGTAAATAATGTGCAACTTTGGGGTAAATTATCCATTTTCGTATTTTGAGGGTAGCCGAATTTAAAACACCGTTTATGTATATTTTTCCAATAAAATAAATAATAAAAAATATTTAAAACATTTATCATATACCTAAAAATACGTGATAATAAAAAAAATATATTATCTTGTAAAATGTAAAATATTAGGTCCCGCGGTATCTCCACTTAGTCGTTCCACTGTACGGCGTGCGCCACCAAATCTCGGCTTCAATTTTGACGCCACGAAACCAGTGTCACGGCTAGAACTCTCGATCGGCTACGGTCGAACCCATAATATTTTAGCTTAGCTAATAGGAGACGGTTATCCAGAGTGTCAAAGGCCTTGGAGAAGTCTAGAAGTACCAAAATATTTATGTAGCCTTCATCGCAGGCCCTGAATATATCATCAAGCACAGATGCTAAAGCAGATACTGTACTAGAATTCTCTCGAAATCCACAATGATTATCAGGCAGGATTTTATTAACAGTGAAATAAGTGAATATTTGGTTATAAAGGATTCGCTCAAACATTTTCGACAGGGTGGGAAGAATACTTATGATCCTTAACTCAGAAAAATGGGAGGGCTGACTATTCTTTGGTAGTGGGATTCCCAGAGCAGGTTTCTGCAGGTTTCAGCGTTAGTTCGGATGTTATGTAGAGCGGAGTGTATTTCATCTATTGTAGCTAAAGAAAATTTGAAGTTTATTTCTGGGTTGAATATATGGGTGTTATAATATAAAATTTGATTATTTGAAGGATTTGATATGGATTGCAAAAAGGATGTAAAATAACTATTAATTTCATTAGGATTTGAGAGGTTACTTGGTATAATGTGTTTTTTTTTGTGAGCGAACATTTAAAGCTTAAAGAGTTTTCCAGAGTTTAGCTGTATTGTTTAATTGAGAAGTATTTATAATATATCTCTTTTTTGCAGCTCTAGTGGCAGATAATGTCTGGTTACGAATATTTTTATAGAGTAAATGGTCAGCGTCCGATCTAGTTTTTCTATACTTTTGCCAACTTTTATCTCTCAATACTTTTAGGTGACGAATTTCATCATTTAACGAAGGAGCTTTTGGTTTTGTTGCTCGGACCTCTATTATGGGAGCATGTTTATCAAAAAGTTCTATAATGAAATGGTTGAAAAGTTCTAGTTTACTTTCTAAATTCTCTTGCCATAAAATTTGATGCCACGACATATTTAAAAGATAATTTTCAAAATTTAGTTGATTAAAATTTCTTAATGATCTAAAAGAGAATATTCTAGGAGGTGCTTTTTTAATATTAAGAGACATATTAACATATACTAAATAATGGTCAGAAATTCCATTTGAAGATATCGTTCCACATTGTTTTACAATGTCAAAATTATTGATAAATATAGAATCAATAAGAGTGCTTGAGGTCTCCGTCACTCTAGTAGGCTCATTTATAAGCTGTTGCAGACCAAAAGACTCAAAAGTATCCAGTATAGGATTAGATAAATTAAAAAAGTTGATGTTAAAATCTCCCAGGTACAAAAGTATATCCGCTTGAAGAGATGTCTCAGATATTATGTTTTCAAAATCATTTATCATATTGTTTATATTTGTGTTAGGTGGTCGATAAAAAGCTCAAATTATTATATTTTTATTTGGAAGTGTAATTTTTAAAAATATGTATTCTAGTTGATCAGATGTTTGAAAATTAAAATCAATAGTTGTATGTTTTAGATTACATTTTGCATAGGCACCAACTCCCCACCTCTACCAGATCGATCCTTGTGATAAAAACAGTAGCCAGGGATATTCAGTACATTAACAGATAAATTATTGTTTAGCCACGTCTCGGTTAACATAACAACATCGAAGTCATGTTCAACAACCAATGAGGTAAACTCATGAAAACCATTGAAAAGCGATCTTACATTAAGTTGTGCAACCTTCATTCTTTATAAGAGAACACAGGTATATACAAGCATAATAGTGACATTGTTATCAATATTATTTATATCTTTACTGAACCAGAGATAGGCTTACAAAATTAGTAGCTGTTAATTTAATTATTAATTAAATAAATATTATAACAAATTTACAAACGTTAATCCCACCTAACTACTGCAAAAGGCAAAAGCAAAGAAAAAGAATAAATAAAACAAAATAGCAGCTCAAGCTCTTCACAAATTTACCTGCATGAAAACAGCTCCACTTCTATATTAATACAGTCAAAAAGTGGTTGTGAATTAATTTTAAAAGAAAGGAAAATTATATAATTGTGCAAATGTGAAAGTTTTACTAAGAGAAAAAAAACGATACTATAAAATATATAAGAAAGCAAAAAAAAGATATTATAAACTACTATACTGGCGCAAACCTTCCTAGGTATGAATTTGCATGAAGTTTTGGGCACGGTGCTCCTATAGCACAATGCCACTCTACATGCAACATTATTAGAAATTTAAACTCAAAAAAAAATAAAAACGACATTCATGTTCAATTAATATGATTATCAGGTATATAAAGTGTTGAATAGAACTGGGGCATTTAAGAACAAAATAATAAATAATAACATAAAATTTTCAAAATGAATGTTCAGAACCTTATATGTATATTTAAGCAAGAAATATAACTCAAGGAGAGAAAAAAAAATGATAACCAACTTAGTGACTAAAAGAGGCAGTAAAGTTATTATAAGTTAAAATACATTGCTAATCTATAAAGAAAGGTCATTAGAAGATCTTATAAGTTTCCTCTCACCTGAGATAAAAGCATAAACCGAACCATTATATGACCACGCCGATTTTCCATACGATTCGCGAACACACTTAAACACCTTAAGGTTCTCGGGAGTAAGAACTTCTATCACCATATAACCCGAGCCTTTCAAAAGTTTTTTTGTTTGTAAACACTAGATTTCTTGACCACCTATGACACTGGTCTGGGTTTCTGCGAGGCAGGTGTTTTTTTACCCATACGCTCGCAGTGAGATATGTTGTTTTTATTTAGGTCAATTTTTATCCGTTCACTAAATATTTGTACAGCTGATTCGAGATCTTTGTTACCTTCCTGCATCCCGTGAATTATAAGGCAGTCCGCATTGTATTTAAGCTGCATATTGCGCACCTTATTTTCTTGTCGTTCTGCGTTGACTTTTAGATTGTTAATGTCCAAAGTTAGACTTTGCAGAGATGCATTGATCCCCCTTTGGAATTTGTCAATCTGGACCTCAAGTAGGCTGAAGCGTTCATCCTCCTGGCTTGACGCCTTTGAAATTTCCGCGCTTTTAAATTGCGAGAATTGTTCTCGGAGCATGCTCAAACCAACATTAAACTCAGTTGACAGTTAATCAACCCGGCTATTTAATTCCTTTACACTTGTGGCTGATTTAGAGGCCATCGCTCAATTTCGTCTCTTAATCCGGTTAAAAAAAAACTTCTCCCCGGCTTGCACACACAAAACTTTAAATATTATTAATAAGCTTAGATTTCTTAGAGCTGTCTAGCACGCGTCTATTCACTACAAAGCGCCATCTGTCACCCAAGAAGACAATTTTGATATGTATATCTAAATTGTCTTCTTGTACAGTGCACTTTTTGTAAAGTGGTAACACAATAAAATTGAAAAAGAACTTATGGTTTTTTTATTATTTTTTATTATTATAATAATAATTTATATACAAATTTGTTTTCTAATAAATATTTTAAAAGAATATTTAATAAACAAACCTTTAAAAAATTTATTTAAGTTAAACCTTAAATGTAATTATTATTATAACATTGTTTATGTAAGGCAAACAGATATTTTGCTTAGTAGAAGTAGAAGGTATACGAAAATAAGAATTGGTATGCCTAGCTAAGTAGTTATATTAAATAATGGAATTTTCATACTTTACTGAATGTTAAAACTTTTATCTTACAGATAAAAGATCCTTTTGAATAAAGTTTAATTTATCAGGGCCAAGTTAAACTCAAAGCCATTAGGACAGATGTTTTTGAATAATGTATACATATTAGCGTTAACAATGCCATTTAAAGTTCGTTAATCAAGTTTGTTTTTGAATACCAAAACGGCTATAATAAAGATAGGTAATTTCAATAAAATAGGATCTCTAACAAAATAACCGGTTCAATTAAAATTTTATTCTTTGCTGAATAATTCGCGTTGGGAATACAAAATTATAACTTTCCACAGAGTTAAAATGACTGAATATTCGTACAGCATTATGAGTAGCTGTAAATTTATTTCAATTTAATTACTCCAATTAAGTTAATCGCCATTTGCCAATAAAATAATTAACATTATACAGGATGTCCCGAAATTACATCGCAATATTTTACCAGCCGCATCTTTATCTAGAAATAAGACAAAAACTTCAGATACAGAAATCTTGAAAAGTGAATCGTTTTCATGTTACAGGGTTTTTTATAATTCCGATTGAAAATGATTTTTTGTTAATATTTTCGAAACGCCTGGTCATTATTTTTCGAAATTTTTGAAACTGATTTTATGACATTTTATGCTTAAATGTATTTAGCATAGGTCGATTAAGATTAGTGGTCAGCAAGGTTAAAAATGTCAACGGACATCACAACATACGCATACAGTAATTAGTTCTTTATTAATATAAAATTAAATAATTTTTATTACCATAGTTATAGTTATCGTTTGGACGCTATCGTATGGCATAAAAATGTGCGTTGCTGGTAAAAATTGGTGGGTCATATCATACCATTGTAGGATATTTTAAAAAGCTATTAGCAACTTGGTACTTAGAAGACTATTGAAAATTTTGAATGTAAGTACCTATACCTCCATATACATTACATTAGTCTTTTAATATTTAATTTCAATATGTTAAAATTAAGGTGTCAAGGGATTACGAATAACAAAAAGATATTCATATTTGTATGCACTGATGTAAGCCATTTTCATTGTTTTTAATAAGTGTTTATTCAGTATTGTTTATAATTATATTATTGTGTCTTTCATCAATATTCGTAGTAATATTTTGTATGTATATAATAGCCTTTACAATGATATAAATAAAGCGATAATATTTATTATAATATATTGAATTATTAATACTTTCTTGTTCTAGCATTAATATTAGTTAGCTGAAAATAGTTTGCCTGAAAAAAAAATGATTATCCTGCATTTAATAAAGATACTTCAAAGATAGCATAGTCTTTTCTATATAACCAAAAAATATAATCATTATAGTAAATAACTGACTTGCAACAAAAAAATTTTTTTGTGAATTAGTAATCTACTTTGTAGTAGAAGAATAAGTGCTTGCCTAAACCAACAATCGAGTATACTAGTTTGATAAACTAATTATTTAAAAACGAGAATAAAATTACTTTTTAATATCATTAAAGTAGTTCACTGTATCTGCTAATTGACTCTGCTCTTTCTGTAGAGCTACTCTACTAGTTTAGTGAAGATACCTACAACTAATAAAAAACTACTCTACAGTTGAAAGATATTAGTAAAGTGAACTTTACTGCCCTAGTAAACTTCTCTCTTAGCGCCTATTTTAATAGATTTTTTAGCTAAAATAGCAAAACTTGCTGGAAGGACGAACATTTTTTCTCAGTGCGATGTTGTTAATATAGATCTATTAATCAAAAAACTTCAAAACATGGGATTTAGGAAAAAAATATTGAATTTAATTAAGATATATATACCTAGTTAATCGAAAACAATATGTCAGACTAGATATTAATAACAGCATCATGCTAATTAATAAATATGGTCTTCCACAAGGGTCCGTTTTGGCACCGCTGGTTTATGCTTTATATGTATTAAATCTGAGATGTGCTAATCTAAGAACACGTTACTTTGCATTTGCTGATACTGGTTCAGTTTTTTATAGGGACTGAAGAAAAGGCATATGTACTTAAGGGCAATATGTTACCTATAGTCTATAGATGCTGGGACTATCTCTATAAAAAGAAAAATATAATATCTATAATGTCTTTTTTCTTCTCTCACTTTAGATACCTTCTGCCTATTTGGGGAACTTGCGGTAAGACACTTTTTATTTCAATTGAAGTATTACAAAACACATTATATGCGGCGTTTCCAGAATTATTAAAATTTTAGAATAAAAGCAAGCAAAATTAATGTTTAAGGTAATTCATAAGGATCAGAACTCTAATATAAATATATTGCTTAATAAAAATGTACATAGTCATCATACCCTATTACAAAATGATATCTACTGTTCCTTAGGAGTAAATTTGCTAAAAAAAGAAAACCTTAGTTTCTGTTTAAACTATAAAAAAATCGGATAGGTAGTTCTTATGAATGTTACCTTTATTTCTCCCAAGGAACCTAAAAATATAAAAATATACAGGATGTCCACAACGTCTATGGAATTGGTGCAGCTGAAGTGGAAGAAGACCTCTCCGCTTTTGGATCCTTCTTTTCTTCAAAAAAAATTTTAAGGCTTCAAAAAATACGAGAAAGTCAATCTAATTATTTTTCCAGTGGTTTTTCATCTAGGAACAAATTTTTTTAAATAACGTGACGCGACCAGAGGATCAAGCACCCTCTGATAAATCGGATGATAGCAAGCTTAGCGTATTTCTTCTTAACATTCAGTCCTTAAGACACAAAACTAATGAATTATTTCTTTTATTAGAAGAGCTAAATTTTCCAGAAATAGCTGCTATAACCGAACACTGGCTAAACATTGATGAACCTGTTTTTGTTCAAAATTACACTACAATAGCAAAATTTAATAGAACTAATTTATCTCATGGGGGCACTATGATTATGTCTATAAACAATGATTTTTCACCGGTAACTAAGTTTGATAACTTTTTATCAGAAAAAGTATTTGAATTTTCCATAGTTTACCATAATACATACGACCTCTATATTATTTGTATATATAGAACACCTGACGCTGACTTACAGACTTTCCTTCAAAAACTACTAAGCTTGCCAGAATCCTTGCCCTTAAAAGGTAAATTAATTTTGTGTGGCGACCTTAATATTGATTTTTCCAGTGTGTGTGCTGCTCAAGAATCTCTTTACTCTATTTTCGTCTCAATGGATATCGATGCATTACGATACAGTATTAACTTCCCTACCAGAATAACTAGAAATAGTTCTAGTACCATCGACTATGTCGTGTTATCTTTTGCTCCTGAATTCGTAGATTGTGCGGTTTTTAATTTCGGATTTTCTAATCATGAAGCTGCATTAACTAAATTTTCCATAAATTTTAAAGGCAACGTTACGTAAATTAGGCCGTGTTTTTGGCAAAAATCATTTCTTACAATTCAAGAACTTATGCCAAACGGCTGATTGGGATTTTCTTTCTGACAATATAGATAGTGAATTTTCTAGTTTTATAAAGTCTTTATTATTGCAGATAAGTCATTTTCTCTTAGACCTATCAAAGTTAAACATCATAAGCCATGGACCACTAAAGGCTTACGTGTTTCTACAAAAAACATGCGCTCATTATCACACCTGAAAAAATTTACAGACAGCGTATTTTTTCATAACTATGTCAAGCTTTATAGAAAAATGTACCATAAGACTATAAAAGCTACAAAAGATATTTATTATAATAAAAGGATGATCGAATCAAGTAATGTTGCCAAAGAAACATGGTCTATTGTAAATGAATTAAGAAATAAGACTTCTTCATCTAGCACTATCTCTACTTCACCTGAGGACCTAAATCACTACTTTGTTAATGTAGCTAAAAATCTAATGGCTACCATAACACCTTCTCACGATCCTCGTTCATATCTCCCAAATTAAAATTTACACCGCTTCTTTTTTACCCCCATTGGATCAACAGAGCTTCAAACTACAATAAATGAAATAAAAAACAAATCATCATCTGGTACAGATGGGCTCACTCTCAAAATGTTTTCCAATCTGCCAAATTGCACCTTAATCCATCTAACAAACTTAATTTACAAGTCAGTCCAAAATGGAGTCTTTCCTACCTGCCTTAAGACTGCAATAATTATTCCTTTGCATAAGGGAGGAGATAAACAACAAGCTTCAAACTATCGCCCAATCGCACTCCTTTCCACTTGATTAAAGATCATTGAACGATTGGTTAAAAAAAGGCTCTTATCGTTTCTGTTTAAATATAGAATTCTTACTCCTCACCAATTTGGATTCTTGAGTAACAAGTGCACAAATGATGCTATGTTTTCTCTCTTTAATAGTGTTTACACCAATATAAATAATATTCATTCAACAACAATAATTTTTTGTGATTTCTCCAAGGCTTTTGATTGTGTAAACCATAACATCTTAATTGACAAATTGAATCACTATGGGTTCAGAGGAACGCCCCTTGAGTGGTTTAAATCGTATCTCAGTTACAGAGATCAGCTTGTAAATGTTGATACGATGAAGTCTTTTTGCAAACCAATAGAATGTGGGGTACCTCAAGGTTCAGTCCTGGGCCCTATTTTCTTTCTGATGTTTATAAATGACATGGCCAATCTTAACATCAGTGGCAAAATCTGTCTTTTTGCTGACGATACTAGCTTTACATGTAGCAGTCCGGATGCTAGGGTACTACATGCTACTATTTCTAATGACTTAATTACCATTAAATCGTGGTGCGATTCTAATCTTCTGTGCCTTAATGTCTCAAAAACTTCTATTCAACCCTTTTTACTTTTTACTCTACAAGAACACCAGTTTGGACGTCGTTGAATCTGTGAAGTTCTTGGGACTTAATGTTGACTACTCCCTAAAATGGGACTTGCATATTAATGCCTTATATAAAAAATTAAGTTCAGCATGTTTTGCCTTAAGATCAGTTTCCAGGGAATTAAGTTTTCAAACATCAAGAATAGTTTATTATGCCCTTTTTGAGTCACATCTACGTTACGCCCTTCCATTCTGGGGCACATGCGGTGTGACTCAATTTGAGCGCATCTTTAAACTCCAAAAGAGAGCAGTTCGGTATCTGTTTGGACTTTAAATAGCAGAGCTCACTGTCAAGAAATCTTTAAAAAATATAAGATACTTACTCTTCCCTCTTTATTCATATTGGAATCTATTTGCTTAGTACGCAAACATAAGTCAGAAATGCCAAGTAGGCCGTCTCACAATTATTCACTTCGCAATGCAGTGCATGATCTTTATCTGCAAACCCCTAGGTCTGAGTTAGTAAAAAGCTCTATTCTATACAGAGCCAAAAAGATGCATAATCATTTGCCCTTGGAAATTAAATCAATTACTTCTTTTCCTCGATTTCATAATGCTTTGAAGACGTACTTTTTGGAAAAAGCCTTGTACGCAGTGGAGGATTTTTTTCTAGGATAACTTTTTGGGTATCACACACACATTGGCTCTTTTTATATCTTAAAACAGAGAATATATTAGTTTTTCTTTTTTTTTTTTTAGTAAATAAATTGCACTTTCATTCTGTATTTAATTAATTTACTGTTATTGACTATTGTGTTTATTTTTATTGACATTTTATACATCATGATGTATATTGACCAGGTACATTGTTTTTGGACAGTTTGGCATGTATTTATTTTATTTGTATATTTATTTTTATTTTTTTATTTTGTGTGTTTTGTGTGTGTGTTGTTTTGTTTTGTTTTTATATGTTTTTTTTATTAGCTTTGTCTACAAAATCTTGTAATTTTTTGACAATAAAGCATATGATTGATTGATTGGTCCTATTTGCAATTCAATTCTGGTTACATCTCAATTCTGGTGTTACAGTCAGTGGAGCACTTTTTAAACACCCTGTATTGATCCTAATAAAATGGCCACCCTGTGCATGTTTGGGCTTGAAATAAAAACATGCTTTCTGCGCTTTTTTTTGTCATTTATTATTTTAAAAATTTGATGTATATATAAGAAAGTAAGATTGCCTGTTTTACAGTGTTTTTTATTTATTGTTTTAATTTAATTATTTATTGATTTGTTTCTTTATTTAATTGTAAACTATAACGTGTCATTTCCAGCTCTCAAGAAATGTCGGCAATTCTTCTGAAATAAAATCAGTTTTATTTGTCTTTCTTTTTTTTTAAGTTCTAAGCCTGCGACAATTTTGTTCCATTTCACACTAAGGATAATAAATTTTATTAATTGTTTGATATGTTAACCGTCATATCAGAATGAAATAATTTTAGTGTTTTGCCATTTAATTATTTCTGGGTTTTCACCTTCAGCTGACGGGATTTTAAAGATGCCTAGATTTTTGTTGCATCTTTGCCTCTCCTGGGTATCCAATAAGTACGCTAGATGCTTGTTATCGTCATTAACTCTAATTAGTCTTTCTTGTAAGTAATATGCGTTTTTCCTGTTCCTTGTATCGATGTTTAAGTTTCTTTTCAAAAAAAGTGATTACTCTATCTGCTATTTCTTCCAAAAAATTCTTACTAAACATAATAAATACAAGGCTTTTAATTTCTCGGATGTCTGCGCTTGCCACAGCCTCATCATCAGATCAACAGATCTCATCATGAGATCGTTTATTCTGTGCCAGAGCCATGATGACGGTTGAGCACGTAAACAAAAAATCACCGTATAAACTAAGAAAAATGTTAATCTTTCCAAGGTCGTACCAAAAAAATTGCAACAATCCTATTGCAAACACTTTTAAGTATAGTAATAAAAGTAAGTATTTTTATACTTACTATTTTATTTTAAAGAAAATTACAGAGTGATATTAGGCCATAGGTTACATCAACAGCGCCATCTTCCCAAGGGAATAAAGACTGGGAAAGTAAGATAAGAAATAATTAGACAGAATATAAGGTTTTCAAATCATAACATAATTATACACAAAAGCTAGATGAGGATCCAAAAGAGGCTTTATGGCGGGAGTGCTATAATTCACTGTGTAGAAGATATATACAATAGCTGACCTCAAGGGTATTTGGAAAGTTAAAAGTAAGATCAGAGTCATTAGTTAAAAAAACTGGGAAGACATATCCTAAATTAATATCAAACAATTTTAAAACTAGAATGAATTAAATTCATTCTAGGTTTAAAATCAGTTACCTATATTATGCGTTCGATATTATTAATAAGTAGTTCTAATTCGCAACATAGATTATGCTTGTGCCATGGTTAGCAAAAAATTACAAGTGATAACCTTGCTGTAAGATGGGTGCAGCTCCAATTTTTGGTCAATTTATGTTAAAACATACGCTATGTGTAAAAAATATAGCGAATCCAATGGTGTAAAAACGATGCAGATCCGATTATAAATAGGCAAGTTACACGAATTTTTGTATTTGCATCCTTATTTGTTTGGTGTAATATGGGTGCAGCTGCACCTTTTTTGCACCAAGCTATCGTAAATGCTCGTTGGGATTGCGCATAGTCCGTCGGCTTCGCCGCGTCGCGACTCGCAGTGTAAATAATCTCATCCAGTGTATCATTTGCATTTTGTGAGTACGGTACGCTTTCGCGCGATAAAAAACACGTGTTTTGGGCTCTGCGTAGTTTAATCTGCTTCTATCTCTGTTGACTCGTTTTGACCTGCAGTTTCGTGGTTCATTCATGCTTTTTAAAAATGAGTGAATCTGAGTCAGATCCATTTGCTCCTAGTGGCTCTGCATATGAGCTTGCAAGTTTAGACAAAACTTCTGATCCTGAAGTGGCTGGGCGTTTATCCAGAAAACGAAGTGGAAGAAAAAAACTGGTTATTTTACAAAAACGGCCCATTGTGCTATCAAGCTCTGATGAAAGCCTTGATAAGGTCCTGGGGGGAATTCTGTAAGGTAAATAGTTATTACGAACGATTTTTCTAATCCTGGTACTTTCTTATGTGTAAATACTATAAATTTTGCTATTAAATTCGGCTGTAGTTTTTTGTATTTTAAAAAGTAAAAAAATATAAACTTGATATAACAAATTTAGCGCCTTCCCTATTTTTCTTACAGAATCGCCCCACTGAGTTCACTTGCCAAGAAATATCCAAAGAAAAAACGTACTTCTTTGAACAAACAAACTGTTAAGACTCCGGAACTTCAAGGTATGCTTCAGGGTGGTTCTCATGATGTATCCGAAGAGGAGCCCACAATACCTGTGATGAAGAACAGAAAAAGTGCCAACACTGCTGCGTGGAAAAGAAACGTTAAAAAAAAGGCGATTGCAGAAGGAAAAATATATACTGATTGGAAAGGCGTAGAGAAAGGGCCGAGATCAACTGGTACTAACTGCAACTGTAGGTATAAGTGTTTTCAGAATATAGATGAAGAAACAAGGAAGACCATTTTAGAAAAATTTAACAAAATCGGTGACAGAAATTTGCAAAATACTAATTTAGGTGGTCTGATTCAAACGACATCTATTCAAAGAGTTCGTAAAAAGAACAATCAAAGACAAGATTGTACTTGTTCTCATAAGTATTTTGTAAAGTTGGGACAACAATCCAAACGAGTTTGTAGACATGCTTTTGGCTCGATTCACGGTATATTAAGGAAACGAGTAGACCATATTGCGCAAACTTTTAGTGCCAGCAATATTGCAGCATTGCCTTGTAACAAGGGAAAGCATGTTGCCTGTTGGTGAGGCTTTCTACAAACGCCAGTTGTGAACATATAACTTTTGCATCCATTCTGGTAAGACTAACAAAGCGCACTTTTTATATGATGAAACTACGGCTCGAAAATCGCCTAATGAAGTAGTGTCACTTTTATATCATTATATTACCTATATACTTCCTCAAAACGTCAAGATTTTGTACCTATTTTCGGATAATGCGGCAGCGCAAAACAAAAACTCAATAATGGTGCAGTTTTTGTATTTACTTGTACGCACATCGTCTATTCAAAAAGTTTTTCATCGCTTTCCTGAGCCGGGTCATAGCTTCCTACCGTGTGACCGGTGCTTTGGTGTCATTGAAAAATTTTTAAGAAAGAAGGACTACGTTTTTAATCCCTAACAGTACGTTGATTATATTAAGCCAGCATCGAAGCAGTTTATTCCCGTTTTAGTGAAACAAAACACGATTCTCAACTTTAGCACTCATTTTAACGGCCACTTCAAAAAAGTAATCTTATGTGCTAACCGGCAAAGATTCCAAATTTCGAAATACCGAATATTTGAGTATAATAAGGAACATTTAAACTATATAAGTGTAAGTGTTTCTACTGGTCTCCCAATATTTATTGAATTTCAAATATTGAGGGATATTCAAAACGATATTAAACTGGACCTAGATAACCCAGTCTATGATCAACCAATACCTTTAAAAAAAGCGAAGTATACGGATGTAATGCAGTTGGCTACACGATTTGTTCCATTAGACCAAATGGTATTTTACAACCAGCTCACAAGTGAAACACTGGCAGCGACCCAAGAACTTGATAACGTATCTGGAATAGAGGATGACGACCAGGCAGATGAGTAACATACATGAGCAGCGTACGAACTAAGTAGGTTTTACTGCTTATTTTCCTTGGCGCTAATGTCATTTACTATTTTTAGTATTATGTTGTACTTATAATATATCACACTAGTTTGGTTTGTTTGTCCTTTTTAATTTTGAACATGAATAAGGTTCTCATTTTGTTATATTTATTCCGAGATTTATTCATAAAAATCTCCGTTCGTTGACAATAAGCTTTTTAATTTGTATTATCTCCATGGAATGATATATTAAAATACATTATTTTGGTTTTTTAGACAATAAAAAGTATTTTTGCTAATTATTCGTGTTTTTTTTTTCTGACAAAATCTGTATTTTTTACGCATTTGTTGCAAGAAAGATGCAGCTCCATTTTTTTATATTGTTTTTTATGTATTTATTAAAATAATATAATATTAAAAATGGCCTTAAATATCGCCCAAACATCTCTTTATTTTATTAAAATTTTGTTTGTTTGTTAAAAACAAAAGAATAAAAAAATTAATGGTTTTTTTAATTTCCCAATAATATCCAAAAATGGAGCTGCATCCATCTTGCAGCACTCTTCTCAATTTATTCTATTTTATTTACAGACTGCGCCTATTATTTAAAACCATAAAAACTCTTAAACTTAATGAATCCTTTTTACTGGATTGGCAACCGTTTGGTCCTATTCATAACATAACATTACTGCCACTAAATAGTCTACCAAGTTTATCTATAAGAAAGTTAGAAATTGACCTGGAGCTGAAAACTGCCTAACTTTTCTGCTTACCTTTCGTTTATTTTATAAAATTGAATCAGCAGTTGTATCCAGGTGTGGATACTAAAACAACGTAAACAATTTCAAAGTTTCGTGAAAGCTCTAAATCTATGTTACTTTCTGAACTAGGCAGCTTAAATATCTTGTTCCTGCTATTGTTAGTGTTCATGTGACATTTATACCGCGTAAGTTCTCAAACGTTAGGAAGGCATATTTTATTCACCGACTGCCTTAATTGTTTCACTTTATACTTTCATTTCTTAACCGTACAGTTAAGAAAGTATTATTTTCTTTTCCGAAGCATATTGTGTTTTGTTTGTTTTAATTTTAATCACGAAACCGTTAAGGTAATAATTTTTCATATACTTCTTTTAATATAAACTAAATGTTTGATATAAGTATACAAGTTCCTCTCTGACTTTGAAAGGTGTATACTCGAATTGTTATGTTCATTAAGTTAACGTTTAAAAAAAAGACGCCGTTTTTATAATTTTTTTGTGTGATAAAGTTGATTAAAATTGGTGGCATTTTAGTGATAATTGTGTCCCCGTAAATAACTGGCATTAGTTTTAAATATACAAGATCTAGTGCTTTTTCATAATTAAAATCATTCTATAAAAAATAGTCGAAAGTGAGTAAAGCATCTCACTTCATCATGTCGATTGAAAGCATGGTTCAACCGGTTTAACTAGGTCATTCTTTTAATACCAAAATACTTTTAAATCGAAAAAGTTGCATCACGGTCCATTCGCTTTAACTTCACATGAAGTTATTCCAGAATGTTGTAGCGTTTTATTTTTCTATTTCTTATGTTCATTAACGCTCCATTGATATTTCATTAATTTCAATAATTATATTAATAATTTCAGTCAACTTCTTTTATCGATATTTCTTTAAATTCACACTGTCAAGGACACATTACTACTGTAACGCATCACTCTCCTGGTTATATTATTCATGCTTTCTGTTGACGGTCTGTCACTCTTCTGGTTGGTCTTGATTGATGTTTTCTTTGATTGGATTGACATTGACAGCTCAGGCGAGAGGTGGGGTCGTAACTTATTTAGTCGGTACTGCATCCATTTTTCGAGGACTTGTTCCCGTGTCGCAGGTAGAAGCGCACGTAAAAGGCCAGTTTTTTTATTTCCGAAATTTGTGAAGCAGGAAGTAGCCAATATGGTTTATAATTTATAGTCCTTAATCTTGTTCCTTTAGGGAACTGTTTATTTCATAATTCTGGTGCAGGATGCCCGAGATTTTGATGGATGGATAATGAAACTTAGCAAGGTGAGTGTGTCACATTTTGAACGCCCTTCATTTTTATCCACAGTGAATACAATGGCAATCGTTGTTTTAGGGTTTTACTTTTCCGTTTTCCTCTTTATTCTTCTTCAATGGCTGCAGGCTTTTGATTTCCCCGGGAAATTGCTGAAAGCGGTGGAGCTGGGACGAGAACTAGAGCTAGTATTAGATATTCCCAGTCCGGATAGCTAAGCTACAAATGGCATACATTCACAGCCTCGATTTTGAAGGTTAACCGTTCATTTCTTGGAGGAATATACAGGCCAGTTTATTCCATTTATTTAAATATTACTAACCATAGATTTTTCTCACCTATTTAAATTTTTACTAATATATCTTTAATTTCAATTTATTGCTACAAATATTTAATCAATATCATAGACTCGAGACTTCTATGCATCTTCGTAATGCAAGTAATGCAATGTGGTACTCATAATTCGTAACGGCGAGAAATAAGATTTCAGTTTCAGTGTTGAGGCCTCGTACATTCTGCTAAGAACCGTTTAACTTGTACTGTCGTCTTGAAGTAATATAGGCGAATTAAGATTTTTGTAACGATTCTAGAAAAACTATTAATATACTTTATTCAGATATTATTCTCCTTATTATTCCTTCCATGCTTTAAGTCTAATTTAGCTGCATTTAAGTCACTGCGCTGCCTGTGTATCATATCTGTTTTAATGTAGACTTTTTTTTAAATTAGTGGCCTTTATTTTGTTTTTTAAAAGAAGTTTACCAAAACTCTTTCTCATGGTTTAACTTTAGGAAGGATGATTTTCATGTGTACTATGTTTTAATTTTTAGGGTCGACTGGTCGGTCATGTGTGTATTTATCGCGTAACAAAAATGATGCATGTAGAGCTTTATATAACTTACGGAATTATATATCTGGCGCATGTGTTCCACTTAAGCAAAGACGACGGCAAAATCTTTCGGTTTGTTACTATTTAGAGACTGTTATTACTATACATATACGAGAAGGAAAAGACTTACGGATTTTAAGAGGTAGAAATCCGCCAGTTATTGAAATAACTTTTATTCTCTTAGATGTGTCATTAAGCTATAAATACGTAACTAATAAAAAGCATATGTATTAAATTCTAAAACTAATATACCTAATAAAACTGTTACTCTGTAGACTAACTAGATTTATAGTGAATAAACTGACATCTGCTATCAATGGTAAACATAGTTTTTAACTAGGAATTGTCTTGGTATCCTGGCTGATTCACTGACATACATTTTAAACCTAATTATATCCAAAGAATAAATTCGAGATGATTAGAAGATTGCTAGAATATGACCTTTATTAAAAGCCAGGTATTCAGAATCACTAGAAAGTCTGACAAAAATCAGTTATGTTTCTTCCATTAGTGGCGGTTTTATTTTCTTAACCAATAATATTTAGTAAGGTAATTCTATATTGCTTTTTCATACAGGCAAAAAAAACTTCTTCAAGTAATTGGTTAAAATTACAATAAAAGCAGAGCTAAAATCGGTCTCGATTACTCTTACCCCATACAATACGATTTGGATACATACGATACAAGTCAATTAAATAATTATAATTATTGCTGATCCCACAAAATGTAAACGGACACCAACAAATAAAGTGCTGGATGGGTACTCATGTTTTTTCCAAATACTGGTAATAGTCTTATGGTTCATACCCAGTTCCTTTCCAACACTTCTACTCGATTGTGTTAAATCCATTTCTAGGGCACTGCAAACCATGTCTTCCAGCCGCTCTTACTCCTGGACTTTATCAATAGATTCTTGTAATTCTTTTAAACTAATAAAGAAATTAATTATTCTCAAAACAAAATGTGTGGTGTCTACATGGGTATATCTATATTAAACATCGGGGTATTGTGCACAATGTTCAGGACGAAGATGGCTTAAATTCCATTTAAACAAGGTACTCTCTAGCAAATCGTTTTATTAATTACCATAGATTTGAGCCGCTAAGAAGCAGAGTGGCCCAAGTGCAAAAAAGGAGTTTTGAGATAATTGGACATTAAATTTTTTTATAAAAAGTCAAACGGAAATTTGTATTGTAAAAGATTTATTTATTATAAGTTTACAACTTTAATAATAATAATATGGCACATAACATATTGGAACAAAATAATTTCAAAAAACATTGTTTTTCTGAAAAAAAAACCAGTTGGGCCACTCTGCCCTTTAAAATCATAAAAAAAAAAACAAATTATAGCACTTGAGCCTCAACGTCTTGTTCTTGTGTCGCAATATCTTCATCAACAGCATTCTCACTGGTTGTCAAATTATTATAAAATTCATGGGCGATTGAGGGTATATAGCACAGAAGTCCTTGAAGGTCTTTATACTTAAATTTTTCGATAGGTCGGCCTCTGGGATACAAAACATATAACTGGAAGGCATCCTGTCTCATCTGTTGAAGCTCTGTGCGTTTTTTAGTGACATTCACATTGTAGAAAAGAGCGGCATCATTATTAGAATATTTGAAATAAATATTAAAAGGTTCCTCGGATTCAAACTTTAGCCACTGAATTTTTAGCCATTCGACTTTTACATTTTCTTCTCCTTTTTTTCGATTGGTTAAAAGTTTTTCCAAATTCACTGTACTTCTAAAGTCACCACTTGTCGTCTTTACTACTTTAAATTTATTGGTCTTTTTGGCACTTAAAATTACTTTAATCCAATCATCTGGCAAAAAAATGTCTTGGAAGTAGCGATTATGCTTTTCAGTCAGGCCAAAATCTTGGTCACATGGCAAGTAGGAATGACCGAACACAAGAAATTTGTGATCGATAACTTTTGGACTGAAGTTATCAAAATAAGTCATGTACGCACAAATTGCAGCCATTTTTATGTTTCTATTTTGGCCTCCGCACTGGTCGCTGTACATAATTAAATTGGGAGTTTGTACATAATTTTTGACCTAATGCATGATACATGAGCCTATTTCTTAAGGTCCACGTGATGCAATTCCCTCATGCCAGAGCCATGTGTGCCTGGTTTGCAGTTAGGCTATTAGTCTAGGCGAATTGTACTTTTTAGGGAAAAAATTGTTATCCAGAAATTAACGACGGGAAAAGGTTTGGGGGGGTATCAGGAACGAGAAAAAAATTCTTGCAGGAGCAGGTTAAGGGGAGTAAAGTTTTGGGGGGGTGAAAAGGGGTAAAAAATTGTACCTTTTCGATTTGCGGCGAAAGTTGACGTTAAAGAAAAAAATGTATAATGGAAAAGTTGTAGATAATAAAAAAATCTACAACTTTTATAGAGGCCACTTTGTGACATAACCTCAAAATTTCCAAGAAAATCGCGAAAAATTGCTGTTTTTTAATTTTTTTGTTTTTTATTTTTCATTTTCGGACAAACACACTGATTTTGATTAAACTTGGCAAAAAGATACTTTCATATGTCCTTAAAAACCACAATTTTTTTCAGACCAAAATATTGAAAATTTTCCGAGATATTAAGTTTTTAAAAAAAAAATTACTTTTTTTTCAATTAAAATTTGTCCTTTAAAAAATCGTCGTAGGAGGTTTATCCAAGTCTCATTTTGTTTGCTTTTTTATCTACTTTCAGATAAAATAAAAAAAAATAGACTTGCCATTTGAAAATGCTCAAAAATCCAAAAAACTAAAAAAAATTTTTTTTCAAAAAAATTTTTACAATAATTGTTAAGAATTTGTTTAAATTTTTTAAAAAACAAAAAATCTGATTACACCATTGAATTCTACGGGAAAAAATACAAAAAAACATATATTTTGTTATTTGATCGTAAAGTTAATTTCTTGATAATATTACTATAAATATTCGATTGCATTGATATACTTAATACTCCTGCTGCTAAGGGGCGTGGGATCTCATTGATTTTACTATTTTTACGATTAAATTTCACATTACTTAATATTTTACAATGTGCTGAGTCTATTTTCGAAGGTTACTGTGCCTAAATTCGGTCTTCAAGGCCGTATGACTAAATTTTTGGCAAAATAGACAGTTTTTCCTAATTTTCCAAAAAAAATTAATACATTATCGGCTTACCAACTTATAATAATGCATTTTAATATTTTTAAAATTGAAATAATCAATCACAGTAAGTTGTTTAGCAGTGATACGGTTGAAGTTATTATCAACAAATACCTGGCTTTTGTAAGAAATCATTATGCCGAAAACAGCTGCTTCGTATTTGATGGATACATAGACGATGAGGCAGGTGAAGAACATTCCACTGCAGTTTCGACAAAAGCAATGGAACGTTTAAGACGAAAAAGTTCTTCAAACTTTCCTTCTTTTCGTCTTGAATCTCACACAAAAATAACAATTGCTCAAGATAAATTCTTGTCAAACGATAAAAATAAAATTGAATTGATAAAGCTGATAAAGTTATCTACAGCATTGAAGTTTGAAGGCTATACAGCTTAACAAGCAGAAGAAGATGCAGATGCTATGATTATAAAGACAGCAGTAGAGATCGCTGATAGCCACAAAGTTAAAAACTCCGCAACAGGAGTTGACGAATATAAAAAAAACTGTTGTTGTAGTTGGCCAAGATATGGACCTTTTAGTTTTGTTGAATCAATTCAATTCGGCAAATGCACCGATTTTTTTTCTTAAAGCAGGAGGAGGCAATGTAAGTGACAGTATTTACTCTTCAAACAGTTTTAAGTTTGAATGTTATCGGTCTATTGTCGCTTTTTTACATTGCTTCACTGGATGCGATACCATATCTGGTTTTGCAGGTAAAGGTAAAAAAACCACGGTCGATTTGCTTATAAAAACTCGAAACTTATCAGATTTAATAAAACCTTTTTATGAGCCCAATACAGATCCAAGAACTATTGCTCGAAATGGTTGCGCTTTAATTGCATCAGTTTATAACTCTAAGGATACCACATCATCTCTAGACGATCTAAGATTTCAGCGATACAAAGTATTGACTACAAAGAAAACCTTTCAATTAGAAAAATTACCACCAACTGTTGGAGCAGCTACACAACACTCATACAGATCGTATTATCAGCTTCAAAAGTGGCTTGGAAATGAAATTAATGCGACGAAGTGGGGCTGGAAAGAAGTAGCTGTGAATAACTCTAAAATGCTCGTGCCTCGTTTTACAGACATCTCACTAATACCTGAATAGCTATTAAAAAAAATATCTTGTAGTTGCAAAACAAATTGTTCAAGCAACCGTTGTGGATGTCGTAAACACGGTTTGAAATGCACTTTATTGTGCACACAATGTGAACACACAGGAAAATGCTCCAACGTACAAGTAATTGAAGATGATGTTAGTGATTCTGAAGACACTGTGCATGCATTCGAGCAACCAAGTATTTCCTTGGATCAAGAAAATGTAGATTCTGAGCGATTTAGCGATGGAGAAGATTTTAATGATGATCAAGAAGAAATAGAATCAAACGATCAATTACAGGAAGACGATGCAGCGACGAATTTAGTGAAAAGACCGAGATTAGCTTAATAGATTTTTATAAATAAAGTCAATAAAAAAATATTTTAGATAAGAAAATGATAATTTTAATTATTTACTTTAATAAAACACATTGATTGTAATACATTTAATAATAAATAATTTCAAACATTCCTTTTTTTCATAAAATTTATTGTGTATTTTTTCCGTTATACCATCCAATCAAATACTGTGATTGATTATTTCAATTTTAAAAATATTAAAATGCATTATTATAAGTTGGTAAGCCGATAATGTATTAATTTTTTTTGGAAAATTAGGAAAAACTGTCTATTTTGCCAAAAATTTAGTCATACGGCCTTGAAGAAAGCGAATTTAGGCACAGTAACCTTCGAAAATAGACTCAGCACATTGTAAAATATTAAGTAATGTAAAATTTAATCGTAAAAATAGTAAAATCAATGAGATCCCACGCCCCTTAGTAGCCGGAGTATTAAGTATATCAATGCAATCGAATGTTTATAGTAATATTATCGAATCGAATGTTTATAGTAATATTATATTATATATAATATTATTATAGAATTTAACTTTACGATCAAATAACAAAATATTTTTTTTTTTTGTATTTTTTCCCGTAGAATTCAATGGTGTAATCAGATTTTTTGTTTTTTAAAAAAATTAAACAAATTCTTAACAATTATTGTAAAAATTTTTTTAGTTTTTTGCATTTTTGAGCACATTTTTAAATGGCAAGTCTATTTTTTTTATTTTATCCGAAAGTAGATAAAAAAACAAACAAAATGAGACCTGGATGAACCTCCTACGACGATTTTTTGAAGGACAAATTTAAATTGAAAAAAAGTCATTTTTTTTTAACCTAATATCTCGGAAAATTTTCAATATTTCGGTCTGAAAAATTTGTGGTTTTTAAGGACACATGAAAGTATCTTTTTGCCAAGTTTGATCAAAATCAGTGTGTTTGTCCGAAAATGAAAAATAAAAATCAAAAAAATTAAAAAACAGCATTTTTTCACGATTTTCTTGGAAATTTTGAGGTTATGTCACAAAGTGGCATCTATAAAAGTTGTAGATTTTTTTATTATCTTCAACTTTTCCATTATACATTTTTTTCTTTGACGTTAACTTTCGCCGCAAATCGAAAAGGTACATTATTCACCCCTTTTCACCCCCCAAAACTTTACTTCCCTTAACCTGCTCCTGCATGAATTTTTTTCTCGTTCCTGATACCCCCCCAAACCTTTTCCCATCGTTAGTTTCCGGATAACAATTTTTTCCTTTTTTGCTTAAAATTGGTACAATTTGCCTGGACTATATGGATACCTAAACAATATGTCCATAACTGCCTCTTGTAGTAGGCTACCCCTGTAGAAATATTAGGCGTAGGTAATGTCTTCATAAGATCAAATGCAATGGTCGTTTTGGAATTTGGATCTTGTTTTGGATCTTCTCGCATTCTATTTCGAGCTGCTTCTGCCTTGCGTAAATTTTAATGAAGTTCTTTTTCCATTTCCACTTTTCTTTTATTTTCGGCAGTTAAACTATTTATTTTTACCTTCATAAAATCACATTTTTTGCACGTGTCAGTTGCAGGATACCGGAAATGAAGATTAAACTCTTCGTTAAAAATTTTGAAAACACAAATTTTGACACTTTCTGTTCACACTCATCACTTTGTAAATACAAGTTGCATACTTGTACAGTTTGCATACTTGGCAAATTTGTTGACAAAATGTTTAACATTATCAATATCCACCTGATTAGTTTTGTTTTTGGGGGGATGCTTACCTCTTCTATCTATAGGCGGTGTAGTATGCTCACCACCCCTCGTTTTATTAATTAGAGCTCTGGTCAAGCGACCATCCGAAACCCTCAAAGCATTTTTAAAAAAAAGTTTATAGACAATAACTTCATCTCCAGTTTCTTTGGGCAGTTTATAAATACGTGTCTTACTACGTTTGTTTGGATCTTGAGAATGCGTGAAACGACCCTTATTAGATACTGTTATTTGGCCATTTATATAAGATGTCTGTAAATTGAAGTTTGATAAACTGTAAAAATTGAAAAAAAGATGCGTTTTCTCTCTTGGATACTTAGTAACAAGTGGCATTGTCTGGAACAATTGGATTCTCCGTTAAAAAAAAGTTTTTTCTGCAACTTCGTTTCCCCTGTAGTTAAGGTAAGATTTTCCGGAGTTTCTTGCAACTTTACTTTTTTGCCTTTTCCAACCTTCATGTTTTGCCTTTCTTTTTCTACCTTTTTTTTCCTCCAGGATGTTGGCATGTTCTGAATCGACTCTCCAGAATCACTTTCGGACTCGTCATCCGTTGGCGGGTGAAAATCCGAACCAGAGTCTATATCAAATTCACTGGGTTCGGCTATGCTAGAAATATCTGACATTCTCCCTGAAACAAATGAAAATTATCTTATAACTTATGGTTATAATTATTATGGTTACGATAAGCCGAAGCCAAGTCATTCCCTGTAATTTGTTATTATTTTCAGGTTATGTTTTTTTAAAATAATATTCTTAGCTTATTACATGCATGCCATACGTAAACTTAATATTTCTAACTTACCTGTGCTAGCACATCATCTAACTTACCTGTGCTAGCACATCAACAGATTTGGAAAAATTGTTATAATAAAATATTTATTTCCCGTTTACACTCGACAAAATAGAAAAACACTGACAACAAAAACGACAACTTTTGAAAAGTCAAACTGGCCCAACTGCTAAACCAACTGTCACTTAGGCCACTTTTCTGCTACATGTTATGTAAATCTAGTGTGCCGGCCCAAGTGTACTAAGATCGCCATCTAGTGAATATTAGAGAAAGGTCAATTGTGCCACTTTTAATTTGTAAATAATAATACGGTATCTACGAATACGGACCTATCTGAAATATGTAATTTTTTCACTTGGGCCACTCTGCTCCTGAGCGACTCATTTATAGTAAGAATTTCTAGGGCTGTGGAATTCTTTTTGTACTATTTTTTTACTTTGCTCTTGTTATTTTACCACTGATTTGCAATATGTATTATCGCCTAGATTTAAACTTATTGTATATATACTTTTTTTATATGCGCAAATATGTTTATATGTTATACGTCTATTTATTTGGGTTTTTAATAACTTTAATGCGAGGCTCAGAGGCACCTATGATAAACTTCTTTTTGTTTATTTTTTCTTAGATTTCATACTTGTGCCCATTTAACCTTATTTAGAAGATTTGTTTACTTTGATTTATTTTTCTTTTGTTTTGTTATAATTTGTTGGTCTGCTGGATATTTTTGGTAAACTGATATGGAAGCTAATACTGTTAAAAATGATAACTTTGGGCATCTAAATGTTCGATCACTGTTTACAGGCTTTGATCATCTTGTAAATTTAATTTCGTTAACCAATACTGACATTAAGTGTATTTCTGAAAGCTGGCTGAGCGATTCTGAGGCTGATAATTTTCTGATACCGAACGACAAATTATTTGTAAAAATCGACGTGGTAGGGGTGGGAGCGTGGTTGTCTATGTACGACAGATTTTTGAAAGCTCTTTGGTTTTCACTGACATTGACTTTTCTGATGATTCAGAGTGTTTATTTATTAAAGTAAATATAGGCAAAATATTTTTTGTTGTTGGAACAATCTATAGACCACCAAGCTCAGATTTATGGCGTTGTGTTGAAAGTTTTTATGATATATTATCACATGCATGTCTACAGTATGAGAATATTATTATCCTGAGTGATGTTAATGTTAATCATTTAACAAATAATATTTTACTTGATTGTTTTACAGCTTATGATTTTACTCAGTTAATAAATGAGCCGACTCGTATTGCTGGTATGGCACAAACACTCATTGATGTTATCTATTTTAATAAACCCTCAAATGGTATAAGTACAGCAGTACTTAACGCTGATTTAATTAGTGACCATTAAGCTATATTCTGTAGTATCGAGATTGAGGCACAGAGTAGGGAGATAAAAACGAAACTCTATCGTAATTTTAAACATTTTAATAAAGATGATTTTTATAAGGATCTGAATAAAGTTGTGTGAAATAATGTGTACTATATCAATAATCTAGACAAAAAAATTCAGTATCTTACTAATAATATTTGCTGATTATTTGATAGGCATGCACCCTTTACGACGTCAAAAATTTCTAAGCCTTATACCCCGTGGATAACTGCAAATGTGTAGCTTTTTATAAAAGAAAAAAATAAGGCATTGTCAAGTTTTAAAAAGTCTACAAATTTGGCGGATTGGGCATATTATAGACAGATGCGTAATCTTGTGGTGGGAATGATTAGTCGAGAAAAAAGAAATTATCTGGAATTTCATCAGAACTTCAGAGATAGTAAACAGTTATGGAGATCTATTAATAATCTAAGTCTAAAAAATGTCTCTAATCGTTCTATTCCTTTAAATCTCCGAGATCCAAACAAATTAATGAGTATTTGCTTCAATTTATAGCCCTTTGGGTAGTTGCCCGGAAGAAAATGCTAATTTTCAGAATAAGCAGTTTAAGCATGATCTAAATTTTTCATTCCGATTAGCCAAAATTTCTAAAATAGTCTTAAACCTAAAATCAAATGCACACGGTTGTGATTCAATATCAGCGTCAATGTTGCAACACTGTATTCCGAAGCTATCTCCACACATTACGCATATTATAAACTGTTGCCTAGAAACTGGGAATTTTCCTGGTGTGTGGAAAACTTCTTTCTTAACACCTTTGGCTAAAGTTAATAATCCGAGTAAGTTCTACGACCTTAGACCAATTTCAATTATCCCGGTCATCGCTAAAGTTTTGGAAAAGTTTATACAGCCGCAAATTTATGTATTTGTTAATTATATTTATTCCGCATAAGCAATCTGGGCTTAGAAAACAACATAGCACGACATCTGTCTTACTAAACGTTACCCAAGAGATAATTTCTGCAATGGATAAAGGTGACTCCACAGCACTTATAATGCTTCACTTTTCGAAAGCATTTGATACCTTGGATCATCAGATCAAAAAGATAGGCAAAAATTGGCCACCACCATTTTCTTTGTGTTAAAGTTGGCAACCATGTTGTCTTATTTATCTACCTCACCCATCCCTCTATTACAATTATATATTATGCCTGGCTGTGGAACATTTACCTTGAATTTAGTTTCTCTGCAGTAACGTGGGGCTGTTTTGTTTGCAGATACGTCAAAATTTGAAGCAGCTGCTACAACTTTGTTGTCCTTCCATTGAACAACTACAACATCTTGACATGCAGACTTATGACAGGAGCCTCTTTTTTCAGTTTTCCATTCTTGTTTTGACCTTAGTGGGCCATTTTCTACTCGATTTTCAAGTACATGTGGCACAGTAACCATCCTGAGACAATCGACTAAGTAATTTTAACGAAGTAAAATAATTATCAAAGTAAAATTGATAGCCTTCATTTGGTGGTATTTTAGCTTGTTGTATTATGGATAAGCCAACGTGGCCTCCTATTCCATATTCTTTATTCTCGGAATAAGTTGAATTATTTTGTTTGCCCATATAAATATCAAAAGCTAAAAGATACCCATTGCTGGTACAAAGAGCCCAGTTTTTGAACCCAAATCTTATGGGCTTCCCCCTTATAAATTGTTTCGCATAATGTTTTCCATAATAAGGAATCATGCTCTCATCAATACTTAGTTTTTCAGCAAGACCTCCGTACTTCCTATAATTTTCATTTAGCCGCCCAATAACCGGTCGAAGCTTATAAAGTCTATAATCCTTATCTATTTTGGAATTATCGTTCATGTGCAAATTCCGTAATATTGTCTCAAAACGGTTGAGGCGAATACTTTGTGCTAATATTTTTGGAATATCATTATTAGCTCCCCAAAACTGTAGTGTTTTATTTTTCTATCCCTTATGTTCACTAACGCTCCATTGACATTTCATTAATTTCAATAATTACATTAATAATTTCAGTCAACTTCTTTTATTCATATTTCTTTAAATTCACACTGTCAATGACACATTACTACTGTAACGCATCACTCTCCTGGTTTAATTATCCATGCTTTCTGTTGATGGTCCGTCACTCTTCTTGTTGGTCTTAATTAATAATTAATGCTGGTCGGGGGGGTCCATCGGGCGGATCAAAAAGCCTAAAAATCAATTTCTGCAACATCAGAGGCCTAAACACCAATATTATTGCAGTACACCAACACCTGCAATGAAATAAGCCTCACATTCTGGTATTGGCAGAACCAAAGGTGAAACCTTCAACAACAAATGTTCACCTCATTTATCCTGGATACGATCTACACACCCGATTTCGACTAAACTTTGGATTGGCAGTATTTGTCAAGAACGACTTAAGTTGCCAGCGGGAGGAAACGCTTGAACCTGCGGACTTCGATGTCATGTGGTTCAAAATAATAGCCATTGGTGCCACGAAATTTATCTGCGGTATCTACAGACCACCAAGCGACACCCAATATAGACGGCTCTTTTTGAACCTGGTTGATTGCATTAACCATCTGCAAATTGACTACCCAAGCGCAGAAATCATCGTCATGGGTGATTTTAACGTTCACAATATCAACTGGCTGCGCTTCTGCAACAAGAACGACGATGAAGGATGAGAAGCTAAGCTATTTGCCACCATATGCGGGCTTACGCAGCTTGTGGAGGAACCTACCAGAATCCCCGATCGAGACAGCGAGTTCGCGAGTCTCCTAGATCTGGTCTTGGCCTTCAGACCCTGACTCGTACACAGTATCAGTACATGCCCCCCTAGGAACATCGGACCACAAATTGATAACAGTCTCTTGCCAGTTGGAGGTTAAAACGCAGGATCCTCCGATGCCGCGGAAGGTATGGCACTATAAATCAGCATAGTGGAACCATCTTCGGGAATTTTATCGCTCATTCCCTTGGAAAGAAGTCTGCTTTAGAACCAATAACATCTTAGAATGAGCAAACCAAATTACAGAGACGATCTTGGCAGGAATGGAAGCTTATATCCCTTTTTCTACTAAATGCGGATCAAACAACAAGAAATGGTTCAACCTGAATTGCAAAAAGGCAGTAAACACTAAAAACGCAGCATATCGCAAATGGCGTCAACATCCTTCCATCGAAAATCGGACGAACTTTTTAGCCTCCAGAAATAGCTGCAAGCGAATTATTGATAAATGCAAAGAGAGTTACAACAACAGGATCAAAAACAAACTGCTAAACTGCCCAAATGGAACAAGATCTTTCTGGTCGGTATCGAAAGCCGTTCGTCAAGGATTTGCGAAGTCGGCCTTGCCACCCCTAATAGCAGATGATGGTTCTATCGCGGTAACAGCAAGGGAAAAAGCCAACTTACTGGGTAAACACTTCGCGTCCAATTCTACTCTGCACTCGCAAAGGAAAACACCGCCATATTTGCCAAGGGTGAATTCATCATTCAAATTTCGTTTCCCCAACAAATTATAAATAAAATACTTAAAAGCGTAGACATCAACAAAGCTTCTAGACCCGATGGAATTCCAGCCCTAATACTAAAACGTTGTGCAGACGAATTGACTCCTCCCTTATGTAGACTGTTCACGGCATCGTATAAGCAGGGCCAATTTCCAACAAGCTGGAAAACTGCTCGAGTGCAAGCTGTACCCAAAAAGGGTAAGAAGACGATGCCCTCCAATTACCGCCCGATTGCACTAGTTCCAGTAATATCGAAGATTATGGAGAAAGCAGTCAACCAACAACTGTTAAGATATCCGGAATCATCTGGACTAATCAGCGATCATCAACACGGCTTTCGAAAGCTTAGATCCACCGGCGATCTTCTGGCCTAAGTCACACACTTGTGGACGGAGGCCATGGAGAAGCACGGCGAGTCCCGCTCAGTCGCTCTTGACATTTCCAAGGCATTCGACAGAGTGTGGCATGAGGGACTACTCAAGCTCTCCTCAACCGGCATACAAAACTTATTATTGAATTGGATCAAAAGTTTTCATGAACAACGAACAATCCAAGTAGCCGTCGATGGATACCTCTCCGACAAATTTAACATTAACGCTGGAGTCCCTCAAGGATGCATTCTATCCCCCACCTTTTTCTTGATATATATCAACGATTTGCTAGGAACCACTGTCAATCCAATCTACAGCTTTGCGGACGATAGCACACTTATTTCCACATTTAAGTCCGCCAAACCAACGACAGCCGCAAGTTCTCAGAATCTTAGGCAGCAACAATTAGCTTCAACCAACAACGATATTAGAGCAATCTTGGAGTGGGGCGATAACAATTTGGTCAATTTAGCGCTAAAAAAACGCAGGCTGCAGTATTTATGATGAAGACTAACCTTGGTGGCCCGGAGCTGGTTATGGCAGGGAAAACATTGCCAATGAAATCATCTTTACATCTTTTAGGAGTCGAGGTCACCAACAGTGTGTCCTGGCATGACCACGTTGCCGAGGTCGCCAGGGCGGCTTCCAAAAAACTCGGAGTGCTTTTCAAAACGAAAAAACTGTATACACCAGAACAGCTGCTGACTCTTTATAAGGCTCAAATACGCCCTTCCCTCGAGTATTGCTCGCATGTCTGGAGCTCTGCACCCAAGCATAGTTTAAACCTGCTGGATTCTATACAGAAGAGAGCTATTCGTCTTATCGACAAACCAGAACGGACAAAGAGTCTGGATAGTCTGGAGCACAGGAGAAAGGTGGCTGATCTCTGTTTATTCTACCGTTATTATCACGGTAAGTGCTCCTCTGAGCTGGCAGGCCTGATTCCACCCAGGGCTGTTTCGGCAAGAAGGACGTGTCTAGCAGTTGCGGCTCATCAACATCGAGTCCACCTACCTACCCCAAGGACGTCGCTGTATCGGGACTCATTCATCTGAAGAACATCTTCTTTGTGGAACGGGCTTCCACCTCACATATTTCCCGACGCATACAACCTACAGCGATTCAAGATAAATGCCCACAAATATCTTCGCGCAATCACCACTCCAAGAGTGACATAGGACTTTCCTCTTGTGCTTGTGTTTACCATAAAAAAAAAAAATATATTTTATGTCCCTTATGGGGGACTATATGCACTAATGGGTTAATATCGTTAAAAATGAATCCTCTCAGTCATTTATTGAAAAAGAACTTGATGTTTAAAAATTACGATTACGGAGCTTGTAGATACATATATTAATTTTTTACTGTCTGAGATATTTACATAGATACCCCTTTACCTAAAGGGTAATTGTAAGGAATAGATAAATTAAGTCCCCTATTTAAAACTCCCCGTTCGCTTACAAATTTATTTGCTGTCCTAAAATCTGAAAACCAATTTCAATTTTATTTCTACACTTTTAATTTTGTTTAGTGAGCTTAAATTTAAATCAAATATTTCTTTTGCAATTTTTAAATCTGAATATTTTCTGACATTTTATATATCTGATTCAACAATATCTGACAATGAATCTTGTTCGTTTTATAATCTTTGGAATCTGTTTTTTGTGTGCCTGTTTTCTAAATATTGAGATTCATCATTTCCAATTTTTTTTTATTTTGAATTTCTTTTTGTGACAAATTTACTCGGGGAGAGCCTGATGATTTATATTTTCCAATTCGATACAACAGTAAAAACTTCTTATCAAGTAATATTTCAACAATTAACACGTTTCTTGTACAAAAAATTAACAAACACGCTTTTTAGAACAGACACGCTATCGAACGTTGCTGCGTCAACGGAGCAACGTTGACGTAGCAACGAGAGGTCTTCACAGCACTGACTAATATTGTTATTCTGTAAAAAATAAAAATAGCAAATACCTATCAGATGACCAGAGGGAGCCGCTAATCGACGAGAAGAAGTGGTATTACTGTATTTTGGAGAACACGTAATCTTTAATTCCTCACCAGGTATAACCGAATAAGCATTGTTTTTGATCACATTATGGTCGATTAGACTTTATATTGGCTAGAGTATGGGGTATTACTCCGAGTCATCCTAATGACGCTTAAGGGGCAAAAAAAGGCGCTCCTGAAGTTAACAAAGGACCTTTTATTGGATCTGCCACTTTTTTTATAAAATATTTTCAGGAACGAATAAATTAATTGAACCACATTTACTGGTCTAACTATTAAAATTGTATAGAAAAAGTGAGATTTGTTCAACACGTCGATTTTATGTATTACTATCGTGTATCAAAAGCTTCTTTGATATCTTCTTTGAACTTTTTAACTTTTTAAGATATTTATAAATATTTTATTACAGATATTTAATAAGCTGTACGTATAAGAAGTTTTATTTTACATATCTTCGAAGTTTCGTATTATTTATTCTGGCCCCTCTGTGAAATTTTAATACAGGAATTTTCCGAACCTATTTATCTCCTGACAAGTTTCGTACATGTTCAATATTAGATATTATATTGGGTTTATAAAAAATCGATTTCCCAAAGCTGTTTTCATTTCGGTTATATATCTGTGACATATTTGTCGTACGAAATCAAATTTAGTTCGATTTTTTGTCCTACTGTTGTTTGATGTATATCTTGTATAATTTTTGCACAATATAATTATTTATACACAGTATTTGTTACACTATTATAAAATATCTGTAAATAGTCTAAGGTATTTTCTTAGGTGCAAACTCTACTAGTAAATAAATAAAAAAATATTTTATAATTAAAATGGATGATTTTTAAGTTATTTTTCTGGAAGAACATTTTAATCTAACAATATAATTTTTTGCATTATGCTGATCCTTTATATATTGAAGATTTATATAAACCACAAAAAAACATTGTCCGGAAAAGACTTCTTCAGAAAAATGAAAGTGTGTATGAAAATATATCCTTAAGTTCTTCTTGTAGTTTATAGTTCTTCAGCAGAGAAAAATTGCATATTAAATCAAGAAATCCTTGTGTAAAAAAAACAATACGACAGGAGACGATTAAAGTCTACGTCATTTTTTTTTAAATATGCAATCATTAAAAACCTAACAAGGAATATCGTATACAGATCGTGTTATCGTGAGCTACGTATTACCCAAAATAATGGCAACACCGCTTGGTTGCGGCTTGCAGGCGGCGGAATTTTTCGTTTTTATTTTTTTCCGGGAGTCAGCAGACCTCACTTTGCTGTGTCACTGCGCGTTGCATCAATAATTTTTGAGCGTTATTTTCGTGTTTTTTTCACTATTGGTGTTTATACCCCTTCCGAAAGAGTTCGACTAATTAAATGGTTTTATGGAGGCAATTCGGCAGTACAATGTAGAGATTTGTTTTCAGTGACATTTGAGAATAGACCGATTCCTTGTGCAAAAATGGTTTTAAATGTGGTTACAAATTTTGAGACATCTTTTTGTCTTCAAGATTGTAAAAAATACCACACAAAACGTGAAGAACCACCTGTTGAAGTGGTCCAGGATATAGCACGGCGGGAAGAAATGGTTTGCAGTGCACTAGAACTTGATTCGACACGGTCCACTAGAAGTGTTGGAGAGGAACTGGGAATGAGCAATAAAACTGTTGCTCGTATCTCGAAAAAATATGGGTACAAATGTTTCAAGTATTCAAAAACTCAGGAAATATTTCCTGAAGACCAGTGGCGAAGAATGGAATTTTGTGAAACCATGATGGAAAAGGCAAATGAAAACGAATATTTTTTAAAAAATATTTTGTTTTCTGATAAATCTTCTTTTCCATTACATGGCAACTACAATCCTTCCATTGTTCGTTATTGGTCTCAGGAAAACGAGCACAGAAGTTTTCAGTTTCGTACCCAGTATCCTCAGAAATTGAATGTTTGGGCAGGTATTTTGGGCGACAATGTTATAGGGCCATTTTTTATTGATGGCACTTTAAACGCCCAAAAGTATCTTGAGGTGCTGCAAAACCAAGTTCTTCCTGCCATTCAAATCCTACCTGATGTAGACCTGGGATCGGTTTATTTTCAGCAAGATGGCTGTCCTGCTCATAACGCGGCTAGGGTAAAAGAATTTTTAACAAATACTTTTCGTAACCGCCTTAGTAGTGGGACTGGCGATATTAAATGGCCTCCTAGATCTCCAGATTTGTCTCCAAATGACTTTTATCTGTGGGGTTACCTTAAGCAGACCATTTACAAGCTTGAATTTAGTAGGTCAACAAATTTAGAGGAGTTGCGAAATAAAATTGTCGAAGGTGCCAATTCCATTTTATCTGAAACTCTTTTGGAGGTGCGAAATAGCTTTTACGATAGGTTAAGTTTTTGTTTAGCGAAAGAAGGCGGTTTATTTGAGGCTTTTATTTAAAAAATGATATGTTGTTAAGTTTGTTGATTAGAGTTTTATTTCTGATTTTTTATTATATTTTTATCAGAGTTGATATTTTATTTTTTATTAGAATAACGCTTTATTTTTCATTATGCAAAACACAGCATGTTAAACATTTTAAGATTACAATTCTATGCGGGTTTTACACATTGTCATGTCTGTAAAACCCGCATTAGAATAAATATTTTAAAAATGAGTGGATTTTCGCATAATATTTTGGGACATTTTGTCGCCAAGCGACGCAGCTCCCACGAGTCAGATGTTTACTAATCCCGTCCTCGGGCCGGCCGGGGCGGTGCTCAGTGTTGCCAACTTAGCGGAATTTCCGCTAGATTTGGCGTAATTACATTTGCGTTGGCGGAAAAAAATTGCTTATTGCGGCTAGCGGATTTTTTAGCGGCAAACTAAGGTTTACCTGGGGGAAAAAATATAATTTAGCGTATTAACTGCAACTGTCTTTTTAAACCATAAATTAGAATAATTTTATCGTTTTTACAAATTGATTTATTAGTAATAGGCAACATCGCCTTTGCTTGCTCTGTCGACTGATATATTCGAACTCCTATTGGCTGCATAATTCAGATCTCGGGGATTCCCTTGTTCTCGGAGATTCTCTTTAGTTCGTAACTTGCCTTATTGGGAAATAAGAAACATAATTTATCAGGTCAGAGTTACGTTATTAGGTTATGCTGTTTAGTTCTTTGCAATTTTGTTGTTATTGTTTTACATTGTTCGTTTTCTGCTTAAAAACAGAATAACTGGTAAGTTTCATTGTTTTTGTTATTGTTTCAAGTGTTAGGTACGTTATGGGTGAAATGCGAAATCTGGAAACACTGCGTCTTAGCCGGATAATTCTGGTAAATATTGTCTTGGTTTAGATTATGATGACATAAGAGTGGAATTGTCATTTTTTTAAATATTATTTTTATTATATTCTTAAAATGATTTAAAAAATACCGAATTAAGCAATTAAAATAATATAAAGATATTGCGTTTTATTCAAATAGTGCATTTTATCCGTAACATACATGTTTAAATTTTCATTATTTAATTCTCTATTAAAAAATTATTTCAATGGTTACCAATCGATTTACTTTTTAGAAATGGCCGAAAAACCTAAGACAAAATATTTCCAACATTTTCGCGAGGAATGGTTAAGTTTTCCAACCCGTGCAAGGTGCAAATATTGTAAATCTGATTTTTCTGCAAAGCTATCCGATATAAAAAAACATTTGGCATCCCTTAAACATGTCAAGGCAGCTGAACCATTAGCACTGAGTAGATCTAGGGTCCAATCAAAAATAAATTTTGCCGGTATGAATAACCCTTCCGCGACTGCAGAGGCAAAATTATCGTTGTTTGTGTGCGTTTGTCCATTTCGTATTACCCATAAACCATCTTGGCGAGTTATGTAAAAATACATTCCAGGATGTGTCCGCCAAAAATTTAAAAATACACAGAACAAAATGCAGCGGGATCATAAGAAATTTATTTTACCCCCATTTTCAAAAAGATTTGTTTAAATCTGTAATTACTGGTTTTTGTAAATATAGTTTGTTATTGGATGAATCCAATGACATAAGTGTTACAAAACTACTAGGAATGGCAATCATTTATTATGATAATCAATTGGGTAAAAGAATATCAACATTTTTAGCGCTTGTTGAGTTGAGAGCATTGTAATGCCGAAAGTATTGCAACCGCAGTTAAACAAACTTTAAAAACTTTTAACCTTTCTCTAAATAAGCTTGTGGGAATTGGTACCGATAATGCCATGTTATGACAGGTATTAACAACAGTGTCTACACTCATTTAAAATCGGAAATTCCAAATTTACTTTTAATTAGATGTGTCTGCCATTCTCTACAATTAGCTGTATCTCACGGAGCTAAGGAAACGTTCCCAAGAAGTTTGAAATGTATGATTTCTGAAACGTACAATTGGTTTAGTAAGTCAGTAAATCGTCAAAATAATTACAAGCATCTTTTTAATGCAATAAAAAATTGTACACGCGTGCTCCACAAGATGGTTAAGTATTGAAGTTGCTGTAGACAGAATCTTAAATCAATATATTGAGTTAAAAACCCATTTTGAAATAACGCGTCTTTCTGAAAAATGCTATACCGCTGAGATTTTGGACTTAATG
The DNA here is from genome assembly GCF_022605725.1 of Anthonomus grandis grandis. Classification (NCBI taxonomy): domain Eukaryota; kingdom Metazoa; phylum Arthropoda; class Insecta; order Coleoptera; family Curculionidae; genus Anthonomus; species Anthonomus grandis. The sequence goes on along the minus strand of NC_065567.1, from coordinate 5,057,702 downwards.
TTTAAAGACGTAACAAATTTGGCATATCTTTTATTTTTAAAACCTGTACTAAATGAAGTACAAAAAGTTAATAAAATGTTTGAATCTAATAATGTAGATCCGAGTTTATTGTTACATGATTTAAATATGTTAATTAAGAGTATTGGAAATAAAATTTTTGTTCCCAATTGGGAAACTCAAAATACTGACGGCGATAATATATTTGAAATTTTAATAAATCCCAAACCCTATTTGGGTTACCAATTTGAGGCAAAAATTAGCGAATTATTAAACCAAAAAAAAGTTACGCCTGCAGAAGAAAAGGTGATAAGAGAGCGGTGCCGTAATTTTTTAGTACAGTTATTTAAGCAACATCGTCTTCCTGAAAATGTTAAACATTTAGAAAAAATTTCATTAATTTCTGTTCAGAATATTTTAAAGCAAAACAAAGAAATCGAGCCACTGTTTTTATTATTAAAAAATATGCAAATTGCTGATAATGAAATAGAAAAAATTATTTTGCAATATAACTTTTATTAAATGGGAAAATATAACCCACACCATTAACTTTTAGACTGAGGTCGTAAAATATCGGGATGCAAGTGGGGAAAATCCCTTTATGGAACTTTCCAATTTTGCATTGGGAATTTTAGTACTGCCATTTTCTAATGCAGATGTGGAAAGAATTTTTAGTTCCCTCAATATAGTGAAAAACAAATACCGAAATAAAATGAGTATCAATATGGTAAATGTAATACTTTCGGTAAGATATGGACTCAAACGGTATAACAAATGTTTGATTATGATGTGAATATGATAATAAATAGGCACATAAAAGTGCTATGATGACGACGATACCACAGACTTTAATATTTTGATTGAGTAATCTTTTTTAACATAGGTATATACATACCTTTATTTGTCATTTTTGAATCTTTAAATTTGTTTTCTCTTCTTTTAGGTTTTAAAACTATTTAGTAATAACTTTTTTTTTTATTTTCAACAATTCTATTTCTTGTTTTATGGAACTTCACAGAATAATGTAGTTTAGTTTATTAAATTTTAGTTCCTATTTTTTCGTTGTTGTCGAATATTTTTGTTTTGTTTTGAATAATAAAAACTGTAATACATAAGCTTAAGGATCTTTATTTATTTCCCCTTAAAACAGTTTAAAAAATAACAAACTTATAAATCAGTATTAAGTTTTATGTTATTTTATTAAAAAAAAAATACGCCATACCCTTGTTTACATCTTTACACCAATTTTTGTTTCAGAAACAAAATTAAAATAACTATATAAATGTAGACTTACAAACTTAGTAATTTAGCGGATAAATATGCAATTTAGCGGTTTTTAAACATCAAACTAGCGGATTTCATTTTTCTATAGTTGGCAACACTGGCGGTGCTCTGTCGCAGGCACTCGTACACGCGCGACGTTGCAAAATTTCGCCTCGATGCGGTTTTCTATAAGTAACGAACGAAAACACGATCTGTATACCGGTTATTTGATGACAGATGGTATGTTAGATGTATAAGTTAAATGTACGTGTGTGAGACAATATCTAAATCTATAGGTTCGTATTGCAACTGTGACTTGATATGCATTTCCACGCCGCCCCCTCTTCCAATAACCCTCTCCTTACTAGATAATAACCATTTGTATCTCTGAAGATCTTAATTATAGGAAAGTCATGTTCCCGTAAGAACCAAAAAAAACCAAAAAACTACCCCCGACAAATTCCCAGCCCACCGTTTTTTTCAAATGGCACCACCATTACTTCTTTTAATGTTTAGAATGCTTGTCAAATTATTAATTCAATTTCATAAAAAGAATCATGTGTTAACATCAATCTAAGGCACAATATATAATTTATTAATTTTCTTATTATTTGCTTTTGTTAAAAACCTTAGAAAATCTCCAAGTTATTATGGTAATTAGTATATGTATATAGTATATAGTATTTTATTTAAGTAATTCAAACAAGTTAAAAAGAAGAAAAGTATTTGCCAATAATGCCCCAAGCACTATTGACACTACTTAAAAGAAATATTATAAAAAAATTGTTTAACTTGGTCCTCAGTATAAAATATTTAGGTATAAGGTATTTTTAAATGCTATGAAAAAGTTTTATTACCAAATACATGCATTCTTTAAATTGCCAATATCCGTGTTGGTAATCTGTTATTTTTAATATTTAGTTTTGTTGTCTTTTTGTATACGTTATTTACGGAGAGTGTAGAAAAATTATTGTGAAGCAGAAATGGCTTATAGAGAACATCTTCTCAATCGTCTCACGCCCCCATATCGGTCGTTTTCAACAGTGGAGGAAAAAATGCGCACCGGATCATTCCTAAATTTCAAATATTCCCATCATCAAATGGAATGAGGTAAAAATCTGTGTTGACTTATTTTGCAGTAAATCCATATGTTTCCATTTGAATTATTGCAAGGGAATGTAGTATTGGAAGAAGTACCATTCAGCGAATTCTTCGACAACATCATCGCCCTTCTAAAATCTACCTAGTATAAGGACTCCGCCCTACTGATTACCAATGCCGGTTAGAGTTTATTGCATCCCTTCGGGTTTTAATTCATGACTATCCCGAAGTTTTATCACAGATCTGTGGGACCGATGAAAGTGGATTTCGTAATAATGGGATAGTTAATAGACATAAGGCACATTATTGGGCTGAAAACAATCCCCGATAGATAATGAAAACTCGTTTTCAAACTATAATTGGCATAAATGTGTGGGCTGGTGTATTTAATGGATATTTTATTGGACCGTACTCTTACAATGATACATTAACTTCAGAGCGGTATTTAAATTTTCTTCAAAATTCACTGTGTGAATTATTAGAAGACGTGTCTATTTTAGAGCCCAATTTAATGATTTGGCAATAAGACGTCGATTCACCCCATAATGCTCAAATTATTACAGATTGTTTAGACAATGGATTTCCTCAAAAGTGGATTGGAAGTAAAGGTCCTATTAGGTGGCCAGCCCGCTCTCCAGATATGACCGCAATGGATTTTTTTGTCTGGGGTTATTTAAAAGATATTGTTTATCAACGACCATTCAATAGTCTGAAAGAGCAAATTCGTGAAGCCTGTTGAACAATCACTGCAGAATATACAGATCGTGTTATCGTGAGCTACGTATTACCCAAAATAATGGCAACACCGCTTGGTTGCGGCTTGCAGGCGGCGAAATTTTTCGTTTTTATTTTTTGAACCGGGAGTCAGCAGACCTCACTTTGCTGTGTTACTGCACGTTGCATTAATAATTTTTGAGCGTTATTTTCGTGTTTTTTTCTTTATGGCTGTTTAATTAAATGGTTTTATGGAGGCAATTCGGCAGTACAATGTAGAGATTTGTTTTCAGTGACATTCGAGAATAGACCGATTCCATGTGCAAAAACGGTTTTAAATGTGGTTACAAATTTCGAGACATCTTTTTGTCTTCAAGATTGTAAAAAATGCCACACAAAACGTCAACCACCTGTTAAAGTGGTCCAGGATATAGAACGGCGGGAAGAAATGTTTGCAGTACCCCAGAACTTGATTCGACACGGAAAGTGTTGGAGAGGAACTGGGAATGAGCAATAAAACTGTTGCTCGTATCTGGAAAAAATATGGGTACAAATGTTTCAAGTATTCAAAAACTCAGGAAATATTTCCTGAAGACCAGTGGCGAAGAATGGAATTTTGTGAAACCATGATGGAAAAGGCAAATGAAAACGAATATTTTTTAAAAATTATTTTGTTTTCTGATGAATCTTTTTTTCCATTACATGGCAAACACAATCCTTCCATTGTTCGTTATTGGTCTCAGGAAAACGAGCACAGAAGTTTTCAGTTTCGTACCCAGTATCCTCAGAAATTGAATGTTTGAGCAGGTATTTTGGGCCACAATGTTATAGGGCCATTTTTTATTGATGACACTTTAAACGCCCAAAAGTACCTTGAGTTGCTGCAAAACCAAGTTCTTCCTGTCATTCAAATCCTATCTGATGTAGACCTGGGATCGGTTTATTTTCAGCAAGATGGCTGTCCTGCTTATAACGCGGCTAGGGTAAAAGAATTTTTAACAAATACTTTTCCTAGCCGCCTTATTAGTGGGACTGGCGATATTAAATGGCCTCATAGATCTCCAGATTTGTCTCCAAATGACTTTTATCTATGGGGTTACCTTAAGCAGACCATTTACAAGCATGAATTTAGTAGGCCAACAAATTTAGAGGAGTTGCGAAATAAAATTGTCGAAGGTGCCAATTCCATTTTACCTGAAACTCTTTTGGATGTGCGAAATAGCTTTTACGATAGGTTAAGTTTTTGTTTAGTGAAAGAAGGCGGTTTATTTGAGCCTTTTATTTAAAAAATGATATGTTGTTAAGTTTGTTTATTAGAGTTTTACTTCTGATTTTGTATTATATTTTTATCAGAGTTGATATTTATTTTTTTATTAGAATAGCGCTTTAATTTTCATTATGCAAAACACAGCATATTAAACATTTTAAGATTACAATTCTATGTAAGTTTTATACATTGTCATGTCTGTAAAACCCGCATTAGAATAAATATTTTAAAAATGCCTGGATTTTCGCGTAATATTTTGGGACATTTTGTCGCGAAACGACGCAGCTCCCACGAAAGTCAGATGTTTACTAATCCCGTCCTCGGGCGGTGCTCTGTCGCAGGCATTCGTACACGCGCGACGTTGCAAAATTTCGCCTCTATGCGGTTTCCTATAAGTAACGAACTAAACACGATCTGTATATGAAGGCTGCGCGGAAGCTGATGAATTGAACATTTAATTAAATAATAGATTTAAATTTTGTAAAACATATTAATATATTAATATTTCATATGTAAAAAATAGAACAAAAAATTGACAGTAGTCCTACAAGTGTCTGTAAACGCCTTGTATCGGACTTTATTTATATTTTTATATAAATGCGATAAATTATTCTTAGAAAACTATCATAAGGCAGAGAATGCTTTTAATATTTTTTGGAATCACTTCATATGATGTTTTCATGCGTCTGATTCAAAACGAAAAATTTAGGTGAAACAAAAAACCATAAAAATAAAATCGAAATTTCGGAGATGACAAGAGATTAAAAAAACCTAAACTAGAATAAAAAACAAATAAATGATAAAAATATTAACATTTAATATAAACAGCTAAAACAACAAACAAATTATAAAATAAAAAGAGATAAGCAGAATCATTTTAAGCAAATATTGGAGAATACAAGCCATAAACAAAAAACGTTATGGAATTTTGTCAATACTAAGCTAGATAGCTCTAAAAGTTGTTGTAAAGGCATTGAAATTTTGTCCAGGAATATCTTCTAGTAAAAAACTGTAACAAATTAGCTACAATATTTGCATCCGACTTTACAAACACCGGCCACAAGAATAAAAAATAATTGGAATTATGATACTGATCAGTTTCGGAAGAAAACAATTTTTTTAATAACACTACATCCTATGAAATTATTCAAATAATTTTAACATGAAAAATTAGAAAGTCGGCTGGCGTTGATGAACTTCTAACTAGAATAATTAAAAAAAAATAGCAATATACTTTCTGAAGATCTTGCAATAGTTATTAACATTATTATATTATAGAAAATTAGTTACCGAAGGAATTTTCCCATCAGAAGTAGAAACTTCCAAAACCGTGCCAGTTTTTAAAAAAGGAGACCGTAAAGACATAAAAAACTATAGGGCGATCTATCAACAGTTTCAAAAATAAATAAAAAAAGGTTTGATAATCGGCTTATACAGTTTTTAGATAAAGAACAAATACTAACACCACGCCAGTTTGGTTTCAGGCAGGGGCTTTCCACTGAGTCTGCTACTTTACCTTTACGGACATAACGGATATTTAGTGATGTTAATCAGAGAAGGTACGTTGTTTGCATCTTTTTGATCTAAGCCGAGCACTTAATATTCTTGACCCTGACATATTGTCAAAAAAAAATCGATGTCATTTGGATAAACGCGTTTTCCAAAGCCTACCAGATCGACGGAACAATTATCTGTTGCTGTAAGGCGGTAGCATGTCTGTTGCGCAGGGTGTGGAGACTGGCACTCCGCAGGGCGGAGTGCTTGGTCCTCTACTCTTTGACCCTTATATATTAATTTAATATATAACCCTCCCCTTGTTCATAACCAATGGTGAAATCTTTGTATACGTTGACGACACATTCTGTGAAGTGGCTGATTTCACCTCAGATGAAGCTAAAGCTGACATTTGCGTTGAGCAATTTTGTGACTGGTGTCAGCGAAATACACTTATTTTGAATAATGAAAATGACCTGGGTTGTATTTTATAAATTTAAAAAAGAATATTAATATAAACTCTAGTTTGGACTAGAAACATTACTACAGACAGGCAAAACAAAATATCTCGGCTTGGATAAATTCCACTATCTCATAACATTTGTAAATAGAAAATGTTATAAAAAAATTAAATAATCCATTTTATATAATTTTTAATAATTTTTAGCTAAAAAGTTATCTTAATGATAAAGGACTAATGGATGTTTATTACACAACTGCTTATTCAGCATTAAGTTACAACATATTGGTCTTAGGACAGTGCAATGATGTAGGAAGAGTATGTGTTGCTCAAAAAAGGATTTAATTTTTACTTTCAGGAATCCTGTAGATCTACCTAAAAAAAGAATTTCTTACTGTATATGAAATTTATCTCTATAAATTGTTTATATATATTTATAATAATAAAGAACTATATAAAATATCAAGATATACAAAGGTATCCAACTAGACATGATCAACATTTTTATTTAGCCAAATCCACACACGAATATTACAAAAAATCCCCATTATATAGCGGTCTGAGCCTTTGTAATATGTTGGCGGAAATGTATAAAGAATTAACCGCAAAAATTCATGTTTGAGGACAATAAAAATAAAAATGATTTTTGCTAACACACAACATTGAATTTGAATTAGAGCATTTTGAGAATTAAGTTGAATAGCGTTATAAATAATTGAAATGCTCAACTAACCCAATTTAATTAATAGTTTGGTTATTTAAGATATTACTGCAAACCTTCAAAAATCATAGTGTTCTGGTCTGGTCAGAAAAAAAAAAGTTGTTACTTATCTTTTTAGTTAAGCACAAGGTGGATTTAGACAATTCAGTGAGAGATTTAAAGTGGGCTGTATTTGTGTGATTAAAAGTAAATGTGGAAAGGTCGAAAAACCAGCCTTTAAAGATCCTTACCTTAATGTGTCTGTATCCAGCTTCAGCAGGCCTGCTCTGCACTTATTGGGTCTTCTAATTCGGGTTGAATCACTAAGAGTGGTTGCGGGTTTGATAAGTAAATCACGATCTGTGATGCGGTAAGATTAAGACAATAGTTGCAGAAATAAACGTATAGATCACGACACTGAAATCAATGCGCGATGATAAAGTGCTAACAAGGAAGTCGTCTTCTCTCTGGTCTCCGTTCAGCACAAACCAAAGGAATTTAGAAATTTAAAGGCTATCGTACACGTGCAGAGTTGTTGTTGTTAAGACTTAATATAAAAATATTAATTAAATTGGTTATAATAAAAGGAGAAAATTAAATTAAATGAAATGGTAGTTTTAATTTGGAGAGAAAAACAAAGAAATATTATAAAAAGAAAAAAATTTAACTATTTGGACGTTCACAAACTAAATGTAAAAAAACAATTTTTGTCTACAATGACAATGTCTACTTTATATTAAAGTTCTAATAATACAACATATTCCATTAACATCCTCATTTCAGATATATAATACTTAACAATTTATTCAAAGTTGTCTTAACCTTTACGCAGAATTTGTATCTAAAATAAATTTTTCTTTAAATTACTTGCGGAAAATCATAGTTAATTTTTAAATAGCTAGAACTTTTAACGGAAAGATTTTTGCTGATTTTCTAAAAAATTTGATAAAATTACCCATAAAACATTCCTAAGTCATTTAATCGAACAAAAACAACAGACAATAAAACTAAATTCACAAAGACAAAAAGTGAAACATATATTAACTTAAATTATTTTAATATGTAATATACTTCTATTAAGTAAATGAGAAAACTTTAACTAGTAATAAAATAAATATGTTGTTCCTAATGGCCAATAAATACATAGAATATATCTCTTGCATCACCCGTACCATCATAGAATCTACTCATATTAGACAAATCTTTATAAAAATCCTTTAGTAGATTGACTACTGAAATGTCTGTAGTATACATTAAACCAAAGATAATACTACAATTAGAAATGTCTTGTGTTTATAATATGGATCATCTTTATTGCCCAACCAGTTATTGTTTAAAATCAGTAGTTTCTCTTTAATTTTTTGTCATACGAATTCTGCGGACTTTAAAGTTTCGAAATGTTGTTTAAATGCTAAAAATGAGCTCTGAACTAATTTAGTAATTTCATCAGAGAGCACTACCAAAGATATTTCATTTTTCCCGCCAAAATTTTTATTCAATAAAAAAAGTTGTCTGGAATCCGACAATTCTCAAATAAACTTAGTGGACTTTTGAAAGGCTGTCAAGAACTTTTTACAATTAAACTTATCACTAACTTTTTTAACAAGATACCCGGCATAATAAGTAATGGCACACTCTTCCAATGAACCCATTGGATTAACTCCATCGCTACATAATCTCTGTGATCTTGAAGAAGGCAATGGGGATTCGGCAATGTCAGAATTCTTATGATCTGTATTAATACTATTTGAATGGTCGAAATTTGAGTCTGATAAGTTAGTATCTTCACATTGCGTATTAGATGAAGACAACAGTAATAATTGTTGGTCTAAATCTTCTTCACAATTTGAAGACTCTGACGGTTTAATTAAATCGGTAATGGTTTGAATACGAAATGAAAGCCTAAAAGATTTAGCAGATGGATTTAAATTCCAACCCCCCCCCCCCCCCGCTGCCTGACTACCGAAAAAAGGTTTTCTAGGAAATCTTGGTTAAGTCTGTTTGTTAAAATAAATGTATTGTTATGTTTTTTTTCTTCTTCAAACAAGTTTAAAATGCCATTTATGGTTTGAATAAATCCATTGAAACAGGGGGGTCTAGATTCTTAAAATTTAAAAGTTTGTGTTTTTAGATCGATTTTTTTGTTAATTTTTTTAGTACCGTAAATATATCCTTTCCTTTATTCAGAATCTCGATTACATGAATATTTTTATTACAAAGACCACAATTAAAAGGGTTTTTGTCATATAGTCTTTTAGAGTTGAATGCATCGAATAAATTATTTAAAGTCAAAATAAAATCTGCAGTGTCGGATCCCTCTTTGCAATTATTAATTTGTTTATTTTCAACGCATGTTTTAATAGCAGCTGCCATCGTTTTAGAAAATAATTGGAGTGCCAATTTGCATGACATTTTTTAAGAATTGGGATTAATGTGTTTTTCGGTTATTTTTGTAAGAGCCCTAGCAGATCCTGAAGATTTATCGATTTTAAATGTCCTTTTAACAACATCAAAGTTAAATATTTTGTCGTCTTCTTTAAATACGCCTGTCAAAAAATTATTTCTTATACTTTTAAATAAATGTGGAGTGTCGAAAAGTCCAAAAATGTGGGTATTGTTAAGTTTAAAATATGGTATCTCATTTGTGATTCCCAGAAGTTTATATGCGCCGCGGTTGTTACTTCCTTGGTCACAAACTAAGGCCCTAGGTACAAAACCAATATCAATTAAGTTTTCCAAATTGCTGATGATAAGTTTTTTAAGCTGTTGCTGGCAAATAGAACCATGTGAAAAATAATAGGAAACTGAAATCTTCCAGTTTTTAAATAAACCCCGGATAGAAAAAACAACTGCATGAGTGGATGATCTTGGAGTTCTTCTTAAAGGACCCAAGTCCGCAAAGCCTTCTATTAGGTCCAGTTTCTTATTATATTTCACTAGTTTTTTTATACTGATTTCATCGAATGCCAAAATGCATTTTTTTTATTATCAGTCTATGTCTGACATTTAACTTTTAAATGGTTTTTTATTTCTTCATCCAGACCCGTTTTAAACAAATTTTCACCTATCCATCTTCGAATGGTGGCAACCGAGGGCAATATAACGCCTTTTTTGCGTAAAAATAGATAGGCTGTTGGAGATTTATAATAAAAGGATATAGCTAATTGCTTTTCTTTAAGGTTTCAAATATTTTTAAGTCCTCTTTTTAATTGCATTAGAACAAATGTTCTGGCAAAATTTGACAAAAACGTCAATAAAGGCATTATTCGGAGCATTACGTTGTTATTATTTTTAATTTTTTGTTTTAAATTCATAATTTTTTTTTTTATACCTAACAACCTTTGAATTTTGCATGCAAATACGCTTTTTTAATTTAGCTTTTCGTGGAGTCATTTGTCCAAATGGAAGGTCCATGATTTCTTTGAGTAATTGTGAATTTTGATGTTCCAGCTCCTCATTAGAGGCGCGCTTTTTCGAAGCTATAGAACTTTCAAAAGGAATGGTGCGCTTTTTCATGGATAGATCTTGGTGGGAGTTTGAACCTTTAAATTGCTTTGATCTTCATTTTGGTCAAAATACTTTTTGGGAACAGCGTTCAATTTCAAATATCGCTTTTTCTCAGTTCTCTAATCATCGTCGGAAAAATGTTTCTCACATAAAAGTTTTGTCTTCAGGACATCTGGAGTTAAGCCCAAAAGTGTGGAGTTTCCTAAGGAATAAAACAATGTTGCTTATGCTTGATAGAATACTAAATTATAAAATAACCGTCTTCAAATATGTCAAAAAAAATTGAGGGGTCCTATTTAAAATAATAAAGTAAGGCCATTTCCGGTTAAACCGGATGTGACAGAAAACAACTGAATACGTCAGTCAATCCCAATTTGGATGCTACACCCACTTACCAAATTTTATTTTTTTAACTTAAAAATTAAAAAAGTTATAGGGGCGAACCACTTTCCTAAGACACCCGGTATACTTATATACATACATATTCTAGGATGCCTTAATTCCTACATTTAAAGCGTTGACTTTTAAAGACAATTTTATTTTTTTAGGTACCTAGGTTTCCTAGATAAAAATTATAGGTATGTGTATATAAATCTGGTTTTGTTTCTCTTATAAATATGTATTTATCATTTTAAAAAAAGTTAAAATCTACCTATGTGGTAAAAATGTTTTTTTACTTACCAGAGTTGATAATCCAACGTTCACATAATTTAGAGTTTTTATAGGGAAATGCAAATAACTTTACTTTATCACGTCTCCTATTTGCTCTACAATTAAAGTATTGGCATACCTTGCCTGACATCGTATACTTGCTTACTTTAAAACACCATGGAACACCAATTTTTAAAAAATAAACCCAAAAAGCAGTAACCCCATAAAACCGAAACAAGAAAAACAATAAAATTCTATTCATCGAGGTACTAGTAGTTATGGCACACGCATAGTAGGGCACCGATATGCGATGATAGGGCGACGGCGACGCACGGGCAAGAATTACATTCGACGAACATGTGTCGCGGCAACGCTGTTTAACGCTCTCTCGATGGACATCGGCTCGCGGAAGCCAAAGTCCATCGAGGGTATCAAAATTTTAACATTGTATGGTTTATCTTCCCGTAGTAGTATTATCTTTGATTAAACTATAATTACTAACTATTCTGTTTCGCACATTTCAAAAATAGTCGTTCTTTGGATACATTGCGGTTGGTTACGTCATTTTAAGGCTTCGTATTTTACTGGATTTTATTTCTTTTTCCTATAAAATCTATTCTTCTACCTAAGTCTTTTCGTATCTTATGAAAAGAATAGATTAATTTAAGCAAAAAAGTATAGAATTAGGTATACTACATTTGTATACTTATGAAGTAAAAATTAGTACCAATTTTAAAGATTGCGCTATTTGACAGTTGAATACTAAAAATTCTTAACATATTTATGTTAAATACCAAAACTTCCTAAGCCTAAAATTAGGATTAGAAATTTCTCTCTAGAGGCTGTTCAAAATCGAGGGTGACTGAAAATTCAGAAACCATCAAAGATACTAGTTTAGTTTAATTATTGCAAAGTTGCGTAATTTAATGCTTATTAGAATAAATACAAAAATCCCATCCATTCTTCTCAAAGAGACTAACATACAATATTGACGAAAATAAAGAAAACACAAAGTCACGGTCTCACAACATATTATCATAGGCTACACGTCTTTCGCTCTATAGTATATTTATTTCCAAGATAGACACGACATAAATAGTGGCTACCGCGTGATCAGCACGTGCGCAGTTTCTTATTGGTCGTTTGGTCGTAAAAATGAAGAACGCCGTGCACCTGCAATCGAGGCCGGTCGGCGTATCGTTGTACAGGGTTGCAATCAGTTTTACGCCGAATGTCGTGTTCATCGCTGCTTTGCTTTTTAATTTCATAGTTGTATTTTCTTTGTTTTTGTATATATACGTATACGTGATGTTAATTTAGTTTAGTTTTGTTAATTGTTCGTGATTTTTTGCTACAGTGCATTACTGCTTGTGTGTTTTTAAATTGCCTGTAGAAGTAGAATGTCTAGCACAGACACAGCAGACGAAATTCAAAATTATGTTGATTATAGCCCACCTAAAAAACGTTTAAAGAAGAATCATTTAAGTGTTGAGATGAAAGAACTTATTTTAAATGTTTATAAGTGCGAACTGGGAGAGCATCCTGATTCTTTCACAGAAAATATTGTTCAAAGTGAAAAAAGTTGGTATATGTCGTTCATCTGTGTTCAATGTTATCAGAGAATACCAACAATCGCATTCGTTTTCGAAACCGAAAACCAATCAGAATCACATGAACCTTATTGAAACGCTGGGCGAAATTGAAAAACAAGCAATACGGAGGAAAGTTCACGATTTTTTTTTAGGAACGAAATACCGACTTTAGATAAGGTTCTCAGGGTGGTCAACGATGATCCCGATTTACCGAATGTTTCAAGGTCAACCTTATATAAACTTTTAAAATATTTAAAATGTATGTATAAAAAACGTGGGCGCAATAGTATCCTGCTAGATAGGCCAGAAATTGTCCGATGGAGGAGAGATTATTTAGTAGCAATAAAGGCATACAGGAATGAGAAACATAAAATATACTATTTAGACGAGACTTGGGTAAATGCTGGTCATACAACACCAAAAGCTTGGGTGGATGAAACTTTGACATCGTCAAGAAGAGCATTTATAGATGGACTTTCAACAGGGCTCAAAAATCCTGCAGGTAGGTGGGTTAAAAAATTATAAAATATGTTGGTTAATATATTTTTTTTTGTTCAGGAAAAGGAAAAAAGGCTGATAGTTTGCCATATTGGCAGTATCGATGGATTCGTTAATGACGCTTTTTGGAGTTTCGAATCTAAAAAGACAGGCGATTACCATGAGGAAATGAATGGAGAGTCATTCGAACAATTGTTTTCTAAAACTATCCCCATGCTTGATGACAACAGCGTCATAGTTTTAGATAATGCCCCATATCACTCACGGAAGTTTGAAAAAGTCCCAACAAGTAATTCAAGAAAAGCCGACATTCAAAGCTGGCTCCGTTTGAAGAAACTCGAGTTCGATGAAACAATGCTAAAATATCAGCTTTTAGATATTGTAAAACAACATAGGTCGCAATATAATAAGTACATAGTTGATAAAATAGCTAAGACTCAAAATAAAATTGTACTACGCTTGCCTCCTTATCACTGCGAGCTCAACCCAATTGAGCTCATATGGGCCGATGCAAAGAATTTTGTTGCCAAACATAATACGACCTATAAGTTATCTGATGTAAAAGACTTTTTTAATCGCGCCTTAATGAACATTACACCCGGGAAGTGGCAAAAATGTATCGAACATGTAGTGCAAAAGGTGGAAAGCAGAATGTGGAGGATAGATAATATTATGGAAACGCAAGTGGAAGAACTTATTATTCACCTAGATGAAAATAATGATGATAGTGATAGTTTTTCCAGCTCATCAGAATAATAGTTGTTATGTTTATTTTCATTTTTGTTTTGAAACGTATATTATAGATATCTATTAATTATATCATGTAAATTCAAATGTTAGGTATAAAACGCATTATATCATTTGAAATTCCAAAGTTATACCCCTACTACCCCTTAAAATTAAAAAAAGGTTAAAACGTAAAAAAAAATATTTAAATATGTTTGCCACATCACTATTATTTCATCAAAATTTTACGACAATATTTTAAACTATTCTTGAATCATTTACTTTCCAGCACTGTAAAAAACTCACTTCTTGCATATTATATTATTATTAAAGTGCGGCCCTGTTCAATATTTTCGCCGTGTCTGATCACGCGCAGGTGGCGTGTCACGGGCATGCGTTTGTTTTTGTCGTATCTACCTTGGAAATAAATATACTAGATAAAGCATCATCACTATCATCAAAAATATTAGTCAAAGCAAAACTAAAAAAATTAAATAAAAAATAATACTTTTTGGGCCACATTTCTTGGCCATCGATAATCGAATCCGGTACGACAAGATAAGAAGTTTTGATTTCTTAAATGTCAATAAGTTATCTAACGTAAGCTGAAGATTATGACTAAGTAAATAAGAGGAAAATGATAAGAAAAAAAATACTTAGCTAAAGCAAATTATTAAAAATTAAATTTGGTTCGAAAGTCAGAAACGTCATTCATGCAAACAAGAACCGAGTTTTTTTCTGTATTTATTAGAATGAAGTTTAATATTACGATGAATTTCAAGATTTTTTTTTTGTTTTTGACAATTTTTTATATATATTTCTGACAATTAGCATAAAATTACGCTATTGCTATAATTTAATTTCAAATATTGGAGTCGTTGAAATTTAACTACGGAATGTTCAACAAGAAAATGCTCCTATTTGAAAAATAATAAGAAACTAATGATAAACTTCAGTAAATTTACATTGCCTTTTCATAGACTATACCATAATAAATACAATGTTATGTCTTACAAGCAAGTACTATTTTTGCAAAAAGTAACAGCATATAATACTAAGGTTAAATGAAAATCCTACAGTCTACCTCTACTTATTTATTAAACATCATTCAGTTTAATTAGCTAATATAGGTTCCTTTTTTTGTGATTCTTGATGATAAACATATATACATAAATTTTAAACTAGTAGAATAATAATTTAAAGGATAATAAACCACTAAAGGACGATGTAACGAAAATAATAATTCTCATGTGTCTTTACCCTATTTTTTACTTATAACTACATTATATAATCTATAACACGCGTATGTCTAGATCTCCTTTGTATCTTTACTTAGTTTTCTTTTTACTACAGCTTTGTAGTATTAACTAGTTCATATTTCAACAAAATGTATATAACTTAATATGCAAGTTATCCCCGGAGCTATAGAACTATGTCAGAGAATCCTTCATGGTTATACGTAAGAGATTCCAAGACGCAAACTAACTTATGTAAATTACAGCATTTTGTTTCAAATTTAGAACGTTGCTTCTGTCTTATTATATACGACCTTAAAAAAATTATTTAATTTAATTTAATTTTTAAGGTTTACAATGAAAATTCATACAACAAGATTTAATAGTAGATTTAATATTATATGATAGGATTTATTAAATCATACTAAACTTCAAAAATTTAAAAGAAAAAAATAACTTTTTACACTTTCATAAATCAGGACGTATTAATAGTAATATAAAATAACAGCAAAAATATTAAAAACTAAGTAAGGCACTCTTAATGCAAAAAGTATTTAGACACACAAGGTTAAAAATCAAACACTTGAAATTCTGGAGAGGCCTGAAAAAATAGGGTAAAAGAAATACTTAGAATAGAAATACTTATTATGTCTACTATTAAATCTACAAAAAATTTTTACCCGTTTCAAATAAATAGATTAGAAGAAATCTTAAAACCTTAGCAGTCAAGGGATTAAAATGATTATCTAAGTAATTTATTAAGTCGACGTAAGTTTTATATTTCTCAGCGACTTTCATAATTGTGCATAGATGATTTAGGTAAATGCTGTAGGAAATTTTATAACTTAAGAATATTTTAAACGGAGTCTTGAACGGAAAGGCTGAAAATCACCCTGGCACAAAAAAATTGCATAAGCCCACAAAATTTTACATTTACTCTATTAGGTGAAAAATTATTCCCAAAATCAGATTTATCATACGTCAACGCTATTACCGCTAAAAAGGTGAACTCCAAGCTTGTATTAGAGTGTAAAAGTTTTTTAAAAAATGATCAAAAAGGGCTGCTTTAGGTCGGCTGGGTGCTTGCTAAATTGGTGCGCTCACGCATACAAAATATATCGGCAACAGCTACAGTTTGTTCCGCGACATAAAATTCATCATTATCTTCGGCTTGAATAGCTTCATCTAATAACTATTGTGTGACTTTTGCTGTTATTAAAGCCTTGGAATTTAAAATAATAAATAACCAGAAAAGTATTACCGGTAATGAAAGACCGACAACGCCATGGGAAAGGAGACTACTAAAAAAGATATTAGGAAAAATATTGGCCAGCTAGAGGCATACATCAGAGGTATCAAAATCTGTAATCCAGAACAATGTATAGACACACGAAGCAGAAGTAGTTTATTTTTTCAGGTCCCTTAAAAATGTATAAGTCCAATAACAAAAGTAAACAAGATAATATACTTTTTGAATGCTCAGAGAAGCAATTTTATCGAAAGCTCAACGACACTGATTCAACAAACACATCGAGGAGTTCTGGGGCACTCAATTACCAACACCTAGTGAATGCAACCTCGATATCGTCGAATAAGCATCACCCGCGCAGTGCCGTAGAACGAACTACGCTACCTCGTCATAGAGAAGCAAATGACTCAGCAAATTAGTAACTTGCGATCCTTTTTCTGAAGAAGGGCTATACTCTATTTCAGAAGTGTATAGAGCAATAAACTGGGGAATTCCGTTCTGTTTGGCTACATTTCGTGGTAGTTCATAGGCGCAGGTACTTATAATATTTATGAATTTAATTTTCACGGATTAAATGCCTTTATTTTGAAAGAGATTAAATACTAAATAAATACTTTTAATCCTTTTGTATAGGTACCTATCTTTTAACGCTTTGTAACATGCAAAAATGGGGTCAGGTAATATATACAGACTATAAATACTTTTAAATCATATTTTAAACGTTAGTAGTCACTGCTACGCTGTAGTGTAATCACAATATTATTATCCCAATATTTAAAAAATGGAGGTATTCAGTCCAATGAAAAGATGTACTAAAAATTCTCCACTATCGCTGAGTGAAAAAGTTATTATTTTAAATGTACATGATTGCATAAAACACGATTACCCTAGTTTTACTGTGCAAGAAATTGTTAAAAAATGTTCTCGAATGAGTGGAATTGGAAAGTCCACCATTTTCAAATTGTTGCGGGAAAGAAAAATAGCAGGTCAAGTGGAATCCGCCAAGCAAAAGCCAGGACGACCTACAAAAGTCCTTGATGAAAATGCTAAAAGTATAATTCGAAGAAAAGTTCACTCTTTTTATTTTAAAAAGGAAATACCCACCCTAGACAAAATTTTAATGGAGCTTGGCCGAGATGACAGTATTCCGTTGATAAGTAGAAAACTTTTATTGAAAACTTTAAAAAATATGGATTTTGCCTGGGAAAAGCATAACCGCAAAGCACTTTTACTGGAGAGAGACGAAATTGTTTGTTGGAGACGACAATACTTGAGAAGTATCAAGCAGTACCGCAGGGAGCAAAAGAAAGTTTTTTATCTTGATGAGACGTGGATTAACGAAGGTTATATAGTCCAAAAAATGTGGCAAGACAAAAATATAACCAGTGCTCGCCAAGCTTTCATAGAAGGCCTGTCTACGGGTATTAAAGTACCTTCGGGAAAAGGAAAAAGACTTATAATCACACA
This sequence comes from Anthonomus grandis grandis, assembly GCF_022605725.1. Classification (NCBI taxonomy): domain Eukaryota; kingdom Metazoa; phylum Arthropoda; class Insecta; order Coleoptera; family Curculionidae; genus Anthonomus; species Anthonomus grandis. The sequence goes on along the minus strand of NC_065567.1, from coordinate 5,039,781 downwards.
TATTGGAAGCGAAGAGGGATTTTTAAAAGAAGGTCTGCTAACCTTTGAGTCGACTCGCACAGGAGATTACCATGAAGACATGAACTCAGACGTTTTCGAGGACTATTTTGGTGAAATGATAAAATTTCTTCCGGCTAATTCGGTGGTGGTTATGGATAACGCAAGCTATCATTCACGGCGAATAGAGAAGACGCCAACTTCAAGTTGGAGAAAGCAAGAAATTATCGATTGGCTGACTGCAAAAGGTATTGCGTTTGAAGCAAATTTGATAAAAAAAGAACTGCTGGCAAACTTACACAAAACTCGTTTCATGAAATACGCCGTGGAAGATATAGCCGAAAAATATAATATAACTGTACTGCGCTTACCGCCATATCATTGCGAACTAAATCCTATAGAACTGATATGGGCGCAGGTAAAAGGATTTGTAGCAAGACAAAACACGACTTTTAAAATGAAAGATGTTAAGCTACTGTTTGATCAAGCCATTACGGAAGCGACATCAGAGAATTGGCGAAAAGCAGTCCAGCATGTAATTAAGCAAGAGGACAAAATGTGGGATCTTGACAACCTCATCGATCAGACAGTCGATCCTTTAAATATAATGTCAAGAGGTGATGACAGTTCGTCAGATGACGAAGAAGACTACAATCTATTATAATTTAAAATTGTTATACACTGTTCAAAAAGTGCCAGATCCAAAAGTGACATTTTCAACTGTTTTACTCTACATATTATGTTCAATAAATTTGTAAAAAAAATATATTATTCCATTTAAACAAAAGTAACTTTCTAAAATAAAATAGCATTTAAGTACATTAATTATAAGGTAAAAAACAAGTCCCAGTTGCACGCCTTTGGCGAACCGTTTTTAATGTTTATCAGTGGGTAACAATGGGCAAAACTCATAAATTGACCCAAAACCGGGTGGCACTACCTGCAATCAACGAAAAGAAACTAATACCCAACTAAGGTAGTGGCATAAAATATTGGTGGATCACCAGGTACCATTTTTGCATACCTAATGAGGTTTTATTGCTCTACACACTTCTGAAATAGAGTATAAAACATCAGACATTCATCGTGCTCAAAACTCAAGGATTTAGCATGTCACCGATAGATGAAAAACTTGCACCAATGGAATATAAAGAACGGTATGACCTAGATGCAAAGATACTGTATCAAGAGCTCACAGAAAATGTAAACCTTTTATCAGCATCAATCAAGATACCATATTATATAAGCCGAAACCAGTTCTTGAAAATGAGAAACACAAATTGTATTGGGATCGCACTGTACTTACAGACCAACGAGAAAGTAACAATAGGCGTAACCTAATACTAGTCGATAACATTTCTAGGAATACAATCCTTATTGATGTAGCTATTCCTAATAATAACAACCTAAAAGCGAAACATAATGAAAAGACTGTTAAGTATAGGGATCTAGAACACCAGATACGAAGACAATGAGAGAAGTGCAAACAGTTCCAATTATTGTCATGTCAATAACAGGAATACCAAAGAGACTAATCGAAAACATAAAACTGCTCAACCTTCTACGAGCTAATGCAAAAGTCGACGCTATTATCGACATCTCGAATTTTCAGAAAGTTTATTGGACACGCAGATAACGTCAACTATTTTAAAAAACTAATGTAATAAATAGTAATGTCTTATGTTCACAGACTTAAAAGGTAATAATTAAGACTAAAAGTAAGAATTTACCAGATAATAGTGCAAGAAAAGATAAATGAATTACAGAAATGGCAAAAGGCCATGTGTATTTTAAAATATAATGTTAAATACATTATAATAAGAATAATTCCAGTTGTAATTATAAATGTATATTGTTTTAAAAGAGAGCAAGGATATAAAGGTAATTAACCGAAAAAGCAGAAAAAAGTACTTCGCATCTTAATACAAGAAGCTTTTTTTTTAAACTAGCCAGTGACATACTCAAAGATATGGTGAAAATGAGTTTATAGCTTTTGCGATAATATTAGAAAATGCCTTTATGATTTCTGGATATGGAAACTCTATTATTAGAGGTCGAGTGCAAGCATCAATTCTGAATTGTAGTTTTTCAAAAGCATATTTTGGAGTATTTGTTTTTAGAATCTTGAAACAACCCACATAATTGTGAAGTTTTCTTCGGTTATACGTACTAAGCCATTTTGATTTATGTAATAAAGGTGAAATGTGTTGGTTTCTACGGATACCATAAATTACATTTAAAAGTGATGACTCGCGGAGGCTTGATAAATTGCTTTAAGCTCAAGATTCATATGTCCTTTGGACATATAAATTGTCCAATATGGACTTCACTGGTATTATAAGAATAATACAGCTGAGTGTCAACAGCGTATAAGTGATGTAATGGTTTTACTGACGCTTAATAATTTTTTCTATACACTCTTGATCTTCTGGGTTATTTATAAAGTTTGTAGTTGGTTATCCAACTATTATCTCGGGCGCCACGCTCAAGTTTCATGTGGATGAGGTACCACGGCCTATCGGGTAGCCTTTAGACAGTGGAGAAAGTAATCCGGGTCTTCAGCGTGAGTAAAACTATAGGCAACATTGTAACAAAATCACATTTATTCATCCCAAAACCTAGCATGTCATCTCTTTGCTAACACTTCTCAATAAGCCTTACATACGGCCAAATTCAATACGGTACGGTGCGGGAAGAGGAGGGGTGCAATGAAGAGAACCCATGTCGGTAAGCAAAATGTAAAAGCGGTACGGTAATTTATGGCAGTGAATAAACGGATCAGATATAGAGAAAGATAAAAAGATATAGATATAGAGAAAAATACCAGAGAAAATAAATGGTAAGCGGTAAGTCACCCACAGGATAATTAAGCGGTCTAATATGGAAAATAAATGCAGTCGCTCGTAACCTTGGCCAACTCTGTTTAAAATGTCGGTAGACGCGGTCTTAATTATGTAAGTAGAAGATGGCAATGTTGTCAGGTTGGGAATAATGGGATAATATCGAATGCAGGGTGCTATCTCGTAACGGTCTGACACGTAGCCCTCTGCACTTTATTAAGGAATACACAGTGTTACCCCGTAACGGTCCGGCACGCAACCCCGTGTATCCTGTGGACACTAGAAATAATGGGATAATGTCCAATGCAGGGTGCTACCTCGTAACGGTCCGACACGTAGCCTCCTAGCACTTTTTAAGGAATACACAGTGTTACCCCGTAACGGTCTGGCACGTAACCCCGTGTATCCTGTAGACACTAGGAATAGGAAAAAGGGATTTGCCTACCTTCTTACCTACTATACTTACATGCTGGCAACAGCGCCGGAGTGAAGGAGCTGGCGGCGGCGGAGCGATGTACGGTACTGTGGGGCTTACCTCGGTCGGTTACTGCTGGCGCTTCGGTCGGACTGTTCTCAGCGGACTGCTACTCAACGGACTCAGCGCACTGCCGGTCAGTACATCGCGTTACATAGAGCACGGACATGCGCGGTACTTAGTAAACGCGGTAACAGTAGTGGTGGTACGGAATGAACGGTGCTGAGGTATTAATGCGGTGATAAATTAATAATTAACGCGGTCGCATGCTTATTAACAAAATAGAAACTTTCCTAACTTTACTGGGCAAATCTTAGTTGTCAATATGAATATTGAAAATTATTAATTTAAGTTGGAAAAAGAACCGAGTAATTCTATAGATAAATAAGAGAATTACAGAAAATTTAGTAACTTTGTTACAGTGATAATAAAATAAAGTATAAGGTTTGCGCTTTTTCCAAAAGGTCAATATATTTAATTGACCATAATGACATGTCGTCCCCTCAATGCCAAAACAACGATTCTCTTAAAGAAAATAAATAAAAAAAATATAAATAAATAGAAATTTCATTTGCAATTCGAACAGTGACCAATTCTAATTATATTCATTTCAATACTAAATGGGGGTTTTCTCAAGACTACAAACTTGCACATTCGCGGTTTTGGCGTTGGAGGGACAAATTTAATTGGGAGGAAGCATTAATTACTAAAGCTTCAAAATATTCTATTCGAGCATCATATGAGTGTCCTTTTATATTACGCATGAGTTCTGTAGTATGCTTGTTGAATAGCTGTATACATATTGTAGGCTGAAATTCGCTATTTTTGCGAAAAGAGTAGCTGATGCATCGTTTGCCGGAACATCAATATGCTTTACTGTTTCAATTTTACCTAATAAAAAACAGCCTAGTACAAATTGGGCAAAAGCGATTTTAGAGGTTGAAAGTACTTGTTTCTTGAGTAGAACAGTAGTTATCGATAAGATTTCAGATAATCTAGTATCCAATATAAACTTGTACATGTATAGGTCTAACAACCTAACATTTCATATGTAAATTAGGTTTAATAAAGTAATAGACTTATACCAAGCTATGATTTTAACATAAGCCACCCAGGCAAAGGCGGCATAAATATTACCTAATAATTTGCGGTTTGCAATTTTTTCTGTGATTCGCTGTATATGACACGTAATAAATTAAAATTCTAAAAAGAAATAAATAATAGCTTAGAATATTTTTATATCAGAATAAAACTTAAAAAGAACGCTAATTTCAGCATATGTCTTGATGTTAGAATTTGATAATTAAGGCGGCTAGAATAAAAGGGGTATAAGTACAAAAATAAGCATTTTGAGAAAATTGTATTTAAAGTCTATTGGTGTTTAAAAAGTCAGCAAAAAAGGTAGAAAACTTTTTTATGTTGGTCTAACTGTTACTATGGCAATATTTTTTGTATTTAATTTTTTTTTTTAAATGTATAATATATTTTTAAAAATTTTGAAAAATGTACTTATACCCATTTTATTCTAAACGTTTTTGGATACAAAATTATACTACTAAAAGTGATTTAGAATGCTCTTTATTCAACTTAAACATCAAAAATCTCTTAAAACAAACACGTAAATGAAACACTATTCATTATCTGAATATAATAACAGGTCTACATCTTCGGTATCTTCTTCATCGTCATCTGCCATACTTGTCTCTGGTAACTGTTCTTCTGGCTTTTCCGCTAATGTCTTCTTTTTTTCTATTGGAATAGTCGCCTTACTACCAGAACTTTTCTGTTTTTTACTTTTTCCTTTGCCCTTTCCTTCATATTTAATATTATTATAGAATTCGTGATATATTGGAGGAATAAACTCCAATAAGGATTGTAAGTTCTTCCACTTAGCTTCTTTTATTTTTATAGCCCTTTCGTTTAGCAAAGAAAATGCATTTTTAAAGTTTAAATTTGGCCTACCTGTTGTTTTGCAAGGACAGAGACATGTATAAAATAGCACCATTGGATCCAATAATGATTTGTGTTTAAAAGAAAATGTCTCTGCCTCTTTTGAATAAAAGAAGTACTGAATTTCCCTCCATCTGATTACATGACTATCAGTATCTTTTTTAGGGTCACTTATAATTTGGTTTAATTGAGCAAAACTATAAAATTTTTCCCTTTTCATCTCATGGACTGTAAATTTTTTAAAGGATTGTTGTATGACGGTCATCCAGTGTTCTGGTATAAAAATTTGCGGTATTTTACGTTTAACCTTTTCAATAATACCAAAATCCTGGTCACACTCCATAAACGTATGTCCGGGCTCCAAAAATTTGTGATGAATCTTCTGAATTTTAGTAGATTTTACCAGGAACATAAATAATTTTGCTATATTTTTATTTTTATTTTGTCTACCACAGGAATCACTATAAGCTATTATTTTAGCGATAGTTGGAGGTAGAACTTCATTGATAAAATGAATCAAACATGAACCAATTTCTTGTGATGCAATTGTCTCGTTCCAAACATACATATGCGATTTTCTAGTTACCAGGTTATGTACACAGAAGTTATAAGTCCAGAGTTGCCTAAGATAAAAAACTTTTGAGGTGGTTATAAGTGGGGTGGGTAGGGCTTGCTGGAAATCAAAGCACACCACATATGTGTCAGCAGAATCTTTATTTTCCAGAATATCTGACTTTTTCACAGCCAATGCCTTCTCACCTTTTCTATGATGAAGGTCCTGTTGTACTTTTACCTCCTTGATCTTAATTTCGTCTTTAGAATGTTTAATAATATTTCCATAGCTATCACACCTACTGCACGTGTCGGAATTAGGGCGGTGAAATCTGAAATTAAATTCTGTATTAAATATGTATCTGTAATAAGATTCTTTCACAGGAGTAGCATTGCTCTCTATGCAATACTCTTTATACAAACTATACATTTTTTTAAAATTCAGGTCTGATGCCAGATATCGGGTGTTTAAATTTGATTTCCTTGAGTAATGGGATGTGTACTTAGGAAACATTAGGATATGTTCTATTACTAATTTTCGACGTGCAGGTTCCATTTTTCTGCCAGGACCTATACCTCTCTTGTCCTTGGCGCATATGCGATTTATATCCGTTATTGCACCAACCGTTGTAAACCTTTTGTTACTTATGTCAAGGGTTTTGAGAAAAAATATCTTACACACTCGCTTATGTCGAAGGTATATTTCAGTACTAAACTGCTTGTTAGTAGCGGCGTTGTTTCGTTTTCTTTGAACGTCTTTTTTCCTTATGCATGAAGAAATAAAACCATTTTGTAGATTGTAATCGGCCAATGCATAAAACTGTTGAAATATTTCTTGTCTGTCATCTCCAGAAATATTTGTGCTACACTTGTATCTGCAAGTGTGTTCATAGGGCTTAACACTACGTTGGATATGTGGCTTATTTTTATGGCCAATATACGCTTTTCCTGAATTTCTAAGCGTTTTTTTTTTACCTTAATATTCCAGGCACTTTCATTCCGCTTCCTTTTTCTACTTAATTTCTTTCTTTGAAGAGCGTCACTGGGTCCAGCTACATCTTTATTGGAGGCGTCACTATCTAAATCAGAAAACACTGCACTGTTATCTGAAAATAAAAATCATTATTTTATTACACATTAATAAATTTAAAAACATATATGAGCAAAAATTAAGTACCTATTTTAAGCAAAGAGTTTATTTACCTGTTACTTAAGTGTATCTTTCTGCTAAATCAACATCATCATTGAAAGTATCACTTCCAGGTATGTAATCGCTGTCTTCATCGGTGGCAAATGGATCGGAAAATTCATCTAAAAAATTAACCAAAATACGTTATGTTATATATACATAAACTATAAAAGCCACAGGTCTGCGAAAAAGCAGTTATTTTAAAGTATTATCGGTTAAAAAAAAAACCTAACCTAAAAGTTTGTTTACCTTGTGAAATTTCGTTTTCCATGCTTTTTTAATGTAATTTAGAAAGGCAGCACTTGATCCTCATGCACTCAAACGTTTTTGTCCATAAAATATAACAACACCAGGTAGAAACCATAAAAAACACAAAGTTATTATTTCACCTGAGTTTTTACCTTTTTATTTTGAACAAAGTTCCGCTTTTAGATACATAGTATTTCTACTCACTAATAGATTAATAGATGGCGGCACAAGTTTGAAAATCACTTGTATCTCTTTTGTATCAAACAAATGTGAACGTAAGGTAGTAATAAAAGTAATAATTTTTTAATCGCCTTACTCATAAACTAACCAAATATAGTAAGGCTAAGTATATAATGGAGTTCTTATATATCACAGACCATATGTGAAATCCGTCAGTATACACAGGATAATTTAAGTCATTAGCAGGAACTATCTTAATGCAAAATTTTTTTTTCCTTTATTTGTAAACATCAGAAAAAGTCAAATATAAAAATTAAGTGAGTTGTATTTAAATTAAAAAACTTTTAAGTCAAAGTCAGAATCTCTTTAAACGCAATACGATTGTGATATGAAAGAAAATTATTTTGCCGATAATACAAGAGACGAGAGACTTTGCCGAGGGCCAATTCTAAATAAGTTATAGAAAACCCACAACCCCTTGGGATCGGTGGCCTTATATTTTAGTTGGATCAATACAATTTTTTAATATATTACGTTTTATTCATATATTTCATTTTTCCACTAGTATTTACGAAAAAGCATTATAGGAATATTTATTTTTTGAGAATATAATATAATTTACAATATTTTTCAAATTATTTAAATTCACAGGGTTATTCACGACATACGACACGGAAATTATGGGTAATCTACAGGATAAGAAAAAATGAAAAAAATGGGATTATCAGAATCGTTCCTGAACCTTTAAAATTTTTTTTCTTTACATACTTTACATGTTTTAAAATGGAGAAACAGATGAAAGCTTTGCAACACGATAGATTAGCGATAGGTAACATTTATAGTCAAGACTGTACTGACAATGTATCTATTTTCAACTAACCATTATAATACATTATACTTAACAACATTTAAAAAATATGCTCAAATTGATCATATTTGACCATCTAATTTAATTTTTTTGTAAAAAACGATAAGCATTTAACTTAGCAAAGATTTTTTTAAACTAATTTTTAGTATGTAATGTGAAGTAACTCTCTTATTTTGCCACTTTTATGTAGATCATTTTTGGTACATTATTTTCGTTCCCGAGTCTACAAGGTGTTAAAATCAACACTCAACCTAAAACACGCTGTATACCTATAACAAAATTCCGCTTAAAAATACAAAAATATCTGAAAATATTCAGAGAATAGCAATTTTATTTATTTAAATAATTTACCATAAAACTTTTCAGTTAAGTTTAAGGTAATCGTCCATAAAACCCTACATGATATCCACCAAGACAAGTTGCATGCAGTCTAGTTCCATTTGCATTATACCGCTCAGTCCTGCCCGCTGCGCTGGGCTGATCGCTGAAAGCTAATTTACCTGCCATAGAATTTTAGACCTTAAGAATTTTTCATACAAAATTAAAAAAAAAAGTCAATTACACCGAAAGGCGGGAATAATTTTTTCTGGTTCTTCTTTGAATACGTAAAGCATAAAAGAGAATGAAGAGAAAAACAATAAATAAATATTGTTAAAATATAATTTTAGTCACCTATGCTGTCATTGAAATATTATCTTAACACGTTGAATACGATCGGCTACTATAGTGGCCACAAAATTTTGTAAATATGTACCGCAGCCACTATAGTGGCCGGCAATTTAAAGCATTTTAAATGAATAGTAAATTTCAGCAGTACAAAATAGAAGGTTGCGTTTAGTTGGGTGGTACACAGAAAGGAGTGGGAAAATATCCCCACCACTATGGCCACTATATTGGCCATGTAGTACGTAGAGGTATTATGTAAATTAGTCGTTTGTTTACCACATGCTGAATAGGTATTTTGTTTGGTTTAAGTTGTTTTTGACTGACAAACTCTTAAGAAATTATTATGGGTGATAAAAAGATTTTAACAAAATAACTTAATTATTGTATTGTTAATTGTTTTGTTACCCTATAATCTCAAATATTCGGACACACAAATTTTTAATATTTTGCTCATTTTTTTCATGAGGTCGGCGTCTGGTGTAATATTGCATTATATAAAATTAAATTTATTATTTTAACCAGTTTATAATAGCTTCAAAGTTTATATTTATGTAAGTGTGTAATAAATGTATAAAACGGGTATGTTATCTTGCTACTTTTTTACACGGTAATATTTATTACAGCCCCAGCGGTATATATGTTGAAAAACGTGGCAGAAAAAGGCCTCTTAGACAGGCTGAACTTGAAGAATTAGCAAACCGTTCTGATGATAGTGTGAGCATCGAAGACCCCTTTTCAAGTGATGATTCAGTGGCAGATAAAAATTACTCTCCAGAAGGGGATCAAGTTGATTCTGACGACGAAGACGATTATTCTTCTAACAGCGGCATGATACCAGATGCCAGCGAAAGTGAGGCTGAAGTTGCTGAGAATAAAAGAAATCCTAATCAAGTCATTGAGGCGGATCCAGGGTGGGAAGATACCGACTTTGACCATGAAGTTGATTTTGACGGACAACCTGCTTTCAATATAAATTTACCGAAAGATTCAGCGCCTATAAAATATTTTGAAATTTTTTTTAATGATGATATCATGGAAACGGTTGTCACAGAGACTAATCGCCGAGCAATTTTTTTTTGATGCTAAGCCTCGAAGGAAAGAGCGTCGAGAGACCTAGAAGAACTTGACGATCGTCGAATTAAAAAAATTCCTTGGTTTGTGTCTGTTAGGTGGCACAGTAAAATTTCCCGCCCTGTTCAAGCAATGGAGTCAAGATTCGATATATTATCACCCAATCTTTGGAAAAACGATGGGTAGGGAGATCTACCCATCGTTTCAACAAATTTTAAGAATGCTTAGATTTGTGAATCACGACACTGTTGACACCAATGATAAACTTCACAAAATCAAAAACATTTTGGAAAAAGTTTTAGAAAACATTAAAAATGCTGTATGCCCTGATCAGCATTTATCCATAGATGAATCAATGATATTATGGCGAGGGCGTTTGGCATTCCGTCAATATATTTCCAACAAACGACACAAATATGGTATTAAACTGTATGAACTTACAACTCATGATGGAGTTGTTCTAAATATAATAGTGTACACAGGAAAAGGAACTATCATAGCCGAAGAAGCAACCCACACTGAAGCTGTAGTATTCGAACTGTTGAAGGACTTTCTTGATAAAGGTTACATTGTTTATCTAGACAATTTTTATAATAGTGTTCCGTTAGCTGAAAAACTGTTACGTCGTGGAACATAATTATGTTGTCGGCACAGCGTACAGGAAATCCTAGGAATCTTCTTAAGAGTAAGCTAAAAAAGGGCGAAGCTGTATGGAGAAGAAAAGGGAAAGTAGTTGTGACAAAATGGAAAGAAAGACGTGATGTGCGTATGATAAGCAGTGTGCACAAACATGCAATGGAGGAGATTCTAACAAAGTGCGGAGTAGCAAAGAAAAAACCAGTATGTGTACTAAGTTATAATAAGCATATGAGCGGAATTGATCGCTCAGATCAAATAATGAGCTATTGTTCAACTCCAAGAAAAACCATTAGATGGTACCGCAAGATTTTTTTAAATTTATTAGATGTTTCTGTATGGAATGCATATTATCTATACAAGAAGTTGATTCATCTCAAATATACATTTTTGCCCTTCAGCGAACTAATTATTAAAAGCCTAATTGGTGTTAAAGTGAATAAAAAAGCTGAAGTGGATTCTGATACAAATTCGTTCCATTACTTAGAACCTATACCGAAAGAAGACCAAAATTCAACGCCCTCTAAACGTTGTCAACAATGTTCTAAAAATAACATGAGAAAAAGGACTAGATATCACTGCCCCAAGTGTGATACAAGTCCAGGCTTATGCATTCATCCTTGTTTCAAGATATGGCGCACAAAATAATGTTAAAATATCTAACAAAATTTGTATTTGCTTAGTTTTTGTATTCCTATATTAAAAAAAACTGCTTAAAAATATATTTTTGTGTTATTAAATATGTAAAAAGTCTTAGTTTATTTATGGCCAATATAGTGGCCATTGGTATCTCAGACTTACATTTTTTCAAAATAGACCAGTGGCCACTATAGTGGCTCAAGGTCATAGGTGACAAGGTCACATTATTAATTTCTATTAGTCATTTCTGTCTAAGTTTCATGCTAATATGTCAATCCTTTGCCAAGTTATCAACTGCGGTACCGCAATATAGAACTGGTTAAAGCATTGTTACTTTTCAACGTGTTAATAACCAAGACAGCGTAAGCCGCGAAGATGTAACAATACTGGTTGGATTTATAAACAAACAAATATTGCTGATACAAAGGGTTTCCACCGGGAAAGATTTTGAAATAAAACTGATAAATAAATAATAAGGAAGGCCGAATTTGTATCGACAGGTAGCGGCTGTTCGCGAGAAGCATTGATATGGTAAACAAGATTTGAGCATAGAATAAAAATGATTTGTTTAAATTCGAACCGGACTCTTTTATTTTCTACGTTTGACAGTATCCATATTTTAGAAATCCAAAGAGTTGGCATTTTACTTATAAATTATACATACCCTTTTTATTATTTCAGACATTTTGTAAAATAGTCCTGACAGTATATTCAATTAAATATATGTTAAACATAGATCCCTGATATACAGTTATCGAGCTATTTTTGCATAAAATGCCAAATTTCTGGCAAAAAAAGAGTCAGAAGTTTTGTTAAAGGTTAAATCGTAATAATTGATTCAGTAAGACATGTTTAACTGATTTTTGAAATAACCAAGTGGAGATTACGTATTAAACTACTAAATATTATGTGAAAACCAAATACAAATTTCAAGAAAATTGTATAAAGGTGTTTAAAAAATTTTCGACTTGAGTATCTTGGAGCCTGCATCAAATTGCCAACTGTTCACGCCAATAGCAAACGTTGAACAACTTTTGTTTTTAAGGTTTTTGATTTTCAGTTAAGTTAAATTCGCTATCCTGCAGGAAAGTTATTGTGCATTTTCCTTTGTGCCGAAAGATTTTAAGGTCGATTATGTTTCTTTATTTAATTTTAATCTATTAATTTTATTCAAACTATTATGTTAACTTCCTGGCGAGTCAAATCTATTATAAAATATCCTCCTTTCCTCGTATGTACTGTATAAATTTTTTAAGCAATCCCCAATATTTTTTTAGATTTTGAAACCATTACACTAAGGAACAATTGGTGAAAATGTTTAAGGGAATTGTGTACACTTTATATTGATATTTTTAAGCGAACTGTATTTAAAGTTTAACGGCAACACATAGTTATTTATGTAAGTAATTATTGTTAAACTAAATATACACGTTCGGCGGTTGAAAAATTTCGAATATAATTTTTGCTTAATGTGTAAGAAGGAGACGGATTAGAGCGAGAACAAACTTGGCTCCACCCTGGGCGGCTATCGCGTCGTCGTTGCGCTTATCAGTCCGGTTAAAGTTCAGTTGCAATTCCTCGCATACCTATGTACGTGTTAGCCGATCATGTTTACAATTTATTTCAATGGTACGAAGACGGATACAGTAATAAAATAAAAGTGGTTTTCGCTGTTGATCAAAAGATTAATATCATTAAATGGTATTGTCATGCGGATAGTGCAGAAGAAGTTGTCGGCCGTTTTATATTTGCATATCCTGGTCAGCAAGTCCCTACTGCTAAAACAATTTATAATATCTGGCATAAGTTTGAGCAGTCGGGATCTGTAAATTGGTGTTTGTTGGCAAAATGTTCTAGTGGCGATCAGGAACCTCGTCGAACACCTGACGCTAGGATTGAAAAGGAGGTCAAGGTGTGTGCTTTTGTGGAAGTAAATGAACCATGTCCAGCTCCCAAATTTCTAAAGAACTTGATATTCCAACTCGTACAGTGCGTGACATTTTGAAAAGAAATAAGTACAAAGCCTATAAAATTAAAAACAGTCAAGAAATTTTTCCAGAAGATCAAATAAAACGGTTGGAGTTTTGTGAAACCTTAAGAGAAAAAATTGATCAAAATGACGACTTCACAAGTAATATTTTATTTACAGACGAGTCATCTTTTTCTCTTCTAGGTCGACATAATTCATCAGTCGTGAGATATTGGTCTCGGGAAAATCAACATTTGAGTGTACCATTACGAACTCAATTACCCGCAAAAATGTAAATGTTTGGGTTGGTATTTTAGCCAATCACATTGTAGGGCCTTTTTTTATTGATGGTACCTTAAACTCTGAGACATATTTTCTTTTATTGCAACAAAATATTATACCCGCTGTACGAAACTTGGATGTTAATTTTGAGGAAATTTGTTTTTAACAAGACAGATGTCCCGCTCACAACGGTAGACAAGTGCAGGACTATTTAACAAACACTTTTCCTGAACGGCTTATTTCCACAAGAGGAACCATACCATGGCCTCCGCGATCTCCAGATCTGACGCCTTGCGACTACTTCTTATAGGGCTATTTGACGAAAATTCTTTACTAACACCGACATGAAAGAGCCATTAATTTGGACGAATTGCGACTTAGAATTATTAATATTTCTAGGATCTTAATATTACACCTGAAATGTTAGCCAATGTACGTAGAGAATTTTACGACAGGTTGGGATACTGTGAAGCCCAACAAGGAGGTGTATTTGAACACCTTATTAAATAATCCATTTAATTAGAATTATTATTTTGTTTAAGAGTTATTTTTCATTTTATTTTAGAATATTGTATTTAGTTTTCACCAAAGGTTTTTAAGATTTGAGCATATTAAAGTTGTTTTTTTGACTTGCGATTATGAGCACCTTAAAAAACAACATAAATTTTTTATCTTTCGTCTGCGCGTAAAATTCCAATACTTGATTCGAGGCTAACCTACCCAAGTACCCATCTCCAAGCGCGTCCTATACATCACTGCGAGCAAGCCGAAATTAAATTCACATTGCGAGCGGTACGGAGAATCGGCGTCGCTATGGGTGGGAGGTTACCGATGCAGTCGTTCTCTGTCTACTCTCTATCTATTAGGTCTAATACATTAAAACTCAATCCGTAAGATTCAACTCGCCAAAAGTGTATATTAAATGTATCCACAACGTGAGTATGTCAAAATGGTACTTATTCATTAGACTATAGGTCTGGATCTTCAGGGACCCCTGTTCAACTCAGATTGGCAACTCTTAATTATCACACGCGTCTACGCAATAATTAACAATCAAAAATAATGGGCCTAATTAATTAAGGCAGAAAAAAATTATAATTCTTTTAGTAGTACGCAAGGTGCGTAGTATGACTAACTGCCTTATTCAAGTCTCTTACTGCCAAGGTATCTCGTCTCTCTTCTACGTCATCAGTCCAAAGTCGTACCAATATACAGAACATTATGGATATAGATCGGTTCACGTGAAATTGAGATTTAAATGACCTGACCATTAGGTTTCTCATGTAGAAGTTCATCCGCCAAATTCAAACATTTGCAGCGTGAACAATTGGTAATCTAATTTATTGTTTATACAGACATGACTAATATCTTAATTTTATTTTGTTTGTTAGCTTTCCTAATCGTTCTCGGTTTTCTAATTTTTACCTTCAAAAAGAAAATAAAAACGTTAAAATACCATTTTTATATCAGTTTCGAAATCTATTTAGAATTATGTACACATATTAAGCGCACATTTATAACAATAATTATATAATTTCTGATGATTTTAAAAAAATTATTCTTTATTTTATTTTAACTAATTTTACTTTTTCTTGTGTAAGAATTTCTATTTTATTGAGGTATTATATTTTTAAAATCCTGCTTTTTGTATAGAGTAAAATAGTTTATTTGATTAGTTCAATAAAAGTTAATAAAAACCCGTAGTGGTATGCCGCAATTATGCACGGGCAACCCCGTCGGTCATATATGCATGGGCGGCCCTCTCGAGGCCAGCGAGGCTTCTGGGGGCACAACAAATTACGCCAACAAGGGGCGATTGAAATTTCAAAAGATGGAAATCAAAACAAAGTTAAAAAGATGAGAAAGATATATTAAGGAACTCTTTTATGATACAATTCATACTCCAACACTCCAATACTTCACCAGATATAAACATCGAGCTCAATAAAAAGAAGTCAGAAATAGCCAAAATTGAGGTCTTATATGCTATAAAAGAAAAAAAAAACAGGTCCGTGTAATATAGTGTCCGATTGGCTCCGATCAACCTTTATAACTTTTCGTTCAGAAATGGTTACGGCACACGCGAAGCCCTTTCTTTAAATGTTTGATCCAAGGAGACTAGAGATAAGGAGACTGATCTGTATGCTAAACGTGTTTACCCAAAAATGAACAAAAACTAGTTTTAGGAAGTTGCCACATCGGCGCTGTTGGTCAGAAGTGGACCTCACTCTGATTAGCTGGACCAACCTTTTGATAATGGTAATTATAATGACAGTGCGCTTTTCGGTACTTGCAAGCAATGGACATGCCATTTTTCGTAAAGCTCTCGGGACTGGTAGTATTGTATACTTCCATCAGGATCAAATACCTTACGATATATCCGAACAATATATTTTGTGGGAAAGTGCAATGTTTATACATCATAACCGTTTTTAATGTAATTAAATACCAAAAAATCTATTTTTATCCTGCACAAACGAAAAAAAAACGTAATTGCCCAACAGTTTTTGATATACAAAATTCGAAAAATATATAAAGAGTTACAAAAAAATTATTCATAGTTATATAATAATATACTGACCTGTGGAGTATTAAAAAGAATTAAACCTTTTTTTCTCTTTTTTTTGTTTATTCCCGATCAGAACGAGAGCCGATTGTGCAACCGCAAACGTTGCAACGCCTTATTCCCATTAAAAATTAATTTAAAGTGATTATTTATCAATTTTTTTTTGAAAATGTCAAACTCGTGTGAAAATAAAAATAACGCGCGGAGTAGCCAATCAGAGGGAGGTATACTTCTGACCAACAGCGCCAAGGTGGTCACTTGGCGAACCCAGTTATCCCACAAACCAGTTGCGAAGCACGAAGATCAGCCTTCTTATATCCAGTCTCCTTGGTTTGGCTATAGGTATAAAAAAATATGTACATTTCAATGTGTTGTTGCTTCATTGCATATCGTAAAGCTGTCGAATCCATAAAATATAAATAATTTAAATTTTTGCTTAAACCGCTATGACAAAAAAAAATTAGATCGTCTGCCGGGTATAATGGAATCGAATAGCCGCAGTTACAAAACGGAATATCCGAAGCTACTGTGATTAAAAAAGGGGTTTACAGTGTACTTATGGGGTTGACCATAAGCTTTGCGTATTCCCACGGCCTCCTCTACTTATCAGGCCGTGAACAGCTCTCTTATGCAGTGTTGCCAAGTGTAAGATAGAGGTCTAAGAATTTTTCAAGATATCTAAGGGATCTAAATTTGATTTTCCCATGGTGGTTGGCAGAAAAAAAGTAAAAATCTAAAAAAAAAGTATATGTAAAAACTTGACACAGTCAGTATTTTGTGAGAGTGACCAATCAAGATCACTTTCATTGCAACAGTTTTCAGTATGTTTCTGTATTTCGGAGAGTGAAAATGAGCTACCAGTAGCCTTCCGGAAAATATGTTTAAGTCTTTTTTGTTTCTGCATTTATTATTTCATTGAAACTGATATTGTAATTACTTCCACCTAACAGCCTATATTTACCAAACCTTTTTTCTAATTTTTCAGTTGTAAATTTGCCAGGTAAAATATAAGAGATTGCAAACTTTTCAAAGGAGTACTCCATTATTTCTAACAAAACACAAGTGCTATGCCGAAGAGCTGAATAAGTATCTTTTGTTAATTTACCATTAAAATTAAGTTTTTGCCATATATCTAACTATAAGATGAACTTTTAAAAAATTCAATGCGAAAATCATTCATATTATAAAAAGGAGCACACCACTTATTTTTTTTAATTGTGTGTTTAATTGTACTTGTATTATTAACAACATCCCACGAATTTCTTATAATCTCTAAAACGGAAGCCGTATCATATAAATTATATTCTTTTAATGAAGAAATAGTAGAATAATCACAAATATTGTCTGCTAAGTACAAGATTGTTAGGATAAACTGTTTTATAGTTAAGTTTAAATGCTTTTTTTATTACTAGATTTTGTTCTTTATTGTAGATGTATGTCCTGAAATTTAGCATACTTTATTTGATTGAAATTGTCAAATTCGGGATATACAAAAGTATTCTTATCATTTTTTAAATTACGCCAATCATTTATAATATTTTTAAATATATGAACAAAATCATAGCTCACAAATATTTTATTTTGGGGAATGTCACGGTTCGGAAAATGTGTTAAATTATTTGTTAAATTTGAAAACATTGACCGATTAATTCTATGGTTGTCTGTTATTATATCTAAAACAGTAAAACCACATTTTTGTACTAAAGAAATTACGTTTTTGGTAACTGGTATCATTTCAGAACCTTTTATATTGTGTACTGGTAATAATTTAACAACTTCACAAAAATTTCCAAAAGCAGAACATATCATAAAGGTCAAAATACTTGTTGCCAATGAACTGTCATTAGAGGCGACACCAATTAAATTTTTCCCTGTATAATCTAATCTTTTAGTAACATATACCTCATCAACTAAGAGAACAACAATTTTTTCTTGATCTTTTAAAAAGTCAGATAAATATTTCAAATACCCATTGGTACTTTTATCATTTTAAGTCGGATTAGGCTAACTATTTGGGGCCACATCTAAACTGGAAGAGAGGTATTGAAGATATCTTTTCGTGGGTAAATTAAAATAATCCCTCATTAAATTATATGCACTTGGGGAAAGTGTATATAACATAAATGCCATAATTATAGTATCAGAGGTGTATCATTTCCTTTTTAAAATTAGTAATTTAACTTGATTAATTAAAAGTGATAAAATGTTGTTTAAATTATTACACTTCTGTGTCCGCTCTTGTGAGTCATAGTCGGTATTAAAGCTATCTGACTGAATATCAGAAATCGCAACCAGTTTTTTGGATGCCTCATTTAAAAAATGCAAACTTTTTTCCAATGAAAAACTCAAATGTGTTATCCTCAGCTTTTTCTATGGTTATTGAAACTTTATACCTAACTAGTAAATTCTCCAGCTGGGACCATCTACTTAATTTTAAATCAAAAGGTAGGATCCAATTTAAATCATTAAATGTTAATTTTGACTTATGTACACACACTTTAACATACATATTATTGTCAACAGAAATTTCAGAATAAATATTTATTGGCGACACAGTAAAATCAACCATATAAAAGTAAATCTCGCTCTTATTTTCTAATTTTATTGTCCATGAATCAGATAAGATATTTTTTTAAATAATTAAAAACTAAGTTTTATTATTTCATTAACCCATTAATTAAATCAGATTTTTCAAGCTGGTCATTTAATTCATTATGACGATCTTGCTTTTCACTTTCTCTTTTGTCTGGACTTTTTCTAGGAAGTGGCACTTTTTTCGATAAATGAGATGGTAAGTTAGGAAAATTGGATGGAAGGGCATCACGTTTAAGTTTGGCTTTTGTTGGAATTTTCTTTACAGTCCCATCCAGCAATAAAAAAAATATCCTCTTTAATGAAAGTAAATCCCACACACCACACCGAATATTGACTGGTAGACCAGTCAGCTCGGTGAATGGCTTTTACCCCCTTAGCCCTTTTTAACTTTAATACACACATTGACCTAGTTATAATAAAACTTCATCTCCAGTTCAAGTTGACCTATGTATATACCTTCTTTTGCCAATGTTTTTCTAAATGACTACATCAAAGAATGCAAACTAGGGATGGGTAGGTATAAGTACACGGCTTTAAGCAATACTTAGATAGGTAACTAGGAAGGGATAATGTTTTAAAACCCCACTAAAAACCAAAGAAAAACAAATGTAAATAAGCCTATTTGAAAGTAAACAAAACAATGGGACTTTACTGTTGAAATTGCACATGCACAGCTGTTTAGAAGTAACCGCGAAAGATCACAAACACTTATTACCAATATTAAAGTATTAAACTATTAAAAGACAAATAAAACTTTCAAAATACAACAAGTTTTTCAGCAGAATCCCCGACTCTCGACCCGATAAATTATAACCAAAATAATAACACTGAATAGTGGGGAACAAAGCCGGGAGATAGACAACTATGCCGTGTTGCCGGATCTCTTTATTTCACGGCCTGAAGGTAGAGACGGCCGTGGTATTCCGTAGAATGTTTTTCAGCTTGACTTTGTGATTGGTTGGTATTTCTTTTGCTACTCTTGCTTTACTCTTATTAGTCTTATTTAAGGCTTATTTAGGAGTCTGTTTCTCACTCCTAGGAAACTTTAGCCCATAATAAAGATACTTAACTTTAGCTCATAATATTTCTTCTATCAATTTTATGGGTGCGTTTCTGGACTCCACCCACCATGTCAATCCATTGTTGCTTGCCCAAGGGATTCTGGGTTTACATTAATGAAATACTTCCGTGTGGTTCTGTAGGTTATTAAAGCCCACTCCTCAGTGTCAAAGGAATCTCCTATGTTTCATTGAGGAGAAAATTTATTGGTCTCGATGTCATCATCCCTAGTGTTAGTCTTTGTGCCTAAAGCTATATGCTGTCCAATTTATTTTTGAGCATCTGCCCATCACTATTGCTGCCTAGTCTAATTATTATTATTATTATTATTATTATTATTATTATTATTATTATTATTATTATTATTATTATTATTATTATTATTATTATTATTATTATTATTATTATTATTATTATTATTATTGTTATTATTATTATTATTATTATTATTATTATTATTATTATTTACAGGCAGTTAAGTCTCGCACTCCCTCTAAGGGGGGGAGGATTATTTACTTATCCCAGATACCTCCAATACCAAAAGGATTACGCTCTGTGGTCTGTGGGGGCGTTTTCGGTGCCCTTAAGTGACCTGAAATGTAGAGTTATCTCCTAGGAATTTTCGGGTGCTGCGAGCAGTTGCCAGTAGTACTGCTTTTTGCATGTGCTTATATAGATGTTCGCCAGTTCCTAGTTGTTTAAGGTATTCCAGTAGACTCTTTGGTATTACACCCGTTGACGATATAACAATTGGGATGGTCTGAACATTATCCATTCTCCATTGCCTTCCGATTTGAATTTCTAGATCTCTGTATTTGGCGATTTTCTCAGTGTGTTTCTCTTGCAGATTATTATTGTTCGGTATGGCTATGTCAATTAGAGTTGTCTTCCTGGAAATTTTATCTATTAAAATAAGATCTGGTCTATTATGCCTTACATGTTGATCGGTAAGTACACTGTGGTCCCAATATAACTTATATCGGTCATATTCCACTACGGGTTCTGGAGTATATTTATAATACGGAACCTTCTCTGTTGTAATAAGTTTCAACTTCATTGCCAGCTCTTGATGTAAAATTTTCCCAGCTGAGTCGTGCCGTTCTTTGTATTCTGTCGCTGCAAAGTCCTGACATCCTCCTGTTATGTGCTGGATTGTCTCTGATGTTTGGCATCCATACCGGCA
The DNA here is from genome assembly GCF_022605725.1 of Anthonomus grandis grandis. NCBI lineage: Eukaryota > Metazoa > Arthropoda > Insecta > Coleoptera > Curculionidae > Anthonomus > Anthonomus grandis. The sequence goes on along the minus strand of NC_065567.1, from coordinate 5,018,815 downwards.
TTTGTCGTTTTGTACGGACGGATCTCTGACGATGTGCTTGAGATAATTTCTTGTTGGTATAACCTGATCTTGCATGGCGAGTAGAAAGCCCTCGGTTTCTGGAAACATCTTGCCTGATACCAACCAATAGTTCGACGAAGCAGTGTCGACATGATTTTGGCTGATCTCATTAGGATGCCGCCCATGACGGGGCTTCTCCATCCAGATGCGGAGTTTTTCCTGGTCCGTATGATGGTAGCTGCGCGCTTCCTCGCTCTTAAGTTGTAGAGGAGTGGAATCGTCTATTTGATTTATTGCGCGATGCAGCGTGGAATTTTCTCCTTGCCTGTAAAATTATTATTATTATTATTATTATTATTATTATTATTATTATTATTATTATTATTATTATTATTATTATTATTATTATTATTATTATCTTTATATTATTATATCTTTCTTAAACTAGTTGACGTCATCTGCGTTTCCAATAATCTTTCTGACGATTCGAGATGTGGATAATAGCGTCGACTTCTCCATTTGCCTATAGATGCTTTTCTCAAGATTGGGCAATATTATGTCTTCCATTAGGCTCTTTAATGTTACTCCTATTGTTGACACAATAATTGGCATTCTCTTATTTCCCGTTTTCTCCGTATTTGGTGTTCTAGATACTTATTACTTAAAAGTTACCTGTACTTAACAATCTTTTAATTATGTTTCACTCTTAAATTGTTATTATTAGGAATAGCTACATCAATAAGGGTTGTCTTCCTAGAAATGTTATCAATTTGTATTAGGTCAGGCCAATTTTCTCCTTGGTCTGTGAATACAGTGCAATCCCATTATCATTTGTGCTGCGTATTCGGCTTATATTTATAATATTGTAACGAAATACATGAACACACTTTTATTGCCAACGTCAAACACTCTAACTAACCTCCTAACTCGCGTTGACTGTCTTTTAATTGTTTCCAAGCTAAAAACTGACTTAACAATTAAAACTGAATAAAATATCACAAAGCTGTCCGGAAAGGGCCTTAAAGCCCGATGGAACAATTTCGTAATATTTAGAATTTTCTTCATTGTTTTTGCCGAAAAAAACTAATAATTTGAAGAAAATACTAACAGTCAAAGCACGCAAGTATACAAATTGTAGAAAATTTAAAATAAAGGGATTTACAATAATATAACCTAAATAACCTAAGTTGGGGCCAAAATGGGATCCTCAAATAATATAAACTACTTAAAAACTAGACACTATAGATGAAAATATTAAACCAAACGTAAGTAAAACTCTAATTAAACCCTACCAAAGATAATTATACTAACGAATAGATAACCCACGTAAATGGAAGCTGTGAACCGACAAGGAGACATCAATAGGAATATAAGAATATTTTATGCGCTAACCGTGTAAGAATCGAAGCGACGTTGCCATTACTGATAACATTTTAAATTTTATCTAATTCTCTCGCGCCGCGCCGCGCCGTATAAAGGCAGAACGAGGTATTCGCAAAAATTAAGTTTTGGGAAAATGGATGTTTTAATTAATTTTTAGTTTATTCTTAACATATTGATTTAACTTATTATTAGAAACTTGTGACTATTTTTTGCCTTATTTATTTAGATACACTGAGACAAAATTGCTTGGGTCTTAATATCTAGTGAGGTTTTGTTGCCTGCATTATGTGCCTCTGTAAAAGTACATAAAATATTACACCTGCCATATTATTTCATTGAAAAAAATTGTAAAAATCGCGAAAAATTGTTGAGTCATCATTTTGGTTTTGTTCGCATTAAAATTAAAAATTCTCCATTAAAAAGCTAAAATTAAAAAAAAATGCACGTGCCTAGAAAAATAAAACGATTCCAAATCTATAAGACTTAATTTTTGGCATTTTTTGCATTGATTTGTCTTTGTACCGCATCGCAGAATTATTATTGATAAGGTCTTAATCTTTAAAGTTGACATTTGAAGTTAATTAGGAACAAAGTGGAGGAATATGTTTTAATATGTTTTAATAGAAAATAATTCTCACAAAAATTTTAAATACCAAAATCAAAGAAACATTACTAGTACCTATATTATTTTTATGAAAAACTTAAAGTTATGGTTTAAAAATAATAGGATATCGGAGGTTTCCAATTCTTATATAGGCCTTTAATCGAAAATACGAGAGCATGTGTTGCTTTTTTTGAGGAACGCCCTAAGACACCTAAATCTTCAAATCCTTTAATGAGATCGAGTTTTTTGTTGTATTCAATTAGTTTTTTAATGCTAACCTCGTCAAAGGCTAACACAATTTTTTTTTTAATTTTTGGTCATACCCTCACATTTTTAAGATGATACTTTAAACCGTTGTTAATATCTGTTTTAAATAAATTTTCGCTCATCCATCTTCGTATTGTTGAAACGGACGGTAAAATAAAACCTTTACACCTCAAAAACATATATGCCGCAGGAGATTTATAAAAAATTAACACAGGCACTGTCCATTTAATTGCATCAAAATAAATGTTTTTGGTACTACTGATAGAAATATTAACAACGGCATTTCTTTTGAAATTAAAGATTTATTATTTTTTTGTTTTAACTGTAAAAGTCGCATACGGAATTGATTTTTTTTTAATTTACTTTTGAGAATTTTTATTTGTTTTTTTAACATTAATTTTCTTGGCGTCATTGTATGATTTGGAAGTTTAATTATTTCCTCTAGTTTTTTTTGTATTATGATCGCCTTCGTTTAAATGTAATTTTTTCGTTACATTTTCGTTGGTTGTCGGACTGTCTGTAGGTAAAGCCCGTTTTTTCCCCGAATAGGTCCTTTCTGGTGATAGTACTTTTAAATTTTCATCCGTTGGGAAATATACGTAGGGTATTGCATTTGTTTTTAAATAACGCCGTTTTTCCGTCCGAAAAGCGCTGTCCGCAAAATGTCTCTCACACAAGTGTTTATTTTTCAGGATTTCCAGATCCATACCAAGTAACGTTGCGTTTCCTGAAATCGGTAAATAATAAAAATACCGTTTAATGATTAATTTTTATTTCGGGTGTTGCATCGCCAAGAGGGACCTAGGAAAATATTGACTCTCCTTGTAGAGAGAAAAAATATTTAAGTTAATTAAAGAATAATAAAATCTTCTACCAACAAAATAACTTTTATTTTTTTTAATTGGTCTGTTTAGAGGTTATGTCCAAAAATCTTGATGAGTTTTTTGTCACGCTGTACTTACAGGTACTGCTCAAAGTAAAAATCCAAATGACTACTGTATTTACTACTAATACAGTAGTCATGTATAAAATGACAAACTTATTTGACGGTCCACTAGTCAAGATAAAAAAAATGTTGGTTGTTACCTGTAAATACATTGCAATAAAAAAAGATAATTTTTTATATAGATTTTTGGCTATAAAGCTTAATAAAGCGCACAGAATCGGCGTGAATTGATATATATGTCAAAGGTATTTTGACTATCAAAGTAACAAGTGGTAGAGATTTAAGCTATTTAAATAAGTAAAAAATGTCTGTGCGTGACGTGCTATTTTATTGCTGTGCTATTTTATAGGCTGTAGATTTTAGTGCTCTTTAATAAATTTTAATACTTTTTTCTCTAAGTTAAAGAGGAAAGCCAATCCCTATAAAAAATAACATGAGATTTCCTGTGTCCCACTTAGCAATGGCAACGCTAAGTATACAAAACTGCATGAGCACTGAAAAACGATGGCGCGCAAAAGAGAAATTCTATCAAAAATATTTATATCCACAATCCCATCCTCAAACTTCCCCAAAATCGGTATCATATAATACCTACCTATTTAAAAAGAAAAGCGTAACTTATATTTTTTGTCAACCTGATGATCTACATTTGACGATTCGCTTTAAAATTTAAGGTTACAATTTATCTTTCTAATTTTTGAGTTTGTATACTTTAAAGTTGGTCAAGATCAGAAGATTCAGTATAATAAAATAAAATAATATATTTTTCGCCTTCACTCAAAAAGTTCACTTTATTAACTTTTACAGATGAGGCAGTAAAATGATTAATAGGGAGTAAAATGATGAAGTTTACTACACGAGCTTTAGCGAAGGCAGTAATTTTAAAACGCCTATTTTACTCTAATAAATAACTATTATTATTTGTTATGGTACTATTTTTAAGGTTTTATCTCAAAGTAATTATTGTTTTGGAATATGACTATTTAAACCGATATTATATATTTTTATTATTTAAATTTAATTTTCAGTATTCAAAAATTAACTTTGTACATCACCTCATAGTTATACCACCTTACACATTTTTCATTTACCTAAAAGTCAGAAAATTATAGTTTTTGGTTAACTGTAATTTTCATTGCCGAATAGTTCCCAATTAAAACTTGAGATAGATATAGATTGTAGGTGATGTTCATTTCACAGGTATTCAGCTGTAACTTTGCGTAAAAATACATGTATTTATACCTGGCTCCTCTAGGACTCACAGTTAAAGACCCATGAAACGAACTTTAGGTACAAGGTGTTCCATTTAAGAGGAAAAATGGCATTTTCTTATTACGATTTTCAAATTCTCCGAGTTAAAATACGTCGATCATCAATGTTTTTAAATATACCGGGGTCCAAAGATATGGCGTTTTTCCTCTTAAATGGAACACCCTTTACTTACTTACTAAGGCACTGTTAAGATTGAGTATGTTTATAGAACTCTAGGACTTACCGCAATTTAAAATCCAACGTTCGCAAATACTTGGATTTTTATAAGGAAATTTAAACATCTTTAACGTAGGATTCTCTCTTCTAGTTCGCCTACAGTCATAATATTGGCATACATTGCTCGACATTATGTATTACAGAACCAAAGACAAAATTTTTAAAAAATAACAGAATTATTTGTAAATAAGTTTTGTCAAAAATCGATGGAGAGCTTTGCCGGTGTTGATAACCTGTATCGATACGTTCGTCACAAGAGCGAATAACAAAAATAATATTGTGTTGCTCAGCATAGTCTCAGCCGCCAAATTAAATTTTGCAACACAGCGAAGCGATCGGCCAGATTTCAACGCGTAATTTCACCGATGGATCCTCGCTCGAAAAGCGAGGATTCTTTTAGGTGGTCAAAAAATTTACACGGGATGGATTTTCTATAGTTTACTATTATTTTCTTTGACCCTACGAACAACTTTAACCACAAAATACAAATAAAATAATATAACAACTAGAAGAATAATTAATGTATTTACATTTTTATAATAATATGATACCTTGGCTGCTAATAAGTGGCTTAGTTTTTCTGCGAGCTCTTGATACAGTATCTTTGCAAATAGATTATGCCGTTCTTTATATTCTTGCAGAAGTTTCGGTGCAGAAGTTTAACATTTACCGCAAAAATAAGATTTTAAAAGGTTGGTATTTTGCCATGGGTAGAAGTAATGACTTAATATTATAGGATCATAAAGCATTCAGCAAAAGCTTTCAAAAGATTGTGTCGCGTGACCCTTCTTTCTATTTAATTTTATTTTTCAAAATGACATCCCACCCCCATTCTAAAGTTTTGCAAAATGAGCTAGGGATCAAAAAAATATTAAGGTTGCTAATGATGTATGTCAAATTCAAATTTTTATATAAACGTATATGAACTATCGGGACACACTTTTAATTAAATCAAACAGCTTGCTTCGCAAAACAGATTATAATAAATAAATTGGGAACTAATCTAAACGCGAATGCGCAGGCGAACGTATGGGTCTAACGATCCGGCTCCACTAACTCTTCACACCTCAGCCGCTGCATCGTACACGAGAATTCCAAATAGCCATAAGGAATTTACCTATTTTTTTCAAAAAAAAGAACGTTAATTACCTTCTATTGCCTGTCTTCTTCAATGTTAGTATAAACTTCAACAACAAAAGAAAATAGTAGTCTGCCTTGCGGGTCGCCCATCTATATCCTAACCTAGAGAATAATATATGAAACGACTCAATAAAACAAACGGTAGGTACTAAATTGTTAGTATCTTAATCTAAATATAACAGTCAAGAATAATTAGCATAAAATAAAAGCATACATTTCTCAAAAATATTCATGGCATCGTAGCATGAACGACTTTCGATTTATCTGATGACATGTCTTCGTAAATATAGAGATCTCTAACTTATGAGTTTTCAAGCTCATCCTCTACGTTGGATTCGGAGCTAACTTCAATATTATAGGCGTTTAACTTATCCAGTGAAACAATCCCCTTATACTTTCTCCTTGAACGTAAAGAGCCTTTGGGATCTTCCACAACGAAACGATCATGATCTAAAACTTTCGTGACGATATATAGACCATTAAATTTTGGAAGAAGATTCTTGCTTTTGCCGTCGTTGCATGCTACCTTGGTCCTAACCAACACTTGGTCACCTATATTAAAATGCTGACCAGCTTTTCTATGCTTGTCAAATCTTAGTTTCTGGGTAGCTTGTGTCTTTCGTAAGGATTCCTTTACCTTACAACGAGTTTCTGCCAAATTAATTGGCCCTTGGGTGTCTAGAGATATTTCGTTATCTAGAACCGCATTAGAAACTCCTCTTGGTGCATACCCAAAAAATATTTCGTATGGGGACTTTCCCGTGCTTAAATTCGTCGTAGAATTTAAACCCCAACGTACTTTTTGTAAATTCTCATCCCATCTTTCTTCGACTTCCGTTAACGTAGAAAAACTGGATAGAATTGTTCTATTGTAACGCTCGACCTGTCCGTTAGCCCTAGGAGTTGCTGTCGAGTTAAGCACATGCTTTATATTTAAACCTTGACAATAACCTTCAAATTCTTTGCTAGTGAAACAGCTGCTACGGTCGGAAATGATTCTTTTAGGCACTCTAAATTCTTGAGAAATATAATTCAAAAATGATATAAGTGGTCGTACGTTAGTCGATCTAACAGCCGTGAGAAACAAATATTTGGTAAACGATCTACTAGGACAATGAGATATTTGTTCTTTCTTTTTGATGTTAAAAATGGACCTAAGTGGTCAACATGAAGTGTATGGAATGGCACTGCTATTTTCTCTATAGGGTGTAGGTATCCAGCTTGCCTTCCGCCTGGTTGATGATATATATTTCTTAACATATCGTCTCATACCGAAAAACCAATACAGTTTACTAATAGCTGAAATAGTCTTTTCCACTGACAAGTGCCCAATGCCATCGTGGAAGTGTAGAAGAACCTGCCGTCTTGCCGCTCTTGAAACTACCATTTCTCCACAAACCCATTTCTTTAAGCCTTTTTCGAGAATTCTGTAGAGTCTACCATTTTCCAAACAATATTCCTGATGAATATTTTGTTCTTGGCGATCTTTCGTTTCTCTTTCCAACATTTCTATAAGTAATTTGCATCGATCATCCGCTAGTTGAGCACTCAAAACCCAGTCTTCATTGGATACGTTAATTTCACCCACAGAAATTTCCGGAAAACTAACAGGATTTCGACTTATAGCGTCGGCTTGTGCTATCTTGGGACCTTTTCGATATTCAATACTAAACGTAAACTCTTGAATTGATAACCACCATCTTCCAATTCGAGGAATCAGGTCTCTTTTACAGAGTGTAGTTCTGACTGCATTACAATCTGTCACAACTTTAAAATCAATTCCAATTAAATATACTCGAAAGTTCTTAAGAGTATCTACTACAGCGATGATTTCGATTTCATAGGAGTGATATCTCTACTCCTCCTTGATTGTTTGACGAGAGAAGTACATCACAGGTCTCAAGGTCTTGTCGACTTGTTCTTGAAGAAGGATGCCGCCAATCCCCATTTTCGATGCGTTTGAATGCACTTCAGTTCTTAGGCTTTGGTCGTACAGGGCTAGAACAGGTCGTGACGATAATTTTTCCTTGAGAATATTGAAAGCTGTACTTTGTTCAATATCCTAAGAAAACCTAGCATCCTTTTTCGTTAGGGATGTCAAAGCACGAGCAATCGTAGCAAAGTCTTGTATATACTTCCGAAAGTTTATACTTACTTAATCGTAGAGAAAGTCCAGCAACTCTTAATGACTCTAATACCAATTTTAAAATATCAAGTCCTGAATCAAAATCCTTTTGAGGTAAAACAACGTCATCCATATAAGCTACCACGTTGCCATATCGAAGATTTCCTAGAACCTTATTAATTGTTCTCTGAAAAATGGCTGGAGCATTACATAAGCCAAAAGGAACACGTAAATATTCGTAGTGTCCATAAGGTGTGATAAAAGCTGTCTTTGGAATTGATGACTCTTCCATTGGAATCTGGTAATAACCGCTAGCTAGCTCTAAACTTGTATAAAACTGACTACCTATCAGTTTCTCCAGAAAATCACTTACATGAGGTAAAGGAAACCTATTCTTAACAGTTTTTAAATTTAATGCTCTATAATCGACACACATACGTTGTTCTCCATTTTTCTTCTTTACAAGTAAAATGGGACTAGAAAACAGTGACTCACTTTCTCGAATAATCTCGTTTTCAAGAAGATCGTCAATTATGCCTTTAACTACATTACGCTCTGTATGTGACAATCGATACGGATGGTATACTACTGGATTATCATCTTTTAAATAAATTGACATCTTGATTACATCATTTTTACTCAACTCGCTTGTGTTAATTGAAAAACATTCTCGAAACTCGTTAACTAAATTAAGTAATCGATCTTGCTGTTGAGAATCAAGATTTTCGTTACATAGCAAATCATTTTTGCTAAATAACTTTCTCTCTTTCATCTCAACCTTAAAACTATTAATCCCTATGCGTTGGGTTATATCTTCAAAACAACGTACACTTCTTGCTAAAATAGTTTTTCTGCTTACCCACATGTCTTGACGTGAAACATTCGTAACCAGAAGTGTTCCATTTTCTGCAGTTGTAATGCATTCGCCCAAATAGTGCTCTTCACCAGGGACGGGTCGAAGACTTCCAGGAACAAAGAGTTCACCATCAAATCCTTGTGAGGTAACTGCTACAAGCACCGAAGTCTGAGATGAAACCATGATATCGTCCTTGGGATAAAGTGGAATTTTTCTTTCTTCTAACTTTAAAGTCTCGTTAAGATTATCCTCAAAGCTTAAGATGCGTACCTTGTCTCCAACGATAACAACAGCGACTTCTGGTAAATTTAAAAAGGATTGGCCTACCATGACAGGGACTTTTTGGACATGGCTGGGGACAGCCAAAGCCTTTACGTTTACCTCACGTTTTAATTCACGTGCTGTATCTTCTTTAATTAACACGGAACCACAACCGGTGTCAACATAACATTTTGTGGGCTTGCAATTAACCATACAATCAAAGAAGTAAGCTTTTTCTACAGCACTTGATACAATAAAACGGCGTTTAACTTGGTTTCGTCGGCATTTTTTTTCTAGGTGCCCTAATTGCTTACATTTTGAACATTCCAGTTTTGGTTTTGGACATTTGGAAGCAAGATGTCCAACAGCTTTACAATAATAGCATCTTTGTTCAAAAGAATGTTTGTGTTTTTCAAACTTTGGTTTCTTCTCAGGAGGTCCTAAACGCTTATAAATGTCGGCCTGGAACCGTTTATGACTTCTTAGTTCTTGGTAAGGCTTAGATTTCAAAGCGGATAAGTATTCTGAATACAATTTATCGCGTTTGTATCGGCAATTCCGCAAGCATTTATTAAATCCATCTTGCCAAAATAATACTTCTCCCATGATTCGTTATCTTCCTTATACCTACTTAGCATCTCCTTTAATGACGTAGCATAATCCAGATGTTCTGGAAAAGTCTTTAGAAGCATACTTTTCCATTCGTTCCAAGAAAAATCGTAAGTGGGTAGTTGATCATACCACTTCTTAGCCAAACCCTTCAGACGTCCTAGCATATAAAAAGATTTTGCAATATCGTCCCAACCATTAATTTTTGCAAGGTGCTCTATTTTTTCAAGCCATTTAGAACAACTTAAAATAGGATTTCCAGGGATAAATTCGGGAATACAGTCTGGTCTAATGTAGGCCTTCGATGATACTGACTTTTGACCAACGTTATGCTCTATAAGCTTTTCAACTAGGGATTCAAGACGACTTATTTTATCCTGCGAGCTTTCTTCGGAAATTACACATCGAGAAGTAGAGGGTGGTGGTGTATGACTAGCACATGAATGTCTTGTTGTTGGTTCGTGTCTTGGCGTTAATGAACGATTTCGTGTATGCGAAGATCTCTGATCATTTCTAGCCCGTGATTTAGTACTAGTTCCTACCACAGCCTTGGATTTTACACGCTTGTAATTCGACGTATCCTCCGACGTTGATGAGTCATCGGATGAATCAGTTTCAGGCGCTTTGTGACGCGGCATTTTATTTTATTAAATATTTTAAACTTACTTTCCTAACGAGTTTATCCGTTATCTCAATACAAATTACTAAATTTTACTTTATATAGCAACTTATACCTAACGAGACATATACTATTTAGCTTTTCTTTCACTAAATGCATAAACAAGGAGACTTTAGTTTATACGTTAACTAAACTAACAATAACTTATCAAAACAATACGTAATTAAAACAAACTTATCAGAACTATTTTCTTTAAACCAACACCGTACACCGTACTTTTAAGGCAAATTTATACGTTAATTAGCTAAATTAAACACCCGTATACTTTAAATATCTAAGAAGCCCAATTTATACGTTAATTGGTACTTACTAAACTTTTTTTTCAAACAAATAAACAATCAAACAAATATTATAAAATCTGTGTACAATAAAAACACTTCACTAGTTTTAATTATTTTAGGATCACACTAAGCATTACTACTACCCAGTGTCGTAGGTGAATCCAACCGCTGCTTCTATGAACTGTCGGGACACACTTTTAATCAAATCAAACAACTTGATTCGCAAAACAGATTATAATAAATAAATTAGGAACTAATCTAGATGCACAGGCGAACGTATGGGTCTAACGATCCGACTCCACTAACTCTTCACACCTCAGCCGCTGCATCGTACACGAGAATTCTAAATAGCCATAAGGAATTCCGTAGTTCGACGTTCTGCATTTTTTTGTTGTACCAGGTTGTAATAGTTTTTGTTACACGTATTCAAAAGATAAGAGGGGGGGGGGGGTTCAATTAGGAGCCACACTATACAAATTTCAACTAAAGATTTCTAACTCTTCTGATCGCCATTATTTCTAATAGGTAAATTTTATTAGTTAAAATTTACTTAAAACCGGTTTTTTGGTATTTCGCTTATAAAATGTATACTTTATTTGAATTAATTTAACACAACTATTAAAACTAGAGCCAACCAACCAACCAAGCAAACAGCGAGATTGACCTGAATATATACAACATTTGCATCATTCATTCAATCTAGAGTTGTTAAACTAAAAGGAAGCCACTACATGAAAAAATAAGCTACTTGCTCCTAATGTGATGACTTTTTGGGGTGTAGTAGCAAGTACTAGTTACTGTGCAATGTTTTATATTTCTTTATTTGGTTTCCGGTTGCATCATTTTAATCAGCCAATTAGTATTAAAAGATGTCTGAGATTTACTCTGCCGTTCTACGTCAGAACCACGCATCTACAGAAAAATTAATTTTAAATAAAATCAAAAAAACAGTTAAAATGTCATGGTTTCTGAACTAAAAATGTTGTAAAGAAAGTTTTTGGACAGATAAGCAAAAAATAAGCTAATTTATATTAATTAATAATAAAAACATGTATTTAAAAAATATAACAAATTTTGGAGCACATGCCATATTATTTTTTTCAGAATTCTAGAAAATTACTTAAATAAAACCTGGTATCTGTAGCAGATCATATAAATACGTGGTTTATATTAAGTATTTCATATTGTTACAAAGTAATTTATATGGTTTTCCTTCAATTGAATGGAATTTGTTAACTTTTCATTTGGGGTACTGCAATTAAATAATAAACTGGTTACTAAAGAAAACATTTATTTTTATTTCAGTAACATTTCAAAGTTACAAATTAAAATATTGATGATATAGGGTCTACCAATAAGAATGATATAAGTTTAAATTGCTAAAAAATAAAAAGGAATTGGTTAATTTCTATGATTGATGTTTCATGTTGTAGTTTATTATGTAACATTATGTTTTAAACAAAATATCATTAAGATGTCCACCTCAGCTACGGCGGCAGACGTTTAGACGATGAACCCAATTTTCAATCACTTTTTCTAACAAGTTGGGCTGAATTTCGCGAATAACCCTAGTTATGTTAACTTTCAACTCATTGATGGTTTGAGGATTGTTAGAATACACCTTCGACTTCACATATCCCCAAAGAAAAAAGTCCAGGGGAGTAAGATCACAGGACCTTGGTGGCCAGTTGATATTGCCATGTCGCGAAATTATTCGATCTTCAAAACGCTCTCTTAATAAATTAATTGTGGCTCGGGCGGTGTGTGATGTTGCTCCGTCCTGTTGAAACCAATTCTGTTCGAAGTTTCCACCATCAATTACAGGCCAAAGAAAGTTTGTTATCATGTCGCGGTAGCGCTCTCCGTTGACTGTCACAGTACGCCCCCCTACATCCTCAAAAAAGTATGGACCGATAATTCCACCGACATGCAAACCACACGTCACTTTTAACGGGTGTAATGGCACCTGTACTTATTTCTGGGGATTGTTCTGACACCAGAAGCGGCAATTCTGCGTATTGACAACGCCACTAAGACAAAAATGGGCTTCATCTGAAAAGATGATTTGTTTCCCAAAATCGGCATTTTGTTCCAACTGCAACAGGGCCCTGGTCGGTTCCAACTGCAACAGGGCCCTAGTCGGTAAATGTTCTTCGCAAACCATGGTCAGCAGGCTTCAATTCTTGAGTTAGAACCATCTTATATAGATGTAGGCCTAAGTCTTTCTTCAAAATGCACCACAGAGACATTGGTGAAATGCCTAATTGCTGAGAACGGCGCAAAACAGACACATTGTTATTCGCGTCAACACTTTCTCTTGCAGCGGCGATATTTTCAGCGGTCCTTGCACTTTTTTGTCGCGTTGGTGGCTTATTATCCAGAAGAGTATACTCCCGTTCAAACTTATTAATTGTGCGCCTTATTGCAAGCTCAGAAGGCCGTCCACGATGGCCAAAATCTTCTCTAAGAGCACGATAACAGGCTCTAACCGATTGCGCATTTTCGTAATACCTTTTCACGATAGCTATACGTTGCTCTTGATTCATGATGAAATGTCATTGACGATTGACGATTGACGATGTCATGACGATTCATAATGAAATGTCAAAGTATACTTAACACAACTGACGCTTGATCCGCGTTTTGACACATACCATTTTGCGTACATGGTCCACTAAACTTCTATCACTTCTATTGGTAGACCCATTATTAATAGGGACTCCATCACATTTTAGAATTACAAATAAGGCTGATATTTACAATTATTACAAATATTGTTACATAATAATAAACCGATACATGGCAGCTACATCCGTATCAAGACCGAAGCTTAGGAAAAACCTGGCATGTGCATAATGCTTAGAAATAACCACGGAACTACTCGCCAGCGCCGTGCATTTGTCAGGTTCTATCTAAGGAATTCTAGGATGCCAGTTTTTTGCTTAGGATGTTGGCTATTTTATGCAGTTATAGTGTATTATTTTTTAAATTTTACTTAATTTTAAATTAAAATTACGGGGTTTACCAGATTAACGGGATTTACACATAAGAAAAAAACCACTACCAGTTAAAAAAAAATGTAGATACGGGGTTCTGACATAGGACGGTAGTACTGTCCTTATTTATTTCTCTTTTAATAGCAGACCTACCCGGCATTTTTCTAAATTATATTTTGCTAAACTAAACTATGGCCATTATATGACAGCTGCGATAAAAACGGATATAATATCTGTATATCCTTTAGTGGGTAAGAGCCGGCTGATAACTGAAGCTTTATTATCTACAAAAAATATATTTAATCAAAAAAGATTTATATCACACTAAAAAAGTTAACTGGTAAAAGCAAATGATTTTTTTTGCGTTTGCAGGAAAAGATATATTTTTATATGCATGTTTTTACTTTCAACTGTAATTAATATTATTCAAATATGATTAAGCTAGATATCGTTTAAGCAGTAAGCAAATGATAAGCATGAAATAACGAAACAAAGTTTATACTAAGTTTCGGTTAAGTTATCTTCTCTCGTCATACATCTATCTATCTGTTTAAGATTAAGTATTTTGTAGAAATCTGCTAGTCTAAGATCGCTCAAAATATTGTAATTTTAACTGTTTAGTTATTATCGTGCAATGTACAATTCGAGAATTATTTGTTATGATCTATATATTTTGTGAATGTGTTAAGCAACTTTCTGTAAGTTTTTTAAAAATGTTACAATTTAAGTCTATATTTTTTAAAATCATCCATCTCAAAATGTTCGTAAATGATTTTAAACTGGCTGTAATATATTGTAGAGTCTTGTGATGCCGAAATGCCTCACTTCTGAAATAGAATTAGCATTTTATTTGTGGAAACAATAGTTCCCCTACTAACTTTTCTATGGCATCTTAATGAGTTTAAGATGGGCACAAACGTTAACAATCAAATAATTCACAATCCTGATACAATCAGGATAAGTAACAATCCACTTACATGCTCTCTTAAAACCAAAATCAAAAAAAATCTGATATTGCTTTTAAGCTTGTACAAATAGATATTTATTCCTAACAGGACCGAAAGATGTACATCAGTTAACATCATCAAAAAAATATACATGTGAATAGGTATATTTTAACTTAGGATGGTTTTAAATAATCTATATAATATGATGCATATTTCCTGAGTTTACAGATGCAATGTTTTTAGGGTTTCTGTCTGCAGTCTACGAGATTTACCGCAACGTACGCTTTGAGGCAAAGCCAATTAGATTTTCCGTTTTCTCGACATTTTAAGTCTGTTTAGCTTTGTAAATCCCATCTCAATGTTTTGTTCTATTGCAGATTATTTCCATCTGCTTTTAGTCTAATTGAAAAGCAGAAGGAAAAGATTAAAGGAATATTTTTACTTTAATTGCATAAATGCGTATTTATTTTATAATTACGATTACACCAGGACCTTAAACTTTGGAACCGGCAATAGCAATAATTTTACATCGATAAATCCAGAAATATTTTTTTCTCTATAGCCCTTTACTAAATGTAAAATAATTGAAACAATATATGTAGTACAAGGTTATTTAAATTTGTAATCATTTGCTGAACTTAGAAATCTTAAGAGAAAGAAAACCGCTATTGTTACATAGTTTATTTTCTGAAAGTCGGTTTATCGAGCAAATTATTCTCTATTCATAATTTGTTAATATAAATAAAATAAAAAAATTCTACTACTACTTGCTTGTAAATACTATTAATTTTCAACATATTACAACATTTGTAATAACTAGTATAAATCATTTTTTAATTCATCCTTACGTAGCTAATTCGATATAATATTGTAACGATATTGGCAACGCCGCGAATTTCAGCTCTTCTTCGTAATTCCAGACTGATGCAAGTAGACAGACCACACGATATCTCTAGAGATGCGTGGAAAGTTAGCAAATCTTCCAGAACCAAGGTCCGCTGAAGATATAAGGAGCCCGCGCCGCCGGGAGGCCAGTTCAATTTGAAATATTGGCACGATATTTAAATCAGACATAAATACTAGTAAATAAATATTTCTAGTAGTCGTAAGTGATCGTGTTTAGTAGTGTAAGTGTGTGAATGAATCAGTTGAATATTTTTTGTGCATCGATTATTTTAAATCACGGCTAACGAGCGGGTTTAAAAAACGCTATATTGTTGTCAAGTGTGAGGTGTGAACTAAACGTCGGTCAAATGAATATTGATCAAAAATAAATATGAGTGAACTGAAATAAATCAGACTAAAGTGTGAAAAATGCAAAAGCTGGAGAATTTAAAAGTTGTTGAGTTAAAAAAGGGAGCTGAAGGAAAGGAACTGCGATACGACGGGAAATAAAGGGACTTGCGAAAGCGGCTTCGTCACGCATTACTTGTGGAAGACGATGGTCCAGACAACTTTGTTTTTGCTGGTGCAACTGATTTTGGTGAAATGTTATAAAGTCTAGAGGCTATATTACTAGAAAATACTGCAGGAATGCAAAAAAAATTAGTCAATCTGGCAGTAAAGCTGCAAAAAACGCTGTCAACCTGGGAGCTTGATAGTTGTAAAACTATGCAAAACTGGAAAACAATTCCACCAACATGGAAGGTAAATTGCTGGAAAATTTCGACAATCTAGAAGGTAAATTGTTGGAAAATTGTGCGAAACTGGAAGAAATCTGAGTGTTGGAAATGTAAGAAAGTAGGTTAGATAAGAAGACATCTTAAAGAAGGCGTTAGTTTCAAAACGCCAAACTAAAGAAGGTCGATGTGATGAGCCGATCGTCGACCTGTATTCAGAAAGGCATAGCAAGAAGACTCTGTCCAGAGGACTCGAACCATTGTTAGTGAGCAAACGAGAAATACGCTAAGTTGTTAGGAATCATCATCGTCGATGATACCTGCCAAAATGGTGTCTTCTTATAACAGACCAATAGGAAGATCCTGATATCCAGATAGTCCTAACCTAAATATGTCTAATTGATGAAGATGGCCTGCTGCAGCAAAAAATTGTTGATCACTATAGTTGAGAAATGAGTTGCTAGAGAAAATCTTTGCCGGTGTGTCAGGAGAACAGTTTGGAGAACAAAGACCGAGAGAAAATTAAGAGTAAACTTTTATTAAGTTAATAGCAAGGCAGGCGTAAGGAACTGGTGCATAAAAGGCGTTGTATGTGCGGCAAGGAATTGGTCGCAGAGAAAGCAGAATGCTTTGATGCGCCTCTTTGAAATGATCGATTGACATTGCTAGTCCGTTTCCCAAATCAGGAGGAGCGAGTAAATACATCGTGGTCGTGATGAAATACTTCAGCTAAAGGGTTGCGGCATACCCTCCATGCCAAACCATCATACCAAACCATGAGGCACTGTCGCCGATGCTCTAATAAAAAAATGAATTTGTTGATTTGGTGTACCTTTGGAGTTCGGCCTTCCATGAAAGCATAGAGAGTCTTCGAATCGAATAGTCATGGGAAGAAAACTCTGTCTTCCATGCGATTTGAAGTTTGGTTGCCCTTCAAGAACCGATGTTGTCGGGGAGGACTACATCAGTGAGCTGCGTAGAAGTAATCGATGTAATTCCTAGTTAAGTGCGCATTTCCATTTAAGATACCAGCGATCGGATTAATGACGCATATGATATCAACGCCAATGACCAGAGGTACAACAACGGTGTTTTGGTTTGACTCTACGATCCTAAAAGATAGATGGAAGGATGTGTCACCGAAACTGTAAACATCCTGCGATGGGCTATATAAAGTGTTGGAAGCCATTAATGACCTTCCTTGCAGAATACAAAAACCACCAAGGCATAAAGCTCGAATCACTCACTTGAACCGACTAGCACTTTATTATAGAAACTAACACTTTAGAATCATTTCGGGCCAAAATGATCTTAAGGAGAGGGCAGTGTAACGATATTGGCAATAACATTTTTTGGAAAACTGGTAATAAATGTTGGGTTTTTGGAAAAACGCAAATTTATCGCAATTCTTTGTCAAACTATTAAGTTATACCATCATACATAAACACTAGTTCAACAAAGGCTGAAAATGGCCACTGTTAACCTCGACCGTTGACTGTTTAATCGACGTTTAGGAGGGAAAAAAATAAGAATGTCAACATACAAATAAATAAACAACAAATAATAATATCACATAGCGGTCAGTTCAACTTGGTCAGAGTGAAATCGGATTATTGATTTTTAGTTTATCTTGTTAAACAAAGTAATAGTCAACATGGTTTATATCCTACAAAAGAGAATAGAGATAGTGGAATTATTTTTAGCTAACAATCAAAATGCATTTCAAACAGCGGAACTTTTCAATAATTATGAAGAAAACAGAAACGTGCAAATAAAGTGCATAGAATTAATTACAAAATTCAGAGAAACAGGATCGGTCGCCAATAAAAAAAGTAATGTTGAGAAATCGGTAAGGAACGAAGCTCTAGAGGTTACGGTCTTGGGACATGTTAACATGCATCCTACACTACGCATTCGACAGTTAGCTTTTGTATCTGGAATCAGTCGGGGAAAGATACAAGGGATTCTAACAACTCATGAATTCTACCCCTATAAAATAAAGCTGGTACATGAAGACGATGAGGATCGGTGTTTGGAGTTCTGTGAAATAACTAGTAAAAGACCATTAAATAATCCCATTTATATATTTAACCTTTTATTTCTCGGATGAATGGTCGTTTCTCTCAAACAGCACTATAACCCGTCATAATTAATTTGATTTGACAAAAATTAGCAGTCACAGCCTGCTTCGTTTTTTTCAATTTGACCAATTTAAGATTTTGTTAGGGCTCACATAAGATAGGAGCCATCATCAGAAGCTTATTTTGGCTCCAACAATACGCTCTTAAAATATTTGCACTCAATTTTATATCAACACCCTGTATTTAATTAATATAAAACATGCAGATATATAGTTAGTTACGCTGCTTAACTGGCAGCCTTACACGGCCTTACGCCCATTTGACATATGAAAGTGAGGTTAGCTGGAGGTGCTTAATAGAACCTTGGCAAATGTAAAATTAAACGTCCCTCTATTTATCTAAATTTACCTGTTTTTTTTTTTTTGCTTAAGAAGATATTAAGAGTGGTTTGTTTTAAATCGAAAGCACTGTATATTATATTATTATGAAAATGTGAAGACGTTAATTATTTTCCTAGTTTTTGTACTATTTTTATTAGTATTATGTAGTTAAAGTTGATTCGTAGGGTTTATTTAGGGTTCTACTTACGTTTGGTTTATTATTTTTATCTATAGTATTTAGTTTTTAAGTAATTCATCTTGTTCGAGAGCCCCATTTTGGCCCCAATTTAGGTTATTTAGGTTATATTATTGTAAATCCCTGTAGTTCTAATTTTCTAGAATTTGTATACTTGCTTGCTTTGACTGTCAGTATTCTCCTAAAATTATTGGTCTCTTTCGGCAAAAACAATGAAGATAATTCTAAACATTTCAAAACTGTTCCATCGGGTTTTAAAAAGGACGCGCTTTGTGACAATTCATTCAGTTTTAATTGTTTAGTCAGTTTTTACCTTGGAAACAATTAAACGGCAGTCAAGGCGAGTTAGGTTAGTGTTTTTTGACGTTGACAATAAAAGTGTGTTCCTGAATTTTGTTACAATATGTTTAAAAAAATATACATGTATGTTCGAGATCAGGGTGTTCTACAACAAAAAAAGTTTAAAAAAATAAAAGAGACACATGCAGTTTATTAATAGTACATGCAGTTATTTAATAGTTTAAACGTAAATAGGAAGAATTCAATATAAGTATTTTTCTATATTGCTACGAGCTTTAACGGAACTGTAAATCTAACGTTTTTTCAATTTCACCGTTTTTATAAAAAAATGTTGCACTTGTTATTTGTTTAGTTTCTTTATTTATTTCTTGTCATAATTAGTTCCAAGAAAACATCATTATTCTTACATTGACCTAACCTTTACCTGTCAATTATATGCTTGCGAGCTTCAAGACAATCTAATTAGTACTGTATGATATGTTGCGCGTATTAAATATAGAGCTTAAAAATCTGAAATGTTACGTATTATATGTCCAAAGTAAAAAAACAAACAAACAAAAAAAGCCTCTTTAGACAAAACATAACACTGCATAATAAAATGCACAAGTAATCCATTTTTAAATTGTGTTCAAAAAATTCATACATTAGACTTAGTTATAAAGTGTAACAACATAGTCGATGATATTTACGTAGTGTTAAGCGTGCTCTTTCGGATTTTTCTGTAAAATTGTTTACTGTCAAACTTCAGATACAACTATCTTTTATTGTAATGTCAAACCCAATAAAAATTTCAGTCGCAAAGCAAGTAGAACCGATGCGAGATAAACCGATACAACACCGAATAAACTACAGCAAATATATCACAGAAAAGCAACAGTATCGCTAAATCCATGTTTCATATTTCGCCGCAACAACCTCAGGTTGAATGATACACTCCATTGCAGACTAAAATGTAAAAAAAAACTATTTAGATCTGTATCTTACGCAAAGTTAAAAGTTTAGAAAACATAACTGTGTTTATGACTTTGTTAAAAAATAGAAACTGTTTTCTCTTTAAAAAATAAAATCATAATATTGGTAAAATGTAAATACGTTAATTATTTCCATAGTTTTTCTACTATTTTGCTCTTTTAGTTGAAACAATGTTGAAACTTCTAACATTTTCCAAATTATTCCAAAGGTCTTTAAAAAATTCCTCGTTTCTTGACATTTTAATAAGTTTGATTGTTATCTTGGAAGTGGAAGTTTTGTAATCTGATTTCAACAATAAAAGCAGTGTGTTCCTTAATTCAGTTATAATATCTGTAACTTCGTAGTTAAAATTTAGGCAAAGTGCCGTTAGACAAAGTTATAACATAGCGTTTGTACTAGTTAATTTGATGTATATTAAAATTGAATAAAATAAGTTCTTATGCAATATAAAATAGTGAATACTATTTAAATTGTATATATATTTATATTATATAAAAGTATGAATTTTTTTTTTAAATAATTAATATACGAGTAGTACAATAAAATATCTTGAGTGTGAAAATGATAAAATTGAAATCTTAACAATCCATTTAGAAAATTATGTATAATTTAATGTATTCAGTAGTAATCTCTAGGAACGTCATAATGTATTACCTACAAAGTATATTAGTCTGAAGCATAATATAATATTTAATTTTTGATTTTTTTTTACCGTGCATAAGTGGTTGTCAAAATACAAACCGGTGGAATATTTTATACAGTATTAATCAAATAATATGCCGTTTTGTTCTCTAAAATTTTTATCAAGACTTAATTAAAATAGTAAACAAACATTTATTTATTGAATTTTTCGAAAATATCAAAAATTTAAATTTTCTTATAAAATATTGCTAAGACACTTAAAAGAAGCGATAAAATTTGTTGAAAATGGAACAAAGGTAGAAACCTTTGAAGCTAAAACTTTGAGTGCTAGTTATCGTATCAGTTAGTAGGTGCTTGTAAGATTTGTGTTTTCGCTTCCAAACACAATAGACTTATGTTAAGGTAGTGGATGATATTTATATTAGAAATTGCAAATATCATAACATCCGGCAAGTCTTAATTCTTATTAGCCAGCCAGAATGACTTTAAAAAGTGCCCATATTATTCTGAACAATTTAAGCTTAACCGCTCTTAAGTGAAGCATATAAAGAGAAAGCTAAATATGTAAAGGGTATTTGCAATTTCATGCCAATTATGCTTGTAATTTCCTCTACGGCAGCGTATTATTGTATTTTACTCGGCTTTGAGGCACTCCAAGCTCCAAAATGTAAGCTTGTTTTAAACAGATAAAAGTATACGTGGGTATATCTTTAAAAAAATTTATTAAATAAAGCAATTTTTGAGTTCAATTTATACGACAATTGAGTTCAATTTATAACTTGTGGATTAACGTCACATGTCACAGTTAACTTCAAAATGTAGAAGTTAACTTTATCGGGTGGATAGGGTATCAGTTAAAGTTACCTTTATAAAAAAAAATCTGGTTTTTAAAATATATTCTGTCAATAATTTTGAATATAACCTAACACTGAGAAAGCTTCTATTCTTCGACATATAGGTGGCGGTAAAAAAGCGAAACTTATCTCCTCCAGACTACCGGACTGTCAAGCATCTGATATGTTATTTAAAGTGCCGCCATTTTTCAGTTTAGCCGCAAGTTCTTTAGCTTGTAGAGGCTTTCTTTCCAGAAGTATATATCTATTAGGGTAACTTGACGGTTAAAGTTAACTTTTGAAAAGTATTTATAATACCAGCCCTAAATGAAGCTTTATTCTAAACATAACAACGTATTTCTTGGCAATGTGGTTTTACTAATAAAAAGTCAACAATCGTGGCTATAAAGGACTGGAGCAGTGTTAGAACACATATGTTACACATAACTTTTTTTCGATTCCACAAAGGCTTTTGACCATGTCTCACTCTCCATTCGCTTAAAAGACTAGTGCAGTATAAATTCCTAATTGTGAGTTTATCCCTCATTTAATCATATCTTACTGATCTTACTCAATTTGTTCACTCTAAAAACAAAAAATCACAAATTTCGGTTATTAATATTGGAGTACTACAAGGTTCAGTGCTAGGTTCTCTTTTGTTCCTAATATACACGTTCGGCGGTTGAAAAATTTTGAATATGATTTTTGCGTAATGTGTAAGAAGGAGACGGAGTAGAGCGAGAATAAACTTGGCTCCACCCTAGGCGGCTATCGCGTCGTCGTTGCGCTTATCAGTCCGGTTAAAATTCGGTTGCAATTCCTCGCAAACCTATGTCACAGCATAAAGAAACCAGCAGTCGCACTTCAATAAAAATACATTGGCTTGAATAAGCGAGTTCGGTGCATGTGTACTAACGCAGGCGAGGCATTTTTGCTTATAGTAGGGATGCCGCTGACACTCGCTACGGTCCACGCGGCTTTTGCCTTGGCTAGAGCCGGACTTAAACATTTTTTTAGATGTTATTATCTTGTAAAATAAAAATACCTACATAGTACAAATATTGATTTTTTAATATAAATAAAGTTCATACATTAACAAAATATTTAAACAAAAATAAACATCGCATTTCTACATCTAACAACGACGATATAGAAGAATACGTACAGGAAGTTAATTAGGTATGTACCATAAATTTAAGAGACCATTCTTTGAGTAATTTTAAAACAAAAAGTTCATATAAACATATGTCCAGAAATTCTTCGTTCTCAATATACAGGGTGTTAAAATTTAATAACAACTAAAATATATGCCACTGACTTTTGTGCAATTTTTATTATGTTCTGTGGATTATACAAATAAAACTTTTCTGTCTCTTGAATTTTTTTCGTATCTTGCTTAGTTAATAATAAATTCCAAATGAAACTTTTCCCCAAATTCCTTGTGTGATCCAGGTATATGCAATTAAGTGGACTTCTTTTTTCTCGAAAAATAAGCGAGATACGAAAAAGTTGTATTTGTATTTGAGTAAATCAAATAACATATTAAAAATGGCACAAAATTCAGGTGCCCCAATTTTTTTGCCACAAATATTTCTTCAGGTCCCGTTCGAGATTACACTGAACCTAATAAATTTAATCATGTTAGGGGTAAATTAGCTCCTTAATGTTATAAATAACACCGCCAGAGAACTTGCGGACTTATGTTCATATGAACTTTTTGTCTTAAAATTACTCAAACAATCGCCTGTTAAATAATATATGGTACATACTTAATTAACACCCTGTATAGTAACGCTTTTAGATTAACATCTGACTACATAGTAGTTTAAGGATAACTAATTATACAAATAAAGTAATATTTCAAAACAAATAGAAACTCTTAGGCCAATAAATAAAGACAAATAGTTGGCAACAATTCAAAACAATTCTAACATCTGCAAATTTTTGATATATTATTAAGTACCAACTAAAGTAAAAGTATACAATTTTGCAACTCTTTTAAATATGGCAACACTGTTAAAATGGCAGAAATATAAATAATGTCCTTAAAAATCAAAAAAAAAATTACATTGCTGCAACTTTAATTGATGCTTAATTATGTTATTTAAGCCATACAGCCAAATTTGCAGCTATTAAAAACTTTGGCGAAGTCAATTATTTTGCTTCATTAATAATTTTTGACATACCCCTCTTTTAATACAAAAGTTTTTATAAAAAACGCTACGCTTTGTAAAAATGCTATTAAAATAGTCACTAAGTACGGCGCTGAACTAGGCGATACACCTATGAACATAGTTCGATAAACAGTGAGCTCGGCATCCGGAGAACATGGCTGCGGCATGGCTAAGGATGCTATTAGTTCGCTTACATTTTCGAGCGGAGTGAGACTGCTGGTTTCTTTATGCTGTGCCTATGTACCTGTTAGCCGATCATGTTTACAATTTATTTAAAAAATGGTTTTCACTGTTGATCGAAAGATGCGGATAGTACAGAAGAAGTAGTCGGCCGTTTTATATTTGCATATCCTGATCAGCAAGTCCCTACTGCTAAAACAATTTATAATATCTGGCATAAATTTGAGCAGTCGGGGTGTGTAAATCGATGTGCAAAATGTTCTAGTGGCGATCAGGAACCTCGTCGAACACCTGACGCTAGGATTGAAAAGGAGGTCAAGGTGTGTGCTTTTGTGGAAGTAAGTGAACCTTGTTCTAGCTCCCAAATTTCTGAAAAACTTGATATTCCAAGTCGTACAGTGCGTGATATTTTGAAAAAAACACTCAAGAAATTTTTCCAGAAGATCAAATAAAACGCTTGGAGTTTTGTGAAACCTTAAGAGAAAAAATTGATCAAAATTACGACTTCACAAGTAATATTTTATTTACAGACGAGTCATCTTTTTCTCTTCTAGGTCGACATAATTCTTCAGTCGTGAGATATTGGTCTCGGGAAAATCTACATTTGAGCGTACCATTACGAACTGAATACCCCCAAAAGGTAAATGTTTGGGCTGATATTTTAGCCAATCACATTGTAGGGCCTTTTTTTATTGATGGTACCTTAATCTCTGAGAGATATTTACCTTTATTGCATCAAAATATTATACCCGCTGTGCGAAACTTGGATGTTAATTTTGAGGAAATTTGGTTTCAGCAAGACGGATATCCCGCTCACAACGCTAGACAAGTGCAGGACTATTTAACAAACAATTTTTTTGAACGGCTTATTTCCACAAGAGGTACCATACCATGGCCTCCGCGATCTCCAGATCTGACGCCTTTCGACTACTTCTTATGGGGCTATTTGACGGAAATTTTTTACCAACACCGACTTGAAAGAGCCGTTAATTTGGACAAATTGCGACTTAGAATTATTAATATTTCTAGGTCCATTACACCTGAAATGTTAGCCAATGTACGTAGAGAATTTTACGACAGGTTGGGATACTGTGAAGCCCAAAAGGAGGTGTATTTGAACACCTTATTAAATAATCCATTTAATTAGAATTATTATTTTGTTTAAGAGTTATTTTTCATTTTATTTTAGAATATTGTATTTAGTTTTCACCAAAGGTTTTTAAGATTTGAGCATATTAAAGTTGTTTTTTTGACTTGCGATTATGAGCACGTTTAAAAACAACATAAATTTGTATCTTTCGTGTGCGCGCAAAATTCCAATACTTGATTCGAGGCTAACCTACCCATCTCCAAGCGCCTGCTAAACATGACTGCGAGCAAGCCGAAATTAAATTCACATTGCGAGCGGTACGGAGAATCGGCGTCGCTATCGGTGGGAGGTTACCGATGCAGTCGTTCTCTGTCTACTCTCTATCTATTAGGTCTAATACATTAAAACTCAATCCGTAAGATTCAACTCGCCAAACGTGTATATCAATCTATTAAGTTGCCAGCGCCAATGGCATGCTCATTTACACGACCCAAACATTTACATATCACCCCATTAATCCCTTGGCTGAGTTACTTGAGCATGATAAACTTGTGGCTTTTAACAACAATATACTTTGTTTAGTTGACAAACATGCGCCAATTACGACTAAAACTATTAAAAATAAACAATTTACTCCCTGGTTAATTGACAATATTAAATTGCTTATGAAGCTTGGAGATAAAGCACTGCAAAAATACAGGGTGTCCATTTATAAACTGACACATTTTAACTGCTTATAAGTCGAGAACGAAAAATGACAACAATGTGCGGTTTTCACAGAACTTCATCAATATTTTTAAAGTTTTTTTTGACAGTGTTGACAAGTTTCAAAATTTGCCTGAAATAGGAGGAAAAAAATTCATGATTTTCAAAGGCCGATTTCTCAAAAATTTTAAATGTAACACCCTGTACTTTTTAATTTCACATAAAAGCCTGTTAAATCCCCTTTCCGAAAATGTATAAATTGTCTTAAATTCATTATTTTTTTTTACAGAGCCAATTTTAGTAAATGACACCTTTTTGAAAATTTTCTTACAATAAATACATATTAAATAACATTCTCGGTATCAAGTGACAACAATAACAATTGTAGCTTGTCAAGGAGGCTGTGAGTTGCACAATTTATTTTGTGGGCTTCAACTGCTGTCAAATCTTTTTAACGTCATTCGTTGGGCAGTCCCAATAATCTGATTTCTATGTGTATTTTTACATTTTTTAAAGATTTGAAAGGTTTAAATATGTTTACCACTCGGGAAAAGGCACGTGTTATTATTTAGTGAATGCAAATCAGTTACGCACACGAGAAGAAGATTTAGGCTGATTTTTTAAAGGGCTCCACCTTCACGCAATTCTATACTTCATTGGGTACGCCAGTTTTCCCAGGAGGGAACAGTTAAAAGAAAAGTTAGAACTAACCTAAATGCACAAGATAATCTGTTGGATGATATTTTGCTGGTAAAAGAAGTGTTGTCCTTAAACAATAACCAAATATCTATTAGGAAGATAGCTCAAACGACAAATATGTCAAAAAGTAAAGTACATAAAATTCTAAAAATAATTAAGTTTAAACCCTACAAAATTCAAGCTTTCCAAAAAATAGAAAATCGCGCCCTTGAAAAAAGATATTTAATGTGCGAAATACTACTAGATCTTTTTTGAAATGAGCCTGATACCAATTTAATAATGTCTGATGAGGCAACATTTCACATCAGTGGTCGAGTAAATAAGCATAACTGCCGAATTTGGGGAGATGAAAATCCTCGAGTGTATAACGAATTTGAAAAAGATTCTCCTAAGCTGAACGTTTGGTGTGCAGTATCGAAATCTAAAATTTACGGGCCATTTTTTTTTCAAGAAGCAACAGTGAATGGAAACAATTACACGGATATGTTGGAAAAAAATTTTTATCCTCAACTTCAGCAGGATGGAATTTTAGACACGGTCTACTTCCAGCAAGACGGCGCACCACCACACTTCTCCAGGGTCGCAAGGGATTCCTTAGATATTGCTTTTGGAAACAAATGGATAGGGCGAGCAGGTCCAATCGAGTGGGCACCTTATTCTCCCGATCTAAGAATTCCAGATTTTTGTATATAGGGATATGTAAAAGACCGTTGCTACAGTCTAACCCCAAGAAATTTGGATGAACTGCGCAACAACATAGTAAACGTTTTCAACCAAATTACACCGCGAATGCTACAAAACGCCTTCGGCAACTTATTTCTCCGTCTACATTTGTGTTCCGCGCAAAATGGGGGTCATATTCAGCAGCTAATTTATTAGCTATAAATTAAAATTAATTTCTTCAATTGTTTGTTGTTAAAAATGTTGTTATTTACTTAATGTTATTTAATTTAATACATAGAATAAATACTTTTTATAGACATGGCAATAGCGCAAATTATTTAATTATGATGATGCTAAAGCGATACATAGGCAATTACCAGAAAGTGTTCATCAATCACCGAATATGTATTTTAGCAAAATTTTCAAAAAGGTGTCATTTACTAAAATTGGCTCTGTAAAAAAAAATAATGAATTTAAAACAATTTATACATTTCAATTCATACATCGAAAAGGGGATTTAACAGGCTTTCATGTGAAATTAAAAAGTACAGGGTGTTACATTTAAAATTTTTGAGAAATCGGCCTTTGAAAATCATGAATTTTTTTCCTCCTATTTCAGGCAAATTTTGAAACTTGTCAACACTGTCAAAAAAAACTTTAAAAATATTGATGAAGTTTCGTAAAAACCGCACATTGTTGTCATTTTTCGTTCTCGACTTATAAGCAGTTAAAATGTGTCAGTTTATAAATGGACACCCTGTATAAAAAAGATAAAACTGAGTTAAATTTAAACTATTATAGGCAATTGCAAAACTATACAAAACATGCTATTCAGCGGGAAAAAATATCATATTTTAACACACTTTATGCAAAAAAAAATCGTAATTTTTAGAAAAATGCTAATAAACTATATCTAACTAAATCAAAGAATCCCGATTTGCCTTGTAATTTTAGTAATCTAGAAATCCTAAATAATTATTTTTCTCAATGCGTTAACCAAACTAACAATATTATATCAGAAGCCAATTAAATTTTTAGAATGAAAATAAATGGAATAATGGTAATCAAGAATTACATATAAGTCTGCAAAAACCACTTCTAAACATTTTAAATACATGCATTCTTATAAATGTATATCCCGATATCTGGAAAAAAGCACTTATAAGACCCATTTCAAAAATCTCTTATCTAAAAGACATAAGGTCTATAAGTATTTTACTAGTAGTTTCTAAAGTTCTAAAACAGCATATTATTGCACTGTCTCTCGCACAATGCCTAAATGTGGGTTCCAGGGTTATTATTATTAGCCTTTATTAGGGCACGCAAAGAAAACGTAGGTTTTGTCGGTAACCCCAGCCTTAGTATTGAAAGATAAATCAAGATCATAATTGACAACTAATTTAATCTATAACCCTATAATCTATGTTTGTTGTTCTTTGCTATTCTTTGCTTCTCGTTACTGTTCTGTGCTATAACCTCAATTAAAAAAAAATACAGTAATACTCTAATACTTAATTTATAATTATGAAATTCAAGATTATGAAAGAAAATAAAGTAAAATTTAGCACTTAATACTTATTGAATTGTACATCTGATAATACCTCGCATGTACGTATATACTCAGCTCCCAATTTCAAATCAAATCAATGATGGTGGCTATATAAACAATTTTGCTAAATTGAATTTAAAATCTGTGACCATTTCTACACATTAATTCCAAAAAAAAAATCTATAAATTACGGCGAGCCGATAAATCAGTACCTGAAGAAAGCAAGCCAAAAAGAGGGTACCTGAAATTCTGAGTCTCTCCGACTGGTAGCAGGGCCCACCTGGTCTGAATGGGGCTCCGTTGTTGGCAGCTATACGTTTGGGCCAAAAGGGCAGCAGCAGATCAACCAGTTAGAGGGCCTCCAGAATGTCTAGCAGGTAGTGAAAGGCAAAAGCGGTATTAGGTGTAGCCGATTGGAAGGAATGCAGGTTCCGGAGGTGATGATCCAAGTGACTTGATGTGGTAACACGTGGAATAGGAAGTGAGGTGGAAGCAGTCACAATAAAAAGTGCAGCAAAAGCAGAAGCACAGGATAAGCAGAAAGTACAGGAAGGCCTAAAAATGGGGACCACACATGAGGTTCGGCATGGCTGTCAGTTTTGTGGCATTTTTGTGTAGGTAAGTTAAATTTTATAAAATTGCTTTCTGGAAAGTTGGATGCATTGATGTTCTTTTGAATTAAATCCAAAAGCGTGCAAATAAGAAATTAATTAAATGAAAAAAATAGGAAAATGACTTAGGAATGTGACATGTGCTAACTTACCGAAGATGAAATGTGGCCTTTTCTGGGGTTTATTTAACACAAAAAAAAACAAGGAGCCCTATAAACTCTTAGGCCTACTTAGTAAATCAGCAATTAAGCCATTTTAGCACATACTAATAACTACTAAAAAAAATTATTAAGCTAAGATAGGGTCTACCTTTTCACATCCGCATTAAGCGAAACTATCTGTCATACTCTAGAACCAGATAAAGAATGAATCTATTAAAAGTAGGATTGTCAGTTTCCCCCAGATTTTAAGGAATGCACTTATCTGAAGTACCTAGGTGTTGACATGCTGGGTTTAACTACTGGGTACTATCTGGTACCAACATTGGTTTAAGTAATTTGCAACTACGGAGCAACTTAGAACTTGAGGCCATGGTTTAGCAACAATGATTTACAAAAAAAAACTGACAGACCAGATTGACGTTAACATTCTTATCACTATTGATACTTATGACTTGAACAAAATAAACAAATAATTATTATGTGCTCAGTATTCACTAAAATCTAAAATAGGCCAAATTGACCTGCAAGGTAAAATCAACGTAAAATCAATGGCAGTTCTTAGTGCTATTCAATCAACAAAACTATGAAACAATATCGCATATTATTATTTACTTTCCTCATCCAATAATAGTTTTCCTTCCGTTTCAGATCTGGTATGTTAGGAGGACCATCTTAACGGTGTATCATATCTGTGTAGTATATATATTTATATATGATTTTTAAATAAATTATTTAATGAAACTATGGTTGAAACTTACTTTAACTTGGCAAAAAAAAAAATCAGTTAATATATCTGTTGGAGATTAAACCTGTAACAATATTCACCTTTATAATTTTTACACTTTAACAACTTATAATTTTGTTAACTCATTTGGTATAATTCCAGATACTCAATCACGATTTAGAAGGAATTATAGTATAACTACTAGTCTGCTGAGAATGTTAGATAATATAAGACTTAACGAAGAACATAATCAAAGTATAATATGTTATATGTATATAAATATAATATGTATATAAAGTATTATACTTGTATGGCGGTGCTTGATTTTAGTAAAGCGTTCGATACAATTAATCACTCAATGCTCCTGGCAAAGTAAGGATATTTTGGTTGTTCTGAATCCACACAATCTTTTTTTGATTCCTATCTAAAAAATATAGGTCACATTAGGTGTTGTTAAAAACCAGCAATGGAAGTTTGAAGCAGTCAAAATATTTCCACTTGAAAATTGGTGTTCCTCAGGACTCCATATTAGAACCTCTTTTATATTTTCGATTTATGTTGCGGATATGCATAACTGTATTAATCATTGTAAATTGCAACAATATACTGATGATTCTCAGATATACATGCCATTAAATTTCCTAAATTTTAATATTTCTGAGCAAAAAATTAAATCGGATATATTAAACATAGTTAATTATTCCAATGAGCATATTACAAAATACTCTCGCATTTACACAATACTCGTAATGCTAGAATTTTTAGTATACCTCAGCATAGAACAAGTAATTTCCACAAGTCATTCTCGGTTGTCGGAGTTACAATGTGGAATGACTTGCCAAATGATATTAAAGTTTTGTGACTTAATAAATTTTACACCAGGTTAAGCAAATCCTTCATACGCCTACCAACGAGAAGCCTAGTAGTATGTTTAATATAACTGCAAAACTACCTGAAACCATAGATAAGCTGGCCTGATCAATCTTTCTTTTGTAGTTTTCTTTTTTGTCTCTTTTTGTTGCCTTCCGTCTCATGCCAGCCAAATTGCCTTGCCGTTTTGTTTCTGCCCTTTTTAGTTTTAGTTTTACTCTTTTTTAGGTTAACTAGGATTTTTTTTGTGTTTATTTAATCTTTTCAGTTTCAATTTGATGGTTTGGTATTGTTATTTTCTTGTTAAGGCCTATTTCACGCAACTTGCGCCATCGGTTTTATATAATCGCGAAGCAATTCCTTTTACCAAAAAATTGTAATTTTTTTTTTCATGTAATTATATATATAACTATTTTTTTCTGGTAATAAACTTTTTTTGACTTTTTGATATCTGATTTTTGATATTTGATTGTCCGTGAAAAGTAGTCAAATCTATTTGATTGAATCGCTCCAATCAATTTAGCCTTCAGTACTTGAAATTCAGTCTCCGACAAAATAATCCTGACCTGTCCTGTGTTGAGTGGTCTTTCTTACTTGGAAAGAATTATTTACCTTATGACGGCACTTTCTCATAATGTATCTTCCCTTATGTTTATGTTGGTCTATTATGCTTACGTCTTATTTCAAATATCCTATGTAATTTTGAATTGGGCTCATAGTTCCCATGCAAAAAAAAATTTTGGCCCACACAGGAGATGGTTGCGGATCCCGGTTGGACTTGCATATCAGGACTGCTGCCATCAGTACTTTTCCTCTTGTCATATACTTACTTTTCCATACTCATATATCTGTCTTGTCTAAATTAAGGAAAACCTCTTCCATTTGTTCCAAAATATTCAAAAAATATTTAAATCGTAACGGCAATGACATAGTCCCTGATTTTTACTGATTATCAAGAATAAGGCGGAGCACTTATGATTTCTGTATTAAATTCATCATTACATAAGGGCTAAAATTTAAGCATTTTTTTAAAATTAAAAAAAATTCATTAAA
Source organism: Anthonomus grandis grandis (assembly GCF_022605725.1). Taxonomy (NCBI): domain Eukaryota; kingdom Metazoa; phylum Arthropoda; class Insecta; order Coleoptera; family Curculionidae; genus Anthonomus; species Anthonomus grandis. Next base: position 4,986,731 of record NC_065567.1, on the reverse strand, counting down.
AAGAACCTTAAAAGATCAAAATAGTTTTGGTGACATATAATTTTTAAAACAATATATTGTAAAGATATCGGCAAACCTGCGAATATCAGATATTCTTCGGCATTCTGGAATTGTCGCGTTGACGCAGCGGGAAGATTAGCGAATCTTCCGGAACCATGGTCTAACGAATATATCAAGAGCCCGCGCCATTCAGAATATTGGCGCGACGTTTAGACTCGACATAAAAAGTTGTAAGTAACTACAGTGTAAATAAATATTACCAGTAGTCTTAAGTAATCGTGTTTATTAAGTACGTGTAAAATAAATCAGTCGACTGTTTTTGTGCATCGAGTGTTTTAATTCACACCTTAACGAACGGTAAAAAAGCTACTATATATATGTATATTTTAAAATAGTATGTCATCATATTTTCGTAGCACCTAGTTAATACCCCCGTAGGTAATAGGTCGTTTATAAGCTTTAAATATAAGAAAAAATTTCGTATTATTATTGCGCAGTAATAAAAATATTGATTTTGTCGAATTTGCAGGTGTTGTACGCGCTTCACATGGTATGGATAGAGGCCTTGCTTGTGGAGCGTGTTAATTACTATTTTCTGTGGAATGACCAATTTAGTAGCAATTCTTTATGAAGTGGTCCTTGCATCATTTTCTACTAAATTAAGAATATTTTCTATATTTTCTAAATTTTGTCGAGTGGCTCGTTCAGATGTTATGTTAGTACTATGAAAAGTACCGGTCTCCCAAAGATTGCGAAAACTCTAATAAATTTGTTTTTGCCTGGATTTCTCCAATATGAAAATCGTCGACGGTATCCTCGAACAACGCCTGTGGCATAACTGGAAAATAAATGCGTCTAGCATACTGGCAATAACATTAACACATGTAAGAACAATAAAATAGACCAAGCAATTGGTACCTACAAACTTAATTATGCTATAACTTAAAAATAAATGAGAATCAGATAAGAACATATGAGGTTTTTTTAAATTATTTTTACGGGTATAAGACGCCACTGGAGTTTGGTGCCCTCTTCCCGACTCACACTGGATAATTAGAATGGATTTGAGTTTAAGAAATGGTATCGGCATGATGACTTTGAGTTTTTATTATCAGTGCAAAATTGTTTCAGGGTTTGTCGTTTTCTCGTATCATCATTTCTTTGATTATTACTTCTTAACTTTACCACTGCCTTGAGGGTGTAATAGTTTGGAGTAGATGTACAATCTATGATACCAGCCTGGTTTCCTAATCATATGGATTGTGGAGGATTCTAACTCCATTATCAGCGGTTATGAGCACCATTTGAACAGCACAGTTCAATAAAGACCGTCCAGCTTGTCTTGGTGAGGCTCCATGTGCCGCTGACTGGAAACTGGGACAATTCAGGCTACTTATTATACTATAATTAAATTATCCTTAATTATTTAAATACTTTTTTGTTTATGTTTTAAATCATTAATACATTTGTAAAACTGTTTGGGTATAATTTATATTTGAATGGTTTCTAGCAAAAACCGCATAATTTGTCAAATTTGTGCACTTTTCAGTTATTTGCAACCTTGTATTAAGAAATTATGGTACTGTGATACGTGATCAATATTTCGAGCAAAAATAGCACTTGCCAGCCAGTTAGGTACAAATAAAGTATGGATTATTCGGCAAAAACCGTACTTGTCTTGACTTGTGTTCTTGTTGCTGGAAATTAAAAATTAGTTGCAGTTTTTAAATATGAATGGGTCGCAAAACGTTATACCGATAGTTAGAGCAAAAAAGGTGAAGAAAAGTGAGAAAATACGTCTAAACAAAGGTACCAGTGGGCAGTACCAATTCAGTAAATTTAGTTAGGTACTGCCCACTTGAATCATAAAGATTTTAGTTCCAAAAAAGCAAATTGGTGAGGGTTACAAGTAAGTCGTGCACGCTTTTTTTCTTATTTTATATAGGTCGCGAACACCTGCAAGAAATAACGTGCTCGTTGATTATTTCGACTCAGATGAAGACATCACTTTACCAAATTATGAAGATTTAAGTTCCTATGCTTTTAAAGTTCGAATAAAGCAAACTGATGATTGTTATAGCGAAGTGCCCGTGTGTAAGAGGGCTTTTCTTAGTCTTTGGGGAATAAGTTGGCAGAAACAAAGGTGAAACCTTCAACAACACATGTTCACCTCATTTATCCTGGATACGATTTACACACCCGATTTCTACTAAACTTTGGCTTGGCAGTATTTGTCAAGAACGATTTGAGTTGCCAGCGGGAGGAAACGCTTGAACCTGCGGACTTCGACGTCATGTGGTTCAAAATAATAGCCAGTGGTGCCACGAATTTTATCTGCTATATCTACAGACCACCAAGCGACACCCAATATAGATAGCTCTTTTTAAACCTGGTTGATTGCATTAACCATCTGCAAATTGACTACCCAAGCACAGAAATTGTCGTCATGGGTGATTTTAACGTTCACAATATCAACTGCGCTTCTGCAACAAGAACGACGATGAAGGACGAGAAGCTGAGCTATTTGCCACCATATGCGGGCTTACGCAGCTTGTGGAGGAACCTACCAGAATCCCCGATCGAGACGGCGAGTTCGCGAGTCTCCTAGATCTGGTCTTGGCTTCAGACCCTGACTCGTACACACATGCCCGTATCAGTACATGCCCCCCTAGGAACATCGGACCACAAATTGATAACAGTCTCTTGCCAGTTGGAGGTTAAAACGCAGGATCCTCAGATGCCGCGGAAGGTATGGCACTATAAATCAGCAGAGTGGAACCATCTTCGGGAATTTTATCGCTCATTCCCTTGGAAAGAAGTCTGCTTTAGAACCAATAACATCTCAGAATGTGCAAACCAAATTACAGAGACGATCTTGGCAGGAATGGAAGCTTATATCCCTTTTTCTACTAAATGCGGATCAAATAACAAGCAATGGTTCAACCTGAATTGCAAAAAGGCAGTAAACACTAAAAATGCAGCATATCGCAAATTACATCAACATCCTTCCATCGAAAATCGGAGGAACTTTTTAGCCTCCAGAAATAGCTGCAAGCGAATTATTGATGAATGCAAAGAGAGTCACAACAACAGGATCAAAAACAAACTGCTAAACTGCTCAAATGGAACAAGATCTTTCTGGTCAGTATCGAAAGCCGTTAGTCAAGGATTTGCTAAGTCGGCCTTGCCACCCCTAACAGCAGATGATGGTTCTATCGCGGTAACAGCAAGGGAAAAAGCCTTGACTGGGTAAACTCTTCGCGTCCAATTCTACTCTGCACTCGCAAGGCAAAACACCGCCATATTTGCCAAGGGTGAATTTATCGATGGGAGAAATTTCGTTTCCCCAACGAATTATAAATAAAATTCTTAAAAGCATAGACGCCAACAAAACTTCTGGACCCGATGGAATTCCAGCCCTAATACTGAAACGTTGTGCAGACGAATTGACTCCTTCCTTATGTAGACTGTTCACGGCATCGTATAAGCAGGGCCAATTTCCAACAAGCTGGAAAACTGCTCGAGTGCAAGCTGTACCCAAAAAGGGTAAGAAGACGATGCCCTCCAATTACCGCCCGATTGCACTAGTTCCAGTAATATCGAAGATTATGGAAAAAGCAGTCAACCAACAACTGTTAAGATATCTGGAATCATCTGGACTAATTAGCGATCATCAATACGGCTTCCGAAAGCTTAGATACACCGGCGAATCTTCTGACCTACGTCACACACTTGTGGACGGAGGCCATGGAGAAGCACGGCGAGTCCCGCTCAGTCGCTCTTGACATTTCCAAGGCATTTGACAGAGTGTGGCATGAGGGACTACTAACCAAGCTCTCCTCAATCGGCATACAAAACTCATTATTGAATTGGATCAAAATTGTTATTATTTTTTGTCATTATTGAATTTGAGTCCCTCAAGGATGCATTCTATCCCCCACCCTTTTCTTGATATATATCAACGATTTGCTAGGACCCACTGTCAATCCAATCTACAGCTTTGCGGACGATAGCACATTTATTTCCACATTTAAGTCCGCCAAACCAACGACAACCGCAAGTTCTCAGAATCTTAGGCAGCAACAAGTAGCTTCAACCAACAACGATATTAGAACAATCTTGGAGTGGGGCGATAACAATTTGGTCAATTTTAATGCTAAAAAAACGCAGGCTGCAGTATTTAGGATGAAGACTAACCTTGGTGGCCCGGAGCTGGTTATGGCAGGGAAAACATTGCCAATGAAATCATCTTTACATCTTGTCGAGGTCACCAACAGTGTGTCCTGGCATGACCACGTTGCCGAGGTCGCCAGAGCGGCTTCCAAAAAACTCGGAGTGCTTTTCAAAACGAAAAAACTGTATACACCAGAACAGCTGCTGACTCTTTATAAGGCTCAAATACGCCCTTCCCTCGAGTATTGCTCGCATGTCTGGAGCTCTGCACCCAAGCATAGTTTAAACCTGCTGGATTCTATACAGAAGAGAGCTATTCGTCTTATCGACAAACCAGAACTGACAAAGAGTCTGGATAGTCTGGAGCACAGGAGAAAGGTGGCTGATCTCTGTTTATTCTACCGTTATTATCACGGTAAGTGCTCCTCTGAGCTCGCAGGCCTGATTCCACCCAGGGCTGTTCCGGCAAGAAGGATGCGTCTAGCAGTTGCGGCTCATCAACATCGAGTCCACCTGCCTACCCCAAGGACGTCGCTGTATCGGGATTCATCTGGAGAACATCTTCTTTGTGGAACGGGCTTCCACCTCACATATTTCCCGACGCATACAACCTACAGCGATTCAAGATAAATGCCCACAAATATCTTCGCGTAAGCACCACTCCAAGAGTGACATAGGACTTTCCTCTTGTGCTTGTGTTTACCTGAGTAAAACAGCAAAACCACCATATGACAGGCGCGGTAGACATCATTATAGGCCCAATGCTTTACCTTGTGAATTGCAAAATTTAGTTGAAAATCACATTAAATCATTCAAACCTCGACAATCATACTATTCATTAAGGCAAAATCCAAATCGCTACAAGCTCCCTAAAAATCTAAGTGTTCGGGCATTGTACGGGTCATTTCTAAAAATAATTATATTAATATCAGCTGTAAAGCTTATTGGACAGTTTTTTATACAAAAATTAGATTGCCGAAAACTGATACATGTTTAACTTGCGACTCTCTGTTTCAAAAAATTTCTCCAGTGAATGAAAAATCCCCCTACTAGCGGAAAAGGATCTTCATTTAAGATAAGCGAAACCATTTTATGCTTTGAAGAAAAAATAGGAAGACAAGGCTAGAAGTTAAGAGGCAGTCATTATTTGTTTTGATTTTATGCAAAATTTACCTTCACCGCATACTAGTGACCAGACAACTTAGCGTCCAGATGCCGTCAGCTTCAGTATTATATTTCTAGCGTCCATAATCTTAAAGGTGAGTGCCACAATGTACACCCATGTGAAACAATTGCAAAAAAAGGTCAAAATGAAGCTACTTCATTACTTTTTCATTATTTTACACACGTGCTTGATGTCACTTCTCGAAACTTGATATTTATAGGCGATGGTTGCCCGGGACAAAATAAAACTGTTTAAAGTCCACTGTTTAAACCTGTTTGATAAAATTACTTATTATACGTTGCCATTCTTTCCCATCTATCGATTAAGACTTATTTCAAATCGAAAAGTGGTTGAAATAGCAGAGATTCTCGAATATTGGGGTATTATCATACAGACTTGCAAAAGCTATCCGTGTCGATAAATCGAGGCCTGATTAGGCCAAACAGAAAGACTTTTTTTAACATAAAATTATCCACAGATAATTTTTTTCTTAAGAACCCTCGGCTTCCAATTAAGCTGAGATCGTTAAGAATGTATCGAATTAAGGCGACCAACAGATTTTTGGAAATAGGGGACAGTTGTACTGGACCTTGGAGACAATCCATGCTTCGAAATAAAATACCTCTATCTGGAATGAACTTTTTTTATTATATCAAGAAGTTTTAGCAATTAATCCATTAAAAATAAAAGAGCTATAGCCTCTTAGCAAGGTACTAAGTAAAAGAGAACATACCAGATTCTATGATGCCCTATGACCGACAGAATCAAACGGTGCTGAATTAAGCGTTATCAATCCCAAAGATAACAGCAGTGGGCTAACGATAAGTAAACATGGTATGCACGTAATTACATTATAAAACTTACTTTGTAAATAATTTCGGATGATTATAAGTTAAACTTTATAACACAATTAAATATTTATGTGCTCTTTGTAAGTTCATTTTTATTTTCTGGCAAAAACACTTTAACAATTGCGGTTTTTGTTAAAAACCCTTCATTTTTAATACTACACCCAAGGTTCATGAACTTTCCCTGTGGTATAAAATATTTAATTTTAATTTAAATATAATTGGAGCAAAACATTCATTACCCATAAATTATAATTGAACTTATATATCAAAGTTTCATTTTATAATATGATGTCACCTTTGGTTACAACATATAAATACTCAGCTTTGCTGATGCCTTTGCTGGCTAACTTGTACAGTTACTAACTTGGCTTGGAAATTTTACGGTTGGCCCCCTATATCCCAAGGTTATGTAGGTAGGGTGTGGGTCTAAAAAGGTGCTTAAATGGGCATAGTGTAATAGGCAATAGGCACTAACCTAACAACATACCCCCGGCTCTGTTATACGACGAAAATAACTATGACGAATAAACCCATTAAGCGTCATAATTCATTTTAAAATAAGTTAAAAGAGATCAAACTCGGCAAAATCAATTTTACTGCTTTTTTAGAAATCCATATTTCCACATTTTATTATTAATCGGAAAACAAATGGATATCCTAAGCCCGAAATCCATTGGACGCCCAATAGATATCCATTTTATGTAGTTGTACATTAGATAATATCTAGACTAGATAATATCTAGATTTTGGATGTTTATTGGGAATCTGTTGCTATCTGCGTAATATTAGTACTTAAGAAAATGTAATAGAAAAAAATAATACATAAAAAATAAAAATTAAAGGTTTTTTTGAAAAATTATTTGGAGAAATTATCCTGTAAAGGCTTACAACTTAAAAAAAATTAGCAATGGATATTAAAATGCTTTCTAGTAAATAAAAATGATAAACCGGTTTTTGTCATGAAAATAAACAAGTTTTCAGAAGCTTTATTTAAAAATTTATGCTTTTTGATCTTTGCGGTATTATTTTCTATCAAACTGTTTTTTAATTATTTAACAAGTAATCTGTTACGAACATTTTATATTTACCAAAGCAATGAAAACGCCGCAAAAAATGTACTTAAATGCTTTGAAAAATTTCTAGAACATAGAGGAGATGTATTTAACAGAAACTTTCCTCGAGGCGAATATGGTATTCGGATAACCAATAAAGGACGAGATTAAATAAAGTAAATGTCCATTTTTGTATATGCAAACAGAGAAATAAATTTAGTGTAATACTTTAAGAACGATAATTTTCTTGAAAACAACACTATACAAAAACAATGTGAAACTCGATAGTGGGAATGAAGGATTATCCTAGAGATGTTAAAGTGGTTTCAATAAATCTGAAGTGGTCCATTTTTATAATCTAGGCTTTATAAATCGCTTTGTATAAGCAGAGTACTCATAAAAATATATGTTTACGAACTTTTTACTTAGATCAGTTAGGCTGGAAAGGCTTCGGCGAGAAGTAGCCTTATCACCCAGTATCTTGGTTGTCTTTGACTTTCGGACTAGGAAAATTTACCTTTTTAACTTTTAAATTTAACCTCATTTTTCTGCTGTATTATTATTATTATTATTATTATTATTATTATTATTATTATTAAGTTTGTTTATAGGACACCTTTAATATATCTATATAAAATTGCTTAAATATTTTTTAAAGGATCGTCTATCTTTTTCAGGTATGTGTCATATCAACACGGGTCCCAAATTCGAACATTTGCAATCATATATCATTAAGTTGTCATATTCTATTATTACAATTTGTATAAGCAATTTGTTTTATTAATCTGATCTAAATTTGATGTTTCATAGTTTTTTTTTCTGTTGAGTTCTTTTAATAAAACTCGATAGTTGTTGGTTTATACTTATAAATGTACAGTATTAAGCCTGACAGAACATCCCCCCTTTTATAATAAGAAGCCTCTTTGTAACATAATCCTTTAAATAAGAAGATCTCTTAAAGTTACGCACTGGCCTACTTCTAAAACTAGCACTTTGATTATTGTCAGATTCACCCTGATTCCACTTTAGATTCTGCGGCACATTCACTAAGACTTATATCTACTGGTACAGCAGACTGAATTTCTACATTTTGCCTGGGGCAAGTGTCTAATCTAGTGTTAGTAGGATTGAAAGTTTTGGGAGATGATGGTGTATGCGTGACAGTAGAGCTATGACTACACGAATCGTTATTAAACTTAGAAGTAGTTTCATTCGAAACAAATATGTGATATTTAGCTGGAATTAAGAACCATCTGTTTCTTCTAAAAGTACCACCATTGGTCTCGACAAGATATGACTTTGGTTCTCTAAACTTTTGAATGACTTTTCCATACATTTTAAGATCTGTCACTTATACATTCTCATTAACATGTCATTAACATTTATTAATATTTTTAGTTTGTAAAATTTGAACTAACGGTTTGTGATCGGTCTCAATGAGAACTTTTAAACCATAGACATATTCGGAAAATTTGACACATGACCATGTTAAAGCTAACGCTTCTCGCTCGATTTGAGCATAACGCTGCTCTGTTTTAGACAGCAATCTAGAGGCATAATAGACAACTTTTTTGTTTCCCTCTTTATCTTCTTGAATAAGACATGATCCTATACCAAAGGAAGAAGCATCAGCAGATATGTGATAATCTTGTGGCTGGGGTCAAAATATTCAAGACAAGGACTCTCTTGTAATAATTTCTTAATTTTCTCGAATGCCTGTATTTGAGCGAGATCCCAAGAAAAAGAAATATTCTTCTTTAATAAGGAAGAAAGCGGTTCTAAGACATCAGATCGATTAGAAATGAATCGACATAAAAAATTAACCATACCTAAAAAACGCAAAAGTTCATTTTTATCCGAAGGCTCGGGAAATTTCACAATCGCGCCTTTACGCTCGGGGTCAATAGAAATTCCTTTACCTGATATGGAATGACCTAAAAATTCTAAGGACTGTACACAAAAAAGACATTTTTCTTTACTTAAGGTTATACCTTCATTATAAATTCGCGTTAAAACGTCATCTAAAATTTTATTATGCTCCTCAATAGTCGGTGCGTGTATAAGAATATCATCGATATGGGATACTACGTTATCAAGTCCCTTGAGAATTTTACTTACTAATATAGAAAAATATTCAGGAGCACAGGTTATACCGAATCGCAACCTTTTAAATTTAAAACGTCCAAATGGTGTTATGAAGCACGTTAAATCCTGACATTCTTTACCCAATTTAATTTGATAAAATCCGGAGGTCGTATCTAAACGACTAAAGTAATTAGATCTCTGAACTTGAGCAAGAATTCTTTCATCTTTTCCTATAGGAAAATGCGTTTGCATCACGGCTTTATTTAATTAGGTGTAATCAACACAAAGACGTTTTTTATTATTTTTTTTCGAACAATAACAATAGGACTGACCCATGGAGTATGATACTTGACATGTTCTATAATATCCAATTTTTGTAAACGTTCAAGTTCATCTTTTAAAGGTTTAAGTAATGGAATACAACTCTTGGAACTGATTGTATGAATGATGGAATATTTTTGAAAGTGCCCAATTGATCAAAAATTGTAGGAAACTTTTGTTCAATTTGTTCTGATTTTAGAAAATTCACAGAACTAAATCCATCACCAAATTGCAATATATCGACCCAAAATGGGTTTACATAGCTCTTCAATGACATAGATGTCAGCAAAACATTTATTTTTGGAATTACTTAATGTAGCATGCATAATGCCCAGAATATTTAATCTTTTGCCTGAAGGGCCTGTCACGACTCTAGAAGTCCTATGTAATCTTTGATTTATATTTTCATCTAATAAAGAAATAGGTATATAAGTTATGTCCGCACCAGTGTCGATCATGAATTTACATTCTTTATTTAACTCTAACAATTTTAAAGAAATCAGCCATTCTTTCTGATTCTGAGATATTAAATTTAATTTGAGTGAACCTAGAAACTGGCCTGAAGGGCTAATATTGTTAGAACAATTTTCACAACCTAAATTAGTAGAGTTTGTATTACACTACTTTCTACAGCATATTGGATAGATCTAACCTTTTTCCCTCGACAAAAAGTAGCCCAGTGCCCTTTTTTGCCACAAGAACGGCATGTTGATTGCCTGGCGGGACGCTTTTTCCTGGAATGCTCTGCTAACCCACAAAATTAACATTTCCTGGCACCATTCTTCCTATTTTCCTCTTCTCTCCCGTTTTTGTCAGAAAAACGGAAAGATTTAGCATTTGATCCTCGAGAATTGCACCCTTATACCGCAACAGGATCACTGACGTCATCATGGTGCTCTCGCAGAAAATTCTGCTTGTGAGCCACCTGGCTCCTTGTGACTAAGGCCACCGCACCTCCTTACTCTGTTTCTCTTGCAGCTCTGCCTGCTTTACTGCTATGATGCAGTCCGCAAGACTCAAATTTAACTGTAATTGCAGTCTTTCGCTGGTTTTGCGATCCAGCATGCCCACGACGATACGATCAATTCATCTTTTAATTGGCCATATTGGCAGTGCTCTGCAGGTGAATGTAAGCTGGTTATAAATAACTCTATGGGCTTATCTGGCTGTTGGCATCGGCTATTAAATTTATAGCGTTCAAAAATTAGATTTCTGCGGGGAATAAAATGATTTTCAAAGGCCTGCATTGTCGCTGCATAGGTTTCAGGAACTTGCACAAATTGCAGCATAACTTCTTCGGCTTCCTCGCCAAGAATATACATTAAAATATTAATTTTTTCTTCATCAGGCTTTGGATTTTTTTCCAGACACTGACATAAAGCGCTCAAAACGTTTTCGCCAATGCCATCCTTGAGGCATTGAAAATCAAACTGTTGTGGTAGAGACACCTGCACGGAAAGTGCTTGAGAACTCACAACTGTTGTGGTTGTCGCTGTATCCTCTGCTGTAGTAGCCATTTTAGCGTCGTCGATAGAGATATCGCTAGGAAAGATTCACGGTTAAGAAACAAAACGCTCGCTACTTTTTACGCGTAAACACCACAAACCAACAACACCGCTGCCACCATGTTCTATTGGGTTCTTTTAATAAAACTCGATACGGACGGTCGTGAAAAAAAAAGTGAAAATTTAGCTTTAAAAATGGATGTCTCTCAAAAGAATCTTCTAGTGAATGATTAAAGGCATGTAAATTATTGTAGGTAGTCGCAGAATAAAGTACATCGTAAGCCAAATTTTGTAGATGTTATAATTTGGTCGACGAGATAAACATAGAGTGTAGGAAAGATGGATCAAGACCAGGATCAATAATGTTTAATCAAGGGCGTCTAATAGACTTTAATATCAGAACTTGAAACTTATCCTTTCTCTGCAATATCCATTTATGTTACTATATAATATCTGAAATAATGACATAGATCATTGGAACATGTTATATATAATAATAATATAATAGTAATAAATGTCTTTTATTCAAAATTTACAGATGTAGTTAACAATAATAACATTCTATAATTAAGTACCCCAGAAGCAAGGCGCAGTCTAGCTAAGACAGCTACTCTACTGAACCCTACTCAACGGTCATAAACTTAAGCTACAATATAAAGATTAACTCTATTAAATTCATTAAATACCCAAATAAAGAACTTTATATATATAATTTAAATATATATTAAATAGCTAAATATAAAAAATTACCAAAAATAAAATAAATAATAAAAGGCCTAAATTACGGGTTGAAGGTTAAATGTAAAAGATATTTCTTAAACTTTGATTTAAATTACTTCTGATCTAAAGTTGACAATTCAGTTGGTAGGTTATTGTAGAGTTTAATGGCATTGTACGTAAAAGAACGTTAAAACATTGCAGTCGAATGACGACGAAGTGTCATCCTCTCCGGAAATCGGATCACTCTTGTGTGAACGTTTAAACAAGGAACAAATTTATTCCGTAAAGTGGAGGAAAGGGAGGGGTTTAATAAAACTTTAAATAAAAAATTACCTAAGTGTAACTCTCTGTGCCTGTCCATCCTCAACCAGTTAAGCTTTTTAAATGTGTGTGAAATGTGATCGTATTTTCGTAATCCAAATATTAGCCGTGAGCAAGCATTTTGAACTTTCTGAATACGATTTTTATCTCCAATGTCTAAGCAAGGACCATAAATAAAATCACAGTAGTTGAAGTTGGACAGGACCAGAGACTCATAAAGCATTTTTCTCAAATGAAAACCAAGAACCTGACGACTATTATATAAAATTTTCAACGATAAAAATGACTTCTGAATTAACAATTTAACATATTCACGAAACCTTAACTCAGTATCCAGGACAATGCCTAAATTTTTTGCACGATCCATCTTGGGAAGAGGAACACCATTTAATAAGATATTTAAATTATTTTTAAAAAAATCTTTATTAGGTCCAAAAATCATAACATTTGATTTAAGAGGGTTAAGTTTTAAATTGTGGCAAGAAGAAAGCTGGTTAAGTAAATTCAGGTCATGGTTTATTAAAGAAGATGCATGCAAATAATCCTGATGATTGAAGTGAAGATAAACCTGGGTATCATCGGCAAAAGCTCTCCGTTTACAGTACTTTAATGATTTAAGTATATCTGAGGTGTAGATTATGAATAATAATGGTCCCAGGATTGACCCTTGAGGTACGCCTGATAAAATTCTAGCTTCTTCGGAAAAAGAATTATTTTAAAATATTTTTTGAAATCTGTTATGCAGATATGATTTAATCAACATTACCGAACCATCCAGAAGTCCATAAAATTTCAGTTTCGCCAATAAAAGTTCGTGATTGATCGTGTCAAACGCTTTCGAAAAGTATAACAGAATCAAAGCAATAGACAACTTTTTATCTATTGACGTTATTATGTCATCAGTAACTCCAATTAGGGCAACATCAGTACTCAAATCCTTTCTAAAGCCGCACTGAGTCTCCGGGATAATTTTATTCACACCGCAGTACTCAATCAACTGATTATACAGAACCCTTTCGAAAACCTTTGACAAAGCCGGTAATATACTAATTATTCTCAGATCACCATAGTTAGTTGGATTTTTTACTTTCGGAAGTGGCTTACCTATTGATAATTTCCACTGATCAGGAAAATAACTTTGTTCTATACAACAATTTTACTATGTGTGTAATGTAAACATCCAAGAAGGCACTGGAATATTGAAGTAATTTGGCACTAATTCCATCTACCCCCGAAGCATTTGTTTTTATACCATTTAGTATTTTATTAATTTGAGCACACTAGCTAAATTAAAATTAAACTGAATATTGTCGTTGAAAATATTTTGATTGTAAAAATTAATTTTAGAAGAACAGTCTGACGTATTCTGCAAAAATTTACTGAAAAATGAGTTTATATCTTCAGGATTAAGTAAATAATCCGGAATATTCAAATCATTATTTGAACAAACATTAAAAGATTTAAGAGTCCTCCAGATTTTTTTAATATTTTTTTTCAGTGCATATATTAGATAAATATAGTTTTTTTTCCCTTCGTACCATATACAACGTAAGATTTCGCAACCTTTTATAGTTTTCCCAGTCGTGTACATTTCGGGACCTCTTGAATTCTCGAAGCGCTGCGTCTCTTTGTTGCATAAAAACCTTAATATTTGGTGAGAGCCAGGGCAGGGCGCCCATGGTTTAGTAATCCTTGCTGTTTAAAAGGGGGCATGCCTATCGAAGATATAAAGAAGGTATTCATTAAATAAGGAAATTTTGTTGTCAATATTTTGCTCGTAAATTATATTATGCCAGTTAATTGCTTGTTCACTATAAAATTCACGAGCATTAAAATTATTAAAATTTCTGTAAGTTATAAGTTTTGGCTTAATAGACACCTTTTCTATTTTTTAATAACAATAAACCAAGGCGTGATCAGATACCCCCTCCAACGACACAACCCCCGAATCACCGACAAAAGACTCATCCGTTACAAATATTGGATCTAGAAGTGATACACTATTCCGACTAATTCTAGTAGGTTGATTTATAATTTGGATTAGATTAAAATTATCAAACAAGGATATCAAAGGGTTTGTTTCATTCAGTAGATTAATATTAAAATCTCCCAGACATATTACTTGCTCAAAAAGAGGATAAATAGATGAAAAAATATTCTCAAAGTCATTAACTAATAAATTAAAATTAGAATTGGAGGTCGATTATTTCTGATTTTTAATTTAAGAATCAAATATTTTAAAAAAATGTGCAACAGTAAACTGCAATGGAACAATTTCTGGCAAATAAGTGCTCTTAAAATAGACTGCCACACCTCCACCTCTACCTACCCTATCCTTATGAACAAACCGGTAACTAGGAATAGAAAAAACCTCAACATCATCACCATCAGACTGCCATGTCTCTGTAAGAAATACCATATCAAAGTCATATTTAAGTATTAAATTTTTAAACTCTAGAAAACCCGTAAATATAGACCTTACATTAAAATTCGCAACTTTAAACAATAAATCGCTCATGAAAAAAAAATAAATAAATAACTAACCACTACTTATATCTCAAAAACCTATATAGACTTCGAAGATATATGTAAGTGTTCCCACCGCCCAAGATTTTACCCTACTTTACCCAAGTAACGTACATTATAATATAATGTACGTTACTTAAAACGTGGTAGTAGAAAAAAAACATTGATTGAGTAAAAAATAATGAAAAAAAAAAACTCAATAATTGATAAATCATAAAAGATAACCATACATATACAAATACATATAATGAAAATATATGAATTTTACCTAACTCGAGAAGAAAAAATAGAATGTTGCGATATAATACAATATCGTATATTTAATTAAAATGCCTCCTACCTTAACGCAATAATCTTTTGCATGTACCATACAAAAATATTTATTATATTCCCAAGTAAATAAAATATGAATATTCACGGGCCGCAAAAATGAGAAATGTGTATGGCAATGTTTAGGAGAAAACCGCACATTCCTGCAATCGAAATACCCAAGTACATATTATAAGTTAACGCTTTAAAATAGATTCCAACAACTTGGAACTTGTATGGTTTCCAAACAAACCATACAAGTTCCAAGTAAGATATTTTATTATTAAGTTAAACAATATACGTGTACGTAATTATTGACGATGGTTATCATCAATAACCTGAACCTTTGTCTGCCTAACAGAGTCCCAATAAAAAAAAATTCCATCCCATGTCCAAGTATTCTTACCATATTTTCGTTTTGCAGCCACAAGCATCGAGTACTTCCTTCTTGTCAGATCTTCAAAAATTGCAACTCCTGAGTTTTTAAGAAGTTTTTTTGCGGCCATAACATTTTTCTTCTTTATGTTAGATACAAACCAAACTAGAATTATAGGTCGATCGGTTTTTGTATTGTTCATAGGAGAGGCAAAGTCCAAGTCATGTAATGAATACGGTATCTTTAACGACAACCGGAATGTTGTTCTTCTCCTGAATCTCCATACCACAAATTCTGATACAATTATTCTTTATTGATGTTTGTTTAATGTTTTCAAGCAGATCTTCCAGGGCCGCCATTGACTCCGTATTTTTTTTATGGCGGCTTCACAATTCTCGACACGCTCACAAAATGAAGATAACATTTTTTCCAAACTGCTAAGTTTAGAAACAATTCTTTCCTCCATTTGGCTAATGAGTTTGGTACACACTATAAAATTAATAAATACATGCATGCAGCTGACATATCTATGTATATCATTTTATTTTTTATGAATCAATAGTCCCACGAATATGGTAGATTTTTTATAAGCTTAAAAAAACGGATTTCGGTTATGTTGACAGCGAAGAAGAAATAAACTTTAAATTAACGATGCTTCAAGAGTATTTTTGATATTTCTATATTATACTTCTAGCACATATTATTAATTATACTTCCACTTATAGTTTGTTAAGCATTTGATTATTTCTAATGCTGCCTTTAAAACTCTTCACTCGCAATTAAAAAAATTAGTTTTTAAGATAGTTTAGATAAAAAATTTGGCCACGGGCGGAATTCCAACCCAGGACGTATCCGGTGCGAAGCTAACCCACTCAGCTATTGATACTCTATCCTAGATCTCAGAAAGACATGTAAGTCATTGAACCCAAATTACTCGGTTCTCACAATTGCCGGTATTGTTAAACTCTCAATTTCTCAGTCACCCACGGATATGGCATCGGCCCCACTCCAATAAGGTAATATTTGTCACCGATTGGCTGGCAATAAGGTTTGTTTCAACTTCAAGTAGAAGATTAAGATCAGAATTATTAAAGTAAGAATAATACAAGTCACTGTCTTCGAGAAAAACAGAAAATTTGAAAAGTTTGCCTTTTTTATGTTCTCTGCATTAAAAGAGATTTAAATCTTGAGTTAAACAAGAATGTAAAGAAAATGGAAAAAATTACAATATGACTAAAAGAGATAAACAGTTTAATTTTAAACAACTTTTAAAAAAACAAAGTCTATTGAAATTTTTCAATGGTTTTTTGTAAAATTTAAATAATTTACCCAAAAGAGAAAAGTGGACTGATAAGAGACAACGTAACTTTATCCAGGAGTGTGGACTTGCTCAATGTAACTGGTCAGCCTTTTCTTTGCTTACTCTAATGCTAAAAATACGAAACAATATAAAGAGTGATTGACGACCGATGGTACGTTAGCCGTATATAGAAAATAGAACGGACCATTTTTCTGAAAATTTGGTAGCCAGGGTAACCAACAATGCTCTGCCGGTCTATTTTCAGCTCTACAGCGTTGAGTTTTTAAATGAAATACCCTATATATTTTTAGATATTTTAATTACCCGCTTCATTTTGAGCCTTTTTTAATCACACTTCCCTATACATATCTCTAAAGATTTTTGAGAAAAAAATTATTTTGCGTGTTTCTTGTTAAACACTAAGGTATCAATAATTGTTTATTTCTAAGGTATTTAAGTTTTTAAAAAGCGTAAATTTTTAACATCACTTTAAGAGACCAACTTAATTACCTTCCCATAGCCTGATTTAATCCACACATATACAGGGTCGTCGAAAATTAAATTAATATCTTTCATTTACCAAAGTGGCGAAAGTCATTTTTTGTTTAAATGGAACATCCTATATTTTATTTTATATTCTAACAGTCCCCTTTTTTTACTTACACATTCTTATATCTAAGTAGCCGCGTTTTAGAAATAAATAGTTATTTTCATGATATTTGGTAATTTTAATCATTTTTATTTTGTAAACTACTTATTTAGCCAGAAAATGTCATAATCGTTTAATAAATGACACTAACATATTAAGTTAATAATATATCAACATTGTGTTTTATGATCAACTCAATTAAAGAGTCTGAAATGAAATATATAAACTACTCAAATGTGGTTTATATGAGGGTGTTTATTTTCCATGGATAATGTAATCAAATAATAGCAAGAACATATAGGAAATTTCAGAACATGTATCCAGATCTACTATCAATGAATTGCGAAAGTGTGTAGGGTTTCAAAATAATTTTGCTAATTATGGCTCTAAATTAAAACCTGAATTAAATAAAACAAAGTCAGTTACCAATGAAGAAGATAATATAATGAATGTATTAGCGTATTTTCCTGTATATCCACAAGCCATCAATTAGAAGTGCTGACGTGTTAGAAGTGTGAGTTGAATACCCTAACTTTTAAGGAATTTTCAATACAACAAATTAAATTTTGGGTCAATTTAAATTCACACGCGACAAAAAAAAATGGGTTTTCACGAAAAAGTTTCAACGTATTTTGCCTTTTAAAAAAATACAAATTTTAATAAATTTGAAGAGGTGTTGCTTTTTGGATTTTTTCTTGAAATCTGCCATTGCACGATTTTTGTATTAATTATTATCATTATTAATACGAAATTTATATTACTACTTGGTATTACCTGTTTTCGAGAGCTAGATAAAAGCACAATTAGAAGAGCGACAAATATATCCACCAGAAAACGATCCTATAAATGTTTAGACAATAATGCTAGTCATTTCCAAAATTTCCTATAATAATACTTTCTTTTTTGTTACTTAAACGTATAACTAACAAAGTATTTTGTAGTATAAATAAGCTTTTTTTATCCAGTGGTTGTAAATCTAGATACAATGTGTTACATTTTCTACATGTTCTTGCTATTATTTGAGCACATTGTGCATGGAAAATAAATAGTCCCATCCAAACTTCCTTTGAATAGTTATTAATAATTTTTCTTTTCTTAATTAAGTTTATTATAAAACAGAAATAGTAATATTGTAACGAAGTTACTAAATTTTCTGTTATTCTCTTATTTATCTATAGAATTACTCGGTTCTTTTTCCAACTTAAATTCAAGAATCATATTGACAACTAAACTTTTCCCAGTAAAATTAGGAAAGTTTCTATTTTGTTAATAAATGCGCGACCGCGTTAATTATTAATTTATCACCGCGTTAATATCTCAGCACCGTTCGTGTCCGTACCACCACTACTGTTACCGCGTTTACTAAGTACCACGCATGTCCGTGCTCTGTATAACGCGATGCACTGGCTGGCAGTCCGCTGAGTCCGTTGAGTAGCAGTCTGCTGAGAACAGTGCGACCGAGAAGACCGACTAAAGCGCCAACAGTAACCGACCTAGGTAAGCCCCACAGTACTCCTTTACTCCGCCGCTGTTGTCAGCATGTAAGTATAATAGGTAAGAAGGTAGGCAAATCCCTTTTTCCTATTCCTAGTATCCACAGGATACACGGGGTTGCGTGCCGGACCGTTACGGGGTAACACTGTGTATTCCTTACAAAGTGCTAGGGGGCTACGTGTCGGACCGTTACGAGGTAGCACGCTGCATTGGATATTACCTCATTATTCCTAGTGTCCACAGGATACACGGGGTTGCGTGCCGGACCGTTACGAGATAGCACCCTGCATTAGATATTATCCCATTATTTCCAACCTGACAACATTGCATCTACCTACATAATTAAGTGGGTGGACATAACGGAGCGCCGACCATCGCTCTGACCATAACATTGCACCATAGCTCTGCTCGCCATAAAAAATAAATATACACTGTTAGATCTGTGTGGCAACATTGGAGCGCCGACCATCGCTCCGCGCATAAAAATCGAGCTTGGTATTTTTTACACCCTCGACCGGAGAACGTCGCGTTAAATCGCTGCCGTCGCTTAACATGGATAAAGGAAAGTTAATCGGGCTTGTTTTTGCTCGAGAGCCTATTTGGAACAAAATAGACAAAAATCATCATAACTGCATTATTCTTAAAAAAATGTAGAATGAAATAGCAAATGAGTGTGATGTGCCAGGCAAGTAAAACAATTTTTTTTTTAACTACCAGTTTATAATTTGGTTCTGTTGCATAAAAAAGTTTTAAAATTTTCTCGTACAAATTTTGCCTCATCGTTGTATTTTCGTATTTTGATACCTTTTATATAGGTACCACTTTTTAGCACTAGAACTCAAAGTAATATCTTCTTCATCTGATAAAGAGGAGGTTAAAAAATCCATGTTTATGCGACGCTTGTTTACTTTACTCGCATTTTTACACTAGTTTGGCGTAAACAAGCGTCGCATAAACATGGATTTTTTAACCTCCTCTTCATCAGATGAAGAAGATATTATTTTGAGTTCTAGTGCTAAAAAGTGGTACCTATATAAAAGGTATCAAAATACGAAAAAACAACGATGAGGCAAAATTGGTACGAGAAAATTTAGAACTTGTTTTATGCAACAAAACCAAATTATAAACTGGTAGTCTGAAAAAAAATTGTTTTACTTTCAGCACATCACACTCATTTGCTATTTCATTCCACATTTTTTTAAGAATAATGCAGTTATAATGATTTTTGTCTATTTTGTTCCAAATAGGCTCTCGAGCAAAAACAAGCCCGATTAACTTTTCTTTATCCATGTTAAGCGACGGCAGCGATTTAACGCAAGGTTCTCCGGTCGAGGGTGTAAAAAATACTAAGCTCGATTTTTACCCTGGTACGATGTAGAGACCTTAGCTCCGACCTATGCGCGGAGCGATGGTCGGCACTCCAATGTTGCCACACTGATCTAACAATGTGTATTTATTTTTTATGGCGAGGAGAGCTATGGTGCAATGCTATGGTTAGAGCGATGGTCGGCGCTCCGTTATGTCCACCCACTAAGACCGCGTCTACCGACATTTTAAACAGAGTTGGCCAACGTTACGAGCGACCGCATTTATTATCCATATTAGACTGCTTAATTATCCTGTGGGTGACTTACCACTTACCATTCCGATTAATATCGACCGTTTCATGCTTTATTTTCTCTGGGCTGTATCTAATCCGTTTATTCACTGCCAGAAATTACCGTACCGCTTTTACATTTTGCTTACCGACATGGGTTCTCTTTATTGCACCCCTCCTCTTCCCGCACTGTACCGTATTGAATTTGGCCGTTTTTAAGGCCCATTGAGAAGTGTTAGCAAAGAGATGACATCTTAGGTTTTGGGATGAATAAATGTGATTTTGTTACAATGTTGCCTATAGTTTTACTCACACAGAAGACTTGGATTACTTTCTCCACTGTCTAAAGGCTACCCGATAGGTAGTCCCTCATCCACATTAAACTTGAAGGTGGCGCCCCAGATAATGGTTGGATAACCAACTACAAACTTTATAAATAACCCAGAAGATCGAGAGGGGATAGAAAAAATTAGTAAGCGCCAGTATTACCATTACAATATGTACTATAACTGTCACTGTCATTTATTAAACCATTGTGATATTTTTATAGCTAACTAAGTAATACTAAATAAAAACGTTTAAAATTATCAAATTTCACGAAGAAAACTTCTAATACGCAGCTATTTAGGTATAGGATTATGTTATATTAACTTAAAGGTATTTTAACTGTCCATTAGAATATAAAGTAAAATATAGCGTGTTCTATTTAAAAAAATCATAGTTATTGCCTTTTTTCTATATGGTTTTTGCATCGTATCAACCGGCAGCATTGTCGTTTCGCTCCGTAATTGCTCACAGTTTTAGTGTGTTAAGATTAATAGCAGAAATAAGAAATTTTCACTAGTAGTGCTTTGTAAGACTGCCAATCCAACGCCATATGTTGTTACTTAATTAGTGAACAGTAAATGTGTTAAAAGAGTGATTTAAGTGCAAACAATAGACCCAATATGTCTGTTATATCCGATTTTCCCACAACAAATGTCACCTTCACAAAGTCACCCAGTCCTTGGTTCTCACCGGATCAAATAACACTTATCTAAACCAGATAAGTCACTTCCCAGACGCCGGATCAGCAGACACCCACACACACGGTCAACCAAGATGCCTGTTCCCACTGAATCGGCATATTTTACGTATAAATAGGATAACAAAAACTATTGTATAAGATTTAATTAGATTAGACTCTTTAAGTTAAGTCATGATACTGTAATTTTTGATTTTATATAATAAAAATATTTTTTTAAAAAGTTAATTTTAAAATCAGTGATATAACAATTGGCGCAGTCGATAGTAGGATCTGACAACGTTGCTAGAACACGAGCATTCTAACTAGTAACGGTGGATCCCTATCCTTTAACAGAAAAAGAACCATAAAAGAATCCCGAAGTCATAATTCTGCACGTCCTGACGTCCTCACTCACGGCGAACTACGGAAGGAACACCTGGTGAAGCCCCTGGTAGTTAAATCGGCGTAGAGAACAAGACGATCAACTAGATGATTTCCTTACTGTAAGTACAATATTGAATCATCACGTGTTTATATTTTATTGTTTTATAATTTTATTGATTTGAATATTTAATCAAAGTTAGTCAAACTGCACGACTATTTAATATTTATGATTTGATTATTCTGTTAATCAGAAAAAGAGAAACTAAACTTCAATAAAAGAAGTATTTAAAAATTTTAAATAATAATACATTTATTTGTAATAACAAATAATTACTTTTTCAATTATTTTTAAGTTAAAATATTTACAAATTGCTTGTAGTTTTATTTTATTTACTATCGATTTATTGATCACCATGACAGACAACGATAATAATGTTGCGAATAATGCTGCAGAAATAGAACCATATAAACTATCAGAAATTTTCTCAATAATTCCTGAGTTTGAAGGAGATCAAATTTTTCTTCAAACATTTCTTAATGCTTGCGATTGTGCTTATAACATGTCCACCAGAAATCAGAAACATCTATTAGTAATTCATATCAAAAATAAATTACGCGGAAGAGCAGCACAGCTAATAAGCTCTAGAAACCCTTTATCATACTCAGAAATAAAGCATCTACTTAACTCTCATTTTGGTGATACTAGAGACCTATCCTCACTCATTCAGGACTTGCAACGCGTTAAACAAATAACAAACGAATCTCCTTTAACATTCCTAAATCGTGTTCAGACCTTAAATGCAAAAATGCATGCAAATATTCAGAAATCTAATTTGTCAACTGACGAAAAACAAGCACAAATAACCCTAATCGAATCAATGGCACTCAGTACCTTACTAACAGGATTAGAACCCAGAATTGGTCATATCATTCGAGCAAGTAACCCAAGAGATCTTTTAGAAGCCCAGGTTCGCATAAGACGTGAACTTCAACTGTCTTACTTTGAAAATAAAAAAGCTGTTAAACCGAACCCTCCTAAACCAATTTCTAATCAACCAATAAACAAAAGACTCAATCTTCAACCACCCAAATGTCATTCATGTGGCCGCATTGGTCATTATGCTAATGAATGTCGCTCACAACAACGACCAAATTATTTTCAAAATGGCAACAACAACAATTTCCAAAGACCCCTCTTTAATAACAATCAGCCTAATTCTATTCAACAAAATAGACCCAATGAACAAAGACCCCACTTTTCATCTTCTAACCCACAACCAAATAATTTTCAATCACGTCCTTCAGTAATACAAAGAAATCCAAATTTAAATCCCGACAAGTTTAGAGCCCATTTTGTCAATCACGATCCTAACTATGAAAATAGCTACCCTAATAACTATTATCAATCACACGATAGATATGATTTTCCCTCAGAATTCAACCAATACGATCAATCAGCAGATCAGATCGATATTCAAAATTATCAGGATTTTCTATCCCTATCCAATCAAAACCACCCACCAGACCTTACGTCCAATATGACCCACGAATCAGAAAACCAGTCAGAAATGACAGAAATCCAAGACCAAATTCAGACATTGAATCTAGACGATTTCGACCCGTCACTGAATTTCCCGGAACAGAATTTTATGTAAACCCCCTTTTAACAGTCAATCCTAAAAACTTATACTACATTACAGACGCAACAAATACCTTAAAACTATTAATCGATACAGGTGCAGGTATTTCAATATTTAAAGAAAATGCCGTGAAAAATTTTAAACAACGTTTTCCCGAAAAAGTTTCTATCCAAGGTATTACCGCTGAAAAACTTCTTATTACAGAATCGACCCTTGTACCCTTTAAAGTCGGAGACCCACATAAAGTCTATATATACAATTTAGATATTGATTTTGACGGAATCTTAGGTCTTGATTTTTTGGAACATTATAAATGCACTATTGATTTAAACAACAAACAATTAATAACTTATTTTAAAACCGTGCCACTTTACAAAATTGAGAAATCTACAGAATTTAAAGAAGAGAGAGGAAGAACTCTAACTAAAAGAAATTATCCAAATAAAATTAATATTCCAGCCAGAACAGAACAAATATTCAAACTTAAATGCAATCTCTCAAATACAGACGCTATTTTATCTAGACAAGAAATCGAAAAAGTCCACATCCCTAATGCTTTAGTTCACATAAATACAAATGGTGAATTTTTTACGTCAATAGTCAATGCTAATGCTATCCCTAAAAGTATAGAATTTTCCGATATTCAAATTGAACCTTTTGTTTCACATACCCTACTAAATTACAATACTTCTGAAATTCAATCCAATTCTTCCAGCAATCGAATTAAGAATATCAAAAACCAACTTCGCACAGAACATCTAAACGAAGAAGAAACTGAACTTATTACTAATCTTTGTCTTGAATACGAAGACATATTTTATCTCGAAGGCGATATACTTTCTTTCACTAATGAAATCAAACATCAAATTGAAACAAATAATGCCAGGCCCATTTTCACAAAGTCCTATAGATACCCTCACGTCCATAAAGAGGAAGTAAAATCTCAAGTAAGCAAAATGTTAGATCAAGGCATTATCAGGCCCTCTATTTCCCCATGGTCCTCCCCAGTTTGGGTTGTGCCCAAAAAAATGGATTCTTCTGGAAAACAGAAGTGGAGAGTAGTTATCGACTACAGAAAACTTAATGAAACTACCGTGGATGATAAATACCCACTACCCAACATCTCTGATTTACTTGATCAACTTGGAAAGTGTCATTATTTCACTACACTTGACCTCGCATCTGGTTTTCACCAGATAGAAATCGACCCCAAAGACATTCCGAAAACAGCATTTTCTGTTGAAAACGGTCATTATGAGTTCATCAGAATGCCGTTTGGTCTTAAAAATGCCCCGTCCACCTTCCAACGCGTCATGGACAATATCCTCCTTGGCATTTTAAATGAACGCTGTCTTGTCTATATGGACGATATAATCGTTTACTCATCCACAATTCATGATCACATTAACCGACTAACCGATGTTTTCAAACGCCTAAGGAAATCCAACCTTAAAATTCAACCAGACAAGTGTGAGTTCCTTAGAAAAGAAGTAGCTTACCTTGGCCATTTGATAACACAAGAAGGAGTAAAACCAAATCCCGAAAAAATTAAATGCATAAAAAATTTTCCAACATTAAAATCTCCGAAAGATATTAAGTCCTTCCTTGGTCTTACTGGCTATTATCGACGGTTTATCCCAAATTTCGCCAAAATTTCTAAACCATTAACAAGATTACTCCAAAAGGATGTACCTTTTGACTTTGATGCAGATTGCAGACATGCTTTCGACGAGCTCAAAAATGCGTTAATTTCAGACCCAATTTTAATATATCCAAATTTCGATGAACCATTCCTTCTAACCACTGATGCGAGTGCATATGCAATAGGCGCTGTCCTATCTCAAGGCCCCGTTGGCAAAGATTTACCCATTGCCTTTGCGTCAAGAACACTATGCAGTGCTGAAACAAAATATTCCACCATTGAAAGGGAACTCCTTGCAATTGTGTGGGCAGTAAAGCAATTTCGTCCATACTTATATGGAAGAAAATTTACTCTAGTCACTGACCATCGCCCTCTCACTTGGCTTTTTTCAATTAAAGACCCCGGAAGCAGATTAGCACGCTGGCGTTTAAAGTTAGAAGAATATAACTACAAAATTATTCATAAACCTGGAAAAGTAAACAAAAACGCGGACGCCCTTTCTAGAATTAAAATTAATCATTTTCAAGATTGCTCAAATTTTCAAAAGAAGATTTCAATTTTCGCTTCAAACGAAGACGATTCTGACTCAACCCTAAGTGCTGATGAAAAATCAGATGAAGTAATAGTAGACGATAAAAAAATAACTGAAGAATATAATAATTTTGCCCATTTATACGAAACAACATCTTTAATTGACTACTCTAAAATCGAAATTTCAAATGAACAACTTTTAGAAAATACTCATAAAAGAATAGTCACCTTTTTTTGGCAAAACAAACTAGAAGAGCTTCATCATAAAATATTAGATGATATCTTTGAAGAAGACGCTAACTTTGGAGCAAACCAAATTAATATATTTTCTAGCAGATCTGTCAAAAATCGAAATTATTTAATAATTCCCCTTCCTTTCGACCCTGAAATGGTAGTTCAGCATTTGTTTTACGTGATTTATACGGGACAAAATAAATTTGATATGTCAATCACTTATTACGTCGAAAACCGCCTTGAATTACCTATTTTAGAAATTTTATCTTACGTTTTCGCCGACAAAGACATTAAAATCAAAATTTGCCAAAATCTCATTAAAACTCCCGACGCTGACGAAATTCCCCAAATTCTAGATCATTACCATCGCGGTAAAACTAACTTACACCGTGGCATTAATGAAACAACACGTCGAATAAAAGAAAAATACAATTGGCCAGGTCTTTCAAAAGACGTTGAAAATCTTATAAAATCATGCGAAACCTGTCAAAAAGTTAAAGCCTGTAGGAAAAACCTAAACAACCCTCTTGTAATAACCGAAACTCCTAAAACACCATTTGAACGTATTAATCTCGACATTTATGAATACCCAACTAGAAATTACGCACTGACCATAAGAGATGAACTCACTAAATTTACGCAGGCATACCCTTTAAGTGACAAAACTGCCAAAACAGTAATCAACACCCTTCTATTATTCTTTCAACATTATGGCACTCCCTTAAGGATCCATGCAGATTATGGCCGTGAATTTGACAATATCCTTATGAAAGATCTTTGCGAACTCTATGAGATAAAACTAACATTTTCTAGTGTAAGCCACCCTCAATCCAATGGCTCAATCGAGAGATTCCATGCAACTTTAGGAGAAATGATTCGGGCTAATCAAGCCGAAAATCCAAACGATCACCCTTTCAACATATTACCATATGCTGTTATTTGTTATAACAACACAAAAAATAAAACACACGGATTCACACCATATGAGCTTATTTTTGGGCATACGTCCTCCAGACCTCCTGAAACCATCTATAATGAAAAAGCTTTAATATCTAAATATGTACGAGACTTAAGCAATCGAATGCAATACTTCTATAAAGTTGCACGATCTAAAACTGATAGAAAAAAAGAAAAAGCTAAGGAACGTTTTGATCAACATCTTTCCCAAAACCCTCCAAACTATCAAGTAGGTAATAAAGTATATATTAAAGAATCTCAAATTGCAAATAAAGCAGCGAATAAGTTTAACGGACCCTTTGAAATTCTCGAAATTCTTAAAAACTCAGCAATTGTATTAAATCCCCAAACAAATCAAAAATCAAAAATAAATTTTGATAGAATGAAACCCTATCATGAGTAAATTCTCTTTCAGATTCTTCGGACTG
The DNA here is from genome assembly GCF_022605725.1 of Anthonomus grandis grandis. Lineage (NCBI taxonomy): Eukaryota > Metazoa > Arthropoda > Insecta > Coleoptera > Curculionidae > Anthonomus > Anthonomus grandis. The sequence goes on along the minus strand of NC_065567.1, from coordinate 4,959,465 downwards.
TTTCCAGTCATCCTTTGCCAATATTCCATAACACCGATCAACAATACCATTGGAATCTTCTTTCACGAAGAATCAAAATTAAAAATTTCTAATAACAAATGGACCCTTCTTGTTTATAAAGATTTAGAACTAATAAAAAATACAATAGAAAATAATGATAAAATACTAAACAACCTGTTAAACACCCTCGATGAAGACGTACCTCGAATGTTAGCTTTTAAGACGGAAGTCCAAACTCACGTTAGTCTCCTTAGACAAATATCAAACTCCATAAATCAAAAATACTCAGACATTATGGTTGACACACGCAAATACATTTTTAGAGAAAAACGTGGATTAATAAACGGTATGGGATCAATTTGGAAATCCATAACTGGAAATCTAGATGCCTCAGACGGTGAATATTTTAATGAATGGATAGACAAACTAGCACGTGACGAACATGAACTAGAGAACCTCTTAAAAAATCAAATTTCCGTAACAACCTCAGTAATAAAGAACTTTAACGCCACCATCCAAAAACTTCAAGTTGACGAGGAAACATTTAATAAAGATATAGAGGAAATTAGGAATTCAATAATGGATATTTCTGATCAGCTTAAATACTACTCATCCCAAATCGCAATTTTAAACATTTGTGAATCATTAATGGAGAGTTATTCATTTATTGAAAACTATCTTAATGATGTCATAAATGCAATAACTTTCGCAAGATTAAAAATACTACATAGTTCAATCATCACCCCGCAAGACTTAATTGAGTCCTTAAAGCACATATCACAATCATTACAAACCAATAACCTTCCATTACCAATCTACACTTCTAGTGTGGCTCAATATCTCGATATAATAGAACTACAAGCATACCAAATAGATTCTAGAATAATTTTTGTTCTCAACATACCACTGGTAGATCCTGAAAAATATACTTTGTTTAATTTGTATCCAATTCCAATATTGGATAGTCGAACAGGTCTTCATCATATTTTAACTACATCATATAAACACATTGCGCGAAATGATGATTCACTGTTGTATGTAACAATCCGGAACCTAGCAACATGTAAATCTCTTGAAGGAAGAACAAAACTATGTTCCAGTATTCTTCCATATCCAATAGACACAGACGCCATCTGTGAAGCCCAACTCCTCAGACAACTAAGTAATCTACCCAGGACATGCCAGACTTCCATAATACTTGCAAAAGATTACAACATCCAAGAAATTAGCCAAAACTTATGGCTAATAGCCGTTGCTGACCCTCTTCCCATAACAATCAAATGTGGTACCAGAGATATCGTCACGAAAATCACTAACAACAATACACTCTTGAAACTCCAACCTGAATGTAATGCATTTGTTGGCAGTACGAGAATCCACGCCCAAAAACAGATTGACACACATGACAACATCACTTATAGCAGTCATCCAGTTATTATACCCTATAGCTGCTGTGACCACATACCAGAAAAAATACATTTGCCCGATTTGAAACCACTTAAACTGAATAAATTGAACGTAGAGGACCTCAACATAGCACAACATAAGCTAAACCAATATTCTGACGAACTAGACCGGCTCATAAAGCAACCTTTTGTTAACAAACACATAAGCTGGTTTACTATTGTAACAATAATCTTGATTGTAGTATTGCTCATCCTCTACATCACCTGTAAATGCAAAAAACGAAGAAATCTCAAAATAGGAATCGCCACTTCAAGCGATGACTATCCTCCTTCACCACCTAAGCATCCAGGCAATACTTTTACCAGACAATGGAGGAAGATCCTCCCCAGAAGAAGACCAAGCATCCATATTGGAGATCTCGTAGAAGAGGGAGAAGAACTAGAGCTCAACCCGAACAAACAGATGTGTTAAAAAGTTGCTGTCACCCATCAACTTTTTTCTTAATGGGGGAGCTGTTATATCCGATTTTCCCACAACAAATGTCACCTTCACAAAGTCACCCAGTCCTTGGTTCTCACCGGATCAAATAACACTTATCTAAACCAGATAAGTCACTTCCCAGACGCCGGATCAGCAGACACCCACACACACGGTCAACCAAGATGCCTGTTCCCACTGAATCGGCATATTTTACGTATAAATAGGATAACAAAAACTATTGTATAAGATTTAATTAGATTAGACTCTTTAAGTTAAGTCATGATACTGTAATTTTTGATTTTATATAATAAAAATATTTTTTTAAAAAGTTAATTTTAAAATCAGTGATATAACATGTCTATATGTGTTTTTTGTGAGGAATCCATACCATCACGAAAAAAACTGCCATGTAGTGAATGTAAAAACGCTTCGCATATCAACTGCGTTCACAAGTCCGTCGATGTTGCCAATTTGATTTCTGAAGTAAGAGATTTATCCTGGAAGTGTGATGAATGTGTTTCAAAATGTATTTCCATTGACCAATCACGTTTAAAACTTCTCGTAAATGAGCATGTACAATCATCACTGGCTTCTATTACTGCTGCTTTTGAATCTCTAAAATCTGATTTAGTTACTGTAATCTCTGAGAAGATCTTAAGTGTCAAGTCGGCGACTACTGCACCGGTGAGCTATTCAAGTATAGCAAAAAATAACACTCAACCTGCTGTCTTGGTAGTGCCAAAGAACCAAGCCCAGACCACTGAAAAGACCAAGGAAGATATGACCCATCGAATTAACCCATCGGAATTGAATTTACAGTTAACCAAAGTAAAAGCGGTTAAAAATGGTTCCATTGTCGTAGGCTGTAAAAGTCAGGAAGAAAACAAAAAGTTTAGAGAGATGGCTCAAGAAAAGTTAGCTGATTCCTATGAAATTAAGGAGCTTTACGGAATTAGTCCTAGGGTTCGTATAGTAGGTTTTAGGGAAAATTATAATAATGACGAATTTCTTAATTTAATTAAACAAATAAATAAAGATGTATTTTTTTCTGAATCCATATGTAATGTTTTTAAAATATGTACGACAAAAAAAAGCGACAAGGTATTTCAGGCTGTTGTTCAATTAGATAGAGCGACATATGATAGGATCATAAAGGTGGGCACTGTTTTTGTAGGATATGATGCGTGCTCTGTATTTGATGGTGTTGAAGTAAATCGCTGCTTTAACTGTAATGAATTTAACCATTCTTCAAAAAATTGCATTAAAACTCAAATTTGTCCCAGATGTAGTGAAAATCACTCAGTAAAAGAATGCAAATCTTCCACATTAAAATATTCTAATTGTGTTAATCATAATTCTCATAATCGTGGCAACACTGTCAAATCGGATCATGCTGCTTGGGATATATCGGTCTGTTCGGTTTTCAAGAATGCGTGTGCAAAACTACGGGCAAATATTCTCGGCCAATAGCAATTAATCGATAATTTCATAGGTCAAGGTGCTGCTTCTGTACCTGCCCATCTAACGATTTTGAACTATGCTCCTGCATTGACCCCGCCCGTATTGATGGCGCCTACTGCGAGGAACCAAAATTATTATACTGCACCGAGTACCGGACTTAGTAAGCGCTTTTTGGTCTATTATCAGAACGTACGTGGCTTGAGAACAAAGACTGCAGATTTATTAAATAGCACCTCTGCGTGTTGGTATGATCTAATGGCGCTTACTGAGACATGGCTCGATTCGTCAATATCTGATGGTGAGGTGGTTGCGGCTGTGTACAATGTCTTTCGAGCCGATAGAGATTTTCTAAATACGGGAAAATCACGAGGTGGGGGCTGTCTGATAGCCGTTAATAAAAAGTTTAATGCTTTTAAAATAGATGTAAATCAAAGTGTTGATCTTGAGCCCGGTATAGATATTGTTGGTGTTAAGATTGTATTAGATTTCTCGTCAATTTTAGTTTTTGCTGTATATCTTCCTCCTCCAGTATATCCTGAAACTTTGGAAAATCTGTTTGAGTGTCTAACATCCCTTGACTGCATTTTTGGTAATAATATTTGCATATTGGGTGATTTTAATCTACCTAATTACGTTAACTGTAACAATTCTCAAGATAAGCATATTTTAATACTGCAAAACTTTATAACTTTTCTTAATTGCAATCAAAGCAACTCTATACAAAATTCAAATAACAGAATTCTTGATTTGGTCATAAACAATAATGAAAATTGCATAGTGGAAAAATCTTTGGATCCGTTGTTAACCGAAGATACTCACTATCCTGCTCTTGATATTTCGTTAAAATATTGCCACTCTATGAATTTTAAGCGTAAGACACTTTTTAACCTACAAAATGCATTTAACTTTAAAAAGCTAATTTTCCTAATTTATATGATGCCTTTTCAAAGACTGATTGGTCATTTATGGAAGCTACGGTTTCTGTGGAGCATCAGTTTAAGGTCTTTTATGATTTAATATTAAAGGAATTGGACAGTTTTGTACCAAAATATCCCAATATACCTAGGAGAAATTTTCCACCTTGGTTCACAAATAGTATTATAAGGGATATAAAGCTTAAGAGTTTGCATTACAACAAATTTAAAAAATATGGAAGAACCGATGATATAAACACGTTTAAATTGTTACGCAATAAATCTAAAAGAGATATATCTAAATCTTACTATCAATACGTTTCAAATGTAGAAAGCAGTATCATAAATAATCCTAACAAATTTTGGAGTTTTATAAAGAATAAAAAAAATACAAGAGATATTCCTAAAGATATGTTTTACAAGGACACTCCTATAAAGGGCACCCTTGAAATAGTTAATTCCTTCGCTGACTACTTTAAACGATCTTTTTTAAATAATAATTTACACCCTAATTCTCAGCATACCCCAAATAACTCTCTTAATATAAATATTTCTTGTTTTTCAGAACGCGAAGTACTCAATGCTTTAAACAAATTAAAACCTAAATTTACAACAGGACCGGATCTTATTCCTGCATTTATTATTAAGGACTGTAGGCATATACTTGTAAAGCCTTTACTTGTTTTGTTTAACAACTGTCTTTTATCGGGGTCTATTCCTGCATTATGGAAAGTTTCCAAGGTTTGTCCTGTATTTAAAAAAGGTAATAAGTCCGATATATGTAATTATAGACCTATATCTATAATTTGCAATTTTTGTAAAGTTTTTGAATTTTTAATTCACGATAGAGTTTTTCCGTTAATCAAAAATATTATTATTCCCCAACAGCACGGATTTTTTAAAGGAAGGTCTACGAGCACAAACCTTTTGCTTATAACTCAGAATATTGCTGAGGCAGTTGATAATGGGGAACAAATGGATGTTATATACCTGGATTTTAGCAAGGCTTTCGATCAATTGAATCATAGTTTAATTGTTGATAAGCTTAGTAATTTTGGATTTTCAGCTGTCTCTCTTCAATTGTTTCGCTCATATCTATGTGGTAGAAGTCAGTACGTGGAGTTATACGGCGAAAGGTCAAGCTCCTATGATGTAGTTTCTGGTGTCCCGCAGGGATCTGTGCTTGGACCGCTACTGTTTAACTATTTTATTAACGATATTGGTGATAAATTAGATTGCGATTTTTTACTTTATGCAGACGATATCAAGTTATATAATAAAATAAGAAATCTCGCAGATTGTCATTGATTGCAGTATAATCTTGACTTGGTAAATGCTTGGTGTGTAGAAAATGGTCTAAAGTTGAATGTTTCTAAATGTAATGTTATGACATATACCAACAAATTAAAACCGTTATTATTTAACTACGCTTTAAATACGACTACATTAATACGCACAAATTCTTTTAAAGACTTGGGAGTGTACTTTGATACCAAACTGTCTTTCTCATACCATATTGACACAGTAGTCTCAGAAGCGTCAAAATCATATGGATTTATTTATAGAAGCACTAAGGATTTCAGAAATCCAGATGCCATAAAAACATTATATTTTGCATATGTACGATCGCGATTGGAATATGCTTCGGTGAAATGGTCGCCGGCTTATAATGTACACATTAGCAATCTAGAGCAAGTGCAAAGGCGCTTTTTAAAATACTTATGTTTTAAGTGTGATAATGTATACCCACCTCAGGGTTTTCCACATGATGATCTGCTCCAACGTTTTAATATTTGTTCCCTAGAAACTCGACGAACCTTTTCTGCTCTTATGACATTGCATAAATTACTTAATTATCTAATCGATAGTCCGCCATTAGTGTCAAAATTATATTTTTTTGTGCCTCGCCTCAATAATAGACATCATACCACGTTTCATCTCCCTACTCCTAGAACAAATCTACTTAAATTTTCACCAATTTATACCATGTGTAGTATTTACAATAATGATGCTCATTTTGACATTTTCAATATTACAAAGGAAGCCTTATGTCGCACACACAGCACTAACACTAAGCCACAAGTAACCTGAGTTTGTGTTAAGCTATTTTTTGTAAATAATATAGCCATTTCCGTTAATAAAAATTGAGGTTTATAGTCAGCACATTAGGTTTTGATCGTTTTTGTTACTTATTTTCTATGCCTCTTATTACTTTTTATGCAATTTTTTAGTTAGTTTTAGTTAGCTTAGAAGATTTTTGTAACAAGTTATAGGTATATACATTTTTCTTAGTTAGCATAAGTTATATTTATGTATTTGAAGGTCTTTCCTGCCTTGTAGATGGGTATTTATTTACCTGTAAGGCTTGTATTGTAAAATAAATAAATAAATAAATAAATAAGCGGCGTGTAGTGCTGAAAATTTATTAGACCGATAGAGCATTGTCCGTTATCATGGCTACCAAATTTTCAAAAAAATACTACATTTCATTTTCCATATACGGCTAACGTACCATCGGTCGTCAATCATCAATTAACAATGAGCAATATATTAAGTTGCATCAGCTTAATGTGTGGTAATGAATTAAATCTAAATACATGATTCATGATTCATTATAAGCCACTATCATAAAATTTCGCCACCTCCCTACATGGCAAGTTTAGAGTTCGAAAGTACTAACAATAGTTTTAAAAAGTAATAGGTTATTTTTGTCCAAAAATTTGTAAACGAGCTTTGTGCTCAGTAGATGATGTTACGTTTGCGCATTTTATGTGGAATAGTTACAAATATATAATAATATAAAAGAAAAGTTCTTAAATACTTGTCTTAAAAGTTTATTTGTGTTGAGTATTATATAATTGTATACATTTTCTACTGAAAAATAATTTAAGAGATTCACATCTTTAAACTACAATATTAATGTAAATCTCTATCTTTATTGTTTGGCAGAACTTCTGCCATCCACCTCATATTCTAGGTATTAAAACCAAATAATCAATAATAAATATTAATAATTAGAAATTATGTATTTATTGAATTAGGCCTAAATATATATTAGAAATCTCATATATTATCAACTGTTAAACATCTGAATAGGTTGATATGTAAAAGAAATTCGAATATTGGATCGACATAATAGCATACAGCTGACCAAGCGTTCCCGCACGACCACAAATATGCCACACACACGTACACGTCGCCGTCACCTAATTATATAACGTTGTTATTGATATGTTGTCACTGACAACGTCCTTTGATTATATTCCATTACTGCAGCCCCTGCTAAAACATTTACATACATATAGCGTGAGTACTTTCTGATGATAACGGGATCATCTCATTATTTATGTAAGCAATACCTCCTGCTTCCTTCTATTCAAAACAAACTCGACATATAATGATATTTTATTGAGCGGCTTGCACATCAAATTTTGGAACTCACTTGCTTTTTAAAGTATTTATTCATAATACTTCTCGTCACTTAACTTATATATATATATATAAGTTAAGTGACGAGAAGTATTATGAATAAATACTACATATATATATATATATATATATATATATATATATATATATATATATATATATATATACTTATCTAGCAAAATAATGCCAATAAATTGTAATTCAGGTTTCTGATTAAAACGTTAGTTTTTACTGTCAAGTAATGATTATCAAATTGCTATTTGGTTTAGTAAATAGCAAAAATGCATATGAAGTAAAATATTAAAAAGTTTATGAAATAATATAATGATATAGGACAAACCTATCAAAAAAGAATATCCGATACCAAAAAGACAAATGAGACTCCCAAAAACTCATTAAGTCTAACATGAAGTACACTATTTCTCTATAGATGGCTTGTTAAACGATCAGTAACTCTGGTATACATTCAACTTTTAGCAAATACTTCAAAAAATACTTTAAAAATAATTACAGCAATGTTGCTTCCAAAATAAGTTTTAATATATTGTTATTGTTCAATTCTTGATATATTGCTTAGTAGTATAAGGATAGTCATAAACATTTTGCACCTCTTTCGAATTGTATCCTGCGGCGACTTTATCTTGCATATGAAGCTTCGCATAAACAAATTTACTTGATAAGGTAAGCAGATTGTGTTAAAGAAAGTTATTCTTATTAATAATTTTCCAAATCTGATGGTGATCATTTTGATAACGTTCTCTGTAAAACGTTTTTGAGACAAGATGGTCAGTAGGTAATAATAATAATAATAATAACAATAATAATAATAATAATAATAATAATAATAATAATATTAATAATAATAATAATAATAATAATAATAATAATAATAATAATAATAATAATAATAATAATAATAATAATAAAAATAATAATAATAATAATAATAATAATTTTTTTTTTTCCCCGTGGGGGGCCGGGGTAGAATAGCCTCCTGGTACGTTCTGCCTGTCGTAAAAGGCGACTAAAAGAACAACCTGGACCACCAGGGTTAAATGGTGGTACACCCATGGAAATGGAGACACGAAACGAAAGATGCCTCGGAGAAAGGTCGCTGCCTGGGGATCGCCAGGGCATGTCTGGAGCCGGCGCTGGACATGACAGTATGCGGACCGTCGGTGGCAGGGAGTTAAGGAGGCGGCAACCTGTCATTCAAGAAACTACACCTCCTCCTCTTCAACAACAAAACGACCAGGAGGGCCCAACACCATCACGAGCCCCCCTCGCTGAAGGTGCTGCGCAGGAAATTCAGCCAGCGCTCACCCAGGCGGGACTACAAAGACAGCGCATGAAATGGACATCTGCGATGAATGAAACCGTCATGCGCAGCTTTTATAAAGTGACCAACCTGGGACGAGAAATGATCGGCTACAGACAACCTTTACATGCCGAATTTAGGAAAATCTATCCACATCTCCAAGTTACCGAACAGAGAGTAGCAGACCAGTATCGGGTAATAATGCGTAACCACCTAATTCCAGAGACAAGACTCAATACCATTAAAGAAGAAATACAAGCGCAAACTAATAACGAACAAGACCCCGCTAACAATGAACCAGCTGAGGAGCAACCTGTAATAGAAAACGTATTAAATAACACACAGGAACTTAACACTACCGAAAACACCCAAGAGGACAATTCTGAGCTATATCACGAACTATCTGCAGAAATGGCACGTGCGATGCTAGAATTTGAGGGAACCAACCCACTGATAAGACCCAAACTTCCAAAAGTAAACTCTTCAAAAAAACTAGGTCAAATTATGGAACTTTTAAACACCAAAATTCTTCCACCTTATCTTTTAAATATTAATAACATGCAATCTCTTCACCTTTTAGTTTATAGCGCAGCAACTGCCGTTGCTAAAACCATGAAGATAAGGATCCACAATGACTCTGCAAGAACCGAGCTCCCGATACCGCCATGGGAGACCAGACTTCAACGAAAAATTCAGAGGTTTCGAAAAGATATCGGCCAACTAACAGAATATCTGAGGGGTACACGAACAAATAGACTAAAACAGAAAGTTGATGAAATTTTGCAGAGAAACAACATCCACACTCGGCATGAACCAGAATCTTGCATCGCCTACGAAGATACAAGACCAGTAATAACCGAAAACGTGACAATCTTCGTTTTGAAAAGGCCGAAAAACAATTTTATAGAGAGCTAAATTCAAAATCAGATCACCCAGATAAGCAATACCCCACGAAAGAACAAATTCAAGATTTTTGGGCCAAACAACTTGCAACTCAAACAACATGCAATATCAACGCAAGCTGGGTTACTAAAGAGAAACAAAATAGTAATAAATATAACCAGATAGAATATCGACCACTCTCACGAGATGTGTTCAACCAGATTATCCAAAAACTGCATAATTGGAAATCACCTGGCCCAGATGGAGTTCATAACTTTTGGCTAAAGAAACTACGGAGTGTGCATCCTAAACTCTCAGAATTAATTAACCACGTTATTCTTAACCCACAGGAAATGCCAGCGTTCCTAACGCAAGGAGTAACCTATCTACTGCCTAAAGACCAGAACAACACACAAGATCCGTCTAAGTACCAACTGGTAACGTGCCTACCTACTTTGTATAAAATTATCACTTCATGTTTAACACAGCGCATTTATCAACACTGTGAGAAAAACAACATCATAGCCGCACAACAAAAAGGATGCGCTAAAGGGTCTATGGGCTGTAAAGAACAACTTATTATCGACTCTGTCATCAACAATCAGGCATATCACAACAAGAGAAATATTTTTACTGCCTACGTCGACTATAAGAAAGCCTTCGACTCAGTACCACACGAATGGCTTATAAACATATTAAGAGTGTATAAAGTTGATGGTAATACTTTGTCTTTTCTAGAGAGCGCTATGACAAGTTGGAGAACAACGATCCAGCTCGAAGTACAGGGTAAAAGCACAGTAAGTACAAACAACATTCCAATTCGAACAGGAATCTTCCAAGGGGACTCACTATGGAGTCCATTATGGTTCTGCCTTGCTATGAATCCTCTTTCGAACCGTCTTAACTCTACCAACTATGGGTTTAGCATCCGAGATAATAACACCGAGATTGCAAAGTTAAATCACTTACTGTATATGGATGATTTAAAAATAATGGCTGCAACTAGGAACCAACTAAACCAAATGCTGCATATAGTAGAAGAGTTGTCCAATGACATCGGCATGCAATTTGGACTAGATAAATGCCGTACTCTCAATATAATCCAAGGAAAAATTCAGCCAGGAGAATATCAGATGCAGAATGTCCAGTCCATCGAGGCCATGGGCGAACATGAAATTTACAAATACTTGGGGATGAAACAATCACAAACGATTGAACAACAAACAATGAAATGCGAACTGACTAACGAGTTTGTGAAAAGGGTAAGACAAGTTTTGAGAACCAATCTCAACAGCAAAAATATGTTTAAGGCACTTAACTCCTACGCATGTTCAGCTCTTAGTTATTCCTTTGGGGTAATTAATTGGAGTAGGACAGACATAGAAAGGCTACAAAGAAAAGTGAGGACCCTACTTACTAAAACGCACAACCACCACCCTCGAAGTGTCACTGAAAGAACAATGCTTCCCCGCCACCTTGGAGGAAGAGGATTAATAGATCTGGGTAAACAACTTGAAAAACAGATCACTAACTTAAGATCCTATTTTGACAGGCAAGGAGAAAATTCCACGCTGCATCGCGCAATAAATCAAATAGACGATTCCACTCCACTACAACTTAAGAGCGAGGAAGCGCGCAGCTACCATCATACGGACCAGGAAAAACTCCGCATCTGGATGGAGAAGCCCCTTCATGGGCGGCATCCTAATGAGATCAGCCAAAATCATGTCGACACTGCTTCGTCGAACTATTGGTTGGTATCAGGCAAGATGTTTCCAGAAACCGAGGACTTTCTACTCGCCATCCAAGATCAGGTTATACCAACATGAAATTATCTCAAGCACATCGTCAGAGATCCGTCCGTACAAAACGACAAATGCCGGTATGAATGCCAAACATCAAAGACAATCCAGCACATAATACGGCCTTTGCAGCGACAGAATACAAAGAACGGCACGACTCAGTTGGGAAAATTTTACATCAAGAGTTGGCAATGAAGTTGGAACTTATTACAACACAGAAGGTTCCGTATTATAAATATACTCCAGAACCCGTAGTGGAAAATGACCGATATAAGTTATATTGGGACCGCAGTGTACTTACCGATCAACATGTAAGGCATAATAGACCAGATCTTATTTTAATAGATAAAATTTCCAGGAAAACAACTCTAATTGACGTAGCCATACCGAACAACAATAATCTGCAAGAGAAACACACTGAGAAAATCGCCAAATACAGAGATCTAGAAATTCAAATCGGAAGGCAATGGAGAATGGATAATGTTCAGACCATCCCAATTGTTATATCGACAACGGGTGTAATACCGAAGAGTCTACTGGAATACCTTAAACAACTAGGAACTGGCGAACATCTATATAAGCACATGCAAAAGGCAGTACTACTGGCAACTGCTCGCAGCACCCGGAAATTTCTAGGAGATAACTCTACATTTCAGGTCACTTAAGGACACCGAAAAGGCCCCCACAGACCACAGAGCTTAATCCTTTTGATATCGCAGGTATCTGGGATAAGTAAATGATCCCTCCCCCCCTTAGAGGGAGTGCGAGCCTTAACTGCATGTAAATAATAATAATTATAATAATAATAATAATAATAATAATAATAATAATAATAATAATAATAATAATAATAATAATAATAATAATAATAATAATAATAAGCAAGACCAAGAGAGGCAGAGAGACAAGAGGCCAAGGAAAACGACGCATGAAATGGATTATGATCTTTTACTCAAATGCCTGAAATTGCAGCTGTCTCAGAACAACAGAGAACTGCAGATTATAGGGCAATACTAGTATGAAATCTACGTCCTTTTACAATACAACAATGCAATACGCGTAAATGACATAGACATTGTAAATAGATGACTTCCTACAAATACACAAACAACTACAATTGGAGAAGAAATTCAAAACCGAGGCTGTGAATGTATGCCATTTGTAGCTCAGCTATCCGGACTGGGAATCTCTAATACTAGTTCTAACTCTTGCTCCAGCTCCACCGCTTCCAGCAATTTCCCGGGGAAATCAAAAGCCTGCCGCCATCAATAATTAAAGAAGAATAAAGAGAAAAATGGAAAAGTAAAACCCTTGCTAAGTTTCATTCTCTATCCATCAAAATCTTGGGCATCCTGCACCAGAATTATGAATTAAAGGGTTCCCTAAAGGAACAAGATTAAGGACTATAAATTACAAACCATATTGGCCACTTCCTGCTTCACAAACTTCGGAAATAAAAAACTGACCTTTTACGTGCGCTCCTACCTGCAACACGGGAACAAGTCGTCGAAAAATGGACCAGTACCGACTAAATCAGTAACGATCCCACCTTTCGCCTGAGCTGTCATTATCAGCCAATCAAAAAATATTAATTAAGACCAATCAGAAAAGTGAAGGACCGTCAACAGAAAGCATGAATAATTAAACCAGGAGAGTGATGCGTTACAGTAGTAATGTGTTATTGACAGGGTGAATTTAAAGAAATATGGATAAAAGAAGTTGACTGAAATTATTAATGTAATTATTGAAATTAATGAAATATCAATGGAACGTTAGTGAACATAAAGAGTAGAAAAATAAAACGCTACAATTTATCAAGGAGAGAGCGCTTTGTGGTTTTTTCTCGTACCGAACCTCTTTCCAGCCTCGTTGAACTGTAGTGGATTTAAATTTGGAACTGTAAGAAGATCACTAATAGTTATTAACCTGTTTTACAAGAATGGCCTGAAAGTATACGCTATCACACAACAACACCTAGAGTCAATCATGCGGCTCATTTCCAAGATTAGTGGTGATATAGGTATAACATTGGGAGTTGACAAATGACAAACAGTTACTGTGAAAAAAAGTAAACTCCCAGAGGGTCAACTCTAATTTTAAGTTGATCATGATACTATCATATCGGCCATGACTAAGACATATAATCTAGGATACCTTTAAACAAATCGTATTGAACGCAAGGTAATCAAAGAAAAAGAAGTAGTTTAAGAAGTTTCGAGACAGGCTTATATCACTTCTTATAACGGGGCTGAATTCATTGCGACTTACTAATGCAATAAATAGCTATGCCATGCATTCATTCTCCTACCCATTTGGAGTCATTTATGGGACACAGACACAGCTAGAAAACATCAACTGACTCATAAAAACAAAAACGAATTCACATAGAATGCTCCACACAAGGCTTCCAAAGAACGAATAACACTGCCACGTGAACATGAAGGCAGAAGCATTTTTGACCTAATTCAGCAACGATGTTACATCGTTAGCGAAATACGTATCGAGAGTAAAATAAAGAGTTTTGATTAGTGGTAAATCTGTCTCTGTAATTTGAGTGTCACACAAAGGTTTTAACCATAGGACTAATGAAACCATAGAAGATATTACATCTGGATGCACATAATTAGCAAACACAAAGCTACTGAAGACACAAATTTAATCATGATACCGATATACCATACTGCAAGTTAAACCTACCACCATTCATTTATTTATTGGGACAAAGGACTAATCATACAATCGAACACACCACACATAACAATTGTTTATAAGGTAACAAAAAATGCTCTGCTCGTTGATATTTTAATCCCTGACAGACACAACATCGAGAGTCACGAAAATTAAAGAGAAAATTTACAAATACGAACCTCTTAAACGCAAAATCAGGGAACGCTGGAAGCTTGAGCTGTCGAAATTTTCCCGTTAGTGATATCAGCGGTTGGTCGAATCCCAAAAAACCTGAAAAAAACTTAGTTAAACTAACTAAAATAACAACTTACAAGAACAAAACAAGCATATTTTAAATACTACAGAAAAACAATTTAAACAAATAATAGAAAATAATTATGTGACATCACATTTCATATAGATAGAATAGTCACTTATAACTGATCAGACATAACTTTTACTCTAAAGGAAAAATAGAACTACTTATCTGATCTACATCGCATCAAAAATACACAAAGTATACAATTAAAATGAAGTAACTGTGGAAATAGGATAAAGTTAGAATAGTACCTTTAGTTGTACGACTCACTAGAGTCACTATTAAACACTTCACGGATAATCTATAGAAAATTAAACTTTACCAGACACATTTTCACAAAGCAACAATACACACATGTAACTCGATCAGGTAAATCCTTAATCTTTTATATAACTACAATATATTACAATACACTTTACGGTACTTGGTAATAACTATAGCATAAAGAGGAAAAACCAGTTAAATATGATATGATATATCATATGAGAATAAAACAGTACATGCTAATAATAAAATAACCATAAATATAAAATTAGAACTACAGAAGAGTTCAACAGTGACATAGATGGAATTCCAAAAAAGAAAAATGTAAATCATTAAATTAAAGAAAGGCAGAACAAAAACATAAAGAGAACAAAATATTAAATAAGAAATTTATAGGAACAATGCCATACATACAAATACCAGAGATTTCAACAAAAGACAAGGAATGAACTCCAAGAATATAGTAAACGCCATTAATACTTACACAATACCTCTTTAAATTTACTTATTTGGCATTATGAAATAGTCAAAAACACACAAAAGAACTAAACCAGATAAATATTGAAAACACCAGAAGCACCACCTGGAAACGTGTCCTTAAACTATGGATCGTTCATTCTCTAACTCCAGGGTTTAAACGATGAGAATGATTAAATATAAATATCGATGTTTGGTAGCCAAGGGAAAAAGTAAAAAGTCGGTTGAATAGAGATGTTTAAACATTCTACAGCAAAAGCTGTAGTATGCTGTCTGCTTTAGATCATTAAAAAAGATCATTTAATAAAAAAAAAATATTGAAAAATAATTTTAAGAAGTGAAGAGAGCAGAGCGAGAGACATGTAATTCATAACTTATTGATCAATAATAACAGAGAAATCCTATTTGGCTCTTTTTCCTTATACTCTACTCTGCAGTTCTTTATGCATTTATCTATAGAAATGATCATTATTCAAAACCATATTATACCATTATTCACAATATTGTAACGAAATTCGGGAACACACTTTTATTGTCAACGTCAAAAACACTAACCTAACTCGCCTTGACTGTTGTTTAATTGTTTCCAAGGTAAAAACTGACTAAACAATTAAAACTGAATGAATTGTCACGAAGCGCGTCCTTTTTAAAACCCGATGGAACAGTTTCGAAATATTTGGAATTACCTTCATTGTTTTTTCCGAAAGAGACCAATATAGTAAGTATACAAATTCTAGAACATTAGAACTACAGGGATTTACAATAATATAACCTACATAACCTAAATTGGGGCCAAAATGGGGCTCTCCAACAAGATGAATTACTTAAAAACTAAAACTATAGAAAAAAATAATAAACCAAACGTAAGTAGAACCCTAAAGAAACCCTACGACTCAACTATAATTACAGAATACTAATAAAAATAGTACAAAAACTAGGAAATTAATTAACGTATTTACATTTTCATGATAATATATTATAAAAAAATATTATTGATAACACATGACTTATAAGAGTTTTGACTTTTTGTTTGCCTACCCACTGGGATATGTTTTGCAATAGCGATGGAAACGTATTCTGGTGATTTCATATTTTATTTAATTTAAAGTTGGATTGAAGTCTTGAAGACGTTTTTTAACTTCACTAATAAACTACTAATAAACAAGCAGGATGCCCTAAACCAATTGTGGAATCCGCTTTTAAGCTAACTAAATTTAACTAGGTATGGAGTTACTAATAAAAACAACAATAGAGAATTTGTCAGGCTTAAACATTCAAAGAATAAGATCTCTTCTAAAAACAAATCTTGCCTAGGGTCATAAACACATATTGTAATACTGCATTAACCTATTCCTTGTGTATTGTAGGATGATTTTAAAATATATAAAAAAAAAATAATATATTCTAAAACTTAAAACAATGTGAACTTCGGAAATATAAAGAAACAGCACTAAAGCTATCGAGCTAATGATCTAGTCCAATCTATATTAAGATAAGGCATATTGGCATGGGGAGGAGTTTAAACTAACCTCAGACCAATAGCCATATTACAACAAAAATTTGTAAAAGTAATGCTCAAAAAAATATTTGAAATCTCAGCTAAGAGCTTTTTGCAAAATATAACGTTTAACATAATTCAAGTATATGCTGAATCATTAGTTAAATATCAACAAACTCAACCCTTTATCCAAAATAAAGAAAGAATTCAAACAGTTTGTTTTAAACCTAAACTTGGAAAATTTCGAAAATGTATTAAAAAGTGGTAGTTTTCTATAGTCTTTTTTGATCTAACAAAACAAATGCAAAAGTCGTCATTAAGTAAAATATAAACTTTTATTTTTTGTCTCCCACTTCGAATGAAAAAAAATCTTATCTTTTATAATTTAAACTTTTGATTGCATTTTACATCTTTTTTTTTTGTTTTTTATGTTTTTTTCTTGTAGGTACTTTTTTGAATTTCTCGATTTAATTCCTTTTTTATTATTAACACCCACGCACAGATCCATAGTCTAAGTGGATCTTTATTTCTATATGTTTATTGGCTATTGTTATATCAAACAATATTTAACTTTATTTATTTATTTTACATTATATTGTATTATTTGTTAAAAACTGTACTTTGGCAATAAATATATATTTACATTTCCATTTAAAGGCTTAAAATCGCAGGCACTAAATATTTAAAGCAGAGATCATTCAATGCTGCACCTAGGGGCTCTTTGTTTCCTAAGTTAATAAGGTCACAATAAAACCATCGCAGCGAGTGGTTAGCGAGAACCTAGTTTAATCCTCTTAATTAACTTAACATGGGAACAATTGTCCACTTACCATTAACAACTGACCAAAATCCCCAGTTAAAATCGGGTAAAATGCCGGACGTGATCTAACAGCACCGCTTGCACCGAAAATTAAATTTATTAATTGAGTCTTAGGCATATAGATATGTTTATTCCACTTAAAGTCAATAACAATCAATGTGGTCACAATAACTAAATAAAAACAATAATAAAATATGTTTAAAACAGGAATGGAACTTGAGATGACGGATAATGACCATTTAGGCAGGGTTAATAATACGCACGCAGCATTGCAATTAAGCATCTACAAAATAATCCTGGTAGACGCTATGGAATATATAAGAAATAACAACCACCGAGTTAGTTTTATAAGTAGCGTTATTAATTGCATATATTAACTGAGAAAAAAATAATTGACAACAATTTAATAATGACAAAAAAAACGATTTATGTGACGCTTTTTCACGATTTTTAGAATAATTTACTTGAAATTAGTCTACCATCATAATTACTAATAAATACCTAAATTGATTTCTTAGATAATTTAACAGGTCTGTGGGAATAAATTTTATCTAATCAAAGTTGCTCAAAAATAGTTTCTAGAATAATAATAATTTAATTTTTTATTTGTAAGCTATCCTATACTACTATTCTGATTACATGGTTTAATATTTTTAATTATATCTGAAATAAAATATTTATTCAAAATAAATAAAACCTAATACTACAATCTGACTTAATTAGATACCAGTATAAGTTTAATAAAATAGGTCAAAATAAACTTTTATTAAAATTGTCTAAAATACCATTAAAAAAATACACCGAAGAGAATAATATAGGCATATTCTGCCAAACGCTAAAATAATGTATTTTGTATTAATTAAATTTTAACATACATGACTTATTCAAATTGTTATTAACATGATAGGATTCCATAAAAGCCAATAATGTTAAATATGTCAGATATACAGCGAATTTACCATAAAAGGAACAAATTCATTAATCAACATTAATTTTTTAAAAGAAACACTCATACAGACACTTTATACAGGGTGTCTCACGACGAAGAGACGCGATCGATATCTCGAAAACTAATTTTTCAAAAATTTTGAAAATTTGGCAACATGGCACAGTCAATGGGGGCCACACAAATAAAATATTTTGACAGTTCTGACTTTTCCGGTTATACCGGAAGTAGGTGTCAACTTCGTTATTTTAAATGGAACACCCTGTATATTTTTACATTTTTGGCTTCAACATGAAATTCTAGGTGTATTTTGCGTATAATGTACTATACCTAAGTGTAACCCTTTTTGACATATTTTTAATTTCATGTGAAAAATTATGTTTATAAGCCCTAACATAATTACCGATTACACCCTTTTAGTAGCCTTTATTTATTAGTTAGTTTTGGTTTTATTTCAAAGGAAGGACCACTTTAAAACACTATTTCAATATGTGACTAAAAAAAGATACAGGGGGGCCAAAAACCAGCATTAAAAATTAAAATGAAAAAATCATTTAAAATCAATTTTTTTAAATGAAAATTTTTTTTTAAATTCATAAAGATAATTAAAAATAAGGTTAACTTTGTATAGGGTTATCTAGTCCAAAAATTGATAGTTTCCAAAATATTGGCAGTTTAAATTTGGCCTAATATTAAAAGCTGCATAGTAAGTAACACGGCTTAAGGATTGTTGATTGCCATTGCTAGTAACAGAAATGTCAGTATTGCTTGTAACTTCGTATTTTTTTAAAAACTAATATAACGGGGCGATCAAATTATACACACGAAGATTATTTAAATTTTTTTATTATCTATGGAGAATGTAACATAGTTTTAACAAGAACATGCCAAATAATTGCAAATAGATTCCCAGAAAAACAGAAACCATCATGTTGCGCTGTTCGGCGAATAATAGAAAATTTTACAAATTTTAACAGAGTAATAAGTTATTTTAGCAAATGTTCAAAATTTTCTCCTTGAACTTTTAATCATTTTTCACATCTGCGAATTACCTCATCATGAGTTGCCGCTCTAATTGACTCTGGAGATAAACCTTCAAATGCTTGTCTAACCCCTAACCTAATGGATTGAAATAAACAATATACTTTATTGTTCCCCAAATAAAATAATCTAGGGCAGTTAAATCCGCAGAACAAGCAGGCCACAAAATAGGTCCGTGACAATCCACTTGTCATTAAATGATGCGTCTAAGAATCTCATTATAGGAAAGATTCTGTATGGGGGTGCACCATCATATTGGTAATAAATGTTTCTGTGTTTTGCCAATGGTAAATTTATTAAATATTCTATATCCAAGCCTTCTAGAATACTTAAATATCCTTCTCCTGTAAAAATTGATATAGAACTAAAAATGTAAATGTAATATGCATCAAATGTATAAGTGACTTGCCATTTAAGTTCTCTTCGTAAAGTGTGATTTAATGGTCCAATCATTTCTAATAGAACATAAAACATTGAACTGCCAGACTTCATGATAATTTTGTGATTTCCCAGCATAAGGATTTGAATCACTCCAAACATGGGAATTATGTCTGTTAAAAAGACCATTTTTTGAAAATTTTGCCAAATCAGTCCAAATTACGTCATCCAAAAACTGAGGATTTTCCTGTACCATTGTTAAGATAAATTTACAAAACTGGATTCTTTTGGGCAAATCTGTTTCTCTAAGATGCTGAACCAAAGATATTAAATAAGAGTGGAAGTTATGTTTTGAAGGTGGTAGACAATGGTACAGTGAAAACATCTTGTCGAACTTGCATTGTCTTATTTATTTAATGTAACACGACGTTTCGGTTGGTAAGTATCTCCAACCGTTATCAAGTGTAAACTGACAGCAAACTACTATTCTATAGTCTTATATACTAGATGTGTGCAGCGGTGTGGAAAGGAAAGTCATCCGTGAAAAGAGTTGGGGGGAGGACACGCCTCTCTCTAGATCCTACACTGTCCTAAGAGTAGAGGCTTCCAGATATTGGGTAGATAACCTTATACAAAGTTAACCTTATTTTTAATTATCTTTATGAAAAAATAATAAAAATAGAAATTTCCATTTAAAAATATTGATTTTTAATGATTTTTTCATTTTAATTTTTAATGCTAGTTTTTGACCCTCCTGTATTTTTTTTAAAGTGGTCCTTCCTTTAAAATAAAACCAAAACTAACCAATAAATAAAGGCTACTAAAAGGGTACTAGTAATCTGTAGTTATGTTAGGGCTTATAAACATAATTTTTGACATGAAATTAAAAATATGTCAAAAACAGTTACACTTAGGTATAGAACATTATACACAAAAGACACCTAGAATTTTACGTGGAAGCCAAAAATGTAAAAATATACAGGGTGTTCCATTTAAAATAACGAAGTTGACACTTACTTCCGGTATAACCGGAAAAGTCAGAACTGTCAAAATATTTTAGTTTTGTTGCCCCCATCGACTGTGCCATGTTTTCCAAATTTTCAAAATTTTCGAAAAATTAGTTTCCGAGATATCGATCGCGTCTATTCGTCGTGAGACACCCTGTATATTGACATCTACAATTCTACGATATATTCTGAATACTTCTTGTATAGCATATCATATATCTAAAGTCAGCGGTTTGTCAAATTTGACGTAATAAAAAATACCTGAATTTTTAATAAATTTATTCCTCTCGTCGTAAATGTACTGTATAATGTTAGCCAGAACTGAATAAAAAGCCTTATTAGACAAAGTTTTTCGAAATTTTAAATGACCTAATATTTTAGGACCATCAAGCATTAAGTGGGAGCTTTCAAACGATGTATAGCATGAAGGGAGGTTCTATTTAAATAAATAAATAAATAAATAAATAATGACCTTATTATACCAAAATGTATAAAGGCGAAGTCTAGCCTAGGGCTAATCAACTTAACCTCTAATTACATGACCAAAAATATATACCAAATTACATAGATAGCAGTTATAGAAAGAAGATAATAGAAAACCCGTGAAATCCATAAAACCTATCTTGAGTTGGAAAATATGCAATTTTAGTTTTATTTTTTTTTAAATGGCGTCCAGCCACCATTTTGTAGTGTTTTAAAATGAGCTAGGAACCAAAAAACAGTTGCTAATGATGTGCGTCAAATTTAAAATTTTTATATAAATGCATTCAAAAGATAAGAGGGGGGGGGGACACAATTAAGAGCTGCACTGTATAATGTATATATATATATATATATATATATATATATCCGTTAGCTCTCATTAGCCAATTTTCATTACGACAATTAAACTATGTACTTGGCTCCTATTTACTTTAAGTTTTTGATTGAGGTAATTGATTTTTCTTTAACTATTAACGAAGTTTTTTCTCGAACGATAAACAGGTGAATTTGGTAAAGTTATAGCAGAACTACAAACAAGTGAATTTTGAACTAATAATTTAAACGTAAAAATTATATTACATCAAAATTACTTGACTTGAAAAACACCTATTACTTGAAAAACTGTTTTTTTTATAGTATCGGGGTACATTTTAATATATTATGATTTACTGAGGCATCGTTTCATGTTCACAGTCCTGACATTTTATCTATTATTACTTATTAACCTATATCATTATGGTCTTCCGGTATAATATCGGTATAAAATATACATGAATTGTTTTTTCTCATATTTTATTATCTGCAGCTTAAATAAAAATATCAAGATGCGGTTCTCGCAGATTTTTTAAGCTTTTACTCCTTTTTACATTAGAGCTATTCCTAATGGACAACCGGTGCTATAAGTAATATATTTACAAAGTCTAAAG
Organism: Anthonomus grandis grandis; assembly: GCF_022605725.1. Taxonomy (NCBI): domain Eukaryota; kingdom Metazoa; phylum Arthropoda; class Insecta; order Coleoptera; family Curculionidae; genus Anthonomus; species Anthonomus grandis. The sequence continues at coordinate 4,936,946 of NC_065567.1, read as the reverse complement.
TTTATACAGTGCTTTCATTTCAAAACGATTCAACCTTAATAACTTTCTTCGGTAAATGTGTAAGCAAATAGTTAGCGAAAATGTCTAGAAATAATAAATATTTTATTTACGCCAAACTTTGGTATGTCAAGTGGCTACCTCATGGTGTGATACATTATTTTAAAGGGTATTCATTATGCTATCAATGGTTGTAAAAAAAAATAAAATTGATTGACCAAGAAGCAATTAAAGTGTAAATCGGTAGGTAGAAAAACAAATTTAATTAGTTTAACGAATTCATTTTATTAAATGTTCAAAATGCGCGCCGTTATTAGCAAGACAATAAAAAAGCCTATTTTCAAACTCCTTACGAACATTGGCAAGGGTCTGCCCGCTAATTTCTCTGCATTCTTGAAATATTCTATTTTTTAAATTCTCAATACTCTCAGGTGGGGTTTTATAAACTTAGCTTTTTAAGTAGCCCCAAAGAAAAAAGTCTAGTGGGGTTAGGTCCGGAGACCGCGCAGGCCATTCGATTGCACCACGTCTGCCAATCCACTTTTCTCGAAAATTTTATCAAGCCACTCTCGAACTACCAAAGTGTAGTGCGCGGGAGCTCCATGCTGCTGAAATGTATCTTATTTTCATTCAATAATATAGCACCATGTTGATCTACTTGATTTTCCATAGATTGGATGATGGAAGGGTATATTGCATTTTCTAAAAGGTTTTAATAAATTTCGCCAGTCAAATTTTCTTCCAAAAAAAATGGCCCGATTATTTCATTCCCATAAATTCCTGCCCAAAGATTAATTTTTTGGGGATATTGGGTATGGCCTTCCCGAAAAACATGCGGATTTTCATTATCCCAGTATCTACAGTTATGTCTGTTCACCAGGCCATTTAAAAAAAAGGTCGATTCGTCACTGAAGCAAATGTTCTTTAATAAATGGGGATCGTCGTCAATTCGCTGGCACATCACTTCACAAAATTGAATTCTCCTATCAAAATCATTTTCTCCGAGTTCATGAAGAATATGAATTTTATAAGGAAAGAATTTATTTTTTTTTAAACTTTATGTACGGAACCAGTGGAAATATTTGTTAGTTTTGCGGCCTTTGGTATAGACAAAGTTGGATCCATAGCAAATTGTCCTAGTACTTCAACTTGGCATGCTTCATTGACAACTCTATTTTCATATTTTTTCTTATTGCAAATCGATCCCGTCTCTTCAAATTTTCGTATCAATTCTAATACGTATTTATGGCTCACGTTTTTATCTTGATACCTTTCATTAAATGCTCTCGCGGTTCTGCGAGCATACCGATCTTGAGCTCCATAAAGGAAAATTATTTCTATTCTTTCGGCTAGCGTATACACCATTTTACAACTCACTGTTTTAACTAAAATTGAAAAATTGCACGCATCAAACTGACAGTTTTAACAATAATAAATCGCCTGCTTTTTAAACGCCTTAAAAATGGAAGGTATTGCAGTGTTTTTTTGTACCTATTAGGTAGGTATCGCAAAAAATATAAGTGAAATAAATATACATACAAAGTTATAAGACTGCAAAGATTTTTGCAAAAAATTTGAAGACACTCTTTTTTTTCGCAAATAACGGTACACATTCTTCACATAAAAAAAAATAAATAATTTGCTTGAACTAAATGTACTGTTTGTTACCACACATTTTAACTCCTAAATTGCTTGTATTTTTTTTTGATGATCTATTATAAAAAATGTAAGAATTTTAAAATGATGTAGGTACCACACTAAAAGTATTCATTTAAAATACCAAAGTTTGCCGTAAATAAAATATTCATTATTTCTAGACATTTTCGCTAACTATTTGCTTACACATTTAGCGATTTCATTTTTTTTGGTACCGTTGAATAGAGAATTTTACGCTGCTTACTATGATGTATCACACGATGGGGGTTCCCATTTGACATATTAAAGTGAGGTTAGCTGGAGGTAAGGAGGTGATTGACAGAACTTCAGTAAATGCATAATTAAACGTCCCCCTATATATCTAATTTCACGTGTTTTTTTTTTGTTTTTTTTTTTTTTTTTTTAAGAAAGTTATTAAGGGTGGATCGTTTGGAAATGAAAGCACTGTATATATTTTGGACACTTGCGCACACCTATGGTAGCAAACCTATGGTTTTCAGTATATGAAAAATATGATTTCTCTTACGAACACCAAAAATTAGTCTCAAACAAGAGTTTTGAAGATTTGATATTCTTCTTGTTTCAATCTGATCTAAGCAAGGTCCATACATACGGTGTAAAAACATACGCCGTGGTTAAACTGTACTAGTAACAAAGACACATAATTCCCTCGTGATATCTATTATTAGAATGTGTCTCTACGTGTAGATGAGTTTTTAAGCTTAATAGCAACATGTTCTCGAAAGTGAACTGAAGAGTCGAGATTCAAGCCCAAAGACTTGAACGTTTTAGTAACATTGATAGTTAAATCTCCAACCCTAATTACAAGATTGTTCTGAGCGAAACGTCTATGGGTCTTTGCTTCCGAAAATAGGAGTAGATGATTTGAAGGTATATTACTAGATGATAGTAATTTAACATCTTAAAAAATTAGCAAGTTTTTATATATAAACTTCAGACATTGTAAATATATTACTCATAGCACCGGGTGTCCACTAAGAATAGCTCTCGGCCGTATCTCTATATGGATAGTATTAGTCTTATGGCCTAGTGAAAAAAAATTGGTATCAATATTATAAACAATGGGCGCATAGTTCTTAATATTTTTTTTGTTAGTTTAAATAAGATGGTGGGAGAAGATTAGTTCTGTTTCCATTTAAATGTGACGTCGTCTAAGGTAAAAAGGAGTAAAAGCTCAAAAAAGCTGAGAGAACCGCATCTTATTTTTTCTGTTTAAGCTGCAGATGTTACCAAAAATAATAAATAATATATAAATAGCGCTTTTGATTATGACTTATCTAATAAAATATGAGAAAAAACAATTCATGTATATTTTATACCGATATTATAACAAAATATCATAATGATATAGGTTAATAAGTAACGATAAGTAAAATACCAGGACTGTAAACATGAAACCATGCCTCAGTAAAATCATAATATATTAAAATATACTCCGATACTATTATAAAACAGCTTTTTCAAGTAATAGATGGAGATTTTAAAGAAGCAACTAAATGCTACAAAACGCTACTGGGATAATTACAATTTTGATTTAATATGATTTTTACGTTTAAACTATCGTCCTGCTATAACTTCACCAAGGCAGCGTTTATCGTTCGAGAAAAAACTTCGTTAACAGTTAAAGAAAAATCAATTACCTCAATCAAAAAGTTAAAGTAAATAGGAGCCAAGGTACACAGTTTAATTGTCGTAATAAAAATTGGCTACTGAGAGCTAACGGAAACTTCTTTTAGTTCAATATAAATAAATAGATTAATATAATCGAATATAGGTATAAAATAGATTGATATCTGTTAGAACTAGCCATTGCCGAACGGGAAGAACATAGTGAGGAGCCGTCTTGTTGGAAATATATTTCAGACGATGAGTTTCCAGATAAATGGATAGGGTGAAGGGGGTCTATAGAATGGCCTGCTAGATCTCCTGACATAACGCCGTTAGACTTTTTTCTATGCGGTCATTTGAAATCTACTGTGTTTACTCCCCAACCTGAAAGTTTGGATGAACTTCGTCAACGCATCATCGACAGCTGCCAGGATATCCCACAACATGTTTTTGAAAATGTCCGTCAGGAATTTGAACATCGCCTATATTATTGTTTGGCCAAAAACGGGCAACATTTTGAACACTTATTGAAATAAAAACTGATATTTTCATGTTTTTGTTTTCTATCTGAACAAATTAAGATAAACAAAAATTTTTCTAATTTTCTCGAAAACGGATCGACCGATTTAAAAAAATCAAACATCAAAATAAAAGACTTCGAAAGACCTTTTAAAGAAGCTATTACTCGATACCCTTGCCATTTAAAATTTTTAAGGAGATGACCCTGGGGGGCAGAGGGTAAAAGGGGGTGAAGTAATTTTAGGTTAGAAAGTTGTCCCCCTTGACAAACCTTTTGACGTATTTCGCCGTTTTTTTTTAAACAGTTGTTTTCGATAATTCCGTGGTGGGAAGTTTTCAAATGAACACCCTGTATAATGTAGTGCAACAAAAAGGGATACAGAAATAAACCACTAATTTAAATAGTACATATCCGCTGAAATATAAAAAACTTAGATAACGAACTGAACTATTAACCGGCCTCCCATCAGCGACACGGCTCTATATACTGGCTTATATACTCGGCAGACCGTGGCTTCGGAATACTTGATAGATATATGGATTCACAGAATATTTATGGTTAATTTAGAAAAGTGGTTCTATGGCTGCAATAAAAATTTTAGGTAATCATAATCATTGTAATTCTTAAGTGATAATCAATTTCGTTATCTGAAATAGAAATTGCGCCCTCGAGCGGTGGTGTAAAGAACTTAAATCATTTAGACCTATTTTTCATGGTCTCTTTGACAGCAGATTTTTTTTTGCAGGCCTTATGACTAATACTTTCCAGGATACAGCTGAGAGGCAATGTTAGTAGGACACCCGGTATAATTTTATATTTAAATAACATTCTTAGGTCACTTAAATGTTATGTGTTTAGTCTAATGCTATGTTTACATTACGTAACATCAGCAATATTAAAATAAGTAAATCTATCGTCAATATACTGAACTACGCATTGAAACAAGTAACAAAATATTTAATGATGCTTTTCGTTAAGATAAAGAGTTAACCGCTAAGATAAGAAGTTAAGGTTGTATCACACAGGTGATATAATATATGTTTCCCTAGTATAGGTCCTTTATTTTATCCCTTAAAAGTAGATACTAGAACTGATTACACAAATTGGATGTTCGCTCCTATTTGTGATCCGTTAGGTATTAATTCTTTTTCTTTTGCTTTGGGTTTCTCAAAACAGGCTAATAAACAAGACCAAAATATCCCGATAAATCTTTTTTTTTACTGAAAAATTAAGTATAGTCAAAACAATTGACTAATGTCATTGGTATGCAAAACTTAAAATTTTTTGTAGCGAAAAGTAGCCAGCCTGGAATTGACATAGTGTGCATACGATGTTTCCTCGAGCTCTATTAGTGCGGAAAACAAACCCCGAGTCCATAGTTTAGATTGCCCAGGAGACTGTATATCGTCCAAAACTCTATTACTGTAAAAGCAGAGCAAATCTCTAATATTCTATTAATAAAAATTAATATATGAGGTTTATAGCAATTCTATGTATTTGATCAAGTTAATTTTATTTTTATTATTATTCCATTTTATCTATTTTGTTTTAATGATTTGATGGGGCTGTCAAACAAGATAAATTACTAAAAACTAGATCCTATAGGTCAAAATAATCAATTCAAATTATAAAATAAGAGCAAAACATAAGAGATACAATACAAAAACTATGAGAGTAATAAACGTATTTAGATTTTCATAACAATGTTTTAGTTTCGTCTTTGATTATACCGGTTTAAGTTAAACTATATGCCCGTGGTAACATTCGTTGGTAAAATGCTTATTTTATCTATCTATTTGTTATCTATGTTTATTCCTCATTTTTATCACCCTGGTCCATCTTTGGAATTTCGAGTAGCACTTTTTTTTGTGCTCTCGTTCAGCATCGATGGAACAGAGAGAAGAAGTAACCTATTTGCGTATTTATGTTACCGAAAGGTACAATAGGGTAAACTATCCCGTTTAAAATATATTATCGATTTGCATATGGTCTTTCGAAGTTGGCAGTATATATTCCCAAGCGGGCTAAGTTTAGTTCTCTCCGGAAAATGTATTTATTGATCCGTTCGTGTCGGATTTTAAACTATAAGCGTAAAAGACTTCTTTTCGGACTATATATTACGTGCTAAACAAGCGCCGGCTTTGTCGTAACCTAGCTCTATCGTAGGCTACCATCGGAATAAGTTCCGGTTTGTAGAAAACGCCAAGGAGAGGTCGAGATAAAGTTTGCACAAGTTTTTTTGTACGTTTTTTTAAAATATATTTCGAACTTTAAGCAAAACATACAATTTACCTGCCTATTTTGGCTGAATTTTTAATATTTTTTTTTGTACCTAATATATTGTGGCATTAGATACTATTATTTGAAATCTAGTAATAATAATAATAATAATAATAATAATAATAATAATAATAATAATAAGACTCGATACCATTAAAGAAGAAATACAAGCGCAAATTAACAACGAACAAGACCCCGCTAATAATGAACCAGCTGAGGAGCAACCTGTAATAGAAAACGTATTAAATAACACACAGGAACCTAACACTACCGAAAACACCCAAGAGGACAATTCTGATCTATATCACGAACTATCTGCAAAAATGGCAAGTGCGATGCTAGAATTTGAGGGAACCAACCCACTGATAAGACCCAAACTTCCAAAAGTAAACTCTTCAAAAAAACTAGGTCAAATTATGGAACTTTTAAACACTAAAATTCTTCCACGTTATCTTTTAAATATTAATAACATGCTGTGTGCAATTTAAATATTAGTAACATGCGTGTTGCTAAAACCATGAAGATTAAGATAAGGATCCACAATGACTCTGCAAAAACCGAGCTCCCGATACCGCTATGGGAGACCAGACTTCAAAAAAAAATTCAGAGGTTTTGAAAATATATCGGTCAACTAACAGAATATCTGAGGGGTACACGAACAAACAGACTAAAACAGAAAGTTGATGAAATTTTGCAGAGAAACAACATCCACACTCGGCATGAACCAGAAAATAATACAGCTCAACAATGCCTGGATACTCTAAAACAGAAACTTTCCTTATTTTCAGGGCGCCTACGAAGATACAAGACCAGTAATAACCGAAAACGTGACAATCTTAGTTTTGAAAAGACCGAAAAATAATTTAATAGAGAGCTAAATTCAAAATCAGATCACCCAGATAAGCAATAGCCCACGAAAGAACAAATTCAAGATTTTTGGGCCAAACAACTTACAACTCAAACAACATGCAATATCAACGCAAGCTGGGTTACTGAAGAGAAACAAAACAGTAATAAATATAACCAGATGGAACATCGACCATTCACTATCGAGGAAGTCAACCAGATTATCCAAAAACTGGATAATTGGAAATCACCTGGCCCAGATGGAGTTCATAACTTTTGGCTAAAGAAACTACGGAGTATGCATCCTAACCTTTTAGAATTCATTAACTACGTTATTCTTAACCCACAGGAAATGCCAGCGTTCCTAACGCAAGGAGTAACCTATCTACTGCCTAAAGACCAGAACAACTCACAAGATCCGTCTAAGTACCGACCGGTAACGTGCCTACCTACTTTGTATAAAATTATCACTTCATGTTTAACACAGCGCATTTATCAACACTGTGAGGAAAACAACATCATTGCCGCACAACAAAAAGGATGCGCTAAAGATTCTATGGGCTGCAAAGAACAACTTATTATCGACTCTGTCATCAACAACCAGGCATATCACAACAAGAGAAATATTTTTACTGCCTACGTCGACTATAAGAAAGCCTTCGACACACGAATGGCTTATAAACATTTTAAAAGTGTATAAAGTTGATGGTAATACTTTGTCTTTTCTAGAGAGCGCTATGACAAGTTGGAGAACAACGATCCAGCTCGAAGTACAGGGTAAAAGCGCAGTAAGTACAAACAACATTCCAATTCGAACAGGAATCTTCCAAGGGGACTCACTGAGCCCATTATGGTTCTGCCTTACTATGAATCCTCCTTCGAACCGTCTTAACTTTACCAACTATGGGTTTAGCATCCGAGATAATAACACCGAGATTGCAAAGATAAATCACTTACTGTATATGGATGATTTAAAAATAATGGCTGCAACTAGGAACGAGCTAAACCAAATGCTGCATATAGTAGAAGAGTTCTCCAACGACATCGGCATGCAATTTGGACTAGATAAATGCCATACTCTCAATATAATCCGAGGAAAAATTCAGCCAGGAGAATATCAGATGCAGAATTTCCAGACCATCGAGGCCATGGGCGAACACGAAATTTACAAATACTTGGGGATGAAACAATCACAAACGATTAAACAACAAACAATGAAATGCGAACTGACTAACGAGTTTGTGAAAAGGGTAAGACAAGTTTTGAGAACCAATCTCAACAGCAAAAATATGTTTAAGGCACTTAACTCCTACGCATGTTCAGCTCTTAGTTATTCTTTTGGGGTAATTAATTGGAGTCGGACAGACATAGAAAGGCTACAAAGAAAAGTGAGGACCCTACTTACTAAAACGCACAACCACGAAGTGCCACTGAAAGAACAATGCTTCCCCGCCACCTTGGAGGAAGAGGATTAATAGATCTGGGTAAACAACTTAAAAAACAAATCACTAACTTAAGATCCTATTTTTACAGGCAAGGAGAAAATTCCACGCTGCATCGCGCAATAAATCAAATAGACGATTCCACTCCTCTACAACTTAAGAGCGAGGAAGCGCGCAGCTACCATCATACGAACCAGGAAAAACTCCGCATCTGGATGGAGAAGCCCCTTCATGGGCGGCATCCTAATGAGATCAGCCAAAATCATGTCGACACTGCTTCGTCGAACTATTGGTTGGTATCAGCAAGATGTTTCCAGAAACCGAGGGCTTTCTACTCGCAAGATCAGGTTATACCGACAAGAAATTATCTCAAGCACATCGTCAGAGATCCGTCCGTACAAAACGACAAATGCCGGTATGGATACCAAACATCAGAGACAATCCAGCACATAATAGGAGGATGTCAGGCCTTTGCAGCGACAGAATACAAAGAACGGCACGACTCAGTTGGGAAAATTTTACATCAAGAGTTGGCAATGAAGTTGGAACTTATTACAACAGAGAAGGTTCCGTATTATAAATATACTCCAGAACCCGTAGTAGAAAATGACCGATATAAGTTATATTGGGACCGCAGTGTACTTACCGATCAACATGTAAGGCATAATAGACCAGATCTTATTTTAATAGATAAAATTTCCAGGAAAACAACTCTAATTGTCGTAGCCATACCGAACAACAATAATCTGCAAGAGAAACACACTGAGAAAATCGCCAAATACAGAGATCTAGAAATTCAAATCGGAAGGCAATGGAGAATGGATAATGTTCAGACCATCCCAATTGTTATATCGAAAACGGGTGTAATACCGAAGAGTCTACTGGAATACCTTAAACAACTAGGAACTGGCGAACATCTATATAAGCACATGCAAAAGGCAGTACTACTGGCAACTGCTCGCAGCACCCGGAAATTTCTAGGAGATAACTCTACATTTCAGGTCAATTAAGGACACCGAAAAGGCCCCCACAGACCACAGAGCTTAATCCTTTTGATATCGCAGGTATCTGGGATAAGTAAATAATCCTTTCCAAGATCAAGTAATACCAGCAATAAATTATTTAAAGTTTGTCGTAGGTTACTCGACGATACAAAGTGACAGATATGGATGTGAGACAATGGAGTCCATTCAGCATATCACCGGTGGATGTCAAACTTTTGCACCAACAGAATATAAAGAATGGCGTGATTTAGTTTCAAAGATACTGCAAGAGCTCGCAGAAAAACTAGACCTCTTATCAGCAGCCAAGGTATCATATTATAATTATTACTATAAACCGGAACTAGTTTTTGAAAATGAGCCACACAAATTGTATTAGGATCGCACTGTACTTAGGAGTAAGTAAGAATAGGCCTAACCTAATACTAATCGATAAAATTTCTAGAAAGATAACCCTTATTGATGTAGCTATTCCCAATTATAATAGCCTAAGAGCGAAACGTAATGAAAAAATTATTAAGTACAGGGATCTAGAACACCAGATACAAAGACAATGGGAAATGAGAAAAATGCGGACAGTTCCAATTTATGTGAGAACAACAAGAGTACTACCAAAGAGCCTGATCGAAAACATAAAACTGCTCAATCTAAAGGAAAGCATCTATGAGCTAATGCAAAAGTCGACGCTATTATCCACATCTCAAATCGTCAGAAAGTTCATTGGAAATGCAGATAACGTCAAATAGTTTAAGAAACATATGTAATTTTTGGTTAAGTGTATTATTTGTAAATAGAGGAAAAAATAATGCCCGATAACATGGAAAGAACTCCATCAGAGCTTCATCCTTCTGATATCTGGAATAAGTAAATGTTGCCTTCCTCCCCATGGAGGAGTGGGATTGCCGTTTGGCATGAAATCTATAATAATAATAATATAAAAAAGTATACTCAAGCATACAGCCTACAAAAGGTTATTCTTGTTAATGAAAGATTTACCATGATCTAAAAAAATGAGTAAAACAAGATAACGAGAAATAATAAAATCAATAAAAGAATACAATTAAAAAAATAATGTATCTGCAGCTAAAAGATTTACAATCGACAACAGATATATATGAATGTATGAAACGAATCATAATACATTTTAAAATATCGAAACTATATAGTTACAATAATAAGAATATATCGTGACAAAAATTGATAGAGTGAACTCATTTTAAGTTGATAACTTACGTCTTACTTAATTAATTACTTAATAAAATCTGAGTTTAAAAGTTCCACATGTATATTGTCTAAATTGGGTTGCATAAGAATATTACGTTAAGTCAGAGTATCGGTTTTAAGAGTCATATTTTAGGTTTTTTGTAGAGTAATATCCGAAGTTCTCACATTCTAAAAGAATTATTAATTCATTAGTTCTTCATATTCATAATTATTATCAATAAAATTGCCATTTTTTAAGTTTGGCCTTTAATAAATAGATTGAATTCATTGTTAGGAAATCTGGGGGAAATAAAGTATATATGTAATAATATTGTCCTATTTATAACTTTAATATCTCAGATCATTTTTCAAAAGAAAATTAGTCAATGTTTCAAAAGAAAATTACCGCTTGAAGATTTTAATACATTTGTTCCTGAAATTGTTGTCCAACATTATAAATAGCCTACCCCCGTCTCAGAGAACTGCTGAAGGGTATTAAATTCGATATATATCTAACTTAAATCTGCCTCATACAACTATTGAACTACCTGAAATAACTATTGTTGAACTACGGGAGCTCATTAAATCTTTAAAAAAAAAATAGTCGGGACTTTTATGGTATGAATGCCCCACTAATTAAACATATTGTGTTATCGTGTTTCTAGCAGGTTGGAAAAGGCGGAAAGACTTTTTTTCCACAAATGAAAATGCAAATCTTTTGTCAAGAGTTTCATTTCGATGAGTTCACTCATCATCATCAGACTCTAACACTACATAAGTCGTCCCGCCCTTCCCAACCTACTATATTATAGCCACTCGACTTCAAGAATGGACTTCTACTTACAAATATTGTGTTTTTATATGTGTATTAAAGAATCAGTGTGCTCAAAATCTCTAGAGTTCTGCCTGTATATAAGAAACCTCCTTGCAATGACCTAATTAATTATCGACCCAAATGAATAATTATGCCCATTAGTTCACAAATATTTGAAAAAGATTTTAAATCTAAAAGAACAGATTACTTTCAATTTAATAATCTTTTTAGTACAAAGCAGTTTTGAGTTTTGCAACGCAAAATCTACTACACTGGCAATTAATCAGCTATGAAACTAAAATACTATAAATTTTCATACCCTATCATTAAATTAATGGAATTATACCTCTAATGATGTTACATGATACATAAATGGTAGATCTTAAGTAGCAAGTTGCAATGGTTTACAATCAGGTTTCAATCACTTCGATTATGGGGTTCCTCAAAAATCGGTGTTGGGACCATTGCTCTTTCTGATCTATATCAATAATCTTGAGAGTAGTGATCCAGGTACTGATTTTAGTCTATTGGCGGATGACCCTACATCGGGAAAGAATTAACTGAATTTTGAAAATGAACCAGTTATTTTTTTCTGGGCAATAAAATTGATTCCAAACTATTGAATTTTATGAACATTGAGATATTTTGAATGTTTTTAAAATTTATTGGCACTTTACTGGTCCTTAAGCTTATTAGATTCTAATAACGGAAAAGACCTTTATTTTTGTTTGTTTTGTTAAGTGTTTCCATATGCGAGACCATCTGGCATGCCGTTAGGCGAAATAAGGGTCGCCTTTCTCTTTTTCGTAACTTAGATAGTTAGTTAAATAGTAGACAGAGAGACTTCAGTGAGGCAATAGCATTGCTCTTTAGTTTTTCGATTCCGTTTTTCATTCTTTGTAACGCGTAGTTTAAGTTTATTTGAAATACATTTTTTTTGGTCTGGTTTATTGGAAGTGTTCTGATTTATTCTGCTTGAACCCTAATATTTAACAGGTTATGGGCCCAGCACGCTTCCACTGCACCAACCAGTAAAAGTTGTTTTTTGATTAAAACGGTCGCGACCGCGCGTGTTTGAAGTTTTCGTTATTTTCGGGTGTTTTGGACTAACTTTTCACTTATCATGGCTGACAAGGAAGTTTTATAACTCACAAAACTGGACGGCTCAAATTACTCCATGTGGAAGTTTGGAATAACGTTCCTTTTACAAGCAAAGGAGCTTACAGGTTTTGTGAATGGTACCGAAACAGAACCCAACCAAGCAACGAAAGCTGATGAGTGGAAAATATGGATGAAAAAGTCGTCGCAAGCTGCGGTGATTCTACTAAGCTCAGTGGAGAAGAATTTGCACCCAAATTTAATTAATTGCAGTAAGCCCCAGCAAATTTGAGAAAAATTGCAGATTCTTTATGGTTACACAAGCATAGATGCGAAACAAAGTGCATGGGAGCATTTTTACGCATTTCGCATGAACGAAGGTGAGTCAGTTGCTATTCAGATAGAAAAGCTAGAAAGCATTTGCAAGAAGCTTGAAGATGCAGGCGAAACCTCTAATACAGCAGCGAACCTTCTAATACAGCAATTATATCTAAGATATTAAGCAGTTTGCCTAGCAGGTTTTTTTTGTACAGAATGGCTTGGGATTGCACGCCCGAGGCCGAAAAGAAAAAGGCAAACCTAATTGCTCGTCTTATTAAAGAAGATAAGCGGTTTTTCGAAAACGAAGTGAACGTTTCAGCACTTCAAGTACACACTTCAAGTACAAAAAGCGTCCATAAATGGACAACGTAGTCAGCATAAGAAAAACAGCAGACAAAACATCCAAGATTTAAAGAAAAGAACTAAATGTGCTTTTTGTAAAGAAAAAGGTCATTGGGCGCAGGAGTATCCCAAAAAGAAAGGAGTACACGACAACAGGGACGGGCCCACAGCATCAGCTTTTATGTGTGACGTCGTGGCTCTTTATTCACACACCACAGATGAAGACAGTGATGTGTGGATTGCTAACTCAGGTGCTAGCATGCACATGACGTACCGAAGGGACTACTTCACGAAGCTTGAGGATGTTACTAGTGAGCATTTCGTCAAAGTAGCAGATGAAGAAATATTAGCAGCTACTGGAAATGTGCAATTGTCATTCAAGAGCTGTTATTCGGCCGAGTTCAGACACGGGAGCTTCAGAATATCATTTTACAGTAAAAATGCCGGCTACGTGTGATCCCCCTCAAGCATATAGTGCTGTTACTTCATTGAACCAAGCGAAGCTCTGGCATGAGCGAGACATATCCTCAAACCACAATTAATTGTTTATATTACATTATAAAATGCTTAGCTTAGGACTATTTTTATATTTAAGAAATCGCTTGTAATTTATCGTTAGCATTAATATTGTGTCAAAGCCTCGGCTAATACCGTTGCTGTTCATATTTCTGTTTACCTAGTTTTAAGGCCCTTTTGTATCAATAAATGTTTTTTAAAAGTCCGTTCGTCGATATCTGAATTTAACTGGCGCTGCGAACAGGATAGTGCAATTTTACCCTTTATCGGTTTACCGTTGTGTAAAAGTGATTGTCAAATCTTAGTGCACTATCCATCAAGAATCTGAAGACATCGACCAACCCCAAGTACCGCAACCCTTGGTACTGCGACCCTTTTGGAGAAGACCAAGCCGAGAAACTGCTAAGCCGCCTACCGTGTTGTCAGGGACCTAGCTGATCCAAGTGCTGCCTTCCCAAGCATCTCATCTGGACCAGAACGATTCAAGCCACGCCTTTATAGGGACTCCTTTGGTTGTGAACCTCTACTGTGCAAGCTCTATGGGTCATCCCTTGATTGTACTGTAAGTTTTTGTTTGAATTGCCATTATTTAATGTCTAGTCCATATCCGTCGCAAAAATTAAAAAACATATTAATACGAAATAGGGCATCTTTAGGATTAGTAGTTGAAAACGAAAATTCAAATATTTCTAATTTAAATAGTCAAAATATTTCTGATCAAAATAATTTAGATAGCATAAGTAACCTATTAGATAACTTAACTTTAGATTCTTATTTATCTAAACCTAATTTAAATATTAAAATGGAAAACATAAGATTCCACACTTCTCTCGTACCAACCTTCTCTGGAATTCAAAACCATTTGGAAAGTTTTATAATATCTATAGATGAATTTTACCAATTATATTTTACAATTGATGGTATTGATCAAAATAAAGTTGTTTTAGCAGCCATTAAGTCAAAGTTAATTGACAATGCTCGAGACTTTTTACTTTCTAGACCAGATTTAGATTCATGGCCTTCAATTAAAGAGGCCCTAAGGATAAAGTTCGGTGATCCTATCACTTATCAAATTTTACACCAACAATTACAATACTTTAAGATCAATAAAAATGAAAGCATATTACAATTTGTAGATAGACTCAAATCCTTTGTACAAAGAATTTTTTCTAAATTACATTGCGAAGTCTCAGATGTGAATGCGAAATTAATTTTAATTAATCAAATAGAAAAAACTTCGGTTTTAATTCTGACAGCCAATTCGCCTCAGACATTAAAAACGATGTTAATGTTACAACGCCCTAATACACTTGATGATGCATATACGCATGTAATTAACTATAATATGATTGAATCACAGGTAAATTTTTCAAATCTGTCTAATGTTCATAATAACCAATTTACTAATAATAATAACCATAATTCCTATGTAAAACAAAATAGCTTCCAAAGTCCCGTAAGATTACTACCCCAGAATCAACCCCCCATGACATTCCCCCAGCAACAATTTCCCAGTCAACCCATACAAATTCGACCTAGACCAGTTCAAAGACATTATCCGACAAATGCTCAAGTTTTTGGAAAACCAAGAAACGTCTTCGCTCCCCAAAATCATAATAAACCTAAATTAGACCCCCCTACTCCAATGTCAATCTCCATAACTGGACCCTCTAGGCAGTATCAACAAAGAATGCCTTTTCGACAACCAAACTTTTTCCAATCATCAGGCCCCCGAAATTTTGTGTCCCAAGAGTTAACTAACATTGAGACCAACACTAACTCTTATCCCGATGTGCCTTATGTCGAAGATAACCAGTCTGAATATTATACCGATTATTCACCCCAACATTATTCTGAATATTACGAGCCAAACCTTCAATATGAAGAAACCTCTTTCGATCCCACCTTAACGAATCCTAATGACCAAAATCACTACCCCACTTCCGAACAAAATTTCGAAATTGATAATTTCGCAAATTTTCCGAAATCAGGCCCAGATCTACCATCAACTTAAATAACGTAGCACAACAAATTGAGCTCCCATACTTTTATTTACCACAACAGGACTTGACAATTTTAATTGACTCCGGTGCCTCTGACTCTATCATATCTCCTAAAATTGCAAACAAATATTCCGACAAAATATTTATCGAACCTTTCGAAGTAACTGCATGCAAGAACACTTATAAAGAAACCAAAAATTTAAAAATTTCCTTGCTAGAAGAACTAGGCATAAAAAACGAATTTAAAATGAGAGTACTGAATTGGCATAACGATTTCGATGCCTTAATAGGATCAAAAGATCTTAAAAACTTAAAAGCCTTGCTAGATTATGAAAGCAAAACCCTTAAGTTGAAAAATATAATAATACCCTTCTCTTTGGCTTACAATAAACCCCTCTTGCATCCGATACACAACTTTAACAATAACTTTTTAAAAATACCAGTAAATTTCGAAAATGGTGTCGCTATTTTGCCGTCATTTGACATAAAAAATCATATTATACCTGACAGTTTAGTAAAAGTTGAAAATGGCTTTTGTACTATTCCCAACCCCACGCCTACCGTCCACGTAAATTTTCATCAAAGGATGAAAGTCATCCCCCAAGATCAATTTGATATACTAGACCCATCATACCCAATTTTAGAAAAATTCAACCCTGAAAACATCTTACGTTTCGATCACTTAACCCCTCTCGAAAAATCAAAAATTTTACCTTTATGTCATGAATATAAAGACATAATGTATCACGAAGGATGTGACCTCAGTTTTACCAGTCAAACCAAACATAAAATTCGAACTAAAACAGACAGACCTATCTATGTAAAATCCTTCCGACATCCCCCTCTAATAAATATTGAGATACAATCCCAAATTCAGAAATTACTAGAGAACAAAATAATTCGTCCTTCAATATCTCCGTATTCCGCACCCGTGTGGATAGTCCCAAAAAAGCCCGATGCTTCAGGCATCCAGAAACATAGGATGGTGATAAACTATACATCCCTTAACAACGAGACAATAGAAGAAAAATGGCCTCTTCCCCGAATAGATGAAATTTTAGATAATCTCGGAAAATGCACGTACTTCACGACCCTAGATCTCGCCCAAGGATTCCATCAAATAGAAATGGATCCCGATTCTATTGAAAAAACGGCCTTTACTGTCAACAATGGTCACTATGAATACCTCAGAATGCCCTTCGGCCTTAAAAATGCACCCGCTACGTTCCAACGTATGATGGATGAAGTTTTCCGTGATTACTTATACAAATTTTGCTTTGTCTACATGGATGACATAGTTATTTTTTCTAAATCCCTATCTGAACACATAGACCATATACGTCAGATATTTAAAAAAGTAAGGGAAGTTAATCTCAAAATACAGCCTGATAAGTCAGAATTCCTGAGTAAAGAGGTAGCTTTCCTAGGACACATCATTACCTCCGAGGGAATAAAACCCAATCCTTTAAAAATTGAAGTAATCCAACGTTACCCGATACCAAGAAATCAGAAAGAAATTAAAGCCTTTTTAGGGCTTGTAGGCTACTATCGCCGATTTATCAAAAATTTCGCCAAAATTACCTTTCCTTTAACGAGATGTCTACGGAAAAATACTAAAATTGATATAGAAAATTTAGAGTATAAAAATGCCTTTTCAAAATGCAAAGAACTCATATCCAATTCCCCTATCTTGCAATACCCTGACTTCACAAAACCCTTTAAGCTCACCACCGACGCCTCCAACATAGCCATAGGCAGTGTGCTATCGCAAAATGACCACCCAATTGCGTTCTTTTCCAGAACCCTAAATTCGGCAGAAAAAAACTACTCAACTATAGAGAAAGAACTTCTCGCAATAGTGGACTCGACTAAACATTTTCGTCCATACTTATATGGCCAAAAATTCCTAATTGAAACCGACCATAATCCCCTAGTTTGGCTTTCAAAAATCAGAGAACCCAACTCCCGATTAATTCGTTGGAAAATAAAACTAGAGGAATACAATTTCGAAATTCACTATAAAAAAGAAAAAGAGAATCTAGTAGCAGATGCTCTCTCCCGCATTAATCTTAACACTCTTGAAACAAATGATACCGATTCACAGTCTAATGTCCCAAATGTTGACAATACAGTTGCCAACTTATCCGATTTTGACTTAGCCGACTTTGTCTTTAATGAAAGATACAAAGAAGACGCTCCAGCCCAAAACATCTCAAACCCTGTTAACCCTGCAAACGACGACGATTCTGACGTCACTGCACACTCCAATAATGATACAGAAGGAAAGAATATCCCAATATCAGAATTACCCCTCAATTATGCATCAAATCGTCTTGTCATCGACTACGGCGATGAATTTAAACATACCTACACTAAACCTTTTAATAAAAACCACCATTTTGTAAAAATTTCAAAAGAAAATCAGGAACAACACATTTTAAAAATTATCAAGGACATAATTAAACCAGACGTTACCTTTACTATATTTATTAAAAATGACGAATTAAAACTCGAGTTTCGAAGACAAGTATTTTCTAATCTAAATACAACCGTAAAACTAGTTTTTGCCAGCACTTACGTCCTTGACGTGACTGACCAGACTCAACAAAAGGAAATTTTAGCCAATTATCACAAAAGTAACCATAACGGTATAACAGAAACATATAACCATATTAAACAAAAATATTATTGGCCTAAACTACGAGATTCGATAACTAATTTTATTAATTCATGTGAAATATGCCTTCAAAATAAATATGAAAGACACCCTTACAAAATCGCTTACGAAGGACCCTTGCTCTCTGAAAAACCATTTAAGACACTTCACCTAGACATTTTCCAGTTTTTAAATTGTCAGTTTCTAACTTTTTTAGAAAAACTAAGAATTCTGAAAATGCAAAATCCCGATGAAACCCCTCAAAATCTCATGACTTCCGCTGTCTTAATCTATAATCAAAGTATTCACTCGACAACAGGTCATTCGCCCTTTTCCATATTATATGGCCCTTACGTAAACGAACCGAACATCGATAACGACCTAACCTTATTTGAGCAATATAATGACAGACGAAAAAAGGAGTTACTACCATTCCACGAACAAATTTATAAAACAGCTTACAACAAGCAAGCTACAAATACTCAAAAACAAAATAAAAACACAGAAAAACCTTCAGAAATACTCCCAGATGATACGGTATATAAGAAAACTACCCTTAGAAATAAAATGAACCCACAGTACGTACCCCTAAAAGTATCCCAAATAGACAAAAATAAAATAACAGGTACCGCTAAGAAAAAACCAATATCTACTCATCTTAGAAAAATCAAAAGACTTAGAAAAAAATCTATACCTTTTCAGCCACCTGATCCCGACCCTGATCCTGGCCCTACTCAATTAAACGAGCCCTTGCCAAGCATTTCAGGTGCACAAACTCCACAATAATGGATATTATATAGAAGAAGTTGCTCCCTCTTTAGTAATAAGTCAATATCATACTACATATATACCCTTTAATATAAGTAGCCTTAAGTATTCGTTATCCCAATTATTTACCAATTTATTAATTATGCAACCCTCTGTAAATAATCAAAATAGTATTTTAATTAAATCACAATTTTATTTGACTTCTAAAGCATTAAATGATACATATGACACTTTCGCAAAGTTAAATGTATTTGACGAAAATAACTTAAATATTATGCAAAATCGAAAAAAACGAGGTTTATTAAACTACCTAGGAAGTGGTATCAAGTTCATTACAGGAAACTTAGATAACAATGACCTAGAGGTTATTACCCAGAATTTGCAAATATTGAAATTTAATCAGCTTGAGTCTATGCACAAAATCAACGACCTTAGTTCATTCGCAGGAAATATAATGCAAGAGTTTAAAAATAATATTCACACGATTAACGAGAACTCGAAAAACATACGTAATGAAATTTCTAAATCAAATACCCAGTCTAATTTAATGTTAAATCTGCAAAGTCAATATATTCAGATTACCAACTTAAATCAATTTTTAGAAAAAATATTACGTATTTTATCTTTTGGACACCTAGAAACTTTAGATCTCGAAATTTTAACACTAAAACAAATCAATGAAATATGGCAATACTTGAAAGTTCACTATCCTAAAAATGCACTATGGCCAATTAAGCATTTATCGGAATTAACCTTAATCTGTAAAACCGGCCTTTTAATTTTAAATGAAATGGCAATTCTAGCAATTAAGATACCCATATTTGAACAAAATGTATGTAATTTAGAATTAGTTTATCCTGTGCCAAATAATGAATCAAAATTAATTATAAGTCCTAGTAAATACTATTGCAACGAACTATGGTATAGCCAATGCGAAGAAGTCAACTCACAATGGATCTGCTCTGGACCAATTGCCAATGGATGTATTTTACCCAAAAATTGTCAGTATGCCACTGTTCTAAACAATTTTAAGGTACATACCTTAACTTATAGGAATGCACTCCTATTTTGTACAAAAAGCCCTGAAACAATTTATGAAGATTGCTTCCAGTTTCAGAAGATTATACTCCAAGACTGCAACCTTATTCAAAGTCATTGTGACGTAATAATTAATCAACACAAATACTCATTAGCCATCAACAATATTTCAGTCATAATTCCAAAAATTATAAAAGTCCCAAACACCAATAATTCAATCAATCTAGAAATTAGACATCTTCAAGACCCTAAGAAAATCCAAGAAGATATCATCAAACCAATACATTTCCATGACCTAGCACAACATGTTCCAATGCACAATTATGTTCTTACGACAATATCAATCATTCTTTTATGCTGCTTAGCATTGATCATCTACCATTGGCAAAAACAAGGAAGAAAGAAGGCCATCCCTTTGAGAATCCTGCAGAGACTTGTCAACGAGGACGTTGACAGAACTGAGGGTGGAGGAGACATATCCTCAAACCACAATTAATTGTTTATATTACATTATAAAATGCTTAGCTTAGGACTATTTTTATATTTAAGAAATCGCTTGTAATTTATCGTTAGCATTAATATTGTGTCAAAGCCTCGGCTAATACCGTTGCTGTTCATATTTCTGTTCACCTAGTTTTAAGGCCCTTTTGTATCAATAAATGTTTTTTAAAAGTCCGTTCGTCGATATCTGAATTTAACTAGCGTATGGTACACGCAAATATGCGTGCGGTGAAAAATACGTGCAAGCAGCTCAACGTGTGTGACATCAAAACTGATGAAACCGATATTTTCTGTGAGGCCTGTGTCGTCGGTAAGCAGTCTTGTAAGTCCCATCCCAGTATTAAAAGAAAACCGAGTAATTACGGACCTGGTGGAAAAGTGCACACGGACGTTTGTGAACCGGTAAATGTCGATTCGCCACGCGGATCTAGGTACTTTTTGATATTTAAAGACGAGTGTACCAGTTTTCATAAAGTATATTTTTTGCGACACAAATCTGAAGTGTTCAGAAAAATTCCGCGAATTTGAAGCTTTTGTGCCAACGCAGCTCGGGAAAGATATAAAAGTGTTGCGAAGTGATAATGGGACAGAATATAGGTCAAACGAATTTAAGAATTACCTAACTAGCAAAGGTATTGTGCATAAACTGTCTTCACCCTATATTCATGAACAAAACGGTCAGACCGAGCGTGAAATTAGGACAATTGTAGAAAGTGCCAGGTCAATTCTTTTGGGAAAGCAGGTCCCTAGTAATCTTTGGCCGGGAGCAATTAACACCGCGTGTTATATTTTAAATAGAATAGTTTTAAATTCGGCTGAAAAGGAAACCCCTTTCGAGAAATGGTTTGGTCGTAAACCCCAAATAAATCATCTTCGAGTATTTGGGTCCGAGGCATTCATAAACATCCCGAACGAGAAGCGCCATAAAATGGACCCTAAAAGCAAAAAGGTAATTTTTATTGTTTATGATGGTGACTCCACTAATTACCGATTATGGGACAGTGCAACAAGCAAATTCTACATAAGCAGCGAGGTAGATTTTAGTGAAAATAAGGCACTTAATTATCAAGGCGATCGTAAAACTAGCAGTTTTGTTTCTAACCTAGATTTTAGCTTAGAGGCCATTGTGAATGTCCAAGAGCTGCCGCAACCACAGCCACAGCAACAGCTAGTGCACGATAATCACGAAGAGCGGAGACTCCGTGATAGAACAACTCTGAAAGCCTCTGATCGTTTTGGGATACCAGTTGCTTATTACGCCAAGAATGTGCCCATTACGTACAATGAAGCCATAATAAGTAATCAAGCTAATTTATGGCAACGAGCTATGAACGAGGAGAACCAGGCACTGGAAAAAAGCAAAACCTGGAGCATGTATTCGTTACCCGAAGGGAAACGGAAAATCGGCTGTAAATGGATCTATGCAATAAAAACAGATCCCGCAGGTACTGCTAAAAGATACAAAGCATGACTTGTTGCGAAAGGCTACTCACAACGCGAGGGAATCGACTATGCTGACACCTATGCTCCGGTAGTTAGGTACGAGTCGATTAGGTTACTTTTAGCAATGCCAGCCGAGAGGGACTATGAGCTGATGAAGTTCGATGTAAAAACAGCGTTTTTATATGGCGAACTTCAGGAGGAGATCTACCTACAGCAGCCCCTTGGTCTCATAGACGAAGCCAACCCCGACGCTGTGTACAGATTGCATCGCAGTTTATATGGTTTGAAGCAGTCGCCACGATGCTGGAACGAGAAGTTCGTGAGTTTTTTGAATAAGTTTAATTTTCAAAACATCGAAAGTGACAAGTGCGTTTTCCTAGGTCATGTAAGTAATCACACTGTATATTTAGCTTTGTACGTAGATGATGGATTGTTAGTTTGCGAAAGTATGAATGCGATCGATACAGTTTTGGCCTATTTAAAAGATAATTTTAAAATAACGCTAGATGAGGCAAATGACTTTGTAGGGCTAGAGATATTGCGCGACCGAAATAAGCGTTTATTAAAGATAGGTCAATCAAGCTATGTTAATAAGTTATTAGATAGGTTTAACATGAGAGATGCAAAGGTATCGCATATACCGGTAGAACCAGGTAATTACCTTAAGAAAGGACAAGGCAGTGGTAGGTCGAAAGACAATATACCTTATCGGGAAGCAGTAGGGTCATTATTATTTGCAGCTAGGGTTACTCGCCCAGACATAGAATTCGCGGTAAATTATGCAAACATGTTTCTAGATTCTTATGAGCAAGTGCACTGGGAATATGTTAAGAAAATTTTGCGTTACTTATAGGGTACATTAAGCTTGGGTATAGTGGGAGTTTGACTCTGCAAGGTTTTATTGACGCTGACTATGCAGGCTACATAGAAACGCGAAGATCAAGAAGTAGCTTTGTTTTTATTTTTACTGGCGCTCCTATATCTTGGTCAAGTCAGAGACAAAATGCTGTTTCACTTTCCACTGCTGAGTCTGAGTATATAGCGCTCTTTCATTGTGCAAAAGAAGCTGTTTGGTTGCATTGTTTTTTAAATGAGCTTAAAATTACAACTAAAACAGTAAAATTATTTGTTGACAACCAGGCAGCTATTAGGTTAGGTTCTAATTCCGAATATCATAAACGATCGAAGCAAATTGATGTTAGGTATCACTTTGTTCGTGATCTAATTAATAATAAGCAAATAGAGTTAGAATATATAGAGACCAAAGAACAGTTAGCCGATATTTTTACAAAAGCTATAGCTAAGCAGCAGTTCTGTAATTTGCGGTGTAAATTAAATTTGTTGTAATTGATAACATTCAAATTAACTGGGAGTGTTGAATTTTATGACCATTTAGGTCTTTTGAATGTTTTTAAAATTTATTGGCACTTTACTGGTCCTTAAGCTTATTAGATTCTAAGAACGGAAAAGACCTTTATTTTTGTTTGTTTTGTTAAGTGTTTCCATATGCGAGACCATCTGGCATTCCGTTAGGCGAAATAAGGGTCGCCTATCTCTTTAGGTAACTTAGATAGTGAGTTAAGTAGTAGACAGAGAGACTTCAGCGAGGCAATAGCATTGCTCTTTAGTTTTTCGATTCCGTTTTTCATTCTTTGTAACGCGTAGTTTAAGTTTATTTGAAATACATTTTTTGGTCTGGTTTATTGGAAGTGTTCTGATTTATTCTGCTTGAACCCTAATATTTAACATTATGTGGGATGCACATGTTCATTACATATGTCCGAGGAGGGGTGCTCTTCGAAACAAAGTCCCTAGTACATCTACATAGGCTGCTTTGTCAGCTTATTTTGCATGTGTTCATTCAAGAATATTATATGGAATTCTTGTTGCGGGCCATGCAACCGATGGAAGTCGCATTTTCTCTGCTCAAAGAAAGGCATTGAGAATTTTTCTTAAAACTAAATTATAGGGCAGACTGTAGAACACATTTCTTTAAGCCTAATGTATTGACTATTCCTAGCCTATATATATTTCATTGTCTCGAATGTTAAAACGAACTTTAATTACTATGAAAATTTCAAAGGCGTACCTACAAATTTTACAAAAAAATAACAATCATATACACACTGCGTTTCACGAAATATTTAAAACTGGTCCTTCTTTTAATGGGCCACAATTCTTTAATAAATTGTCACTTCAGATTAAAATGTTGCCTCTTAGCGATCTTATAAGAAAATTAAAGCAGTACCTTATATCTAAAAGTTTTTTAGTATCATGAATATTAAAATCATAGTTTTATGGTTCTTGTGATTTGATGGGCAATTTTGATCATTTAAAGCTATAATTTTAAGCGCTTATCCTTAAGATAAAGGCTGATATAGGATGAGAGTTTAAAGATGGCTTCAATAGAATAAATATAGGGCTAAATAAGAATAATATTAAACTACTAATTTAATATCTATTTCTTATTACACGAGACAACTACTAATTTTACATCGTTTTCCCTTAGATAAGTAAAAATAAGAATAGAAGGAATATTATGTCATAAAATATTTTCCTGGATTTTTGCAGACTTGGTGACATTAGTAAGTGTCTGTAATTCTTCGCAACAGGCCAAGAGTCGTCTTCGACAACGTATTCGATCATGAACTATGTGAAAAATCGAGGGAAAAAAGGGCTAGGACAAACATATCACTGTTGGCTACGAAATATAGCGAAAAAGTAGATCAAATCAAATCAAAACAGTTTTATTGTCATTTAGAAATACAGAAAATTACACAAATAATATGCTTTTAAAAATTGAACAATAATTAACCACTATTTATAATGAGTAAATATACTTTTCTAGTAATCGGAGTATACTGCGATTTTTTAAAACCGATACCCAAGTGACCCTTAGCGCATGTATCGTATAACCCATGTATTGACAAAATATTAAAAATAACAGTATGTGTGCATTATAGCTTAAATAGCTAAAATAACTTAATAGATAATAGGTAAAGTGTAGAAATCAGCGCAAAGGCAAGCTAGAACCATAGGAGAGGAAAGAGGCGAGACTAAAACTGACATATTTCACATATTAAAATATTAAGAATTTAGTTTTAAATAAGCCTAAAATAGTAATGAGCTAAGCAGGTCTATTATAGATGAACCCTCCAAATATCATCAAACTGCAGCAAGTTGTGCATTTATAACAAGATTCTTTATATTATTTAATAAAAGGAGGATTTAATACTAGGAGAACATTCTTTTATGTGATTAGGCAGGTCATTCTACATGCGAATACTTGTTATATTGAAATGATTTCATAAAAGCTGACCTTCCATGCATAGGGATTGTCAGTAGGTAAGGGTTTCTAGTATTGTATAAAACTTCCCGAGCGAAAAAAAGATGTTTGAGAGAATTACGGGTTGTCCAGTTTTGATAATCTTATATATTAAATTAGACATATGAACTTTTCTTCTATGGCTCATATTTAAAATTGAATTTGCATTTCAATAAGAAGTGATGTAATTTCTAAATAGTGTGTTCAATGAATACCTGTAGCCATAGTATACCATACAGCTGTTTTGTAATTTTTAATTTTTTTAAATAAACTGTTAAAGATCATCATACATACATAATGTCTCTGTAATGAAGCAATGAAAAACAAACATATCACACAGCCAATTTTATTTTGAGCTATGAGTAAGCCTGGTATGTCAAAAGACAGAGACACCTAAGAGTCGTCTGCGTATTATTGCAACTTAGATTATTATAGGCTAGTCCTCCATATCAGTCACATAAATAGAAAAAAGAAGAGGTCCCAATATAGAACCCTATGGAACGCCTGTAGTTAATGGTAAGAACTTTGAATATTTTAGATCTGAATCTTTTCTTACTTGAACACAGTGACAGCGATCTTCAAGATAAGATTTAAAAAATGTAATAGTATTTCTTGAAAACCCAGGGTACTTTAATTAAACTAGTAAGAATACTTTGTGATCTATGGTATCAAAGGCTTTTCTAAAGTCAAGCAAGGTTAAACATGTTAATTTTTTAATATCTTTGACTTGTAGTGTAGTAAATAAATAAATTCTGAAATTTCATTATAAATATATACCGGAGATTCCTGATTAGGTTATTTTTTAGATTGACTCTCACGCGATAACTTTCAACGTCACCGCTGACAGTTCCACACCGCTAGGGATAATAGGGATGGGGACGGATAGCGATAAAGTATTTTTTTCCAACAAAATATGATGTTCTTCTGTGGAATTTTCAAATGTTGCTAATGTATATTTTATATAATCAGCAATATTAGAAAGCAAGATATCGTCCTGTAGAGTAAGCCATGTCTCTGAAACCCCAAATATGTCAAAATTAAAAGCAGATACGTAACTTACGAATTCATCGAACCCCGTTTTAAAACCTCACTGCCGCCTCTGATCCCGCAAATTAGAGTTACTATCCTTTATTATAAATTTTCATTTTATCCCATTATTACCTTTCCCTAATTAACTTCAATGACGTGAGTAGAAAAAAAAATTATATACGAGACCAATAAAATTAAAATAACCAATATTTACTGAAAAAAACAGGAAATGATACATATAGCCCTAAAAAGAAAAAACTACTCCTCCCTATTTAAATACTTTAGGGCAAAACTATAGTAGTTAGTAAAAAAACAACGTTTTAAATAATGAGTAGTCAGAATTATTGACTTTCAAAGATAAAAAATACGACTATATCAGATATTACCTAAAATAACCCAAAAAACACTAAATATGACCAATACAATAAACATTTTAAGGAAGCTCTTACCCATAATAAACGATAATATAAATAACACTTAAGTACACTTATTAAACAGACAAAACCAATAATGTACCGGATATTATTTAATATGTATATATAATAGTATTGTCTGTAAGTATATACACACACGTTCTTGATTCTTCGTATATTCCTTATAGAAACACCTGTAGCTGCAGCAACACGTTCCTGAATCTAAAAATAAATAATTTTTATTGGTTAACTGAAGTGCTTTTTGCCTTTTGGGTGGGATTAAGGGCCATTGCCATTGCTAATCCATTATTCCGGGAAATTTCAGATCAAAACATACCTTTGCGAGAGAAATAACTTCACCATTGCCAGCAGCCACTGATTCTGCTTGCATAAACTTCAATACGTTGCTAACTATTTCACGACTTTGTCCACTTAACACTTTAATTTTTACTTTACTATACTGAAATTCCTTCAAACAAAAAAGTTTCTCGCTTACCGAAAATCATGCAACAATAAAAGTAAACCTTCGTATTTACTCCATTCTCCAAGACAAACTAGGCTAACTAGGAAACCCAAATTAGTTCCGTTGTGACCGCCTTTATATCTCGAATCGTCTAAAAAAACCTGCTGGTTGTAAGTTTATTGGTTTAGAAGTTATCGCGTGATATGTGTAAAAGAAACATAAAAATATCATTTTGATAAATTCTGGGCATTTTCCGGGATAAAAAATGTCCGACCCCTCAAAATATATTGTAATTCGTCATTTCACATACCCAGAGACCCAACTAATGATCCTGTCTAGGTTTCATGTGGTTATACCTAAAAAAAATTTTTCGAGAAGAAAGCCTTTTGCGTTTTTTATTCCGCTATCTACTCCACTTGACACCATCTAGGCACGGACTAAGATTTTAATAAACCGCCCATCCTCTGTCTTTGTTTAACACTGACTCTCTCATTCGCACGTTCGCGCATCTCAGAGGCCAAGCTAGAATGGTCAAGTCATAACTACTATATACCCTGATTGAATTGCGGTAACGCAAGAGAATCGGAAAGCGTTAGTTTTACTTTTTGATCTAAGCAGTAACTCTATAGAAGACTATAGAGGAGCTTTAGTGCCTCATATCCCCTTTTTAACTTTGACGAGTTTGTGATTTTTAACGCAGTGTTAGCCCTACTTACATTGAGCTGGGTTAAGGCTATTAACTTTTATTGCTCGCTACCAAAAATTGTTACTGAAGATTTGGTGCCATTTCTTTATGGTCCTGCCTGAAGACCAGAATTTAACTAGTTTTGTGAAATCGTAAATTTAATTGCATTTGATAGAGCATCTAACAGAAATGAGCAGTACAGTTGTATCTGATCTGCATATAGATGATTGCGAAACTCAAGACATTTATGGAATTGACATGTCTATTTTGTTAAAATATGTGTATTTACTTTTTTGATATTTGATAATTTATTTTCAAGAACATTTTGCTTCCCAAGGTTATTAAAAAAAGGTATGAAAAATTATTTTTTTATTAATGCTTTGGTTTCCTAGGATAGCGGTGCCGCAATAAAGTGCCCGTAATTTGAGACCCATTCTTTTATCAGCATTCAAGGCGGCCGCTATCGGTGAGCACAGATGTAAAGTAAGAGCACAACGTTATTGACCGCGAGTCTTCATCGGAAGAAGAAACGAAAGGGTCGGAAGAAAGTGAGATTTATAAGAAACGGAAAACTGAAGGCGTCTACGAAATCTTAGTATGTCGT
This sequence comes from Anthonomus grandis grandis, assembly GCF_022605725.1. Taxonomy (NCBI): domain Eukaryota; kingdom Metazoa; phylum Arthropoda; class Insecta; order Coleoptera; family Curculionidae; genus Anthonomus; species Anthonomus grandis. The sequence goes on along the minus strand of NC_065567.1, from coordinate 4,908,353 downwards.
CACCTTCAAACAAATGATGAAAAATTTAGACAATATTTTCGTTTGACACCAGTATTGTTTGATTATGTTTTAAATCACATTAAAGATGACATTGTTTCAAAACCATGCAATAGAAATAAAAATCCAATAACTCCTGAACAAAAACTATGTTTATTTCTAAGGTAAGTTCATGGAAAAGCTTTATTAATGTTTACATATTAAAATAGTTTGTAAAGTGTTCTGAATCATTTGGAGAAAGAGGCATTGCCGTACTGCACTCAGGTGAGAACGCAGGTAGTGGAGTCCTTGACGAAGACGAGAAAGAAGCTTCGTTTTGAGGGTTATAATTACTGCTGATTCCAGAAAAACTAGAAGTTGATCGGCTGTGGTCCTGTTGCTGAAGACATCTGAACTGCGCATTTCCCACCATAGACCCAATTTGCAATCTTAAACGAACTTGTTCCATTTCCGGTAGTTTCTTTACCATTTTTGCTATAGATGCAAAGAAAAGATCTGTTTCATCTTGTTCTTCGTTATTGCGCCTTTCACAATTTTTTTTAAGTAATTTCATTCGTTCTTCAGAGTTTCCTGCATGTTTTAGCTTTTTTGGTGTTTTTGAACTTGCACGGCCTATGGTGTCTTTATCGGTATAAACTTTCATTGACGGTGTCTCACTTTGGACATCCGTTTTTCCTGTGTATAGGTTTCCCAATCGTTATTTGAATCCTCCTCTACGACGTCAACTTCTTGAATATTTTGGTCGGAATTGTCCATATTGGTAATAATGCAAAATTAAGAATTAAAAAGTATTGTATACACTTAGGGTAATTTGTGGGAAACTTACCTTCTTTTTAGAGAGCAGTAACTATCTAAAAATGACAGTTGTTGAGCTCGTTTTTTTGCAGCTTCTCCAGAGTCACCTGTACCTGGCTTTTCTTTGCGTCTCACGTAATAGTCTCGTACATAACTCCACCTTTTACTGCACTCTATATCTGCAAAACGAACATAATTTAAAATTAATTTTTTTTAGGTATATCGCAACTGGAGAATCTTTCAGATCATTGGCTTTTCAATTCAGAATCTGCCATTCATGGATAAGTTTTCTAATAAAACAGGTTTTTGCTAGCATAGTGAAAAGATTACTTATTGCAGCAATTCCCCCTCCAACAATGGAACATCTGAAAATGCTAATGCGTTTATGTCATCTTGGAATTTTCCAAACAGTGTGGGTGCCATAGGCGGTAAACACATAAGAATAAAGTCACCTAAAAATGTTAGCAATTGTTGATGCAGATTGTAAATTTATAGCCGTAGATATTGGTTCTTATGGTCGAGAAGGAGACGCTGGTATTTATTTAAAGAGTCAATTTGGAAGAAAAATTTAAAATAACGAATTTATACCACCTGCTCAAACTCTTCCAGGAACGGATTTTCTCGTACCGCATATCATTGTTGGTGATGAAGCTTTTGCACTTCATGAAAATTTAATGAAACCATATCCAAAAAGACAATCATTAATTGATAACTCCAAGGCCATATTTAATTACAGACTCTCCCGAGCCAGAAGAACAACTGAAAATACCTTTGGGATACTTTGCGCCTATTTTAGAATTTTTTTTCAGACAATTGCAACTACACCAGAAACTACCGATAAAGTGGTTACATCAGCGTGTATTTTATATAACATTTTAAGAGATTCTAAAGTACTTGCTCCTAATGAACAAAACATGTATGACCCTCATCCTTTACCTCAAAAAAATTTGTTGCCATTGACAGGAAACATGGTTCGTGCTGGAAACGTACTTACAAAAATTCGTGATACATTCAAAACCTATTTTAATGAAACAGGTCAGGTAGCATGCCAACATAATCTGTTTTTGCAACATTAATATATCAATGTTGATTATAATGTATTTTTGTAATATTAGCAGTAAAGTGCAAAATATAAAAATAATATACCTGTTTTATTTTCTAAAATGTTTGCTATTTCCTTCCAGAGGTTAAGCTTCAGTTGCGTTTTTCTATAGTCCTTCCACTTTATATTATACAAAAGTTCATGATTTTTCACAAAAACAATTAATACTTCATCTTGCTCCAATGTCCAGGCTACATTTATGTTAATATTCGACATATTTTTGATGTTTCCAATTCCCAATGAAAATAAAGAAACTCAACACCGCACCGGAGATAAACGTTGCACGCACTGTCTTCCACCCATAGAGTAATTAAAAGTATAAGAGGGTTCAATCCCATAGTAACAAGTAGGCACCATCTTTACCCTAAACTCGATTGCAGCATCACGGATGCGGTCTAACCGAACTAAAATAATTGACATTTGTCACAGTCGGTAAAATAGTCTACTGTAATATCGATCCGTCATAGAAATGAAAGGCGTGCTATTCAAAATTTTAGAATGGCGCGAAATTTAAAATTATTGACCCATTAAATCAATTTTTAACAGCGTAAAGGCTGTAAATCTCGATCACAAACTATAAAAAATTATGAAATAGTGCAAGTGTATTAATTTAATTTTTGAAGAGGCTCAGGGTGATAATGTATGTAATTTAAGTTTATTTTTTACATTTTTAAATTGAATTCGTTAGTATTTCTGACATTAAATTCATCAAATTTGCTTTTAAGCTATTAAGTTAATGCATTTAGGCCCTTAAAAAAATAAATTGTTAATAATGCACTTTTTCATTGATTTTTAGAGACTGTGAAAGAGATTTTACAGCCCAATACGCTATCAAAAAAAGATTTAATGGGTCAATTATGTAAGACAATATTTTATAGATTTAATTATAATATATTAAGACCTATTTTGAGAATTAAATGCTCGATACTAACAATGTTAATTTCACTGTATCAACAAATTAACAAGGGTAGGGGTAGAATTAAAGTCAATTGTAAAGTAAGTTTATAATTTATTGTCTTATAAGGGATCCTGATACAATTTGTTTTTGTGCTGCTTTAGCACAACACTGTCCATGGTATGTATTTTGCTTTTTCTACATTTTGAGGATATGATACAAAAATTACAATTTATCAAATTTATAAATTAATTATTTATAGACATAAGAACTATATTTCTCAAACTATGCCCTAAAACTTTCATGTTTACTACCTACTTTTTTGTACAGAGGGTACCCAAAAATGTTAGGGGAGTGGTAATATATAAAAACTAACACTGTAATTAAAATATTCTTTATGGAGAGTACGATTTTCTTAAATATTCAAGGAGAATCCCTGGATCTTACTCCCATCTTATCGAGGTGAGGTACCTCCTTGAGTAGTGACCTGGTAGAATGGAAGTTGTTTCACTTATTGTGCTTTTGGTACTTCCTAGCAGCAAAGCACTGATGATACCTTTCGTCAGACCTAGTAAAAAGTGGTCTAGCATAATTATGTTCATTCTGAACATTATATTGAGATTGCTGGATTATGACAGCAGGTAATAAAGTCCCAAGTTACTTGTGCCTCAACCAGTACTGGGGCATTTTGAATAATACTTGACCCAGCAATTGGGAGAGCACACTTTCTTAAACGAGTATGTATAGTTCTAGTAAATGAAATATCATCAAAATGGTCTTGACATAAATAACACCTTGTTAAGGTTGGGCTTAAACCAAGTATTTTAAACCATTCGGACCTCCTAATAATGTCACTTTTAGGAAATTTAAAGAAAATTTAATTTTTGTATGAATCCTCAATAGGCCAATAGTATGTATTAGAACAAGTAGGTTCCTTGCATTTAAAAATGAATTTTCCTGGGGATAACATTATTAAGGCAGTGTAAAATGGTAAACAATAATTTTAGGTGACCTACAACATGGTGAAAACTATTTGATAAAAAAAAATGCACTTACCCCATCCTAGGGATCTGAAACCACACAATAAAACAACATAAAAGCTTCTATATGATGAAATTACACTTTAATGAGTTTAAGCTACATTTTTAACTATTTTTTGTTGAGAAAAAAACAAAAGAATACACCCAATGGGCGCCAAAATAAAAAGGAATAAGCAATGGCGACGATCGAAATCCATGATGCGAAGGTGGGTGGTGGGAAGGGACGAAAGAAAATCGATAATCTAATGACAATTATGACAGAAGTTGGCCCTCGATGCGGTCTAACCGAACTAAATATTTTAGGTTAAGTTTTAGAAATTGATAATCAGGTTAGGCTACCTTTCGAACACTCTTTTACTATTCATTTCTCTATGCTTCCACCATTATGACGGCCGTCAGCCGTCACCAAAATGATGGTGCCGCTTTATTGTATAGTGGTGTTGCCCGCCGTTCCCTTAAAAACCACGCGCGCTAAAAATAAGAACAACGTTTTATAGCGGCCATTATATTACGGCACCGCTTTCCTAGGAAACCAAAGCTTAACCTAAATTTTAAAATTAACTAAATTTATAGTAATATTTCATAGTTTAAAAGATCAAAAACCTTTGAGTAATCTACTAAAATGAGAAAACTAAGCTTACCTTTATCCCAGGCCCGTAGTAATTCATCAGTAACATCAGCCATCGCCGTCGCACAACTAAACCCCCTTTTGAAAACCAGACTGCTTTACAGGTAGAAAATTAAGAAAAACACGAACCTGAGTTATAGCTGCTTTTTTGGTAAAATACTAATATATCGGAATATTTTACATAAGGATTAAATTTAGATAAAGTCCGTACGAAAGCATGCTTCTATATATCTTAAAAGGAAAAAAAAAGATAATTATTAATTATATGTTGACAAAAAACTTGAATTAAATTATTATTTATTTCATTTGAACCAAATGCATTCGTTTTAATAAAGTTATTGAGTATATCAAGTTCGTCCATATTTTTTAATAAAAAAAAAATTATTTAGAATTTTCTTTTCAATATAAAATTTAAAATAGATTGCTTTGAAAAAAAAACAGCATTTGCTACAAATACAAATGACTACTAATGTGGAAATTCAAAATTTTCACCTTTTGCCAAATTTAGCCTTTAAACCTTATTTAATTTTGTCTTTAGGCTACAATCTTAAAATTTATTACAAAGGTAATGTTTTATCCACGTACGTATAGCAAAAGTAATGTTTTGTAATAAATTTATTATTGTCCAGTTCTAAGCCAAATTTCTAAGGCATGGAGATCCAACAATAGTAAAACGTCGCTGCGAAGAAATTCAATGTTTGTTTCTAATAAATATCTAATCAAGAGAACATTTTTAAATTAAAAATGTTTTGTGTTTTATTTATGTTTTGTTTGCATGTATGTTTTGTAAATGTAGCAAATTATAATACTATCAGCATAAATCTCTGTAAGAGTACCTATCTGTAAGAATATTTCAGAAAATATTTAATACTTTAATCTGAGGGTCTGTACATCTTAGCATTTATACCGTTCCTTTCGATGTAAATTAACACTCGGTGTATAAAAACTGATTTATAACACATCACTAGAAATATTTGTTTAGTATTTGCTTCCTACTATTTATTTGAGCTTAAAAATCGCGACAATATTCAGACTTGAATTCAAATTAAAAATTAAATACAAATTTAAAATTACATTCATTCAATAGTACTACCAACTAAATCTTAATATGTACAGTAGTTTTTAAACGAGTTAAACTCATTCTACATAAAAATTTATAAATTATTAAGATAGGTTTTAACCCAGTGGCAGAGGAAGCAGTATTGCCTAAACCCCAAAAAGTACATCTTGGGAATTGTATGCCACGACTCCCTCTAAATTACTAGGAAAATTATACATATTATAAGATATCAGATATATAAAAAAAGGAAAAAAAACAATAATTAAACAATAATAATAAGTAAATACAATAAAAATACAGTGAGAGTGAGGCGGTAGATAGTGGAAAAAGAAGCGACATAAATAACTTCAAACAAGTATACTTGGAAAAGGATAGGATCATTGAGCCAGAACTGCTTTAGTCTAGTTTTAAACTTTTTTATATTATACAGGGTGTCCCGAAAGTAATGACACATAGAACAATAGTAGATTCCTTACGTGATTGAGGTCAACTTGCCTTATCCTAACTTTAATAGTAACTGAAATACAGGGTGTCAAAGTATTATTAGATTTATCATTTTTTTCTCAGATTCTGAACCAAATGACAAACTGACATGAAATTTAGAATATACAAGTCTTTTAAAAAGAAAAATAAAGTTTCGTATACAGTTTTCATATTTTCGGTAGAGGGAACCCGTTATGTTAGTTTTTATTTTTTTAAATATCCTAACTTTTTTGCAGCTATATTGGTTTAAAAAGTAACAAAATAATTCCTTTTTTATTATTACATAAAAAATGTATACATTATTAAGGTCGCTAGGAGAAACCATTTTTGAAATAATCGCACTTTTAGGTTTTCTTAATATGTGAATGACTTATATTTACTAGATTTTTAGCAATACAATACTAAATAAAATAAAATTAATACTTAAGATTACTGATATTTATGTACTAAATAAAAAAAATATAACGATTTTTTTGTTAATTCTTATATCATAGCCAAAGTAATTTGATATTTATTATTTTTTTTATATTTTATTTTCAAACAAATATACCAAAAATAATAATAAACAAAGAAACATACAAATAACGCTACTATAACAACTGTTCAAAATGCTCTCCATTACCTTCAATGAATTTTGAAATACGACTAACAAATGACCTCCGTATTTTACACATGTTTCCAGAATTTACAATTTTTACATTTAGTTTATTCAGATTATTTACAGGACTATTATAAACAATGATTTTAAATATTCCCAAAAGTCCATGGGGTTTAAGTCTGGACTACGCGCAGGCCAGAGCCAAGGTTCTTCACAGCCAATACAACCTAAAATTTTTTTAACATGATTTTTAAAATGGCATGTTGACAAATATAAAGCTTTCTTAGGTTAGAAATATACAGATTACCCTACACAACAATGCCGTATCTAAGAATTGATTTTACCAACGAGGTGTACAAAAGTTGCGATTTTTTAATTTAAATAAGCGATATGTTCATCCCAATTTAGATGTTTATCCATAATTATAGATACTTCATTTAATATGTTCTAATGATTTGGCCGATTAGATAATGTAGGTGAAAATGTAATAAAAAATGTTTTTGACAAATTAAGGTTCAACCAAGTGCAGTATCTTCTGCATAGGAAAAAATTAATTTTAATAAATTAAATTTAGAGAATCCTTATCCTCTAGATACCCCCAAAATCTTGCCTTAATATGGCTCTGCATGTGGCCTCAAACCTAAAGCAGGAAATATTTGTCGATAACTAAACCATAACTAATTAAGGTCAGCAAAATGAAACATACCATATTGATAAGCAGGAAATGTCACAGTTCATCAGTCATTTGACAACTGTGACATTTTAGTTATTTGTCTAGTAGTAGTAATAGTAAGGGTGGGGGAGCTAGAGCTCGGCAAGTAGGCCTGAGCAGTCCCTTTTCGCCAACCCCAGAATTACCCACCCCTACGCCTCCACTCTCAATGCGCGGTCTTCACTTAGTCGGCCCATCCTTTTAATAAAGGCTTGTACGTTGTCGCAGTCCAGATCTTTAAGATCTTCCCGCTGGAGTGTCGTTGCTCCGAAAATTTTCCTTCTTAGGCGACTTCACCTATCACAGATACCTAGTATGTGGTATGAAGTTTACTCCCCTGTACCGCAATTCGGACAGAGTGGGCTTTCTCTTATACCAAGAAGGTGTAGATGCCTGTTTAGACTGTTGTGCCCGGTCAGGATTCCCACTAAGTCTTTGATACTTTGTCGGGTCTTTGTTAGCAGTCGCCTTGCTTTAGAGCTGTCATGGTCTGGTATCATTTCCTTGGCCTGTCTACATCCTTCTGTCTTTCTCCAATTCTTCTTTTTTTTCCAGGCCCAATTATTAAGTGCTTGGGAGATTTGTTTTTTGCTAAGACCGAGACAAGGTTCGGGGCATACGAAGGGGTTAACGGAACCTTGCCAGTTCGTCGACCCGCTCATTGCCCTCAACACCTTGGTGTCCTGGGACCCACCTCAGTCTCACTTCCTTGTGTGCTGCAAGCTTTTCCAATGCGTCTCTGAATTCCGGGACTAGCGCTGAGCTGGCCCTGGGTTTCTGAATCGCCTTGAGGGCAGCTTGACTATTGGAGTAGATACAAATCCCCCCGTCAACTTCCAATGCCTCTCGTTTGTTCGCTACTTCGAGTATAGCAAACACCTCCATTTGGAAAACTGTGGTGTGTTTCCCTAGCGGGAAGGATTCCCCTGTGTTTGTTTCCATCCTGTACATTCCGGCTCCGGCTGAATTGGTGCTTTTCACCCATGAATCATCCGTGTACCAGGCCTGGAAACCACTTGGCTCTTTAACTTGGTTCGCCGACCATTCTTCCCTTGTCGGGATTTCGATTTGAAACCCCTTCTTTAATCTTAGTTTGCCATTTTTAATTATTTGTCTAAGTCTATGACTTAGTTATTTAACTAAGCCATATTTTAGCGAGTAAGCCCCCATCATTTGGTTGCGCTCGAATGACACCATGTCTAACAGCTGTCAGAATCTAAATATTAGCTATACCTTTAATAGATATTAAATTCGTTTTGAAGACTGACCTAAACTGTGAAAACACTCATTTGTCTAAGTTTTCAAAACGTTTTGAGTCTAAATCCAATCTCGTACATTTTTAGGATCAGACCTAGATCATACTAAAATACAAATTAATTTCGCATAAATACGACACAATTTATAATATACCTCGCATAAACGTATATACTCAGTTCCCAAAAAAAGTTATGGCAACAAGGTGCCTCAAAAGTTAAAGTAAAACTAGTAAATATATATGCAATAAATTACTTCAATTAGTATTAATGGCGAAAATTATGTGTGTGGTCTTTGCCTTACACTTCTAAATGGTTATATTATTCTGTGATACTTGTGGTCCTTGTTCCCGCCCTGGTTGATGACTGGACGGCCATGGAGCCCACCTGGTGCGTTGGACAAAGTGATTCAGCCAGTACTATGCCCAGTGATGGATGTCAGCATATCCAGAAGAAGCTTTAGTGTGTTTGTTGAGGCTCAGACCATCAAGTTCCATCGAGACTTTCATAATATCGGTGATTAAAATAAAAATAAGAAGTAAATGATACAACTATTGAACTAATACATGAGGAAGTTCAAATGGTAGTTACAAGGGGGTAGATAGAAAAAGAAAGGCCTAAAAATGAAACTACATGTGAGAAACCGAACTGAGGAATGTCTCAAGTAAGCAAAATAATTTGTATTAAAATTTCGCTATAAAAAGTTGGCCTTTATCAACTTAAAATGAATTCAAATATTTAATGGATTATAAGAAAAACTATAAAAACGAGTTGATCATGTGACCTGCGCAACTTACCTAAGTTGGAATGTGGCGTTTTTTGGGATTTTTATCGCAAAATAACACAGGCCACCCTAAAAACTCTTTAGTTTGTTTCTTTAAAACTGCACTAGGTAAAACTTTAAATTAACTCACAAAAAAACTAGACCTAGATAGGGTGTTTCCTTTTTAAATCCGCTCAAAGCGAAACCAGCTAAAGTCTTCAACTCTCAGCTGAAAAATGACCCATTGACCCAAATCTGTCAAAATGGTTTCCCTACAGATTTTACCATGATTAAGCCATCTATCAACCTTGGAATCTTACTAAAAATATAGACAATTCCTGCATCAAATAAGTAGTACTATAAATATGTACCAGGCACAACAAAACTTAAAGAAGAGATCTTGAGAAGAAAATTAATATTTGGACTTGACAGTTAATTTGCTTTCAATTTTACACAAATGAACATTCATTTCACTTTACCTACAATAAAATTATGTGAAAAGAAAGAGCACCAAATTCTGCTCAACTGACTATTGCCAGACATTACACATAATAAAAATCTTATTCTAATTTTCAGATCAACATTGGCTAATGCAACCGAAAGAAACCAGACACCTGTACAACTTCACAATTCGAGACAAAGGTACCACCAATAACAACCTAGTCAAAACTATGCTTTAATATGAATTTTTCTCCTAATAATTACTGTTATAAAACAAAATATCCTATACATTAATGTTTATATTCTGGTCTGATACATATATTTGCCACTTAAATACATTTGCAGATAATCAGTTTAGAAAATATAGTTATTTTCTAAACTGATCAAAATATTATAATTATTCAAACCTTATTATAAACCCAAACCTTGTTTGCTTTCCAATTTTATTTTATAACCACTAATCTAAGACTTAAAATAAAAGAAAAATAAAAGAAGCTTTATTAAATTACACTAAAATATTTCAAATTTGAATACATTGAGTTAAAGTGTTATACTTACAAAAAAAACTGTAACAACAGTGATGAACGCTTTTGAAAGATCAATAAATATAGACAATTTTTTTTGTTTGTTTTGGTAATTTAGATTTTTGTTATTTATTAGATTAAAGATTGCATCTTTTGTTTCTTTGTCTTCGAAACCCATATTGTTTCTTATAAAATAATCCATTGGTATCAAGAAAATTCACCAATCATTCCTTCAAACACTCTTTAAATATTTTAGCAAAGTAATTTATAACTGATATGAGCCAATAGTTATTGATATCTTGCTTATTTTTAGATTTAAAAATATGTGTTACGATTGATGTTTTGAACTAGCCTCTTATATATTACTATATACTGTATATTATATACTGGGGTTCTTATACACTAACTTAACCATTTTTCTGGAAGATTCACTAACCTTCCACATATCTCCAGAGATATCGCGCGGTGTGCTCGCTGCTTACGCTACCGCGATGATTCCAGAATAATGGAAAATAGCTGGTATATTTGCGGTGGTCAAGATCGTTATAATGTTTTATCTAAAATAAAAATTTTATTATGTAGAGAAAAAATATTTTAAATGATTTCTACTATTGATAGATGGTAGAAGTTGCAATTGTTCATTTTATTTATTTTTTCAAATATAGTGGCGGAACGAGATCAAAGTAATATTAGCGACGGATTAATTTTAATCTTGTTAAGGGCGATTTATCAAAGGCTAACCTTGCCTACTATATAAGTCATCCCAACTGATTCTAAAAAACTAGAATTCATTTCTTTTCATAACAATATAAACTATTTTCATTTACCATTTAGAACGTAAAAAAACACCGTATCTGTCAGTGGTATTTAAAGGTCTTTTTAAGGGTGATGTATCAACATTTACCTTTGCTTACAATATGTATACAAGGTGACAATTTAAAAACGAAGAGCATTGCCTCTACCAATGGTGGTACGAAAATTAGTAGAAACACGTCAATTTACATATCAAGGGGGACAATTTTTGAGGCATTTGTTGTCGTGTTACTTTCAACCCCCTGATCCCAGTGCATCTACTCTTAAAATTTTAAATGGCAACCCCAACAAATTAGTGAAATGTAATTTAATATCTAGTTTTAAAACGAATTGCATCCATCGCCTCGTAGCACTTCGTTTAAGAATGTTTCTACCTACCAATACTATACATTCCAATTTTTTTTATTTATTTACATTTCCTTATACATTTGTTTCTGCCTCCTGCCATTTGCTGTATATAAAGTACATGACTTATAGTTAGTTGCCTTCACACCATTCTTACTATTATGTTTTTTTTCTAATTTCTTTAATATTTCAGATTTCAATTTAACATTCATGTTTAGTTACATAAAAATAGTTATTTAAAATATCGCAATAAAAAATCAATAATTGTTTCAGATCGAGCCGAAGGTGTATCGGACAATGTATCACCTTATTGGGACCAACCATTCTCTCAGCCATATTTTGACAATTCAACCAAAAGGGAATACACTACGACTGTCGGACAAACGGCCTATTTACATTGCCGAGTCAGAAATCTTGGAGATCGAGTGGTAAGTTTCACTATATTCTTGAGATCCTAAGTAAAGTACTTTTTGAAATATTTCATTTTAATTTAAATTTAAAATATTTTAAAACATTTTTCTTATAAGTTACTGACAAAAAAAGTGTAAAATAAAGAAAAACAAAAGTTTATTTGTTAAAAAATTAAGAACTAACTTGGGTTTAATGGTAGAAGCGTCTGACTCTAGGTTTAACGGTAATGCTATTTCCTAAATCACGGTTTATTTATTTTATTCACCGGCCTTTGTCTCTAGCCATATTGAGTCCAGCATTGCATTAAGAGATTGTCATCATTTTAACAATAGAGTGAGATACCTTTGTAAGAATTTATGTAATATCTGTTAATCAGACCGGAAGCGTCGTTACCTACTGAACCGAGATAGGAAAATACTGTATCCTACGCTTTCATCCATAGGAATAATTTGCTTTAACATTAGCAAAAATGGCATATATATATATATATATATATATATACATCATTTTAAAACTCTTACATTTTTTATAATAGATCATCAAAAAAAAAAAACAAGCAATTTAGAAGTTAAAATGTGTGGTAACAAACAGTACATTTAGTTCAAGCAAATTATTAATTTTTTTAAGTAAAGAATGTGTACCGTTATTTGCGAGAAAAAAGAGTGTCTTCAAATTTTTTGCAAAAATCTTTGCAGTCTTATAACTTTGTATGTGTATTTATTTCACTTATATTTTTTGTGAAACCTACCTAATAGGTACAAAAAAACACTGCAATACCTTACATTTTTAAGGCGTTTAAAAAGCAGGCGATTTATTATTGTTAAAACTGTCAGTTTGGCGCGTGCAATTTTTCAATTTTAGTTAAAACAGTGAGTTAATAAATGAATAAAAGGTGTATACGCTAGCCGAAAGAATAGAAATAATTTTCCTTTCTGGAGCTTAAGATCGGTGTGCTCGCAGAACCGCGAGAGCATTCAATGAAAGGTATCAAGATAAAAACGTGAGCCATAAATACGTATATACGAAAATTTGAAGAGACGGGATCGATTTGCAATAAGAAAAAATATGAAAATAGAGTTGTCGATAAAGCATGCCAAGTTGAAGTACTAGGACAATTTGCTATGAATCCAACTTTGTCTATACCAAAGGCCGCAAAACTAACAAATATTTCCACTGGTTCCGTACATAAAGTTTTAAAAAAAATTAAGTTCTTTCCTTATAAAATTCATATACTTCATGAACTCGGAGAAGATGATTTTGATAGGAGAATTCAATTTTGTGAACCAGCGAATTGACGACGATGCCCATTTATTGAAGAACATTTGCTTCAGTGACGAATCGACCTTTTTTTTAAATGGCCTGGTGAACAGACATAACTGTAGATACTGGGATAATGAAAATCCGCATGTTTTTCGGGAAGGCCATACCCAATATCCCCAAAAAATTAATGTTTGGGCAGGAATTTATGGGAATGAAATAATCGGGCCATTTTTTTTGGAAGAAAATTTGACTGGCAAAATTTATTTAAACCTTTTAGAAAATGCAATATACCCTTCCATCATCCAATCTATGGAAAATCAAGTAGATCAATATGGTGCTATATTATTGAATGAAAATAATATACATTTTCAGCAGGATGGAGCTCCCACGCACTACACTTTGGTAGTTCGAGAGGCTTGATGAAAATTTTCGAAAAAAGTGGATTGGCAGACGTGGTGCAATCGAATGACCTGCGCGGTCTCCGGACCTAACCCCACTAGACTTTTTTCTTTGGGGCTACTTAAAAAGCAAAGTTTATAAAACCCCACCTGAGAGTATTGAGAATTTAAAAAATAGAATATTTCAAGAATGCAGAGAAATTAGCGGGCAGACTCTTGCCAATGTTCGTAAGGAGTTTGAAAATAGGCTTTTTTATTTTTATTTTTATTGCTAATAACGGCGCGCATTTTAAACATTTAATAAAATAAATTTGTTAAACTAATTAAATTTGTTTTTCTACCCTACCGATTTACACTTTAATTGCTTCATGGTCAATCAATTTTATTTTTTTTTACAACCATTGATAGCATGATGAATGCCCTTTAAAATAATGTATCACACCATGGAGTAGCCATTTGACATACCAAAGTTTGGCGTAAATAAAATATTCATTATTTCTAGACATTTTCGCTAACCAGTTGCTTACACATTTACCGATTTCATTTTTTGTGGTACCGTTGAATAGAGAATTTTACGCTCCTTACTATGATGTATCACACGATGGGGGTTCCCATTTGACATATTAAAGTGAGGTTAGCTGGAGGTGAGGAGGTGATTGACAAAACTTCAGTAAATGCATAATTAAACGTCCCCCTGTATATCTAATTTGACGTTCTTTTTCTTTTTTTTAAGAAAGGTATTAAGGGTGGATCGTTTTGAAATGAAAGCACTGTATATGTATATATATATATATATATATATATATATATATATATATATATATATATATGAATATGATTTGGGTAATGATCTCAATTTTTTTAAAGAAAAAAATGGTACGCTTCTCAGATATTTCAAATTAAAGGTAATTTTAGAAATTCCTCGTTCAATTTGTGACAAAAAACCTCTTTTATCTTTTTTTCGTATGTGGCGCCGTTTTTATGCAAAAAAAATTCTTGACGCGTATTTTTCATTTCTTTAATACATTATATAGTAGGCTACTACTGTCAACATTTACCTAATATTAAATACAAAATGTCAACATTTATCTGCAAAATATGAAATGTCAAATTAGCGTTCCTTCACTATTAAGCTTTTTTTATAGTTATTATTAATAAGTAATTAATTTTTCTTTTAAAAAATTATTTTTGTAAATTAATTTTCTATGCCGAATCACCCCCTGAAATTCGTCGCACTTATTTACTAACACTCATATATACTGGGTGGTGCGTCGCCGAGCGGAACATAGGAAAACCCATGTAAATTTTAAGGCGAACAATTATTGGCTTCCCTGTACATTTTATAGAAAAAATGTAAGATAACTTTTTGAAGAGACCAATTTGGCAAACCCTTGTGCAAAGTTTCAAAAAATTTTAACAAGCGAATCTTGAATTATTCAATTAAATTTAATTGCAAAATTACCAAATTTTCGGTTCAGGTAAAACCAAACGGGCACCAGTAAAATGAATATTGTAACTGACGTGAGAAAAAGTGTCAATAAATCAGTGACAGTCGATATTTGAAAACAAGTATGAATTATTCAATCGACGAAAAAATAGCCATAATTAAGTGGCATTATGCGGGAAACAGTTTTAGAGCAGTATCTGAAATGTTTTTAGTTTATTTCCCCACCAAGTCCATTCCGTCCATTTCAACTATTAAACGTATTGTCAATAAGTTCGAGTCCAAAGGTACCGTAATAAATAATTGTAAATGTTCAACTCAGGATATCGAAAATAGAGCCGAAGAAAGAGAGAACAGAGATCTTAATATTCTACTGGGTGTGGAGGAAAACAAGATGGTTAGTACGAGGGTTCTTGGGCAAGAGGTAAATAAACATTATACAACGGTATTGCGCACTTTAAAAAAACACAAATATTATTCGTATAAATTCGAAAAACATCAAGAGCTGCAGGAAGGAGATGAAGAGCGAAGAATTGCATATTGTTTTGAAATTATGGAAAGAGCAAATAATGATAGGAATTTTTTAAAAAATATTTGTTTTACCGATAAATGTACATTTATCCTCAACAATGAACCAAATGTTCAGAATTGCCGGTATTGGAGTCAAGAAAATGAACCTCGCTTTGTTCATACTCGGACACAATATCCCCAAAACACAAATGTATTCGTGGGAATTATCGGATACCATATCATTGGACCCTTTTTTATGGACTATAACCTAACAGCTGAAACCTATTTGGACTTATTTCAAAATCAAATTGGACCCGCCTTGGAAGAAGTTGTTCAGGAAGATCAAATGATCTGGTACCAAATGGATGGTTGCCCGGCCCAGAATACCCATATGGTTAGAGAGTGTTTGGAAAATGCTTTTAATATTATTGGTCCACGGTACCGGATACTTTGCTTTGGCCAGCCAGCAGCGGTACTCTCTTACTCGATAAACATAGAAATAGACAAGAAAAAATATAGAAAGAAAATATCTTTCTACGCGCGATTCGCACTTGCTAACCTTTTCTCTATGTCACTCGGCATCGTTCGGCTTTAGACATCCTTATACTACCCAATCTACAAACATTAGCCTTTTTTTATAGCTAATGGGATTTTTCACAGCCCACAATGTCAATTACTGAAATGTCATTCGA
Organism: Anthonomus grandis grandis; assembly: GCF_022605725.1. Classification (NCBI taxonomy): domain Eukaryota; kingdom Metazoa; phylum Arthropoda; class Insecta; order Coleoptera; family Curculionidae; genus Anthonomus; species Anthonomus grandis. The sequence continues at coordinate 4,892,189 of NC_065567.1, read as the reverse complement.
CATTATCGATCTTTTAAGTAAGAGGTATGCTTTGTTATTGTTTCTGTTTTCATCCTATATCCATAAAAGATGCCGATAAGGGAAAAGTTTTCTTATAGATTTTTGAAGTAATTTTAGGTATCAATAAGACTGCGAATTTTATGATGGATCCTCCTAATTTTATCTTATCTCTTTCCTAGTGTGTATTTATAATAGCTTAATATATTTTCTTTTTTTTTATTTAAATATATTTACTATTAAATTTATATTTTAATATTTATCTTAATATATAGATTTAAGATAACATTATTATTAATTTTGCCTTAGAAATGGAAGAGAAAGAACAAACGATTGAATTAAGGATAAAAGGATTATATATATATATAGTATTTTCAAAATTTGTGAAGAGTAATAAAACCCATTTTATTCCCTTTTGTGGAATCTCTGGGAATTTCCCAATTTCGGGGCGTAAATAAGTGAGGATAAACTATATGACCTTATAAACTTAATGATCGTTTTAAACCTGAAAAAAGTAGTTAACAAATTATAGTTCACTCAAAGATATACCGTTGATTTTTGTGAACTTTTATTTTTTTTATTTTTTTTTTATTTATTTATAACAAAATATTATAGTTACACAGTTATAATAAGTTATTACAATATCAAAATTATGCAGTTATATTCCCCTAGATGCAAGCATCTGTATGGGAAGTAATAAATGAACAGTGTACAATAAACATTTTTCTTCTGTTCAACTTATTTAAAGAAAAAATATATACATTAATATGAGCTCCTAAGTATATTTATAAAATAATAACAGTGAGGTAATAAAGTACCTAAACAATTTAACAAGGGAAGGCATCTACTAATATTAGGATACAACAGACTTAAACTTATTAAGATTGTTTACAATATATTCCTTCACTATTTTTGTAATTTTTTTATTTTTGATGTTTCTAATATGTTTAGGTAATAAATTGCACAGTTTTGCTCCTATAAATTTAATGGATCTCTTTCCGAACTCACTATAGCATACAGGAAGAATTAGTTGATTATCTTCATTAGATCTAGTATTTTGGTTATGGTTTATTGGATATCTAATATTTTCACGATTGTGTATGAAGCAACAAACAGTTATACAGAATAAAGTTCTTATGTTTATATAGGTTTCATTATAAATTTCTTTAGTAGGGTATAAGAATGGTTTTTTAAGGATTATTTTTAATATTTTATTCTGCATTATCTGAAGAGGATTCAAAGAATTGTAATGCATACTGCCTCAGAGTCATATTCCATATCTTAGTATTGATTCCACTAAACTTTGGTATATGGTTATAAGCATATTTCTGTCTAAAATATTTCTAATAGTGTAAAATTTGTAGACTAGGAAATTTAATTTTTTTGTTAAATGTGCAGTATGTAAGTCCCATTTCATGTTACTATCAATGATAATTCCCAAATACTTTACATTTGATGCTTCCTGTATTTTATCTGGTAGATTTTGAATATCTAAGTGTGTGAACAATGGTCGATTTATTTTAGTCTTTGAGAATGCAATATAGTTGGTTTTTTGGACATTTAATGTTAATTTGTATATATCAAGCCATTTTTTTACAAGCATAATTCCAGTTTGAGCACATTTTTTTACTTCCTCTCACGTATCTCCGTCAAAAGCAACAACAGTATCATCTGCGTATGAAATAATTATACCGTTTATGTACCAGAACGGTCCCCTGTGGAATCCCAATTCTCACTGTACATGGGTCACTTAAAGTGTCATCTATTTTAACGTACTGTTGCCGCTCCATAAGATAGTTCGCAAAGACCTGTAACACGGGACCCCTCACCCCGTTTTTCTCGAGGACATCAAGAAGCTGTTTGTGGGGCACCGTGTCAAAGGCCTTCGCCAGATCAAAAAATACTGCTAAGCACTTTTTGCCAAAGTCCAATTTATACCTTACATGTTCAATGAGTTTGTGCATGGCATCGCCAGTACTCAAGCCCGAAGAAAAACCAAACTGGTTTTCAGACAAAAGTCCATTTTTATCCAAAAATCCGGCTAGTCGCTCCCTTAAACACTTTTCGTACAATTTTGCGAAATTAGAAATTGTACTGATTGGTCTGTAATTATCAATTAAACTTTTGTCTCCAGATTTAAAAATTGGGGTTATAATGGATGTTTTAAAAGATTTAGGAATAATTCCGGTTTTAAAGATTAAGTTTATTATATATGTCAAGGGTTCAATTAGATAAATGTGAAGTTTTTTAATTAGTTTTGCTGAAATACCATCATGTCCCGGAGCACTGTTACTTTTTAAAGAGTTTATATGTTTTATTAATTCATTGTGATCTACTGGCCTTAAGAACATTGAGTTATTTGCATTTTTTAATTGAAATATATTTGACGAGTTTGGTATTTTGTTGTACATATCGAGGCCTATCTTAGAGAAGTAATCATTACAAAAATTTGCTTTTTCTTTTAAATTGCAATTATTTTTAGCTTCCATGGGAATTTTAATAGGGATTTTATTTTGTTTTTTATATTTATTGTTATATTCAGATAACATTTCGTATATTTTTTTAAGTTATTTTTATTTTCATTAATTTTCGTCTTGTAGTAAAGGTTTTTTGTGTAGTCAATTATTTTTTTTAAATTATTACGGTATCTTTTATACTCTCTTTCTTTTTCTTCTGTAAAGTTATTTTGTAATTGTTTTTTTAATCTATCTCTTTTTTTTATTGATACAATAATGCCATTTGTGATCCAGGGTCTAATTTTTTTGTTAGTTTTATTGTAAAAAATTGATGTTGTTTTACATTTTAAGTAAAGTTCTAAAAATTTGTTTATGAAAAGTGTATAGGCTTCTTCTGGATTGTTTGTTTTAGACGCGTCATTCCAATTTTCATTCTTAAATAAATAATTTAGTTTTATGTAATTTATTTTATTTTTAACATCAGTTTTTACAATATTTTCTATTCTCTTAATATTTAAAGCATGTGAAAAATTTAACATTATTGGAAAATGATCCGTTATATCCTAATTTATTATATACGGTTTTGTGTGAATGTTAATTATTTTATTATTGTTCTTTACAAATATATGATCTAAACATGTGCCTGATTCTGGTCTGGTGATTGAGTTTATATGTGATAGAAAACCATATGAACTTAATGTTGAAATGTAATTTACCACGTTTATATCAGTATTATTTAAGAGGTTAATATTTATGTCTCCAACTAAAATTTCAACATTATTTGACTTGTTTCCTGACTTTCCTGTAAAATATACATTAAGATCCTGTACAAAGTTTTCGATAGATGAGTGAGGAGATTGATAGATACAAGAGATTACATAGTGCACATTTTTATGTTCCAAAGTTATTCGACCCACCTTTATTTTAGTGGAATCAAGTTCATGAAATGCCACTTTAGCATTTAGATTGTCTCTTACCATAATAAGAACACCATCATTTCGTGTGATATTTTCATTACTATAGTGAGTGGTAAAGCCTTGAATAGTAAATTCTAAAAAAGAGGTGAGTTGAAAACATTCACTTAGGACTATAACATCACAGAAAGAAATTTTGAAAGTCTCTAAAAATAGTAACAGTTCATCAAAGTTTTTTTTACACTTCTTATGTTAACATGCATTATATTTAAAAGTTTTTTATCTGTGTCTAATTTACCACAGATCTCTACAGGCTCCACAGTTTCACTAAAAATTTCACTGGATATCGTTTCAAGCAGCTCCGCTTCTTGTTGTCTAGCCATAATTTATTTTACTTTTTAATACTTCTAGATGGTATAGGTTTGTGGGGCATTCAGAATCCGTGGCATCATGTTCGAGATTATGGTTCGTTTTATATTTTTTATTTGAATGTTCACAATTCACGCATTTCCTATTTTCTTTATTTTGGGTTAAGTGACAGTCCTTTCGATTATGTTCTCCTCCACAGTATGAACAGGTGGTTTCATTTGGGCAGTCTGGACTTTTGTGGTAATATCCACAACATTTAAAACACTGTTTTACTGCTAAATTTTCATATGCAGGGTATCGTTCCCATCCAATGTATATTTATGGTTTAACATTTTCTAATAAAATACTATTCTTTATTTAATTAGTAAGTTTCATTTAGAATCACTTTCAAGCCGACCCTATTCCCTTTATCACTTCTTAAAAACGTTGGTCCTTGCACAATGGGGCTTAATGGTCTAATATGAGAATATGAGAATTCGTTGATTTTCAAATCTGCTACAAAAACATCCCCACAACAAAGATAAATATATCTTTTTTTCAATATACTAAAAAGAGACGAAAGTAATAGCAAGACCATACAACCTCTTTCTATATTTCTATTCCGAAGGTTAAAAACTCTCACGAACTCTACACGATCGAAGCCAGTTGAGAATGAGAGTAGGATTTAGACTTTTTTCCTATAATAGAAAAAAATTTTCTTTCTAAAAGAAATTTTCTTTTCTATCGAGTTAGAGAGTTCGCTCGCAGGTCACCTGATCTTTCACCGAATGACTTCTTTTTCTGGGGTCATTTAAAAAGTGTCATTTATAAAAGTGTAAAATTTGAGAATATAAACAAGTTACAAAACGCTATTTCGTTAGAATGTAATAAAATTTCCCAATATCAACTTAGTTATATTAGAAATGAATTTTATGATCGGTTAGGATATTGTTTAGCTGTTAATGGGGGGTTGTTTGAACATTCGATTAATTGATGTTTTTATGTAATTCTCTGTTATTTTTAAAAAAATTATTGTATTTTATTTTATTTTATTTTTCCACGCTTAGTAAAATATTAAGAGTTCTGTTATCTCTTTTTTCGGATCTATTTTCGATCTTCGGAGTTAAACATTTACAATTATTTATTGCAATGTCTTTGGACTCTCTTGGAATTTACTAACAATAGGTTTAATGGTTGAAATGGACCAAATAGGCTTGACGAGAAAATAAATTGAAAATATTTCAGATACTGCTATTGGTTTAATTAAATTCTAAGTATAATAAAATTATTTTTTTAATAATCGATAATAATAATTGTTATTGGTTTAACTTCATCGTTATATTAAATAAAAGTTTACATGAAAAAGTAATGTTAACGTGTCTTACTTTGAATGTATGGTTGTGAGATTGATAATACGAAAAAAAAAACATTTCTTGTATTCGGCTGTACGTCAGATTTGACAAAGCCCTATAACAGATTGTTTGCTGGTGGCTGGTATCTGATTTTACCTGAACCGAAAATTTGGTAATTTTGCAATTACATTTAATTGAATAATTCAAGATTCGCTTATTAAACTTTTTTTGCACGAGGGTTTGCCAGATTGGTCTCTTCAAAAAGTTATCTTGAATTTTTTCTGTAAAATGTACAGGGAAGCTAATAATTGACCCCCTTAAAATTTACATGGGATTTCCTATGTTCCGCTCGGCGACGCACCACCCGGTATATATATACTACTCAAACAAAAACGATTATATGCATTTAAGTATTAAATACTATTTCAGAAATCCAATAATCATAATATTCTCAGCTTCTTCTGGATGATATTTACACTCTTTTTTGTAAATATCTTTCTTGGTTTCCTAACATAAATATAAGTACAAACATAAGTGTTGTCCGACATGAATAGGAATTTTCTAGTTATTTTTTTGATTTTCTCCAGAATCGCCAAGAAAAACTAGATTAACACTATATCAAAATATAAAAAAATATTTATTTATTTAGCATGTTACTACATACAAATACAATATTAACGACTAATAAAACGACTGTGTTTCCTGATGTCATTTACAATTTAATAGATAACAATAACAAAATTCCTTATATTTGCAGGAAACTCCAGGAGTAGTTATTATATACACAAATATAAATTTACAATTTTATTTATTTTTTTTTAAATTTTTATATTGATGTTATTCATTTTTGCATCAAACAAACATACCGTCCTGTGTGTTATATAACATTGTTTAATAACAAAGATCTAATTTCCTACTTAAATCGAAAATACTTATAAGCCTTTACTTAATTTGTAAAGGATCGTACTGGTTCCATATATTATATTGAAAACTTCTTTAAAAAAAAACAGTTGTATGCATAGAAGGTGTTAAGATATCCTTTCCTCTTATGTTAATATTATGCACATCTGTCCGAAATGATAACTTATCATATAGATATGATTGAGCTTTAGACAACAATATTTTGCGAGAAAAACAAAGAACATACATCTTGATTTTGAAATCCATGGGTAGCCACTTTAATTTAGGTAATTTATGTAAAACATGTTCATAATTCCCGATTCCACAAACAAATCTGATACAAGAAATTTGTACCCTTTATTCTGTTTTTAGTCTCTGCATCAAGGCAAGGCCCATAAACAGTTGCACAATAACTAAACTGAGACAGGATCACAAACTGTCACATAACATTTTTAACAGCAATAGTCAAGAAATTTCGATGAGGATACCAAATTTTTAATGCTCCATAGGCTCTCTGTATGTTTAATGTGACATATTCTCGAAACTGCATCTTCTGATCTAAAATTAAACCTAAATACCTTGCGTTGCTAGTAATTTTGATTTGTTCCTCATTAATAGTTAGCTGAACATTTCTTTTCATCAGCTCGCATTTTTTTTCATTACCAAAGAGCATTGCTACAGATTTTTTAAAGTTTAATGATAAAGAATGATCAGCAGATTTTGCAATAGTGTTAAGATCCTCATTAATTACTTCAACTGCATTTTCGAGATTATCAAAAGAAAAGTAAATTTGGGAGTTATCGGCATAAAAATGAGTAGCACAGGAATGTACAAATTTCCAAAACTGGATACTATAAACATTAAATAATAGTGGCCCCAAGATCGATCCCTGTGGTACCTCTGATGAAATACTTCGAGGAGAGACACGTTATTTCCAAGATTGACACTTTGTGATCGTTCGGTTAAATAAGATCTAAAAAGTTTGAGAGATTCTGGATATGCACCACATGATTTCAAAAATTAATAATAAAATTAAATGGTCAATAGTATCAAACGCTTTAGTGAAGTCAAATAATACCAATATAGTACAATTTCCATCATCAATAGCTCGAAAAATGTCATTACTTATATGTGCGAGCGCTGTAGTACAATTATATCCAGTTTGAAATCCTGACTGACTAGGTAGTAAAATATAATGTCATTTAAATGTATATTCAACTGCTCAGCCATTATTTTTTCGGTCAGTTTTGAAAGCCTGCAATGAATACTAACGGGTCTTAGATCAGAAAATTCTTTTGGATCTTTGTTTTTAGGAATTGGTGTGACTTGAGCTTATTGCAAAATAGTGCTGATAATATTTACATGATGAGGAATTATATAGGGACAGTATATTTTAATGAGCGAGATACTTCAGTCATCAGAAGAAGGGGATGTATTTCTTATCTTCACCAGGATTTTTTGTACCATCTTATCTGAAATTAGCCTGAAGCGAAATTAATTTTGACATATTATATTGTTTTGGTAATAAATATTATTTGAAGGGTTTATATTTTTTGGTATATTATCAATAAAGAAATATTGTTTATAGCATTTGGGTCTTAAAAACAAGAAGAAATATTATTTAATTTATCTTTACCGATATCTAAAGTTTTCAATTCTTGCCATAAGTCCTTACTGCTTTTGTTTCTAAATATAAAATAGTTTCTTTTACGTTGCGTAATCATATGGTTAGTACTGTTTCTTAAACGTATAAACTATTCCTAATTTTCTGGAGTTTGATGCTTTTTAAATTTTGCTTTAGCTTTGTCAACTGAAGACTAGATTATTCGACTGAAGAAGATCACTGTGAAATTAATCTGGTTTAAAATTTCTGTACGTATGCAGCCTCGGCTCAAATTTGGGCTTGACACAGTTAATTTTACACTCTACACACTCGTGATATGAAAAGTTGGAGTTAGTAACATAAGTAGATTCAATGATATCTTTGTTGTTGCTTAGCAAAATATCAATTAGAGATTGACAGTATTGTGTAACGTGTGTAGCATTAGTAATTAATTGCTCCATTTCAACCAAGGAAAGCATAGAATTAAAATATTTTGTAAGAGTTGCGTTTGAATCAAGAAAGTTAATATTAACATCTCACATACATAACACATTTGAGCTATGTGACGTTGCAACTGTCTACGACGTTTATCACCGTCTACAAAGACAACAAGACAACAGAATAACCATCAATAATTAATATACTATTTCGAATGTTATCACTAAGCCATGTTTCAGATATTCCCAAAATATCAAATTTTTTAAGATGTAATTTTGGTACAAGATACTGTATATTTAAGTGACCAAGATTAATTAAATTACTCCTATTACACCAACACATTATAGTTAGATAAAAAAAATAATATGTAGAATAATACATTTATTGAGAAATGTTCTCCACTTCGTTTTCAGTTTTTGCAAACACAATTTCATTAATTGTTTACGTACGTTTCCGATGCCGTCTTCACTATTTGTAACCTTTCCTTCGTCAGATCTTCTTAAAATAAATTACAATTTTATAAAACATACTTTCAATATCCTGATAAAAATAATAATGTTAAAAAGAATAAATAAAATGAATAAAAGAGAATAAAAAGCAAACAATAAAATAGTAAAATACAATGGTCAGCTACACATATGTATAAAAAAATTAAAGTTAGATATACCATTTTAACAACTCCTTAAATTCTCTTATATTACCACAATCCTTAATACTACTTGGTAAGTTCTTAAATTCGCTTAACCTTATACCCTAACCTTAAACCTTAATAGAATTCTTTATTTGGCTGGAAGAGCACCTTTCTACTAAAATGAAATCATTTCGATTTCTAGTTTGAGAGCTATGAACATTTTTTAAATATTGGGTTCTATTACAGATATAGTAATTTTTATTATATATTTAGTTAATTTTATAGCACGGAATCACAAGAAAGAGTTTTTAAAAATTTGATTCAAGTACGTTACAGAAAAATCTAATGTAAACGTAATTATGGATAAAATCTATTTCATTTACAATAGAGCTTTACTATTTAATTTTATTTATTTATTTAAAAGATTAACATACATAGAGTGTACATCACAAGCAAAAATAATATATAGTCGGAAGTTATATGGTTCATAATTTACGCACTAAATGTTGTAATGTAATTTAAGAACACACTTCTACATTTACTCCAGGAATACTCTTTTATCTGAGGAACGCACCTTTATTAATAACAACGTCAAAAACTCTAACCTGACTCGCGTTGACTGTCGTCTAATTGATTCCAAGGTAAAAACTGTCTAAACAATTAAAACTGAATTGAATGTCAGGAAACGCGTCCTTTTTAAAAACCCATGAAACAATAAAGGAATATTTAGAATTTTCTTCATTGCTTGTGCCGAAGGAAATAATTCAAGAGAATACAGACAGTCCAAGCAAGCAAGTATAGGAATTCTAAAAAACTAAAAATACAGGAAGTTACAACAATATGAGCTAAAGAACCTAAATTGGAGCTTAAATAGGACCCTCAAACAAGATGAACTATTTAAAAACTAGACACTATAAATGAAAATATTAAACTAAACGTAAGTAAAACCCTAAATAAACCTCACTAATCAACTTAAACTATAAGATACGAATAAAATAGTACAAACACTAGGAGACTAATTAAGGTATTTATATCATCATAACACTGTTTCCCTCTAAAATTTGATCATCTTGATCAATCAACTCCTTCAGAGTTATCTGAGTCATGATAAGGCGCTAGTCGAACGATCTTTGCAATTTTCATCTTTGTCGTCGGACATCCCAGGATCCGGTACGCCACGCCGTTAATTCTGGTGACCACATGAAACGGACCTTCCTAATCCTTCTAGCTTTGATAACTTGTCCTTCGTTCTCCGTGGATTATATAACCATACTCTGCCCCCAGAATTAAAATTGACAGAATTCGCCTTTATGTCCAAGCATGAATCATTTTGTTACTTTCTAAAATAAGTTTATCCTGTGCCTTTTCATGGACCATTTGTAAATGCTGTTGTAGATGCTCGACGTACTGCCTATGGATTTTAGCCTTGTTGGGTCTCTTAGTAATAATGCCCAAACTAAACAAACTTCATCACCAAATACAGTGATTTTGGCAGACTTGTGGATAGAAAAACGATATGCCAATAGGAATGAGCCATACTGAGTTGGTTGACTTATTAATTTCCAGCAACTGGCTTACTTATTGGAATCTTCATGACACAAAGTTCCTTCCCTGATCTGAATGTGTGTCTCGGGGAATACCAAATCGGCATATCTAGTTGCTTCTTTATTTGGAATGGGATAAACTTAGAGCCACTTACCTATAATCCATAGCAATAAGAGCATATCGATTTCGGGAACTGCATGTGGGAAAAATTCCTACATCTATGGCAATTCGGTCAAAGAGTTTCTTTCTGACTTTGAAATTTCCCGAGACTTAAGTTCATAAATAAGGCCAAATATTAGATTATCACCCTGATCCTGGATTATACTAGTTAGGTCCCACTCTGTCACGCTCTGCTAGACAAGAAGAGGGGCAACTGCTCATGACTGTATCTAGTATGTTCACTGATAAGGACTGCAGGATGCGTTTTTAGCAATAAAACACGGGAAAACGTTTTATTATCGTTTTTAATGTTAAAGAAAAGTAAACCACTGAACCGGAGCAACAGAACAAAAAAAAAAACCTAAGTTGAAATCCTTAGTGACATGGACATGACATATAATATATTGCGTTAAGGTAAGTACACACTAACACTGCTAAATTGCGTAACGGAATCAAATACGTTTACATCCCCCTTCAATTTTGCAATACCTTAACACTCAACTGACACAAATACCTAAACACAACATTAACAAAAAAATAATAATACTTATATCTCATATCTTATCTAACATTCTACAACATTTAATTGATCTCTGAAATATTTCAATTTTGCAAACGTTAGAGACTTAGTAAATATATCAGCGATCTGCTCTGAAGTAGAAATATAACTTAATTTAATTTTTCCATTATCAACACAATCCCTAATAAAATGATGCTTCACATCAATATGTTTGGTTCTCTTTGTTTCCAAAGTATTAGCCATCTTTATACAGGATTGGTTGTCCTCATACACCTGAATTGGAAAAACATTTACATTTAAAATCTCAGAAAGCAGCTGACCAATAAAAATACACTCACTTATGCAATCTGATAGTGCAATGTATTCAGCCTCTGCACTGCTTAATGAAACTGTCGGTTGCTTTCTGGTTTTCCAATAAACAAAATTATTACTGAACATTTTGACCGCAAAACCAGAAAAACTCTTTCTATCATTAATATTGTTGGCAAAATCTGCATTGACATATGCAGTTATAACTTGATTCTGACTAACTGACTTTTCATATCTTAAACCATAATTTTCTGTTTGTTTTAAATATCTTAGAACATGCTTAAGAAACTTCCAATATTCTTCAGTAAAACAGTTTTAATACTGACTAAAATAGGAAACACAAAAACTTAAATCGGGTCTTGTTCCTATCATGACGTACATCATACAACCTATCAATTCCCTATAAGGTAAATTAATTTGAGTTTCTTTATCAATAACCTTTAAATTTAACTTTTGCTGCATTGGAATTTTTGAAGTTTTACAATCCGACATTTTGAATTTAAGCAATATATTTTGAATAAGATCTTTCTGATGAATCATCAAAACATTACCATGTTTCTCAACAGACAAACCTAAGTATAAGATGAATTTATCTCTGTTAGTCGGAGACATATCTTTCATTTTAAATTTAGCTGTAAGTTTACCTTTAAAAATAGTTAATTTCTGTTCACACTTACAAAACAACAATATGTTGTTAACATGTACCACAAGATAAATATCTTTGTCAAAATATAAACATGGATCACACTTAGACCTCTTAAAATCTAAAGATAACAAATAATTATGTAACTTTGTGTACCAACATTTAGGGGCTTTCCGCAAACCATAAAGAGACTTATTCAATTTACAAACATACTTACAGTCTGGTAGTACCCTTTTCACACACACACACACCCTCTGGAATCTCCATGTATATAGGTCTAGGTAGGTCACCATTAAGGAACGCACACTTGACATCCAATTGATTAACATACATGTCCTGCTCGACACACAAAACAAACAGCATCCTAATGGACAGCATTCGGGCCACTGGTGAATAAACTTCCTCTGCTGAAGCACTGAGAGTCTGTTTAAACCCACGTGCCACTAGTCTCGCCTTCTTGACAACCTCACCATCATTACAATGTTTTTCTTTAAACACCGACTTGGATAGAAACGTATCATCCATTTTTTCTCTAAGAGACCAAACGAAAACAAAACAAAGGTAAAAAAATAAAGTCACGGTCTCATCAAATCCATATAATTTTTTTTAAAAGCTACACGTGTTTCGCTCCTATCGGAGCATCATCAGACCTAAAAAATACATTAAGATATTTTTCACAAAACAAAAAGAACGCTTATAAAACTTATTACCTACACAGATCACATTACAACTAACAACAAAAGAAAAGCTAGGTTAAGTTAACAATTCCCACTATAGATAAAAATATATGCTTAAAAAAATAAAAAAGTAAAAATGTAAAATATCACAAGTGGGGAACGATCCAGCAACCTTTAGATTCACAGGCGCGCGTCTAACCCATAGGTGATCAAAAATAGGAAACAATCAACAATTTTGTGTTTTACCTTTGTTTTGTTTTCGTTTGGTCTCTTAGAGAAAAAATGGATGATACGTTTCTATTTGAAAATGTTAGTCAAGCTAAATTCATCCGCTATTACAAGAACCTTATCGCAAGAAAAAATTTGTTGCTTAAAATATGGTTTCTTCAACAGTGCTTATTTCATCGATTAACACCGAAATTTGTCAACTTAAGGTGCAACATACGAAACAACTCCTCTGACACAGCATTGGAAGTGGCCCGAAGAACTTGGCTGAGGGAGGAAGTCAAAAACCATTACAGAAGCTTGAATAAGGTGAATTCTGTACTAAAATACCTTTACTTTACGTTGAACTTATTCTTAACCCATTGGGAGTTTTGTTTGTACTTTAGATTCAGCACTTAGAGATGAGGTTCGAATATTTTCTAAAAACTCCTTTTTTCGTTTAAACCGCAAATTAAATCACCTTAAGACATCTCAAGTTCAATCTTTAAGAAAAAATAATAATAATGTATACCGTAGGCAGCTAGGAAAATGTCACTTTCTATTTCATAAAAGGTACTTGAATTTAACAAATGTGTCTTTTACACCGGACGAGGAAAGTTTTTTGAATCTTAATTTAAAATATAACTTTTCTAAGAGTGACTTGCGCAGGCGGGAGACTTTAGCTGTGGAGGCTGAGAATGTTTTGCAGATACTGATATTCATAATTAAAATATTTTGCGTGCTAAAATAATAATTTTTTTAAATTCTAATATTAACTCAAACTTTAATAAATCTAATTTTAATAATAAACATCTAACTTCTCTTAAAAATAAAATAAAAAATCACGATTTAATCCTTTCAAAAGCTGACAAGGGTGGTAATTGCCTGATTATACTTAAGAGGGATGATTACATAGAGAAGGTTTTGGATTTTTTGGGTTCGGGTGACTTTGTTAATGTAAACAAAGATCCTACTAGCTCTTTTTTCTCCAAGGTTAAACAAACCCTTGATAGGTGTAATCTGACTTTATAATTTTTTCATACTAGGAAAGAAAAATTATACCCTATGAATCCCAGAATTCCTCTCCTCTACGGCCTTCCTAAAATCCATAAACCCAATCTCCCTATTAGGCCAGTAGTATCGTTTGTAAACTCACCTTGTTACAACTTGTCAGCCTGGTTAAATACCACACTCAGAGATGTAACTGGTTTCAGAAGTACTTATTCCACAAAAAATTCAGTAGAGTTGACACATTTTTTAAAAAATATTTGCATACCAGAGGGTTCAAAACTAACTTCTCTGGACGTTAAGAACTTATTTCCAAGCATTCCACCTGGTGATTGCCTTGATATAGTCAGGTCCCTTTTGCTTAAGTCACCGCTTGACAGATTTATTGTTGATGATCTTTTAACACTCCTCAAGCTAGTACTTGATCAGAATTTTTTCATTTTCAACAACAGGTTTTTTAGACAAGTTACTGGACCAGCAATGGGGTCTTGCCTCTCTCCTCTTCTCAGTGAGATTTTTATGCACCATTTGGAGAAAAGGATTGTCAATGGGAAGTTTGGTGCTTTTCTCACTGTATATAGGAGATACGTGGATGATATTTTTGTGGTATGGAATGGAAATTATCTGGAATTGGCGGATTTCCTCATTTCTATAAACTCTCTTCACGCAAATATCTCGTTTACCATTGTAGAAGAAAGAGATGAAAAGTTACCTTTTCTTGATGTTCTTATTTCAAAAAATACCAACAAACTTGAATTTGAGATCTACCGCAAACCCACCACTACGGACAATGTCATTCAATACTCCTCAAACTCCCCTTATTCCTACAAATTTGCCTCTTTTAATTCCCTTTTCTATCGCCTTTTCAACATCCCCCTTTCTAGAGAAGCTTTCCTTGATGAACTAAATATAATTAAACATATTGCTTTTAATAATGGTTTTCCACTTGATATAATTAATCGCCTTTATTCTAAATTCTATAATAAATATAAACTTACTTACAACTTAATCCATCTTAATAATGAAAATAGTCATCTTTTTAGATCAATGTCATTTTTTGGTAATATTTCTTTTCAGCTTGCAAAGTTTTTCAAGTCTACAAATCTTACAACTGCTTTTAAAACTACAAACAGTTTAAAAAGTCAGCTAGTTAGTACAATAGATAAGGCAGATTTCTTTTTAAAATCAGGGGTATATTCATTAAGATGTAATGACTGTAATGCCATTTACATAGGGCAATAGGGGAGAAAAATTTCCACCAGAATAAAAGAACATACAAGTTTGGTGGACAGGTATAGGGATACTGACATGATCGAAACTAAATCGGCGTTTGCAAATCATTTATTGGCCTCCTCACATAGTTTTTCTTAAACTCAGGGAGCGGATATTTTGCATGAGTGCTCAAAAGGCAAAAAACTGGACTTATTAGAAAAAATGGAAATAACTAAAGCTAAGAAGAGCCCTGTCCTTATGTGTGTGAACGAAATTTTGACGTTTGAACCTCACCCCATTTATAACCACCTCTCTTAAAAAGTCTTTTCTTCTTTTTAGATTTTAGATATTTTTAGTTTTTATTGTTAAGATTGTTTACTTATATTCACACATATTAGTATAGTTCGTATTGTTTCCCATTTTTGATCATGTTACTTGATGGCCTACGCGCGCCTGTGAATCTAAAGGTTGCTGGATCGTTCCCCACTGGTGACATTCTACATTTTTACTTTTTTATTTTTTTAAGCATATATTTTTATCTATAGTGGGAATTGTAACTTAACCTAGCTTTTCTTTTGTTGTTAGTTGTAATGTGATCTGTGTAGGTCTAGGTAATGAGTTTTATAAGCGTTGTATACCATTACCTGTACCCATTATCTGTGTAGCACATCATTAACATTTTCTTAGTCTGAGCATCAAGTTTTCCATTCCTGTCTTCCTTAGGAATGTGAACAAAACAATTACATCCAAAAACTCGAATTTTATTCAAATTTGGTTTAACACCATACCAAATCGCAGCAGGAGTTTTTCCATTCCCAAGCACAGATGTTGGGATCCTGTTAATAAGGTACACAGCACTCTGAATAGCTTCATTCCAAAATTTCTTATCCATATGAGCGTCAAATATCATACACCTTGCTCGGTCCAACACAGTTCTATTGAACCGCTCAGCAATACCATTTTGCTGTGGATTTCTCGGAATGGTGTACTCAATATGGATTCCTCGAGCCCTGCAGAATGATTGAAGATCCTTGGTGAAACTCTCTACCATTATTACATCGTAACCTTTCCAACTTTACCTGAAACTTAGCTTCAGCCGCTGCCAAATACACCTTAAATTTTTCCACTACATCACTCTTCTGTGCCATAAAGTAGGTGACTGTGAAATGGGAGAAGTGATCTATGGAGTTCACGAAATACCTCATACCATTATATGACACTGGAGTAAAAGGTCCACATACATCAGATGACACCGCTTCTAAAAAATCTGGTTCCAATTCTGGTAGCTTTTCTTTCCTCTGGTAGCAACTTATATGGCAACTTTGTTTGTTTTCCTTTCAGGCAAGTGCTGCATATACCATCTACAGGAAACCTCCAGGAATGTCCCATTCTGCGATGTATAAGTTCTTGCTGGTCATCGTTCTTGGCTACATTGGCTGTAAAAAGGGAAACATACAACTTTAACTTATATAAGTTTCCTTGAAGCCCCATTTTGCCACCATCTTCTTGTCTTTCAGGATTTGTACACTCTTGTTTTCAAAAATTAACTTCAGCCCATTTTCTTCCAATTTTCTAACTACCAGCAAGTTATATGACAAGTTTTCACATGCTATGACATCCTTTATGAAAACTCTCTCCTTATCCCTACTTGTTAACAATCTTAAGTTGCCTTGGGTGGTTCCTATAATCCCCTGTCCTTCTTTTGCAACTTGGATCCTTAAATGTACTTCTTTAGTATCTGTTAAGTACTTACTAAACTCAGGCTTAATCAGATGATTCGTAGCTCCACTATCCACAACAAATTCCATAAAACCATTTTCCACTTGGCTCGACAAGGCCTCGCTACACAATGTTGTTACGAAGCATATATCATCTTCCCTACCGCCTGGTTTTTCTGCCACATGTGCCTTATTCCGGTTTGGACAGTCAGACTTCTTATGCCCCTTTTTGCCACACGAGTAACACCTATATGGAAAAACTTTTTGTTCATTTTTCTTCCTAGGATGTCACCAATTTCCAAGAAAAGCTGCATTCTGTCCCACAGAGTCTACATCTTTCTTGTTTTGCCTCGTCTCTTCACATAACAATTTACTCTTTATAAAATCTAGAGTAATTTTGTTATCCTGGTAAAAAAATACATCCAAAGCAGTTACTATACTTTGATAAGACTCTGGCATAGATGCTAATAATTGAGAAATTACCTCGCTTTCCTCTGTCTTACCTTCAGCATTCCTGAGCTCGAAAATAGTTTTCTCATATTCGACTAAATATTCCTGCAAAGATCCTTTACCCCAAAACTTCATATTCCGAAGTTTTCTTTGCAGTTGCACCTGACTGGCAATTCCACACTTTAAGTATGTCCCCTTAAGTGTCTCAATTATTTCCTTGGCAGTTGTTTTATCTTTTATCATTTCTAAAACACTGTCAGCCATGCAATTTATTATTAAATTTCTTGCTTTTACATCAGATTTCTGGAACTCTTCTAAATCTCCCTCCGTCGAAGGTGGTGCCTGGTGGAGAACTTCCAGGACTCCATGGTGCTCCAGTTATAGCTTTACACGGAATTCCCAGTTAGAATATCCGCTCCCGTCGAACGGCTTTATACTATTTTGCACCACAGACATTGTCCACCAACACAAAACTTTTTCACGATTTCCACACAACTAGAAACGTTCCCACCTGCAAACTGCTATACTGTAACAACCGGGTAGACTGGGCCCATAACCTGTTCACTGATAAGGACTGCAGGGTGCGTTTTTAGCAATAAAACACGGGAAAACGTTTTATTATCGTTTTTAATGTTAAAGAAAAGTAAACCACTGAACCGGAGCAACAGAACAAAAAAAAAAACCTAAGTTGAAATCCTTAGTGACATAGACATGACAAATAATATATTGCGTTAAGGTAAGTATACACTAACACTGCTAAATTGCGTAACGGAATCAAATACGTTTACAGTTCATAGTACGAAAAAAACAAAAATATCATTTGAATTTAGAAGTAAATTCTTGACTTTTGAAATAAATTGTTTGCTGTTTTTGAATAAAAACCATCCATAAGGTAATTTTAATATCTCAAGTAGCTTTATTTGAAATTTTGAAATGTTGTAGCGGGTTGGGAAGGGCGGGAATACTTTTCTCTGCAAATGCAATCTTTTTGTCAAAAGTTATGCATTTGGATGAGTTCAGTCATCATTATCAGTTTTAAATTTCATTTTCATTAAAATTTATTTTTTCTTTTGAGAGAAACACATTAAAAGAACAGACAGTAAGTGAAAATTAAACGCTACAAAAAAATTAACGAAATTACAAATAAAAGTCAAAGATTTATAAAAGTTTTAATAAACGTTATCTTACAATACATAGCTGTGATGTTTACATAAAAAACAATAATTATCATAATAATATTAACAAATAATAAATGGCGCGACATCTATAGTCGCCTCGCCGAACAGATAAAATGCTCACGCTCGCCTTATGCGCAAGGGGTGGTACCTTTTGGCCTGAGATCCTTTTATATTTAGTCGAGCGAAAGGAGTTATTATTTCAGTTTATAATTTTACAGTTAATCGTGAGTGATTTGGGAAGTATTATTTTGAAATAAAGTATGGCTATTATTCCTTGCAAGACTACGTTGTCACCCCCAGAAAAGGACGTGGGAAACATTTTACTGCTGCTGAAAAGCAAAGTATTATAAATATATGTAAAACATGTGAAAAAGCCACCCTACGATTACCTAAGCTTTACTCTTAGATCTTACAAGAGGTCGGAAAAAATTCTTTACCAGGTATCTTCTGTTTTAAAACCGAAATACATTTTTATCTGTAATTATCAATTTAACAGATTACCTGTTTTTCTGACGCCAAAAATATAAAGGTTTTTTAAGTCAACATTAAGTTTTTGTCCGCCGCCATTACTTTAATTTTTTAATTTTATTAAAGAACTTAAAGTCTGCCTGACTTTATAAAAAAAATATTTTTTAATAAACCATTACTTATTGTAAAACTTTAATAGTCTACCTACTTACTTAAAAAAATATCTAAAGAAAAATGGAATTAGATCAAAATACAAGCAAACCCCGCTAGTCTAACCCAGCCAAAAACCGGTGGATCGAAATAAGGGTTATTCACGCACTTTTATTACTCTATCTTTTCGCCGCGACGACTATAGTAAACGCAGTTAAAACTAAGGTTTGAACATTAAAAGGCGAATAAGCTCGAATTATTATTAAACGTCGATAGAGTAATATGGTAGCGGGGGGAGCAGAGGTTGGTTTGGTTGATTTGTGGTTTTAATGGCTTCTGCTACGAGGCAATCTGCCAGCATGATTTGGAGATTCGGGAAAACTGTCGGGTATGTACCCTGTTCCCCGAATCGATATTTTCACAATTTTTAATACTGAAATGCACAGTGACGCCTCCCCTACCATGCATCCGGCATCATCCGGCCTGGCTACCGGCGTGAATAGGTTCAGCTACCACTGGTAAAGGGCAAGGGCAGGAAAGGGTCTAGGAAGGGTTCCAAAGGATAGGAAAGGAAAGAACGACCACGTGTTGACTGGGTGCAGGATGACGCGGAAGTGGGCTTGATACTTTCACTAAATTTACTTCTTAAAGGCACGTTATATCCAACGGCAAGGGGTAGGAAAGGGTTTAGGAAAGGAATCCAAAGGATAGGAAAGGAATAGAGCTATTCGTCTTATCGACAAACCAGAACTGACAAATAGTCTGGATAGTCTGGAGCACAGGAGAAAGGTGGCTGATCTCTGTTTATTTTACCGTTATTATCACGGTAAGTGCTCCTCTGAGCTGGCAGGCCTGATCCCACCCAGGGCTGTTCCGGCAAGAAGGACGCGTCTAGCAGTTACGGCTCATCAACATCGAGTCCACCTGCCTACCCCAAGGACGTCGCTGTATCGGGACTCATTCATCTGGAGAACATCTTCTTTGTGGAACGGGCTTCCACCTCACATATTTCCCGACGCATACAACCTGCAGCGATTCAAGATAAATGCTCACAAATATCTTCGCGCAAGCACCACTCCAAGAGTGACATAGGACTTTCGTCTTGTGCTTGTGTTTACCATAAAAAAAAAAAAAAAGAACGACCACGTGTTGACGTGGGTGAAGGATGACGCGGAAGTGGGGGGCAGAGGTTATTTAAGAAAAG
Source organism: Anthonomus grandis grandis (assembly GCF_022605725.1). Classification (NCBI taxonomy): domain Eukaryota; kingdom Metazoa; phylum Arthropoda; class Insecta; order Coleoptera; family Curculionidae; genus Anthonomus; species Anthonomus grandis. Next base: position 4,872,105 of record NC_065567.1, on the reverse strand, counting down.
GATAAATTAAGAAGAAAGGGAAGGGGAGGTATGAATGATAAGTATTTCTTAAGAAAGATACTATTTTATTTATTGGAAGTCAGAAGGTTATGTGTAGTTAAGGCGTTAAAATTAGATTGCTATCAAACTTAGTCTGTTCATTGACATAAACAAAATGTCGTGATTTTATGGCTTTATAAATTTTGAGGATCTCTAAAAGGTCCAACCTTAAGTCTTTCTGACAAACATGCAGAACTTCTGTGTCTGCCTCCGGTAGGAACCTATTTCTAGCTTAGATGAATATGGTTGGCGAAAGGTGAAGAAGTCTTATTAATAAACTTATTTATATTATTTTCTATTAGTTTGTTATGTTCTTTAACTCTAGTTTCAACTTCCGCTTTCCAGATGTAGCATACATTACAGTCAGGATGAGAACATTTGAGTCTGTAGACCCCTGATCTGTGGGTTGCAGGAATGTTATCTTTGGTGTTAACCAGGTGCTTAGATAAGTTATTAGAAGTATGATAGCACACACATAATTGACTGTCTGATTGTCTCAAAAAGCTTTTGGCAACTTGGCTGGATAATTTATTGAAATAAGTAATAGTTCTATAAACGGAGGCTTTATTACCATTACATGTTTTTTTATTTGGCGAATTATTGAGGTGTTTAAAATAATTTTTATTAATGACATTGTCAGGGTATCCGTTGTTTTTGGAAGTAAAGTGTTTAATTCTTTTTCAAAGTTATTCGAAGAAAGAGGAATATTAAAAAGTCTATGAAAAAGTAAATTAAATGCTGCAAATTTTTGGTTGAAAGGATGGTTAGAAGAAAAAGGGATAACATTGTCAGTTGCTGACGGCTTTCTATAAATTTCAAACTCCAATGAATCTGTACTAGATTTCTTAATCAATAGATCTAAAAAGGGTCGCCTACCCACCCTCACTCTCTTTTTTACAAAAAAATGGCATTTTCATTTTTGAAAGAAAGTCTTCCCGCCTTTCCCAACCCCCTATATTATAGCAACTCCACTTCAAGAATGGACTTCTACTTACACATTTGAAATGTTGTCAGTTGGTCCTGTAGTAAAGACAATCGGTCTCATTTTATTATCAGGCTTATCGTATTTTATTAAACAATATAATTTTGGAATTATTCAAGTTCGAAAGTTGTAACTTTTAATAATTGTTTCAATTTATTTGAAAAAGAAGGTCAATAAGGCGCTTAAAATATTTTGCTTTTAAATGGAAACAATCTTTTTCTCTCGGTTAATAATATTAGAACCTAATGTGGTTTTCGATTCAGTAAGATTTCTTGCAATTTGGTTGTGAATCGCTTCTTTAGTAAGACCTTTTGAAGGCAAGTATTGAATAGATGAGTCTACACTTATTATAACCACCTCTTGGTTCTTTTTGCAGTTTGAAACTGGTGCGAGGACTAATTTTTAAGAGTGAGAGGACCTGATCAACAATGTTAATTGGTTTTTCTTTTTGGACTTCATCCTTCGATCTCACCAACTTCTTTAGTTTTTTCTTTAACGAAGAAAATTTGCTATTTGTGGTTAATACCCATTCTTAGCAGGGATAAAGGTCCAATGCCTGATGGTCAATTGTAATGTTTAGTTAGTGTTTAAGATTTGTTCCATCATGCTTTATTGCATTTTTCGTTCTACAGGTTACATCTTTAGTATAAAGGACGTTACAGATTAAGCTGATGCTTAAGGGTATTATTTCTTAGTTGGATTTAAAATGAGTGAGGATTATAAAAATAAATTTCATTATACGGAAAAGTAGTGACGTACATAATGTTTAAATAAAAAATAGCCTACGTTCTTGTACAGGCCAATGGTTAGTGGTTTTAAGTATTAACTTCCTCCTCCTAACTGTATAAAGCCACTTATAAGAAGTTTTAGTTTAGTTTTAATCTTCTCCTGAAGATGCAAACATCGTTAGAGAAATACATGTCAGAGGTAAAATAAAGAGTTTTGGATAGTGGTAAAATAATGTCGTGATTTCAGTGTCACACCAATGGTTCCAGCCATAGGACTACTTAAATAGGAATATCAACAGAAAATTATTAAATAATACCTATAAATAAGGTATATTATTTTCAGTGAACAGACATCTGAAATATTTTTATCATTACTATGAAATGTCAACATTTACTTATGTATATTATTAGCAATTTAAACTTCAAATCGTCAATATAAGGAAAGCTGCCTGACTTGATCTAACGCGCAAAATTATAGCGAAGAATATCGTTCTATAATATTAGAGGTTCCTATACTACAAATATTTAATTAGTTTCTGATTATTTTCTAGCGCTAACAAGATTCTGTACAGATTGGCGTCCAACTGACGGATTCTAATTTTCGGCAGTTATGATTTTAGATATAAATATACCAGATTATTAACATTTTTGATTAGCATCACTCCCTATGAAATATTGCCTATCCTACAATATTTAACAATAAATATTTTTCAATTTAAATTCATCATCATCTCGTTGTCAATTGTTGAAAAAATAGCTCTTTTAATTTTTGCCAAGAGGATGGATCCAATCTTGTGCAGATTGGATCCATCCTCCATTTCCTGCAATCCGTTTTTTTTTTCTGTTCAGCATTTGAGTGATCTGCCTCTACTTTTAAAAGCTTTCGATAAGAATAGTCATTCGATAATCTTGTTTTATCCATCTACCATATCTGAGCACGTTGCCTGCTCAGTGAGAACCATTTTAAAAGTAGAAAAAGCTCCTTAAAAACACCAAACTGTATTTTTGTAAAGTAACTGTGGTGTTTGTTAACACTAAACTTGATTTCTTAGTGACTGGATGGTTAAATTAAAAACTAGAATTTTGTGGATTTAAATTCTACTTATATTTTTGTATGTCTATACTTAACACCAGAGAAGGAATGGTACACGCTTCTTGCTACCGAATAACTGTCACTATATTATAATTAAATGAGGATTCACTTCCGCCTCTTTGTCAAACCTAACTCACAATTTCAGTATACAAACTAAAGGCGGTAAAATTAAATGATTAATATGATATGATCAATACGATACGATTAAATGATTTCTAAAATACCTTCTCCCTCAAAAAAAATTTTTGTTTGACTTTTATAATCAATTACTTTTATAACCCTTTTTGGCCTAACTTAAGAAATGATACTGATTGTTCAATACTATTTCTAACCAGTGACAACTTTTTTGTTTCTTCAATTTAACTACCCTCGGTTTCTTCTACAGCTAAATTACCCTCTAACTCCATACTACTATCTATATTTACAAAATTTTTCGGATTTCCATTATAATTATCTAACTCTAAAAAAGGACTTCAAGGTAAAACTCTCGAATCTGAACTAATGGGAATTTTAGGTAATAAACTTGAAGGTAAGGTATATTTTTTAATTTGGTTACAGTGCCTTTCCCAATTCCTATCCAAGTCTGGTATTCTAACTAAGTTCTTTTACCCAACTTTTTGCTAATTACTCCCTTAATGAAAGTAGGTTTAACAACAATTTTGTAATTCTTGACGAAAACAGTTTCATTTAACTGAAAATAATTTTTTTACTAGGTTTACTATTTTCTATTTGCCTATTCTGGGCCTGTTCTACTCTTTTACCCACTTTTTTTTTGTATCCAAATCATTTTTAGAAACTGATTTTTCTGAAGCTGGTAAAAGACTGGACAGTCTTATTCTTAAATCTCTACCAAACATTAAAACAGCAGGACTCACTCCAGTTGTCCAATGAGGAGTGACCCTATAATGTAAGAGGAACCTACACAAAGTTAAGCTAACATTTTTAATGGAACTCGAAAATAAGGCTTTTTTAAGAGTTGATTTAACTGTCTTAACTGCATTTTCGGCTGCACCATTAGAAGCCGGGGAGCAAGGAGGACTCGTTAAATGCTTAATATTATTTTTTGAAAGGAATATTTCAAAATCATGCGACACCAACTGTCTGCCATTATCTGACACCAAAGTAAAAGGTAAACCAAAAGTAGCAAAAACTCTTCTAAGAGCCTAAATTCTTAAAGCAGAGCTAATATCGGACATTTCAAAAACTTCTTACCATTTCGAGTAGGCATTAAGTAATAATAACATTTTTACCTTTAAAATTAAAAAAATCTTAATAAATGCGCTCCCATGGAGCTTTTGGCCAGGGCCATGGGCTTATCTGTGCCTTAGGCATACAACTAGAAAATAAAACACAAGCATCACATTTTTTGTTAACATTTCAATTTCAGAATCTATGTTTGGAATCCAAATATAACCTCTGGCTAAACTTTTCATATTAACTGCTCCACTGCTCTCATATTGGATTTGTGTAACTCTTGTAGTACTTGATCTTAGATGGAATTAGGTACCACTACTCTATGATTCCACATAATACAATTTTCTACAATACTAAATTCAAATCTTTTAGCAACATATGCCTTTAAGGAAATATCATTTGTCTTTTTAGACCAGCCATTTTGAAAAAAATGAATTACTCTTTGAAGAATTATATCTGAGGATGCAAAAGCTATCGGTTTATCCTCACCCAATAGAAAAATGTGACTGATAATAGCACCAATGCCCTGGGAAGCATCCACAGACAACCTTAACTCCAAAGAGGAATTAAAATGAACTAAAACATTCGCAGAGTTTAAAACTTCCTTAACCTTTTAAAAAGCATGATCTGTCTTTTGAGACCATTCCCATTTAACATTTTGTTTATTGTAAGTTGTAAAGAGGGTGTCTTTTGCACCCTCTTTACAACTAGAGTAGACATACTTCCTGAGAATTTTCCATAATAATTAATTGTGCCCAGAAAAGATTGCAACCCCTTTACATATTTTGGAGCAGAAGCACTGTCAATAGCAACTATTTTTTTAACTTGAGGGGTGCAAACCCTCTTTGTCTATAACAAACCCTAAGTATTCTATAGTTTTCTGAAATAAATTGCATTTTCCAAAATTAACTTTTAACCCCGAACTTTCTAAAATCTTTAATACACCTTTTAAATCTTTCAAATGAGACCCTTTATCAACCCCTGTTATTAAAATGTCATCTTAAAACACAACTACCCCCTGGCAACCCACTCAATAAGGAATCCATAACTTTCAGAAATTTTGCTGGTGCACACGAAATGCTTAATTTTAAACGATTATATCTAAAAAGACCTAAATGCGTAGATATTGTCAATAATTCCTTACTCTTATCATCAATGGCTATAGGGCTAAGATGCTTGAGAAAGGTCGAGCTTTGAGAACTCCTCTTCCCCCTGTAGCTTGCAGAAAAGCTCCTCGATTCTGGGTAGAGGGTGTTGGTCCACTTCGATTATAGGGTTCATAGTGACTTTAAAGTTGCCTCAGAATGTAATGTCTCCGTTCTTGTTGAAAACAGGCACAATTGGAATGGCCCAGGCGCTGTATTCCACTGGAGATATTATACCTAGAAAAACCATTTGTTCAATTTCCATCTCAAGCTTGGATTTTATGGCAAATGGGATTGGACGAGCCTTTATAAACTTTTTAAACGGTTTAATTTTAAATTTTTTTAGATAAATGCTCTCCTTAGCCTTGCTAAAACAACCTGAAACAGAAGAAAAAATATCCGAAAATTCATCATGTAAGTTTTGTTCAAAATTGTCCTTAATATTGAAAATGTTTAAACTAAAATTATAAAGATTTAAAAAATCACGACCAACAATCGAAGGCCTCCCATTTGTAGATATTTATAGACAATTCTGTATTTGTGCGTAGTATGTTGTCTACCAACAACACAGTAAATACCGATCGGTCTGCTTCTATTAAAAACGCGTGCGAGTCCGAGGTTATGTTTTTAGTTTTTTTATCACGTTTTTGTATGTTCATCATTTTTCTGCCTTTTTTAAGATCAATAAATCTTTTCTAAAGTTTCTAGTGAGTTTCTGTACATTCGACACGACGAGTAATTCCATAGGTTATGGGCCAGACCGTGTTTTGAATGTATAGTGTGTGTTTAACTAAAAAGGAAAAGAAAAGTGCTTCGGTATCCCCGTGTGTAGTGCTTGGATAAACCATATTTAAAATGGGAGACAGGCAGCAATTATTATACCTAAAACCCTTTGATGGAAATTCTTTTTACAATTGGGAATTCCGTATAAAGTTCCGGAAGGTTTGGAGTGTTTAAGTCGTACTTATGCAAAAAGGGGAATGTCTACCGAAGTGATGCTCCAGAAAAAATTAAGACATTTGAGGCTGAGTGAAGAAAATTGTTTAAATTCTTTCTTGATGGAGTTTGAACAAACTATGTGTAAGCTAAAGGCAGCGGGTGCTGAAATCTCAGACAGTGAAGTGATATTACAGCTTCTTTCGGCTATGCCTGAGTCGTATCAGTCAGTTACCACTGCTATTGACCTTATGTTACGTCAAAATCCAGATAAAGTGAGTCTTGATTTTGTCAAGAATAAGCTAATCATAGAGCAGTCTCGCCAAGCTAGAAATAAGGAGGACACAGAGAGTAGTGTGGTTTTTATGAGTCAGAGGTTTTCACAGAAAAACAAGCCCAAACATTTCCAAAACCATAAAGAAGGTAAATTACTGAACTATTTCCTCTTTAAGTGCAATTTTTGTAGGGAAGTTGGGCATAAAAAGGCAAATTGTCCAAAGAGAAGACACAACAGTAGTGCAAATTCATGGAATCAATGTGCTTATATGGCAGAACAGTCTGGAAATGACAGTGAGCAAATATCTTTTCTAACAATGTTAGAAAATATTCCTGACAGTTCTTTTGAAAACCAGTATGCGAATAACGCAACTGCTACTTGTGAAGTCAAGTTCGTTGTGGACAGTGGAGCAACTAACCACCTCATCGGGCAAGGACTGCAATCTTTCCTGGTTAACAAGAAAGATGTGTGTTTTAACATTAAAGTGGCAAAGCAAGGACAAACTATATGTGCCAGACAAGAGGGAGATCTTCTTAGGAGAGCCAGGGTAAGAAAATAAATATTAAGCATGTTTGGTTATGTGTAAAATTTGACATATAACCTGTGTTGTCAGTTGGAAAGTTGGAAGCTAGTGGATTTTCTGTCACATTTAGAGACAAAAAGGTACTTATTAGTAAAGATGATAATGTAGTCCTAGAAGGAAAGTTACATGGAAATCTGTACTTAATTTCACTGTGGTTAAAACAAGAACATGTAGCTGTGAATGTTGGTGGTATGAATGATAAAATATTGATGCATAGAAAAATGGGACATTCTGCTAGGTTTCCAGTACCAGGAGTGTGAAGTGTGCCTGAAAGGCAAACAATGTAGATTACATTTTACATATGTAGCAGAAGACAAAAAGGCTAAGAGGTTTTTGGAAATTATATCGAGTGAAATATTTAGTCCAATTACACCACTGACTCATGACAATAAAAGATATTTCATCACTTTTATTGACCATTTCAGCCATTTTAGTGTTGCTATCTTTTGGCAGAAACTAGATTCAATACCAAAGTGGTAAACCTAAGAAGTGATAATGGAGGAGAATATATTTCCAAATCTTTTAAGAAATTTTGTAGGCAAAAATGTATTAAGCAGCAGTATACGGGGGCATACAACCCAGAACAAAATGGTGTAGCTGAGAGACTGAACCGGACCATCATGGAAAAGTCACGGTGCCGTATTTTCGATGCAAACCTTGACAAGGAAATGTGGAGAGAGGCAGTAAGGACTGCCATTTATCTCACAAATAGGACTGAAACTAGGGCTTTGGATACTCAAAGAAGTCTACCAACAACACAGTAAATATCGATCGGTCTGCCTCTATTAAAAACGCGTGCAAGTCCGAGGTTATGTTTTTAGTTTTTTTTATTACGTTTTTGTATGTTCATCATTTTTCTGCCTTTTTTAACATCAATAAATCTTTTCTAAAGTTTCTAGTGAGTTTCTGTACATTCAACACGACGAGTAATTCGATACTATTTTCCATTGCAAAAATTCTAATTTAAGACTTTTACCCTTAAAAGTAATAGTCCAGGCTAGTTCCCCTAAGTAAGGAGTAACAAGAAAATTTTTCTCATAAAATTGCTTTGAAAAACATGAAATTCCACTACCTCTATTTAGTTGAAATTGCACTGGCTTATTGTCGACAAAAACATCAACTAAAAAAGGTTCTAGACTAAAAATTTTTGTATCCGCTACATTAAATAAACAAAGATCATATGTGTTATTAGGCTTATTAGTTCTTAGAAAATTATTATGTTTAAATAATTTTATTTAGATTTAAAATTTTGAAATTCTTGTTTGCAGACTGATGCTCCTTGATGACCTGAATGACCTTGTTTTTTACAATGTGAACAATTATAAGACTTAAAAAAGCACTTATCTTTTGTGTGGATTGTTTTTCCACAGACGTCGCACGGTGGCGAGATAATTGCTCCCTGCTGATTTTTGCGCTTGTTGAAATGTCTTCTTGCGCCGAACCCCGCGCCAGCGCCACTTGGGTTGCGTGCGCTGCCTGCCTTGTTGCCGTGTTTTACAAAATTATTGGGCTCCTGCCTCACCATCGTCTACCGCAAATTCTTGGCTGCCATCTTTGAAGCTGGTAACTGAACCATTCTGTCGAAAGATGTAGCAATATCCTCCTTCAACAGACGATCAAAAAAGGGTGCCTTCTCAAAGCCGAAAATGAATTTGTCGAACGCATACTGCTGGGGCTTGAAGTAGTTGCCAAAAACTGCGATGAGCTGGACAAATGTTTTTTCTTCAGGCCTAGACGGGCTAAGAAAATCGAAAATCAACTTATAAGCATCTTCATCAGGCGTATTGAGAAATATAGCTCGCATATTTTTGTTGTCGCTATTCTCCTTTAATCCGTTTGCTACAAAATAATTCATCAATCTAGGTTTGAATACTGACCAGTCACTGCTTCTGAGCGAAAACTCCCTCAAATGTCTAATAATGCCGTTTTCTGCAATCTTTATTTTAAACGCCAGCCGCTAGCTGCTACGACGAACAGTACTTTCACAAAATTTGGCTAAAATCTCGTAGACTCCAAAAAATATCCTCGTCGCCAAGTTTGTGGTGTTTGTAAACTCTGAATTTTGATTTCTTAATTACTGGATGGTTAAATTAAAGACTAGAATTTTGTGGATTTAAAATCTACTTATATTTTCGTATGTCTATACTTAACACCAGAGAAGGAATGGTACATGCTTCTTGCTACCGAATAACTGTCACTACATTATAATTAAGTGGGGATGCACTCCCGCCTTGTTGCCAAACCTAACTCACAATTTCAGTATACAAACTAAAGGCGGTAAAATTAAATGATTCTTAATACTACCGTAACAAAAGGAAATTTACACGGGAGTTTAAAATATATTATATTAAGATAAAATAAAGTTATACGTCTTTATGCTTTTCCACATTAGAGTTAGAAATATCATCGATGTTTTCTAGGTCTCTTCCCGTGACCCGAACGACCTACAATTTATTTATTGGTTTATGGCGTCGCCGTTATGAGTGAATCCCTAGATTTCTTTATCAAATATGGATAACATAATAAGTTACTTACTGAATGAAACTAACTAAAATTTAATTAAATATATTAAAAAGTAATTATTTGCGCGAGAGAAATGCAAATATATCATAATTATCAAATTCTGTCAGAAAAAAGCTGCTATATCACAGGTTTATTGGGTCAGCAATATATCAAACGGAATGTTACAAGGGAAAGGAAAATGTAAAGAGAAGATAAAATACCCTACGCGCCAATCCTTGTAAAATAAAATATGGCGAAAGCAGCGAGTTTTATCTTTTTGTTGTCGTTTTTCTGCGCTACAAAGTATAAAACATCGTCAAATAGTTTGCATAATATATTTTATACACATCTTAACCTGGCACCAATAAATTTTTGCTTATGTCTGTATGTTTACAGATGTCATATTTTATGTATTTTTATACATTTCTTGGGTTTTATTATTGATTAGTTTAATAGTTTGACAAGATAAAACATATTTAATTGTATTTGCGAACGCATAAAGAATCGTTGAATATTTATGTCGGCTACAAGAATTTAGCAACATTTATAATCATTGAATCGTTTATCTATAGTTTCATTTCCCTATAAATATAGCGATAGCTTAAATCAATTACATTTATATAATGAACGTATTAGGATGCAAAAAAGTGTACACGTTTTGAATGCAGCTTCTTTTTATTAAATCTTTTGTAAGATGTGTGTCTGTTTTATCAAAAATAGTAATTATTCGTTATTTATGTATTCATTTAAACCTAAATCACCGTATAGGACTAATTCATAAATGGGTGAACAAGAACTTAAAAAATATATATCATAGTAAATTATAAAGAAATGAGAGCTAATATCGTGATCTAGTTATGTATAAAAAATATAGAATATGATATGATGATTATGATATTATGATACGATAAATGATTTTCAATAATTTGCAGTTAAATATATCAAGTTCCTTTGATATTGATAATAACCTATCCAATCTATCTACAAATTCTCAGTAAAGGTGAATTCTTACGATTTCCTCGGTGTGGCATTATAGAATGTTAAGTATTACCTTGGGTTTATTGGGTAGTATACAGATCGTGTTATCGTGAGCTACGTATTACCCAAAATAATGGCAACACCGCTTGGTTGCGGCTTGCAGGCGGCGGAATTTTTTGTTTTTATTTTTTGAACCGGGAGTCAGCAGACCTTGTTGTGTTACTGCACGTTGCATTAATAACTTTTGAGCGGTATTTTTGTGTTTTTTTCACTATGGCTGTTTATACCCCTTCCGAAAGAGTCCAACTAATTAAATGGTTTTATGGAGGCGATTCAGCAGTACAATGTAGAGATTTATTTTCAGTGACATTTGAGAATAGACCGATTCCTTGTGCAAAAACGGTTTTAAATGTGGTTACAAATTTTGAGACATCTTTTTGTCTTCAAGATTGTAAAAAATGCCACACAAAACGTCAAGAACCACCTGTTGAAGTGGTCCAGGATATAGAATAGCGGGAAGAAATGGTTTGCAGTACCCTAGAACTTGATTCGACACGGTCCACTAGAAATGTTGGAGAGGAACTGGGAATGAGCAATAAAACTGTTGCTCGTATCTGGAAAAAATATGGGTATAAATGTTTCAAGTATTCAAAAACTCAGGAAATATTTCCTGAAGACCAGTGGCGAAGAATGGAATTTTGTGAAACCATGATGGAAAAGGCAAATGAAAACGAATATTTTTTAAAAAATATTTTGTTTTCTGATGAATCTTCTTTTCCATTACATGGTAAACACAATCCTTCCATTGTTCGTTATTGGTCTCAGGAAAACGAGCACAGAAGTTTTCAGTTTCGTACCCAGTATCAGAAATTGAATGTTTGGGCAGGTATTTTGGGCGACAATCTTATAGGGCCATTTTTTATTGATGGCACTTTAAACGCCCAAAAGTACCTTGAGTTGCTGCAAAACCAAGTTCTTCCTGCCATTCAAATTCTACCTAGGATCGGTTTATTTTCAGCAAGATGGCTGTCCTGCTCATAACGCGGCTAGGGTAAAAGAATTTTGAACAAATACTTTTCCTAACCGCCTTATTAGTGGGACTGGCGATATTAAATGGCCTCCTAGATCTCCAGATTTATCTCCAAATTACTTTTATCTGTGAGGTTACCTTAAGCAGACCATTTACAAGCATGAATTTAGTAGGCCAATAAATTTAGAGGAGTTGCGAAATAAAATTGTCGAAGGTGCCAATTCCATTTTACCTGAAACTCTTTTGGAGGTGCGAAATAGCTTTTACGATAGGATTATGCAAAACACAGCATATTAAACATTTTGAGATTACAATTCTATGCGGGTTTTACACATTGTCATGTCTGTAAAACCCGCATTAGAATAAATATTTTAAAAATGCCTGGATTTTCGCGTAATATTTTGGGACATTTTGTCGCCAAACGACGCAGCTCCCACGAAAGTCAGATGTTTACTAGTCCCGTCCTCGGGCCGGCCGGGGCGGTGCTCTGTCGCAGGCACTCATACACGCGCGACGTTGCAAAATTTCGCCTTTATGCGGTTTCTTAGAAGTAACGAACGAAAACACGATCTGTGTATTATTATTAAAGAAGAAGAAGCTCGAGCAGAATATTTTGAAATCTTATTTGTTATCTGCTGCATAGCCAGGATAACCAATTCACTTACAAACTCACTTAACTTATCGCGGTAAGTGTTTGTGAGTGAGTGTGAGACAACATAAGCTTCTTTTTTATTTTGCATTATCTTTAACATTTTCTGCAAGTTTAACTCTAAAAAATCAGTATTAAAATTAACTCGTATGACACTTCCATAGTACTCCAGCTGTAGAATTAATAATTTAGGCATATTAAATAAATTTTGTTTACGAAGTACTAAATTTACTGAATAACTTACTTTTACTAAGCACATTCATTAATTAATTTTTAGTATAAAAACGACTTTAAACCTGCACTTCGACTAATTTAAAGACATTAAGATAATTTAAAGTGCGTCAAATTGTAAACTACTGTCTCTAGCATATCGAGTCTATGTAGAAATAACTATGTAGAAAATAAGTACTATAAGAATTCTTTCGGCTAAAAGTAAATATAAAGTTACTTCACATTAACTTGTTATTATTATTAAAATTTCTTTTAACCATATTTCTTGAATGTAAAAAAGAAAGCGTTGAGGAAAAATATCATCGTGATCTTCACTGTTTCTTTTTTACTTCACTTATCTTGACTTATCAACAAGGCTGATTTAGCTTTAAATTATGGGGAGGGGGTAAAAAATGCATGCACATAAGAGCATTTAAAAAATATATTTTCATAAGAAACTGTATAAGAAATAACTATTAAAAAATTGATTTATAAAACGAAATCAGATACACGTTTTTTGGATTTTGCGAACCTATCAATCACACTATCCACATTGATATCAATCTCCTTATTAATGTGCATTAGTGGTAATCCAGACAAACGTTTTTGGCTCATACTAGTTCTTAACCAGGATTTTATTCTTATTAATGTGGAATCAATGTTGGTAATGTAGTGGTTTTGTTATGAATCCATATGTTTGTATAAATATTTACATAAATCCGTCTTCACTCATAAAATCTAAAATAGAGATATAAATGGTAATACAAAAATAATCTTTAGGATCATACTAGTTCTCTATTTATACTTAAGTGCGTTTAATGCATAAAAAACTGGAATAGAATATGTCTATGCCTCGTTTTTGTGCTAGACAGAAAAATAGGTCAAATGTACAAATCAATTTTTCTGTCTAGCACAAAAACGAGGCATAGACATATTCTATTCCAGTTTTTTATGCATTAAACGCACTTAAGTATAAATAGGGTTAAAGCTTATTTCTGCATTTTTTCGTTTATTTACGAGTAGCTCTAAAACTTGTTGTTCCATATTTATTGCAGATGCTCTGTTTATCGAAGTACTTTGCAATATTTTGCTTATATTTTCAGTGTGTGATAGTACCTCTGATAAACAAAAAATGCTGTGCAAAAACTGAGAGTCTAACAAAGATTTGTATTAACATTCAGCTTTACTCGAGGATTCAGAATCTTGCCAAAAAAATATTAAAATTAAAGATTTGATAATTGGCTGAAAGTTGAGCAAAATCTAAGGATTGATTTATGGCATTTCACCTACCTAGTCTCACAAAGTTTTACTAAATTAGATGTAGTAAATCTTTTTAAAATAGTCATTCATTTAAAAGGAAATGACTTCTTTTATTGCACCAATAAAATAACGTACGCTTTACATATTACATGTTTTTGAAAGTGATAAATTGAATGCAATAACAAGAGAGATTTAACAAGAGATTTAAAAGGATTTACGACAACTTTTTTTTATTCTACCACAGTCCCTTTTTGCTCATATTCAAAGTAAACCCTAGAAAAGAATGCTGCCATTTAAAAGTATTATAAATTCTCAACATTTTTTATTTTAAACTTTTTTTTCTAATCTGTCAAATAGTAGGTGGGGGAAGGGTTGAATATTTATATCTATAATTCTTGATAACTTTGGATTGGTCTAACGAATTTCAACGAGCTTACTTTTGTTTTAAAGGATAATTATTAGGCTTTAATGTGGTATAATTACTTAGCCGTTTTAGTTATTTTGTTGAGCGCTAGAGGGCGGTTTGTTTTAATTTGTACTTTTTCAGCGATTTTCTGGCAAATATTAAATACAACGACGTAATTTTTTTCCTTTAGGCTAAAAGAGCATGAAAAAACATAGAAACTGGTGCAAACCGCAAGTCGATATCTTATTTTATTCCAAAATTATAAATTAAAATGTGTTTGAACAATGAAATCTGTCGCCGCGCTGGCATTATTGCGTCACATAGTCAATAGTAAGCTTTGGAAACAAATGAATTTGATAAATATTTTCGGGGCCATGATAAAACGTTTATCGATGTCAAATATAACGTCGAAGACAGATTTTGAAATCATTTAAGTTTTTAAAAATGCCAAACGTAGCTAGCAGTGTATTTTGAGTTAATGCAAAATCCACGCATTGCAGCCCGTATATATGCCCAAAGATAACCTGACAGAAGACACTATAATCATAGAGTCTTTACTGGTTTAGCTACCAGGCTAAGAAATACTGAAATTCGCGGCAATATTCATCGAAGACGAAGGCGAGGCCGCATAGAGGCAAACGTTATAAATATTTTGGCATATTATATTAAAACAAACCCTCACATAAGCATCCGAAATATTTCTGGGCAATTGGGAGTATACCTTAACACAGTAAAAAATATTCTGAAAGAGCACAGGTACTTATTTTTATTTGTTACAACACTAATAAGCATCCTATTATCTTATATTTATTGTTTTTTACTTAAACTTTATCCATATCGTGGTTCTGCACCAGGCGCTTCTCGAAAAAGACTGATAACAGACTCAATTTCTGTTATTGGCTGTTGAACATGGTTAGAGAAGATACTCGATTTATCTCGAAGATATTATGGACGGCCGAGGCATCATTTAGCAGTGATGGTGGTGTAAACCTGCATAATTTGCATTATTGGGCAGAACAAAATCCCTGTCGGATTTGCGATACTCAACACCAAGGCAGATGGACTGTAAATGTGTGGCGCGGAATTATTGGCGGAAAAATTATTGGTCCTTTCTTTTTCAACCAAACACTTTCTGGAAGTATGTATTTAATTTATTTGCAAAATGATCTTCCAGTTACTGGAAGATGTTGATTTGGAAACAAGAGAGCAAATAATTTTCCAACATGATGGTTGCCCTGCACATTTTGCAGTTCAAGTTCGTCAATACTTAACTAGACAGTATCGTTTGTGGATAGGAAGAGGAAGTATTTTCCCTTGGCCTACTCGATCCCCAGATCTGACTGTTCTAGATTTTTATCTATGGGGAAGGATTAAGGATTTAGTTTTTGTCACCCCACCCAAAACACACAACGACATGCAGGACCAAATACGAAATGCAATAAATTTCTTACCCACTGCATAAATCCAGTAAACAGCGGTTGTGTCAACGACGCAACGACTTCGACTGTGTATTGAAAATGAAGGAAAACAGTTTGAGCATCTAAGACAGCATTAAAAATATAAAACAATTTATTTATTACAAAAATTTCAGTTCTGGAGTTTTATTTTTATTATTCAAAAACAGTTTAATTAATAATTTCGGAATAAAATAAGATATCGAGTTGCGGTTTGCGCCAGTTTTTATGTTTTTTCATGCTCTTTTAGATTAAGTAAAAAAAATTATATCGTTGTATTTAATATTTGCCAGAAAATCGCTGAAAAAGTCCAAAATAACACAAACCGCCCTCTAGCGCTCAACAAAACAACTAAGTCGGCTAAGTAATTATATCGCATATAAGCCTGATAATTATTCTTGAAAACAAAAGTAAGCACGTTAAAATTAGTTAGGCCAATCAAAAGTTATCAACAATTTTAAATATAAATATTCAACCCTTCCCCCACCATTATTTGACAGATTAGAAAAAAAAGTTTAAAATAAAAAATGTTGAGAATTTATAATACTTTTAAATGGCAGCATTCTTTTCTAGGATTTACTTTGAATATTTTCAATAAAACCAATTTTTTCTATTTCAATGTTGTATTGCGCCCCCTAGCGGTCACCGTACGAACTTATAAATAATTTCTAACGATTTCTCTTTACCGCTTTTATAAGAAATATTTTTTTCCCTCTGCTGTGGCATGACTAGTTACTGAGATATGGCCGGCGACCTCTCTTAGTTGTACACCCGGTACAATAATGTAGTATTTCATTTTGAATTTTTTAAAGGGTCACGTAACAGATCACCGTCATTTTCACGATATTCTAGAGTAGCCTCAAAATTCCTCGAATAACAGGTGATACATGAACAAGGGAAACTGCATTGCTCCTCCTGGCAGATCCTGACGCAGACTCTCCAGAAATGTTTTTAGCTGTCCTTAACGTGATTTTATCCTCGCGATGTCCTCTGAATGGTATATTTTGTCGACCCAAAAATCTCTATTTTTGCCATAGACTGTTGAATATTTCTGCAAAGGAATTCAAACAATTTTTTTTAATTCAGTTTGTTTATATTGTCCAGCTTTTATAACAAATAAAAAGCAATATTTTCAGAAAAGCCTTTTTAACGAAACTAAGTAAGTAAGCCAGAAATAGTCCTTAAAATGCTTGAGTGACAAAAAACATTTGATATCCTTATTACTTTTCTTATGAATGCTATATGGAAAATCAAATTGATGGGTTGGTTTCCAGGCATATTTTAGAATACTGCCTATTTCAATATTTCAAATTATTTTTAAGATTATTTTTAATTATAAACTAACATCTATTGTTGTAGTAGTATAGCTGCCTAATACTACCGACAGTTGCTGCAAAACAGCTAACTCTTTTTTCTGTTGCCTCCCTAACCTTAGTACAGCTTGACGACGGCTATTGATTTTCTAGCGAATCTTGGTTAATTTCTTTAGGTTCCACAGTTTTTTGTTTTTTTTTTCAAAAAAGCCTAAAATGGTACTCATATTTTGCTATAGTGACCTTGACCAAAGATAAAAGCTAATTTAGCTTTTATTTTAAAAAGCTAAGGTAAAATAATTTAAAATTTATTAGGAATATTTGACTATATAACCATATTTCGTTATTATATTATACATACATAGATTGGTTAAATTCCTTGCGAAATTTCGATTAACAATATTCGTACCTTTCCTTTAACGGTATTTATCTTATATTTCTACACAAAATAAGACAATTCAGCTTCACGATTGGTTACTAACGACTCAGAAGTTCACGCAATTGCAAGTCACACAATCAAAATAAACATAAATGCAGAGATTGCCGAGTTTTTAAAAAATTGTGTTATTTTAAGAAACATAATAAAATTGTGTACTTTAAATGTTCTAACTCCAATTACCCCCTTGTAAATCCGCCCTTGCTTATCAACGGCACTGTTTCTCAGATATGGCAGACACAACCTATATAAGAAATACATAATAATATTTCTCAAAAAAATCCAAACAATCTAACCAAACACTACACGCTATTAAAAAATAGCTAAGTATATATTTTGACATATACAAAGATAATATTTATGTGGCAATATCCAAAGCCATGAAATCTAGATAATAGAAAGATAATAGAAATACGTATTTAATCGAAATTAATTCAATCAGTTTTTTTTAATATGTGCATTATTATTTTTATTAAAGGTAACCTTGATTGACTTTTATGATAAAAGGAAAAATATTTAAAAACAAAATTGTTCCATATCTGATAATCCCAACTACGGCAATAAATCGATCATATTCCCAACACTCTGGATATAACATTTTAATTATAGGGTAAAATGTAATACTCAATAGGTAATGAACTACTGCACTGAGAATTATTGTATCCTTGTTAAGCCACTCCCAAATCACTAAGCGAATCTTAAAATAACGTGCTCGCGTAACATGTTCTATTCCACATCTTTCAAACATAATCCCGAACGGCGGCACGTAACAAAATGCCGTGTCAAAACTGTTACTTCGTAACGCGATAAAATAGGGAACCATTAAAGGATGTTAAAATCTGAGAAGTGACTAGCGCTTATATTTAAGCGCTAAGCATTTAGTAAAGTTTCCTGAAATGTGGCCTACACTACTGTGGATAACACTTTTAAAGCATCTGGAAATTTGTGTGAAAGGCTCTTTCTAAATATCAGAAGAAAAGATAAATTCTTCGACAAACAATGAAAATATATTTTGTGTATTGCTCAACTTACAGTGCTTCTTTAAATCTATGTTTTAGCTTTTTACAGCTCGCCTTCTAAAAGTTTTCATGCCTTTTTGCTTGTTAGATCTTAAACCCAAAGCAAGGCTCATAGTTGCATGTTATTTTAATATTAAATTTAACACATATAATTCTGACGCAATAAGTAAACAATAAGTTTCTCTAACTTATTAACCTTCCGGAGCTCGCGCCATATGTTGAGATAGAATGCTCGCACGTGGACTATCAGTCCGCAGTCAAAGTCGAAGGCTAAATCAATTTTTTTTAGAATGTTTGTGCAATATTAACCAAAAATAAATTTACAGATTCTAAATAAACAAGCTTTTTATTGTAAAATTGCATATAAATTATTAAATCTAAACATTAATTATTGGTAAAAAAGGCATTTAGCAAACAAAGTGACAGGTGATTTATAATCAAATAAAAACTTTAAATTTATGGGTCACATTCATGATGGTCATACCATTAGCGAATGCTCTAAACAAATAAATTTATGACACTCAATACATGAATAACGTGAAGGCCTATTTTTTTTGCGATCGCAGAATGCGCAGCGTCCTCGTTGGCCAGCTTGTGTCGGTACTCGATCTGGTCTAGGTGTTTCTAATCCAAAAATTTCACTTATCCTTAGTTGCATAACCCTGGGAATGCACTGGGTGACACGTCGGCGAACATGTTCTTCTACCAACTGAAAAGATAAAGCTCGCAAAAAATTCCTTCGTCGTATTGCAGTAGCATTATTTGTCGAAAAAATGACAAAAGAGTTTATTCCAGCCACATTGAGTAAGAAGTAAAATATGACCATGGGCCATCGTCTGGTGTTTCGAGCACAATTGTATGCTGCGCATAGTTTGTCTACAGAATCCACTCCACCTTTAGTAGAGTTGTAGTCCATTATCATTTCTGGTTTGTTTGTGATGGTATCTATTTTGTCATCATAATGCATGCTTAACAAAACTAAAACATTTTTATTTTTTTTTGGTACATGTGATACCAATGTACAATTACTTCTGAATGCAAATAAACTTGATTCAACTGGACGACGTAATGGCTGTGAAAATTCTAAAGGCAATTGTCTTTTATTTTTCCGTACAGTAGCCAAAAAGTCAGCTTATAATCTTCATAAAGCGATGTCAACAAATCCATACTGGTAAACCAGTTGTCAACTATCACATTGCGGCTGGTTCCTTTGATTGGCTCACATAATCTTTGTACAACTGGAGTTGGTGAGTTACTACATTCATATGGTCCACTTGGCTGCTTCCCTACATACACTTCCATATTTGAAGTATAAAAAGTTTTCGAATCTGCTAAAGCAAAAATTTTAATACCGTATTTGTTAGGTTTACTAGGAATGTACTGGCGAAAATTACATTTTCCTCGAAAGGCTTATAGCTTTTCGTCGATTGTCACGAATTCAAATGGTGTATATGCGGTTTTAAAGTTATTTACAACAGTATCAAAAACTTCTCTAACAGCAGCCAACTTGTCAATTTTTTTTCTTCCATCCCTAGTTTCCAAATCATCAAAACGCAGGTGTGCTAATAAAAAAATCGAAATCTACTTTGAGACATAGTTAGCCTAAAAAGCTCTACACCCGTCGCATTTTTAGCCCACAATGCTTCAAGATTTAGCCGATTTGATTTTAGAACCCCCGCCAAATATAAAAGCCCAACTACTGCCTGAATTTCCAAAATATCTGTATCTTTTCCGTCTCTTTCCGGACTATAATTTGACCTAGCTGATTGAATGTGTTTATTTGTGTAATGAACAATTAAATTCAAAATGTATTTTGTAAAAAAATATTTCCAAAACGCAATTTCTGTTTTTAAGCCCTTAGCAGCTACTTTTACTCCTGGAAAATGCTTTATTATATTCTGAGCTCTAGTTTTTATATTTTTTTCGAAATACTCTTTTCCCACTTTGTAATTCCATCTTTACCAACAAAGGTATGCTGCATTTCCAAATTATCATCATCATCATCGTCCTCTTCTTCTTCTTTTTATTCCACGTCCGATATTTCTTGGTCAGTGTCACTGTCGAGATCATGTCTTTCTACATGCTCTTCTTCTTCAGACTCTTCCTCATCATCGTATTGGATCTCCGGCTCACGATCGCTTTCTTCCAAACACTCTAACATTAGCTGATTTAGAAGAGCCTGTTCTTTTTCCCACGAACTGGCCATCTATAAAAATAACACAAAGAATTACTAAAAAAAATATATAACTTTTTCAATTTTCATAAAAGAAAAACAAAATAAAACACTTACCTTTTATTTTATACAGAATAAAAAAATAGAAAAATAACTAACACAAACGCCCGCGTGCGGACTCACAGTCCGCAGTCGTAAATATTTTGAATACAACTGCACTTGTTGAAGACACTTGCACTTCTGATTAACTAGTACGTCGCGGCCGAAAGATACTAAGCGGCGCGAGCACCTAAGGCGGCGGATTTTTAAATTAACATAAAAATAGTGAACCTGCGGAACAAGATTCCACGCGCGAGCTCCGGAAGGTTAATAAGTGTTGGCCTTAAACAAACCATTATTAAACCTACTCGGCAAGAATTAACATGTTTACCTAATATGTTTTCATGAATTTGATGGATTTATATTCTGTCAATGTGAATGAGATGAATATATCTGATCATAAATGTTAAAGTATTGAATGTATGTAACTTGAAAAACTTCTCCAGGAGTTTATGAGATTAGGTGTAAAGAGTGCCCTGCAGTGTACGTCGGCCAGTCTGGTAGGAAGATTTCTACTAGGATTAGTGAACACAAGGCCCAATACAATAAATTTAAAAATACCGAAATCACAGTGACCAGATCAGCTTTTGCTAATCACCTTCTCGGCTCCAAACATGATTTTCCTGACAGCCAAAATTTAAAAATACTGCATCAATGCAACAAAAGTAAAAAACTAGACTTGTTGGAGACAATGGAGATTAGTAAAGCTTTTAAAAGCCCAGATCTGTCCTGTGTTAATGAAAGGTTTGATTTTGATGGCCACCTAGTTTTTAATAACCTCAAGTAGTTCCAGACTCCTAAATGATGGTTAGATTTCTGAAATGTATAAAGGATTTGATTGTTTAGTTGAGTTCTTTGTACATAGATAGTGCCACTTTATTGTAATCTTTGTTTACTTAAATATTAGGTGTTTTGTGTATGTTATGGTAAGTTTTTGTTGAATTCTCCTTTTTTCGGGTTACATAATTTTAATTATTGTTTAGGTCTGATGATGCTCTAGTCGAGCGAAACATGTAACCTTCGTTATTTTATTAAATGTATTTGTGATGCTGTAGATTTCGTGTTTTTTACCTTTTATAAAAGTGTATGTAACTTGTTGCTGTAAGTGAATTTGTTATATCACATAAAAACTGTAGACCAATTATCCAACAGGCTCATAATGAAAATGCTTCTTGAAATTTTATAACTAAGCATATGGATACTGAAAAAAGATTTAAACAGTCGCTGGGCATTTTTAAAAATATATACCAAGACGCCTTTTCTTAGAAGACATACTATGTCAGATCCGATAACCAAAACAGGATCAGTTGGTTTAATAATTATCTTTAAAAATAGAAAAAACATCTAAAAAAAAATAGTATCTAAACAATACCAACATACAGGGTGTTCATTTGAAAACTTCCCACCACGGATTTATCGAAAACCACTGTTTAAAAAAAAGACGCCGAAATACGCAAAAGGTTTGTCAAGGGGGACAACTTTCTAACCTAAAATTACTTCACCCCCTATCACCCATTGCCCCCCAGGATCATCCCCTTAAAAATTTTAAATTGCAAGTGGTATTGAGTAATAGCTTGTTTAAAAGGTCTTTCGAAGTCTATTATTTTGACGTTTGATTTTTTAACACGGTCGATTCGTTTTCGAGAAAATTAGAAAAATCTTTGTTTATCTTAATTTGTTCAGATAGGAAACAAAAACATAAAAATATCAGTTTTTATTTCAATAAGTGTTCAAAATGTTGCCCGTTTTTGGCCAAACAATGTAATAAGCGATGTTCCAATTCCTGACAGACATTTTCAAAAAATGTTGTGAAATATCATGGCAGCTGTCGATGATGCGTTGACGAAGTTCACCCAAACTTTGAGGTTGGGGAGTAAACACAATAGATTTCAAATGACCCCAAAAGTCTAACGGCGTTATATCAGGAGATCAAGCAAGCCATTCTATAGGCCCCCTTCGCCCTATCCATTTATCTGAAAACTCGTCGTCTGAAATATATTTCCAGCAAGACGGCGCTCCTCCTCAACATTTTAGTAATTTTAGAAAACTTTACAAGGACGCCATTAGTTCTGCCAAAATTGAGGCAGACAAGAATTTCATTCGTTCTTTGCCAAATTAACCAAAATCTGTGTGAAAACTAATAAGCAATAATAGGTGCCAAAAGGATGCCACACTAAGGAACGAAAATACTATATTAGCTGAATTTAATAACTTTTTCTCAAAAATTGTAAACCCAATTAACTTTCTAAGCAAATTTTCTACAATTTCACCGAAGTAGGGGATGTAGTTAATAATCTAAAAAAAAAACAAGCAAAGTTACGGTCATTATGGATTTATTGGTAAAATAATAAAATGAGTTAAAAATCAGCCAATTATTCTCTAACAAAACTAATAAATTAAACTGCAAATAGCAGTAGTAATTCCGGTTTTCAAAAAAAGAGATGCCACGCAACTAGAAAACTACGCACCTATACCCCTTTTGCCTATTATATCTAAGATCTTTGAAAAGTGTATGGCTCTTAAAATGACATAATTTTTTAAAGCTAACTCTTTTTTCTCTTAACAACAGTTTGATTTTAGAAATCAAAGGAATACGACTCTGGTTATTATCCACCTGGTATCGGATATAATTAAGGGATTTCATACTATAGTTTGCCTCGGCTATGGTCTGTGATTTAAACAAGGCCTTTGATTGTGTCGATCTTGCCATTCTCCTAAAAAAGCTAAAATACTCATGTGATACACTGACTTTGACACAGGTAAACTTAATAGGGGGCTATTTGTACTTAGCAATTTAAGAAATTGTGTTTCTATTGATGTTTTAAAAACTGAGTTATTATGCAATATTTCATGCACATCTCTCATATGCCGTTCTAGTATGGGGCCATATAGCCCATATACACAGGATATTTTGAATACAGAGGAGAGTTGTGACGGTAATGACGGATGGTTTTGATTTTAGAGATTATTGCAAGGGTGTGTATGTTAGTATGGGTTTGATAGCTACGCCTTGGGTGTATATTTTAGAATGTTTGCTTTATATCAGAAAGCATATGGAGAAGTATCATACTCATGTGAATATCTACTCCTACCTTACATGCAGTAGGTCTGATGTATACCCTTCATACTGGCGGCTAGAGAGGTATCGAGATGGACCAGGGTACTGGGCGGTAAAGTTTTTCAATGTTACATCAGGTGCTATCAAATCTTTACCCACTACAAGGTTTAAACAGTTTATCAAATAATATCTCACTAAAAACTCATTTTATTCATTTGAGTAATACTTGACTTCTGATTTTAGTAATATGTTATTAGTATTTATTATAACATTAAGTCGATGGTTCCTAATCGTCCAGAATGTATGATTTCCTAGTAAGACGTCTATTGCATTTATTAGATCACAATTAAAATATGCGATCTCCGATACATCAAACTTATAAAGATTATTTAGAAAATATACGGAGAAAATGTTTAAAATTTTTGTATTTTAAAGGCATTTATCCTACGCAACTTTAAATATATAAATATTAAAGCTTATTATTTTCCAGAATCCAAAAGAAACTTATATGTAACATATTTAACCTCTTAGGTTAAATATGCTACATATAAGTTTTAATAACAAAATTGATTGTTCCGAAATGTTACTTCGTTTGTCGTTTTTTTTTACCTATAGGAGCATCTCGCCAGAACTGTACGTTTTATCTGCCTGGTTCTAGAACTAATACCATTAAAATTTCTCGGCTATACAGAATGTGTGACGCTTCTAGCAATCAGGACCTTGATTGTTTTTATATTTAGCTTAATGTCCTTTTTTTTTGTTTTCTAGCTTCGTTGGGTATAAGAGATATATTTTTTCACTTACGTTACAAAACTTTTTAAATGCCTTTTAAGAATCTTTAAAATAAAACCTTTTTTTCATGTTTCATTACCTATAATTTATTTATTCATTTTGTTACAAAGGTATTAGTAAGACTTAATAGTATATAGTTACTAAGGCTACCTTACAGATTTCTATTACGTACTATCAATTTTGTATTTAGATATATTTATCTATTTTTTTTAATAGTATTATTGGGCTTTGGCCTGTTGTATAGACTGAATTAAAAATAAACAAATTTATACCAATATTTTTCATGTAGCACTGCCCAAAGTAACTTTAATTGGAATTTTGAAAAAGAAATAATTTTAGAAAAATAGAACTTTAAAAACTTTTTAATATTTCAATAAATATAAAAAAATTCCCTTTCCAGTGGTAACTGGACTAATATGCAGATATTCTGAACTAATATTCTTAGTGTTCAGGCAGGCAGGTTCGGACTTATAATCTTTGATGTGGATTTATTATGATTTCGGTTTCAAGATTATTGTTTTATATTTAGGACTTATTTGTAAGTGGGTGTACACTTTAAATATTTAATTTCCCCTTTCTTTGACTTTTTCTTTTTTGGGGTTTAATTATTATTTTCTATTAAAAATATCAATGGAGGTATAGAAAAACAGTGGAAGAGCCACAGCTTCGTGCGGATTCAGATATCTAATACCAATGCCCTAATTTGATGATGTATCGCGCTTACACCCTCGTCTGACTGAATCGGCTGGATTGAGGTTGCGATACCGCTCCTAGCTTTTGAGCCTGCGTCAAAATTGTCAACTTCACATTTCACTTTTTTTTTGTTATTGTAGTTATTACCGGTAGCGAGCGTTGAAGTTATATTTACGTATGCCTGATATGACTTAGTTAATTAGAAGTAATGTAACGACTTTACATAATATGTGCGTGTTATCATTATTTATTTAAGCTAAACTATGATTATTCTTATTATGTCCCTCTGTTGTACCAAATTTAATAAAATACAAATTATATTATTCTATAAATTAATTAAATTGGGCTAAGGAAGCTTTCGGGCATATCTAACCTAACACAACATATCCAGCCTTCCTGTGTATATACAGATCGTGTTTTCGTTCGTTACTTATAGGAAACCGCATAGAGGCGAAATTTTGCAACGCGCATGTACGAGTGCCTGCGAGAGAGCACCGCCCCGGCCGGCCCGACTCCCGAGGATGGGATTAGTAAACATCTGACTTTCGTGGGAGTTGCGTCGTTCGGCGACAAAAAGTCCCAAATTATTACGCGAAAATCTAGGCATTTTAAAAATATTTATTCTAATGCGGGTTTTACAGACATGACAATGTGTAAAACCCGCATAGAATTGTAGTCTTAAACTGTTTAATATGCTGTGTTTTGCATAATAAAAATTAAAGCGTTATTCTAATAAAAAATAAAATATTAACTCTGATAAAAATATAATAAAAAATCAGAAATAAAACTCTAATAAACAAACTTAACAACATATCATTTTTTAAATAAAAGGCTCAATTAAACCGCCTTCTAAATTCATGCTTGTAAATGGTCTGCTTAAGGTAACCCCACAGATTAAGGTCATTTGGAGACAAATCTGGAGATCTAGGAGGCCATTCAATATCGCCAGTCCCACTAATAAGGCGGTTAGGAAAAGTATTTGTTGAAAATTCTTTTACCCTAGCCGCGTTATGAGCAGGACAGCCATCTTGTTAAAAATAAACCAATCCCAGGTCTACATCAGGCAGGATTTTAATGGCAGGAAGAACTTGGTTTTGCAGCAACTCAAGGTACTTTTGGGCGTTTAAAGTGCCATCAATAAAAAATGGCCCTATAACATTGTCGCCCAAAAGCCTGCCCAAACATTCAATTTCTGAGAATACTGGGTACGAAACTGAAAACTTCTGTGCTCGTTTCCCTGAGACCAATAACGAACAATGGAAGGATTGTGTTTGCCATGTAATGGAGAAGAAGATTCAGCAGAAAACAAAATATTTTTTAAAAAATATTCGTTTTCATTTGCCATTCTTCGCCACTGGTCTTCAGGAAATATTTCTAAATTTAGTTTAGAGTTTTTAAATACTTGAAACATTTGTAACCATATTTTTTCCAGATACGAGCAACAGTTTTATTGCTCATTCCCAGTTCCTCTCCAACACTGTGTGCAACATTATTAATGCAACGTGCAGTAACGCAGCAAAGTGGGGTCGGCTGACTCCCGGTTCAAAAAATAAAAACGAAAAATTTTGTCGTCGCCTGCAAGCCGCAACCAAGCGGTGTTACCATTATTTTGGGTAATACGAAGCTCACGATAACACGATCTGTATATAAACTCTGAATAATTCCTTTCATTTTAGATATTCTTCAACTATGGCATTAAAAAGAGATTTGTAAAGTTTTCTTGAATATATCCGTGCAATTATAAGTATTGAGCTCCGTAATCAGTAATTTTTCAGGGTACACAGTTTGATTTAATTTTCTAAAATTTGATGGAAATCGTTTTTGGTCGTATTAAAGTCAAAAATCTCAATCGTTATTTATAACAAATCAGCTGAAGCGACCCAAGAAATGTTGAGTTTAAAAAAAACAGGTTTAAGTTAATTAGAAATCTAAGTCTATGTCGCCAATATTCATATTCTGGAACAATAAGCAATAAAAACTAATGCAAAATATTTAGATATTGAACGAAGATTAAGAAGAAATAATATTTTTGCATTTTGTCTTAACATACAAACCAACAGCATCAAAGAGGAATTACTAAACCTTATTCTTAATTTATTTACTAATCAATTTGGCCTAAAACATGCTATTTTTAGTATAAGTAACTTGCAAACAATTTCCAGTACAAACTCTAACAACCAAAACAAAATTGTCTGGAAAATCAAGTTCAACACTAAATTCGTATTAAAAATTTAAAATAAACACAAAATGTATTAAATAAACTCAAAGGACAAACACTATTTATGAATGATGAAGATTTTACAACCAAGCAATTGGAGGAGACTAGAGCTGTACTAAAAGTAGTACAATTAATCACCCTTCAACTGCCTCGAATCGAAAGAGACGCAGCAATTCAAACTACCAAAGATTGACATCAGACCGATCCAAATCTTCAAAACTCAAAACCGTTATCAGATAGATCAAAAGAAGAAGTTATAACCCCATCTGAAACAGGTCCAGGTTCGAGCGTAGTGCAGGAAATGTCACCAAGTTTTAAAAGGAGATAAATTGTAAAAGGTAATACAAAAGTAAATAACAAAAAAGTTCAACTTAATTTACGTTCGTAGGTTCACATATATATATACAGGGTGATTTTCAACCTATGCGCATAAACTTGAGAAATGGTAGATGAAGATCAATAATGAGTAATAATGAGAAAAACATGTAGTAAAATATTTTTGGTTTCCGAAATAAAGTTAAACAAATGTCAACAAAACGTGTATCAGACGAACTTATTTTGTTTATTAATAACTGATAGTAAACAAGTCATAATGTTTGGAATTTGTTGTTTGGAATCTTTAGCAGTACTTAGTTTGTTGGTGGCTGTGATCGTTTTCGATCGTTATTTTCACACGAACAAAATAAAAGCGTCGAATGTAATGGCGCACATTTTTACAAACGAAGAACTTGCCGACATGGTTTTGGTTTACGGAGAAACGCATCAGAGTGCAGTGGCAGCAGCTGATCTGTATGCCCAAAGATTTCCCTGAAGATATCACCCGAGACGTGGGGCTTTCTTACGTGTTATTCAGCGGGGTAGATAAACTGGCAATTTGCGGCCGCGGCCTGGACAAGATGAAGGAGCTATTAGACCTAGGCACATTTTAAATCTGGAGGAGGATATTTTAGAAGTTATCGAAGAACAACCTGGAATTAGCACTTGGACAATTGCAGCGCGATTTGGAATATCGCAATCTACAAGTTGGCAAATTTTAAGGCACGAGTTGCTGTACCCGTTTCATGTGCAGATGGTACAAGCCCTGCTTCCAAGAGATTTGCCGCTTCGAGTACACTTTTGTGAGTGGTTGTTACATCACCAGCAGTTAAGCCCAAACTTTACCATGAACATTTTAGTTACGGATGAGGCTAATTTTACGCGCAATGGAATTTTCAACTTTCATAACACTTATTACTGGGCTTTGGAAAATCCGCATATTACACGGAGAACATACTTTCAACAACGTTTTTCTGTAAATGTGTGGGCTGGAATTCTGAACGGGATGCTCATCAGACCTTTTATTCTGGAAAATTGTTTGACTGGTGCTCGGTATTTAGAATTTTTGCGCAACAATTTACCAGTGCTCCTTGAAAATGTGAATCTCAACGTTAGGCAGAACATGTAGTTTTTTCATGATGGTGCTCAACCACATTTTTCACGACCAGTGCGACAACATTTAAATTGTGTGTTTCCCGGACGATGGATAGGCCGTGATGGTCCAGTTGGGTGGCCCCCTCGCTCGCCTGACCTTAATCCATTAGACTTTTATTTGTGGGGTCATATGAAAACAATAATGTATGTAAACGAAGTTGATACTGAGGAAGAGCTACGACATCGCATAAACGCTGCCAGTGACGCAATTCGCCTACAGCCTGGTTTGGCCCGTGCATGTACGTCTTCATGGATTCGACGAGCTCAAGTCTGTATCGAAAATAATGGAAGCAACTTCGAACAGTTGCTTTAAATTAATTTAAATTAAACACGTTAAAAAATACACGATTTTTAATTAAAAAAATATGGATATCTCCAAAACTAAAAATATTTTACTACATTTTTTTTCATTATTACTCATCAGCTATCATTTCCCAAGTTATGCGCATAGGTTAAAAATCACCCTATATAATATATATATATATATATATATAACATACAATATTAATAAAAATAATTTCTAACCATTTTTGGAATATATGCTTTTTCTCATTTTAGATGTTAATCATAAAAAATAAAAAGGTTATTCAAGTTGATTGGGGATCTTGGCAACTGTCGTAGTCGTCTCCCATGATATACCACATTTCCTCTATTGGATTTATATCCGGGCTTCTGAGTGGTCAATTCATGGTATCGATTTGGACTTCTTCAAGGTACTCCTGTACCACCCTTGCCCCGTATGGTTTTGCATTATCGTCCATATGCAGGAAATTATCTCCAACATACGGAGCGAATGGGACCACTGTAATTTACCTCTGTGCAGTAAGCCCTCCTCTATCTGCAAGTCTAATTCTGTGCGGCACTCCATATTAATCACGCCTCACACTATTACTGCCCCGCCACCATAACTAGCGGTTTCCACTATATCGCACTGCGCATATCGTTCTCCTGGTATTCAGTACAATATATTATATCTATCGTCAGAAAAAAAGATCTGAATTTATAGCTTCACATAACTTATGCCAGTTGCGTTGTTTGGTGGATCAGGTTTGATTGAGCTTTGATATAATTGTCTTAACAGAAACCTATTTCATGAAACATATAGCGTTTCTTCTCGATGAATGGATATTTAACAATATACAGAGTGTTTTAGAAGTTGAATCATTAATTTTAACTACTTGTAGCACTTGTCAAAGGAGTTATACAATCATAAACTAAAACTTGTAAAAAATAAGAATGGTTATATACACATTTTTTGATATTCTCTATGAATGTGTAAATTCTTACCGTTTTTTGTTTATTGCTCTTCCGTTCATCGACACTGGTGTTATTGTTTGGCTTTCAGTACGAATCTTTTGTTCAATCAGTTGTATTAGTCGTTCAATAGTGTATATTTCATTTGCCTGAATATTTTCTGCGCAAAAGTAGCCATGTACAAAAACAATAAAATAGTGGATATTATACTGACCTAAGGATAGTACCAAGAAAATGCAGGCGCAGCATGCAGGTTGTATGGAAAGACACATATGTTTGTCAGTTTAAGTATTATTATTAGTATTAAGTATTTAAAAGAACAACGAGAAGGCCACGCTAGGAGAGCTGCTTAACCGGAAATATGACAAATTGAGGAAGACATTTTAGAAATAGTCGAAGACGACCGAACAACGAATACTAGAGCCATAGAAGCTCAAGTTGAAGTTTCTCATTGTAAAGTGTGGAAGACAATACGACTAGAACAGTATTATCCTTTTCATTATTGATCGGTACAAGCACAGATTTAACTAGCTAAAGCAATTTGCGTTACGTTAACGCACTTGCGTTAGCTAGTTAAATCTGTGGTACAAGCATTATATTCTGAAGATCATCATAAAAGAGTTGAATTTTACCAGTGACTTTTAGAACAGTTCGGCAGAAATAAAGATTTTACGAACTTAATTTTGTGCACACACGAGGCTACATTTACACAAGATGCAGTGTAAAATTTTCACAACAATAATGTTTGGGCAGTAGTAAATCCGCATGCTGCAAAAGGATTTATTTTTCAATAGATTATTTCATTAAATGTTTCGGCTGGTGTAAATGGAATGGAAGGAAAAATCTTATGAGATTTGCATCTAAAGGAATTAGCAACACGTAGGAGACAGAATTGTCATACGTCTACTTTTTGTGCGTAGTTTATATATACAGTAAAATGGTCTAGAGGACAAAGGTTTTAAAAGACAAGTACATGAAAATTTTATTATTTATTTAGAAAATATTTCTATTAAACACACTGAATTCATTTTGGAAATACTGCTGAGCATTAATATTGTATGCCAATTTAAAGATGTAAAATGTTGAAAATTTGAAATAACAAAATTTTATGAAAAGTTATTAGAAAAAAAAAATCCTTGTTAATGGAGTGTATTGATCACCCATGTTGTTAATAATAACTTGACGTCTCTTTGGCGTGCTCTTAATTAAATTGACAATGTTGTTTTGCTCAATTTGTAGTCATTGCACTTGCAGAGAGTTCTTCCCTTGCCTCAAACACTATTCCTTAAAATACGCCTTTTCAATAAATCCCAAACGTTCTTGATAGAATTTAAGCGTAACGCGTGAACGAAAATGGGTTTTAGAATTTGATCCCGATATTTACTTGCTATTGATAACCCTTTAATGCGAACCAGATTAGTTCAAAAAGCTATCGAAACTCTAGACCAAACCATCAAATTTTCTTGGAATATACTTCCTTGGTATGTACCTGTCAACTTCTTGACTAATTTTCAATCGAGACGCGTTGCCAAGTATTCGCCAGACTCTTAGCCGTCTCATAGTCAGGACGTTAACCAAACCTGGCTTGATCGGTAAAAAGAGTGCATGCCCATTTATGCTCTTGCTAATTCTGATGTTCTTTAGTCTATTCTAATCTTCTTGCGTTATTTTCACGTGATAGTACTCAAGCTCTAACGGGATGTCTGGCTTAAAGATGTTTTCATATAACCTATTCCTGATTGTTTTGGAAGTGAAATTAACGCCAGCAATATTTTGAAGTTCACTTCTTAGCTGGCAGTAATATTTGGGTTTTGAAATGTCTGAAGGCGAATAACCTATCATCAATAGGTTCTACTGCTTTTATGGAACTAATATGTTTTTTTCTTCACATCACTACTGTCTTTAAATCTCTGCTACAACTTTCTTATAGTGCTTTTGGTAGAACTGACAGCTTCTGCGACGTTGATCAAAAAAAATTACTTGATGAGGAATATATAATCGTCATTAAATGGAGAATATGGCATTGAAATTCTTGCATTATAATTACTAATTAGTATTTTAGAATAAAAGTAGAAAACTATACCGATTAAACTAAAGTACTTTAAGATGTTCAATTTCAATAAAATCTTATATAGTACATGCATCAAGTTAATTTGGAAACTCACTGTGTCTTACATTGGAGGCCAAGAATTAATTTATACTATAAAAACTTTTATTTATCAGGTAGATTTTAACATTTTCTTATAACACAATAGTGGTAAAACTCTTTTTTTCAAAGTCAAATTTCTCTGACTAAGAAATGAATCCCTCCGTAGGGGGACTCTTACCGACATAGTATTCGAAGATGACCGTTGTGACATCCTTGAAGCCGATCTGAATGGCCGATGGACGCCATTATATAGGTCATAGGTGTTCCTGTATGCGTTTGGTGCAGATGAGTCTAGCCCCCTGATTTGTTCCCTAAAGGTAAGGACTACTACAAGTTCTATTTCCTCGCCAACCACGACACAAACCAGTGCAGCAGTAGCGGCATGGCTGTGTTGTAAATTAACTTGACTTAACAGTATCTACTCCATTTCAAATTCTTGGTGGAGCGGGAAAGCCTTATTCTTATTTGGGCCGGCCAGACCCACCAGAACTTGACGGCGCCACAACTGGCCGGGCCAGTTCTTGTCTACCTGACACCATGAATACTTTCAGAATAATCAACTCGTAGAGTTGCCATCCAGCCTGTTGCAGCTTCTCCATCTCGGATCGGCTGCTCCCGGTTCTCCTTGCGTCTAAAGGTGTTGTCACTTCCTGACGTTGTCAGTTGTACTGAATGCCCTGTATAATGTTTTGACCGTAGAGAAATTCACTGTCTTTATCTCGGAGTTGGAACTTAGCAACTCCACCTCGTTTCCTGATGGTATTTCTCCAACGGTTTCTTGATGGGCACTTCTTTCCCTTCTTTACTTTGGGGTGATTCTGTTATAATTAGATAGGGGTTTAAAATGTGATGTTACAATATAAGTGCAGTTGCGCATGTTTTGTCCTTGCAGTTGCGCCCTTGCCTTCCCCCACAGCCCGCGTTGATAAGTGACCAAGGAAAAAAAAGTACAGGTAACTCCAAGGAAGAATTTGAAGGGATAATAAGAATTAAAATGAGGGGTAATAAGATTGTGGTATAAAATATTAAAAGAATATCTTATTCAAGTATTTTGAACTTTTTGTTTTTTTTTTATATTGTCTTGAAACTGCAGTAGAATGTACAGAGTTGCAAAGGTAATATTTCGATTTTTGGGCAAAGTTTTTTTTAATGATAAATATTTTTAAGTCATATATAGGATGCTTTTATTCTGTTAGCAAAATGCCTTGTAAATATTATTGAATTGTCGATTATTAGACTCAAATTGTTGGTGTCGTTTATCAAAGGGATATGAATATCTCATATGACATTGTCTCTTTTTTATTGCTCTTTTATGACAGCTTAAGATTTTATTGCATTTAGTTTTCTAAGTTGTAATTCTTGGATTACTATAAGGGTCATTTTCAATAACCTTTAATATTTCAGTATCAGTATCTTTTAAAAATTGATGAAGGAATTAAGTTATGTCATACATTTATTTTAATTGCTACAGCTTTGAAAATTTAGGTTTTAACATTGAAAACGGAAATAAATTGTGATTTAAGCTGTTATTTTTGGCTTTGTTAGAAGGTCTAAGATAATTTAACATTTCCGTCACTTGTAAAAAATTGCAAATAAAAAAATAAAACCAGCATATTTTTTAGATTTTATTATTTTATTTGGAGAAGCGCACCAAATTTTAGTAAATACATGGTTTTGGGATATCTGCTAGTTACTTAAAAAGAATATTTGGGAATAAACACATTTAAAAATATTTTAAAAATACATCTCATTTTTTAGTTTTTTGTCAACATACATAAAGGATAACATTGGAAATCTTTTGAATTAGAATAACCATATAGTCTACTACTTTAAAATAAAAAATCCTAATTTAAATTCTGCGACCGCCAATTTTTTTAAAATAATTTACCTCGTGTGACAAAAATGTTAATTGGTGCCGAAAATGTGAATTTGTGACAGAAATGTGAAATAAATAGCAACATCAAAAAAAAGATTATAAACAAAAACGTTTATTCCATAACTTATAAGAAAAACATAACATTTTTGTTAACTTAAAATTCTCACTAAAATAATGAACACCTTAATGTCAATTATTAAGTACGTAATTAACTTTTATTCAAGCGCTTCCAATAAGGAATCTACTTTGCTTATATTTTCGAATCTAAATAATCGAGATGATGTTTTTAGTGGTGGTCTTAAAGTGCAAAGTATCTCGTTTTCTGCAATGGTTTGAACGTCCATCTTTTGAGGCCACATGAAAGATTTTTTTTGATCTTCGCATAAAGGATATAACTAGGTTAGTGTCTTCAAGTCTTAAAATCTGCCCTGGAAACCATTTAGCATCAAAAACAATAGCCACCCAATCGCCTTCACTTTTTATGCTTTCTTCGGCAACATCTGGTACAATATCCTCTAGAGTATCTTATGTGACATCTGCTAAGATATCATTACCAGTTTTCTTATCTAAAATTATTTAGTTAAGTAAATTTAATATAAACAATACATACGCAAAAAATTAATAAAAAAGGATACTGTTAGGTAATATGCCATAAATTGGGTATAGATTTGGAAGTAAATCGTTATGAGAACAGAGCTCCTTGCATTGACTACATGAAAGTTCACTTAAGTGTACTATTTGTTTATTGACTGCATTCCATGTAAGCTGGTGAAGTTGTATCGTGTTTGGTATTGGTTTTAGAATTTTATCTTTAAGTATTGCGTCGACTAATAAAATATCTTCTTCATTTATTTGAAAAATTTTAGTTGTTTTCAAATGGTTTTTGGCTATATCAATAAATTGAACAATGCTTGCCACATCTTTTCCCTTTGCTACTTCGCGATCAGAGGTTCTTTTAATCACGCGACCAACTCCATCAGCGACGCTTTTTCCGTGCCCCGACTCAAAAAAAATCCAACTTGAGTGTGGAAGCCCTAGCTGTATGGAGTAATGAACAAATAAATAGAAATTTGTTTTGTTCCGGTACTGAGTAGTAGGTCCATCACTCATGAAATGAATAACATTAACCTGCGGATGTTTTCTTTGAATTTCAGACAAAATTGGCAAAATATTTCCCCAAATCGCACTAGGGTCATGTCTAAGACAAGTAGAGGCCGTACAGAAAGTCTGACATTTTGTTTCATTATTATCTTTGTAATAATACGCCCCAGTGTGTAAACTTATTTGAACTTTGGACGACCCAAAATTTACACTTCCACTTTTGGATTCACATTCCCAACATTTTTTATACATACAAGCTCGTTCATTATTTGAACAACATAGTTGTTCTGAGAGTTTGTGTAAAGAATTTACATTTTTAACAATTTTGTACTGCATTAAGACCCGTAAGAGAAATTCAAAGTTTGCTTGCTTTATGCACAGACATGTGTCCCTGCTTGTGGATTTGGGAAACGTAACCTTAAGAGGTTTTAGCCTTGTAAATTGTAAAAGTCGTGTAAGAAATTTTAATATTATCTTTTTCTTGTCTAAGTTTTTCATACAGATTGACAAGACTTTCTTTTAAAAATCTTTTTTGCTTATCAATACCACCTTGAACAACATTATCTCTTTTGCCTGGAGTACAAATGGAGTTCAAATCGTCTTCAAAAAAAGAACGCACCAGTCTATTTAATTTCGAAGCGAGACTTGCTCTTTTACGTTTCCTTAAGTTAATTCTTTGTGCTACAGACTGCAGTTTTCTCTGATAATAAGGTGAAGCTAAACTTTTAGTAGCTTCTACTAATTTGTACTTTTTGATTAGGGGGCCAGAAACACAGGCTAACAAAATTTCCTGCTGTTGTAAGTTTTTACAATCTGCTTTATTTTGTTGAATCTGCTCACTAAGTACCTCTCCAAAAGCAGCCTTCTTTTGATATCCTGCGTATCTCCTCTGTTCATAATCTTATCAACACATTTTGTTGGAGTAAGATTTTCACTTTGTTTAATTTTGTTTTTCAACCTATATTATTTTAATTTCCATTTTTTTGCTAACTTTTGCTGTCGAACTCATTCTTGTTATTCTTTTGTTAGCGGCCTGGAAGTCTTTGATCGGGTTATCAACACTTTTTTTCGTCCCATTAGAACCTTAACTGTAGTTTTTCTTTCTGATATTTCAGTATTTTCCCGTTTCTTTTTATCATAGTATGTGTGATTATTCTTTCTCCACATTTTTCTTCTTTGTTTTTGGTCACGTTTGGAAAACTCAGCAATGGGTTTAACTTTTCCCTCTTTCTTTTTTTATAATATCTTTCACGATCTTTTTTCTTCATTTCTTCATATTCTGCAGCATTTTCTCTAATTCTTGCTCTTTGTTTTCTTTTTCTCTCTTTGGCCAACATACGTTTTCTTTCAATCTTTGCGGAACTTGACTTTTTCGCTGCTGATTTTGCTTTTCTATATGTTTTTACTTCCTTTATTTTCACTTCCATCGTATGTCTTACATCTAGAGTGCACTTTTTTTTTATGGTAAACACCAGCATAAGAGGAAAGTCCTATGTCACTCTTGGAGTGGTGCTTGCGCGAAGATATTTGTGGGCATTTATCTCGAATCGCTGTAGGTTGTTTGCGTCGGGAAATATGTGAGGTGGAAGCCCGTTCCACAAAGAAGATGTTCTCCAGATGAATGAGTCCCGATACAGCGACGTCCTTGGGGTAGGCAGGTGGACTCGATGTTGATGAGCCGCAACTGCTAGGCGCGTCCTTCTTGCCGGAACAGCCCTGGGTGGAATCAGGCCTTCCAGCTCAGAGGAGCACTTACCGTGATAATAACGGTAGAATAAACTCGTAGAGTAGAAATCAGCCACCTTTCTCCTGTGCTCCAGACTATCCAGACTCTTTGTCAGTTCTGATTTGTCGATAAGACGAATAGCTCTCTTCTGTATAGAATCCAGCAGGTTTAAACTATGCTTGGATGCAGAGCTCCAGACATGCGAACAATACTCGAGGGAAGAGCGTATTTGAGCCTTATAAAGAGTCAGCAGCTGTTCTAGTGTATACAGTTTTTTCGTTTTGAAAAGCACTCCGAGTTTTTTAGAAGCAGCCCTGGCGACCTCGGCAACATAGTCATGCCAGGACACACTGTTGGTGACCTCGACTCCTAGAAGATGTAAAGATGATTTCATTAGCAATGTTTTCCCTGCCATAACCAGCTCCGGGCCACCAAGGTTAGTCCTCATCGTAAATACTCCAGCCTGCGTTTTTTTCGCGTTAAAATTGACCAGATTGTTACTGCCCCACTCCAAGATTGCTCTAATATCGTTGTTGGTTGAAGCTACTTGTTGCTGCCTAAGATTCTGAGAACTTGCGGCTGTCGTTGGTTTGGCGGACTTAAATGTGTGAAAACTTGAGGGACTCCAGCCTGAATGTTAAATTTGTCGGAGAGGTATCCATCGACAGCTACTTGGATTGTTCGTTGTTCCAGAAAACTTTTGATCCAATTCAATAATGAGTTTTGTATGCCGATTGAGGAGAGCTTGGTTAGTAGTCCCTCATGCCACACTCTGTCAAATGCCTTGGAAATGTCAAGAGCGACTGAGCGGGCGCCGTGCTTCTCCATGGCCTCCGTCCACAAGTGTGTGACGTAAGTCAGAAGATCGCCGGTGGATCTAAGCTTTCGGAAGCCGTATTGATGATCGCTGATTAGTCCAGATGATTCCAGATATCTTAACAGTTGTTGGTTGACTGCTTTCTTCATAATCTTCGATATTACTGGAACTAGTGCAATCGGGCGGTAATTGGAGGGCATCGTCTTCTTGCCCTTTTTGGGTACTTAGATGTTGAAGGCAACGAATCCGTATGTACAACTTTTGGTATAGTATAGTTTTAAGAGTTTTAGTTTTTATGGTTTTTAAATTGGTTAGCTTTTTTTGATTTTTTCTTCGGCTTTTTCTTTTGCTCGGCGTTCTGAGGCGTTCTCCTTCATAACTTTAAGTTTCTCTTTTAACAAGGTCTTTGAAGATTTTTTATTTGGAGATTCTGGATGCTTTTTATTTGGGAATTCATTTATGTTAACAATCACTGTAACGTTGTTCGCATCCCTTTTCTCATCGATTGGAGAACGATCCATAGTAAGTACTGAAAACAATTTAAAAAAAAATAAAACTAAGTCGTATAATCCTATCATATTATCCAATATAAAAATTTTATTTGTAAGAAACAATCTTTTATTAAATTATTTCTTAAATCAAATTAAATTTTTAAATTCAAAAAATCATGATACCTTAAATTTAATAAAAATTATGAAAAATAAACATTTCAGTCACATTAATAACATTTCCGTCACATTCTAGATTTCTTGCGGTGTGACAGAAATGTTAAGTGACGGAAATGTTTTTTCGGTTAAAGTGGGCTTATTACAGCTCTGTATTAACAACAAGGTAAAGTGAGGTTAGAAATCCGGAAAGCAAACATCTTAACTAATTTTGGAAAATACTGAATTTGTTTTTAATTTTCACCATATCAATACAGACCCATGGGACAGAAATGTTAAGAGAAAAAATACGCATTAAAAACTCACCAGTTTTTTGACGAAAATAACTAAAAAAAACTAATTTTCACAAGAAAAACACTCCGTATTCAACTCGTGTCGACAGCATGGAACTAAATAAAATGTGGACAACCACTGACCTCGCCACCTACCGGCCATGCGGCGGATAAAACATCGTGTGACGGAAATGTTAACAAATCGCGGTTACAAGAAATAGTCGTAGATTAAAAATATTCACGTCTAATATTTCTTAATTATCTACGAGTTTTTGATAAAATCAGACTTTTAAGATATAAAAAATATTTGGTTTTATTGAAAAAGATGATATTGTAACTGTAAATAGTAAGCTAAAACATTAAAAAAGGCAATAGTTACGAGTGACTGAAGTGTTTTTTTGACTCTTCATTATTTAAAAAAAAAAATTAACTTAATAGTAATCGGTGAGTTTAACTACTTTTTTCTTTTGGCTTTAAGGGAACAGATCCCTCTTTAATTAAGACAAAAAAAAAATGTTTATTGGTTATAAAATACGTTTGTGGTAATCAAGTTTCCCAAATTGAGAATGACCTATAAAGTGTTTTTAAGATTGCCTAAATTAGGTTTTGATTGACACTGATAACCTATACGTAGTTTATTGGTAAATATAACTGTGAGTTATCTGCATATTATTGTAAGGTGGAATACTGCAAATGAATATTAATATCTGCGACGTAAACGAAAAATGATAAAAGAGACAATATTGACCCTTATTTATTGATAAATGAATTTCTCAATAATTTTTTTTGATACTGGTGGAATAATGCTTGTCGATTTGAAGTCATTCATGTTTTTAGGATCTGGTTTCTTAGGCAATAGCTGAATATTACTTTTTTTCAAGCTGATGGGAAAACTCCCTCCAAAAGATAAGTGTTTATTAGAAGTAATTCACCCCTAATAGCAAAAAATTTGGTAGAATACCAAATTTTTTCTACTGCCAAAATATATTTTTATACTAAAATACTGTACGCACTAGTGCGTAAAGTAATCCACTACTTGTGGTCAGTGCCAAAAATATTATTATGAACATGTAAATACGTTAATTATTCTCCTGGTTTTTCTACTACTTTATTCGTATTTTCTAATTAGGTTTAATTAGTAGGGTTTATTTAGGGCTCTACTTTATTACATACATCTTGCGCGACATTTTATTCAGTTTAAACTATTTAGTCAGTTTTACCTTGGAAACAATTAAACGACAGTCAACGCGAGTTAGGTTAGAGTTTTTCTTGTTGCCAATAAAAGTGTGTTCCTCAATTTCGTTACAATATGTCAAGTTTAACGTATTAAAAAGTAAATTTTACGGATCAAAAAGCGCGCTTAAAGTGAGTAGATTTCGTTTCGGACAGTATTAGTAATGTGGTCGCAATCTTTTTAATAAGACAAATTGAATCGGTAAATGCATTGGTGCAGACAGCGCAAAGTCAAAGTCAGTCTTCCGCATCTGGTTAGATTTAATCTGTGGTCCGTGCTTTTATTTTAATACCGGTATAAGTAAAACATAAATAGGTTATTATATATTTTTCTTTAATTGTACTTTCACTTTACATGTAATAATGTTTTAATTTTTTTCTTACTTATATAATTTTCACATAGCCGTCAATAATTTTGTTATGACTATTTAGTGACTGATAAAATAAACAATTGATGTATTATTTCAACTACTGCGTGAACTCAACGACATTTAATTCATGCACTTTTTAAGTATTTGAAGGAAATAGTTTTATAGTAAAAATAATCAAATTTTTATTTAAGAAATCAGTTCTCATACAGCTGCAGTTTTATTTAGGTTTTTGCGTTTTATTTGTTTTTATACGGCGGAACTGTATGCAATTTATCAAGGCTTACATTCTGTTCTCACTTAAAATATTCAAATTATGTAATAATTTTTGCGACGGGAACATGCGACTCACTGAGTTGCAATGCAAAATTTTACGCAATATGAATATATTTTAAAATAGTTCTGTATAAAATTTCATATATATATATATAGGTATAAAGAAAAATAAATTTGCTGGCAAGGCAGCAAAGGATGCCATCATATAAGGATCCTTAATATTTATAAAAATTCCATACAGCAATCTTCCTTATAAAGTTAGCAAAAAAATACCTTCATTTTTTTATATCATACACATTGGTTTTCGTAATAAAAATAAGCTGGAGAGGCCCAACCCAACCTAACCCAACCCGTGGAAGAAAAGTTACAAAAATTACTTTTGGCTTAATAATTAAGGCTTTTGTTTTTTTTAAATATTGTACCTAACATTTGAGCAAGTGTTCTGGAAAAAATAAATATCTTCTAATTTTAAATTATGGAACGCCAATACTTATTTCACAGAATGAAATATTTTCACCCTTATTCGCCCATTATTCACCCTTCCATCTTGAAACCTCTTAGGCTATTCCTTGCCTATCTGCATGATCAACCCTCCAGTGTGTGTTTTGAAAGACATACCAACACCAGCATCCGATTGGCACTTGCATCAGAGGGACTTCCTAGTGACGTGGACTCTTTGCGGAGGCTCTACTTTCGGTACCATGATGCCTATGGTATTGATCCAACTGAAGTTGAAGCAGATCTGTCAGCCTTCAGGTCCTTCTTCTCATCAGAAAAGCTGCTACGCCTTCAAAAAATCAGAGAGAGTCATAGCAATTATTATTCTGGTGGATCTCCCGCCAGGAATAAAAATTTTTAAATGACTTGACGCGAACAGAGGATCAAGCACCCTCTGAAATACTGGACAATGGCAAGCTTAGTATTTTCTCTCTAAATATTCAGTCCTTAAGACATAAAACTAATGATTTATTTCTTTTACTAGAAGAGCTTCATTTTCCAGAAATCGTTACCATAACTGAACATTGGTTGCACGTTGGTGAGCCTGTGATGGTGGATAATTACACTACAGTTGCCAGATTTGATAGAACAAATCTAACATATGGAGGTACTGTGATATTATCTACTAGCAACGACTTTTCAATGGTAAACAGGTTCGATAATTTAGTTTCCGAAAAAATATTTGAATTTTCCATTGTCTACAATAATAATTTTGATCTTTACGTTGTTTGTATTTACAGAACACCTGATGCTGACGTAATTGTTTTTTTCCAAAAATTACTAAGCTTGCTTGAGTCTCTGCCGTTAAAAAGCAAACTCATTTTATGTGGCAACCTAAACATTGATTTTTCCAGAGTATGTGCTGCTCAAGAATCTCTCCAGTCCATTTTCGACTCTTTTAGCTTAATCATGCACATTAAATCACCTATCAGAATAACTAAAACCAGCTCTAGATTATGTCGTATCTTCCTTTGAGCCAGATTTCGTCGACTGTACTGTCTTAAGCTCAGGTTTTTCAGACCATGAAGCAGTGTTAACAAAGTTTTCCATAACTAAATCTAAAAGTAAAAATGTTCCACGCAAATTAGGCCGTATTTTCTTGGATAAAATTTTTTTACATTTTAGGCACCTTTGTCAATCAACTGACTGGAATATTCTCTCTGACGACGTTGATTCAGAATTCTCTAGATTTGTAAAAACGCTATCTAGTCTTTCTCACAAATCCTTTGCTTTGAGACCTCTTAAAAAGAAGCAATATAACCCCTGGTCTACCCAAGGCTTGCGTACATCTGTTAAGAACATGCGCCTATTATCTCATCTTAAGAAATTTTCAGACAGCGCTTTTTTTCATGAATACGTAAGACTTTACAAAAAGATTTATCAGAGAACTTTAAAAGCCGCCAAGGATATTTACTATAATAGAAGACTGGCTAAATCTAAAAATGTGGCTAAGGAAACATGGTCGATTGTTAATGCTTTGAGAAATAAGCCTTCTTTGTCGAATACTATCTCCACTTCATCTGAGAACCTTAATAATTATTTTGTAAATGTGGCAAATAATTTAATGAGTACCATAACTCCTTCCCATGATCCACTTTCATATCTTCTCATTGCAAATGAGAATTTTCACAGCTTCTTCTTTACGCCCGTAGTGTTACCAGAGCTTTACAGTTCAATTAGGGAAATCAAAAACAAAGGCTCTTCTGGAATTGATGGACTTACTCTCAAAATGTTTTCAAATCTGCCTGAATGTACATTATGTCATCTTATTACTCTAATTAATCAGTCTTTTCAAAAAGGTGTTTTTCCTAACTGCCTTAAGTTGGCGATAATAATTCCACTACAAAAAGGAGGAGACAAAGATCAGTCTTCCAACTATCGCCCTATCGCTCTTCTTCCTACACTTTTAAAAATTATTGAAAAATTGGTTAAAAAAAGACTTCTATCATTTTTGCTAAAATATAAAATACTTACTTCCCATCAATTTGGATTTTTAAATAACAAATGCACAAATGATGCTATGTTTTCTCTTTTTAATAATGTATACTTTAGCTTAAACAACCAACACCCTACAGCAACAATTTTCTGTGATTTTTCTAAAGCCTTTGATTGTGTTAATCATGACATCTTATTAAAAAAGTTGCAATATTACGGGTTCAGAGGAGCGCCTTTTGAATGGTTTCGTACTGTACATGGAAGTCGTACCTCAATAACAGAAGTCAAGCTGTGAGAACTGATTCATCTATGTCTTCTTGCAAGCCAATACAAAGTGGAGTGCCTCAAGGTTCCGTATCTTGGCCCTATTTTCATCAATGACATTGCTAATCTAAATATTAACGGTAAAGTCTGTCTATTTGCTGATGATACTAGTTTTACCTGGAGTAATCCGGATATTTCTACACTTCATAGAACCGTATCAAGTGATTTAACTACTATCAAATCATAGTGCGACTCTAATCTCCTTTGTCTCAACATTTCCAAAACTAAAATGTTGTCCTTTAAAAATACCTTGCAATCTTTTGTACTTGGTAACGCAACAATTGACGAAGTTAATTCTGTAAAGTTTTTAGGGTTGTTTACAATAAATTTACAACAAAAAACAAACTGTTAACAATTCGTTAAAATGGGATACACATATTGACTCTTTATCAAGAAAATTAAGTTCCGCTTGTTTTGCGTTAAGATCAATTTGTAAAGAGCTTAGCCTGTCTACTTCTAGAACAGTTTATTTTGCCCTTTTTTGAATCGCACCTTCGATACGCCCTTCCATTCTGGGGTACATGTAGTGCAACTCAATTTGACCGTATTTTTAGACTACAAAAGAGAGCTTTACGTTATACACTGAGACTTAAATACAGAAGTCATTGCCAGCATTACTTCAAAAAATTTCAAATATTAACTTTTTCATCTTTATTCATATTTGAGTCCCTTTGTCTAATACACAAACGACACAGTTCAGCATCTGATAGGCCTTCCCATAGTTATGAACTTTGAAACACGGAACATGATCTATACCTGCCTACCCCACATTCAGAGTTGGTCAAAAGTTCCATATTATATAATGCAAAAAAAATGCACAATCATCTGCCATTGGAAATTAAATCCATCACATCTTTTTTTGCATTTCGTAAAGCATTAAAAGCATTCTCACTGGAGAGAGCTTTTTACACAGTTAACGATTTTTTTTTGGTAATCATTGATTTGAAATTTCGCACTAGCTGATTATGTATTTTTACTATCTGTACATGTTTAGGTATACTGCTTTGTATAGCTATTTTATTTTTAACTATTAAACATTTTTTACATTTTTTTTTAACATAGAGAGATTTTTTAATGATTTTTTTTTGACATTGTATACATTAAATTGTATATTTTATAATAATATTTTTGACTACATACAGTTTTCAAATTGTATTAATCTGTATATATTGTAGATATTCTATTCTATTCTATTTATTTATTTTTTTTTTGTTTTGTTTTTCTTTTCTTTAATTGTGTTTTGTTTGTATTTTTGTGTCTTTTTTGTTTTACAGCTTTGTCTACAAAAAGTAACAATTTCTTGACAATAAAGCATTGATTGATTGATTGATTGATTAAAAATATTTGATTTCTTAGACATATTTTTATATAATTACTGAATAAACTTAGGTACGTACTTAAAATACGCTCAGTTTAAATTTTCAATCAGTTTTCTTCTCGAAAACAAATTAATA
Source organism: Anthonomus grandis grandis (assembly GCF_022605725.1). NCBI lineage: Eukaryota > Metazoa > Arthropoda > Insecta > Coleoptera > Curculionidae > Anthonomus > Anthonomus grandis. The sequence continues at coordinate 4,827,420 of NC_065567.1, read as the reverse complement.
ATATATGATTATAATAACTAGACAACAGTGTAGGATGTACGAGATATAAGTCACATATAATATATTTATCGTCCAAGGTTAGGAAAATTTATTATACATGAAAACGTGGATATAGCCAAATGTCTCTGCGGTAGATGTATGTAACCGAAAATTGCACTATTATGTCACGATATCACGAATAGCGGAATTTACATGAATTTGTCTTAAAAACGTTTTATTAAAGTTACTTTAGAAATCAGTTTAATAAAAGGTTATTTAGCAAGATATTTATTAACTTCGCTTTAGTGAACTTATAAGAACAAAATTAGATAAATTTTAATAAAAGAAGAGGCAGCCAAAAAACGCACTGAAATCAGTGGATAGATGAATGATAAAAGACAAAAAAATTTACAAATAAATTTAAAAAATGGCAAATAAAACAAATCCTAATACTAAGTAAATAAAAATTAATAACAGGAAATTGGAAAATTTTAAAGGTTTACTTCGGGTCATAGTTCAATCATGGCATCTAGCACTTGATGTGTTATCTAAAAAGTAAGCCCTTAAAGCCCATGCAAATATCGCGTCGGATTCATATTCTTTAAAATTCTATATTAACCTTAATAAGCATGTTGTGTAAGCGAGGTGTTTGAGTTTACCATCTCTCAGACAATGATGTCAAATAGATTTTTTAATTTTTTATACAATATATATTATCTTAATCCACTGAATATTTTTTATTGTGTTTAATTTTATAACAGGAAAAAAATATACACTTTCAAATTTTGTTTTATTTGCTAATTAATAATATATACAGTATAAGCTCGGTGGCGTAAACACTCGTATATACGAACAACTCGGTTTTGTGAATAAAATATTTTTTGTATTAGGTACTCTATAGTGTGAACAGAAGTCTGCTCGATAATGTAAACAATACGTTTTTAAACGATTTTTGAGGCAATATGCCAGTAATATTTTGACTGTCTCGCTGGTTTTTGACTTGTCGTAGCATGTTTGCATGGTTCACGGCGTTTATATGGCTTTTATTCTTCAGTTTTCAGTTGACTTTAAATGCCTGAGTAATAAATTCGGTAACAACCTTTCTTTGCACGATTCTCAAAATGGGCAAAACTGTCAAAAACAAGGCCCTTACTCTACAACAAAAAGCAAATATTATTCAAGAACATCGAAAAGGTGTGTCAGTTTCTATACTGGCTAGAAAATACGGAGTTTCTTAATCAACAATTTGTTCGATCAAGAAGAAAAGAGAGAAGATTCTTAAAAGGGTAACCAACTCATTAGGACCAAACAAAAAGTGTACGTTAAAATCTTGTGAGTACCCAGAAATGGAAAAACAGTTGTACAAATGGTTCCTTACTCAAAGAGAAAAAAATCTTTCAATAAGCAGCGATATATTAAAACAAAAAGCAATCAGAATTTTTGGAAATGTATATCCTGCGACAATGAAGTTTAGTGCAAGTGATGGATGGCTGCAACGTTTTAAAGTCCGTCATGGAATACGATTTCTAAAAATATCCGGTGAGAAATTATCTCAGCCGGAACTGGTTGGGCCGTTTAAAGAACAATTAAAAAAAGTTATTGATGAGCTTGGAATAATGGAAAATCAACTTTTTAATGCCGATGAAACGGGGTTGTATTGAAAACTTCTCCCAGATAAAACATATGTTTCGATTGCTGAAAAAACGGCTCCAGGAATGAAAATTGCAAAATAACGGGTGACCTTCTTAGGATGTGCAAATGCTACAGGTTGTTTCAAATTAAAACCGCTGGTGCTTGGAAAATCAAAAAATCCCCGAAAAATTTCTAAAACACACTTTAGAACTCCGGTCATTTATAAAAATTCCAAAAACGCATTGATGACTGCAGAGATATTTAAGGATTGGTTTTTTTACCACTTTGTTCTAGAAGTAAGTGATTTTAATCATAACCATTAAATCCATTTTCCATTTTTAAATGATTTTAGGTGAAGCAGTATCTAAAAGAACAACGTCTTCCACTGAAAGTTAATTTACACTTAGATAACGCTCCTTCCCATCCTCCAGCAGACACATTAAAAACAGATGACGGAAACATATTTGCTATGTTTATGCCTCCTAATGTGACCCCGCTAATCCAGCCGATGGATTAAAACGCTCTGAGACTCACAAAACTATATTACAGGAAGAGATTGCTAACTTCAATTGTGGCAACTGATGAACATGTAATCGATTCATTAAAAAAACTTACACTAAAAGAGGCCATGTTGCATTTGCATAGTGCTTGGCAAAAAATTACACCAAGAACCTTATCTAAATGTTGGTATCCTGTACTGTCAAAAAATACAGAATATACAGATGAAGATTCCATACCATTAAGCGAACTTAAAAAAATTTGGAAAGACGAAGAGGCTGATCAAGTTGTTTCGGAGACTCTGAGTTTACTAAGGGAGGTTCACGAGGTATTTTTTTTACAATAGGCTACTGTATTCTTTACTATAAATACAGTTTTGTTATAGGCTGAATATACGACAAACGATATCACTGAATGGAATAAGGATGATGCTGGCTTTAACCTTAATGATGATCCAAATGATAATGCTGTTTCGGAAGAAGAAGACGACTGTCAGGTCATTGAAGATCCAAAGCCTAAAATAAGATATTCTGAAGCCATTGAGGCATTAAAGCTATGCATGCAATGGGCACAAGAAAACTTTGTTAATATTGACGACATTTTATGCCTTAAAAAACTTTATGAAAGCTGTAATTATAAATACAATATCTAAAACGAAGCAATTAAAAATTACTTCTTTTTTTAAATAAATTTTGTAGGTATTTTTTAATACATAGGTATCATAAATAATACATACTAAGTAAATAAACAAAGGCTTGAAACTTATAATTTAGTCTCTTTACAAAAAGAAAACATAATAACCATCCTCATCCCATAATGTGAACAATCGGTAGCATGAACTAGGGTTGGTTTTTTTGTGTTCATGTTACCGAGCTTGTACTGTACTTTAAAATTAACCTCTTTAGAACAAAAAATGTTCTTAACAGAAAAGTAATCGAATAAAAAGCAATTTGGCAACGTAAAATACCTCATATTTTTATAATGCAAGTACCGTAAATGCGCCCAACTTGGAACATTTTTCAAGTTTAAACTGTAATTTTGTAAAAACAGCTGCTATTCAGAAATGATTATAAATTGATCTCGGTTAGTCATGTTGCGTAATTTAAGATCTTAAAAAATAAACATTAAATGTACTAAAAAAAATAAAAAGTCGGTGTTCCAAGTCAGATCTAGTGCTCCCTGGATGGAACACCATTAATTTTCCTCTAAATATCCAGCAGGGCCTCATTTAATGTAACTTGGTACATAAAAAAAATGAAATATTTTTTTTTACTAAAATAAACCTTAATTTAAAAAAAAAGGGACAGATTGCTAAGAAAATATTTATTTCTTTATAATCTGCAAATACAAAACTTAAATTTCTTAAAACAAAAATATTAACTTAAAAATAACGAGATCAACTTAGGAAACATTCTGAGAAAACACAAAAAAATCACATGGGTATTCTGAAATCTAAACTTCTAAAAATATACCTATTTATTTCAGGTCATAAATCTCCTTATTTGGGATAATAAAACTGTAGTGACTTCTTACTACAATAGGGGAATTGAGTTTCAACTTTATCATACCAATATCCACTATGGAAAAATCATCTATGCCTGGAAAAACAAATGTATTTTCCGGACATTTTTTACCAACAAACGTTCTCATGAATTTACAATGAAACTGATCAGAGCTAAACTTTTCTTCAATTTTTCCTACATAGTGAGAACATTTAACAGCCTTTCTTATTTCTGTTTTTGAACTATACCAAAACGAAATCACCAGGGGCAAGGTGAGACTCATTAGGTTTCGAAGAATTCTCCTGCCTGACAATATCTTCTAAGGTTTCGTAGTCTTCAGATGAGTCATGAACCGAAAAATCTGAGATATTTGAACTTGAGACTTTTAGAGGGTGAAAAAACGAAACATTCATCAATCTGAGGTGTAAAACAAGAACGAATTCATCAAAAACTGCCGTGAACGTCGCCAGAACAACTTGGTTCAAGGAAGAAGTGAAGTGCCATTATAGAACTTTAAACAAGGTTAACTCTTTACTAAAATACCTCTATTTCACGTTAAACTCATTTCTAAATCACTTGGAATTTAGTACTTTAGACTGTTTATTCAGAGATAAATTAGAGGTTAGTTCTAGAAACACTTTTAATAAATTAAACAATAAGTTGAACCGTCTTAAAGGCACCGTTAGGTCTAATAACTTTAGGGAATATCAAATAAAATTAGGCCATTGTCATTTCAAGTTCCATAAAAGATTTTTAAATTTGTCTGATGTTATTTTTACCTCTAACGAAGAAAGTATACTAAACCTTAACCTTAAGTTTAATCTTTATAATAAGGTGGACTCACAAACACGAGAGACTTTAGCTGTGGAGCCTGAGAGTGTTTTGCAGACGACTGATACAAGAAATAAGAACATCTTACGCGTTAAAATAATAAACTTTTTAAATTCTAGATGTGGCTCGAACAGCTTAAACAATAACATCAATAAAAAGCACCTAATTTCGCTGAAAAATAAAATAAAGAGTAACGATTTGATATTGTCAAAAGCAGACAAGAGTAATTGCTTAGTCATTCTAAACAAGACTGACTATATTCAAAAGATATTGGATTTTCTGGACTCGGAGGATTTCATTACAGTTAATAGAGACCCCACCAATTCGTATTTTACGAAAGTTAAGCAAACATTGGACAGATGTAGCTTAACTCTCGATTTCTTTAACACTAAAAAAGAAAAACTGTATCCTATGAATCCCAGAACTCCGATCCTTTATGGTCTCCCCAAAATCCATAAGACCAATTTTCCCATAAGACCAGTGGTTTCCTTTATTAACTCCCTATGCTATAATCTTTCCTCTTGGTTGAATAATGTTCTCAAGGAAGTGACCAACTTTAAAAGTATTTATTCGACTAAGAATTCTGTTGATCTAACCAACAGTTTGAAAAATCTTATTATCTCTCATGGATCTAAACTTATTTCCTTAGATGTAAAAAAATCTTTTTCCCAGCATCCCTCTCAAAGATTGTTTAAAGTTAGTGAGAACTCTCCTATTAAAAACATCTCTTAGTCGTATAGTAGGGTCTTTTAGACTTACTCGATATAGTGATCAACCAAAATTTTTTCCAGTTTGACAATAAAATTTTCAGGCAGGTCTCAGATTTGGCTATGGGTTGTTGTCTTTCCCCTCTGCTAAGCGAAATTTTCATGAGTCATCTAGAAAGAGAAATAGTTGAGGGTAGGTTTAGAGATTGCCTAACGATATATAAGAGGTATGTGGATGACATTTTTATAATCTGGAATGGCAGGAAGGAAGACCTACCAAATTTTCTTAGTTTCGTAAATTCCTTACACACTAACATTTCATTTACAATCGAAGAAGAAAAAGATGGTTGTTTGTCTTTTCTTGACCTTCTAGTTAAGAAATGCAACAATAAACTTATTTTTGAAATATATCGTAAGGCCACTACTACCGATAATGTAATTCAGTACTCTTCAAATTCTCCCTACTCATATAAATTTGCCTCCTTTAATTCATTTTTCTATAGATTGTTTAATATCCCCTTGTCAAAAGAAGCTTTCGCTAAAGAATTGAATATTATAAAACATATTGCTCTCAACAACGGATTTCCCCTTCATTTAATAGACAAAATTTATTACAAATTTTTAAATAAATAAAAATTGACCTACAATATTGTTCATAATAACGACTCAATAAGTTCCTTTAGATCCTTGACCTTTTTTGGATCTATCTCCGTAAATTTAGTAAGATTCTTTAAATCCCTAAATGTAAAAATCGCGTTTAAGACGGTCAATAATTTAAAGAACCAATTGGTCAGTAGAGTGGATAAGGCAAGCATCCTTTCTAAATCGGGAGTTTACTCTTTAAAATGTGACGATTGCAACGCAGTATACATTGGCCAGTCTGGAAGAAAAATCTCTGCACGCATTTAAGAACACGTAGCGCTTTTTGAAAAATTTTAAAATACCAATGTCAGTGATACCAAATCAGCGTTTGCGAATCATTTGCTGGCCTCTACTCATAATTTTTCTCCGGGGGTGGGAGCTTGATGAATGCCTTCATGAATGCCCTAAAGGTAAGAAGCTTGACCTTCTGGAGAAAATGGAAATTACAAAAGCTCAAAGGAGTCCTGTTTTCGTGTGTGTGAATGCGTGTTTACTTTTGAACATAATTTAGTTTTTAACAATTTAATTTAGCTAAGTATCGTTTAACATTTTCCTTGTCGTCAATGTCTTCAATTTACATTGGCTAACGTGTTAAGTTGTTTTAGCATTAGGTCCGTATAGCCGATAGGTTTTACACTTATACTTATAACGTTGTACCGGGTTCGATTCTCGTTGAGTCTATGTTGTTGCGTTCCACTTTTTAATTTTTTATTTTTTGCTTTGTACAATTATAACCTTAAAATTATTGTTTATTTATGTACTGTATGTGGATGGCTTCTAAAGGTTTTTTATTGTTTTATGTAAGTTTTTAGTTTTGTTTAAGTAGTATTTTTATTTTAGGCCTGATGATGCTCTAACTAGAGCAAAATACGTGTAGCCCGTTTAATTACATGTTGTGAGACCGTGACTTTGTGTTTTTCTTTGTTTTTCGTCAATCTAATGGTTGACAAAGATGCGTGCTCTTTGGCGGTAACAACACGAACCTAATGTTGTATTTTTCACATTTCTGTATTACAGAAAGGGAGAGCTGACTTGACAAATTATCTCCGATCTTAACTTTGGGCTTGTCATCTAATTTTTTTACAAATGGAATTACAATAGAATAAAACCAATCTTTGAATATTCTTGTGTCAAACCTTCCGGATTTCAACCGATTGTATCTAGAGTCTTTAGGTCCATGATGAGTTCAAGTATCATACAGGTGCGCACTCTTGTAAACTACGTAAGGAGGAAATATGGTCCCGTCAGCGGTCCCGGCCATCATAACAGAGACAGAAGCTTTACTACTATCAATGCAGGGCTACGGATGTTTTGAACCCCGTTTAACTATGACTCGTTTTTTTCCGGGGTCGTCTGTAAAGTTAGTCTCATCATAATTAGAGATATGACTTGGTTCTACCCTTTCCAAAGATTTTAATAATTCCGAAAAATAATCATTGATTATCTTTTCAGATACTTCAGAACGAGATCTTTTGACATTTTCTGCATTTCTTTCTGTTAACTCATTTCGATGTTCAAATAGAAATCTTTCCATCCATCTGCGACCAGGCATGTTATTTAAAAAAAAAAGAACCCCCAACTACCTGCCATTTTTATCTCATGAACCAATTGATTCTCCTCTGCATCTGACAGAACCTTCTGGCCTCCGTATTTGCGAGTGGATAGACCTCTTCTTTTACGTGATAAGGTCCCTAGTGAAATACCAAATTGCTTTGAGGCTGATCTTAGTGTTTGACCTTGTTCCATTGCCTCCAATACCCTCCGCAGCGTATCATCACTGCAATTGTGATAAGTGCGAGAGCCTAGAACTCTTCTGGATTTTTGAGCCATGTGTTTGCGTAATATCCCAGTAAATAAATCTGGAAAAAGACATTTTTGTCACGGCAGTGTAAAGTGTACATAACTTGGAACACAAAAAACATATGTTCCAAGTCACGTACCCCTAGGAATTTATCTAAAAAAAAAATTTCACCACGCCACTGTCTACTTTATGGTTAAGCACGTTTTAGGTTAGAAAACACATTTACACATACATAACGACATATAGAACGTAATTATTATCATAAATAATATTTCTTTCACAACAAGAGTTTTTGAAGTGTTTTTATTTGACAAAAAAGTCATATTTTTTAAAGCGTCCCAAAAAATTCAAAACGACATTTACCTGCGTAACGCACCAAGTATTACCTCGCTTGAACTATCAAGTAACACTGCTAATCGGAGAAAATTACCCGTCGCATCACGTCGAGTATGCTCAAGATCGTATTTGGGGAGGGGGAAATTGTTCCAAGTCACATCCCCGTTCCCAGTTGGGTGCATTTACGGTATCCAATGTTGTTACTTCTTGTCTTTTTTCTAGATATTTTTGCATGTGTGTGAAGCTAGCGTCCGACCGATATGCAGCAACCAAAACGAGAACGCATCATATGTCCTTTGCCAGCGACCTATGTATGGTCCGCGCCCGCTGTTATTTAGGAAGAAAGGAAGGAATTTTAATAATTTTTTATCCAGTAATTAACAATAAATAACTAAATCGATTTATGGAGGTTAAAAACGTCTACAAGTTTTATCCATATCTTTTGGGAATTATAGGCGTTTATATTTTTTAATATCTAATTCTTTAACACAAAAATTTAATTTGTAGGGGTTTGCAATCACCTCAAATCCGTTTAGATATATATTATATAGATATTATAGAAAAATGTTTTATTCTCGAGTGAGCTTTGAAACCCTTTTTTATTTGTTCAACATTCGACTTTTTAATTAATTTTCACAAAAACTTAGTTTTTGGAGGTTTTTTAACCACCATAAATCGATTTAGTTATTCACTGTTGATATCTGGACAAGCAGTTATTAACATTCCTTAGAAATTCCAGTATATATGTGTACTATATCGTTTAAATAACAGCGGGAGCGGACTATAATAGTTGCTAGAGAACGACATATTATGCTGCGTTCTCGATTTAGTTTGTAGATATCGACCAGAGACTAGCTTCAAACACATTATTTTTGCGGCGTTTACTCGTTCGAATAAGCGACAAATTTGCCAGATTATAAAAATATACTTAATTACAAATTTATATTCATATTTTTATAAAAAAAAAAATGGTGAAAAGCTAAATTTTTGTACCTTTTACTCAATAGATACCTCATAAATATGTCGCTTGTTATATTATAACTCATAAGGATGACACCTAACGCGCTTGTAGAAGGAAGGATTTGAATTTCCTTCTGCCCAATATATGTGATCCACTTCAGACTTCTTTATCATTTTTCAGGAAAAAGGAAGTTTTTAATTTTATTATTAATTAAAAAAAGCACTAATATCACCATCCAAACGTAAACAACGAGTGTATACCTTAATCGAAAGAATACTTCCAGACAAAATTTACAGCTTTGCCATTCTGTGTGGAAATTTGGCATTTTCAAGAATTCAAATTAAAAATATTAATTATTATTAGTGATTAGTATAAAATAGTTTTGGTTATTAGATGAATTGCACCCTTTTTTGCTTCATAATAAAGAATTCAATTAAATTTCTACTAATTACAATAATTTCACTTTATTTTCCTCCATTAAAATTGAGTAATCACTGGCAACATGAAATATTAAGCATGTTTATAAACAAAATATTCCCTCTACCCCCTGTGTAGATGTGGCACTTAATCTAAAACAGCCTATGTTAATTCTATGTCAATGTTCTATGGTCGGATATAATAATTAATCGGACTTAGTGTCTATTTTCATTGTTAGCCTTATGTGGCAGGGAACTGCAGATTTTATACAGTAGCTTTACGACAATTTTATACTGATGTCGATTTTGGAAGATATACCATTTAATGTTAATGGCGAACGACAACGAGCTTTCTTGCACAGGATCTGGGAAAAGTTTCAAAGGATTTGCAGAATATCATTCGACAATTTCAGAGTGTTAATAGTTGAGCAAGGGCGGCTTAAATTCAATTATTCCATTTCTACGTTTAGAAAATGGCGCAATAAGATTTGTTTACGGACTTATGCAATATTTTTAACCAATCCGTAATTATGATTAATCCGCATTATTTTATACCCTTACAAGGAGCTGCTATGTACAACCCCTGATTCAGTCATAGATAAATTCATTTTCATACATTGTAAGTACAGATTTATAAGGTGAGAATAGTTCAATGCTTTCTTTATGTATAAGAAGGCTGCAACTTCCACACAGTGATCTACTAATGTTCTCAAGATAGTACTGACATTAAACAGAGGTCGTACGCTGATTCTGCCCCTTCTCTTCCTTGTTCTTAAATATATTTATATTAAACTACATAGTGGATATTAAAAAATTATGTTAAAATAATTAAAAATTAATTTAGAAGAGGAAATCTGAAGAATAATAACAATTTTAATAATATTTTAAATTAATTAATGTAATCTCCAAATTCATATTTAGTTTAGGAGATCTTCAATATTTATCGATCTTTATTATACCGATTTTTAAAAAAACCTATAGAAATAGAAAAGAACATTATGTCAAAAACAATAAACCTGACAGTACAATCAGGGTACCAACGATCACATTAACCAAAAAACTATTTATATTACACAAATGACAGATTCGACTAAATATAGCACATACCTCAACTATATATTGGAGATCTTGACAGTATATTGGACAGAAGCTTTGGCAAGAAGATTGGAGGATGTCTTAACCAGATTAACCAGATTAAAGTGACACTGATAAATAAGATCCCATATGAATTTTCATATTCCATATACATTTTGAGTTTCGAATTATGCAGTTATGCCTCTTTAAAGCTAATTCAACAATATTGTTAATATGTGATATGTAGGTAACTTCAAAGTCGAAGCTATTTGAAGATCAATAATCTGATCAAGCCTACTGAATATGGTATCGTTAATTAAATAATTTTAGGTTATGGGGATCTTTCATCTGGAACAACTAACTACGCTATACTTAGCAGCGTTTAGCCCCGTGTATTTTCAGGACACCAAACCTTCAACAATTTCAAACCTCTCTGAAGAAATCAACAATTGTGCGATTAAAGGCTTTTTGAAAGTCTGTATAAGTGACATCGACCTGAGTATAATTGATTCAGACAGACAGGACAAATTTCTCACATAATTTCTCATTAAAGATGCCTTTGACATGATTAAACAGATATAAAATAATTTTAAATATTTTTTAAAATAAGTGTTGAGGTTGGTCTACTAACTAAAAAACTGGGCATACCATTGACACCAGATTTCAGTTTACTTTTTTTGGCCTCGTTCTTGACACATTTAGCCACTCGTTCCCGCATAGGAATACATTCTTATAAATAATATTAAACAAAGTCTGCGATTTGAACACAAAACCACATGGCTGTTAGGCACTCAACGCGTTTCGAGGGCCCGAAATTCTATTCTATTAAGTCTTATACCGACCGAAATCCCTTGGGAAGGATTGAATTGAATTGTCGAAACAGTGGGCTGCCAAGGCAGGTGTGCATAAAGGTCTCCTAATGGACCCGTCATGCCCCACCGGGGGTTACCAGAGCCTAACGGCCTTAGAGAAACCGATAAGACTCTCTGGTCTGAAGGACTTAAAGTCACTCGGTACACTGAAAGTGTTACCCAACTATTTGAACCTGGCGCGCGTGAGTGCTGGGCACTCCCCGACTACATGGTCAATGGTTTCATCCTCTTCACAGCACCATCGAAATTCCGGGTTGTCCGCAATACCGATAGTATGGAGATGGCTTCTTAAGTGCTAGTGACCGGTTAAAAGACCTGTCACTAGCCGAAAGGCGTAGTCGATTTTTGGTGAGACAGGCAGAGGGCCCACCTATGTGCGCTTTGGCCTGTCTCATACCAGAGGACTCAGTTCATCTTCGGTGGGTCCACTTGTCCAGCAGACCCTTCATTGATGCGACCGCAACGCATTTGGCGATACCAACTATGGGTTCCGGCTCCATCGGCACATTCGCGGATCCCAGTCTGGCAAGAGAGTCCGCTTCCTCATTACCTGCATGGCCTGCGTGGCCAGGTATCCAGACGAGCTGGACCCTGGACGGCTGGACCAAAAAACTGGTACAGCCAACGTGCACCAGTTTTTTCAGGACTTTTATGCACTCTAGTACAAGCTTGGAGCTTACCTTTGTGGCCGTGATAGCCTTAATGGCAGCTCTGCTGTCCGAGCATATTCATATGACTGTATTGCGGTGTCCGCAGCTTAGGATTTTCTGTCCGCATTTTGATACAGCGAATACTTCGGCCTGGAAGACAGTGGCGTGCTCCCCCAGCGAGTATGACCTACTTGTATATGGGATCCCACCACAAAGCCCTGATCCAGCTCTGTTATTCATTCTGGAGCCATCTGTGTACCAGATAGTCCCCCTATTTAGCAATGCAGGTCTGTTGGAATGCTGCCACTCCTCTCTACCTGCAATGTGCGTCACGAATCCCTCGCAGTTGAAAGTCACTGGAGCCATGCAGTCACTGCCCATCAGAAGGAGAGGACATTCCTGTATGGCCCGTAACCAAATTTTTGCGTGACCGGTCTCGCCAGCACGTAGTTCGCCGAGGACGTATATCCTGTACGCAGTCCTCATTGCCTCGAATTGCACAACGAGGTCCAAAGGCGGAAGGCTCAGAAGAGTCTCGAGCGCTCTAGTTGGCGCCGTTCGCGTGGAACCCGTTACGCTGAGACATGCAAGACGTTGGACTCTGTCCAGTTGAGCACGAATTTTCACTTTCTCCGTACATGGCCACCAAACGATAGCCCCGTATGTGAGAAGAGGTCTTAATGCGCGAGTAGAGGATCCAGTGGAGGATCTTAGGAGACAGACCCCAGGTATTGCCGAAAGGCCGCGTGAAGGCCCATAGCGCGAAGGTGGCCTTCTTCATTCTGGGGTCTGCATGATCGTACCAGGAGAGTTTGGGACCTAACTTGATTCCCAGAAATCGAACTGTCCTGGAGTAATGCAGATGCACGCCACCTATAGATATAACAGGGGGCGTGCCAAAGTTACGTCTCCTCGTGAATAGTAAGAGCTCTGCTTTTTTGGGGTTAATCCTGAGACCCCCCGAGAGGCACCATATATCCACCATACGCAGGACTTCATCATAGGGCCTCGCATTGAGACGGCGTCTTTCCCCGGGCAAAGGATTACCAGATCATCAGCATAGGCCTGTGTGTATAGGCCAGCATTGTTTAAAAGATTTATCAGGCTGTCGACCACAAGGCACCACAAGGTAGGGGACAATACTCCTCCCTGCGGGCAGCCCCTAGTCGCCAACGTTTTGACAATCTCGTTGTTGAGCTTGGCAGATACATGACGTTTCGAGAGCCAGGTCCGTGGATTTGCCCGCCTGATAGGCATAGGTATTGGTGCACATGTAGTGGTTTTTTGACCATGCTTTTCTTAAGGTACCGATCAATTAGCCTCTCCATCGCCTTCAGCATAAAGCTGGTAAGACTGATAGGTCGGTACGATTTGGGATCTGTAAAATCGCTTTTTCCGGGTTTCGGAATGAAGACGACTTTCACTTGACGCCATTACTTTGGGACGTAGCCCTGAGCAAGGGGAACGATTAACTTTTAAAATATCAAGGTGATGTAAATAAGCTAAGGTTTGACTAGACTGACTCTTTTTACCAATAATAAACGGCAAAAAACTAGATGTATCAGTGGATATATTACAATTTAGCTTTACATGAAATAAAGCTCCACATGCATCATTGACGTTACGGGATAAATATACAGATGACCAGCCGGTCTCGATCAAATCATAAAGCGCATGGAAATCAGTGTTCCTAAAGTTGAAAACTGTGAAAGAACTTTTATTTAGCTCAAAATTCATAATACACTGGTAGGAAATATTATAATCAATTTGCAGCGCGGTATGATGCTATAAAAAGATTTAACTACGTGTAATGGTGCAACTGAAATTGGAGAAAATGAGATTAAAAAGTCTGTCATTATGATTATATATCTGATCTATTCGAGGTTAAAATAAGTTTGCAAAATTATTAACGGACACAGACTTCTCACTCGCTTCGTATTTTTAATTTTCTATTTTTCTTTATTCTTCTAAACAAATAGAAAGAAACTTAAATATATTAAAACATATAGCTAACTTTTATCTAAAACTTTTTTCGGCAAAGAACAACAGCTTAGTAGTTTTTCAATTTTCGGAACTCATGTTTTTAATTAATTTTGCACAAGCCTCGAAAGCGGTAGATTGATTAAAATTGGCTAAAATTACTAACTTAATTTAATAGAGTGAGGTAAGTAATTGGCAAAAATTATTGAACGATTTAAAAGTTAAATAACGGAAATTGTCCCTACAATTTCAATTTAAGTTCATAATTATTTTTCATAATTCATAATTATTACGTGAAAAAATATTTTTTTTATTATTCTTATTATAATTGAGGACGACATAGTATTTTCTAAAATTATGTTTCATTTACGTCCGGGTTTGTATATAGGCGGGCATTATTTTTAGATAAATTTTTATAATAAATTATTATGTAAAGATCTTACTAAACAAATTTCAATACAAACAATAATGTCCCACTTTTGAAAAAAAAATTAAGACTCTTTTGCACGAGTTTTAAAAAAAAACCTTAAATGCTTAAAAATAGAAAAGATTTAATGTTTTATTTTACTGATAATAGGCGAATAATGTAAAGGGGGACTATTTTTTAAAGGAAATTTCGAATTCAATTACTGTAACACTAAACTAAAGTTCACAAAGTTATCTGAAGTCCAGGGGTATAGGTGAGGCGGCAGTTAAATATGGCTGGTCTATTAGTCTCATAAACACGTGGAGCACAAAACAAATAATAGATATGCCTACGCATCTGCTTGTCGTAGAGGACCGCCTCCTAAAAAACCTGACGATGATGTAAAACAGCTACGCCACAAACACATCTCGGTTAGGGCTAATCAGCTAAAAATTGGCTCGGCGCAAAACGGTCATGATTTTGCTATTGTAGTAACCGAGCGAATCAGATCAAACCTATCAGTCGATTGCGCACCGCACCTGTATTGTGCTATGTTGTCATATTAGTTTTATTTTAATAGGTATGCGGAAATAACTGTAATCCTCATACAGCATTGGTTTAATCCACATCACGCTGCATATTTTTTTTTCGAGACACAGATAAAATACACATAGATTCAAAAGTTTTGCATCACCTTGGTTCTATATGAAGAAATTCTTTAGCATCCGCAATTTTTTTGTGGGCATATTTATCATTGTCTATATTTCGTATTCGTTTCATATTTGTTGCTCGAAATAAACAATTTTTTACAGACAGTTACATTTTAAAAGTTGACCTGAAAATATGCCTTGATAAGTCATAAGTGAGATTGGCCGTGCAAGAATACTAACTTTGCTTAAAGAAGACCACTCTCATAGGGTCTGGCAAAGTGATGTGTCACTTGAAATAGTTATATCCAGAATAATTATCTTTAGGATAGACCGCGTTACTAGGCGTGTAACTAATTAACAACAGAACCGTTATATTCATTTAGCCATCCGAAAAAACCCAACTTTGGCAATACTTTTTAATTGCGGAGACAAATACTGGCAGCAGGTTTGAAATGTCGCCAACCATTAAAAGTATCCCGACTAGACCCTAAGCACAAAGTTCGTTGACTACAGTGGGCACAAGAGTATATAGCTTTACCTGCAGAATTTTGGATGTCGGTGTTTTTTTCTGATGAAATAAGATTGGAAGATTGTTTGGTGCAGTATAGTTATCGGGTACGGGTACGGAGGGAGCCAATAAAAGCTACTCAGCTTCATCATGCAAACCATGTACCATCCTTTGCTGGAGAAAATGCTATAGCTGGTATCATGCCCAATGGGCTTACAGAATTAATTTATATTCAAAGCACTAAGACTGGTGACAGACACATGAGAGGCATTCTAAACCCTGGCGTCAGACTATGGGGAGGAGCTGTTGGGCAGGATTTTGTTTTCGGATGATAACGCCCGATTTCACCGTTCCAGAGCTCTAAATAAGTATCTGGAATTTGATTATCTTTTGGAAGCTTGAACTGACACTTGAACCACACTATCGCAGGACTTCCCAAGGTAGGTGCAGCACGCAGAAACCCATCTAGGACTTTACAAGAGTCTCTTCATGCTGCTCGGGAAGAATGGCACAAAAATCTTCAACAGTATATCTCCGATTCCATAGCCAGTATTTGTGCAGGCGTCTTTAAGCTTGCATAAAGACTAAAAGCAAAAATACACACTATTAAAAAGTATTCTAATACCTTTATTAAAATAAACTATGATTTTTTTGTATTAAATTATAGCTTTATGTTCTTAAACAATTCTGAACAGTATTAAAGTTTTTTTACAAGTATTTTAGGTATTTCCTAATTAAAACTAAATAAATAATAAGTTTCTAATACATTTTCCTTATAAAAAAAATCTAAATGAAAAACTTTTTAATCATACGTCATCCATCATTTATCTAGGTTAAGTTATATTATAAATACATTGGATTTAAATTAAAAATCATAAAACTTATTTGATTTTGCGATTTGCTAATTCGATTGGATTCGATTTTGATAATTCTCGTAGCCTTGTAGCCCTGGATTGGACGCTGCTAACCTGTTACCATGAAATGAAATTTATTATTCTCGTAATACTGTTGACAAGCTAAAGATTTTGAATTGAAATATTTAATTGACGAGTTTGCAGCTATGTATTGCCTTTTACTCCATGAATAACGGATAAGATTAAATTACTAATTAAATTATAAAGCATATAACAACTATTTAAAAACTAAAAATGGTAATCATTTCCAGTATATCAAAAAATGAATTTTCAACCCCAAAGAGAATAAAAAGCTAATAATAATAATAACAATAATAAAATAACCCCCGTGGGGAACCGGGGTCAAAGAATATTCCCTCGGTATGCTCTGCCTGTCGTAAAAGGCGACAAAAGGTCCCTACATGGGTATCGCCAGGTCATATTTGGAACCGGCGCTGGACATTTTATATCATTTCATGCCGAATTCTGCAGAAAATATTCAAATATGAACGTGACTGAGCAGAGAGTCGCTGACCAATTCCGCGTCATTCGTAGAAACAACTTGATCCCAGAAACCCGAATTAACTGATAATGCCGACCAAGAGAGAACAGAAGCAGAAGAAAACTTTGATCCACCAGAGCAGGCACTATTACCAGAAGTGACAATACATCAAGAAACTCAAAATGAAGGCCAAAATAATGAACATAATGATGAAGTGCATGCTAAATTTAGAACAGAGTTTAGAAGGGCAATGGCAGAGTCTAAAGACACAAACTCTTCAACAAGACCAGCTCTTCCTAGAGTTAACTCTTCCCGCAAATTGGCTATGTTAATGCTGCCAACTTAATTATACCTAATTATATTCTTAGAGCAACGATACTTGAACAGCTTCATTTAATAATCTACTGTGAGGCTACCGCTATTGAATCTTGGGATTAAAAATGGTAAATAACCAGCAAACTATTACACGTCAATAAAGACCGACACCTCCATGGGAAAGGAGACTACTGGAAAAGATTGAAGATATTAGGAAAGACCGGCTAAAGGAATATATCGGAGGTATCAGAACCAAAAAAGTACAAGAAACATACAACATACACAACAGATCTCAGAAAACTGAACTCCAGAACAATATCTAGACACCCTTAAACAAAAGTATCTATTTTTTCAGGTCGCTTAAGTCATATACTCAGAGAAGCAATTTTAACAAAAGCTCAAGGACACTTCTGCAAAAAATACTGCCTTTAACATTTAACTTACTAAAGAAAACATCGAGGAGTTCTGGTGCACTTAATTAACAATACCTAGGGAATACAACCAGGACACCAAATGGCTGACTGAAGAACGAGCAAAGTGGCAAACATTAAATCAAATGTCATTTTTACCATTTTGAGTTGAGGAAGTTTCTAACGTCATAAAAAAACTACATAATTGGAAAGTCTCAGGCCCAGATCACGTCCAAAATTACTAGATTAAGCAATTGTGATCAACATATCAACAACTGACCAATCTTTTAAACGGCGTACTTACGAATCCTCAGAATCTGCCTAATTTTTTAACAGAAGGTAACTCTTGTCCAAGGACTGCCAAAACACTCAAGATCTGGCTAAACAACGGCCAATAAAATGCTTAATCACACTCTATAAACCAATTACATCTTGTATTATAGAACGTATTTACAGACAGTGTGACCAGAATAGCATCATAGTGCCTTAACAGACAGGATGTATCAGAGGTGCTATGAGGTGTAAAGAACAACTAATTATTATCGACTCCGTAGTTTGCAATCAGGCATTTCGGTATCTTCATTGGAACTAATATGATTCCTATTCGTAGGGGTATATTCCAGGGAGATGCCTTAAGTCCACTTTGGTTTTGTCTTGCCATGAACCCACTCTCTAGCCGTTCACTCAATTCAACTAGGTAAGGATTTGGCCTAAAAAAGGATAATAGAAAACAAACAAGAGTAAACCATCTACTTCATATAATGATTATCTACTTTATAAGGGGACTCTCAAACAGAAAGCTGTCAGATGATTATTGCTACGGACGAAGAAAAATCCTACAAATGTCTAAGAATGAAGCAGGCACAAAGAATAGAACATAGAACTATAAAGAATGAGCTGACTACTAAGTTCATTAGAAGAATGCACCAGCTCCTTAATAGCAGATATATGGGCATATGGGAGGAAGGGGAATGGCCGACATAGAGAAGCAGCTGACTCAGCAAATTAGTAACTTGCGTTCCTTATCTGTTTTTGAAGGTGGTAGACAATGGTACAGTGAAAACATCTTGTCGGACTTGCATTGTCTTATTTATTTAATGTAACACGACGTTTCGGTTGGTAAGTATCTCCAACCGTTATCAAGTGTAAACTGATTTTTTGCGTTCCTTAATCTTAGGAAAGGCTAAAACGTCACACATTTATCGTACTGTATGTGAAGCAGACGACTCAACACCACTTAAACTACAGGAGCTTGATCTGCCCATACACCATAGCACCGAGCAAGAAAAAATGCAAGCTTGAATGGGAAAACCACTATATGGAAGGCATGTTCACGAGGTTCAAGTATGTCGACATAGCGGCGACGAACTACTACTGACTATCCACGATCAAGTAATACCAACAGGAAATTCTTTAAAGTTTGTCGTAGATGACCCGACAGTACAAAGTGTCAGATGTAGGTATGGATTTCAGACAACGGAATCTATTCAGCATGTCACCGGTGGATGTCAAACTTTTGCACCAAGGGAATATAAAGAATGACATGATCTAGTTAAACCTTTTATCAGCAGTCAAGGTACTATATTATATATTATTATAACTATAAGCCAGAATCAGTTCTTGAAAATGAGCAACACAAATTGTATTGGGATCGCACCGTACTTACAGACCCACGAGTAAGTAATAATAGGCCTGACCTAATACTAATCGATAAAATTTCTAGAAAGACAACCCTTATTAATGTAGCTATTTCTAATAATAACAACCTAAGAGCGAAACATAATGAAAAGATTGTTAAGTACAGGGATCAAGAACACCAAATACGAAGACAATGGGAAATGAGAAAAGTGCGGACAGTTCCAATTATTGTGTCAACAACTGGAGTAATACCAAAGAACCTGATCGAAAACATGAAACTGCTCAACCTTAAGGAAAACATCTACATACTGATGCAGAAGTCGACGCTATTATCCACATCTCGAATGGTCAGAAAGTTCATTGGAAACGCAGATAACATAAACTAATTTAAAAAAACATCATGTATTTTTAGTGTAAGTTTATTATGTATTAATAAAGGTAAAAAACAGAGTCCGATAATAAGGAAAGGACTGCATCAGAGCTTCATCCTTTTAATATCTAAAATATCTGGAATAAATGAACGATTCAGGGAGTGCGATTGCCGTTTGGCAAGAAATCTAATGACAAATAATAAAATACAAATTTACACAAACAGTAGTAACCAAAGGTATGCAAATAAAAGTAAGCTTTTTTAAAAGCATGTAATTGTTTAAAGAAGTTTCAAATTTTAAGTTAACAGTTTATAATGCAAACAATATACGTACATACCCATTGATTACATATAAATGAAATGTATGTTTAATATAAATAAATGAAAGAATATGTTTTTTTAATTTGCTTTACAAAAGTCTCAAACAAATAATAAAAAAACAGATATGTATTCCCTTTACCAGAGACCTCAGCAAATATACAAAAGAAATTTTGATGAACAATCTAAGAATAATATCTAAGCCCTTAATTTATACTGCTGATTCATTTGACGTAATCTGCAACAAAAAATGTTGCGCGGAGCATTCCGGCTGTTAGCGGTGTTTGCTGGGTTGCGATTAGTAATCAACAACTGACACTGTATCCACTGAACGCGTATGAACAAACAAATTCTCTTTGAGCAAATTTCATTTACCGACACATCTCCGAAAATGTTTTGCGCATTCTATTCTGTTCGACGCAACTTACTCACTAGACAAATTTGTTACAGCGCGCGTGGCGCGTTTTTTTGTTCGGAGTGATTTGTTGCAAGTCAATACCCACTTTAAGAGTTAAATGATGTATATCATTATAAGTGTTTTTCTGATGAAGATAAGGCGAACTACGATATTTAAAATTTTATTAAAATTTATTAAAATTTTATAAAAAAAATTACAAAGAATTGTTGACGTTCGTGAAATTTGTAGAAAATGCAGTTTTGCCTGCGAATGTCAAATATTAGTCGATGCAAGAGTTTTGGACCTTTTGCTAGTCTAACCCTATCTTCATAATCAAGACACCAGCCATAAACCACCACACAGCAATTAGACTCTGAAGGCACAATCACATGAAAGTTTTTTTAAATATTTCCACTTAATTTATGCCTGTGCAAATACATTCATTTTAAAACATAAGAATTTTAACAACGTGATTTTTAAATGAAACGTTGTCACTAAAAGGCCCAAGGATAAATATGAGAATAATGCAATTGCGTATCGCTAAATAGTATCAGGTATTTCGTTATCTATTTTAACACGCTTAATGTGATTACTCAAATAAGACGCAATTAAATCCATAGCAGAATTAAAAAAGCCAATATTAAGAACTGGTGATTTTAAAATTGAGTGGCGAACGAAATCAAAAGCTTTAGTGTAGTCCAATAACACCAATGCAGAAATCTTACCATTACCCGAGCCCGAATTACGTCATCAATAACATCTGTCATTGGCGAACAATTCCGTCTAAATCCAGATTGTTCAGATAGTTCAATATCATTAAAATTAAGAAAATTGTTAATTTGAGAAGAATCTAGAATGCATACAAAAATTTTAGAGAAAGTTGGTAAATTCGTTGATTGATACATTCGGCAATACCATACCATACAAAGGCTTCAATTCAACATCTAGGATAGTATTTTCTGTTAATACATTCGTTATAATAAAAGGACAACACAGATCAATTAACGCATTATTTAGATTATTTAATATGTATTTAATATTCAATTTAATATGTATAAAAATTCTAGACACATTATGATAATGATTGATGATTCTCAGATATTCACAAAGTTATCACTTAGCTCCTTACACTCTATCAAACATATTTCTAAACTAAATCGGCGAACGCTAAGCCTCATAATTTAAAACTGACTGCTTCAAAATAGCGTCATCTATATCTAAGTCTAGTTTCGATTTTTATTTAAAAAGTGCCCAATTCTTGTATGCGGTTTTCTTTAAATACTTGGGTCAATTCTTAATTCACTATACTTTAATAATCATTTTATTCTTTCTATATTATTTTATACACAGAATTTTAAAGTTGGAAAACCTCCATATTTACATAATCCAATATTTTTAGAGATCCTCAACATACAACGACAGCTTTTCAAAAGTTATTTAAATACATTGCAGTTCAATTATTCTTGAGCTATTTGTCTCATTTTGTAAAATATTAATATTTTTACGAGTTTAAAAAATGTAGTAAAAATAGGGACAGGCGATGATTGGACTTCCGTGCTTTCTGTATTCAATCCATTTTTAATTATTTGTTTATAATTCAGTCTGTCATAAATAAACATGTTTTTTTTTAACGAAGGTCTAGTTTTTAAATTGTTTTGGTTTTTGACTTTTGTTTTTATTTTATTTTCTTTAAAGATGACCTTTTAACAATAAGTTCCTATTTACTAATTTCACTTATATTAGACACGCATTTGTTTTGTGAATTCTTATACTGGTAAAAAACGTTTTGAATTTAAATTTCTTATAAGGTATATGAAGCCTAAACGTTTTCATTTTCTAAAGGCTTCATATCGAATTTCGAATAATATGAATTAAGTAAATAAATGAAAGGTGAACACATAATATAAACCATTAATATTGGTTCATTAAAAAGAAAGATCAGCCAAAGCTATAAGCTTGTAAATATAAATCAGTAACACCCAAGTATATTGCTATAAAGTTATAATACTTATTTAGAAGCACACGCATGGGTAATAAATAATAATTGAAATGAAATTACTTGCATCGGTTGTCATACATTGCGATGCTATCAGAGAGTGCAGTCAGTGACTAGTGCTACTACAAGGAAATGTCACAAATCACGGACGTCCACACCTCAAATTACTAAAATGCCGTTAAATTGCGACACTTTATCACTCCCGATAATCTTTCTACTGCCTATAAATATTCCTTTTACTGATGGCATTCCCCCGCGCAATGGCTTCGATAAAGCAAAAAAATCAGGATTGGGTGATTTATGTCCAGGGATAAATACAATATGCAAGATATATAATTGTCATTGTAATCGGTTTCGAAAGATAAAAGCGATTATCAACTTAAATGAGATCAGTGCATCGCAATGATTTGTGGACAGCAAAATTTAATACAATAATAAGTAAGGAAATATTTATAATTATTCTTGTATTATTAAAAAAAATCGATAGAACTACAGTTAATATGTTTAATAAATGAAATTAAAAAAAGGAAAATAAGCAAATAAAACTATAATTTACGTTACATTGTATGTATGATAAATGTTGGATTTGATTTTTTAAAGAAAAGTTTATTAATTCAAAGGAAAACTGTGTAATGAAAAAGTAGACTGTAAAGGACCCTAGGTTCAATATGATTAGAAGGATAATTTTCAACCAAAGCTAACAAAATATATTTACAGCATTTAGTATACATCTAGTATATATCTTACTTCAGCAGCTCTCGCAGTTAAGGCCTCCAGCAAAAGTAAATTATTTGTTCCACACGCCCGTAAATACTATCCACGACTACGTTTACTATTTTGTGATCATTAAGTAAATATACGCACTTTAAACAACAAAAACAGTTAAACTGGTTAAGCGATTCTGGTAGCGTCAGAGAGATACATTACAAAACTGAAATCAATTTCAAGTCTAAAAAGGAATCCAACGTCTGACTTTGACTGGGGGTAACTGTATTGCTTGCAATAAAATTTCGCAAAATACTTTCAGGCATTTCAAAAATATTTTTTTAATGCAGACTTTGCATACATCCGTATATATTCCACATAAAATCTGTTTATTGCTTAATAAAAATTAAATCGTTACTTTAATAAAAATACAATAGAAACTCTGATAAAAGTAGAAAAAAAAGTTATAAATAAATAGAAATTAATCCTTTAAATAAAAGGCGTAAACAGACCTCCTTTTTTGGATAAACATTAAAACAACCTACCATAAAAGCTAATTCGTACTTCTAAAAGAGTTTCGGGTGAAATGTTATTGGTAACTTTAACAATTTTCTCTCGCAGCTTCTCTAAATTTGTTGACTTACTAAATTTGTTTTTGTAAATGATCTCCTTAAGTAAGTCTGGACTTTTGAACAAGAATAAAAGACATAACCCTTGCTCAGGGCTACGTCCCAAAGTTATGGCGTCACGTGAAAGTCATCTTTATTCCGAAACCCGGAAAAAGGGATTTTACAGATCCCAAATCGTACCGACCTATCAGCCTTACCAGCTTTATGCTGAAGGCGATGGAGAGGCTGATTGATCGGTACCTTAAAGAAAGCATCCTGGTCAACAAACCACTGCATGTGGACCAATACGCCTATCAGGCGGGCAAATCCACGGACCTGGCCCTACACCATCTCGTGAG
The DNA here is from genome assembly GCF_022605725.1 of Anthonomus grandis grandis. Classification (NCBI taxonomy): domain Eukaryota; kingdom Metazoa; phylum Arthropoda; class Insecta; order Coleoptera; family Curculionidae; genus Anthonomus; species Anthonomus grandis. The sequence goes on along the minus strand of NC_065567.1, from coordinate 4,803,464 downwards.
GAAGGTGGAGGGTGCTCTGGGTGGTGGCAAGGCCTGTCTGGGTGCGTTTCTAGACATTGAAGGGGCGTTCGACAACACCCCTTTCGTATTAATCTGCCAAGCACTCGAGAGCCGCGGCTCAGAACCCTGTTTGGTTAGCTGGATAGAGGCCATGCTCTCGAAACGTCATATATCTGCCCAGCTCAACAACGAGATTGTCGAAACAATGTTTGGCGGCTAGGGGCTGCCCGCAGGGAGGAGTATTGTCCCCTACCTTGTGGTGCCACAGCCTGATAAATCTTTTGAACAATGCTGGCCTATACGCACAGGCCTACGCTGATGATCTAATAATCTAATGCCCAGGGAGAGACGCCGTCTCAATGCGGGGCCCTATGATGCGAGCCCTGCGTATGGTAGACATATGGTGCCTCTCGGGGGGTCTCAGGATTAACCCCAAAAAAGCAGAGCTCCTACTATTCATGAGGAGACGTAACTTTGGCACGCCCCTTGTTATATCTCTAGGTGGTGTGCAGCTGCATTACTCCAGGACAGTTCGATTTCTGGGAATCAAGTTAGATCCCAAGCTCTCCTGGCACGATCATGCAGACACCAAAATGAAGAAGGCCAGCTGCGCGCTATGGGCCTGCAGGCGGGCTTTCGGCAATACCTGGCGTCTGTCTTCTAAGAACCTCCACTGGATCTACTCGCGCAATGTGAGACCTCTTCTCACGGGGCTATCGTTTGGTGGCCATGTACGGAGAAAGCGAAAATTCGTGCTCAACTGGACAGAGTCCAACGACTTGCATGTCTCAGCATAACGGGTTCCATGCAAACGGCGCCAACTAGAGCGCTTGAGACTCTGCTGAGCCTTCCGCCTCTGGACCTCGTTGTGCAATTCGAGGCAATGAGGACTGCGTACAGGCTATATGTCCTTGGCGAACTACGTGCTGGCGAGACCGGTCACGCAAAAATTTGGTCACGGGCCATACAGGAATGTCCTCTCTTTCTGATGGGCAGTGACTGCATGGCTCCAGTGACTGTGGACTGCGAGGGATTCGTGACGCACATTGCAGGCAGAGAGGAGTATCAGCATTCCAACAGATCTGCATTGCTAAATAGGGGGACCATCTGGTACACAGATGGCTCCAGAATGAATAACAGAGCTGGATCAGGGCTTTGTGGTGGGATCCCACATACCAGTAGGGCATACTCGCTGGGGGAGCACGCCAGTGTCTTCCAGGCCGAAGTATTCGCTGTATTAAAATGTGGACAGGAAATCCTAAGCTGCGGACATCGCAATACGCAATACAGTCATATCAATATGCTCGGACAGCAGAGCTGCCATTAGGGCTATCACGGCTGCAAAGGTAAGCTCCAAGCTTGTACTGGAGTGCATAAAAGTCCTGAAAATACTGGTACAGGTTGGCTGCAGGGTCCAGCTCGTCTGCATACCTGGCCACGCAGGCCATGTAGGTAATGAGGAAGCGGACTCTCTTGCCAGACTGGGATCCGCGAATGTGCCGATGGGGCCGGAACCCATAGTTGGTATTGCCAAATGCGTTGCGGTCACGTCAATAAAGGGTCTGGTGGACAAGTGGACCCACCGAACATGGACTGAGTCCCCTGGTATGAGACAGGCCAAAGCGCACATAGGTGGGCCCTCTGCCTTTCTTACCAAAAATCTACTACGCCTAAAAAGACGCGAAATTCGGCTAGTGACAGGTCTTTTAACCGGTCACTGGCACTTAAGTAGCCATCTCCATACTATCGGTATTGCGGACAACCCGAAATACCGATGGTGCTGTGAGGAGGATGCAACCGTTGACTATGTAGTCGGGAAGTGCCCAGCACTCACGCGCGCCAGGTTCAAATACTTGGGTAACACTTTCAGTGTACCGAGTGACTTTAAGTCCTTCAGACCAGAGAGCCTTATCGGTTTCTCTAAGACCGTTGGGTTCTGGTAAACCCCGGTGGGGCATGATGGGTCCATCGGGAGACCTATATGCACAACTGCCTTGGCAGCCCACTGTTTTGACAATTCAAAAGTCTTATCTGAAGATCTAGGAATATCTACTTAATTGTGTTGAATCCACTTTTAGGGTACTAGAAATCATTTCTTCCAGTAGTTCTTGCTCCTCTATCCTTTCGATAGAAGGTTTTTGCAGTTTAGTATGACATTTATGACAATCTTAAAGACCAAAGGATGTCTCAATGTTCGAAATATTTTAAAAAAATTTTTGGAAAAAAATTTGTTTATTTTTAAATGTAATTTAAAACAAATCACTACATTGTGCTGACGAATTCCCTCCTTAAAACCAAAATAATTTGAACTCTTTCGGAAGGAGTGACTGTTTCATAATAAGTTGAAAAAGAAAAATAGCGACCGTGCAGCGTAATTATACAGCAAAATGAGGCATATCGATATTAACTTATGATTTCGAAAACATCTTGTCGGACTTGCATTGTCTTATTTATTTAATGTAACACGACGTTTCGGTTGGTAAGTATCTCCAACCGTTATCAAGTGTAAACTGACAGCGTCATGTTCATGTCATATGCTGTCAGTTTACACTTGATAACGGTTGGAGATACTTACCAACCGAAACGTCGTGTTACATTAAATAAATAAGACAATGCAAGTCCGACAAGATGTTTTCACTATACCATTGTCTACCACCTTCAAAAACAAACTTATGATTTCATTACACTTATTGATATTCTGTAAAAAATTAAAACAGCAAATACCTATCAGACGACCCGGGGCGGCCGCTTATGATGTAACCTATGGTTACGCCACATATATACTTAGCTTTGCTAAGGCTCGCTGCCTAACTTATACGCTTTGGCTTGACGGATTTATGGTTAGTTCCCTATATGCCACCGTTGTGTTGATAGGGTGCGGGTTTTAAAATGTGGTTCTGTGGACGTCACCCACGGTTCAATAAGTAAAATCACCGATCTACCAATATATCCCCGTGTGTGGAAATAATTAAAAGGTTGTCAATAAAAAAGAACACGGTTTATTGGTACCTGGTGCCTTCTTTTCCTTGCGGTTCTGGAACCTACTTGGCGTTACTCGATTTGCCCTTTTGTACTCACTACAAGGTATTTCTAAGTCAGCATCAATGTACGAGGTGAGTTCAGTGCATTTAAATAGTCGAAACCAATAGCTGATTTCCCAATAAATATCATTAAGCAGATATCAAAACGCTATTATGAAGCATATATCAAAGTCGCAGCCAATGAGTTCGCCTGTGATTGACCCCTTCTTTAATAATTTTGCATTATTTATTATTTCACATTCCTGTAAATTTTTAGTCATATATACCTCAATGGATAATATGAGATGAACTGATCCACAAAATGTCAACATCAAATCTCACCAAAGAGACCCGTAAATAGGAACTATTATAACTAGGTTTAACATAGCAGTAAAGAGAAGCTTCATTAATCTACAAAACAATTGTAAATTCCAAGAAATTTTTAAAATCCTAAAATCCTCCTAAAATTAAACATGCACTATATGAAAGGTTGGTTTCAATACAATTATAAAATATGTGATAAACGTCAATACTACATCCAGGTACAAAGGAGCTAATGACAACGTATAAGAATTCTCTTTGGTCAAGCCTAATTTTTACACACAATGCCTCAAGATCATTATCAAATATATCACATTGCTCTGCTACAAATTTGTTATTTAAAGCCATAATAAGCCACCTCCACCTTGCTTTTTACCTGTAAGTATTCTATATCTGTCCTAAAAATTATTCTTTTTACATTAATTTCCTGGCTATAGACAGAACCGTTTAACCATGTCTTTGTTAGTGCAATTACATCATGATTTAGTAAATAAAATTTTAGTACTTCTAACTTTGTTTTTAAACCCCTGCAGTTCTGATCGTAAACTTGTAGTTTTTTAAAGTTTTTTCTGTTACGCCGTTTAGGCTCTGAAAATTTAGAGACTTATTTATTCTTTCTTATTACTCCAATGTTTTATTATTTTTATTGTTAAAGGGTTCCTGTCTAATAATATCATAATAATATAGGGACTTAGAGATGTCATTATTTTCCATCTTCCTACCTACCTTATCACAGATGTTAACATATAGTAAACAATTGTCAGCAAACTATCTACATAACCTAAAAACCATATAACTTTTTGTTGTATTTAATAAACCGATAAAAATATAATGTTTGCTTGAAGACATTCTTTAATTTTTTATTAATAGGTTTAATTTTTCATAATTAACACTAAAGAAGTGATAAGTGCCACAACCCACTATCAACAAAATCCTTATCTGTTAAGTCCTTGGTTAGTGAGTGCAGTAAGGTTTTCCAGTATCTGCTCCTGTTTAAAATTTGAATTTACAAATTAAAATTTTTAAAAATTAATCAAATTAAAAAAGCTCCTGTTCTCTGGTTTTTAGTTTCTGCAATTTATCACTTAAAGAGATCATTTTGTCAATCAGAACTTATTTTCCGCCTCTGAAACGTCACTTTCTTTTTATCGTTTTCCTGATCATTAAAAGCATATTGGCATTTTTCTGAATATACATTTTATATCCGTTCACTTTTACTACATCTGACAGCCTTTCCAAACTGCATTACAAAAAATGCAGAAAAAAAATTGAAAAAACCTTATTTTTACACTATTTAAAATTTCTTTTCAATTTTATTACTTATTTATTCACGGTTTAGAAGCCACAGACACAAACTCGCGCTAAAAAGTTCACTGAAAGTTATCACATTTTCTTGCTTATATACAATTTTTAAACATAAACTGAACTGTACAATTTTATTATTAGTAGAGCTATATTCAATACGTATCTATCTGACTGCGTTCGCGGCTGTTTCGTATGTGTCTGTAATAAAACTGTCTGTAATAATCTCACAATAGTTTTACCACTAACGAAAACTTTTTATTTTATTCTCGATACGTGTTTCGATAATGATATTAGCATCTTCGAGAGAAGATTAAATCTAAACTAAAACTACTTACAAGTAGCCTTGGACACTAGTGATGTAACTAATATAGCGAGAAATCGAATGAAACATAGGTGAATAGGGTTTAAATACTAACTAAAAACTATATAAAAAGTTTGAAAATTTTTATCTTTTTGAAATGTGTTATTTCTTTTGTGTAGTTTTTAAACTTATGTCTTGTATGCATCTTATCAATATCCTAGTGTCGTAACTATCGACTCTAGCAATTTATTTGTTTACTTTTCTTTACTAATTCTGTGACTACTTAGATGAAATAAGACTAACAATAATCTACTAAAAAATTCCTAGAATTTTTGGAAACAAAAATTTTAAATTAAGTCTTTACTTGTAAGTAGTTTTACTTCCTCCCCCTATCCTATTATTTTCAATATTTAGCAATCCGATATCCCTACTAATACCTCCATCCAACTAGCACTTTTTGCAGACGATATCTGCTTATTTGCGTCCTATAAAAATGACAGACTCTTTTTCCTCTAAAGTCAGAATGCAGCAACACATGGCTGAAATCTGCAAGTGGTCCCAAATGTGAAAGTTCAGAATTTATTCAGATAAGGGGCACTGGTAAAAATCCGTTGGAAGAACCGACTCCGTGAGAAAAGTTCGTATAGAGGAAAACGAGGTCGAATTCATTAACCAAATTGCATATGTAGGTGTGCTAATTGACTATAGACTTTCCCTTTAACCCCATATCCAAAATCAAATTCTACCCTTCAATAAAACTTACCATAACCTTTACCGCCTTCCAATTAAAAACAGGTTCTCTGCCCTCCAAAATAAAATCCTTCTATATCAACAAATCATTTGCTTCAAACTCCTATATGCTCCATCCCTGTTACACAAAATCCCGAAGTATTACAAAAACGCCTTTAAATTATTCCAAAATAAAATCTTTACATCATCTGAAGTAATTCGAATTCGTATGATGACAGCTCGATATACTAAAGAAAACTTGAATACTCTAGAAAGCCTAAAAATAAAACTTTTTGTACTCGGACAGGTCCCATCAAAAGATACCCAAATATTTTCACTCAGTTAAAAGTTTGAAATAAAACATAAAACATAAATTTCATACACATCTAAACAACATTTCACCTCCTCATCCCTAGTCTTTCCACCAATACCGGCCCTCCATCTTTCGCTTAAGAAGTACAGCCAGGTATAAAAAGCAACGCACCTAGAATCTACAAAGAGTCATCATGAGAGTGTCAAGCATGAAAAAGGGCCGAGTCAAGCAAGACAGGTCTGAAAAGCAACGTCCAGAGTATGATGTTTTAGTTTAGTTTTAATGTTCTGCCAAACATATCATTAGCGAAACACGTGTCGAGAATAAAATAAAGAGTTTTGGGTAAAGCTGTATTGTGATTTGAGCATCACATCGAAGGTTCCAATCAGATAACTAATGTAATATTGGAAAAAATATTGTAGTTATATTGCAGCAAATATATCACGAATACTTAACAATGGTCCTGTGTTGAAAGGAATAACTTTAAAAAAATAAGTGAATAAAAATGAAATTCTTTCTTAATTCTTTTTTAAAAAAGTAAGATATAACAAATACAGGATGCCCCCGATTAAGTCGGCAGTATTGGTATCTTTGTTAATATCAAAAGAATTTTTTTTTATAAAAAACTTTACAATAATAGCCTAAGCCTAAAAATAATAAAGTTATTGCGATATTAATAATTTTGCCAAATTAAGGCGAGTTGGCTTTCGATTTTATGAGAGCAAAAAAAATCATTTGTGCCATATAAGTATGGACCAGTACAAACATTGTTACCTGGCGATAACAAAAGAAGACTTGCTTTTGCAACCGGTTACTGCATATGAAGCAAATGGTAATAGTTTAAACTGTATAATTTGGAGCGTCGAAGCCAATTTTTCAAGCAAAGGTATATTTAACCGTAAAAATGTATACTATTGGTCCCAAGAAAATCTTTTACTTTATGATCCCAGAAACCATCAAAATCGAATTAAGTATAAACGTTTGGTGCTTAATAGGAAGCCAGTTATGTTTTATGATGGCACTTGACCAGAAGGAGATATTTGAGTTATTTATAATATCTCGAGCGCTAGAAGATTATTCGGATAATATTAACTTGGAGAGACGGCAACAAATCTATTTCCAACAGGATGGAGCAACTCCTCATCAACTAAATGATGTAAGAATATTACTTAATAGGTTTAACGATAAATGGATTGCGACACGTGGCTCGATTCGTTGGTCACCTAGGTCGCTAGACCTAACCGCTTTTGACTTTTATTTTTAGGGTTGCTTAAAGAATCAAGGACCTAACAAAAATACAGAATATATTTAATAGGACTCATATCTGGCCATAATGCCGACCAGTCCAAACGATTGATGCCTTCCGATTCCAGGTAGTCATTTACAACTCAGGTACGATGAGGTCGAGCGCTATCATCTATAAAAAACGAAAATCTCACCAACAGCTCCTCGCCATAGTCTGACATAAAAGTCTAGAGTCTCCTTCATGTATCTATCAGTTACCAGTCGTTGTGCCTTGAATATAAATTAATTCTGTGCGAACATTAGACATGATACTAGCCTAGCACATAGCACTTCCATCTGCAAAGGGTTTTACAGAGTGTGCATGAGAATGCTAGACGGCTTTTATTGGCAATACCCGTATCCGGTGACTATCCTACACCAAACAAACTCTTGTTCTGTAGGGAAAAAGCACTGACTTTCAAAATTCTTCAGATAAAGCCATGTGTCGATGATGTTTGTGCTCAGGTTGCAGTTGGGGCACTCTTAATAGTCGGAAGACCTCAAACCAACCTGTTACCAGTATTCGCCTCCGCAATATAAAGACCGATACTTGAATTCCAAAATCACGCATAGGGGGAGTATGGGGAATATCGACTACTTAAGAAAAAATAATTTCTAGTAATATAATATTAGGTATTGAGTCCTAATTTTTTCAAAAAAATATTAGTTTTGGGAAGAGGAAAATAATGCATAAGTAGCAAAACATGTTTTAAAAAAGTTTAAGTTTTATTGAAAAAAAAAGTGTTACCATATCTGGCCGATATTAACCATATGCGTTGGGTAATATCGACCACCTGGTCGGGTAATATCGACCGTGCAATATAAAACGAGAAAAACAATATAAACGTCTTTGTTTGCTTATAACGTTTAATTAATAGATCAAACGAACTTACCTAGTGATGTTCGATCTTAATTATATTGGTCCTCGTCGAAGTAAATAAGGATACCATTGTAGTTTCCCCATTCCTATATTAACCGCCACGAGTTTATAGCAAAAAGCGAAAAATGCTCGTCCCTACTGCACCAGCAGCAGTCCCCGCCTCTCTACGGCAATAACTTTTTTAAAGATTATATACCAAAAATTTCTGAGGGGTAATGTTAAAAACAGGGTTAGGAGGGACTTATTTACTTCGACGAGGACCAATATAATTACAATCGAACATCACTAGGAAAATTCGTTTGATCTATTAATTATATTGGTCCTCGTCTCGTAAATAAGGATACCATTGTAGATGTTTAAAGATGACATTTTTGGTATCTAGGTACAAAACACAAAAGATACTTTAACATACATGTATGTGTATTCAGATCAATATCTTGATAAGAAGAAACAAAATAACAACAAAAAACAACGGATTGGAAATCCACGATTTCCACATAATAAAGGAAAATATATATACTTATAACTAAATTTTAAACTCACTTAAGAACTAAGTACAGTCTTAGCGAAAACACCTTGGTCCTGTACAGGACGATTATAAAAGTTTGCGAAGGTTTTTGACCCTGCTCACCAACCAGCTGCTAACCTAATTGTATCGTAGCTAATACCTTGCCTCAAAGCTGGTGATGTTGCCGCATGCCTAGTGCTATGCGGCTTAAACATGGAAATGTCCACTTCAGATTTAAACATGATGTTCTTAACCCATCTAGAGATGCTTTGAGCAGAGGTATTATGATACGGCTTCTTAAATGTAAGAAAAAAATTGTCACATTTATTAACATCAGATTATCTATTGTCACTAGTTTTCTCTAAATAGTACAAAAGTGTTTCTAGCTACACATATATCGCGATTTTCAAAAAAAGGTAGTACTAGTAAGGGCTGTAACTTGTTTTTTCCTGTAGTTTTAATTCTTTGTTCAATTCATATCTCAATTCCTTTTTCTGAACTCAATATGTAATTAGTATTAATTAAGCCTAAAATTAAGGCTAAAAAACTAAAATTGCTAATTTATAAGTCAGATATTTCAACGAGACATCTTGATTTTTTAAATTTTGGACATAAGAAAGTACCAAAGCAGGATCCCAAGTATTAGAATACCTAGGTTTAGATGGTCTTAAATTGAAAACCCCCTTAAAAAATCTTTTAATTCTATTGTCTTCAGCTATATTATATCCCAGAACCTGAGCTATCGCAGAGCGATAAGAATTTAAACTTCCATAAGACGCCCTTTTATTATATAAAAGCATTAAAAAATCTAAAACTTTAGGTATAGTGGCCGAATATACATTAACCTGATTATCCCTGCAAAAATTCCACCATAATTTCAATCCCACTTCATACTGCTTAAGAGTTGTTCCCGTAATAGATGCCAAGCAAATGCCAAAGGCCGAATCTGGAATGTTACGTAGCTGCAGTGCCTTCCGGATAAGACACCTACCACCAGGGTAAGATGCTTCCATAATGGGTGGGGTGATAACCTATCAATAGAGAGAAGCAAATTAACAGATGGTTTAAAAATCAATGACTTCTTTATTAACATTGAAGTAAACACTGGATACCATGGCTGGGTGGGCCAGTCAGGTACCACGATTATTCCAGAAGCCTTATCATTAAGAATTTTATTTAATGTTTTTAAAATAAGAATAAAAGGAGGAAAGGCATAGAAATTAAAATTTTTCCAATTTAATGTAAAGGCATCAACTTCATAAACCCTAGGATCTTTTCGCCATGAGACAAATTTTGCACATTTCTTATTAAGGCGAGAAGCAAACAGATCAATATCTGGTGTATAAAAAAATTCTATAATCTTATTAAAGTAGAAATCGTTAAGCTCCCATTCAGTTTCAATGAGAACGAACTGACGAGAACCCAAATCTGCCTCTTTATTTTCAGAAGATCAAATGCTTCTAGATAAAGTATGTAAGTTGTCATAACGAATACCCCTCATCTTGTTTATAAAGGCAATTGCAGTTGTATTGTCAACACGCAATAAAATTCTTTCTCCTCTGAGGTCTTGAGAGAAACATTGGAGACCAAAAAAGGCAGCCTTAAGTTCTAAAAAATTAATAGGCAAATTTTTTTCTTCGGGGGACCAAAAACCATGTGATGATTGCCCGTCGCAAAAGACACCCCACCCCGTTAAAGAAGCATCTGAAAAGATTGTTAGGTCAAAATTATTTGGCTTTATAAAAATTCTTGATAATGGAATTTTTGTCAACCACCAATTAAAATCTATTCAAAGACTACCTCGAATAATCATTTCCTTATCAAAATCACCTTTAGATCTCTGAAGAGCTCTAAATTGTACTTTAAAAAGATTTTAAATGCATCCAACCATAAGGTATAGCCGGACAAACAGATACAATTTTACCTGTTAGACTGGCAAAATCCCTAATCTGACAATTTCTCTTCTTTTGAAATTCTGATAATAAATGTAAAAGTGATCTTTTCTTACTGTCGGGAAGGGCTAAAGAAAAATCTACAGAATTATAAATGAATCCTAAGTATTGAATACTTTGTTTTGTGTTAATCTCACTCTTATCATAATTAATTCTAAAACCTAGTTTTTCCAATGTGTTTATGGTGACTGTGACATTATCTCTACAGTTTTTAAGAGAGTTTCCGAGCAAAAAGTAATCATTAAGATAAACTACCGATCTGAAATTATTATTTCTTAAGAATGCCATTACTGGTTTCATAAGTTTAGTGAAAATAAAGGGGGCGCAATTTAGTCCAAAAGGAAGACAGGTAAACTCATAAAATGTATCCTCAAATCTGAAACGTAAAAATGTTCTATCTGAAGCTGCCACAGATACTAAAAAATAAGCATCTTTTAGATCTATTGTGGCCATAAAGTAATTAGCCTTATAGAGTTTATATTATAGAGTTTTTGCCAATCCTGATCCTCTAATTTGAAGTGTTCAACTTTAACAACGTTATTTAGTGCTTTAAGATTCAGGATAAACCAATAGGAACCATCAGGTTTAGGTACAGTAAAAATGTTGGACAAAAATTGACCTTGACAAGGCTTAACCACACTTATGGCACCTGAACTTAAAAGCTTACTAATACAATCTCTCAATACACCGGTTTCTTTAGAAGACCATACCTGTCTTCTTGGAACAACATTTTGTATAGGTCTCTCATTCCCCCATCTCAAATCCCTTAATCCAAGATAAAATATTCTTATCTTGGGTTATCTCTGACCATTTATGTAAAAAAAATTTAAGGCGACCACAAAAAATACCATTACTAACCTTATCAACTATTTGCGGGTCACTCGAACTGTCTTTGATCTGACTGGGTGCTCCTTGAACCGGTACTAGTTGTGGCCCTGTGGCTTCTTCTTGTCCTGGAAATTGGATGATCTTCTGAAGCTGCTGGGAGGAATCGAGACTTGTTTTTGTCCACCTTGATATTCCCCCTGTGTTCAAAGTGGACGGCTGGAGTTTAAATGGCCTCTAAAAGCACTGGCAACTGGCTTTTTAAATAATTTTGGCCTCAAGCCTAAGCCTGGTCGTTCAAATTCTTTTGAAGCCTTAATACGGTCCCCTAATCTCTCCCCAAAGAGCCATTCACCAGAAGGGCTTTCACTAAGGGTATCCCTTATCTCCTTTTTCTAATCAAGCATCAGGAGCTCTCTTCTTGACCTAGACTGAACCCCCAAAAAGTCAATTAAAAGTCTAGATACATCACTTATGCATTGGATCTTGGAGTTATTTTCAGCATTGTTTTCAATAATTAAGTCGCCAAGAACCTGGCCTAAAGCAGACAAAGCTGAGCCAATTTGGTTCTGAAAACCCTGGATCTTCTTATAGCGCTTCTTAACAGAATCTCTACTGGCCGCTTTTACCTCTGTAGGCTGTGACGATGCTCTTCTATTCAATTTCTCCCAAGGACGTGTAGTAGTCGGCGAATAACGATCACCCTGATCGCCATTTTCATTGTCTAAACTCGACAATTTATTTTTAATTATCTTCATGGCCTTCCTAAGGTAATATTCCTCCTCAGAGTCACTACTATCCTCCCTCCTCTTCCTTTTAGAATGTTTTCCTATTTTGAGACATTAGAACAACATTCGAAACGTCGACATTTAGGTAAACAGGTTTCTGTTTTATTTCCCACAACAACCCTCCGCAATATAATGGTTCTGTTATTGATTAGTTACACGATTCTACCGCTTTTTGGTTTATCATGAAGCGAATTACTCTGTAGATAACGATTTCAAGTGCGAGACCCATTACTTTATCAAACTCGAACTCTATTAGCCATGATTGTTTAAGAGTATACTTTTTCAAGGAAAGCCACTAATATTGTCACGGTCAATCTTAGTTACGATTTGTTGAGGCATCTTTTCACATGAATTCGTAAAATGTAGCCGTCTTGACCTTAATCATCGAACCAAAAATGGATTTTATAAGACAAATTGCTTACATTTTTATCGGCAACAAATATGCGCCGAATATAAAAGATAAACATTGAGAAATAAGCCTATATTTTCAAAAAATTTCGAACGCTAAATAATTTTTTTCATATAAAAATAACGTGATGTAAAAAGTTTGTATCTATGTGTTTATACAAAAGATCTAAAAGACACGTATGCTCTTCGCCTAAAATATACTATTTCGTTATTACGTTATTCCATACATAAACAAATATTTAATTTTATTAATGGCTAGCAGTTAATAGTAGTTAGTTAAAATCACGTTGTCTTATTTGCAGAATTCTTAAAACAGCTTAACTACACTACCTAAACCGGTTTTTTTATGCAGGAGCACTCATATTATACTAAATTTCAAAATACTCCAGCACAAAACAGCTATCATTTAAAAAAAAAAATTTTTATTGCAGTTCAGCCATGGAATGAGCTTCCAAATAGCATAAGACATTCATCTCTCTAACGAATTATCTGAATCTACTAAAAATCAATTGATAGTTGTTGACCAGTTAAGTCGTAAATAATTTTTCAGTTGTCGGCTGTTTCACAAAAAAGAAACGTGCTCTTAAGTCTCAGTCTAATATTTGGCACTTTGCCGCCGCGGTGCCCTATCCCTTTATGATGCTGGCGCGGATTTCTTTAGCCACCGACCAGGCTTAGTTTTGTTTTCTGATTGTAGGAAACTTGACAACAATAATTACTGTTTGTTAGTTCTATGCCTTGGTATTCCGCCTTCCACTGACGTAGTTGTTAATATGTTAAGGTTTAGCTTCAAACGTCTGCACAACACAGTTATGCTTAATTACTTATTTTTTTTATGTTATTATTCTTATTAAAAATGCTACTTCTTGAAAATTTAATAGGTAAACATTTTTTATATAATAAAGTCTAAATATTTATGTTTTCTATCTGCATTATATATTTTTTTCTTAAAATTTCGAATACTACCAAAACTAAATTCAGGTCCGGACGGTGTACCAAATTAGTTTTTAAGGAAGTCTGTATGTACTCTTACCTATTCTTTGTTTATAACTGTTTTTTAATTCAGCAGTATTCCCAACACATTCGAACCACAGTTTCTTATAGCGAACTTTAAATCTGGGAAAAATAACTTAATCACTAATTGCAGGAATGTCTGTATCCATTTCTATGTTTATGGACAGTATCATTTATGACGAGACATATTTTTTAAGGAAGCATTTCTGCAAGGCTTTTTTCTCCAACGACAGAGTTGATATTAATATACTGTTGCATAAGTTATCGCAATTTGGCTTTTCTCATAGTATGATTTCTTGGTTTGAAAGTTTTCTTTCTTCTAGAGTAACATGAATGGTATTAAACTTGGGTATACTGACATTGCTAAAGATTTAGGTATATATTTTGATAAGCAACTAAATTTCAATTCACATGTGGGCAATATTATTCTTGAGGCATTAAAAGTTTTAGGCGTTGTGTTGCGTAATTGTAAGAAACTTTCTGTTCCAGCATGTAAAAGGTTATTTCTGTCATTTCTGGTCTCAGTGTGGGAATGTGGTTCTATGATCTTCTCCTTATTCTAGAAATAAGTCTTTAACTCTTAAATGAGTCCAAAATAAATATATTAGGTTTTGTATTCATAAACTTCATTTAGAAATCCTGGAGGACCACATATATGATGATACTTTAAATGTATTACATATGAGAATTTAACATCAGAAACATGTTAATACAGATCTTCTTTTTATATGTAGGCTTCTTAATGGGTAGGTGGTTTGTCCTGAACTTCTAAGCAGTATACCATTCAATATTCCCTCTCGTAATCTTAAATTATATATATAGATAAGTCACTTTAAAAATATTATGATGAGAGAACTAACTTGGTATTATGGTAGGTCTAGTTGATTTATTTTTATTTTCCTTATATAATTTTTTTTATAATAGGGTTGATCCCGAATATTGAATACATAAAAAATTAGAGTAACATCTGTAAAGATGGTACTAAGTAAATAGAGTTAAAAGTAATAAAATGATTGTCTTTACATTTCCAAAATACCTGGAAATGTTATATGAGGTGGCAAATAAAGCAACTATTTAAAATCTTTTCAATTTTCTCTAACTGTCAGTGATTTTTAATTCCAAACCAAACATTTCAAAAAGAAATCATGAATGCATTTAGAAATAATTTTATTATAAATATAGGCAAATTAATATATAGCAAAAGATTTATTAAGTCAATATTCAGGAGGAGTAGTAGATAAGAAATTTTAGAATAATATTATTTAGTTCTACCATGTAGTTGCGTTAGTTTACCTATATAAGTAAATGAAAATGTATTAATAAAAATACATTATATTTTTAAAAATTGCAATCCAGTTATGCAGTGTTGATTTGATCAAGAAACACATCAGGGGATGGCGCTATTCTTACTTGTTAGATTAAGATCTTACAAGATTCCAGAATACCTTCCTGTATACGATAAAACTGGTAAAATTAAGAAATAATAAGTCATCAATCTAGCTTTTGATCATATGGTATTAAACTGTTCGCACATTTTTTGCCCAATTTTCAGTGAAAAACAATGAAATTATTGATCCAAATACTTTATACATTTTAATGCTTTCATTATAATAATACATATTATTAAAACAATAGAGACCTCTAAAATAAAGTTACCATACCAGTTCGTTTAACGTACTTTTTATGTCATGTTTTAGAAAACTAAATTATCTACTTTATACAGTCCTGCACATGATCTCAAATATCGACCAAATGTAAGTCTGATCACATAAGGGCCTTATATTGTGACCTAAATTTAACAACACGGTAAAACTTAATACAAACTCAAAAGATACATATAAATCTTATAATAATATATGTGTATTATCGTTAATAGAATCTAAGTAGTTGTACTATACTCTTTTTAATAACCTATGTGCAGATGAAAATTACATTTTTAGACAAGTATTTTTTTCAGAGAGTCTACAGCCCTTTAAGTTTAATGTACGAGCCTTAAAATTAAGGTTTTTTTTTCAGACAAGAACCGTTTCTCAACAGCCCCAAAAAATTTGTAAATTACAAATAATTTAGGTCAGGTATTTAGTTTCTACTTAAAATAAATCAGTTAAGCCGTTATTTTCAAAGTATACACTACATTTCGAATTTTTCTTTTTTTTTGTATAAATGCAAGCTGAAAATTTAAGGTAAGGGTATCAACTTATTTAATTCACCGCCGATGGGTACCAATCAAAGTGGCAATTTCTTGTCTTTTTAAAACTATGTTCACCATCGTGCATGTAGCATGAATGCAGCTTACTCTGACACCCGTTAAAGGGGCACCAAATATCTATGCACGCGGGTGACGTCCAGAATAGTTGGTATATAACCTTCACTCTATAAGGGTAACGCAAGTATCCTCCAGGCTAAGACTATCGCGACAGCCTATTGCAATTTTTTTGATCCATTAATAGCCGAATTGTTTGTTTAGCTTTTATTTTATTTATTAAGCTTTTGTTTAAATGCAATAAATGGCAAAATTAATTAAAAAGTTACTTTAATTACATGTCTTTTAATTGAACATGAATTTTTATTCCAGAAAGCATAAACTTTGCGATTTTTGGGAAAACACCAAAGTCATTTGTATTTTTGAAAATGTTATTTACTTGTAAAGCTAATTATTAAACCAAAAATATTTAATTTACGGAGCATTGCCCGTGGCCCTGAAGCGTTTTTACTAAATATACTTAACGCTAGCACAAGCCACGCCTACCGAAGTACGTCATCTACGACATACACAGCGTCAGCGCATTATACTTCGCTTCAGCACAACTACGTAATTTCGCCCCTTTTAATAATTTATTGCTTTTATTTGTGCCTGCAGTGACTTATTTCTCCTGTTGCCACGTGTTTTATATATGACAGTTGTTTCACATGAGAAGTTGTGTGAGCAGTTTTGATTTATTTAGTGGTCATAACGATGTCGCCTATAATAGATTGCGTAGATTATTGATCTTTATTGGCGAAATGGAATCTCTGTTGAAAGAATACTTAGATTTGCATGAAAATGACGCGATTGAAGTAATTTTATTTGAAGACATTACAAAGTTTCAAGTTTGGGTGCGAACAAATCTAAACCGAAATGAAGAAAATATTGGTTTTGATATACAGTGTGGGAGGTGGATCAAAAAAGTCAGCGAGAGTACCAAAACACAATGGATAGTGCGAAATTCTTGGCCTAATATTGAGCTTATGCTTTACCGAAAACTGTTCGTTTGTCATCACTCAAACTTCAACAATATCAAGACTGCAGACAGAATTCGTAGTAGGACTAGAGTAAAAGGAATCGACTGTAGTGCAAGTATCGATATTAAAATCAAAAAGATCAATCGATTCACCATACGGAATGATCATTACCTGAAGGATGGATTGTCTGCTGTAATTACAGTAGGTTTTGATTTACTATTAATTAATTAATTAATTATTTATTGGTGGTTCTACTCAAAATTTTGCAGGGTTAGCACCATGCATTTAAATCATAGTTTAAAAAACTAAGAAACACGTTTTTATAATGCACTAAAGTATAAAATAATAATTTAAATATTTATCGGCTAGTCCATAAAGCATAAGGTGCTTTTTGGTTACGTAGGTATCTTTGAGGAAAATAATACTTTTGGTTAGTTTCAATTACTTAAGCTCAAGCTTTTTGAAATAGCCGATGAATATTACAGGGGCGGTTTGGGGGTTAGGAAAGTGGTTAAGACTAGTGATGTGAGGGTAAGAATAAATTATTATTTTTATCTTCCAGGCATTCCCAAGTTTTTTGCTTTTATATAAAATATGTCTAAAAGAAATTGTAATTTTTAATTTTCTAGGACTTTTGGTACCAAGTGCCTGAAAAAAATAATGACTTTTTAATCTTTCAGGCACTCGCATAGCTCCTGGTTTAATGTGCTTAAAATAAATCATAATTTTTTTGAATACCTAATGAAAAAATTACAAGAAAATTTGAAAACATGAAAAACAAAAATAACTAAAATCTTGTAAAAGTAAAAAAAAATGCAACAAATTACGTTTCTATTTACATAAACGAATGAGTTGCGTTTTTGCCTAAAAACTAAATAAAAAATAAAGAAAAACTAATTCGCCTGAAGAGCCGCCACTGAATATTAGAATTGTTATATACTTTTTATTTTAGTTTACATCTTATTTAAATAAAAACACTATGTAAATGTACCACTTTCAGATTAAGTTTCAACATAGTCATCGTATTGAATGTGCAGAAGCGTTCAGCTACTTAAATATGTCAGATGCCACCAGGACACTTTTCTATAATTACTTTGATAAAGGACTGACACCAAGTGCGGCAAAATATTTGCACGAAATGAAACTTTTGAGTGCAAATGCAAAGCAAGATATAGCTTATCAACTGGCCGATTCGCAGATTAATCCAAGAGACCGTGAAATAACATATCTCTTTGATGACTGGAGGTATTTTAAAAATTATTTTATAACAGTAAAAAAAATACTAAGACCTTATTTTTAGGAGGGAACATTACGGCGATAGAACTTTCGAGTGTGTTCTGAAACTAGTGGAGGAAAAGAAAAGGGCCTATGCTGAACAAGGGATCGACATTTTTGTAGAAAGAGATCCATTTGTTATCATCATTTTGACACCCATAATGAAGCGGTCCCATGAACAAAACTGGTCATCCGAGGTTTGTTTTGTTGATACAACTGGATCTTGCGATCAAACTGCTACTTGTGTCACATTTATTTTGGGCGCCCACAAAATTGGAGGGATACCTTTAGCTTGCTTGTTACATTCTGGTCAGACGGAAGAAATATACCGTCATGCCTTTTTATCTTTACGACAAAAACTACCAAATGGTTTTCCAGCGGTTTTTATGACGGATGATTCGCAAGCTGAAAGAAAAGCTTTTTCGACTATTTTCCCAGAATCTCATCTATTGCTTTGCTCGTTTCATGTTTGCCAAGCGTTTTGGAGGTGGCTGTGTGGAGCAAGAAATTGCATACACAAGAGCCATCGCCAGTCATTTATGATGGCGTTTAGGGCGATTTTGTACGCAACTAACGAAATAGACGTCCAATTATTATACAAAACACTGTTAGATGACTGCAAATATTTAAGCCTGCTTGTTGAATATCTTAAAGCATACTGGATGAGACGCACAGAATGGTGTCATTTTTATCGAAAACATCTTCTTTTTAGATGCCACAATACTAATAATTATGTCGAAGCGTCAATAAGAGTTTTTAAAGATGTAATCTTACAAAGGTGTAAAGCCTTTAACAGTATTGCGTTGCTCGAATTTGTGGTTAAAATATTAGAATCGTACCATACAAGAAAAATGTTGAATTACGCAAACAACAGAGCAACTCGGCATGATATTTTGTACGACAAATTTAAAGGTGCCGCAAGTAAGCTACAAGTGCAAAGCATAGATGAAGTTACATATAATGTAACCTCATCAACTGATTTCCAGGTACTTTCCACGGTTAACATTAAAGATGGTTTCACATGTTGTGATTGCTTCAATGGATCTGGCGGTGCATACTGCAAACATATATGTGCCGTAGAACAACATGCTGGAGTACTGACAGAATCGGCTCCAGTTTTAACATCTGATGACAAAGTTACTTTGGCTTACATTGCTCTTGGTACAAATATACCAGAAAGAAATTTCTTTACATGCATGCGGCAGTATGTAGACGTCGAACAGTCAAATATTAAGTACGTTGAGGGTCCTGTAGTCGATACTTCTAGTGCGAACATGAATATGGGTGTACATAACAGCGCCAACAATGGCGAAACCATGTGTTTCCTCCCTGTAACAATCTCTTTAAAATCACAGTTTGATCGAATACTAGGCCTGACAGAGAAAAATATTAACAGTGACAACCAAAACATTGTGGTTAAATTTATAAAATCATTAGAACGTATTACGACTGTATCTCAATTAACAAATTTTTGCGCTATAAAAACGAAGACAACACGACGTATAGGAGTACAGCCTACAGCTATCAGTCGTCGAAAAATACATAATAGGCTGAGCGCTGGAAAAAGAAGAATACAGTCAGGCCGACCGTCCATCAAAGAATCTACATCTATTCAAAAAAAGAAACGTACCAGTGTTAAGCAAAAACATGATCTAATTAAAAACATTAAAAAAAATTTACCAAACGCTAAAATACATTAATTTATATTTTTCACTTTGTATGGCTTATTCTATAATTGAAGACATGAGTTGATAAAGGTGCTATGTCCACTTTTTCAGATATTGAGTAATTGAAGGAAACGCGTTTTCACTTATATATTTTTTTTTATAAATTTTATAAAAATTACCAATATCTTATTAGATTAGAATCGTTTTGTACTTTTTTATATAATATTTTTTGTTTTTCTAGAATTTATACTTTTTTAGTAATTTTAATTTTAATGGACATAGCACCTTAATCAACCAACATTTTATGCAGATGTTGGTATAAACTTGAGTGGAGAAAGGTGTTATGTCACCTATGTTGTATTTAAATTTTTAAAAAATAATAAAAAAAACTATTAAATAATCTGGAAATTAAATTTTATTTGCAGATTAACAAAAGCAAAGTAAGATACATTAAAAATTTATAAACAAAGACACAGAAACATTTAAATTTAACATGAATTACGTTTTTTCTTAGGGTTTTTCAAACATTCTTCTAAAACAATATCATAATACCATTTATACTCTGCTGGAATAAACTTAAGTTGATCTTGTAGATTTGAAATTTTTTCAGAAGTCAAACCACCGCATTTAGGTAACTTTTGTAACAACTTGATTACTTTGTACTATCAGTTCTCTTTTTTTTTGTAAGTCAACTTCCATAAATGGGGTAAACGGATCTAAACTAGTTTTGTAAAAGTATTTTCCAAAACAACGTACTCTTAGCCACTTCACTTTATCTCGAAAATTTTTTTTTTTGGTCAAGACTATTAGTGAGTCTTTTGTTTAAATGAAGTTTTGCAGGTAGAGTTTCAAAGCAATAAAAAAAATGTTCCATGTTAAGGCATACACTTTGTTTGGTACTCGCAGATCTAATAATTTCCCGATATTGGTCTGGTATATAAATATTCTGATGTTTTCTAAGAACCTTTTCTATTCTTCCAAAGTCTCTGTCAGAGTCAAGGTAATTGTGACCAACTTCGGGAAATTTATGGTTAATGATCTTAAATATTTTATTTAATATTAGGTATTGAAAAAGGTTAATAATGGAGAAGTTTTTGTTTTGTCCCCCACATTGATCTGACTAAATTATTAAATGATCAATTTGGGGATTTTCTTCTTTAAGAAGCAGACAAAATCGTAGCAAACAACTTGCTATTTCATTACTTCCCCTATTGGCAATATCCTCAGTCCATGTAAAAAAATAGGACTTATGACCAGAACTGGTTAAACAGTGGACTCCAAAGTTGTATAGCCACATTTGTCTTAAATAAAAAGATTTTGACGTTGATAGCTTTGGCAAAGGCATCGTTTGTTGAAGATCCATTGTTATGTAACATTTTTCTTTGGACATTTTTACTGCTTCGCGGTCAACTTTCTGCTGCGCAAAAGCAAGTTGAAAATTATTCGAGTGCTCTAAAGAGTTCTCTCCAGCATCGCATAAACTGCAAGTATCACTTTTTGGTACACCAAAAGATAAGTTAAACCTTGTTTCAAATATATGTCTGTAAAAAGAGGCCTTTACGAAATATTTAGTTTCGAGCTTTTTTGTTTGACAATCCTCTATATACAGTTGATGAAGTCGGTTAATATTTAGTAAAGGGGAAAGGTATTTTTTATGTGGGTTTTTAGTCCTGGAATAATGTGATTCTTCTGAAGGAAACTGCTTGATATAATTTTCAATGCAGTTTATTACTTCATCGGATATTTTTTTTGGATTTTTGTGATGCCCTTGCTTATGTGGTGAGGGCATTACCTGGCCAGATTTTAAGTCATTTTGAGCTTTAAAGACTTTTTTTCGTCCAATTCGGTATAAAGAGCAGAAAGCATCTTTACACACTAGTGTATTTTCTTTATCACACGTAATAAAATATTTAAAGCTGTAAGCTTTCGTTTTTATATTTTTACGAGGGCGGTGACGATTAACTTCCTGCATCTTAATACTTTTAAAAATTAAAATATTTTTGGAATTTGTATCTAGCTTATAAAGTTTTCTTAGAATTTCTTCTCTGCTTGCAATACTAAATTTCTCAGTACAGTTTATTCTACATTTTTCTTTACACAGAAAATCTCTTTTAATTGTTTTTGCTTCCATCACTTTACCAGTCTTTTGAGAAATATATTCTTTACCTTGTTGTCTTAACTTTGCCGCTTTATTTCGTTTCCAATTATCAGGTTTCCGGACTCTTTTTTTAGTTATTTTTAAAACTGGTTTAACAATTTCTCTTTTACTTATTCCATCGGCAGTAACATGGAATTGCTGGTTATGGTCTTCTATACGTATTTCCCGAGGTATTTCCTCCTGCACTTCGTCAATGACGTAAATCCTATCCGGGGTTTCCCTGCTGCTTGTCGGAACCTTAAAAATATCTTAGTTATTTATTAAATTTATACTTATTTCTAATTTCTATTTTTATTTCTTAATCTTAACATTTTTTAGCTTTACCTTTTTAATTTTTTGGTTATCCGGAAACATTTTACGTTTGACTCTATCAACATCCGGATATTTGTTTATGAGACTCGTCGAGTAAGAAATATTTGAGTTATCAGAATCCTCTTCTGAATCTTTTTCACTGGAAGGGGAATATTCGCTGCCTGATATAACACTTTCATCAGTACAATTATCCATATAGTCTAAAAATTTAATTTATGTACATGTGTAGGTATGTATGTAATAATAACTCAAGTAATGTATATTATATATGTATTTTTTTAAATAAAAAATTGAATCGCATCAAGGGGATAAATTGTTATTAAAAAGAGATCATTAATTTATAAAGGTAGTAAAAAATGTTTTAATATGCTTACCTGCTTTAGAGTTAACCTTCTTTTGAAGCCCACTAGTGCTTGGCTGCTCCAAAATCACCGCATTGGTATTGACCTCTAAGGAAGTACAAAATACAGTTTCTATCTACAAAAAAATTCTCTATTCGGACTTACCTTTATTTAAAACACATATTTTCTTGTTTTTTACTAATTCTAACATTCTTTTACTTCTCGACCCCATGTTGAACGATGTGATAAACAACAAACATAACCTTAAAATGTCACATGGCACCTACCATGTAAATAAAACTTTCCCACTATCTAGTGGATAAAGGTGCTATGTCCTTAAATATGGACATAGCACCTTTATCTAATTAAAAAGGGTACTTAGTCATAGGACATAGTACGTTTATCAATTAAAATAATCCTTATTATTAACAATTTAAGAATCTTGAGTTATTCAGGGGTTGTATTACGACTTTAGGTAACCAAATATACAAATAAGTCATTTTTTGAAAAAAATGGACATAGCACCTTTATCAACTCATGTCTTCAATTTATACAAATAAACGATGATTTTACTGATTTTATTTGCATTTTAAAAACTTTATGTGAAAAATTCCATTATATTCGTGTATTATATATCTTAATTACGTAGTTATGCTGGAGCGAAGTATATTTACCGCGGATGCGCTGACGCTGTGTATGTCGTAGATGACGTACTGCGGTAGGTGTGGCTTATGCTGGCGTTAAGTATATTTAGTAAAAACGCGGCCCTGAAAGTGCTTCACATTCGTCCAACTACATTTTCAGTTTTTTTGTCTTGGACTTTAGGCTTTGTATTGCTTGTTTATTTTTATTATTTTGTAAAGATTTCATTCCAACTAATTTTTTTTTGAAAGTTGAAAACAATAATTCTTAGCTCTAAACTAACGTTCTCCTTATTGGCATCTAAATAATTTGCTTAATTTAGTAGCATTATTTGATTATTTTTTTCTTATTTAAGTAAGCAAAATAAGTTCTAAACCGAAAAAACGTAATGTTTTAAAAACTAAATATTCCGTTGTTGCTAATCGATTAAGGGAAATTTATGAACTTGCAATAAATTGTATGGGGGGATAAGAAATTAGAAAGAAACTTGCAACTGCGTTGCGATGATTTGCAAAAATATATTGACTATTTCGAAAATTGCCTTTTTGCGATGATAGGTCATTCGGATATGAAAAAAAGGAAGAGCAGTTGGAACTTGAGGAGAGTGTTAAAAAAAAGTTTGATGACCAATATTATTCTATAAAGACTGTTCAGAAAGATTTATTAATCAAATTCGAAGTTAAACCTAATGATTTAAATATCTCTAACTTTGTTGGTCAAGTTCAGATTCAAGACTCTCAATGCAATTTTGCCTAAACTAACTTTGCCAATTTTTCATGGCAACTTCAAGCGATGGCCCGCTTTTTGTATTTATATAAAATTCCTATATTAATCAAGGTTAAAGTGTTTCAAATTCCGAAAATTTTCAGTATATATTAACCTTTTTACGAGATGAACCAGTAATTCCATAAAAAATATTCCACTAACTAGTGATAATCATGAAATCGCACTTAATACTCTGGTAAATAGTTATCAAACTAAAAGAATTCTTGCCAATACTTATTACCGTTGATTGAATGTTTGGAATGGACAGGTTGAAAGGTACAATCGGACTATCTTCGATTCCTTGTCATCCATGGGAGCTGACTTAGAAGACGACGACTGGGACAAAAATGTCCTTAATATTCAATTGGGGCTTAACGGGACAGTGAATAAGGCAGTAGGGGCGGCTCCAAGTGAAGTTCTGATGGGCTATTGCGTAAGGGGACAACTTGCATTTGTACCCGAGGAAGTTGCGAAGGACATTGACGTTACCGCGTTACGGCAAAAGGTGTGTGATGATTATCCGGTTTATCAGGCACGCCAAAAAGAACATTTTGATGTGCGGCATCGGGCTCCTGATAAATATCAAGTTGGAGAGTTGGTGTTGATACGGATAGCATCCTCACAGGCTACAGGGTCCAGTAGGAAATTGTTGCCGAAATGGCGGGGACCTTTTAGGATCTCCAAGGTGCTGGGAAATGACCGGTATGAGGTCAGAGACATCCCGGGAAAGACCAGATCGCAGACTCCGTATGTAGGAGTAGCTGGTATCGACAATATTAAGCCTTGGATCCGGTTGTAAGGGTAGCAAAAGGTGAGAGGTATCTGAAAATGGTCCAAGAACTTATATTAAGCATATTTTATCTTGGGAGCCGAGTATATTTGGTACCTTGGTATACTCGTGTACATTTTCAGAGATAAGATAGGTAAAGGTATGCTGGATAGGACAACTTGAACCCAAATGAGGGACACTTGGGTTTTGGCCTGAAAAGCGTGCACTTGTCGGATACAGAACCCTATTTTAGCTTAATTTAGTCGTTTGCGTTTATATTAATATTTTTATTCTTTTATTCTCTTCTGTCTTAATCTGATTTCGTGGTAATAAAATCCGTGTGTTAATTAGAAATCGTCTTAATTATTTTGAGTTTTGCCCTAGATCCATTTGTGTAACCCGATACCCAAAGAAATAGTCATCTTATTTATGAGTTCCTAATGGTTTTAAAGATTTTGCCTGGTTCTTGTTGTCAAGTGGTGATAACATTCAGCCATCCTGATTTTGAGTGACCTCACTCTACAGTCCCCAGTACCATAGCTTGACCTGAGTATAACAGAAAAACGGGATATAAGAAAATTATAGATTCGGGGGCAGTAATAAAATTGTATAACGATATGCATTTATGTAGATCAAATATTCTAAATAATTTTTATTATGTTACGGGAAGCAGCTTTAGTCCTGTACTTGTCTTTATAATTTCCTGAAAAGGACTTTATAAGCTTATATATATCTGTAAATATCTAAATAATATGTTGTTGTATTCAATCTATAACCGTAGAAAAATGTGCTATAATCAAATAAATATTCAGGGATAAATAATACTACAACCAAGGAAAAATAACATCAAGAGTAACATAAAAATGGGTAAAATGTACGTACACAAATAACACGCTATAGCTATATGGGCCCGCGCTAGACTAATAATCTAGCCCCTGGAAATGTACGAGCTATACCAGAGGCTCCAGAACCAATCCGGAATACCGGGACTATACCAAGGTCCCTATTTCTGGCTCAACCTCAACTCGACCGCCACAGAACATTATACCATACCTTGTACTAGTTTACCGGGCTATTTCCAGCATTTGTAAAACTCAAAAATAATTAAAATGATTTCTAAATAATACACGGATTTTATTACAATGAAATCAGATTAAGACAGAAGAGAATAAAAGAATAAAAATATTCCCAAGGTCCATAAGTCCCAAATATTCAATCAACGCTTATTACAATGAAATAACAAATGTCGTTTCCTTAACAAAATCTCAAAGACCACTTGATGCGGCTTTGAGATATATTTTAGTCATATCTCGATAAAACCTCGAAGCTCTTAAATTGTTTGGGTTTCCAGTAGGAAGTTGAGAATTTGTTTTATTTAATCTACTTGTTTAAAAGTTAGATTCAGAACTTATATAAAAATTTAAGCTTCCTCATGGCTATTTAGAGATACTAACATATACTTATTTGCAAAAATTCTTAAATAATCATTCTAAAGTTTTGGCATTACTGGCATATTTTGATTGATATGCAAAAAAATAATAATTTCTTAAAAAGTAAGAGAAAACTCATATTAATGCTTACTCAACAGCAATTCAACCCGCTTTTAAAGCCGCCCATACGTTGTCAAACTATTCACATTCCCTTTAAAAGAATTCAAAATCTGTCTGCCGCACATATCAATCAGACCATCATACATTTTTTTTGTACAATGCCCAAAAAAAAGACGCAAAAGGAGCTTTGGAGAAGTGGCAACTTAAGATTTTGATACATGTGATATGGAAAAATACTTTGTCTTCTTCCAGTCTATGGAATATAATCAAACAGACATTATTTTGTTAAAGCTAGTATGCTTAAAAACACTCTTCTAATAACCTTTTGACAAAGATAAATGACACATCTACTAAGAATATTAAAGCACCAAAGTTCCCATATAGATAAAATAAGCAGATCGATCACATATAGCCCTGGCTCTCTTATATCTTTATTTTTATCTACTTTTATATATTACAGACACGAATTCTATGGACATTTTAAAACTCTGATATTTTGGGATATTTCAGTTAGTAATAACATATAACACGTTCATTGCAGCTTAGCAGCAAGTACGGATAGAATTTTTATTAGTTAAAGCTTTGCAGAACCATGTATGTATGTACGTCCTATATGCTTGTAAATTTATTTTATAATGATAGAGTAGTCAGTTACGGCAAGTTTTACCTAATATATGTACATATATTAATATAAAATTTTCACAGCATTTTTTTAATCGTTATTAAAATACTTTAAGTACTTGCAAATACAAAAATTAGAATCGATAGATTATTAGAGTGAATCGCCTTGATAATCTTACTTTAAATGGGGTACCCAATATGTATTCCTAAATAAGCATTCTTATTTTTCGTAAAATAATACTCTGTGACTGTGATTAATAACGTCACCACTTATCAAATTTTTTATACACCACTTTAAATTTTTTTATACAGGGTGTCCCGTAATTAATTAGACATAGGTTAATGTAGGATACCTGAAAAGAAAATAAACCGTTTGAGCTCAATATCGCTTAGCAAAATGTTATTGGTTTTCGTTCTACAGGGTGTTAAAACTAATTTTTTACCAAACATTTATTGAAATATTTTGGAATCCACTGGACAGATTAACCTAAAATTTGGCGTACTTTTATTATTTGGGATGAGGAACACGAATATGATATCTATTTTGCCATTGCCACTAGATGGCGCCACATACAACAACATTGAGTGATTAAAAAGGTCATAACTTTCTTGACCTCCCTGTACGTACATTTGCGAGTGAAAATTATAAAACAGCATTTTAATTCTAGTCAAAACAGGTACACTTTTTTTATTTCCAAAAAGTAGATCGTTTTCGAAATAAACGCATTTTTTTATTAGGTTGCGTATGAACATTTAATCTAAAATGTAATTAACAACGATAAAATTAGAAAAGGCTGTTGATTATAATAATTGTTTAAAATGTTCACCATCCACTAGGACACATTGTCTAATTCTTTTATTTAAATTTTGCCTGACTCCAAACAATGATTCTTCTTGGGCCCTGATGGTATTGACTCCTTCCACAATCCTGACGGTTATTTATTTTATTTTTATACATAAGTGATTTCAAGTAGCCCCAGAAATAAAAGATCATTCCTCAAGAAATTTAGATAACGTTCTCCATTAAGCTTAGCTGGCAATTCAAACGGTCCCATAATACAATACCCAAAGATACCACACCAAATATTTATTGAAAACTCATGTTGAAAATGGTGTTCTTGGAAAGCATGAGGACTTTCCATCAAATAGATATGATTGTTACGCCAATTAAAAACATCTTTCCTTGTGAACGTGGCTTCATCCGTAAATAAAATTTTATTACAAAAAAATGGATCGTTCAATTGGCTCTCTTTTAAAAATTGAGTGAATCAAGACTCCAGTCTTGCAGGAAAGTCTTGAGGAAGAAGATTTTGAACTGAAGTGAAATGACACGGATACAGTTTTTCTTGGCGTATAATTTTGGACACCGAAGATTTCCTTACACCAGTGGCTGCCTCAATACGTCTTGTGCTGGTATCTGGTATCTTGGATTTTCGATAACACGAACCAAAATTTCATCTTCCATATCTGCTCCAATTATCCTTGGTCTTCCCGCATTTACGTTTTTTGAACGAAATGAGACCGTTTCGCCTAATCTATCGTACAATGCTTTAAATGTTTGATGATTTGGCTGCCTTCTATCCGGATACAGATCTAAATAACGCTGCGCTGCTCTTCGACTACGAAAATTTTCTTGAGCATATACACATACCATATCCCGCATCTGAGCATTAGAAAAATCATTGTGATGTGGCATTTTTAAGCGAAAATAACAAAACCAAAACACGAGCTTTAGCCAAATTAAAGACTTACTTATTAATACTTCACCTTGACAGGTCGTAGTTATGATGTGTTCATCCTAGGCAAAGCCTACTTTGTAAAACTCCGATAATAATTTGTTCATACGCAACCTTATACAAAAATGCGTTTACTTCGAAAACAGTATACCTTTTTTGACTAGAATTAAATGCTGTTTTATTATTTTCACTCACAAATGTGCATACAGGTAGGTCAAAAAAGTTATGACCATTTTAATCACTCAATGTTGTTGTATGTGGCGCCATCTACTGGTAATGGGAAAATAGATATCATATTCGTGTTCCTCATCCCAAATAAAAAGAGTACGCCAAATTTTAGGTTAATCTGTCCAGTGGATTCCAAAATATTTCAATAAATGTTTGGTAAAAAATTAGTTTTAACACTCTGTAGAACGAAAACCAATAACATTTGCTAAGCGATATTGAGCTCAAGCGGTTTATTTTCATGTCAGGTATCCTACATTAACCTATGTCCAATTGATTACGGGACACCCTGTATATCAAATTTAGATTTGTACCATATTGAGTATTATTATATATATTTTTAAAATTGTGCTTTTTTAAAAATGTTATTTAACTATACGCCTTACTGCAAAATGGATTATTTTTAAATATTCATGATACACTTAAGAATGTAATTTAAAGAATTAAATAATTGCAACTTTTATTTTCTGTCCTGTAGCGAAAAATCTGTAAAAAATCTATTAAATGAAACACCAAAATTGACTAAAAACAATTGAAGAAATCATTCCGCCCAAAATTCACAATGGTCTGTCAAAAAATTAAAAACTTGTAATGGCGAATCACTTGCGTGTGATACTTAGTCTATACTCGTAAAATAAGATAAGACATTAACACGAATGAATATGTGTGAGATTTATTATATCAAAAATTTCTCATGTGATACATATTTACACAATATTTTATAATAATTATAATAATTCTATGTTTAATAAATTCAGAACCGGAATATAGATCTTAAGTCTTATTTCACAGGGAGCCACTTATGGCCGACACTCGTGCGCAATTTCAGCAAAGCAATGTCTTATGTGCACAATTTCATACCAGCACTTTTTTATGGGGCTTTTTGAAAAAAAAGATTCAACGCCGAAAATACCTATTATTATGAATAGGTATTTCTGATTATATTGTATCTCTAATTCCAATACATCACCCCAAACAATTAACCCACCTTACTTTAGACTGGATGTATGCTTGGCATGCTGTTAAGACTGCTGATTGGCTTGCGGTGTTTCAATATTTACTCATATTTATTGCGAAGTGATCAATGTGTACATGCCAGTCTACCCGTTTTTTTTCGCGATACAATGGCACAAAAGGGTGGTACAGGTCAAGTCTGCGTTTAAGACTTTCAGGAGTTGGGAATTACCAATTACTTCCATCTTTCTTGTTGTAAAAGATTCAAGTTGTAAAATAAGTTATTAATTCTAAGTTAAGGCCACAAAAATAGACTTTGACAATAGTAATTAAATATTTATTGACTATATTAAATACCGTAAATTATTAATTAAAGTTTCTTTGATGGGTTATTATAGTGGCAATGTAAAATTTAATCCCAAGACATTTCCTGGACTTGTCCCATACAGGCCTCTTTTATCTGGCCTTACACTTTGTGACATGTTCGATCTGTTTGGTTTCCATGCTGTATGCTTTCAGTTTGGGACCATTCTTTGTTGTTCCATTAATTTTCTTACTGGTTATCTATTCTTTATATTCTGCCTGATTTCTAAAAGCAAAATCTCATTATCAGGCCCCTATACAGAATTTATAGAATGAGAGAAAAGCATGATTTTGGAGAGAATTCTAATGTTGGTTAACGAATCGTTCGGACTGTGATGATGGTTTATATAATTGTATTGTAACTAGTAACTGCTTACTTTTGATTTCTTTATTGACGTTTTGACATTCGGCACTTGTTGGTCTTACGTGCCCTTATTAGTGTTAACCGGGTACATCCTCCATCTGTATGAGGCGTTTTTGCAGAGGATGCTTAACAACCGGGTTGAGCTGGAGCTGTTCTCACTGCTCATCACTCTTTTGGGAAAAGTAAATTAGTTTTTTTTTACTATGTTTTTATTTCGATGAGGAAAAGCGATGGAATTAGATTTCCTGTAGATTTGTTGTCTCTATAAATGGAAATTTTGAATTGACCATTTTAGTTCAGTTGAGTAGGTGAGCAAAATTTTTGAGCAGCGTGTGGTAATTTTCTTTGCCAAGTTAGTTACGTTCGTTATTACTGTTGCTCCCAGTTAAAGGGAAGCTCAACCGCTGCCACTAGTAGTATTTCCATACTCATTCGAGCATTTGAAGCACGTGCCAACTACTCATTCTATTCAACAGCCTTAACATCGGCACACTGACTGGCATATTTATTGGTTTAGAGCCACCAAGTAAGATTTATTTCTTTCCTCCAGAATTTCCATCTATTGCTTTTTGGTATCCAATGTTTCGAGTACCACTTCGAGTTTCAAAATCTTGTAAACTACAGTTTGGATATTCAGATATAGAATACTTACGTTAATGGTCAAAGGATTTATTTGCTTTAAACTTTGTTGCCGCGTCTCCCTGTACTTTGTCGAAGTCTCAGGGAGTTTACAACGGTCCCTCTGGACCACATTTTTGACCAAATAACTTGCTTATATTTAGAATAATGTAAGAAGGTATTTCTAGCATAAAACTGCTTTTTATATTGACAGATTTTGTCTTCATTTTTGTTATCATGACTGAAGTGTTTTTTGTGTTCTATTATATTTTACTACTTCTGAGTTATTATTTACTTCTATTCTAGGTAGATACAGACATATTTCCTAACTTCATGACTGAAGGGGTTATCGTACCTTGTTTCCAATTATACATAGATGTTCCAATTACTTCTTTTTCCATTGTCTTGGTAGTGCGTTTTTTATAGCTTACCAGTTGGAAGGCGTTCTTTGGTTAATTTTTGTTTCATTGGCAGCAATTTCTTTATCACAATTTTTTTTTGCGACATTTGCTCTTGTGGGTATTTTGTTTCGTTGGTCTGCTGTGTTGCCTGTTTTTTCGCAACGTTAGTATTTTCTTTTATTTCCCTGGTTTACAACGTTATCAGTTCTCCAACACCATTATTGTCTATTATTTCGATGTCTTGCGATGTTGCCAAATATCTCTGTTCCAAGACTATGTGATCGTTTTCTCTTCTGTTTTTCTTGCCTAACTGCACATGACGCTAATACATCTATAACACTCAATTTCCAGTGTTTTGAAGTGCCGCTGATTTGGAATTTCCCTAGACATTATTGTAAAGAGAACCATAAAATATGTCCTTGTTTTTTTTTGATCTTGCGTACTTTTTTTGGAGAGTTCGCGGAACAGGTTTCTATGCTTTTTATCTTAAGAGGTAATGTTGCTAAATGAAATGAATTGTATTTAAAAATTATTGTGAATAATTTAAATATAATGAAAGGTATCGGTAAAGGTTTTAGTTCATATTTCCTTCAGGTAAGTGAATAAGTCTATTTTTTCTTTTTAATAATTGAGCATATTTTTTGCTAAACCTAATTGAATATATTGTCCTTATGGTCTAGTCTCCGTCAGACACAATTTATTTAGAAAAACCTGTCAAAACTTTTGCTTTTTACCTGTCACAGCTATGTTGCCTCCTACTATTTACATTGTTTGTTAGATTCTTAAACAGATTCAAGCAGATTCTCTGAGAGGCGACCAAAATATACTATATCTGGGGGAGAGTCCTAGATACCCGTATAAGCGTTTACATTCTCTACAAAATCAAACTAATATAGTCCCTAGCAAGCTAAGAAAGCTACTAACACAACTGTGACCTACCGTAGTTATATTGTACGATCAACCATACAACTTGTTTTATGACAACTTGTTCAACTACTATGATACTTGGAGTACTCTATAGATGTCTGAAACCTTAACCAAGTTACGTGGGAGCTACCGTGATACATCACTGTATTCCTAAGTTTTTCTGGTAAATTATCATATCAAGTTTCACCACTATGTTTTTTCTGGTATTTTATCATCAAATTGTTACACTGATTATGTTTTGTATAATTTTTATATATTAATGATATTTCATCTTATAGAGAGTGTCCACATAGATTCAAAAGTTTTGTTAATTCAAAATTCACCCTAAATTTCCAAAAGTTTTTTTTTATCGAAAAATATAGATTAGAGCCTTATTAATTGATCAGTTTTATTAATGAAAACAACTAAAATGATTGTAAAAAAACTTATTATATTACTTCTATAATTTTATTTATTATAGGGTATTTTTCAATACAAATTAAAATTAACAAATTGATAGCCTTTTTTAACAAAGGTGCGGGAAAACTTCTTAATACCGTCTATTTCTACCTCTAGCATCAATGTAAGCTTGGAGATGCCTGTCTATACTGTCTACAAGATTGGAGATTTGCTGTTGACAAGTATTGTGCCATTCTTCCCAAACAGCATCAACAAGCTCTTATACAGTGCTTTCATTTCAAAACGATCTTTGTGATACATCATAGTAAGGAGCGTAAAATTCTCTATTCAACGGTACCACAAAAAATGCAATTGGTAAATGTGTAAGCAAATAGTTAGCGAAAATGTCTAGAAATATTGAATATTTTATTTACGCCAAACTTTGGTATGTCAAATGGCTACCCCATGGTGTGATACATTATTTTAAAGGGCATTCATTATGCTATCAATGGTTGTAAAAAAAATAAAATTGATTGACCAAGAAGCAATTAAAGTATAAAGCGGTAGGGTAGAAAAACAAATTTAATTAGTTTAACAAATTTATTTTATTAAATGTTCAAAATGCGCGCCGTTATTAGCAAGACAATAAAAAAGCCTATTTTCAAACTCCTTACGAACATTGGCAAGAGTCTACCTGTCTTCTCTGCATTCTTGAAATATTCTATTTTTTAAATTCTCAATACTCTCAGGTGGGGTTTTATAAACTTTGCTTTTTAAGTAGCCCCAAAGAAAAAAGTCTAGTGGGGTTAGGTCCGGAGACCGCGCAGACCATTCGATTGCACCACGTCTGCCAATCCACTTTTCTCGAAAATTTTCATCAAGACTCGAACTACCAAAGTGTAGTGCGCGGGAGCTCCATCCTGCTGAAAATGTATATTATTTTCATTCAATAATATAGCACGACGTTGATCTACTTGATTTTCCATAGATTGGATAATGGAAGGGTATATTGCATTTTCTAAAAATTTAAATAAATTTCGCCAGTCAAATTTTCTTCCAAAAAAAATGGCCCGATTATTTCATTCCCATAAAAAATTTAATGCTAAATTGCTTGTATTTTTTTTGATGATCTATTATAAAAAATGTAAGAATTTTAAAATGATGTAGGTACCACACTAAAAATATTCATTTAAAATACCAAAGTTTGGCGTAAATAAAATATTCATTATTTCTAGACATTTTCGCTAACTATTTGCCTACACATTTACCGATTTTATTTTTTTTGGTACCGTTGAATAGAGAATTTTACGCTGCTTACTATGATGTATCACATGATGGGGGTTCCTATTTGACATATTAAAGTGAGGTTAGCTGGAGGTGAGGCGGTGATTGACAGAACCTCAGTAAATGCATAATTAAATGACCCCCTGTATATCTAATTTGACGTATTTTTTTTTTTTTAAGAAAGTTATTAAGGGTGGATCGTTTTGAAATGAAAGCACTGTATAGTCCTAGGTGGATTGCTGAGGATAGTGCGGGTCAGTCTAAACGATTTATGCTTTACGTTTTCACATATTTATTTACAGCAATGGTATGGTGACATCGGGCGGTATTATCCATAAAAGCGAAAGCATCACCAACAACCCCTTAACGTAGTCTGACTTCAGTCTAGAATTTCCCTTATGTATCTGTCAGTCATAATGCTTTGAATATAAATTAATTTTGTGCGGCCATTAGACATGATACCAGCCCAGAACATAGCATTTCTTCTTGCTAAGGGTTCCACCACTGCTCTTGTTGGCCCGCTCGATACCCATATCTATGTGCTCTTGTTTCTACTCTAGCTGACGAAATTTTTACCCAGGGTGTAATCGGGATACTCATAATGATCGGCAACTCCTCAAACTAACTTAGTTTGAGGTAAGTGCTGGTATTGCCACAGTTGGGTTCCTGCGGGTGGTTAAGTAAAAATAGCGGTTCTGTTATTGATTAGTAACACGCCTTCTACCGGTTCTCGGTCTGTCATGAAAAGAATTATTCTGGTAATAACGATTCCAAGTGCCAGACACATCACTTTGCTAGACCCCCAACTCTAATGTTGCCTATGTTGACATAACTTTCAATTAATCATTTAAAAATTTATGTAAGGCTGCAAATATTGTTCGTCATCGGCTGAGCCAATGCCCCACACCCGCGTTTCTAAATTACTGGCTAAGAATACTAAATTCGCTACTAAATAACCCAGATTAAAATACATAGTTTACAACCACTTCTTTGAGAGATACAAAAAGCGGTTCGTCTGTAAATATCTATAACAAACATGCTCCAATAATAAAAATACTAATAAAAAGTTATTGAGTAACTAAAATAAGACGCCTTACTGCGCCGCTTGCAATTAAATAGCGTACAAAGCGTCTTTTCTTTAGTTGCCCCTCCTAAACTTTTTTCAGTAATTTAAAATATTCTATACAAAAAAATAAAGTTTCTACAAATAATTAAAGTTACACTCAATTTATTGATTACCTAATGTATGAGCAAATATCATATACATTAGCAGTAAATAAAATAGTGTCTCCCGCAATATTGTTACCATACATGAATGTTTATTTATATCTAGTGTAAGAGTATTCGGATAACGGAAACACTAATAATCGATAAATACAATACTTAATGGAGTGGGATGGATGTAACTGTATAAACAGGGAACAACTCGAATAATTGTTGACTGTGATAAAAGCATAATCAATGGAATTTTATATCATTACTCTGAAGGATATTGCCAATCAATAAAATATAAAGTCCTCGATTTTATTGCGACCAGAATGGCTTTTTAAAAACCCTATTTCAGCAAGAGCTTATTGATTTTATTTCTAATCATATTAACAACTGACTTGAGCGGCTTTGAATCGCTCAATCATTTAACAAAAAAGCTTTTGCTTGGTTTTGACTTTTAACTTAAGTCCTAATCACGAAAAATATTTGAATTACATAGTAAAAGTAACTTAAAAAATATATATTAAACGTGTTGTGAATAGATTAAGCATTATGTTTTTCATATTTATTTAATTGCTTATTAAGTTATCGTTTTAATCATAGCGTCGTACAGTAAAAAAATTAATGTCATTGCTTTACAGGTAAATATTAAAACTACTAATTCTATCTACGAATCTATATAAAAATTATCACAAAACATGTAAATCTTTTACATCAAAGAAATAAATCTCTTAAAAAAAGTATAAATTTTTTTAATAAAATATTTTACCTACCATTAGAGAATAGAATAGAATAAAATAGAATAAAGTAGAAACCTCCATATTACCCTTTCTGGCGAAGGGCATCATAGCTGTTTACTTTACTTTATCAAAAATTGAGTCTATAGAATTACAACGAAAAAAAAAATTTTAGTTATGTTTAACATATTCTTAAACTATTTAAAAACCAAAAAATATGGAAAAAATAAGTCATTTATTTACAAAGAACGTAGTACATTCAAATATTCAAATGTAATTTTTAAAGATCCGAAATGAAATCGTAAAGTAGTCACAATTCCCAATTAATGAAGATAATTGATATCATAAATAATAATTTTTAGTCTAAATTAGTACTAAAAAGTGAAAAAAAAATGTTTAAATATACCAAGAGGAAAATATATATATTTTAATATATATATATATAAATATATACAGGGTGATTTTCAACCTATGCGCATAAACTTGGGAAATGGTAGATGAAGATCAATAATGAGTAAGTGGTTTCCGAAATAAAGTTAAACAAATGTCAACATAACGTGTATCAGACGAACTTATTTTGTTTATTAATAACTGATAGTAAACAAGTCATAATGTTTGGAATTTGTTATTTGGAATCTTTAGCAGTACTTAGTTTGTTGGTGGCTGTGATCGTTTTCGATCGTTATTTTCACACGAACAAAATAAAAGCGTCAAATGTAATGGCGCGCATTTTTACAAGCGAAGAACTTGTCGATATTTCGACATGGTTTTGGTTTACGGAGAAACGCATCAGAATGCAGTGGCAGCAGCTGATCTGTATGCCCAAAGATTTCCCCGAAGATATCACCTGAGACATGGGGCTTTCTTACGTGTTATTCAGCGGCGTAGAGAAACTGGCAATTTGCGGCCGCGGCCTGGACAAGATGGAGGAGCTATTAGACCTAGGCACATTCTAAATCTGGACGAGGATATTTTAGAAGTTATCGAAGCAACAACCTGGAATTAGCACTAGGACAATTGCAGCGCAATTTGGAATATCGCAATCTACAAGTTGGCAAATTTTAAGGTACGAGTTGCTGTACCCGTTTCATGTGCAGAGGGTACAAGCCCTACTTCCAATAGATTTACCGCTTCGAGTTCAGTTTTGTGAGTGGTTGTTACATCACCAGCAGTTAAGCCCAAACTTTACTATGAACATTTTAGTTACGGATGAGGCAAATTTTACGCGCAATGGAATTTTCAACTTTCATAACACTCATTACTGGGCTTTGGAAAATATGCATATTACACGGAGAACATACTTTCAACAACGTTTTTCTGTAAATGTATGGGCTGGAATTCTGAACGGGATGCTCATCGGACCTTTTATTCCGAAAAATCGTTTCACTGGTGCTCGGTATTTAGAATTTTTGCGCAACAATTTACCAGTGCTCCTTGAAAATGTGAATCTCAACGTTAGGCAGAACATGTGGTTTCTTCATGATGGTGCTCCACCACATTTTTCACGACCAGTGCGACTACAGATCGTGTTTTTCCCGGACGATGGATAGGCCGTGATGGTCCAGTTGGGTGGCCCCCTCGCTTGCCTGACCTTAATCCATTAGACTTTTATTTGTGGGGTCATATGAAAACAATGGTGTATGTAAACGAAGTTGATACTGAGCAAGAGCTACGACATCGCATAAGCCCTGCCAGTGACGCAATTCGCCTACAGCCTGGTTTGGCCCGTGCATGGATTCGACGAGCTCAAGTCTGTATCGAAAATAACGGAAACAACTTCGAACAGTTGCATTAAATTAGTTTAAATTAAACACGTTAAATAATACACGTTTTTTATTTAAAAAAATATGGATATCTCCAAAACTAAAAATATTTTACTAAATTTTTTTTTCATTATTACTCATTATTACTCATCAGCTATCATTTCCCAAGTTTATGCGCATAGGTTGAAAATCACCCTGTATATGAGTATCAATATAAAATAACAGTATGCACGTTCGGGGATAGGGCAGATATAACAAGGGAAACGACTTAGTCCGGTTAATACATGTACCAGATCCTTATCTAGGTATAGAAACGGATTTATACCATAATAGGCGGAGGGTAGGACAGGGGGTATTGCCAAGGATAAAAATGACCTAAGTAATTAAAGAAATGAGCTTCGAAATCATCCCTTCAATAACTATGACCCAGGTTTTTTATATACTGACCGTGTTTATATGTATATATGTTTCGTCATCCCATGTTTATATTAATTATAATTATTAACTTCAATTTTTTCTTAACCAGTACTTAATAATACTTTAACTTTAATTTAATTCTTTACTTATATTTAATAATTATGCATACAAAAATGCGCGTTTTGCTAATAACTTATTTACATAATCTGCCTTACATCTTTTCCTTTTCCCACCTTTTGTATATTCCTGAACTATACATATCTGTCTTTATATTAAATACAAATGCGCAAAGAGTGGGAGAAAAGGAGAAGCTTGTGCTAAGCTGTGAGTTGAGTGGCAGCAATTCTGACATTGACCGAAGACCGGATATGATCGATAAGTGTCGACACCATTTTACGCGCGTATTTTTCGGTACGTGACCTATTACCCCATCTCCAAAATATCCAGGGTAAGTTACTTTACTTACTAATTTACTCTCTTTTGTTTACGTTTACGAGTCAGCAGGTGAGAGTTTTAGATTAACGGTTACATTCCAATATTTTGATACATGAGTCAGTGAAACCTATGACTTAAGGGTTTTTACTTAATTCCCTCAGAATATTCATATTTCGACGGAGTTAGCCCATATGTATATGCTTACACAGTGTGTGTCAGCCAAATGAAATAAATTAGCTAATAAATAGACGGGAGCGTGTTGGGAAAATCGCTCCGTCACGTCGATTGGTTTTTATGGTTGTGCATTTTTTTTTATCAAACTTTTTATACAGGGAGTATCAGTTAACGGTGGCCGTACCAACTTGCTTAGTTTAAACATAACACCCTGTATGTTAATTAATTTATATATTTACCTATCTTTGACTGTTTTGGAAATATTAAGTAAAATTCAAAAAATAACATTTGGAAAAGAAAATTATTTATTTGCCGAAAATTGTTACCACATATTTAAAAACCTATACATAATACATATCTAAACAATAATGTCAATGTAAGAGATGTTCAAAATGCTCGCCACGAACGCCTTGGCAACACCCTACCCGTAAATAGAAATTTCTTCTAACGTTACTCAACATCTCAGGTGTGATCGATCTAATTGCCAGAGTTATTCGTCTTCGTAAGTCAGCTAAGTCAGCTAAGTGGGTTTAGTTTTGTATACAATAGTTTTGACATATCCCCATAAGAAAAAGTCTAATGGCGTCAGATCGGGAGACCGTGCTGGCCATTCCATCGATCCTTGCCTCTCTATCCACCGATCTGGAAATATTTGGTTGAGGTACTGCCGGACATTTATTTGGTAGTGGGGTGGTGCTCCATCTTGTTGAACCCATATCATATTCGCTGGAACTTGTGGGCTTCCTGGATCAGGATACAAGTTGGCCAACATTGGCACTACATTATTTTGAAGCAATTCTAAATAATTATCGCCATTCAAATTGCCCTCAATAAAAAAGGGACCTATGATCTGATCTTCAATAATTCCTGCCCACACGTTACCCTTTTCAGGGTATTGAGTATTGTCTTCTCTCGTCCAGCGAGGATTTTCCCTGGAAAAATAGCGGCATTTTAAATAATTTTGACGATTGGCATGACCGTGAAGAGTAAAGGTGCACTCATCAGAAAACATAACATGTTCTAATTGGATCACATTGCTGTCTAACATTGCCATCATTTGTTCATAAAAATACATTCTCCTGTCAAAATCGTCTTCCGTGAACTCCTGGGTAAGTATAATTTTATAGGGATGCATTTTGTTTTCTTTTAACCCTTCATTAGTCGCGTGGATACTTGTAACGCTAAGAGTCGCGCGGATGACAGTTGTCATCCAGTTATTATTTTTCAAAAAATGATTTACAAACGAAAAGTTAAGTGGAAAAATGTTTTATTTTATAATAATGTTGGATAATATAAACTACTGAATTAACCTGATACACTGATTTTGATTTTAATAGAACTAAAATTAATTCTAAATAAGTAACCAAAAGTACTGTACTAAATATAGGTATTTACTAATTCTCAACACAACTGGTACAAATATTTTTAAGGTGGTCTAGACAGGCCCAATTATTACATTTTTAACACCATTTTCTGCTCATTTTGTTACGTTGCCTCCCACACTGATAGCACCGTCCTCGTGAACCGGTTTTATCAAGTTGTTGCACTGCCTCCTCCTGGATCCCAACAAGTAACTTAGCTCTTCTGCGAAGCTCCCTTGGGAGGGTTTCGATGCTCGCCCTCCATTCTATTTGTGGTTTTATTAGAGCCCAACTTAGCTTTTCTAGAAATTCAGCTCTTTTGGTATTTGTTGTTGAAGCTGCACAATGGTGCCTATAGATACAGAACGAATTTATTACCGCTATGTTCAGAAAATCATAAAACAGTACTATGGGCCATCGTCTTATACTGCGTTGCACGTTATTTTTTTGACACAATTGATCCAAAAGGTCAACCCCAACTTTTGTCATATTATAAAAAGTGACCATTTCTGGCTTTTGTGCTTCGCCTATTGAAGCATCTATGGCTCCATCAAAATGCATTGTAGATAATATTAGAACTGCTTCACCTTTTTTGGGGCAGTAGGATACCAGACTACAATCTTTCTGAAATCCAAAGATTGACGAATTTATTTGTCGGCTTTTGTTTGGTAAAAAGTCTTTGGGTATTTCCCTCTTATTTTGACGCATAGTTCCAACATACCTGAGGTTTACACTTTGTAGCTTTTTTAGTTAAGAAAAGGGTAAAAAACCAGTTATCACCAGTAATGTTCCTATTTGTTTCTCTTTCTGGTTCCACTAAACGAAGGACGAT
Source organism: Anthonomus grandis grandis (assembly GCF_022605725.1). Lineage (NCBI taxonomy): Eukaryota > Metazoa > Arthropoda > Insecta > Coleoptera > Curculionidae > Anthonomus > Anthonomus grandis. Next base: position 4,762,316 of record NC_065567.1, on the reverse strand, counting down.
ATCTTCAGCCACATTGCTAATGCTATATGGCCCATCTGACTGCTTACTAACATATGGTTCTAAGTTTAGCGTGTAAGCTGTTTTCGAGTCGACAAGCGCAAAAACCTTCAAACCATATTTGGCAAGTTTACTTGGAATATATTGTCGAAATGAACATCTTCCTCGAAATGACAATAGCTGCTCGTCGACAGTAAGATATTCACTTGGACAAAAATACTTTAAAATTTTTATTTAACAGTTCCATTATTTTTCGAACTGGTGCTAGTTTATCAAGGGCCTTTCTTTATTCCCTATCCCGAATGTCATCAAACCTTAGACATCTCAAAAGAAATCTAAAACGCCTTTCCGACATAAATAAATAACATGATTCGAGACCGTTGCCTTTTGAATTGTCCCAGAATTTCCTGAAATTTTTTTTAGAACAGCGTAAAGATCCAATAAGGTATAACAAACCGATAAAAGCTCGAGCCTCTAAAGCATCAGTCTCCCTAGCATCTCTTTCGCTTCCAAATTTAGCACGAACTCTCTGGATATAAATATTTGTTGATTCTACAATGGTCCCAATAATGTCCTCGTTCAATTTCTGATTTCAACTCGCGAGCTTCTTTTCTTGGACCTGGCAAGTGCGTTATAATATTGCAAGTCCGTGTTCTAACATTGAGAGGAAAATTACCTTTTCTCTACCTCGTCATTCCATCCTTCGCAAGATATGTATCATTATCCAGCATCCCTTCATCTTCATCTTCCAGACTTTCCTCGTCAGCTCCCTGTTTACTATCTGTATCATGTTCGCTCTCATATACAAAATCATTATCCGATTCGCTTTCGTTTTCTTCCGGTTCAATTTCATCTTCCTCTGTTTCATTATACCATTGCAACCATTTCATGGGATCTTTGCTACGTTCGTCTCTTGATCTTTTTGGTTGTGACATTTTCGAAAATCTAAAAAAAAGCAGATTTTTACAATTTTTACAGTAACAATTGTGCCAGTTAGAAATTACAATGGCCAATTTTTGCGCCAATGCGTGGAACAGAGACGGGAGACTGTAGAAAGCAAGATAGAACTTTGCTCCGCCATCTATCGTATTTGTTTACACATGCGTTCTCTGTCTAATCTCGATCTGTCTGTTTTACACACTGAAACTCAATTGATAGAATCCAACTGGCAAAACGTGTATATAACCCTACATTTTGTCACTGAAAATAATATACATATTTTACATAAAAAAGTATTAATTTCAAAAGAAATTAGATAATGCAAACTGCGATAATAGTAAAAACAAATAATACTTACCAAAATCCACTATTAGTCGCGCGGATGACCAATGTCATCCACTGTCAAATATGTGTGAAAACCCAAGCAACTGTAACGAGGCGACAACAACTAATAACTGATACACGTACCTCTTTCTTTTATAAACTAGATATAATTATAATTATTTTAATAATTAATTACGTCATGTAATGTAAGCAAAATTCTATTTTAGGCTTCCTTTAATTTTAGGCTTCTCTTCTTATTTTTTTTCTGTATGTTTTTCATAATGTTTAAAACTTTTTACTTTTAAAACTTTTCAATTTATTTATTATTTACATTGTTATGCTTTCGTATGTTAAGTTAGCAGTGCGGTTAGATAGAGTAGCCCCAGGCTAGATCTCGACGCATTTTTGGTTAATAACTTTTGTAACTATTATCGTAATATAAAGGCATTTATTATTATTATTATTATTATTATTATTATTATTATTATTATTATTATTATTATTATTATTATTATTATTATTATTATTATTATTATTATTATTATTATTATTATTATTATTATTATTATTATTATTATTATTATTATTATTATTATTATTATTATTACCTAAATCACTTGTAGGAAGGTACATAGAAGCTCGCGTGATAAATCCTAACCAATGAAATGCAGTATTAGACTAATGAGGCGTGGATGACCAGTGTCATCCGCGCGACTAATAAAGGGTTAATATTCTAATAATTGATGAATAGCTAATATCGAGTACTGGGGCTGCTTTCCGAGTAGATGTATGTGGGTGTTCCTTAAACTCAAGCATAACCGCCAATTTGGTATCCTCACTTATTGCATTGGCAGCTGATTTTTTTACCTGCCTAACATGGCCCAGCTCGCGGCTTTTCAATTTTACTAATTGTCCCTTGGGTTAAAGGGGGCAAATTTGGAAATTTTTCGTGAAATAAGCGAGCTACTTCCATTTGCGCCCGTGTATTATCTCCATAGCCAATCATCTGTAGAATTGTTATTTTGTGCATTTCTGTTAAATGAACCATTTTTCTGGCTTGTAGTTAATGAAATTCAAACGACTATAGCACTGACGACTACTTCTGTCATGCAACATGACTCAACATTAAGTCTGGCATTTTAAACCAAAGTAAACAACAATTTTTAGTTTTTTTTATTCTCATATCAATAAAAAGGAATGCTGAAATAGTTTTTGCTTGCTTTGTCATTACCAAGACCTAAATGGGCAATAAGTATTAACTGAGTTGTAGAGAATCTTAAAAAATAAATAATTTTCTTTTGTAAATATTATTTTTTGAATTTTACTTAATATTTCCGAACAGTCAAAGATAGGTATAGTCCTATCTATCTTTGTATAGTATACGTATAGTCCTATACCTATCTTTAACTCGAAAAATTCATCCATTATCCCAAAGATGCTGGTCATACACTTTTATAAAAGGTAAAAAATACGAAATCTACAGCATCACAAATACATTTAATAAAATAACGAAGGTTACATGTTTCGCTCGACTAGAGCATCATCAGACCTAAACAATATTTAAAATTATGTAACCCGAAAAAAGGAGAATTCAACAAAAACTTACCATAACATACACAAAACACCTAATATTTAAGTAAACAAAGACTACAATAAAGTGGCACTATCTATGTACAAAGAACTCAACTAAACAATCAAATCACTTTATACATTTTAGAAATCTAACCATCATTTAAGAGTCTAGAACTACTTGAGGTTATTAAAAACTAGGTGGCCATCAAAATCAAACCTTTCATTAACACAGGACAGATCTGGGCTTTTAAAAGCTTTACTAATCTCCATTGTCTCCAACAAGTCTAGTTTTTTACTTTTGTTGCATTGATGCAGTATTTTTATATTTTGGCTGTCAGGAAAATCATGTTTGGAGTCGAGAAGGTGATTAGCAAAAGCTGATCTGGTCACTGTGATTTCGGTATTTTTAAATTTATTGTATTGGGCCTTGTGTTCACTAATCCTAGTAGAAATCTTCCTACCAGACTGGCCGACGTACACTGCAGGGCACTCTTTACACCTAATCTCATAAACTCCTAGGGAAGACAGCGGGGGTAGTTTATCTTTAGTTTTAATTAGGTCTCTTTTTAAGGTATTATTTGTTTTAAAAGCTGGGGTTATGCCAAAGGGAGAAAAAAGCGGGATAGTTGTGACGAAATTGCTCAAAAATAAGTAAACGACCTAAAAGTTTTGATATAGTTTGTTTGTTGTCTGATAAAATTAAATGATAATTTATATTTGTTCACATACTGAAAATACATTTTATATATAGGTTTAAGAGGGAAAAAGTTACTGACTGCTAGTTGTTTAATGGTAAGGAATTCTTTTTTAAAAGCTTCACGAGAAAGTGGAATGTTAAAAAGTCTGTAAAATAAAGAATGGAAAGCAGCAAATTTATGTGAGGACGGTGATGTTGAATTATATTGTATAATATTATCTGTTGTTGCTTGGTTACGAAATATTTCAAAGGATATCTTATTTCTTTCCCTCTTAAGTAATAAATCTAAGAATGGTAAGGTGTTGTTCTGTTCCCGTTCGATTGTGAACTCAATATTAGAGTGAAGAAAGTTGACATAATTATGGAAATTTGTAAGCTCTACCTCACTTCCATTCCAAATCAAACATATATCATCCACATACCGTTTATAAAAGATGATGTTATTTTTAAAATGACTGCTCATTTTTTTTTTCTAAGTTGCTAAGAAATACTTCACTAAGAAATGGCGATAAACAAGAGCCCATTGCTAGTCCTTCTTTTTGTTTGAAAAAACGGTTGTTAAATTGGAAAAAAAATTTGATCTAACACAGTAGAAAGAAGCAAAAGTAGATTTTCCACCAAAAGTGAATCAAGTTTCCCCCTGAGAAGATCTTTGACTAAGACCAGACAATCAGCGGGTGGAATGCTTAAAAATAAGTTTTTCACATCTAGCGATATAAGCTGGGCTGTATCTGGAACGTGAACATTCTGAATGCTTTTGGCAAAATTCACTGAATTTGTTACAGAATATGGCGCTTTGAAGTTTGAGACATTTCTAAGAACGTTGTTAAGCCAAGATGATAACTGGTAACAAGGGGAGTCAACAAAGGAAACCACAGGTCTAATTGGCATGCTAGTTTTATGGACTTTTGGCAACCCATATAATAGAGGTGTTTTAGGGTTCATGGGATATAGTTTTTGTTTTGTGGAATTAAAATATTCTAAGGTTACCAAGGTCATGTCTAAGACTTTTTTTAATTTATTAAAGAATGGACCTGTCGGATCTGTGTCGACCTTTTCAAAGTCTTCTGTGTTTAGAAAATCCATTACTTTATTTATGTAATCATCTCTTTTTAAGGCAAGTAAGCATGATCCCTTATCGGCTTTTGTGAAAACTATATCGTTGTCCCTCATTTTCTTTTTTATAGATCTTAATATTTTGGCACTATCTATGTTCTTTGTACATAGATAGTGCCACTTTATTGTAGTCTTTGTTTACTTAAATATTAGGTGTTTTGTGTATGTTATGGTAAGTTTTTGTTGAATTCTCCTTTTTTCGGGTTACATAATTTTAAATATTGTTTAGGTCTGATGATGCTCTAGTCGAGCGAAATATGTAACCTTCGTTATTTTATTAAATGTATTTGTGATGCTGTAGATTTCGTGTTTTTTACCTTTTATAAAAGTGTATGACCAGCATCTTTGGGATAATGGATGAATTTTTCGAGTTAAATAATGCTAATCAAGCTTCACTCATCCGCCTCTACCAGAAAAACCTTATCTCAAGGAAGAATTACCTACTGAAGATATGGTTTATTCAACAATGCTTACTTTTTCACCTTACGCCAAATTTCGTTTCTTTGCAAAACATGGACTCATGCAGGTAGAAAAGCCTTAGACCTGGCTAGAAAGTCATGGTTGAAAGAAGAAATCAAAGACCACTACTCTCACGAGATGTGTGTCAATGTAAAATTAAAGTTTTTATTTTTCAAACTTAACAACGTATTACATCATGCGGAATTTATTTATTTAGATTGAAAATTCAGAGATGAAGTATCAACTTTCGGCTCTACTACTTTTAATACATTACACAAGAAACTTAGTAACCTTAAAAACAAATATATAACTTCACTTAGACTCAATGATTTCCACGAATATCGCAAAAGTAATTTTAGTCATGTTTTTCACGATAGATTTATGAACCTTAGTGATGTTTCTTTTTCTGAAGTCGAATTAAAATTTCTTAACAACAATTTAAAATTTAATCTTCCTACCAGAACCGACCGATGTGTTAGGGAAACATTGGCTGTAGAGGCTGAAAATGCTCTACAGTCAACGGATACATCAAATAAGAACATTTTAAGAGCAAGAATAATATCCTTTTTAAATCAAAATTGTTTCCTTAACAATAAACAGAGAATAAATCAAAACAACAATAAAATATTAAGATCTATAAAAAAGAAAATGAGGGACAACGATATAGTTTTCACAAAAGCCGATAAGGGATCATGCTTACTTGCCTTAAAAAGAGATGATTACATAAATAAAGTAATGGATTTTCTAAACTTAGAAGACTTTGAAAAGGTCGACAGAGATCCGACAGGTCCATTCTTTAATAATTTTAAAAAAGTCTTAGACATGACCTTGGTAACTTTAGAATATTTTAATTCCACAAAACAAAAACTATATCCCATGAACCCTAAAAAACCTCTATTATATGGGTTGCCAAAAGTCCATAAAACTAGCATGCCAATTAGACCTGTGGTTTCCTTTATTGACTCCCCTTGTTACCAGTTATCATCTTGGCTTAACAACGTTCTTAGAAATGTCTCAAACTTCAAAGCGCCATATTCTGTAACAAATTCAGTGAATTTTGCCAAAAGCATTCAGAATGTTCACGTTCCAGATACAGCCCAGCTTATATCGCTAGACGTGAAAAACTTATTTCCAAGCATTCCACCCGCTGATTGTCTGGTCTTAGTCAAAGATCTTCTCAGGGGGAAACTTGATTCACTTTTGGTGGAAAATCTACTTTTGCTTCTTTCTACTGTGTTAGATCAAATTTTTTTCCAATTAAACAACCGTTTTTTCAAACAAAAAGAAGGACTAGCAATGGGCTCTTGTTTATCGCCATTTCTTAGTGAAGTATTTCTTAGCAACTTAGAAACAAAAATAATGAGCAGTCATTTTAAAAATAACATCATCTTTTATAAACGGTAAAAGTGAGGTAGAGCTTACAAATTTCCATAATTATGTCAACTCTCTTCACTCTAATATTGAGTTCACAATCGAACGGGAACAGAACAACACCTTACCATTCTTAGATTTATTACTTAAGAGGGAAAGAAATAAGATATCCTTTGAAATATTTCGTAAACAAGCAACAACAGATAATATTATACAATATAATTCAACATCACCGTCCTCACATAAATTTGCTGCTTTCCATTCTTTATTTTACAGACTTTTTAACATCCCACTTTCTCGTGAAGCTTTTAAAAAAGAATTCCTTACCATTAAACAACTAGCAGTCAGTAACTTTTTCCCTCTTAAACCTATATATAAAATGTATTTTCAGTATGTGAACAAATATAAATTATCATTTAATTTTATCAGACAACAAACAAACTATATCAAAACTTTTAGGTCGTTTACTTATTTTGAAGCAATTTCGTCACAACTATCCCGCTTTTTTTCTCCCTTTGGCATAACCCCAGCTTTTAAAACAAATAATACCTTAAAAAGACACCTAATTAAAACTAAAGATAAACTACCCCCGCTGTCTTCCCCAGGAGTTTATGAGATTAGGTGTAAAGAGTGCCCTGCAGTGTACGTCGGCCAGTCTGGTAGGAAGATTTCTACTAGGATTAGTGAACACAAGGCCCAATACAATAAATTTAAAAATACCGAAATCATAGTGACCAGATCAGCTTTTGCTAATCACCTTCTTGACTCCAAACATGATTTTCCTGACAGCCAAAATATAAAAATACTGCATCAATGCAACAAAAGTAAAAAACTAGACTTGTTGGAGACAATGGAGATTAGTAAAGCTTTTAAAAGCCCAGATCTGTCCTGTGTTAATGAAAGGTTTGATTTTGATGGCCACCTAGTTTTTAATAACCTCAAGTAGTTCTAGACTCTTAAATGATGGTTAGATTTCTAAAATGTATAAAGTGATTTGATTGTTTAGTTGAGTTCTTTGTACATAGATAGTGCCACTTTATTGTAGTCTTTGTTTACTTAAATATTAGGTGTTTTGTGTATGTTATGGTAAGTTTTTGTTGAATTCTCCTTTTTTCGGGTTACATAATTTTAAATATTGTTTAGGTCTGATGATGCTCTAGTCGAGCGAAACATGTAACCTTCGTTATTTTATTAAATGTATTTGTGATGCTGTAGATTTCGTGTTTTTTACCTTTTATAAAAGTCTATACCTATCTTTGACTATTTTGATTGTATACAAAATATGTCTAAAATGATCTGAGGAATCTAAAAATTAATTAACATACAATTAAACTAAGCAAGTTGGTATTGACCACCATTATCTGATACACCTTGTATAAAAAGTTTTTATGGAAAAAGATGCACGAGTATAAAAACCAATCGACGTGTTCGAGCATTTCTTCCAACACACTCCCATGTATTTATTAGCTAATTTATTCCATTTGGCTGACACACACTGTATAAATATAACAAGGTCAAGTACTAAAGAAAACCAAGATGCTTTTGAACACCCTATATGCTCTAGTAGAAATTAGATGGCCTCACTTTATTTATAAGATCAGATGCCACAACAGCAAAATGCTTGTCACTCTATTACGAGATAAGTCAATCGCTTTCACATTGCTTAAAATTTCGCCTCATACATCATTATGTAAATATTATGAAACCACGAAATAAAAAAAACTAAAATCTACGGCACTTTACATAGGAAGTTAATTTTTTTTTATATTTACATTAGGATATAATAATTAACGTTAAAATCATTTACTTCCATATAACACACAATCAGAATCAGATATATATTTTTTTTTTCAGTTTTTAAACATGTGAGTAGATCAATCATACATAAACTGGCGCGTCCATCTCTTTCATCTAGCACTTTATTTTAATTTGCGTTAAAAAAATTAGACATTAGAATACTATTTCTATAGGCAAGTTTCTGACAATTCAAGTTAAATCATGTTCAACTAAAACCACTGAATTTAATCGTGAATTTAGTCCCAAGAATTTTTTATTACTGAAACGATAAACCTTAAACTCGCAATAATGGGAATGAAATAATTTAGCTAAAAATATACCAACATATATCCTCTTTCAAACGGGTCCAAAAGCGATATAGAAGCTAGATAATCACATAATACGTATTTTCGGGCAAACTTTCAATAAATCAAAAATAAAGTGGTCATCCACTTTATCGGCGCAAATCGAAATAAAATAAGGAAAAATATGAATGTAATTGCCATAATTAATGCTTTTCCATTAAATGAGGAACTTCGTTTATTAGCCGTTAGATTTTAATTTCGTATACTGCAAAGATCGATATTTAATACTCTGATACTGGATTAAAAGCTAGCGGAAAAAATGAGTCTAGCGGTTCAAAAGTCTAACGGACGCTGAGGTCCATACAATTATTTTTTATTTTTTATATTAAAAAATAATTGAATTGAATGTCAAATTAATTATTTATTATTAGCAGATCTTTTGAGTCTTATAGATAATAATATATATATTCCTTAGTAAATGTGCATAAATAGAATCGGCAGATTCGTTAAAACAATTTATGATTTAAAGTTAAAAAGTGAGTTTAACCATGTAATAAAGTAAATAATGAAAAAGGCTGACTTTTAAGGTTGTAAACACGGCCAAGTTATTTTAATAAAAATAAGTTTTCACGAAAATATATATTTAATAAGGAACTAGCTATATTTAACCGTGAATAATGAAGAGATAAATATAATGATATGCTCAAAATTATTACCCACCTGGTTTAAACAAATGGTATGCAGTTTGAATAGAAATGAGCCTGTCGGATTAAGGGATAGAAGCGATTTAATATGATAATCTATGACATTCTATTCAATGCCATTATTATAATCGAAAGAGTCCTTTCTATGTTACCGGGCATATATTAAGATTCAGGACGCTTTTGGGCCACTATATGAACACTACCAAAATTCCTCGTTAAATTCCCATTATACGGTGTAGAATAAGTGTGTATAAAGGTGTAGAATTTATTATAATGTTATAAAATTTACATTATTATGAGAAAGAACCAAATAATCCGATTTTGAAAAATGTGTGTTATCAGTTTTATGCGCCGCATAGAGTAGTAAGTATGCAGAGTGACCAATTGAAAACGTATCGTAAGGCACTACAACATCAAATAACACTTAATTTACTTAATACACAACCTTTAATAGACGCTGATTTATGAGACTTGGACTTTTTTTTCCCTCCTTTGGTCATCAAATAACACGTCAACTTTGCTTCTAAGAGGTACAATTTTTATATAAAAAATTAACAAGTCCTTTAACTCTCTATAGGAGTTATCATCCTCCAATCTTTGAATAGGAATTAGGGTCAAATGATTTATCGATAAAAACTACGTTTAATTCTTCTATTTATTTTTGCGTAGTTTCTGAAAATCGATTCACTCTTTTAGAAAATGGATCTTTGACATATCAATAGTATGTTTGACGAAATGAGCATAAATTGATTTAATTTTACTTCAGAACTTACTTAATTTTACTTCAGAGTTCTGATTGAGGTGGATTAGGGTGCCCGCAATGGAATTGCCTATTGCCAAAGATCTAATCTCCTAAGGCAGCTTGAGCACCTGTAGCAAGCAGCAAGCTTACATGGAGTAAACACGTCACCGAGGCAGTCCTCAAAGGAATTACCATTTTGTAGCAACTTTAAAAGGTAGTTGATAGCGGGGGATTAAGCCCAATATCCGACCCTGGCTATATACTGCGGTGATCAAACCTATAGTAACTTACGGCGCGATCGCCTAGTGGGTGGCGACAAACAAGGCCCTACAAGGTTCAAAAACTTGGCAGACTGGCCGGTGTCGACATTATAGGGCGATAAACACCATACCAGGTGCAGAGCTGAACATCTGGGATTGCTCCCACTGTGGATTCAGAAGGAGGCGCTAGCATCATGCGTACTGTAAGGATAAAGGATAGCGTCGTATAACAGCATCAACCCGGGGTAGCGGAAAGTACATCCATCACTAAACTGGTGGAAAAAGATAGGAGAAAGAAAATGCCACTTGTACTGCCCCAATGCAAGCCAGAGGACACTATATGGATAAAATATTTATTAAGGTCGAGATAGCCAGAGAAAAATGGCCTAAAACAAAGGTTCCATTTTGAAAGTATTTGCAAGTAGGGTACACAGACAGCTCAAGAATGATCTACACAGGGCTTTCAGGACCTGATGTATCGAGTGTATTGTAGCAGCAGCGATCCAGGACAAGCTTTTTCGGAACACCAAAAGGCCATCCAAGCGCCCAGGACCACCTCCAAACTGGTTAAAAAGTAAAAGGATGTTCGGATGACGTGTTCAGCGCACGTTGAGTAGGAAGAAGACAGTGCGACTGTGTTGAGTTCCGGAACAACTTAGATTTGCTTCAGGAAAATTTTTCCGAAAAGTAAGTTTTTCGCGGAGGTAGGGAAGAGTGGACGACGCTAGCAGTCTATGCACAAAAATCACAAATTACAAAGAGAATAGATTTTCCACGCACAGCCAATCAAGTTCACATAGCCTTGCAGAGACTTTATCATAATTTCTTAGTCCATAAATAAATCTGCAGCATTGATTTTGCAGCTTTTGCAAACGGTACGCTGTGATTTTGTCTAAACATGGAAAATAAACAATATTACAGTAATTCATAATAGGTTAACTGTTTAACTTATTCATAACTGAAGACTTTAAAGAATAGTATGACTTTTTAATGACATTAAAAACGTGTAACTTAAAGCGCAATTTATTATACAAAAGCAATCCAAGATTTTTTCCACATTTACCCATACATACAAGCTAATTAACTTAAAAAGCTTTAAACCGTCCAATGCAAATCTTTTTTTGTTAAAAGGAGTAAAGCACATAACATAACACTTTGAAGGATTGAGTTTTAAATTACTTTGAGAGGATAAGAAGGAAATTCTAGAAAGATCGTCGTTTATTTTATTTGATGCCTCTTATACAGATTCAGCTTTAAAAGAATGATAAATTTGCGTATCATCTGCAAAGCCCTGGATCTGGCAGTATTTTACAACTTTAAACAAATCAGAAACATACATCAAAAATAAGAGAGGTCCCAAAACAGATCCCTGAGTTACTTCAGACGTTATATATTTGGTATTTGAAAAAGTCTGATCTTCCAAGACCACCATTTGCCTTTTGTTTGATAAGTAGGATCTAAAAAACATTTGAGAAACATTATCAAAGCCATAATAAGCCAATTTTGCTAAAAGCAAATGGTGATCCAAAGTGTCAAATGCTTTGAAAAAGTCAAGCATTATAAGTGCTGTGGAATCACCTTTATCCATTGCAGAAATTATCTCTTGAAAAACGTTTAGTAAGACAGATGTCGCGCTATGTTGTTTTCTAAACCCAGATTGCTCATGCGGAATAATATTATTGGAGGTGAAAAGTAATAAATTTGCGGCTGTATAAACTTGTCCAAAACTTTAGCGATGACTGGGATAATTGAAATTGGTCTAAGGTCGCAGAAATTAGTTGGATTATTAATTTTAGCCAAAGGTGTCAAGAGATAAATTTTCCACATACCAAGGAAATACCCAGTTTCTAGGCAACAGTTTATAATATGCGTAATATGTGGAGATAGCTTTGGAATACAGTGTTGCAACATTGACGCTAATATTGAATCACAACCGTGTGCATTTGATTTTAGGTTTAAGACTATTTTAGAAATTTTTCCTGAACTTTGGCTAATCGAAATGAAAAATTTAGATCATGCTGAAACTGCTTTTTATGAAAATTAGCAACTTCTTGTGGGCAACTATCTAGTGGGCTATAAATTGAAGCAAAATAGTCATCAATTTTGTTTGGATCTCGGAGATTTAAAGGAATAGAACGATCAAAGACATTTTTTAGATTTAGATTATTAATAGCTCTCCATAACTGTTTACTATCTCTGATGTTCTGATGAAATTGCAAATAATTTCTTTTTTTCTCGCCTAATCATTCCCACCACAAGATTACGCATCAGTCTATAATATGGCCAATCCGCCAAATTTTTAGACTTTTTAAAACTTGACAATGCCTTACTTTTTTCTTTTATAAAAAGCTGGACATCCACGGGGTATAAGGCTTAGAAATTTTTGATGTTGTAAAGGGCGCATGTCTATCAAATAATGAGCAAATATTACTAGTAAGATGACTGAATTTTTTCGTCTAGATTATTGACATGGTACACATTATCCCACACTTTTTATTCAGGTCCTTATAAAAATCAATTTTATTAAAATGTTTAAAATTACGATATAGTTTCGTTTTTATCTCCCTACTCTGTGCCGCAATATCGATAGTACAAAATATAGCTTGATGGTCACTAATTAAATCAGAGTTAAATACTTAACATTTGAAGGTTTAATAAAATAGATAATATCAATTAGTGTTTGAGCAATACTAGCAATACGAGTAGGCTCATTTATTAACTGAGTAAAATCATAAGTTGTAAGACAATCAAGTAAAATATTATTTGTTAAATGATTAAAATTAACATCACCCAAGATAATAATATTCTCATACTGTAGACATGCATGTGAAAATATATCATCAAAACATTCAACTCTCAAGGTCTGTAGACTGTTTTAACAAGAAAAATTGTTTTGCCTATATTATATATATATATATTTGACCTCATTTTCATCCAAAAATTTAAAGATGACAACCCGTCTTTAAGATTTTTGAAGATTTTGTTATATTGTTTGCATCAAAACTTGTCACTCTTAGAAAAAACTTCGTGTGTTTTTGGAACTTGGTAAAAAATTCTTTGTTGCCCTGTTATGCCTTCTCGAAGAGCCAGTCTGTTTATGGTAATGAAAACCCCAAAGTTTGTGCTTTTATGACTATTCCTCTATAATTCCAGGGTGCGGTTTTTAAAATGTTACAATGCGATATGTCAAAAGGAACTGGAAGTTTTTTTTTACGTTTTGATAACTTTATAAATATACACAGGGACAGATTTTATGACATTTCTGATATTGTTGTTTTACCCTCCTGGAAGCAGGGGAGAGTCACTTTAATATTTTAAATAAAATAATGTATTTTATATTTTAAGAATCGAATCTACGTGAAAGGCGAAGTCTGTTTGCAGTAAGAAATTTATATAATATAATATATTTATTAATATTAAATGTTTTTTTTTATTTTCAAGTATAAAATACATAAAGTAATTATAAACAAAATAAAAAACTATATATGCAAATAAAAGTCTTACAAATTCAGATTTCTACAGTTTAGATTCTGGTCGTTAACTATACTCTAATAACATTGTGACCCAAAAAAAAGGAATATTTTATTAAAGGAAAATTGAAATTATGTTTTCGAGTAATATTAAAAAGTAAGGACCTAAGTACTAACATGCATGTACTAAACCTATACAATCTATTAGTAAAAATATTTTTCAAACAAAACATGCCACGCACACATACCAGGAGCAAAATAAAATACATACATAAATATAAATACACCCTAATTAAATATTCTATAATAATATCCTTTGAATTAATATCTAATTTTTTTGCAAAGGTTTTTTAACGTCTTGGTGTAGACGTACCTCTGTAGATATATTATTTTAAGAGCAAAATACACTTTCTTAAGAATATCAGATACGCGACTCCGAAACGCAGCTCACTGTCAATGGACAGACCCAAACTTTTGCATTTATCCACAACAGGAAATTTACCATCCGCTATTTTAATATTTATATTATATTTTAAATTTCTCACATTATTTTTTCCGAAAAACATGATACTTCACTTAAATGGATTCAACGTTAAAAGTTCAAAAGAACTCTGTGTTTCGGGCCTGTTTATAATATATGTTTAATTACTTAAATCAAGGTTATTTCGATCTTAATTATTTATCAAGTTACCAAGGCCAGACTGTAAAGAAATAGGGACGCTGCTTCAGTCACACTGAAATAAGGTGATCCTTCTGTTTTCGACGCACACCCTTAGTGATTATGTAATGAGCGAAATAAAATAGAAACAAAATAAGAAGAGACACAATTTAACGTAAAAGGAAAAAGAATGACTCGACTTACCCAAGTAATAAATGAAGTAAAGGATGTTGATATAAGGAACACCCCAATCAGCTTTCATTAAATCGACAAAGACGTGATGCACTGCGGTATTATCTCGCATGAGATGGTACCTAAATCTAATTTTTTTGTTGATTCAATATTTGCCGTAGTACTACTGCTTTCCGGTATCGCACACCTGTTCCGTATTTTGGCGGATGACCTCGGTCAAATAGCTTACTCCTCTCGCCCCGAGGGGTCCATAAGGTAAAGTAGAATAAAAGAGCAAGGCTTTATGGAAGGAACATTGGAGTAAGAGAGTAAGGAAATGTAAGATAGGTCGAGTTTAAATATTAACAATTTACCAAGAAACGCGTGTGTTATACCGGGTGAACTTTTATATGCAAAATCAATGTAAATAAACCAAAATAAACAAAGTATTACCGAACTAATTATTAAATATCTTAAACTTTAAAGAAAACTTATGTTAACTAAAAATAAGCAAAATTAGCAAAAAGTAATAAAAGAAGAGAGAACAAAACACTCTGCAATTGCTTAGGTAAGAAAGAAAATACAACTGGCTGCATATATACAGTGCATCGCAAAAGTTATGTCCAAATTCATTTAAAATTCAGGGGTGTGTTTGAAAAAAAAAACGCTCGGACCCTTCGATTTTTATTTCAAGTTGCGCATTTTTGTACCTGAAGTTTGTATATACAGGGTTGCTTAAAAATAAATTACGACCATCAACTTCATTTTTTGAAATGAAAGCACCTTTTTTTTATTTCATCTTTGAATTTCGCGTGGAATTCTACGTATGTTTCATGCATCATGTTCCTATACCTGAAGTCAACAGTAATCGAAAAAAAGACGATTCATGTAACAAATAAAAAAAGAACAAAAATTAAGTTAAATGTTCAAAATGGTTGCCATTCACGGCTTGACAATATCCAAGGCGATCAATAAAGTCTCGTTGCACATTTTCAATCATTTCCGGAGTTATGGCACTCACTTCTCTGCGAATTCTCTCTTTCAAGTCGTCTATATTATTTGGCCTATTAACAAATACCTTCGACTTGAGGTATCCCCACAAAAAAAAGTCCATTGGTGTTAGGTCAGGCGACCTAGCAGGCCATTCGATGGGTCCTCTCCTTTCTATCCACCGATTGGGAAAGGTTTCATCCAAAAATGTACGCACAGTGGCAGGCATAGTGCGGAGGAGCGCCATCTTGCTGGAAAATTAGTTCTTCGTCAGGATAGTCTGGGTCCAATGGATTTGGAAATAAAGCTAGTAATTAAGTACACTTGTCCCGTTAAAGTCTGTTCAAAGAAAAAGGGACCTATTACTCTTCCGCGCACTATTCCACACCACATATTTAGTTTTTGAGGGTACTGGGTGTTTACCTCCATCATCCAATGCAGATTTTCTGTTGCCCAATATCGACGATTTTGTCTGTTCACACTAGATTCAAACAGAATCGGAAAAAATAATATTTGTTACTAAATTATTATTTAGATTGCATGTTTTGTAAGCAAAACTCATTTCGCCTATCGAAATCGTCATCAAATAACTCTTACACAGGAATAACTTTGTAGGGGTGATATTTGTGCTTTTTAACTATTCGCTGAACTATAGATTTTGCCATGTGTAAATTTGCCCCAATCTGCGACAGAGGAGTACATGGATTTTCTTCCAAAGAAAGCAAAACGTCAAGTTGTTCATTTTCATCTCGAGCAAGACGACCAGATTTCGGCAGATCTCTAACATGACCGAATTCTCTAAATTTAGCCTCTATTCTGCTCACCACCTTTTGACATATCGGAGGACGATCACGATGGTTTTCATTGAGTAATTGAGCAGCTTCTCTTTGAGTACGTGTTCTCACATCACCAAACCCAACCATGCACAGAATTTCTATTTTTTCTCGTTTTCGTTTCCGATAAGATGACTCATAAGGTGAACAATAATAATGTTTGGTCGTCTTTTTTTCGATAGCTATTGACTTTAGGTATAGGACATGGTGCATGAAACATACGTCGAATTCCACGCGAAATTCAAAAATGAAATAAAAAAAGGTGCTCTCATTTGAAAAAGTTAAGTTGATGGTCGTAATTTATTTTTGAGCAATCCTTTATATACAAACTTTACGTACAAAAATGCGCAACTTGAAATAAAAATCGACGGGTCCGAGCGTTTTTTTTTCGAACACACCCCTGAATTTTAAATGAATTTAGATATAACTTTTGGGATGCACTATATAATACGAGCAATGCTTTAATTTAAGATGCAATCTTAATGTGTACATGATGAAAAAGAATTTTTTGAATTGTATGTATTCAATATACTACCCAGAGACACCTCATTTTGGATTAAAGGATCAGATATTATAGTATTTATTCTAACGCGCTGTGTTCGATTACTTAAGTAGGAGTAAATGAAAATGGCATAGTAAGAAAACCCGATTAACTGAAAAATTTACTTTAAAATTTGATGACTCGCAAAATCAAAAGCCTTCGAGTAATCTTACAAGACTAATGCCGTAATTTTATTGTTATCACACGCTTAATATGTCATCTATTACATCAGACAGTGCAGAGGCACAACTAGAATTCTTTCTAAACCCTGATTGTTTGAGTGGTAAAATATAATTTTCAGTACGTTATTTGCGTATTTTAAGTCAAGAAAACGATTGTCCCCTTTAGGTAACGGCACCACAAATGGTTCCTTCTAACTTTTAGGGAAGTAGTTTTCAATTATACAGTCATTAAATATGCAGAATATAAGGAATTAAATAAAGTAAACACAGATTAACTAAAGTTATATTAAGATTATCCACTCCAAAAGCCGTTCATCTAATATTTAGTAGAATTTTGCAAATATCGCTATATTTAACAATAATGAAAGAAAATTTATTTAATATTTGTAGAGGATTATAATTATAAAAACTTACTATTTCTTCCGAATTGACTTTATTAGAAATATTATTGTTTAAGGCTTCCGGTATTTATTTTTGCTTAGAAGGTAAAAATGTATTTAATTAGTTCCATTTCTCGTTATGTACAGTTTTTAAATTTATTCCTGTAAAAGGCTTTTTTTCTGCTCGAATTGCTGCAAAAGTATAGTTTCTGAGTTGCTTATAATAATCTAATTTAGATGTTTGTTTGGATATTTTAAACTGTTTAAGGGCTTTATCTCTTAATTTCTATAAAAGTTTTATATTCTCGGTTATGAATTTCTAACTTTTCGCAAATTGCTGTTTTAACAGCATCGCTCTACTATTTGAGTATATATGACTGCATATAAGGATGTAACTATAATAAAACAAATTCTCACTACATAATTTTTAATTATTTTTCCTTTATTGTGCTAAGAAGTAGTTTGAAATGACCGCATTCAACTCTCAAACACTTTCTTGAAATGAGTTTGGTACCCGCTGTAACATTGTTAGTGTCACTAATAAGCAAGCATGTATTTTGTTTTTCGAGTCCTCTGAAGTATATATCAGTCATTCCTTCATAAATCCCTTTAAAGCATCAAAGAAAGTCAAATCTGACGAACGAGAAGGCCAGTTGACGACCTCGTCCTATCCACCTGTTTTCATATATTTCATTTAAAAAATTAAATTATTACGCCATGTATAACATAATGGGGTGAAGGTCCATCCTGCTAAAATCATATGCGAGGATTTATATTCTGGTTTAGTATTGGAAATAACTGATTTCTTAATCAATGTACTCCTGTCCCATTAAATAACCTTAAAAATGGGAGTGAACAATTATATCTTCGAAAATGTCACACCGTGCGGTAATAGACCAGGGATGTCAATTTGGTACATTTCTCATCCAGTGAGGATTATTAGCCGCCCGGTAATACATATTGTGTCTGTGCATCTTTTTAAACAGAGTAACCGAAACAAATAACAAAAACTGAATATGGCCTGATTAACATTAACCTTTAAATCTTGCCGCCCACAATTACTAAAAGAAGCAGAAAAAAATTACTTTTCTCAAAAAATGATAATTTAAAAGCAAGTCATATCCGTAAAGCTCATGATGAAGTATAATGTGGTAAATGTGAAACTTGTACCTGTTCATAATTGCTATATTTGATGTTTGACTAATTCCAGCATCTAAAGCAAGCCGTCTGGTACCTATTTGAGAATTAATAGCTACCGCTCCTAAAACATCTGATCTTACACACTAATAACTTTCTTACTTTAGTTTGTTTGAGTTTTATTATCCAATATCGTGGTTTGGTCTTGAACTACCAGTTATACGACTTCTCTTCTCTTACAATTTTTTGACGATATTTTAAGGTTTTGGAATATTCTGAAACCTCTCTGCCCAAACAACTGCAGCTTCCCTATGGTTTTTTCTGCACTCCTTCAAAATTACCGACATCATCAGCTTCTACATTTAAATTCGCTTACCTGCTTGTAACACGTTTTTATTAGCTCGGGTTGTATGTATGTTATATGGTCTTATATTACGTCATCCACGTGTAGTCGTATATTTCAACATTAAGGTTGCAACCTAAACATTCCTAAAATTTCCTGAGATCTAGACCAGCATAAAACCGATGGCGTGATTTCAACATCGTAGGAATCGCTGAATTTACAAACCATTTTACTATAAATAATGACTTTTGTTATTGTTAACAATTGGCGAGGTCGGTAGGATCCGTATAACGTTGGCAGAACAGGAAAAACCCACTAACTGTTGACGGCGGATTCTAATCCCTTGAGGGAAAAGACTTCTTTAAAACTCCCAGATAGCAAATAAGGCGTCCTCACTCATCGGCGAAAACAGGGGAACATGTAAGAAACCTGTATTTAATCTGACTGGTAGACAACACAAGACAACTTTATGCATCTGGCTTTAATACAAGTGATCGAATCATCTCGTTTATTTTATTGTTGTAGTAATTGATTTGGTGATAACTTTTTGATTAATTAACATTAATTAACATGCCTAAGGAAACCCGCGCGGGAAATTCAAAAGCAAAAGAAGTGGTGGTAGAAGTAGAACCCTACAAACTCTTTGAGATATTTTCACTTATCACCGAGTATGAGGGAGATCAAATTTCTTTAAATACCTTCATTAATTTGTGCGATTGTGCTTACAACATGGCTATAGGTGATCCAAAACCTTGCTTACACTATTTATAAAAAGCAAGTTAAGAGGCAGAGCTGCCCAGCTAATTAATTCAAAAAATCCACAGTCGTATACAGACATAAAACAACTTTTAAACCTTTATTTTGGAGATTCTAGGGACTTGTATTCTCTTACCCAAGACCTTCAAAGGCTCAGACCACTTTCTAACGAATCCCCACTAACATCATTCGATTAGAAGTATTAAATTCCAAGTAGTTTGATCGATAGTATGACATTAAACACTCTCTCGTTGGCTTAGAACCTCGATTAGCTCAAATAATTCGTGCCGGAAATCCTCAAGATCTCTTAGATGCCCAAGCGAGAATTCGAAGAGAGCTCCAACTCTTTTATTTCGAAACCAAGAAAACTCAAAACTTAAAACCAACCAGAAAACTCTAAATCAATTATCCCAACTAGACCCCAACAGCAACCCATAACGAGACCCTCAGTTCAACCTCCAAAATGTGCAAATTGTTGCCGAATTGGACACTATACAAATGATTGCCGTTCTTCACAACCCCAACAACCTAATTTTTCTTACAATAACAATAATAATAACCCTTATAACAATCAAATTGCTCAGCAGAGACTAAGTTCGTTCCAAAATCAAACTTATCACAATAGACCTCAATCTACCTCCAATCAAAGTCGCTGACATTTTCGTCCTTCAATTATTCAGAAAAACTTAAATTACGGAAACCAACATCGCGCACACCTCATGAATTCTTATTTACAAGATACTAATCAACATTATTATTATTATGTTAATAACCTTGAGTATTGTTATTCTAAACAAGATCAAAATTCCTATGACAATAGCATTGAATATGATGAGAATAATTGTCAAGATATGCCAAAAAACTATGAAAATTTCTAAAAAAAGAAAATTTTTCTCACAGTCCCAAACCAAAAATATCCACCAAACCAAACTACTGTTTCAGAAAACAATCTAACCGAGATCGAGAATGCAATTCAAACACTAAATTTGGACGACATGAACCAAATCTGAATTTTCCAAGACAAAACTTTCTTTGAGCCCACTTCTCACTGTCAATTCAAAAAAATCTTTATTATATTAAAGACGCTTCTAACACTATTAAAAAAAATTTCTAATAGATATCGGACCTCTATCTATTCCCTCATAGATTTAAGAAAAACGTAACGATTCAAGGCATTACAGGAGAAAAATTGCAAATAAACGAATTTACCTTAGTACCGTTTAATGTAAAAGATCTTCATAAAGTTATAATCTAAGATAACCTAGGTAAACTAAGATAAGCTATAACCTAGATATAGAATTCGACGGAATTCTAGGTTTAGATTTTCTGAAGCACCATCAGTGAACCATTGACCTAAACTCTGAACAACTTCATACAAATTTTAAGAAAATCCCTTTACATAAGGCAACCCCCCATATACAGAATGTTAGCCATAAACAGTTAATTAATAAAATCGCAATTTAGAAGCACGTACGGAACAAACTTTTTAATTAAAATGCAATCTCTCTGATAATGATGCTATTTTAATAGCGCAAGAAAAAGAGAAGGTTAGATTCCCTCGTGCTCTCGTTCCTGTTAATTCGAAGGGTGAATTTCTTACCTCTATTATTAACGCCAATGCGATTGAAAAAAACACTAGACTTTTCTGACCCTAATATTGAAGCCCTTGAAGACCCAGAACCAATCTTGAGCCTTAATAAACATGAAAATAGTAAACAAAACATCTTGTCGAACTGTTTAACCCAGTTTATACTTGATAACGGTTGGAGATACTTACCAACCAAAACGTCGTGTTACATTAAATAAATAAGACAATGCAAGTTCGACAAGATGTTTTCACTGTATCATTGTCTACCACCTTCAAAAACATGAAAATAGTACATTAGGGCTTATAGAAAGAAGGCATTTTCTAAAGGAACAACTAAGAACAGAACATCTTAACTCTGAAGAACATGAATCAATAACAAATCTGTGTTAGAGTTCGAAGACATCTTTTATATTGAAGGTGATAATCTTACCTTTACCAATGAGATTAAATATGTTATCGGTACGAATAACGCCAGACCAGTATTTACCAAGTCGTACAGGTACCCTCAAATTCACAAAGATGAGGTAAAGATGCAAATAGAGAAAATGCTAAGCCATTATTCGACCTTCGATCTTACCATGATCATCACCTGTTTGGGTTGTACCGAAAAGATTAGATGCGTCAAGAAAGCAAAAATGGCGGGTCGTAATCGATTACAGAAAATTAAATAAATTGACAAGTATCCTCTTCCAAATATCTCCGACCTTTTAGACCAATTAGGCAAGTGCCAATATTTTTCAACCCTCGACTTGGCTTCTGTTTTCCACCAGATTGAAATTGACCCTAAAGACGTTCCAACAATAGCTTTCTCGGTCGAAAATGGCCATTACAAATTTATTCGTATGCCATTCGGTTTAAAGAATACCCCGTCCAACGTCCAATGGATAACATTTTCCTGGGCATCCAAAATAAAAGATGTTTAGTTTACATGCATGATATTATCATATATTCTCCATAAACATCTTGATCGTCTTAAAGAGGTTTTCAAACGTCTTCGTCAATCTTAAGATCCAGCCCGACAAATGTAAATTTCTTCGTAAGGAAGCTCTTGCACCTCGTAACCAAAGATGATGTCAAGCCTAATCCTTCAAAGCTTGACTGTATTCAAAATCTCCCAGAACCAAAACATTCAAAAGAGATTAAGTCTTTCCTTGGCCTTACCGTCGATTTATACTCAATGTTGCCAAAGTTTCTAAGCCCCTTACAAACTTCTCCAAAAGGACAGTTATTTTCTTTTCGATTCAGAATGTAAAACTTCTTTTAATCAGCTTAAACAAGCCCTAACGTTTGATCCTATCCTAATATACCCCAATTTTGAAGAACTATTCTTGCTCACGGATGCAAGTGAGTTTGCTATTGGAGCAGTGCTCTCTCAAGGCCCAATTGGAAAAGTAGCGTTTGTATCGAGAACATTGTGTAGTACCGAAACAAAGTATTCGACTATCGAAAGGCGGCTACTTGCGATAGTATGGGCCGTTAAACATCTTCGCCCCTATCTTTTTGGTAAAAAATCTACCTTGGTTACTCATCATCGACCCTTAACTTAGCTATTCTCTATAAAAGATTCAGGTAGCCGACTAGCAAAATGGCACTTAAAGCTTGAAGAATATAGCTACCGAATTGAACACAAACCAGGAAAAATAAAAAAAAAATGCAGACGCATTTTGACGCAAAATAAACCATTTTCAAGAATGTGCTAAATTACAATTTAGGACCAGACTTTTTGCGTCCAATGAAATCAATGAGTCTACAGAAGAAGATAAAGAAAATATAAACCCACCTGCGACAGACGATTTTTAGAAAACAGAAGAATATATGGTAACAGAGTACAATAGATTCGTTAATATCTGGTAAGAACTCCAGATTTCGTCTTTAATCCTTGAAATTTTAGACCACTATCATCACGGAAAAACTAACCTACATAGAGAAATTAATGAAACAGTAAGATGGATCAAAGAAAAATACACATGGCCCAATTTAACTAAACACGAGGAACAATTTTTATAAAAATTGTGAAATCTGCAAAAAACCAAAATCTGTCGATGAAACCTCAGCGGACCCTTGGTTATAATAGAGACCCCTAAAACTCCATTTGAACTAATGACAGTTTCGAATTCCCGAAACGCAATCATGCTTTTCCATCATTATTTTCCAAGTTTATTCAAGCTTATCCTTTAATAGACAAAACGGCCAAAACTATAGTGAATACACTTTTAGTGTTCTTTCAACACTACGGTGCCCTTTTAAGAATCCACTGCGACCATTGTCCCGAACTTAATAACACATTATTTAAACATCTTTGTCGACTTTTTAACATCAAATTAACATTTTCCAGCGTGAGTCATCCTCAGTCCAATGGTTCTCTGGAACGATTCCACGCGACACTTTCAGAAATGATTCGTGCAAATATCGCGGACAATCCCGTCGAGTACCCTTTTAGCGTGTTGCCATACACCGTGATCTGCTACAATAATATTATAAACAAGAAGAGAAACATGGGTTTACCCCGAATTGATTTTTGGTTATCCGCCAGCGGACCACCGGACACACTTTACAACCAACAAGAACTAATTTCCAAATATGTAAGAGACTTAAATAATCGCATGGACTATTACTATAAACAAGCTCGAAAAAGAACTGACTTACAAAAGGAAAAAGCAAAAAACCGACACATGATCAACACATTAATAAACGCGTCTACGACTTTAAGGTTGGAAATAAAGTTTCTGTAAAGGAGTCACAAATAAAAACTAAAGCAGAAAACCTTTTTAATGGCCCGTTTGTGATTACAGAAATCTTTTAAAATTCCGCATTGGTCCTAAATCCTAAAACAAATCAACCTACAAAAATTAATTTTGATGGGTTAAAACCATATTCAGAATAAGCATTTTTTTTCAGAATCTGCGGCTTGCTCGCTGTGGCCTTTGCCCACATATGCATAACCCCTGTAAATAATACAACAGGAATTTTTCTTCACGATGAAGAAAATGTTAAAATATCAAATAATAAATGACTCTATTAGCCTGTAAAGATTTATTTCCCATTAAGGAAGCTATATCCAAAAATGTAAAGACTTCCAGAATGATCGCACTTAAAACCGATGTTCAAACTCACATAAGCCTTCCTGATCAAATCTCTGATTCAGTTAATATAAATTATAAAGAAATAATTGCGGAAACTAATACCTTCCGAGAAAAGCGCGGCATTGCAAATGGGATCGGGAAAATCTGGAAAACTCTTACTGGTAAAAAAAACTCTTATGCTTCCGATGGAAAATATTTCAAAGTATTTCGTGTATCGAAAAAATTACTTATGACGAAATGCAGATAAAATCTTTAATAAAGAATCAAATATCTGTAATAACTTCAGTTATAAAAAGCTCCAATTCGACTCTACAAACATTATAAGCAGACGAAGAAACTTAAAACAAAAACGCCAAAAGTATCAAAGAGTCTATTGCTAACCTCTCCGATACTACAGCTTTTTATGCTGCCAAAGTTGGAATTCTTGATTTATGTCAATCCCTTATGGAAGTTTACGCCTTTATTAAAACTTCATTAAATGATATTTTGGATGCTATCACCTTTGCGCGACTTAAAATTTTACAATAGTTTCATCATAACACCGTTCGATCTTATTACCTGTTTAAAACAAATCTCTCAAGCATTAAATAAAAATAATTTACCTTTACCAGTCCCATTCAAAAATAGTTTTCCTTTTTAAAATGCCATTAGTTGAACCAGAATAGTACACACCTTATCATATTTATCCTATAACTGGTTTTCACCATATCATTTATTTATTTATTTTATTTTATTTTATTTTATTTACGCCATTCAACAGAAATACATCCAGTTACTGAAAGGTAAAAAAAATACATTTACAATCAATAACAATAAGGAAATGCTTAAAAAGAAAAACAATGAGAAAAGTAAAGAAAAAAAAAACAAAGTTTTACTAAGAATAGTGTACTTTTTTGATATCATCTCCACAACACAAAAATATATTGCGCGAGATGATGATTTGATGCTTTACGTATCCTTGCAAAGCCTAGAAAGCTGTAAAGGTCTAGGACGAAAATCTGTTTGGATACGCTACCTCATTCAATCAATCGAGATGCCATTTATAAAGCGCAGTTGCTGAAGTAGAACATTCGCCTATTACCCCGGATGTGTCATATAAATGTACTATTGGCTAACGGTTACAATGTTTAAAAAAATTGATCAAAATCCTTGGTTAATTTCACTGATGGATTCGTTGCCAATTACCACGAAGTGCATAGGAAAAGAACCATCTTCCTCCATTGCTATAGTCAGCAGTCTTCTGCAACTTCAACCGTCTTGTACCGCTTTCATTTGCAGTACCAGGGTACAGGTAAAATACATTGTGGAAACATATCAAAATATCTATGAAAACCATCCTGTGCTCATCCCATACAAATGCTGTGAGCATCTACCGACCAAAGACGACATCCCGGATTTCAAAGCCTTTAAACTTAGTAAAATCGACATCGACGATCTTAATATTGCCCAACATAGACTAGATCAATACTCCGAAAAATTAGACCAGATGATTCAACAACTATGATACAATAACCATTTATAAACCGACATCTTTTCTCACAGTTACTTCCATCATCCTATCATCTTTCGTGTAGTCACTTCTGTCTTGATGAGATGCCGATGCAGGAAACAACCGATGCTTGCCATAAATACTAATCCAGGAGATGACTTCCCACCAACTTCGAGACTAGACAATCGAAGAAATAAAAGATTCAGACTAAGTGGCTTACTTTTCAGAAGACGACCTACAATTCATCCAGACGAGTTTCATCAAGCCACAGAACTTACCCCACCCTAAAAGTTGCTGCAAGGCATCAACTTTTTTTAAATGAGGGAGTTGTTATATGGCCTTATATTACGTCATCCACGTGTAGCCGTATATTGCAACATCAAGGTTGCAACCTCAGCAGTCCTAGAATTCCCTAGGAACTAGATCAGCATAAAACCGATGGCGTGATTTCAACATCATGGGAATCGCTGAATTTACAAACCATTTTACTATAAATAATGAGTTTTTGCAATAGTTCTGTATAAGTTCACGTCAATCTATATAAGTATTATTATTTGTCATAATTTTAAGCTTTTATATTGTAATTTTTTTTTTAAGTTATACCCGATTTTTAAGTGATGACATGGGTGTTCATTTGAAAACTTCCCACCACGGATTTATCGAAAACCACTGTTTAAAAAAAAAGATGCCGAAATACGTCAAAAGATTTGTCAAGGGGGACAACTTTCTAACCTAATATTACTTCACCCCCATTCACCCTCTGCCCCCCAGGGTCATCTCCTTAAAAATGTTAAATGGCAAGGGGTATCGAGTAATAGCTTGTTTAAAAGGTCTTTCGAAGTCTTTTATTTTGACGTTTGATTTTTTTAAATCGGTCAATTCGTTTTCGAGAAAATTAGGAGAATCTTTGTTTATCTTAATTTGTTCAGATAGAAAACAAAAACATGAAAATATCAGTTTTTATTTCAATAGGTGTTCAAAATGTTGCCCGTTTTTGGCCAAACAATGATATAGGCGATGTTCAAATTCCTGACGGACATTTTCAAAAACATGTTGTGGGATATCATGGCAGCTGTCGATGATGCGTTGACGAAGTTTATCCAAACTTTCAGGGTGGGGAGTAAACACAATAGATTTCAAATGACCCCGTAGAAAAAAGTCTAACCGCGTTATATCAGGAGATCTAGCAGGCCATTCTATAGGCTTCCTTCGCCCTATTCATTTATCTGGAAACTCGTCGTCTAGCCATTGCCGAACGGGAAGAACATAGTGAGGAGGAGCGCCGCGCCGTCTTGCTGGAAATATATTTCAGCCTCATCAAGTATAGGGTTTCCATCATCATCGATTTGGTTTTCAATGGATTCAGTGATAAGCGGATTGATGGTATTTTCCAACATATCCAAATAAATGTCTCCGTTTAAATTTCCGTTAATAAATAATGACCCAATCACTTTATTTCCTAAAATGCCTGCCCGTCCATACATTAA
The DNA here is from genome assembly GCF_022605725.1 of Anthonomus grandis grandis. Lineage (NCBI taxonomy): Eukaryota > Metazoa > Arthropoda > Insecta > Coleoptera > Curculionidae > Anthonomus > Anthonomus grandis. The sequence goes on along the minus strand of NC_065567.1, from coordinate 4,734,946 downwards.
TTTTTTGAGGTTACTGGGTGTGCCCTTCTACAAATGCATGAGGATTTTCATTGCTCCAATATCTACAGTTATGCCTATTAACAAAACCATTTAGATAAAATGTGCATTCATCGCTGAAGCAGATATTCTTTACATGAATAGTATTATCATTAATGGCTTCAGTCATTTTTTCACGAAACTCAACTTGCCTATCGAAATCGTCTTCGGTTAACTCTTGCAATATTTTCATTTTGAAAGGATGAAATTTACGAAGTTTGGTAACTGTGTGAACACAGAGCCTAATGAAATACCAATAGCAGCAACAATTTTGCGTAATGCAGTATTAGGATTTATTCCAAAATGACCCAAAACTTCTTGAGCGGCTTCATCCAAAATTCGCCGATGATCACGTTTTTTATTTGCAACAAATCCAGTTTCAGTAAACTTAGTAACAAGGTCCAAAACATACCTATGCGAAGTTATCTTCTCCGGATGTCTGGCGTTAAACGTGATGGCAGTTTGCCGAGCACGTTGATTTTGGGCACCATAAATTAGAATAATTTCCACTTTTTCGGCTAGTGTAAACCATTTTGGAAGTAAAATCTTCAATTCAACAAATAAATTTTCACTATTCCGAGACTGTCACAAATCTAACTGACGGCAAAATAAATTCTTTATTTTCCTTGGCAACTATAATAACTAAGCAGGTATAACAATAAATACATTTCGCCCAGGATATCTGTGTTAATAAAAAGAATGTGGAAAAAAAATCAGGTTATTATTTAGTTTTTTCCACGTCTAATCTTCGGAATTGCTGTTTATGTTGGTAGTTTCCGTTTTAAATTATAAATGAATTGTAGATTTGGCAAACCCTAACGGGCAACATTATTGAAATAAAAACTGATATTTTCATGTTTTTGGTTTCTATCTGAACAAATTAAGATAAACAAAGATTTTTCTAATTTTCTCGAAAACGAATCGACCGATTTAAAAAAATCAAACGTCAAAATAAAAGACTTCGAAAGACGTCTTTTTATTTTGGTAGACATAACAACAAGGCGGGTCCATGCGAGACTGATACCCGAGGGTGACTCGACTCAGTCTTACCGCTCGCTCTGTATCTAACGAATCATTTTTAAGATTATTTGTGTGTTGGTTTTATAATAATTATATTATATTAATCGTGCCCCTTGACCTTAAGAAAAACGGCGTGGCAATTGTGGGTTACATGTACAATCATTAAGCTGTGGCTTCGAATTTTATTTTTGTGTATTGTGGGATGCTTTTACTATTATTGAAGGCCTTCTTCGACTTTTCTTTTATTTTCCCGCGAGCAACGCCGCGGGCATTCAGCTAGTTATAATATAAAGCATACAAAATATTTATATTTTAAAATGGAAAACGGAAAATTATTTTAATTTCATCTTTAGTATTATATATTTAAGTTATTAATTTTGTCCTTAGTTTATTTTGTCTAAGTAGTTTTGTTTTATTGTCGGTCCCAGTTTACCTTATTTAGATTATTTTCTGGTACTTATGTAGTTGCTTGCTTTTAGTGTCACAGATTTCTTGAAATATTTGGTCTTCATCTGTAAAATAAGAACATTTCAGTTAGAACACATCACACAGTAACATTTTCCACGCCTTGAAAATATGGGTCTTTTTGTATTAATCATTAATTAAATTTAAACAAAAAATCCTATTTCTGGTGGAGAGTAGAGTATAACTAGTTGACAGACTTTTGTTTTGTTAACAATACGACGTTAATTATTATTCGTGATAGAGGACATGATTGAACAGTTTGAAGAATATATAGAACTGTAAATTTTTTTTTTTATAAACAATTTTTTTAATAACAATCTTCATATCTCAAAATCCAAGCATTTTATTGCCTTTATCGGTACTTTTCTACTTAAAGTCGGTCCGGGAATGCCCCTTTAAATTATGGCATACAAGTAACATCCCACACTATGAATCTTTATACGTAAGTCTTACTATTTTTAAGTAAATTTCTATATCAATTATTATTAATTTTCTACTAAACGTTAGGTCAGAGGTGAATGGATCGTTCTTCTCTCCACTGAAACTTAACAGTGTTTAATGGCTCACATCAATTAGAACTTCAATTAACTTAGAACTTCTCGCATTTCCGCTCTTGGGACACCCTGGCTCTAAACGGTCAAATGGAGTTTCGTGAGATCAGTGTATTTTAAGATGTATTTAATATCATTTAAATTACGTTGCCCTAAGCATATGTACATAAATATATAACCAAGCCAACCAAGATTTAAATGAAAGTTTTATAGTAACATTTCGTAATTTTCACAGATACACTTCAAATCTTGGAAACAATTGAACGACAGTCAACGTGAGTCAGGCGAACGTTGTTATCTGAACGTTGTCAATAAAAAGAGTGTATTCCTAGCATAAGTGGATTTCAGACAGGAGTGTAATATTGATTTCTGGTAGATTATTATTTAGTCTAAACGTTTTTCATAAGCCTTACGTACAGACCGAGAACGACACCGGGGTCTGCAGAATTTAGATTTTTTTTTAAATCATTTTAAATAATAATTTTTGTAAAAAATAAACCTAAAAAGCACCAAAAGTTAACTTAGGTGTTTTATAGAGTAAGCTTAATTGACACTAATTGGTCTAATAATACCAATATAGTACAATTTCCATCATCAATAGCTCAAAAAATATCATCAGTGCATATGCAAGCGCTGTAGTACAACTATATCCAGTTCGAAACCCTGACTGAGTAGGTTGTAAAATAAGATGCCATTTAAATATATATTTAGTATCACTTGAGCATGTTTCAAAACTTTTGGAAATTGTGATAAAAGCAAAATAGTGTTGATAATATTTACAAGATGAGGAGATATACTGGGTGGTACGTCGCCGAGCGGAACATAGGAAATCCCATGTAAATTTTAAGGGGGTCAATTATTGGCTTCCCTCTACATTTTACAAATGAAAAAATGTAAGATAACTTTTTGAAGAGACCAATCTGGCAAACCCTCGTGCAAAGTTTCAGAAAATTTTAATAAGCGAATCTTGAATTATTCAATTAAATGTAATTGCAAAATTACCAAATTTTCGGTTCAGGTAAAACCAGACACCAGTCACCAGCAAACAATTTGTTATAAGGCTTTGTCAAATCTGACGCACAGCCGAATACAAGAAATGTTTTTTCGTTTTATCAATTTTACAACTATACATTCAAAGTAAGACACGTTAACATTACTTTTTTATCTAAACTTTTATTTAATAAAACCATGAAGTTAAACCAATAGCAGTATCTAAAATATTTTCTATTTATTTTCCCACAATTCAAGTTCAAAGACATTGCAATAAATAATTGTAAATGTTCAACTCAGAAGATCGAAAATAAATCCGAAAAAAAAAGAGAACAGAACTCTTAATATTTTTCTAAGTGTGGAAAAATAAAATGAAATAAAATAAAATACAATAACTTTTTTTAAAATAATAGTGAATTACATTAAAACATCAATTAATCAAATGTTTAAACAACCCCGTATTAACAGCTAAACAATATCCTAACCGATCATAAAATTAATTTCTAACGTTACTAAGTTGATATTAGGAAATTTTATTACATTCTAACGAAATAGGGTTTTGTAACTGGTTTAGATTCTCAAATTTTACACTTTTATAAATAAGCCCACAAAAAGAAGTCATTCGGAGAAAGATCAGGTGACCTGGCTGGCCAAAATATCCGGTACCGTGGACCAATAATATTGCCGTTAAAAGCATTTCCCAAGCACTCTCTAACCATACGGGCATTATGGGCCGGGCAACAATCCATTTGGTACCAGATCATTTGATCTTCCTAAACAACTTCTTCCAAGGCGGGTCCAATTTGATTTTGAAATAAGTCCAAATAGGTTTCAACTGTTAGGTTATAGTCCAATAAAGGGGAACCAATGATGTAATGTCCGATAATTCCCACGGATACATTTGTTTTTTGGGGATATTGTGTCCAAGTATGAACAAAGCGATGTTCATTTTCTTGGCTCCAATACCGGCAATTCTGAACATTTGGTTCATTGTTGAGGGTAAATGTACATTCATCGGTAAAATAAATATTTCTTAAAAAATTCCTATAATTACTTGCTCTTTCCATCATTTCAAAAGAAAATGCCATTCTTCGCTCTTCATCTCCTTCCTGCAGCTCTTGATGTTTTTCGAATTTATACGAATAATATTTGTGTTTTTTTAAAGTGCGCAATACCGTTGTATGATGTTTATTTATCTCTTGCCCAAGAACCCTTGTACTAACCATCTTGTTTTCCTCCACACTCAGTAGAAAATTAAGATATCTGTTCTCTCTTTCTTCGGCTCTATTTTCGACATCCTGAGTTGAACATTTACAATTATTTATTACGGTACCTTTGGTCCCGAACTTATTGACAATACGTTTAATAGTTGAAATGGACGGAAAGGGCTTGGTGGGAAAATAAACTGAAAAGATTTCAGATACTGCTCTAAAACTGTTTCCCGCATAATGCCACTTAATTATGGCTATTTTTTCGTCGATTGAATAATTCATACTTGTTTTCAAATATCGACTGTCACTGATTTATAGACACTTTTCCTTACGTCAGTGACAATATTCATTTTACTGGTGCCCGTTTAGTTTTCCCTGAACCGAAAATTTGCTAATTTTGCAATTAAATTTAATTGAATAATTCAAGAATCGGTTATTAAAATTTTTTGAAACTTTGCACAAGGGTTTGCCAGATTGGTCTCTTCAAAAAGTTGTCTTACATTTTTTCTATAAAATGTACAGGGAAGCCAATAATTAACCCCCTTAAAATTTAGGAACAGCATATATTAATGAGCGAAATACTTAAGTCATTAGAACCAGGGGATGTATTTCTTGCCTTCACAAGGGTTTCTTGTAAATTTTTTTCTGAAATCAGCCTGAAGCGAAATTCATTTAGAAGAAATAGTTTCTTAATTAAAAATAAAATGTTCTATGATCGTATGGTCCCAATTCTCCGGAGTTTAATGCTTTTTATAATTTAAAGTTATAAATTTCTTGAGTCAACCAAGGAGCTTTCTTTTTGGTTTTTCTAGCAGTTTTTAGTAGTGCATATTTATCAAAGTGACTAATTATGATATTGTTTAACATTTTTTTTGTTTTCTCGTCAATTAGGTATTCGTATAAAATTTGATAAATATTCGACTGAAGAATATTACTGTAAAATTCATCTGGTTTATATTTTTTTTAATTTCTGTACGTATGCAGCTTTGGCTCAAATTTGGGCTTATCACACTTGATTTTATACTCTGCACACTCGTCATATGAAAAGTTAGCAACAGAAGTAGATTCAATGATAGCTTTGCTGTTACTTAGCAAAATATGAATTAGAGATTGAGGGTATTGTGTAGTGTATGTAGCATTAGTAACTAATTGCTCCACTTCAATCAAGGAAAGCATAGAATTAAAATATTTTGTAGGAGTTGCTTTTGTATCAAGAAAGTTAATATTAACATCTGCCATACATAACACATTTGAGCTATATGACATTGCAACTGGCAACGACATTTGTAACTAGTCTACAAAGATTTTATAGCTAAGATCAGGGCCTTAAAAACAACACTCAATACCAAAAGAAAAACTGTTACATGTTATTTTTCCAAACAAATTTTCGAAATCATCTGCATCTATTATTTCAATTTTAAATTTTTTCTGACAACAGAATAACCTTCAATAATTAATTTACTATTTTGAATGTTACTACTAAGCCGTGATTGAGATATTCTTAAAATATCAAATTGTTTAAGATGTAAATAAACCTTTAAATCGTTAAATTTTGTTGTAAGAAACTGTATATTTAAGTGACCTAGTTCAACTATGTTATTTCTATTACTATTACTAGTGCAATGCAATCACCAATACATTACAGATAAATTAAAAAAATTAACTAGAATAATACACTTATTGAGAAATATTCTCTACCCCGTTTTCAGTTTTTGGAAACCTAATTCGATTAAATGTCCATACATTTTTAAAGCCATACCTTTTCGGTGTAGTTTTCACTATTTGTAACCTTTCCTTTGCCAGATCTTCTTTCATTACTATACCACTACCCTTAAGCAACCTGTTTTTGTAGTAATTGCTTAAAAATTATTATTATTCTCCTTAAGCTTAATTTGTCAAATATTATTTTTCTTTGATAGCTGTTGCAGATTTTCAACCTTATGATCAATTTTTTTTGCACATTAGATTTAACACCTTCTATACAATTTTGGCTACTAGCATTTAATTTTAGCAGTTCGATTTTGGCTTCAAGATATTTAATATTAGGGCCATAGTAAATGCACTTTTCAGATAATTTCTTAGTAATATTTTTAATAATTTATTTACAGATCGCATTAGTTACTTTACTCATACTACTTATCTTAACAAGTCAATCACTGACTTCTCAAAATCGGATTGTTGCCTGGTGGGAGCCATTATTACAAATATTAAAATACCAAAATATTAAAAGTGAGTAGTAGGTTATTGTAGAAAAGTACTGTTTCCAACTGTAATTGTTGTAAAAAATTTTTTTTACATGTTAGACCCGTATTAAAGAAAATTCACACAATATGACAACCTTGCTTCAACTTTAGTCCGGTGAATAGCTGCTTATCGCCAATAAGAAAAGAATGTTATCAGTTCTTATCATATATTGATGTATACATTGGCTAGCTTATTACTAATTACAATATGAAACTTCTTGCAAGTACTCATAACATGCTAATATTCACGAAAGTCCCACTTGATGCGCTTTTTAGAATTATATGACCATCAAAAATAGTGAAATTATTCTATAAAAATTTAAAGCAATTCAAAATTAGAAATTAAGTTTCGCGCGCATTGTCTACGTTACCGGTTATACTCGTAATTTTAAATCCTAAGCCTACAATATTGATCAACCCACGGTGATGTGGTAAAAGTCCTTTTATTTTATTTTCCACTCTATTTGGTAGTATAAGATTTTAAGACAGTCCTAGTTATCTGAAAGCAACTCAGGGTGTTTAAATAATAAGATAGCGGAAATATTTATGCAATTTATTTTTTTCTGAAATTAGGGTCTTAAAAATGAATTATCTTATAAGAAGGAGCTATGTTAGTCTTGTAAATTCAGAAATCTAATTTTTTTTTGTATTTAAAGCAGTTGATACTGAAACTGAAAACTAACCAGTTCACCTGCTGGCGTTTTAATTGAACATGACGTACTCATTGAGCAAATTTTTAACAACTCTACCCTTAAAAAAGCTATTCGTAATGACTTCTTTAACATTCTTTAATATATTTAATAAAGATCCCTCAAGATCCTTCAAGAAAGCGTCCTCATTGGACTACGAAACATTGAAAATCCTAAAACTTAAGGTTGCTAGAATCTAGTGATCTCAAAAGAAGGCATAAATAGATGCTTAGTGAATCTACCAAATCAATATATCTCTCAAGTTAAAAAAAACAGTATATTTTTCACTGAAAATAAATTTAATATTTTAGGTAAAAATCTCTTTCAAAATTTTAAAAGGAAAACTATTCCCAACATCAGAAAACATATCAATTTCTTTGAAGTAAATAATGCACCGTCCTACTATATTTCCAATATTCCATGCTTCACTTATATGGCCTTCCTAAGATTCACAAAATTAATTGCACGATCAAACCTGTAGTGAGTTAACACTCCTATTAATTTTTTTCTGACTGAGTCTTGAAACAAATTTCCAACTTTATCCGTAGATTAAAAACTTAAAGCGCATCATTAATTCCTTGAACTTACAACAACCTTCACTCACCTCAAAATTACTTGTTGGTCTCCTTTGAAGTACCCAACCTTTACACCTTTGTATCTAAGTTGGAAAATCTTCTTACTTTGAAATGATAATCAGGAGTATGATAGTTGGTGAGACCAACTCCCAATACTGTATTATCTTCAATCAATTTATAGGCAATTTGTTTTAAAAGTTTGTATTCAACTAGTCGAAGAGCATCAATATGTACTTCATAGAAAGGAGACCACACACAGGAGGCATACTCCAGATTAGGACATACCAGGGCAAAGTAGAGCGTTTTCAAGGCGGCAATACTTGTGAAGTCTTGAGTACATCTCCCAACAAAACGAATCTGTATGCTGCTGTGTATATTGTATTCATTTGATATCCCTTCTCCAAAACACCCAACAAAAAGTCCACCTAAGTAAAAAGGTTCAGAGCCGTAGATTTGCGTAGTCTAAATCCAAACTGCTGATCAATTATTAAAGTTTCAAGAAGGGGGGTGATAGTATCATATACTAAGCTTTCAAATACTTTGGGAACTGCACTGAGTATACTACTGAGACGATATTTGGGGGGACTGGTTTTGTCGCCTGACTTATGAATAGGTTTCAGGAAACTTTCTTTCCAGTAGTTTGGGAACACTCCAGTGCCAAGGGAGAGATCAGAGGTGTGGTATAAGGGTCTGGAGAGATGAAAGCTACATTTTTTTAGGAATAAAGTAGGCACACCGTCGGGTCCAGGACCCTTGTTAATATTCAAGGATAAGAGTTTATTAAATATATCTGATATTCTAATGCGAAGGTGAGGGATATGGGAATCGGATGCAGATAATTTGTGAGTGGTGATGCTATGGTGTTAGTATACTATAGAAAAATAATCAGCAAACAAGTTAGCAATCTCCATTCCAGCACAACTTGTCTTGTCTAAATATCTTAATGTATTTAGAAAAGAGTAATTTTTTTTATGATTAACAAATGACCAAAATTTCTTTATGTTAGAGCCAATAGCTGCTTCAGTGCAGTAAATATACTGTGTGTAACATTCCTGTATCAGACTCTTGCATAGCTGTCTCAATCTAGAAAAATCCCGATAGGTAGGTGATCGTTTTTGTTTATATTTTTTGTGTTTGTTTTTTCTTTTCGATAATACGATTTTTAAGTTGAATGGAAAACCATACTAGGAATTTTCTAGCGGAGTATTTGTCTAGAGGTATAGATATAATAATTACGATAAAGATAATTTCATAAAAAGTATTTGGCATTGCTTCAAGAGGCTTATTCAAAAGTAAAAAAACTGATCCAAAAAACATTGATCCATAAACATCTTCATTTAAAGTGAATAAAATTATAAATTCATTTTAAAGTTTATATTTTGTGAATTTTTGGGTAAATAATAAGAAATTATCGCAGGAAGTGATACAGACTTCGGACCGGGACCATCAATTAAGAAGAAATTACGTACGAAAATTGTGGATAAATATGAATAGATATACATATGAATGGAGCTAAGGAAATTTTACTTCAGTCGTGTGATCTTAAGCGCACTAAGTTTTTTTATTTAGTTTTTTACCAAGAGGTACCTAAAATAGGGATTTATACAAACAAAAATATAGTAAGACATAGAAATTTCTGTAAATAATAACACATATTCAACCCTATCAGGTCATACATACCTCTTATTTATTTTAAAATTAAATAACTAACATACAAAGTCCTAACAACCTTCCGCACAGAACACATATATATAGAGAAGTGGTGGTTGCATACAAACTGAAAGACATTCTTCTGACAAATTAGCTAGCGGCCTCTCGCTTGGCAGTGGAAACTGTTGTAACTAACTTGACAGTTTGACGTGTCTAATTGGACCAATCGAAATGTTGGAAAGGCGTTGCCAAATTAAGGCGGGAAATCACATTTTATTTAATCTTATCATTTAATCGTAATATCTAAAGCAAACGCCTATTCAAAAAGGTTACTCATAGAGAAAAGAGCCTTTTTGTTTAGGTGTTAGCATCAGATATTGATCTGAACAAAAATAAAACTTTTCAGCTTTATTTTACATATCTAAATAGGTTAATTTACTGCAATAATCTACGAAAGTGTACTAACAATAGTGTACGCCATATCACAAATTGGACAAATGGAAATAAAACAATGTTTTTTTTGCTTTAATACATTTATTAATTAATTTTCCTGGAAAAAAAAATTACAAAAGATATACATAATATTCAATAATTCATTATAACAGACATTATATAAATTAGAATTAATCTAAAAATGTTTAAAATTATTTTGTTAGCACTGAACTACCCTAATTTTATACAGATTAGAAAAGGTTGTCAACATTTTTGTGCTATTTTCTCATAATACATCTAAAGGCATTCCCATTAGGTTAATAATATGCGCATTTTATTAACACATAGTCAATAGAGGATGAATTATTCTTATTTAATATGTACTTATATCTTTTTCCTAAAGAAAAATTAAACAGATTTTAAAAATATTTAAATTATAATCTAAATATGAATTTTTAAAATTAATTAAAAATTCTATAACAGAGTATTATCGAAAGAAACAATATATCCATCGACAAAACAAAATAAACTCTTTCGAAATGAAAACAACTTTTTAGTATAAACATATATCACCTACATAGAATATATTTGTTGGTCTCTTATAATACTAACAACATATCTTGGAACTATAATATTACTAAAAACTTAATTCAAGGATAGATGTTTACATAAAATAAAAAGAAACTCTTAGAAAAACAAGTTGTAAGAAAAACATTAATTCTGATCCATTCCGGGTGCTCAGGTCTCTTAGCCGCTATACCTATGTCTTGTCTCAGTGAACACAGGAAGTGGTATGATATGAGCAGGAAATAAAATAAAAAAATAGATTTGTGGAGAACTGATCAGAAGAAATTCTATAGCTCAAAGTCTTAATAATATTTACATTGCATATCCCTCTCCATGTTTTTCTTGTAATATGAACAGAAGGAAATTAAAAAAATCTTTTATTACTGCTTCTCAGAAACATTAAAAATATACATACTCTTACATCAAGGTCAGGAAAATTTCAATCAATTTTTAATTGTTGAATAGAAAATGAGAGGCCAGACATTTTGTAATATGTATTTATAATAATCAAGTTAAAAATTAAATACTTGAAAAGTGAAACTTCTTCATTGAAATCAACTGAATTTGATTTTATTAAAGACTAAAGATTGACAATACAAAAACATAATAGTAATAAATAAAATCAGATTTTCTTACCAGAAACCTGGAATTGCTTGCTGCAAATCAATTAAAACTACTCCCAATATTGAAAGAGAACTTTTTAGAAAAAAGTCATAAATTTAAAATAACATTCTTAAAACCAATAGCAAACTCAACCCACGCTGGCATTCATTGAAATGAAAAACAAACTCTAATGGTATGACAATGACAAATGATGTTCTATCAGTCAATATCAACAACTGTCTGTCAGCTCCCCGTCAATTTTGCCAAGCAAGATGGCCGATATACGATGCCGATTTCCACCATACAAGTTTCATCCATGACCTTCCGTTCTTAGTGTGATCAGCAGAAAAAGAACAAATTAAATTAATTCATCTGTCATGTCAATTATAAATGAGATGCAACAAGGTAAAGCCATATTTTAGCGAATAAGCGGCTATAAGCGTCTTTAAGACATCTTATTCGAGCGAACAATTACGTCACCGTATAAGGCGCGTTTGTTAGCAGTCTCCCGAGACCGCTAATAAACTCGTTATGTCAAAGTCAAAGGGAAGCTATACAAACAATAATAAACAATAAATATTCATATCAATTTTTTGATATTTTTTTAGAGTTGAGAAGCATTATATTTCTTAGTATTAGTTTTAATTTATTTAATAATAATGTATATGAAAGAGTGAATAGATTTGCAAAAAATACAGTGAAGAACGTAAAGGTGAGGTTGCACTAATAGTTTTTTAAATTGATTTTTGATTAGTCCGAGGATTTTTTCGCAAATGTTCTGAGGGACCCAAAATAGGCTCTGTTTCGTTTTCAAATGGCCACCCTGTATACTGTGTGAGGTCTAATTTCATATTGGGCCAGTAATATAATTTTTTCAGTGACATCATACATTGATTAATACCTTGGTGACAAGTTTTCTCGTGATGGTTCTTTATTAAATTCGTTTGCATTTCTATGTTTACTATATCGTTTAAGAATGTATTGGAAATTACTAATTTGAAAGAGTTATGTTTAAATGTTTTAGATAAGATTACTCCTATTTTATTTCCTAAATTTTTAATTTCAGATTGTTCAATATACATGCAGTGTACAACTTTAGGATCGATGTATTCTCGGAAAAAGTATACGATTTCGTTTACATAGTTGCTAGTCAAAGTTAGGTGATATCTGATTTTGTTCTCAAAATGTTTTGTTTTAAAGGCACAATATTGTTTATTTGTGAGTAATTAGAACTTGATGGTTTTAGGTATTTAAATAATTGTATATTTAATATTGAGTCATCTACTGCTGAGTGGATTATATCTCCATTTTGTGGACGTTGGTCACGAGGGGGTACTATTTGTATATCAGAAAGAATTTTGATTTTATTCGATTTTGGTTCTAGATCTAAAGCAGGGTTAAACAGATCTGCTAATTGATCTAAATCATCTAAAGTAGCGTTTTCATTTGCAATGTATTGATCAATTTCTTCAGTGATGTCTCCAGGGCTTCCAAGTATAGAATCATTTTCGATAGAAAATGATTAACATGAGAATGATTAACATAGAGATTAACATGATAATGTTAATCTCTATTCTGGATAGAACATCAGCATTTGTATTCTGGGTTCCTTTTTTGTATTGGACTTTATAATCGAATTCTTCCAATTTTAATCTCCATCGTACCAATCTAGAGTTTGGCTCTTTTAGGTTGAAGAGGTATTGCAGGGGTTTATGGTCTGTAACGATTATGAATTTTCTGCCAAATAGCTAAGGTCCGAATAGCCTCATAGCCCATACTATGGCTAAAAGTTCCTTTTCTATCGTTACATTTAGCTTGGTTTAAGGCTCTAGATGCATATGCAATTGGAAGATCTTGTCCTATTTTTCCTTGGCTTAATATGGCTCCTATTGTTATATTTGAGGCATCTGTGGTTAAAATGAAGGGTTTTCTAAAGTCTGGGTATTGTAGTATAGGATCGTTACATAGCAAATTTTTACATGTTTCAAAGGCTTATATGTATTCAGGGGTGTGTTGTATTACTGCTCCTTTCTTTAGACATTTCGTGAATGGTTTTGTTAGTTTCGCGAATCCATTTATAAAGCGTCTATAATAACTTACGAGTCCTAGGAATTATTTTATTTTCTTTGGTGTTCTCGGGATCGGGAATTTCTGGATCGCGTCTATTTTTCTAGGGTTCGGCTTAACTCCGTCTTTAGTTATCACATGTCCCAGGAATTTAACTTCTGTTCTTAGGAATTCAGATTTATCAAGTTGAATTTTCAATTTCGCCGTTCGTAATCTTTGGAAAACATGGTGCAAGTTTTTTATGTGCTCTTCTAGGCTTGCTGAAAAGACAATAATGTCATCCATGTAGACTAAACAGGTTTTTCCTTGAATATCTTTCAGTACATTGTCCATGATTCTCCGAAAGGTGGCTGGTGCGTTTTTTAATCCGAATGGCATTCTTACGTATTCATAATGGCCATTTTCCACTGTGAACTCTGTTTTCTCAATAGAGTTTGGTGCCATTTCTATTTGGTGGAATCCTGATGATAAATCGATGGTGGAAAAGTATGTACACCTACCTAGTTTGTCTAATATATCATTGATGTTTGGCAGAGGGTATCTGTCATCAATTGTTTTAGAATTGACTCCTCTGTAGTCATTGACAATTCGCCATTTTTGTTTTCCACTTGCGTCGGGTTTTTTACTTACTATCCATATTGGACTACTCCATGGACTTTGGCTGGGTCTTATAATTCCATCTTTCAGCATTTTGTTGATTTGCTTTTGAACTTCTTCCTTGTGTATGAAAGGGTGTCTGTATGATTTTGAGTGTATTGGGATTTTATCATGTGTTTTAATTTCGTGTTTGATTTTGTTTGTAAATGATAGTTTTTCCGTTTCTTTATGGAAAATGTCTGAGAATTCTCTGATTAATATAAAAAATTTTGACTTTCCCTTTTTATTAAGATGATCATGTCTTATATTTTTATATTTTATATTTTTTTTATATTTCATTATTCGTAATATTACACATAGTGCTTTTACAAGTCAATATAAATGGTAATATATAAAATACAATTTCATGATTTAAAACTTAAGTATTAACTAAAATTAATAAATAAAAATTATATACGCACATATACAGTAAGATTCTAAAATTTATATATAATTAAAATCTACAAATACTCAATTTAAAAATACTTATAATAGACGCACAATATTTATAAAACAGTTAAATTAGGTCATTAAAATTGTTATTTATGTACTCTTCAAATGAATAAAAAGACTTTTTTAATAAATAGTTTTTATTTTTTTTAATAAAAGCTTGTTCATTAAGTTCCCTAACCTGCAATGGTAACACATTATAGAAACAAATCCCATGATAAACAGTTCCTCTGCGGGTTCTCCCAATCCTGCGAAATTCCGGCAAAATATTCAGATTGTTTCGAGTTGAATACTGATGTATATTACTGTGTGTTAAATATGATGGTAGATTATTTTTTATAAAAGTCAAACATTGCAAGATGAATACACATGGAAAGTGAGGATGCCAAGTTCAGAATAACAGTGTCGACAACAGTCACGGTGCCCCAAACCAGTCATAGCCCTTATGCACCTGCGCTGTAAACCAAATATCTTCTTCCCATGAGTGGAGTGACCCCAGTTCAGCACAGGATATGACATAACGGAGCTAAAGTAACCATGATAAGCCAACAACAAAACTTCCCTTGATACAGAGCTGGATAGATTTCTTATTAGAAAGGTTATTTTTGATAACTTAGATGCCAGCTGAATAATGTGGTTTTCCCAAGTGAGACCAGAGTCAAGAAGTACATCCAAGAACTTTACAGATTTATCCTGTGGCAGATCTATTTGAGAGTTTCGAAGTCAAAAATTTAGATGCTCTGTTTTTGAAGCATTAAGGTTTAGTTTGTTTGCTACAAACCATTCCCTCATTTTACTCTCTATTTCCTCTGTACTGGCGATTTTCTGTTTTGCCGGGTGATGATGCTGGAGTAGAGTAGTGTCATCAGCAAACAGGATCAACTTATGCTCATGTGCCCGGTCTGTAAAATAAGGCAAGTCATTTACATAAATAAGGAATAAGTTAATTACTTTACATCTAACAATAATATCGAAATTCTTGTTAGATGTAAAGTAATTATTATGGGATATTTCTGGGTTTGAATTAATTAAATTGTCTAGGTGAAAAAATTCGAAATTATCTTTATGGTAATCTGGTAAAATTTTACAGTCAATCGGAATCATTAATTCAACAGTAATATTTTCATCTGTGTTGTTCTGAATATCAACACGTGCAAAACCATTTTCTGCTGTGCAGAGCGTTTCTGGTATATACAAAGAGATATATACCTAAAGGAACAATAAATATATCTTATTTATTGTTCCTTCAGGTATAATTATGTCAATAGTATCATGTGTAGTTACGGGTACCTTTGTGCTTAGAATTTCGTGGGCGTTGACCGTGATTTTAAATGTTGCGTCAGGCTCGCGATATCTGAATGACAAGGTTGTAATACCGTCTGACTTTATCAGCCTTTTATGATATAGGTCAATGTTAAACATAAATTTAGTTAATTCTCGGAGGCCTAAAATACCATCATAATAGTTATGAAAATCATAGAGTATGAAATCAATTGAATCGTTCGTTTGCAATTCTGTAAAAGCTGGAATATTGACTTTGTAGAGAACTTCTTTTTCTCCAACTCCGGTCTTTAACATCGATGAAAATTAATAGATTTTATCAGGAAAATATTTTTCAGCTATGGAGGGTCGTAATATTGAAGGATAACAGCCAGTATCTATTAATAGTTTGATGGGTTGATTTGGTGAGTTTTGAATTTCGATGTAAGGGAGGCTATTAGTGACTTGCGTATTTACTTCGTATGTTATGTTAGGGTGTTCGAAGGCTTGGTAATATGAAAATTTTCATTTTCTACTTGTTGGTCTGGAATAGGGAATGTATTCACATCATAAGAATATTCTGGTTCATATTCCAAATCGTTGTAATCATTTGATGTACAGAGGTTATTTCTATTTATTTGATAAGAATTTGTCTCATAAAGATTTTCAATATTATTTCCATAATAATCATCATTATCTTCACTGGGGTTGTAATTGGTTGTGACATTTTCTTTTGTATTTTTATTTTCCATTTGGAAAAGTTCTTGTGAAATGAAATTTTTTGGGCCAGATGGCTTAAAATGATTATTGGGGCGAATGTTAGAATTTGTTGGCATTGTATAAGATGTTCTGGTTGACATTGGCTCAGGTTTATCAAGGGGTGTTCGACCTGTGGGTTTGAAAACATTCTTTGGGGTACCGAAAACTTGTCGATTGGTTGGAAGAGGTCTCTGAGGCATTGGCCTAGGTTGTATTGGAACTGGACCTCGTGGGAACTTTGAATTTTGATTGAAATTCTGATAACTAGGTGGAATAAAATTCTGTCTATAGTTATGTTGTTGATTAAAATTATTATTTGGGGTTCTAAAATTATTTTGATTTGGATATTGTATATTATCATTATGATTTTTATGTTGCGAATTATTCTGTGAATATGCTGGTGGTTTGTGCATTAATGTTGGTTGTTTGTTATGGTTTATCGGTATAAATGGTTTGTATAAATTTTGTGTATAATGGAAATTTTCTTCCTCTGATATCATTGTCATTGCGGTTTCTATGCAATCTGGGTTTTTTAATCGGATAATACTTTGTATGGGATTGTTTAATCCTCTTATAAATGTTCTTAAGCATATAGTATTATATTGTCTAAGATGAATAAGTTTTGTTTCAGCTGTCATAAGATTATCATCAAAACTATTAATTTTTTGAGCTAAAGCACTACGCAATACTTGTAGTCTTTTTGCAAAATCTAAATGTTGTTCATTCTTATGTGAGATAGCTACAAACAAATCTTGTTCAAGGCATTCTATACTACGTTTATCGCCAAAGCGATCTACTAAAGCATTTTTAATATCTGCTCAGGATAATAATTCCATACGGCAACCTACTAATATTAGTGCACGGTCAATTTATTTCATTCTAATTGTTCTAATAAGATAATTTTTTAAAATAGGATCTTCTTGGCTATCATATGTTTCGAATAGAAAATCTGCGGCAGAAATGAAATTGTTAAGAGTATTAGAATCACCATTGTAATTGTTGTTTGAATAATAAAATGACAGTAGCCGTAGAGATTTTATTAAATAAAGAAATACTGACAGCTACATGTTAGCAAAGTTTGTGATTTTTGTAAAATCTAAATTAGTAAAATGCCTTTTACGCATTGAAAAAAGTGATATGTTAGAATGTTACCTTGTATGTCAAAAAAATAGTGACAGAGCGCTAGAAGAATACCGCCAGAGATTCCAGACTCGTAACATGCCAAACCATAGATACTTTTTAATTCTCTACAGAAAATTTAGAAGTAACGAAAACGTGTTTAAAAGAACTAGAAGAAGGAACCAATTTTAGTAAGCGAGGATGTTGAAATTTCTATTTTGGCATATTTTGAAGCTCATATGGAAAACTCAACTAGAGATTTAGCAAGAGCTTACGGTGTGAGCTTAGTAACAATTTGGCGGGTCTTAAAGAAACACAAATTTGTATCCATATAAGTATCGACCAGTACAAACATTGTTGCCTGGCGATAACTAAAGAAGACTTGCTTTTTGCAACTGGTTACGTAATGCATATGAAGCTAATGATAATATTTTAAACCGTATTATTTGGAGCGAGAAAGCTAATTTTTCAAACAAAGGTATGTTTAACCGTAAAAATGTACACTATTGATCCCAAGAAAATCTTTTCCTTACTGATCCCAGAAATCCTTAAAATCAATTTAGTATAAACGTTTGGTGCGGCTTAATAGGAAGCCAAGTAATAGGACCTGTGTTTTATGATGGCACTTTGACTGGAAGGAGATATGTTGATCTCACATTATCTGGAGCGCTGGAAGATTATTTGGATAATGTTAACTTGGTGAAACGGCAACAAATCTATTTTCAATAGGATGGAGCACCTCCCCATCAACTAAATGATGTAAGAATATTACTTAATAGACTGTTTGACGATAAATGGATTGCGACACGTGGCCCGATTCGTTGGCCACCTAGGTCACCAGACCTAACCCCTCTAGATTTTTATTTTTGGGTTGCATGGGTTACATAAAAAATTAAGTGTATAAAAAAAATACAGAACCGTTGATAAACTTCAAACGCATATTAGGCAAATAATTGGATCAATAGATAGAAGATCAATCTTAAAAGCTACAAGACGTGTGCTTAAGTGTGCTCAGAAATGTATTGAACAAGATGGCGATGCTTTTGCTCATTTATTGTAAATTAGTGGTTTTACTTGATGTTATTTATTTCAAAGCCAACTTGCCTAAATTTGACAAAATTATTAATATCGCTATAACTTTGTTATTTTTAGGTTTAGGCTATTAGTGTAAATAAACTTTTTTATTAAGAAAATTATTATCTTTTGATTTATGTAAAAATATACAGGGGATTCCATTTAACAAAAGTACATTTTTCACATTTTCTCGAAAACGCGATGTTTTCGCAATTTTTTTTCTGTTTTCACCATTTTAATCAACAGAAAAAATCCTACTAGTTTGCTAATTTAACCCACCCTGTATCTTAAATATTAACAAAGCTACCAATAGTGCCGACTTAATCGGAGGCACCCTGTATAAGTCAGTGGCGTATATAACAAAATTTTATAGAGCACTGTTTTTAAGTTTTAATTGGGCACAAACTTGGTATTTTTTATATTCTAACGTAAAATTTTTGTATTTTTTTTCTAAATACATTGATATATCACAACCTATCTTAAGTAAATTTTAGCTTAAAAAATTAGAAAAATCCATATTTTTTTTGTTTTTTTTAATAGTAGGCCATACATTTTTTCACACATGCATAAAAAATGTTTTGTTTATTGCATTTATGGATACTTAGTCACAGAGTCAATACAAATCAATAATGATGGGTGAATACTTCAATTTTTTTTTAAGTATGATATTATAAAATGTTTAAACCTATCTAACAAAAAAATTGAAGCAGCAATTATATTAAAAAATGTAAAGAACCAACTTATTTTGTTTTGTTAAAAAAAAATTTAAAATAAAGAAAGATCTGGAAACCTAATAAATGTTTCCAGAAAGATGTCAGCCATCTTGGGCTAGGGTATCGTGGTTAAAATCCAATCCAGATTTTCAAAACCAAAAGTGCAAAAATTAAAAAAAACAAATTTAAACCGTATAAGATATAAACCGTTTGAGGTGCAGAAAAAGCAAACTTTTTCATCAGAAAAACGTATTTTAAATAGGTTTCTCGCATTTTTTTTTGCAAAATAATGGGATTTTTTAACTTAAACTGTCTGTTAACTTAAACTTCACTTGTTCCAAGTTTCAATCATATCGATTAAATAGAACAGGTTCTAACATGGGGTTGAAAATATTACACGTAAAACCCTATGACCCGAGATAAAAAAAATGCACTGTATGTAAAAATATCTATTATAAGCAGTTTTAATTTTTTTTTATCTTATACAGGGCCTGAGAAATAATAACATCACCAAAAGTGAACATTTTCATTTTCGCCCTGTATTTCAGGAAGAAAAGTAATTGGAATATTTCTGTTTGTGGCGTTAAAAGTTTCAGAAAAAAGTGTTACAGGGTTGCGAAAACCGCAAAGCTATATCTTAAAAAATGAAAGAGATATCCTGCAATCTCATCCAAAATGGGACACAGCGTACATGAGACGGAATTTTTTTTTAATTTTCGCTTTCCTGACCGTCCAGTATGTCGAAAGTATATTCGCGAGCTAATTCAGAAATTTACCAAGACGGGTCGTGCTGCCAGTAGGTAGAGTCCAGGGCGTCCCAGCTATCCAGAAGAAAAACAGGTGGATATTACAGCAGCTATGGTAACAGATTTACAATAAGTGTGATGTATCTTCTGCTACTGTGAAAAGGGTACTTAAAAAACATAAATTTCATCCGTATAAAATTCAAATAGTTCATCAATTGACAGAAGAAGATCCTGATCGACGTATGGAATTCTGCGAAGTAATGACCGAGAGAATAGGACGCCAGCCTGCTTATGTGAAGAACATTTGTTTCACAGTGATGAATGTACTTTTTTTTTAATGGTAATGTTCATAGACAAAATTTGCGTTATTAGAGCGACGTAAATCCCCACATATTTCGTAAAACACGGACACAATACTTAGAAAAAATAAATGTGTGGGCTGGCATATTAGGGAATCACATTGGGTCTCTCTTTTTAGACCGAAATTTGACAGACGATCTTTACTTAAGATGGTTTTTTTTAAAGATTTAATAACTTTTTATTCTATTAGAGATATTAGACATGACGTTTTTACCAGTTTTCTTGGTCGGCGATATAGTTCTTACAAATTACTTATACTCTATGTTAACTCACACATGAGTTTAGTAAGCTGGCATTTTATTTTGTCTTATCTCGGAATTTAGGTGTTTTATACAATCACATGCTTTAAAAACAGTCGTATTAACAATAAAGATATGAAAATAATTTTATAAGTTACACAGTCCTTCACAGTTCACTTAAAACCATTCTTCTACCTATCTTACAGCCTAATTTTCCTACCGCCATATATTAAAACAAATATCCAAACTAAATAATTATTATTGCTGAACTAAAAATTATCTTTTTGCAAACTATGGTTTATATGTAGCAGTCATTAAACATGCCAATTATTCTAAGTAACTAAATAAAAAGTTGAAAAGTTCCAGACATGTATTAACAATATGAAGATGCGATCTGCGTCTTCTTTTTCTTCAACATTGGTACATGTTTTTTTGTTGTTCCCGTTTGCTTCACTATATATCTATCCCGGTAACATAACGCGTTTCCTATTATTATTTAAATTCGTTATTTTCTTTTCCTCAAATTATCTTCCACTAATTTTGGAACACAACCTGAGAATGGCTTTAATATAAATCACAAATTTCCACTTTTTAATGTTCGAGTCATTTGGCCATTCTATGTTTTTGTCCTGATTTTCCAGTTTTATCCATTTCTTATATTTTATGACGCTCTTTTATAATGTTCTTCGGACGTTCAGTATCATTCGGTATGGATCAAGCGGAACGGGAAAGGTCGAATTTATGTTTTGAATTGGCTTTTGATTCGATAATATTTTATTCCATAGAGGGGATAAATTACGGATAAGTAATTTTAACTGGTAGCTTGGTATCTACGAGTAAAAGTTCTGTGTTACGTTTTACAATAAAAATTTTACAATGGCAACTTGGCTTCTTATTAATTTTTCATTATTTTAAACTGGAAACATAAAAGTAGATTAACATAATTGTTATTAGACTTTTAAGCAAACATTAGAAAAAAATATTTTATATAGTTATTTATCAAAAAAATAATAAAACTTTTATACCTTATTTCCTAATCATCAAATTATGTACCCCTCCATATTTATATACAATATCTGAGTGTACAAAAATAAGTGCTATATATATAAGGAATCTTCCATTACGTATTTTATTAATAAAATCATTAATTTAAGGTTTGACGTAACCTTTAGATTATAATTGAAAGGACTAACAGTTTTGGTTGTTAAAGAAATGGTTTATCAAAACGCGTCTGCAGGCTAAGGCCATTTCCATTTATGAAAACATTATAATATTCAAAAACAAGTCGGACACTGACAAAGGCCCTTGCCAAGTCCGGAAACTGTCCAAATGACTGCTAGACATGTGCATACTCACCGCGCTATCGGAGCGGGCAACTTGAAGGTTTATATACAGGGTGTTGATTTGAAAACTTCCCACCACGGATTTATCGAAAACCACTGTTTAACAAAAAAAAACGCCGAAATGCGCCAAAAGGTTTGTCAAGGGGGACAACTTTTTAGCCTAAAATTACTTCACCCCCTTTCACCATCTGCCTCCCAGGGTCAAACCCCTTGACAAACCTTTTGACGTATTTCGGCCTTTTTTTTCTTTAAACAGTGGTTTTCGATAAATTTGTGGTGGGAAGTTTTCAAATGAACACCCTGTATGTGATTATATATCTCAATATTCCTTGAAATACATTTAATTTAAAATTTACGGCTTCGTAAGTCTGATAGTTCTTCAGAATTTGCAATTTCATTCTAAACACTTTTAAAAATATGGTAGAACAAATTTATTGATTTTATATGTAAGTATACCGCAAGAAAAAAACAATGTTAAAATTCCCCTATATGCTTTCTCGTATGTCGATACCTAAATTGGACGGAGTAGAAACGAGTACTGCATAATTTCGCCGCATATAAGACTCAACTTTAATTTTTGTTAATATTGATTAATATTTATAGTATTTTTTTTAGGATAAGGAGTTATACCTATACCTAATATATATGTAATTTGCCTCAGTTAACCTGTGGCCTTACCTCTTTACGATTACAGAGTCATTTTTTATTGTTCCGTTCTTTTTAAACACTCCTTCAGTATTTTTTTTCGTAGAATGTAAGAAGCGAATGCGGTATATGATTTTTTTAAATATTGGAGCAGATTGTTGGTTTCCAAAAAGATTACTTTGCTTTTCCAGCTATTCTGTAGACTATTCTAGTTAGCATTCTATGTAGAACTAAGACAAAGGTCCTTATAGTATTTTACTTATAAAATAATAATAATAATAATAATAATAATAATAATAATAATAATAATAAATAAATTTATTTGCCAGTAATAGTACAAGTTTACAATGCATTATTGGTATACATTCTTCATACATGATAAATGTATTACTGCAAAATGGGGTTTAAGGCAGTAAAACTGATATTGAATAAACTCCGTGAAAATTTTGTAACTGTAACTAACAACAAAGAATATTAAATTAATATATAGATTCAATGTTAGCACAATAGCAAATCATAAGTAGTATGTAGTTTTATAATTTCAACACAAGTAAATTACAACACTGTTTTTACATAAAACATTCTAATAGTTCCTAGTTCTTATACTTATAGTAGACGTTTGTACCTACCCAAAACACAAGTACACTATACCGTATGAAAAAAAAAGATAAATAAAAAACAACAAGACTTAGTGGTTTGTTAGCAAGTTATTTTTATATAGATATTTGAATTTTGTTGGCGTGAGTATTTTCATTTCGAGAGGAATATGATTGTATATTAGGTAAACATTATAAGAGAATGATCTTGCAAACAAGGCAGTCTTATGGAAAGGAGGAGATATTAAGCCCCTATACCTTAGGTTTAAGTTGTGAACATCTGAACATCATGCCAAATGCAAACCGCAAACACGACCTCTGAACTCGCTGTATCCTGTCCCTATCCTGTTTGGTTAGGCATGGACCATACAATGCATCACAATAATTAAAGTGGCTTAACACAAGAGCATCTGACAATGTCAATTTTAGTTTTTGACTTAGTGCACGCCGATGTGGATATAACAGCTTTAAATTTGCATACGCCCTCTGTACACACGCAGATACATGTTCGCTGAATCTTAAATCTGTATCTAAAATTACCCCCAAATTCCTTGATTTTTTTTCAAAGGTAAGCTCTGAGTTATTTAAATTAATTTTAAGTTGGTTTTCTAAGTCAATTTTTTGTTTTCCAAAAGCAAGTATTTTAGTTTTTAAAGGGTTTAATTTTAACTGGTGTTTTTCTGAGTTTCGAACTAGTTGATTCAAATCTTTATTTATGTTAAGTTGAGTTTGTGCTATGCTATTAGGTGTGACAGAGTATAATAATTGTTTATCATCAGCAAAACTATAATCAATACAGTGTTCAAGGGCATGTGTGAGATAACAGGTGTATATGCAGAATAGTAACGGGGATAGCCCGGAGCCCTGTGGAACACCACAGTGAAGCGACCCTTTGTCCGAACATCCCTTATCAGTTTCTAAATATTGAACCCTATTAGATAAATAGCTTTTAATTAGATCGACAGCACTCTGTGAAAATCCAATATGCAATAGCAAAGCGAACAGAACCTGGTGGTTTACCTTATCAAACGCTCTTGTGTAGTCCAACAATATCAAAACACATGAGTTTCCAGAGTCTATATTTGACATTATTGAATCAACCACGTCCAACAATGCTGTACAGCAACTGTAACCTTTTCTAAATCCCGATTGTCTCAAGGGAAGGATATTGTGTTTATTCAGGTGTTTTATTATTCTAGCGGTTAAGATTTTTTCAAATATTTTCGAGCAGGGTGATAAAATGGATATGGGTCTTAATTCTGAAAGGTTTGTGGGCTCGGTTTTAGTTTTTGGCAACGGAAAAACCCTAGTAATTTTCCAGGAGTCTGGAAATTTAGATACGAGAATACACGAGTTATAAATATTAACTAAAATATTTAGAATCTGAGGGCAGCATAATTTTAGCATTTCACTGTTTAGACCATCCGGACCACTGGCATTTGATTTTATTGATGATAAGGCAGTGTAAACTTCCTGTTCATCCTATCTAATCATAAATCTAAAAGAAAAAAGCTCAATAAAGTTTTTTGCCGTATAAAAGGTTAAATAAGGTTAAATAATGTCTTATGTCTTAACATTGGTTTACATATTAACACAACTTAACATTGGTCTAGAGGTGTTAAAATAGTTTCTAACTAGTTCATTTTAATATTTAGCGATAATCAGTCAGCAATTTAAATACCATAATTTTATATACGTATTCTTGCTTTTTTTACTTTTTTCTATTTTTGTTCATCTTTTATATTTTTTCTAATTTGTTTACTACTACATTTGTCATTTTTAACATCCCGATTTTTTGTTTTCTATTTACCAAGGTTGTTGATCTATTTATAGACTTCTTTAGCTTAGTAGTAGTAGTAGTAAGGATCGGGGAGCTAAGGCTCGGCAAGTAGGCCTAAACCTTTTCGCCAAGCCTAAAATCATCCACCCTTAATTCTCCACTCCCAATGCACGGTCTTCACTACGCCCGTCCTCTTACTAAGGGCTTGCACATTGTCTCAGCTCAGATGTTTAAGATCTTCCCATTGGATTATCATTACTTCAAACATTTTGCTTTTCAGGCAACTCCACCTATCCCGATTCATAATATGTGATATGAAGTTTCCTACTTTGTACCGCAATTTGGGCAGAGCAGGCTTTTTCTTATATCAAGAAGCCATCATGATTTATAGTCGGATTACCGAACAGATGGAGTAAATGATGTGCGCGAAATATAGGCCCGCCCATCGATGCAACCTTGGCAGATTTAGATGAGGAGAATTCTGCCTACTTATTTTAAATTATTTTACCGTACAGCTTTGCATTGTAAGCAGCTTTTTTTTAAATATAATACGGTCGCCTGTAAAATGGATCCAAACCGATTTTGAGGTTGTGCCAGGTAATGATATAATAATCCCTTTAAAGTATTTTGTTATGCAAAGTTATGTTAATATATTGGGGTTTACTGAAAAGGGATAGGTAATCCTTTTAAGTAATTGTGCCAGGTCAAACATTTAGGGTGTAATTGACCAGGTTCATCAGAACCGAGTGCGATCTGAGCGCTGGAAGTTTTGCCTATAATAGTAAGGACGAATAAAAATTGTCATACCTGAGCAACAATCGAGCGCTCAGGGAGCGCTTTTTTCTGATGATTATAAAATATAATTTCCGGCCATTATAAAATATAATTTTATGATCATAATCTGGTTTTGAGAATTACTTAAGTAGCTTTTATCTTTTATTATATATGTATATATTTATATATGTTCATAATCACTTTCAGCAATGGTCAAATGTTTTCGTACTCTTTTCTTGGGGGGTGACAATGGGGATGTACGTGGCGCGTCAGCCATTATTTGTTAACAAACAAATTAACAAATTAACAAAAAAATAAACATAATCTCAACTTTTCAATATTGCGAAGATTCAAATATTCGAATAGCAGAAAATTCAACCAAAACGATCTAAAGCCGCTCGACTAATAAAATTAAATAAAACCCTAAGTCATGAACCGTATCGAGGCTCTAGGCCACACCTCCGGCGCAGAACGATCACGTGACCACTCCATCTGTTCGGTAACTCAAGTATAGTTTCATCTTCTTGGCCCATCTATATTCTTCTGTTCTTTCAATTCTTCCTTGTTTTTTCCTAGGCCCAATTATTACTTTTCTGGGAAGATACGGCTTGGAGACGGCTAATGGAACCTTGTCTTGCCAGTTCATTGCACTCGACACCCTGGTATCACTTCTTTGTGTGTTGCCAGTCTTTCCAATGTGCCTATGTCCTTTTTACTGTCTGCTCTACGTGAGTTATAAACGTGAGTTTGCTGTCTAAAGTATATCCCAAGTATTTTAATTACTGCTTCAATATTAGGCGTTTAAAGCCTGTTAAATTCTCCTCTTAGGGTAGAAGATGAGCTCGGTCTTCTCTGGGTTGACCCACAGCTCTGTCTTCTGGCACCACTGTTCCACCCCTTCCTGCCCCTTCCTTTATGGGCCTGCGATCATCTAGGCAATCATGTTGGGCCCCGTTAGCTTACATTTAGTATGCCCCCTTTCAGTATTTGACTAGGCGAGTTGAGTTCTTTATGTTTGTATCTCCATATAAATACTTTGTTATTGTTCGCCTTTTTTTATTTTTTTACGATCGCATGCCTACCAAATTTTTTCTATTTATTCCTAGAATATCGTTAATTATATAATACCAGAACTACACCAACACATGAATTCCTGAATTCCTGTGAAAACCCTTAGGTTGACACAATATATGGAAATGTATAATTTTAGTGTAAATGTTATGATTATATACAGGGTTTCAATTCGAAAACTTTTAATGGGAATATGTGTCAGATTAAAAGAGTTAAAAAACCATATTCAGTGCAAATGTTTGTCGGAAACTCCTCAATAATTCTTTCAGACGTTCATTTAAAATATTTTGTGTATAAATAATGTAATAAGTTTATAACTTATAAAACACTTGGACTATATTGCGTCAAAACAACTTATCAGGTAGAATATACACAAATAAAACTTATTTTACACAAAAAAAATTAAATAAAAAAAACAATTCAATATCGACCCGAAAAAGTAAGAACTAGCGATCCATAGCCGGTTTTCGCTCTCGCCCAGTTCTATCTAAAAACTGCCTTTCTTTATAATCCAAAATCCCTTCAATGCTCTATTCATTCTCGGCTACGTTTCACTCTCTCCAATATTTATTTTTCTAAATATCAGATCATGTTACATACCCGTTCAAAAGTCGAATATTCAGCACTTATAATTTTTTTTAAGCCAGACTCATAAACTAAACTTTATCACCTTTGTGGCAATACCGCTGTCGCCTGGTTCTTAACAACTAATGTAAACAGATATGTACCCTATTTTAACTTAAAATTATATAAAAGTATCTGAAGCCGACAGGGCCATTCTGACAAGTTGCACGACCTCGGGCGCTACTCCATAGTTCCATCTGGAACCACTTTAAGACCACTTGTCCATCCTGACAGATAATAGAAAAATCCAAATTACAAATCCAAAAACATCCAAAAAACTAAAATTTTATAGCAAATATTTTACTATGATATATCGTCAGAAAACGCCATCAAACCCATCTCAAAAATATTGCTACCAAAAAAAAATAAACTTCGTCCTTCATATATCTGTCAGCCTTCAAGTAACCGATAACCGCAATTACCGTTACAAAACTTTACTACCAAGTAACCAATAACCGCAGCTATTGTTACAACAAAACTCTAGCTACCTCAGCAGATTTTCAGTAACCGATAACCGCAATTACCGTTACCACACTTCTCTAGCTACCGCAGCAGCTTTTCAGTAACCGATAACCGCAGTTATCGTTACCACACATCTCTAGCTACCGCAGCAGTCCTCTCAAACAAAAGATAACCGCAGCTATCTTTATCACACAGCTTTAAATATGACTTAGTTACTAAAACAGCTATAACTGTCACAGATAACCACCGCTATCTTGACAACCAAATGTCCAATTTTTTATTTTTTTATTCTTTTTTATTTATCAGCCGACACTGGCTCATCCATATCGTCTTCAA
This sequence comes from Anthonomus grandis grandis, assembly GCF_022605725.1. NCBI lineage: Eukaryota > Metazoa > Arthropoda > Insecta > Coleoptera > Curculionidae > Anthonomus > Anthonomus grandis. Next base: position 4,706,860 of record NC_065567.1, on the reverse strand, counting down.
CCTCCTTATTCTTAAAATCAAACATCTCGTGTTCTTGACCAGCCGGCACTAGACGCAGCTGATCATGGACAAATTTACTTATACCTCCTTTACCACTAATTTTTTCAACTTCATATCTATCATTAGGTAATACTGTTTTGACCCTATATGATCCCCTAAACTTACGATCTAATTTTGACAGCATTCGTTCGTTGCATTTAGCATATACAAAATCACGAACAACAAAAGGTTTAATAATACTTTTGTTAGTATTAAAACGTTCCATATCGACTCTTGCACAGTTGTTTATGCTTCGACTTGCCTCTTCTCTTATTTCCGATAAGGAAATATTATCTTCATTTAAAAATTGATAAATCTATTTAGCTCTAACGAATGAATTTTTGTACCAAAAAGTCATTCTGCTGGGCTAAAACCTGTGGTTTTATGCTTAGTACTATTTAAAGACAACTGAACCTCCCCTAAACTATCTTGCCAGGTTTTTGAGTCCTCAGCCTCAATAACTGTTAAAGTGTTCTTAAGCACCTGCATCACCCGCTCAACCTGACCATTAGCTTTACTAGCACTATGTGCTATGAAGTAAAGCTCAATATTATTATCGGAAGAAAATTTTTTAAACTCGGAACTGGTGAAACACTTTCCATGATCAGATATAACGCGACTCGAAGCACCAAAAAGATAAGTAAGATTTCAAAATGACTCAACAGCCTGCTTACCGGTTAGTGAAGAAATGTGATACAGAAGAACAAATTTAGTAAAACCATCTATAATGACCGTAACATATTCCATATAACTTTCCGGATATATCGGACTATATTCATAACTTTCCGGATATATCAATATAAACTGTATGCCAGGGTTTTGAAACTTTTGGTATTGGAAGAAGCTGAACTTGTGATTTTCCACTTTTATTTTTAGATGCTTTGCATATTAGACAATTGTGAACAAATTTTTTGACATTCATTAACATATTTGGAAACCAATAAAACTCATACAGTTTGTCCAAAGTTTTGTCCCAGCCTAGATGTTTTAGATCTACATGAATGTGGTTAATTACAGACCAAGCCATCGAACGTGGGATAATGGGAAGCCATTTCGATTTCCCATTTTTTTGTATTTTTCTTAACAAAATATTATTTTGAACATCATATGTTTTGAGCAAATTAAGAGGAAGATCATCAGATTTCCATTTATTAATTATTTCAGAAATTTCGATATCCCTATGCTGTTAAACTTGAAGCCAATCTTTTTGCAAGTCCAAGATTTGAATAGTTTCAACCTGAGAAGCCTTAGAATCATTATTGCAAATTGGTAAAGGATTGCGTGAAAAAAAATCAGCGTGTTTCATGTGTTTGCCTTCGCGATAGTGTATGTCAAAATGAAAAGCTTGCAAAAACGCCCACCACCTATGGGCTCGAGGGGTTAAATCAATTTTATTTTTGGATGCCTTTAAAGAATTACAATCAGTAACTACAGTAAAATGTTTCCCATATAAAAAGTGTCTAAAATGCTTAATGGCATTTATGACGGCCAAGGTTTCCAAATCATATGAATGATACCTTGACTCTACCTCCGTAGTACGTTTACTAAAATATGCCACTACTCGTAATTTAGAATTCCCTTTTTGCATTAAAATAGCACCATACCCCTCTGAGCTAGCATCTGTATGCAGTTCAGTATTTAAATTGGGATCGTAAATAGATAGGACAGGTTCAGACGTCAGGGATTTTATTAAGGTTTGCCGTGCAGCTTCATGATTAGATAACCATTTAATAGATTTAATAGAGTTTTTTGTAAGAGCATAAAGAGGAGCTGCGATCCTAGAGAAATTTGGTATAAACCATCGAAAATAAGATGTAAGACCAAGAAATTGACGAATTTGCGTTGGGGTTTTGAGAACCGGCCAATTGTTTAAAGCTGAAATTTTTGCTGGATTTGGACGAAGCTCACCACTACGAACTACATATCCTAGATATAACTTCAGCTTTAAGAAACTTACATTTCTTGAAATTAAATGAAAATCATGCATTAACCAAAGCGGCTATAACTTTCTCTAAACGATCAAGCCCTTCTGCGATTGTTGCTAAGGGGATGAGTACGTCATCAATATAAACAAGAGCCTCAGTATTTTTCAAAGCTTTATTAATAGCCCTCTGGTAAACTGCCGGCGCGTTTTCAAGTCCAAATAATATAGTCAAAAACTCATATTGACCATCTTGCGTGACAAATGCCGTTTTTTCGATACTGTTTGGATTAATAGGTATCTGATGAAAACCTGCAGCCATATCAAGAGTTGAAAAATAAAAAGCACCTACAAGGCGATTAATTTGATCATCAATTAATGGTAACGGATGTCTATCTGGATTAGTATTTCGTTTTAATTCACGATAGTCAACACACATTCGGTCTGTACCATCTTTCTTCTTTACCAATATTATAGGGCTTGCAAAAGGAGAACAGCTGGGGCGAATTATATTAGCCTGGAATAATTCTGAAATTTTAGAACGGACAATTTCGCGCTCAATTGGTGCTAAACGATATGGTCTACGTTGAACATATTTAGTTGGATCCTTTAACCTTATTTCCAAACTAGCCGTTTTAACACTAGTATGTGGCATACCATCAGTAAACGAACCCTTATTTTTCTCTAAAATTTTAGTAAAACATCCCTATCAGTACTACTTAAATCAGTATCAATATTGACCTCAGTAAATCTCGTCCCAATAAAACATCGAAAGAAATGCAATCATCTGGTACCACACAAAAAATCAGTTCCAAAAAGATCACTTGTATTTCAACTAATACTACGATCTGTGAACTAGAAAAAATTACATTTCCCCCTAAGCCTTTTAAAGATAATAAACATTTTTTATCTTGTTTATTTAACAAAATTGATACGCTATTTTTAATTAGGGGGCAATCAGAACCAGAGTCAAACAAAAATGGAATAATCTTACCATCTTTTGTTTTCATTTCTCTTTGAGGCAACACCTGTACTTCTACCAGGTTGACCCTCCTTTCACCATAAGTCACCTTCGTAGCAGGAGACTTTCCCTTTTCAGGACAGTTGGGTGCAATGTGTCTAGATTTTCCACAAACAAAATAAACAACAGATTTCTCCATTCTGTTGTCGTGCACTACACGCTTATTTCCCAATGACACATTCACTCGACACTGATCTGAGGAAGCTTTATCTTCTCACAAGCACGACACTTTCCCGAAAATGAAACTTCACTTTTGTCAGCAATAGCACGACGCTTCGAACTGATTTGATGATCAGTTGGAAATAGCGCTGATCGCTTGCCTGCAGCACCCCTCAATGCCACACAAAACCCTTTAAGGTCTTTGGGTGTCTTCGCCTGTAATCGCTCTCGAACTGCTTTGCATCTATTTCCAACAACATGACAAATAAAGTGGAAATAATACTAATGTGGAAATAATACTAAATAATAATACTGCAAATAATGTGGCTAAGGCTTATTCATCTTCACAAGATTTAATCAAGTGCATTGTCAGCCTCCAAACATGAAGTCCTTTATCTAGAAGCGTCGTATTACTTGGAGCGTTTTGACGTCCGATTACAGCTTCCTTAAATAATTCCATAAGATCCAGAGGTTTAGAAAATGTTGATAAAAACTCGGTACGAATCTCCTCCCAAGATTTTCCTAATGATCGATGTGGTGTAGTAAGGTCGTGCTGCAGGCAGCGAATTAACCAATCCGCCGCTTCCCCTTTTAATGCGGTAGATAAACTTGTCACTAGCATGATGCCAGATAACTGCTGCACTTTAATAAATTCATCGATCAAACAACACCAGCCTTCCGGATCCGCAATTTTTGATTTCGGGTCGAAGCTTGGTAGCTGAATATGAGAAGTTGAGCTTGATGTTGATGGGCCCTGCATCTCCATCATTCTTTTAAGTAAGACTTCCACTTGGCTACTCGGAATATTTACTTCCGCACTCTTCGCAGTTGCCGGGGTATTTTCAGCCACTTGAGGAGGGGTAAATCCCACTTCTGATGTCGGAAACTCCTCAATAATTCTTTCAGACGCCATTTTGTGTATAAATAATGCAATAAGTTTATCACTTATAAAACATTCAGACTATATTGCGTCAAAACAACTTATCAGGTAGACTATACACAAATAAAACTTATCTTACACAAAAAAAAATAAAATAAAGAAAACAATTAAATATCGACCCGAAAAGGTAAGAACTAGCGATCCGTAGCCGGTTTCTGCTCTCGCCCAGTTCTATCTAAAAACTGCCTTTCTTTATAAACCAAAATCCCTTCAATGCTCTATTCATTCTCGGCTACGTTTCACTCTCTCCAATATTTATTTTTCTAAATATCGGATCATGTTACATATCCGTTCAAAAGTCGAATATTCAGCACTTATAATTTTTTTTAAGCCAGATTCATAAACTAAACTTTATCACCTTTGTGGCAATACCGCTGTCGCCTGGTTCTTAACAACTAATGTAAACAGATATGTACCCTATTTTAACTTAAAATTATATAAAAATATCTGAAACCGACATGTTTAATAGGTAGGGGGCAGAAGAACTTCTATATTTAAGTCATGGCGTGAGCAATCTCTTGGGATCTATCCTTCCCAACCTCTAAATCTTAAATGGCACTTTTCTATTTGTGATACCTCTCATTAAAGGTCTTTTTAAGTAGTATCATCATCTGCACATTTTTTTTAATGTAATGTCGGATAAAAAAACATTAATTAAAAAAGATAAATGTTTATAAAATGCAATTTTATTAAATAAAATGCTCAAAATGTATTCAATTTTGGGCTAAACAAAAATGTTCTTGGAATAGATTTGTGGCCGAAGATCATCAAGTTATTAGATCTGGTGATCTTGACGGCCTTTCTACTGGCCCTTTTCTTCCAATCAACTGATCTGTAAATATATTGTTTAAATGTTGTCTTATAGGAAGAATATACGTATAAGGTGGCGCCCCATTTGTTGAAAATAGAGTGTTAGAAAATAGATCTTTGTTTAGGTTCCTCTTTCCAGTAGTAATTGATTTTCTGTTGGTTCAACTATAAGAGGATGAATGGCGTCGAACATTTCCATGTATATTTCGGCCCTATAATAGTATTACCTGTATTTCCACCCATATTATTATTTTTTTTACCCATTTATGTTATCTGGATACTGTGTATGTCTCTCTCTCCAAAAAAATGCAGTCTTTCGTCACACCAGTATACCTCAGTATACCTACTGCTTGGCGAAAATATTTATTATCAGAACCATTTTTTAACAAGAACAAAGGGCATTCGTCGCGGTAAATCAAATATTTTTAAGCAACTAATTAAGTAATCCTCAACTTTTCTGTCATTTCCTCGCAAAATTAAATTCTTCGATATAGGTCGTATTCACATGTTTCCTGTATTACATTTTGTCCGGATGAAAATGACTTAATTTTTAAGTAACCTTAATACTTAAAAAAATTATAGAAAAAATCCTGTTAACGCTGAGCCTTACCGTAATAACATTGTAGGATTCCTAGCAAAATGTTCTAATGCTTTTACTTGTGCCCATTCATCAAATACTCTATGCTGAATACTTTTTTTTGTTTGCCACCGATCCTGTTTCTTCAAATTTTAACATCAGTTGCCTTTACTAATTGTCACTTATATTTTTTCTAGGATTCCTCTCATTAAATACGGTAGCAGTGCTAAAGGCGCAACAATTTTCAAACCCATAAATAAAAACTGAATTTAAATTCTTTTGGATTATTAAAAAAATAAAACCCTAAATTTCGTGTAGAATTATACTAAATTAACAGTTTATAATACCTAATATGAAATACAATTTAACAAAATAAAATAGGTAATATTTATTTAAGACAACTAAAACCTGACTCTATAAAAATAGTTTGAGCAAAAAATATTATTTGCACTTAATCAGAAATGTAATTTGATCACCAATATCGTAGCATAGCATTTTACAAAAAATGCATATAGATGTTATATCACTGATTTTAAAATTACTTTTTTAAAAAATATTTTTATTGTATAAAATTATAAGTTTCAAAAATTACAGTATCATGACTTAACTTAAAGAGTCTAATCTAATTAAATCTTATACAATAGTTTTTGTCATCCTATTTATACGTAAAATATGCCGATTCAGTGGGAACAGGCATCTTGGTTGACCGTGTGTGTGGGTGTCTGCTGATCCGGCGTCTGGGAAGTGACTTATCTGGTTTAGATAAGTGTTATTTGATCCGGTGAGAACCAAGGACTGGGTGACTTTGTGAAGGTGACATTTGTTGTGGGAAAATTGGATATAACAGCTCCCCCATTAAGAAAAAAGTTGATGTGTGACAGCAACTTTTTAACACATCTGTTTGTTCGGGTTGAGCTCTAGTTCTTCTCCCTCTTCTACGAGATCTCCAATATGGATGCTTGGTCTTCTTCTGGGAAGGATCTTCCTCCATTGTCTGGTAAAAGTATTGCCTGGATGCTTAAGTGGTGAAGGAGGATAGTCATCGCTGGAAGTGGCGATTCCTATTTTGAGATTTCTTCGTTTTTTGCATTTACAGGTGATGTAGAGGATGAGCAATACTACAATCAAGATTATTCTTACAATAGTAAACCAGCTTATGTGTTTGTTAACAAAAGGTTGCTTTATGAGCCGGTCCAGTTTGTCAGAATATTGGTTTAGTTTATGTTGTGCTATGTTGAGGTCCTCTACGTTCAATTTATTCAGTTTAAGTGGTTTCAAATCGGGCAAATGTATTTTTTCTGGTATGTGGTCACAGCAGCTATAGGGTATAATAACTGGATGACTGCCATAAGTGATGTTGTCATGTGCGTCAATCTGTTTTTGGGCGTGGATTCTCGTGCTGCCAACAAATGCATTACATTCAGGTTGGAGTTTCAAGAGTGTATTGTTATTAGTGACTTTCGTGACGATATCTCTGGTACCACATTTGATTGTTATAGGAAGAGGGTCAGCAACGGCTATTAGCCATAAGTTTTGGCTAATTTCTTGGATGTTGTAATCTTTTGCAAGTATTATGGAAGTCTGGCATGTCCTGGGTAGATTACTTAGTTGTCTGAGGAGTTGGGCTTCACAGATGGCGTCTGTGTCTATTGGATATGGAAGAATACTGGAACATAGTTTTGTTCTTCCTCCAAAAGATTTACATGTCGCTAGGTTCCGGATTGTTACATACAACAGTGAATCATCATTTCGCGCAATGTGTTTATATGATGTAGTTAAAATATGATGAAGACCTGTTCGACTATCCAATATTGGAATTGGATACAAATTAAACAAAGTATATTTTTCAGGACCAGTGGTATGTTGAGAACAAAAATTATTCTAGAATCTATTTTGTATGCTTGTAGTTCTATTATATCGAGATATTGAGCCACACTAGAAGTGTAGATTGGTAATGGAAGGTTATTGGTTTGTAATGATTGTGATATGTGCTTTAAGGACTCAATTAAGTCTTGCGGGGTGATGATTGAACTATGTAGTATTTTTAATCTTGCGAAAGTTATTGCATTTATGACATCATTAAGATAGTTTTCAATAAATGAATAGCTCTCCATTAATGATTCACAAATGTTTAAAATTGCGATTTGGGATGAGTAGTATTTAAGCTGATCAGAAATATCCATTATTAAATTCCTAATTTCCTCTATATCTTTATTAAATGTTTCCTCGTCAACTTGAAGTTTTTGGATGGTGGCGTTAAAATTCTTTATTACTGAGGTTGTTACGGAAATTTGATTTTTTAAGAGGTTCTCTAGTTCATGTTCGTCACGTACAAGTTTGTCTATCCATTCATTAAAATATTCACCGTCTGAGGCATCTAGATTTCCAGTTATGGATTTCCAAATTGATCCCATGCCATTTATTAATCCACGTTTTTCTCTAAAAATGTATTTGCGTGTGTCAACCATAATGTCTGAGTATTTTTGATTTATGGAGTTTGATATTTGTCTAAGGAGACTAACGTGAGTTTGGACTTCCGTCTTAAAAGCTAACATTCGAGGTACGTCTTCATCGAGGGTGTTTAACAGGTTGTTTAGTATTTTATCATTATTTTCTATTGTATGTTTTTATTAGTTCTAAATCTTTATAAACAAGAAGGGTCCATTTGTTATTAGAAATTTTTAATTTTGATTCTTCGTGAAAGAAGATTCCAATGGTATTGTTAATCGGTGTTATGGAATATTGGCAAAGGATGACTGGAAACAGTCCGAAGAATCTGAAAGAGAATTTACTCATGATAGGGTTTCATTCTATCCAAATTTATTTTTAATTTTTAATTTGTTTGGGGGTTTAATACAATTGCTGAGTTTTTAAGAATTTCGAGAATTTCATAGGGTCCGTTAAACTTATTCGCTGCTTTATTTGCAATTTGAGATTCTTTAATATATACTTTATTAACTACTTGATAGTTTGGAGGGTCTTGGGAAAGATGTTGATCAAAACGTTCCTTAGCTTTTTCTTTTTTTCTATCAGTTTTAGATCGTGCAACTTTATAGAAGTATTGCATTCGATTGCTTAAGTCTCGTACAAATTTAGATATTAAAGCTTTTTCATTATAGATGGTTTCAGGTGGTCTGGAGGACGTATGCCCAAAAATAAGCTCGTATGGTGTGAATCCGTGTGTTGTTATAACAAATAACAGCATATGGTAATATGTTGAAAGGGTGATCGTTTGGATTTTCGGATTGATTAGCCCGAATCATTTCTCCTAAAGTAGCATGGAATCTTTCGATTGAGCCATTGGATTGAAGGTGGCTTACACTAGAAAATGTTAGTTTTATCTCATAGAGTTCACAAAGATCTTTCATAAGGATGTTGTCAAATTCACGGCCATAATCTGCATGGATCCTTAAGGGAGTGCCATAATGTTGAAAGAATAATAGAAGGGTGTTGATTACTGTTTTGGCAGTCACTTAAAGGGTATGCCTGCGTAAATTTAGCGAGTTCATCTCTTATGGTCAGTGCGTAATTTCTAGTTGGGTATTCATAAATGTCGAGATTAATACGTTCAAATAGTGTTTTAGGAGTTTCGGTTATTACAAGAGGGTTGTTTAAGTTTTTCCTACAGGCTTTAACTTTTTGACAGGTTTCGCATGATTTTATAAGATTTTCAACGTCTTTTGAAAGACCTGGCCAATTGTATTTTTCTTTTATTCGACGTGTCGTTTCATTTATGCCACGGTGTAAGTTAGTTTTACCGCGATGGTAATGATCTAGAATTTGGGGAATTTCGTCAGCGTCGAAAGTTTTAATGAGAATTTGGCAAATTTTGATTTTAATGTCTTTGTTGGCGAAAACGTAAGATAACATTTTTAAAATAGGTAATTCAAGGCGGTTTTCGACGTAATAAGTGATTGACATATCAAACTTATTTTGTCCCGTATAAATCACGTAAAACAAATGCTGAACTACCATTTCAGGATCGAAAGGAAGGGGAATTATTAAATAATTTCGGTTTTTGACAGATCTGCTAGAAAATATATTAATTTGGTTTGCTCCAAAGTTAGCGTCTTCTTCAAAGATATCATCTAATATTTTATGATCAAACTCTTCTAGTTTGTTTTGCCAAAAAAAGGTGACTATTCTTTTATGAGTATTTTCTAAAAGTTGTTCATTTGAAATTTCGATTTTAGAGTAGTCAATTAAAGATGTTGTTTCGTATAAATGGGCAAAATTATTATATTCTTTAGTTATTTTTTTATCGTCTACTATTACTTCATCTGATTTTTCATCAGCACTTAGGGTTGAGTCAGAATCGTCTTCGTTTGAAGCGAAAATTGAAATCTTCTTTTGAAAATTTGAGCAATCTTGAAAATGATTAATTTTAATTCTAGAAAGGGCGTCCGCGTTTTTGTTTACTTTTCCAGGTTTATGAATAATTTTGTAGTTATATTCTTCTAACTTTAAACGCCAGCGTGCTAATCTGCTTCCGGGGTCTTTAATTGAAAAGAGCCACGTGAGAGGGCGATGGTCAGTGACGAGAGTAAATTTTCTTCCATATGTAAGTATGGACGAAATTGCTTTACTGCCCACACAATTGCAAGGAGTTCCCTTTCAATGGTGGAATACTTTGTTTCAGCACTGCATAGTGTTCTTGACGCAAAGGCAATGGGTAAATCTTTGCCAACGGGGCCTTGAGATAGAACAGCGCCTATTGCATATGCACTCGCATCAGTGGTTAGAAGGAATGGTTCATCGAAATTTGGATATATTAAAATTGGGTCTGAAATTAACGCATTTTTGAGCTCGTCGAAAGCATGTCTGCAATCTGCATCAAAGTCAAAAGGTACATCCTTTTGGAGTAATCTTGTTAATGGTTTAGAAAATTTGGCGAAATTTGGGATAAACCGTCGATAATAGCCAGTAAGACCAAGGAAGGACTTAATATCTTTTGGAGATTTTAATTCTGGAAATTTTTTTATGCATTTAATTTTTTCGGGATTTGGTTTTACTCCTTCTTGTGTTATCAAATGGCCAAGGTAAGCTACTTCTTTTCTAAGGAACTCACACTTGTCTGGTTGAATTTTAAGGTTGGATTTCCTTAGGCGTTTGAAAACATCGGTTAGTCGGTTAATGTGATCGTGAATTGTGGATGAGTAAACGATTATATCGTCCATATAGACAAGACAGCGTTCATTTAAGATGCCAAGGAGGATATTATCCATGACGCGTTGGAAGGTGGACGGGGCATTTTTAAGACCAAACGGCATTCTGATGAACTCATAATGACCGTTTTTAACAGAAAATGCTGTTTTCGGAATGTCTTTGGGGTCGATTTCTATCTGGTAAAAACCAGATGCGAGGTCAAGTGTAGTGAAATAATGACACTTTCCAAGTTGATCAAGTAAATCAGAGATATTGGGTAGTGGGTATTTATCATCCACGGTAGTTTCATTAAGTTTTCTATAGTCGATGACTACTCTCCACTTCTGTTTTCCAGAAGAATCCATTTTTTTGGGCACAACCCAAACTGGGGAGGACTATGAGGAAATAGAGAGCCTGATTGATAATGCCTTGATCTAGCATTTTGCTTACTTGGGATTTTACTTCCTCTTTATGGACGTGAGGGTATCTATAGGACTTAGTGAAAATGGACCTGGCATTATTTGTTTCGATTTGATGCTTGATTTCATTAGTGAAAGAAAGTATATCGCCTTCGAGATAAAATATGTCTTCATATTCAAGACAAAGATTAGTAATAAGTTCAGTTTCTTCTTCGTTTAGATGTTCTGTGCGAAGTTGGTTTTTGATATTCTTAATTCGATTGCTGGGAAAATTAGACTGAATTTCAGAAGTATTGTAATTTAATAGGGTATGTGAAACAAAAGGTTCAATTTGAATATCGGAAAAATCTATACTTTTAGGGATAGCATTTGCATTGACTATTGACGTAAAAAATTCACCATTTGTATTTATGTGAACTAAAGCATTAGGGATGTGGACTTTTTCGATTTCTTGTCTAGATAAAATAGCGTCTGTATTTAAGAGATTGCATTTAAGTTTGAATATTTGTTCTGTTCTGGCTGGAATATTAATTTTACTTGGATAATTTCTTTTAGAGGAAGAACCCTCTTCTTTAAATTCTGTAGATTTCTCAATTTTGTAAAGTGGCACGGTTTTAAAATAAGTTATTAATTGTTTGTTGTTTAGATCAATAGTGCATTTATAATGTTCCAAAAAATCAAGACCTAAGATTCCGTCAAAATCAATATCTAAATTGTATATATAGACTTTATGTGGGTCTCCGACTTTAAAGGGTACAAGGGTCGATTCTGTAATAAGAAGTTTTTCAGCGGTAATACCTTGGATAGAAACTTTTTCGGGAAAACGTTGTTTAAAATTTTTCACGGCATTTTCTTTAAATATTGAAATACCTGCGCCTGTATCGATTAATAGTTTTAAGGTATTTGTCGCGTCTGTAATGTAGTATAGGTTTTTAGGATTAACTGTTAAAAGGCGGTTTACATAAAATTCTGTTCCGGGAAATTCAGTAACGGGTCGAAATCGTCTAGATTCAATGTCTGAATTTGGTCTTGGATTTCTGTCATTTCTGACTGGTTTTTTTGATTCGTGGGTCATATTGGACGTAAGGTCTGGTGGGTGGTTTTGATTGGATAGGGATAGAAAATCCTGATAATTTTGGATATCGATTTGATCTGCTGATTGATCGTATTGGTTGAATTCTGAGGGAAAATCTATCTATCGTGTGATTGATAATAGTTATTAGGGTAGCTATTTTCATAGTTAGGATCGCGATTGACAAAATGGGCTCTAAACTTGTCGGGATTTAAATTTGGATTTCTTTGTATTACTGAAGGACGTGATTGAAAATTACTTGGTTGTGGGTTAGAAGATGAAAAGTGGGGTCTTTGTTCATTGGGTCTATTTTTTTGAATAGGATTAGGCTGATTGTTATTAACGAGGGGTCTTTGGAAATTGTTGTTGTTGCCATTTTGAAAATAATTTGGTCGTTGTTGTGAGCGACATTCATTAGCATAATGACCAATGCGGCCACATGAATGACATTTGGGGGTTTGAAGATTGGGTCTTTTGTTTATTGGTTGATTAGAAATTGGTTTAGAAGGGTTCGGTTTAACAGCTTTTTGATTTTCAAAGTAAGACAGTTGAAGTTCACGTCTTATGCGAACCTGGGCTTCTAAAAGATCTCTTGGGTTACTTGCTCGAATGATATGACCAATTCTGGGTTCTAATCCTGTTAGTAAGGTACTGAGTGCCATTGATTCGATTAGGGTTATTTGTGCATGTTTTTCGTCAGTTGACAAATTAGATTTCTGAATGTTTGCATGCATTTTTGCATTTAAGGTCTGAACACAATTTAGGAATGTTAAAGGAGATTCATTTGTTATTTGTTTAACGCGTTGCAAGTCCTGAATGAGTGAGGATAGGTCTCTAGTATCACCAAAATGAGAGTTAAGTAGATGCTTTATTTCTGAGTATGATAAAGGGTTTCTAGAGCTTATTAGCTGTGCTGCTCTTCCGCGTAATTTATTTTTGATGTGAATTACTAATAGATGTTTCTGATTTCTGGTGGACATGTTATAAGCACAATCGCAAGCATTAAGAAATGTTTGAAGAAAAATTTGATCTCCTTCAAACTCAGGAATTATTGAGAAAATTTCTGATAGTTTATATGGTTCTATTTCTGCAGCATTATTCGCAATATTATTATCGTTGTCTGTCATGATGATCAATAAATCGATAGTAAATAAAATAAAATTACAAGCAATTTGTAAATATTTTAACTTAAAAATAATTGCAAAAGTAATTATTTGTTATAACAAATAAATGTATTGTTATTTGTGTAAAATTAATATCTTTTCTGAAAAATAAATACTTCTTTTATTGGAGTTTAGTTTCTCTTTTTCTGATTAACAGAATAATCAAATCATAAATATTAAATAGTCGTGCAGTTTGACTAACTTTGATTAAATATTCAAGTCAATAAAATTATAAAACAATAAAATATAAACACGTGATGATTCAATATTGTACTTACAGTAAGGAAATCATGTAGTTGATCGTCTTGTTCTCTACGCCGATTTAACTACCAGGGGCTTCACCAGGTGTTCCTTTCGTAGTTCGCCGTGAGTAAGGACGTCAGGACGTGAAGAATTATGACTTCGGGATTCTTTTATGGTTCTTTTTCTGTTAAAGTATAGGGATCCACCGTTACTAGTTGGAATGCTCGTGTTCTAGCAACGTTGTCAGATCCTACCGACTGCGCCAATTGTTATATCACTGATTTTAAAATTATTTTTTTAAAAAATATTTTTATTGTATAAAATTATAAGTTTCAAAAATTACAGTATCATGACTTAACTTAAAGAGTCTAATCTAATTAAATCTTATACAATAGTTTTTGTCATCCTATTTATACGTAAAATATGCCGATTCAGTGGGAACAGGCATCTTGGTTGACCGTGTGTGTGGGTCTCTGCTGATCCGGCGTCTGGGAAGTGACTTATCTGGTTTAGATAAGTGTTATTTGATCCGGTGAGAACCAAGGACTGGGTGACTTTGTGAAGGTGACATTTGTTGTGGGAAAATTGGATATAATATAGATATTCGCATTAGAACTTTTAAATTAACACCCTGTGTATGGTATACTATTTTAACCATTTTTAAAACACATGATTTTTTCGGCGATTCTACATTAGGACTAAAGGCGTAATTATATCTAAAAGTGATTATTTTAAAAACGCTCTTATCCCGTTTGATCGTAGACTTTGTAAAAGTCTTATGTTTGGTACAGGATTACTCCTTTTTTACGACTTTGGAACATTTAATTTTTACAGTAGGTTTATTAATATTACTATACTAACCAAAATCAGTTAATTTAACTTTCATCAGTTTTTACTATATCAAGAAAACTGAGAAACAATCACGGAGCAAATTTAAAAACAACCACCACGTGTAAAAATATATTATTAAAGCCTAACATTATGGGATGCTAATTCTCCACCCAGCTAATAAAATCTGCTTCGTGAAGGTTAAAAAAAAAGTAACTTCACTACGGCATGTAATTAAATCCCAAATTGTTATTTCTTATATCTGCTACAATATTATTATTTATCTGATGTGATCCTGTTAGAATATGTGTGTTTCATATCCCCAAGCATGTAGAAGTGTTATACTTAAACAATGAATAGTTTCACAAGAACGGGCCATTTTTGTTATTAATGCCCGTTCCGGGAAAATGGATTTGTCTTGCTTCCGATCCTATTTCCAGCCATTTAAGCGACTGCCGCTTAAATCGAGTGACATCTCTATTTACAAAACATTATTATTTTTACAGGGTGACCCATCACAAACAGTCCAGCAAGGTTTGGGGCCCTTTAAAAAAAAAAATTAAAAAATGCTCGGACTCGTCGATTTTTGATTTTAAGGGGATAATTTTTTTAAATAATTTAAACCCCTTGGCGGGAGTTGCAACCACCCTCAAAATCTTAGGAGTGGCGGTCATGTAATTTCTTCAGCTTATTTTAAAGGTTCATTTCTTCTAGTTACAACTGCCAAGTTACAACTGCCAATTACTAACTTGAGTTTTCGCAGTATGACAGGTTGTCAAAAATTTTGAAACAATACCATTGTTTATTAG
Source organism: Anthonomus grandis grandis (assembly GCF_022605725.1). NCBI lineage: Eukaryota > Metazoa > Arthropoda > Insecta > Coleoptera > Curculionidae > Anthonomus > Anthonomus grandis. Next base: position 4,691,714 of record NC_065567.1, on the reverse strand, counting down.
TTTTAGCGCTAGTTTTTAGAGGTTCTTGATTAACAAAACGAAAACGCTCGCACCCGTCGATTTTTGATTTTAGAAAAACGATTTTTTTTTCAATTTTTAACCCTTCAACTTCAACTCCTTAGCGGGGGCGACATTCGCCTTTATTTTTTAAAAGAGAATACATCTTTTGAAAGGGCATTCAATTTTCTTTACAATAGCGCTTTGTTTTTTAAATTTGAGCTACCCATCGCCAAGCAATGGAATTCGAAGCGTTTTACTGGATATTTAAGGTGTGTGAGTAAAAATTTGTTTTTAAACTATCAAAAATCAGTCAACAATCCGACTTTATCAGTAAAGCGTAAACAAGTTAATGTAAATTAGTTATTTCTGTGCTTTTCTTTCGATTCGATAAAAATGGTTTATTCTTTTTGCGGAGAGAATGGAAATAAAGTAAAGACACAATTTCAAAAGTTATCCAAAAAATTAGAACATATAACTATTAATATGATATAAAAACCCAATTAAAAAAGTTTAATAAGAAAATCACATATTCAGCAAAATTAAATTAAATTAACTGCAATATACCTACTAACTATAACTTAATCACATGGGTCTTAATCCCAAGAGTAATGAGTAATACTCCACCAACTTATCGACAATCGCATGAACCGGAGAGAAATTTATATCACACATGTGACAGAACCGTTTATATATAGCGGCGATTTCAACAGGATGTTAGTATGAGGCATTGGCAGAAAGAATGTTAGGGGATGTCTAGTATTAAGCCTAGGCACCATGAAACGTACACCAGAAAGAAGTACAGGACTATCAATGAATCCTTTCAGTAACCCATGCAGCTTTACAGAGAAGATCATTCTTCTGAGATGTAATGGATATAGTTAAAGCGTTCCAATAGTTGCTGATGATCAAACCCCTCTAACTGGATATATGCCATCCTGCCTGAAGGCCAAAAACTTAGCAAATCTACGCTGAACAGATTCAAGGAGACCAACATGATTCTGATAGAGCGGGTTCCATATAATGCAGCCAAACTCCAGTTTTGATCTCACAAAGCAATAGAATAGCAGTCTTAATGTAGATTTCAAAGTAAAACTGTGAGAACTTCTAATTATGAACCCAAGCCTTCTCAGGGCTGACTTGACTATGTTGTTAAAGTGTGGAACGAATGTAAATTCGGAGTCAAAGGTGATACCAAGATCAGTAATTTGCTATAATCTACTTAAAATAGTATCATTAATAAAGTAATCAAAATTTAAGTGTGTTTTTGATCTAGAGTACCTGACCACACTACATTTAGCCGCATTGAAGCCTAACCTGTTAACAGCGCACCATACCTCCAATGTATTTATGCAGTTCTGAAGAAAAACACAATCCTCCAAACCCTATAGATTTAAATATAGCTTCAAATCATCGGCAAAAGCCAGCCAACAAGTTAGTGACTCAATGAAGTCATTTATAAAAAAACTAAACAGGAGCGGACCCAAGTTCGAGCCCTGTGGCACACCTGACGTTACGTTAAAAAGTTTAGATCTCCCTGAAAAACCATAGTGAGTTAATTTATGCAGCAAAATATAGTGATCTATCTGATCAAAGGCTTTTTGATAGTCGATATAAATAACATCGACTTGAGTATTAACATCAAATGATTCACAGATGTGGCTAGACAGACAGGATAAGTAAGTAACACAAGATCGCCCGCTAAAATTATTAATACTTATTTAAACATAATAAATGGCACCCATATAAAATTCAACTTCTTTAAGCATTAAATGAAGATGATAACGACCGCCATTCACAGATTTGTGAAATAATGTCCAAACTAATTTCAAATAATCCTAGCTATCTTTTAAATGTTTGCTTTTCAAACGAATGTTCATTTTTTCTCAATGGCACTGTCAATCGTCATAATCTCTCTCCTCTGTCTGTAAATGATATGCCTATAAAAACGAAGCGGTGCTCTGGTGATGCATGATCCTGAGGAGGGTACGCTCGTCGGCTGCCTACATGGCGCGGCGGTGTCTGTTTCGTATCAAAGAAGTATCATAAATGAGGCGCCGAATCGACCACCGTCTCTGCACACGAATCGGCACACACCGTTTACAAACCGCCTCGTGTGTTTTTACCCTAAGACTCTATTGATTTTTAATTAAAATAATTGCCCTCAGGAACAAAAACTATTTCGTTCTCGTTGTTTTAAAATTATTGATCTTAAACTGCTTAAAAACTTTATAGAAATTACTTCTTTCAGTAAGTTATATATGCAGAACACTGATCATTAAGTTAATTATTTTACTAACCTAATACACAGATGTAAATAGCTCCGTGCGAGCTATTTACATCTGTGCCTAATATTACAAAGTTTTGATACCTTATCACCCTCTAAAGAAGTCAAAACTTAAAAAATGCCTCCTTAGTTAACGGAAAATGTAAAGCAAATTATATCTTTAAACAATAAAGCTTTAGATAATTTTAAACAAACTTTAGGGTGATTGTTTTTGTTTATGATATTTGCTTAGAAATTTTAACAAGCTATTTAACTTCTTCGTTGTCTAAGGTATTAAAAACACTTATGTGTTTACAAATAAGGGATCATATGGATCGGTTTGGTTTATTGCCGGAACAGCACTCTGGATTTCGTCCTAAATACGGCTGTACTACGGAAATATTAGGGTAGGCATCATGCCTGATTTTGCTAGATTATTCAAAGGCATTTGATAAAATTTAGCACAAATCAAAAACTAACCACAATTTTTTTTTAAATTACACTGTCTTGTTTGTATGTTTTTGATATATTAAATGTTGAGTAAAATATTTTGAGAACAGTTAGTAATATGAATTATGATAATCAGATTTGATCCCCATTGTTCAGTGCGCTCGAAACTTAAGTAAAATATTAGATAATGATCTTTCTAAATACGTTTCTCCGAACATGTCACTAAATGCCTAAAAAAAAACTTATACAAACATAAAAATGCTATACCCCCATAGAAATATATTAAATTATATATTAAAAATTTTGTTGACAGATAGTTTGGTGTTGTTACACTTTCATTTTTGTGATGTGGCCTATGGTCCTTGTATAACTAAATTTCAAAAAAATATCCAAAGAGAGTAAAAATCTTGTCTTAAATATTATGGTATCAGGAAATTTGACTTTGTATCCTATAAATTAAAAAACGCTAAATTATTGGATATAGAGCAGAGAGTAAAATTACGTAGCGCTTGCCTTTTTCATTTAACAATTAGTAATAAGACTCTCCATACCTCTACAATAAAATAAAATTTAGAACTGATGTTCACTATCTCAAATTATGAGTGTCTCCTCACTGTACTTCAAATTTTAAGAGAACGTTTACATACAAAATTTTTATCTTATACAAGGGCATAGCCTGTTGGTTAAAAGAAAATGAATGCTTTCTGCTTTTCGAAGTTCCTACAGGTATATACTTTTAAACAGCTATTAATATATTTTTGTAAGCTCTTAAATTTGGGCATTATATTGTTTTTTTTTTGGATTTTTAACTATTGGTGATAACTAATCGTTTTTTTTTATTACACCAAAGAAATATACCTACTAAGAAGTGTGAATTAATTTATTATTACTAATAACTTTTGAGTTCGTACAATCTATATACATTTTCATTTTTTATAGGGCTACTTTTTTAGGGCTACGTCCCAAAGTTATGGCGTCAAGTGAAAGTCGTCCTCATTCCGAAACCCGAAAAAAGCGATTTTACAGATCCCAAATCGTACCGACCTATCAGCCTTACCAGCTTTATGCTGAAGGCGATGGAGAGGCTGATTGATCGGTACTTTAAGGAAAGCATCCTGGTCAACAAACCACTGCATGTGCACCAATACGCCTATCAGGCGGGCAAATCCACGGACCTGGCCCTACACCACCTCGTTAGGAAGGTAGATGCTCTGGGTACTGGCAAGGCCTGTCTGGGTGCGTTTCTAGACATTGAAGGGGCGTTCGACAACACCCCTTTCGCATTAATCTGCCAAGCACTCGGGAGCCGCGGCTCAGAACCCTGTTTGGTTAGCTGGATAGAAGCCATGCTCTCGAAACGTCATGTAACTGCCCAACTCAACAACGAGATTGTCGAAACGTTGGCGGCTAGGGACTGCCCGCAGGGAGGAGTATTGTCCCCTACCTTGTGGTCGACAGCCTGATAAATCTTTTAAACAATGCTGGCCTATACACACAGGCCTACGCTGATGATCTGGTAATCCTTTGCCCAGGGAAAGGCGCCGTCTCAATGCGGGGCCCTATGATGAGAGCCCTGCGTATGGTGGACATATGGTGCCTCTCATCTAAATCAAAAATGATAGGTCATGATAACTTCATGAATAGGTCCAGGTCTTATTCGCGTCGAGCAACAAGATCGATTAATTCTTATAACGTGACTTCTAAAGTATTTAATAATTCTTTCATAACTATTACCTTATCGCTGGTAGCCAAGTAATTGAGTATTTTAATTTTCGACCTGTGACTTTTAACATACTAAGAGACAACATTCTTATAAAAAAGACTGATGATTTTTGTAAAAATCATCATTACATAAATATTGACGGAGGGACTAGAGGGGACTAGACTGTATGCTTTCTTGCTTTCTTTTTGACTAAGGCTTTTAATTACAACCCTTCTTAGTTTCGTTGATCAAGAAATCTAATTTAAATAATACAAATTTATTGGAGTTTTAAATTCTTCTTTTTCTGCAACTGACAATGTTATGTTCCTTTTTCTTCTAAACATCCTTTCAACCAAAATTTCTCAGCATTTAATTCACTTTTTTACAGACTTTTTCATATTCCTCTTTCTTTAAATGACTTTCGAAAAGAAATAAAAACTATATTTCGATTTTCCAAAAACAACGGATATCACGTTATTAATAAAATTTATTTTAAACACCTCAATAAATCTTGAAATAAAATACTCTTATGTAAAGATAATAAAGCCTCCATTTATAGAAGTTTTACATATTTCTTTAAATTATGTGTGTGCTCTCTTATTTCTAATAACAAATTTAATCTTTCCTATCAGAAATATCTTTTAAAGCTTGGATCTCAAATTAATTACGAATAACTTTTTTTACTGGGATAAATAGCTATTTTTATAGTTTATTTTATATTTATAGTTTATAAGAAATGGCTAACAAACAATTAAATTCTTATTTAAATGTAGCCAATTTAAATATTAGATCTTTATTGCCAAGTTTTCCGGATTTTCTCAATTTTGTAAACAATAAATATGATATTTTGGGTATAAGTGAAACGTGGCTGAATGAAAATATATTAAGCAGTGCGGTTTCTATGCCAGGTTATAATTTTTTTAGAAAGGATAGATTAGACAGAGTTGGGGGTGGTGTTGGCATCTATGTCAGGTCAATGTTTCAGTGCGAAATTGTAAATATTAATGTTAATAATGTAAACTTTGAATTTATGCTCCTAAATGTTAAAATTGGTATTCACAATATTGCAATACTTATAATATACAGGCCCCCTAAATCGAAAGCGTTTGAAATTATAAATTTCCTGGAAGAAGTTGTTCCACATCTTTTAGTGACCTATGATTATTCAGTAATTCTCGGAGATCTAAATATTGATATGTTAAAACCTAATTCATTATATTCTATGCTTAACTCTTTTGGGTACGTACAATTAATAAATGAACCAACTCGTATAACAAATACTACTGCAACATGCTTAGATCCCATTTTTATCAATACTAAAGATATTTGTCATAAAAGTGGCACCGTTGTTTCAGGTTTAAGTGATCACAATCAAATACCTTTCTGCACTTTAAAATTAGTAGTTAAAAGACAAAAACAAAAATTTATAACCATCCGCAATTTTCAACATTTCAATGAGATATATTTTAGGATCGATTTATCACAGATTTACTGGGATAATATTTATTATCTTGAGGACATAAATAAAAAAGTTCAATATTTAAAACAAAATATTATTTATTTAATATTCATGCACCCTACAGAACTATAAGAGTCAGTAAAAAGCCAGCTCCCTGGTTGACAGACACCTTAAGACTTATTTTAAAGGAACGTCATAAGGCTTTGACTAAATACAAAAATCACAAGTGTTTAGAAAATTGGAGATATTACACGGAGTGTCGTAATTTTGCGTTGGCATCAATAAGACGAGAAAAAGCTGCATATCTTGCAAGCTTGGAGAGTGAAAACTGGTAAAAAACTTTGGAAAGGTCTAGAAACTTTAAATATTAAAACAACCAAGAATAATAACGAGCTGCCGTTTAATATATCTGATCCAAATCAAATAAACGATTTTTTTGTAAGTGTTTTTAATAAATCTGATAAATGTGTAAACAAAATTAACTTCTACTCCAGTAATAAATTTACCGAGGATAATTTTCATTTTTCTTTAGTAGACCAAAATACTGTCGAAAAAACTATAAAAAATATTAGGTTCAATGCCTCTGGTGTGGATAACATAACTCGACGTATGTTACACTTATGTCTCCCTGATATACTGGATCATGTCACTCATATTATAAATTGTTGTTTGGAGGTAGGATATTTTCCTACGGCCTGGCGTGAATCAGTGGTATGTCCGATTCCCAAATCCTCCAGTCCTGAAAGTATTCAAGATTTGCGTCCGATAAGTTTGCTTCCCGTAATCTCCAAAGTTCTCGAAAGAATAGTCTATATGCAGCTGTCATCATTTTTAATGTCAAATAATATCCTCCCTTTCCATCAGTCTGGTTTTAGGAAACATCATAGTACAGCTAGTTCACTCTTAAACGTCACCGATAATATCATGCGAGCTCTTGACAAAAAGATTTCAGCATTATGATAGCCCTTGATTTCTCGAAAGCATTTGATGTCATCGATCATGATTTGCTTGTAGCGAAACTGAAATATTATGGCTGTAGTGAGGTTGTTTTGTCCTTTTTTAAAACTTACTTATGGCGTAGAACCCAGAAAGTGAGGGTGAATAATGAATATTCTGCTTCGAAAAACATTATTTCTGGTGTCCCACAAGGGTCGATCCTAGGCCCATTATTGTTTCTTATATATACTTCAGATTTACCCGGTCTAGTTGAAGATTCTGAAATACATCAGTATGCTGATGATACTCAATACATACATTATTTTGACTCTGCTAATTTTGATAACGTGGCGGATACTATTAACGCTGATCTGAACGTAATAAATCAATTTTCAAAAGAGCATTACCTTGTCATTAATCCTAATAAAACAAAAATGGTTTTGTTTTCAAACCGAGAATCACATAAAAATATAATGGAAACTGTTCACATTCAATTGGATAACGAAACTATTTTGTTCTCTGATACTGTGAAGGTTCTGGGACTTACAATAGACAATTCTTTAAGGTTTAAGGAACATGTTAATACTCTTCTGCAGAGGTGTTATTTACGCATGCGTATGCTTTATACCAATAAACACATTTTAAATTTTAAAACTAGGAAAAAACTTGTAGTGGCTCTTGTTTTATCTATTCTAAATTACTGCCTTATAGTTTATTATCCTTGCTTAGACCAAATAAATCGTTACCGCCTGCAACGCGTGCAGAATACTTGCTGTAGATTTATTTTTAACTTCGGAAAGTTTGATCATGTATCAGACTCTATACTTCAGTTGAGGTGGGTAACGCTACCTTACCTATTCAAATTCTTCACTTCTACTTTTCTTTATCGATTATATGTTAGTCAAAGACCTGAATATCTTTTTGAAAAGTTAATACCAAGAAACCATGTTCACACTCGAAATATTAGATACAATATCTTGACCATGCCGCACCATTCCACGGCTCTATTCGAGCGATCTTTTACTTATAATGCCGTTAAGTTCTTTAATACTTATAAACCAATATTTAATACTTCGTTAAATGTGTATAGGAAATATTATAAACTTTTTTTTTTAAATCAATCCAAAATATAGTCTAGTATTCTAGAAGATAAATACTTTATATATACTTGTTTCTTTTTTTGTTTTTTTTTCTCGTTTTCTCCATTTAAACTGTGAATGTTAGGAAGGTTAAGAGTTAAAGAGTAGCTTTAAGCTAATCTTCGCCTTCTTGGCAATGTAGTATTAAGTAATATTGTAAGATTAATATTGCTTTTTTTTTAATAAAGACATATTATTATTATTATTATTATAATCACCTGATTTACACCAAAGATAATATGCCTGCCACCCAGATCAGGGATCAGGGATCTTCAGACCCAAGTTTTCCCATCCTAACGCTAATGTATGCTACATCGGGCAAAGCGGAAGGAAAATTGAAACAAGAATAGAAGATCATACCAAACTAATTAAAAATAACATAAATAAGTTTATCACTAATACTTTTCTCCTTTCACCAACCATATCTTTGAGGCTAGACATAGATTTGTATCGGAGGTAGACCCAAAAGTTCTTCATGTTTGTCAGAAAGGTTTGAGGTTAGACCTTTTAGAGATATTCGAAGTTAATAAACCCATAAAATTACCAGATTTTGTTTGTGTTAACGAAAAGACTAAGTTTGGTAGAAATATATTTTTTAACTCCTCAAGTACATACAACCTTCCTACTTCCAATAAATAAATAATATTGTTCTTGAAAAATACGTGATGTTCAAACCTTAGGTTTAACTGCGTTTACTTATCGTGACTTTTACTTGTTAATTTTATTATCATTGTTTTTTATCATTAATTACTTTGATCAAGACATATCTTTCTGGATGCATGCAGAATGTCTCCTATCTTGGCAATGATTCCAAGAAAACAAAAATATCAGACATAGCGTTTCACAAAGATCATTTTTATATCTATAACTCTTTGTTAAAATGTCATTCTATTTGCCGATGGCACAACCAACTTGCATGTCTAAGTATAACAGGTTCCATTCTGGATGATCCCAACTAGAGCCCTTAAGACTCAGTAAGCAATTCGAGCCATTGAGGACTTCGCATATATGACACCTGAGACAGTGGATTGACATAAGTTGGTTGGTCAGGTTATGAATTCTGTCACCCATATCGCAGGCAGAGAGGTGTGGTGATTCTAATTGGTCTACATTGCTAAACAGGGAGACCATCTGATACACAAATGGCTCCAGAATTAACCACAGAGCTGGTATAGAGTTCTGGTGGTAAGGCCCCATGCACCAGCAGGGCACTTACTGGAGGAGCACACTACTATCTTACAGGCTGACGTCTTCGCTCTATTGAAATGCGGACGGAAAATTCTAAATTGCGGATACCGCAATAGTGTCGTATCAATCTGCTCGGACAGCAGGTCTGCTATTAACACCATTACGGCCGAAAAGGTGAGCTCCAAGCCTGTACTGGAGTGCATAAAGGTAATGGAGGAACTGGTAGAGGTGGGCTGCAGGATTCTTGTCTGAGTGCTTGGTCACTTACTCTTTGCTTGAATCAATAATATACGTAGTCCGAACAATAGTAAGGTACAGGGTCTAAACTACTTTAACAAATCCAATTTTCTTTTGGTAGAGCAGTCAGTTCTGGATAAAATTGATCTGAGGGTAATAACAATAAGTGAAATAAATTCTTTATTAAAAATGTATGAATATAAAAAATGAAATGTTATCTTAAAACATTAAATTGAGTTCGGACCTTTTATGTGGTATGACTTTTTAAATAAATTTAAAACTCGGTAATAAAAAGCGATGCAATGTTGGTTTTAAAAGTTTTAGGAAAGACCTTTGAAATGTGTTGTGTTAAATTTGAAAGGGAATGCGAAATTTATTTAAATGGAACATGTTAAAATACCCCATTTAATTAGTGAGCGTTGAATAAACCGAGCTTTAAAAGAAAAGAGAAATACGGCTCGTGCTTTAACGTCATTTGAATTATAATTAAAAATACAGTTATTTATTCAAATTTATATGAATTTAATTAAAAAAAATTAAATCTGTAAAATTTTAAAAATGTCAATAAATACAAAATAAATTTATAAAATTGTTCCAATTAATGACTTTAGAAACCCAAATAATTCTGATTAACTTCTTAATTAAAATACCAATACAATTATTCTCAAGTACCTATGCGGAATGTAAAGCCCTGGACGTCGATTAGAAGTTGAGTACTTATACAAGTATTATTTAATTTATTGCATACAGGGTATTCATTTGAAAACTTCCCACCACGGATTTATCGAAAACCACTGTTTAAAAAAAAAAACGGCGAAATACGTCAAAAGGTTTGTCAAGGGGGACAACTTTCTAACCTAAAATTACTTCACCCCCTTTTACTACCCCCCAGGGTTATCCCCTTAAAAATTTTAGAGTAATAGCTTGTGTAAAAGTTCTTTCGAAGTCATTTATTTTGAGGTTTGATTTTTTTAAATCGGTCGATTCGTTTTCGAGAAAATTAGAACAATCTTTGTTTATCTTAATTTATTCAGATAGAAAACAAAAACATGAAAATATCGATTTTTATTTCAATAAGTGTTTAAAATGTTGCCCGTTAGGGTTTGCCAAATCTACAATTCGTTTATTATTTAAAACGGAAACTACCAACATAAACAGCAATTCCGAAGATTAGACGTGGAAAAAACTAAATAACAACCTGAATTCTTTTCTGCATTCTTTTCATCAACACAGATATCCTGGGCGAACTGTATTTATTGTTATACCTGCTTAGTTGTTTATAGTTGCTAAGGAAAATAAAGAATTTATTTTGCCGTCAGTTACATTTGTGACAGTCTTGGAAAAGTGAAAATTTATTTGTTGAATTGAAGATTTTAGTTCCAAAATGGTTTACACACTAGCCAACAGAGTGGAAATTATTCTAATCTATGGTGCCCAAAATCAATGTGCTCGGCAAACTGCCGTCGCAACTCTTGCAAAATATTGCAAGAGTTTTTATGAAAAAATGACTGAAGCGATTAATGATAATACCATTCATGTAAAGAATATCTGCTTCAGCGATGAATGCACATTTTATCTAAATGCATTTGTTAATAAGCATAACTGTAGATATTGGAGCAATGAAAATCCTCATGCATTTGTAGAAGGGCATACCCAGTAACCTCAAAAAATGAATGTATGGGCAGGCATTTTAGGAAATAAAGTGATTGGGCAATTATTTATTAACGGAAATTTAAATGAAGACATTTATTTGGATATGTTGGAAAATACTATCAATCCGCTTATCACTGAATCCATTGAAAACCAAATCGATGATGATGGAAAAAAACTATACTTGATGATGCTAAAATATATATACTGCAAGACGGCACTCCTCCTCACTATGTTCTTCCCGTTCGGCAATGGTTAGACGACGAGTTTCCAGATAAATGGATAGGGCGAAGCGGGCCTATAGAATGCCTGCTAGATCTCCTGATATAACGCCGTTAGACTTTTTTCTATGAGGTCATTTAAAATCTATTGTGTTTACTCCCCAACCTGAAAGTTTGGATGAACTTCGTCAACGCATCATCGACAGCTGCCATGATATCCCACAACATGTTTTTGAAAATGTCCGTCAGGAATTTGAACATCGCCTATATCATTGTTTGGCCAAAAACGGGCAACATTTTGAACACTTATTGAAATAAAAACTGATATTTTCATGTTTTTGTTATCTATCTGAACAAATTAAGATAAACAAAGAATTTTCTAATTTTCTCGAAAACGAATCGACCGATTAAAAAAAATCAAACGTCAAAATAAAAGACTTCGAAGGACCTTTTAAACAGGCTATTACTCGATACCAGTTGCCATTTAAAATTTTTAAGGAGATGACCCTGGGGGCAGAGGGTGAAAGGGGGTGAAGTAATTTTAGCTTAGACAAACCTTTTGACGTATTTCGGCGTTTTTTTTTTTTTTTAACAGTGGTTTTTGATAAATCGGTGGTGGGAAGTTTTCAAATGAACACCCTGTATAAATTATACTTATTACTTATATTCATTAGTATTAATTGTATATAAGGTAAATATTTTGATTTACATAATGAAAATATCTCATAATTCTTATATTTTCATCCAAATATACCTTATATTCCTATTCAGAAAACTTCATGTTTTGCTTTAAAAGAAATAAAAAAGCAAAACACTTTGCATTTCTACCAGAATGCAATATATATTTTTTACCCTAACATTGCTTTAAATCGAGTCGATTTACCATCTACGTTTATAGAAAATATTATTTTCCCACTGAAACAAAATCTTCTAGTGACATGCATGAAAGTGCCTCATTCAGGAAGCTACGCGGCAAAAATATCAAACATAAACTTGCTATAAAAAACGTTAGGCGACGTGCGCGGGATTTTTTAAAATAATCTTTAGTTTGCTTTTTCTTTTTTTGTTATTGCTCGTTCGTTTTCGGAAACAACTCTAAATTCTGAAACCAGCATACGTTTTAAAATATAAGTAAAAAAAACAAAAGTTAAATAAAGATATGCATTTTCTCTATCTGTCATTAAAAGATTTGTTCATGACATATTTCCAATTACTTCTACAGAGCAAGTTGACAAATTATTTTCGTATTTAATGCATAAAATCCAAAAACTAGTATGGAAATGATAGCACCCTCTTTAGGAAATTATACAGTACTGGCTTAGCAAAAACCGGTCACATAACTATCGTGCACGAACGACTCTGATTGGTGCGACAAAAACAAGTTACGCCGGCAAGGCGCGGCGGCTTGATGTTGTCTTTGTCAAGTCGGGATCATTTTACTTTCGACCGCTGAGTAAGCGTAATTCTGTTGCGTGTTAATAAACAAAACATGTCTACTTATACCGTTGAACAATTCGGGTAATTTAGCCGCAGATATTGTCGGTAGATTTGCCTTTAAATATCCAAACATTTTGGTGCGTTCTACGATCACGGAAATCATTGGAAAATGTGATAGGGATGGCTGTGTGCATGATTATGATGTATATGATGCAGTAAGTGCCATCATAATATCGAAGAGCCACCTATTCGACAGTTGGGGCCAGAAAGGGAACTTCGAGAAATTGCTGTTTGCAGTGTTGCAGAGGTTAACTTTCCTTGTAAGAGTACCCAAATTATATATATTCCGCCGCGAACTGTGCAAGGTATTTTAAAGCGAAATAAAATTGAGTGTAGACTACTCACGAAATTTTTGATGAGGATCAGGTGAAACTGATGAAATTTTGCAAAGAAATGATGGAAAGGGCGAACATAAATCCTACATTTATAGAAAATATTTTATTCACTGACGAGTCGTCCTCCTATTCATAGTCGTCACAATCCATCTGTTGCCTTCTTTATTCAACACTTGAGTATCGCAAAAAATACGCAGTACCTTTAGAAGGTATGGACTGGTATTTTAGGAAACCAAATTATAGGGACCTTTTTTATTGATGGAAATCTAAATGCCGAAAAATACCTTAACCTTCTGAGAGACGAAGTTATTCCTACACTTCGCAGGCTGATTATTAATCTCAATAGAATTTGGTATTAACAAATTTTCTAGATAAAGTCATTAGCAGACGAGAGTTTATTCGATGACCTCCTAGATTTATCCTTTAATTATTTTTTTCTCTGGCAATACCTCAAAGAGACCATCTATCGCCATAAACATGAACGTGCTAATACTTTGGAAGAGCTTCGTGCAAAAATAGTTCATGCCACAAACAATATCCCAGTCGAAATGTATGAAATATGTGAGTGAAATAGAGAGTAATATGAATCCATTAAAGATTTATCGTCAAAAATACATTTTAGTTTACGAAATAAATGGTTCGAATATTTTTTTAGTGCCAGAGCCAGTGGCCTTAATCGCTGACCACACACGGACTATATTTAAACTAAAATTTTACTCTTTGTCAGTTTACATACTTACATTTAAACTTACTATAAATGTAAATATATCAAATTAAAACAGCAACGAAAATTCAAAATATAACAATAAATTGTTATATGGTTTATATAGCGGATATAAGATCCATGAGCGGATTGTGTAGGAAGTGTTAAATGGGCCATCATGTTGCACGATGTCGGAGTATTGATGACATCTGTTATAAAAGTCATATCATATTACATAGGTAAATGGTAACTACTTCTTTATTTAAACGTTTAATGGTGCATAAATGTAAGTTAATTTTTTTCACAAGTTTAACACCAAATGAATACATTTTCGACAAAAATGTGACACGACGATTTATATATGTACCCGTTTTCCCGACTCTCTTTGTAAAACCACTCTTTTTTAACTAATCGATCATTTCGTGACTGCGCTGACGGTTTTGTTTCCGCTCAATGAGAGCAGGAGTTCCTAAGGTCCGCCACTTTCCCTCTGTTGTTCAACATTTTTATGCGTGATCTATAAACATCTCAATACAACACCATACTACAGTACGCTGACGACACGGCAATCCTCACAACCTCTCCTAATAAAAGGCACATTAAAATACGACTTCAAAGACAACTTAATTTAATCCATTACTGCAGATTGGAAGTGAACTCCAATAAGACAGGTCCGTTATTTAGGTATCATGTTCGACTTGAAGCTAATCTGGGAAAAATACGTCAAGGCTTAATCTCGTAAGACAAAAGGCCAACTTTTTTCCCTTTACTCTTTCCTCGACCCCAAAAATAAATTATCCGATAAGACCAAGATCCGAATCTACTAAACCTACATCCGGCCTTCCCTACCTGGACAGACATCCTGCCCTGTCACATGCAGAAGGTCCAAGCAGGGGAAACTAGGGCTTTCCAGATCATATCAGCCCACCATGATACATTCGCAACACTACATTTTGCGAGATCTACAAGCTCAATCCTTGGCAGATTACCTGATGAAATTGAAGGATAAACCTGCCCACTGCCTTGGAGCATTGCAACCCTCTGATCAGGATCTCTCATTCCATACAAGCTTTTCCGGCTTACTTTAGCATCCTATTCTTGGGTCCTTAGGTTGGCACGGCAGAAAGATGAAACGCTGCTCGAGCACTCTACGAGGAAGTCTTGAGACGTCAATCTATTTCGGTTATCATAATGGAGGAGCTTGCATTCCTTGCGGCTATATCTATTTAGAACCAATGTTCAGAAATCGATAAATACTTCTTATCGGTTTGCTTTAATACACAGAGACAGCAAATAAGGTGGATTTTAGTATTTTAAAGAAGTAGTTCAATGCAATTTAAATATTTTCGTCTTATTTAAAACATAAAATATTTGAATATGAAGAGCAGCTTTTTATCCAGACAGGCACATGGACGTTATCATCTCCTTCCTTCACTAGTTTTAACGTCTGTATTACCAAAAAGAAGTTTTTTGAAAGCCTCCTAAGTCTTGCCTAACCAGGTTGTCATCGTCTTTTTGTTTCTTGAGCATCATCTGACGCGATTTATTTTCAGGTGCAAACCGATAATATAGATGTCGATTTACTTTAATCTAAGGATTAGTGGTTTTTTTGTTTTGGCCTTACCCGTCCTTTTAATAAAGGTTTTCATTTAAAAAATGTTTTCTTTCCCAGGCGACTCCAGCTATCACAGAGAGCTAGTATGTGGTATGAAGTTTTCTTCCCTGTACCGCAACTCGAACAAAGCGAGCTTTCTCTTATACCAAGAAGCTGTAGATGCCTGTTTAGACAGTTATGCCCAGCCAAGATTCTCACCTTTCACCACCACCACCATCAAGTCTTTGACACTCTGTCGGGTATTTGCTAGCAGTCGCCTTGCTTTACAGTCGTCGTGATCTGGTATCATCTCCTTGGCCTGTCTACATCCTTCTGTCCTCCAATTCTCCCTTGTTATTTTCCCAGACCCAATTATTAAGTGCCTGGTAGATTTGTTTTTTACTGACATCGAGACACGACTGAAAGTAGCTTGACTATCAGTGTAAATACAAAGTTTCGCAATCCCCTTCGAATGCTTGTCGTTTGTTTGCTATTTCAATTATAGCAAACACAGTAATTGCGATATAAGAGCTCTAGCCTTATTTACTACCTGCTCTAGGTGAGTTTTAAATGTGAGCTTGCTGTCTAACTAAAGTAACTCTCAAGTATTTGACCTGCTGCCCCAAAGTTAGGCGAGTCTGATACATAGTGGAAGCTTGTCAAATTCCGCCTCTTAGTAAAAAGAATGAGCTTGGTCTTATCTGGGTTGAACGGCAGCCCTGTCTCCTGATACCACTAGTCCACCAAATCGTACGTGGCTTGCATCCGCTCACATATGTTCACGAATTTATCCGCGGCCATCACTAGTCCAGCGAAGGCATATGCCTGGGCGTAGAATCCTTCAAGTTCTAGCTTCTCCTGTTCTGAGGAGACTGTCCATCACCAGACACCAAAGGTGTGGCAAAAGGCAACGTCTTTGCGGGCAGCCATCCTTGGCAGCCGTTTTCACCCATCTGACCAGGTGAACCGGAGGACCCCTGGTCACAAGGGCGTGGCAGATAGTATCTGTTTTTGCCTTGTCAAATGCTCCTTCCATATCAAAGTAAAGAGCAAGTGCCAGCTCCTTGTTCTCTACAGCTTTTTTAGCCTTGCTCACTATAGAGTGAAGTACCGTTTTTGTCGACTTCATGTAGGCATGGTGATTTCTATGTAGTGGCGATTCTATCAGAATCTCCGCTGTTATATACCTGTCTATAAGCCTGTCTTTATTAAAAATGAAGTCAGACCTAAAGGACTTTGGTTGGCGGTAGTCTTTCTTGCCCGGTTTTGGGATAAAGACCACATCTGCCGCTCTCCATATTAGTGGAACCTGTCCTATTGCAATGCTGACTATAAAAAACTCTCTTTAAGTAAGGGAGTGTTATTTAGAGACCTACCTGCAAATCATGGGTATGATTCCATCAGGTTCCGCAGCCTTATATGGACTAAACTCACCCACGGCCCAAGTTTTGGCTTCTTTTGTTACTATGTTTTTGGCGAGGTTCTAGTCCGGCTTTGAGTCTGGTTCCTCGCCACAAGGTGCAGTGTTTCCTTTTCCAGGAAATTAAGTTTTAAGAAGAAGCTCGATGATCTCTCCTTTGTTTAAGGTCCATAGTTAACCTTTCTTCAGGCATCCTATCTCGGCTTTTTTCTGTCAGAGCCCAGTAGCTTCATAAGACAAGCTGTGTCTCAGAGAGATTCCATCTTTCCAGAGCACTTGCACCAGCAGCCTCTTTTACAGCGTCTTTGTTTTTGAATTACCGCCTAGCTGTTAAGTATACATCCCAGTTCTCTTGAGTTTCCCCTTGAGAGCGCGGTATTGCGACCTTCTTACGTCTTTTTTAAGACGGTCCAGAGTGTTATTCCACCAGGGCAATATCTGTTTATCTCCCGGGAGACATGCTGCCACGTAAGAACTACCTCTGTATCTAGTTCCTCTTTGGAGAGATGGCTCCGCCCTTCTTAAAATTGGCCCAGCAGGTACCCTTCGGGTTTCTCTTGAGAAGAGCTTCCTCCTTATCCCAACCGATTTCGAACCGGATCATTGTGTCGTCGGGCATCGTTATGTCATGTGATACCTTCCAGTTTTTAGCCCTATCCGCAAATGACCTTGTTAGCAATGTTATATATCGATAACCTCTTATCTAATTCGATTGACAAAAGTCAGTTCCGCATTTGTTTTGCTACCTCAGGGATTTCCAATACTACATTTTAGTTTTTCCGTCGGGAGAAGTTGCAATCATACGGAAAATATAAACTACATGTAGGAGAATTATTCCCCGTTTTACTTTTACAGTGCTTTACTTGTTCTTCTAATTCTTATACTTTATTTGTTCCCTTTTTTGTTATTCATACCCGTTTACCAATGGCATACTTCGTAAGTATTTATAATTAAACATAATTATATTGGTAAAAGAGTGAACTCGAAATATAAAACATTAATTTAAGTAAATAAAATCAAAATACATGGTTTAGTTGCTGGGCAAGGCGACGCAGTTCTTCCTTTTAAGTCATCCAGCCAACTGCCTCGTGGTTTGTAACGCAACGTCCGATGGCTGCGATGGACGGGATTAGCGACCGCGCTTCAGTTGCTTGCCTCTCCGATAGATCAAGATACGCAATACCAAAAGTTTCGTTATCGATATAAAAGTTCCAAACATGTCCCCCACCTTGAAGCACTGCACTGTCTTCAATACAAATTAGTCTTTATTATTATTATAGTCATTAATAGTTTAAACCGGCAACGCACAAATATTAAAAAATGTGAAATGCGTCTTATTGTCCCACTGGAAGTTTTTATCTCTGCCACTATGTTTTTTTTTATCCGCACCAGGAAATACACGCACAATTCGTCCTAATCGCCACTTAAATGCAGGAGTATTATCGTCTTTAGTGAGCACTAAACTACCAAGTTGCACATCGGATTGCATCTGTTCCCACTTGACTCGTTGTTGGAGCTCACTAACATACTCCTTACTCCATCTGGACCAGAAATTCTGCTCATTTGATGACTTCTTTGGAATGCCGACAATCGAGATTCGGGAACATGGCGAACTTCTGGATCTGGTAATTCAACTAGGCTCTTCCCAATTAAAAAGTGGGCAGGAGTCAAGGGACAATAATCATTGGGATCGGAGGATAAGGGTGTGAGGGGACGGGAGTTCAAGATAGATTCGAGTTGTGCTACTAAAGTTGTCATCTCCTCAAATGTTAAATTTTCATTTCCCGCAACTCTCCTTAAATAATGTTTGGTGGACTTTACACCCGCCTCCCATAATCCGCCAAAATGAGGTGACTGTGCAGGTATAAAATGCCATTACACGCCTTCATTCGTAAACATATCATTCAATTTCGGTTCATTGTCTTTTAGAAAGTATCCCAATTCCCTTAATTCACGATTTGCGCCTACAAAATTGAGACCATTGTCATAAAAAACCTGGATAGGTTTACTAGAACGAGCAACAAATTGTCTGAACGTCAATAAAAATGCGTCACTAGTAAGATCAGACACAACCTCTAATGTAATGCTTTTGTTAAAAAACATACGAAAACACTAATATAACAATTTTCTAAGTCGCCCTTCTACTCGTAAAACCTCATGGTCATCTAAAAATGGATTTAAGAACAACAACTTTTCTTCTCAAGAAGTTTACTATTTTTTAAACAAACATATTCCTCTCGAAAACTTAATTTTTGAGACGTTTTTACCAAACAACATATTGCTTTATTAATTTCTTGCGTGGACAGAGAACCTTTTATAAGAATCCCTTTACCTTTGGCACAATTTTCATAAAATCTTAACACCCAAGCAATAACACGAACCAATTTATTATAATTTGAATTTTTTTTTTTAAATTTTCAAATTATAATAAATTGGTTATTTAATTATAATAATATAAAATTATATTAAGTCGAACTCAAGAGAAATCAAGGAAAATATTTTCTTTTTATTGCGCAAGTCCGGTAATTTTTTTGATTTCACGATAGATTGTGGCCAAAAAGTTTAATTCTCTCCCAAAAATGATGAACCGTTTTACCAAAAATCCATATTTAAAATTTGTTTTAGGGACACACAACGCGATAAAATATCCGCTGAATTAAGATTTTATGAAATATGCCTCCACTCATGCTTACCAGTCAATTCTTGGATTTCTGAAACTCGACGTCTGAAGCATATTTGGAGAAGTTTTTAGCCACCCTATGACTATTGTTAAACCCTTCCAAAGCATGCACCTATTAAACTTCCCATTTAAAGAATTTAAAACTTTATCCAACAATCGTATGACCATAAGAGCACCACAAATTTCCAAACGTGGTGTTGTCAATCGCTTCAAAGGACTGGCTTTACTTTTTGCACATAAAAGTCTCACCGTAACAAGACCATCATAATCTTTCGAAGGCAAATAAATAGCACGTCCATATTCATCATCTCTCGCATCGGAAAAGCGATGTAGCTCTAACACACACAAGAGCCTTAGGACACGCAGCATGTCGCGGAATCTTAAGTTTATTTATACTTGGCAACTCCATCCGAAACTTTGACCAGGCATTGTGTAAATCTGAAGGTAATCCCTCATCCCACGACAACTTTTCTAAGCAAAGTCTTTAAATAAGTATCTTAGCAATAATTATACACGGTGATAGCAACCCTAAAGGATCAAAAACCTGAGCGATACTAGATAAAATTGTTCTCTTGGAGACCTTATCAGAAATTTCATATTTTCTGATTTTATAGGTCAAGTAATCTGACGCGCATGACCAAGTGAACCCTAAGGTTTTCGCATTCTCATTTTCACCAAACTCTATGACATTAAACTCTTTAGAGTCTTGACGCAAATTACTTAAAATCTCCTTATCATTAGACGTCCACTTTCTTAACTGAAATTGTGCAAATTCTAGTACTTCTAATACTGCCTTAGAAATATCTACCGCTTCTTGAACTGAATTAAAGGACCTCAACAAATCATCGACGTAGAACGAATCTTTAGTTACTTTGGAAACTTTCGGGCGATCAGCTTCATACTCATCATCAAAATTTCATCAATTCACGAAATCTTAATAAAATGCTGCATCAGGATGAACTACAGGCCCTACCATCTGCAAGTCATTAAGTAATACACCAGTTGACGTCTGCATACTACAATCAAAAACAACGCGCAACTTCGTGGTGAAGCTGTCTTCTTTCATCACACAATGGAGTGGCATGTAATAAGTTAAGTCATTTTTATTTTCATTCGTTATTTTCATCATATGACCGAGAGCTCTATATTCATACATAAACTCCCGATACTTTTATTTTTATTCGGAATTTGATTGAAACTTACGTTCCAAAGATAAGGAACGATATCTCGCTTTTTCCCAGTATTCTCCTAAAGTATCTGCAGAACCCTTTACAGGCATCGAAACAATAAACCGTCCATCGTTATCTCTCTGGAAGATTCACAAGCCTTCTCCTCATCTGAACACAACCTTTTTTTATTGAAAGGATCATGCTCTCTCTCATCTCCCAAAACCTCTGCAAATCAAATGCAACCTTAGAATATGGAATGTTCATACTAAAATTGCAACTTACTTCAAGATTATTAACTGGAGCCTTTATAGGACCCGATATCACCCACCCAAATCTTTGCTGTAAAACAGGCTTGCTAGATCCCAAGTTTGTTTGTCCAATATATATATATTATATTATAATACATATTTATAATAAGAAGGGTCAGCCAAAGAAGTTATTACCATCAAGTTTCACACTTGATATATAACCTGTTATCTCAGGTAACACTAAACAATTCAGATTCGTACTAAATCTATTATGAAAAGACTGTACACACACATCGCACCCATATTTTACATTGGAAGACGACTGGCCTAACCCACCTACAATAATGTGTATGTCTTCTTTATCTATATTTAATCTTTCACACAAGTCTGAAGAAATGAAATTTGACTGGCTTTCACAGTCAAGTAATGCACGAACAACATGGCAAGATCTGTTTTTATCCTGAATTTCCAATAAAACTGTCGACAAAAGTACATGGACATTACAGTTGAAAGAAGAAAGGGCCACCTGTTGGTCTTGATCTACATTTACCTCTGGCTCCGCAGGCTTCGGAGCCTCGAAATGTAACAATACAATCTGCTTTAATTTACACTAACTACGAATAATACCGACAAAATCTACTGTAATACCCATCTTTTAAGCAATTTATACACAACTTTAATTATTTGGTTTTATCAATACGATCATTTATTGTGATTTTTTAGAAATCTGTACAATTTGAAACCAAATGGTTACCCTTAAAAATAACGCACCTTACCTCATTGGCTATAAAGGTTTTAGAGTCCAGACCGTACTTTCGTTTTTCTTAAAATTTACTAAAATCCCTTTTAAATTTTAAAATTCCTGTACTTCCAGAACCGCTTTTCGCTCTAAAGTTAAAAAAAAAAACTAATAAATGTGCTCGTGACTTCAAAAAACAATTTAAATTTTCTCAAGAAAGTATTTCATCTTTAGATCCCTTAAACTCTTCCCACTCGCGATCTATAACTGGGTCTAGTTTGGTACTAATCAAATACATAATTAAAGTACCCCAATGCTCGGTTTCCTGCTTTAGCGCGGCTAAAGCGTTTAAACTTTTTGAAACACTGTCGACTAAAAACCATATTTTCCCTGCGGACTCTTCATTTATCGGTTCAAGGTCTAATACAGATTTTAAGTGCAGATGCACAAGCCATTTATTGTTATTATACCTATCGCACAACGTTGTCCAAGCTATGTCATAGTTATAATTATCACTGGAAAAATCTAAAGAACATATAACTTGAGCAGCCACGCCCTCTAGTGATGCACGTAAGTAATGAACCTTTTGTATAGAAGTTAAAGTCACTTTCTCATGTATGACACTACTAAATATATCACGAAACTCTAGCCATGTTTTATAGCATCCCGAAAACCGCAATGTTATTACAGACAATTTAGCTCCTCTTAAGTCGGCTGACCTTGATCTGTGACTACCACTTCCATGCGAGCTAGAAGAATCATCCAATTCCTGAGACAAATCTTTTATTATAGTCTTAACTTGAGACTTCAACGAAATAATTATCGTCAAATTAAGATGTTTCCTCCAGCTCTACATTTATATCGTCAGAAATTAACTCTAACTCGTTTTGTAAATTTTCAAATTTGTCATAAAGCAAATCTACTTTAGCCTGCTTTTATTGCAATTAAGATAACTCAATATCACTTGAGGAGGTTTTACCCTGAAACCGTCAAAATATTTTTAAAATTAGTCATTTGCCCTTTACATGAACCCTTAACTAACTTTTGTTTTTCCTCCATTTTAAAACCAAATAAATTCACAACTTTGAATCTACTTAAAGCAAAGAATGTAAAAACCAAGACTTACCTTGTATTGGCTAAGCACTCTGGAACACCATTTCACATTCGCCAATTTACTATATCAGGTTCGAAGGCCAAAAATGTGGGACTGTAGACTGTATATTTTATTTGTTCCCTTTTTGTTATTTATACCCGTTGACCAATGAAATACAAGTATATACAATTAAACATAATTATATTGGTAAAAAAGTGAACTCGAAATATAAAACATTAATTTAAGTAAATAAAATCAAAACATATGGTTTAGTTGCTGGACAAGGCGACGCAGTTCTCCCTTTCAAGTCATCCAGCCAACTGCCTCGTGGTTTGGAACGCAACGTCCGATGGCTGCGATGGACGGAATTAGCGACCGCGCTTCAGTTGCTTGGCTCGCCGATAGACCAAGATCGATACGCAATACCAAGAGTTTCGTTATCGATATAAAAGTTCCGAACACTACATATTATTAACCTATTTTTTGTGCCGCTTCCTTTAGCAAAGCTGCCGTAACATCCTTGGAGCTTACTTGTAGTAAATGTGTTAGGTGAATCTTCCGGGATGCTAAGACGTTCTGAGTCTGTGGTCTCCTTTAACACCGGCTGTGAGTTTGAAGCCAGTGGCCCCTAGTACTCTTATTTGTTCGCTAGAAATACAATAAATCAGAATTATTGGATATAACAACTTTTGATAGGAAAATATTATAGCCGGTTTTGATGCAAAAGATCGACTTTATATGGAACTTTATACAAGTAACCCGTTTTGAATGCAAATGATCATGCCGGTTAATCAGTAAAACAGCAATTGGCAACAAAAAAAAATGGATGCAGCCGCTTTTGAGCGCAAGCTTCTCAATTGTATCAGTAGTGTAAAGAAATTGTTATTAACCTGTTAGTCTCAATTATATTAATATTTCTACTTTTTCATATTTCGAAATTCATATTCAAAAATCTTAATTCAGTTGCGGTATTTGTTATGTTTTATCTTTTAGCTTTCCGTGGGTGGCTTATTCTTAATTCTTATATTTTACTAAAATCTTACATCAATGTACGAAAAAAATGTTTTGGTAACTACCTATTTTTGTGATGAGCAGTTTATATTATTATTATTAAAATTAAAATTAAATATTTAAATAAATAAAAACGATAAATGATTTGTCACCTACTTTTTTGAACTTGGAAAAGCATTGGCTGTACAGGGAAAAAAAAGTACGTTTTATAAAATCTTTCATACTTTACAGATAAAAGATACAGTAAGAAAATGTTTAGGGTGTGTTTAAAAAATATGAGTGAATTTTAAAATAATGTAAAAAATATTCTATGCTGATTAAGGACGAAGTCAACTTTTGTTTTTCTTTTGGGCGTTATATTGAATTTTTTTTATTTTCAAATTTCCCTTTATAATTGCTCTTTAAGCATGTATAATATGTTATAAGGCGTCTGAAACACATCCTTACAGCTTACGGGAGTTTTGGTAAGGTAAAGAAAAATTAAAAAAGCTTCTAGATGAGATTAAAAAAAATTTGATAATTCATAAGCCACAAAAAGTATTGCGCGGTCAACAATTATTTTAAACCGTCATGAATATCACACCTCTTGCGAATGGCCCTGCCAGGGACTTCAGAATGGCGATGCAGTTATAAGAATTACTTTTTGTTAGTACTTTATAAAAATAATAGAATACCAAACTCTTCATTAAGATTCTTTACATATTTGAATCTCTTATCACACAATTTTTAAATAACCAATTTTCCAATAAGTTGATAGGCGACCTGGCACCAGTAAGATGGCTTGCGAGATTGCCTGCGAGATCGCCATAACACCGCGCTATTTTTTTACATAGAGGTATATCAAAAATGTGGTGTACTGTAGGTAATACGAAACTCAAGCTGAACTACGCAACGAGCTGAGTACGCTGTTATAGAAACTGTTAACAGAATTACCCTAGAAATGATCCTGTGAAGCAGTAACGAGACGATGTATGTTGTGCGTGCGAGAAAACGGTGACCTATTTGAACTTTTACTTTAATCTTAGAATGTTACTTGTTCATTTGCAGTATTCGTTATGTAATCAATAGAGATATAAAATTATAGTACCTTGAAATCTTAATTTTGTTAATTACTTGTCTTGAGAATTTCGTTTTTCGAAAAGAATGTTATAAGCTGTTTTTTTTTTCTGAATATCCGTTGCTAGTCAAAAAAGTGGATGACAGATTATTTATAGACACTTGATTGCGCAAGTTTTTCCTCATTTGGTCTACCCTGTATCTTTATCTGACGGTTTCCAATATCCCTATGTACCGGTGGCCACTAAGAATAGACGTCGGCGATATCTCAGGCCCTAATAGTCGTAGCGCCTTGAAAAAAAAAAATTGTAATAAAAGTGGCCAGAAAAAAAGGCTGGAAATTATTTCGAAGTTCATTGGTCAACCGCTATAGGGCGCCACAGCTTCTTTAAATCTTAAAATTGCATTTTTGCCAAAAAACCTCCAATAACGTACACCTCAAAATATTATATGAATATTCTAGGAAGATTTCCTCACAAAAAAGTTTCTACAAAAATTTATGTCAGTTGTCAAGTAAAGTGGTGGGGGGCGTTTTTAGCTTGAATAAAGAAAACAGCTGAAAATCAGCTATGACTGGACCGATTTTTTTTTAAATATATCACAAGTCTATTGTTGCCTTATTTTTTCAACCAAAAAAAAAATTCAAATGTCTTTTCCTAAAATCCGCTAGAGGGCGTTGACTTGTGACTAACCCTTTCTCAAAGTCTTTTCTCAGTCAAAAATAAAAATGACAAAAATGGCGATAAACTCCTATTTGCTTAGACAAACTGAATAAACTCCTTTTATATAAGTATTTTTTTAAACAAACAAACTCATAGTACTCTTTTAGAAAATCCGACATACAGGATTGATCGTTATACGTTTATTTATACAGGGTGTTAACTAAACCAAGTTGACCAAATGGGCCTATTTTGGGAAAACTGTGCATAGGAAAGTTGAGTTAGTAGGCTATGGAAACAAAAGGTAACCATGGAAGCAAAATATGTAAACATTTCAGTTAAATGTCATTTTAGCGTCTCTTCTTGCGATTGTTAAAGCGTTTTTAAGTCTCGCTAATAACATCTAATAGTTTTCTTGTTAGTTCGCCGTATTGTGAACTTTGTTTTTCCAGTTTTCCGTGTTGTTCCAGTTTTTCGTGTTTTGCCAGTTGTTCGTATTGTTCCAGTTTTTTGTGTTTTATTCAAGTTTTTTTGTTCCTTAACTTTTTATCTCTGTTTTTCGTATTGCTTTGTTTAACAATGCTTTACACAAACGAAGAGGCTTGACATAGGAGGTTTGACATAATAGGTACTTATTTTGAATGTATGAGAAATGCCACAGCTGCTACAAGGGTGAATGCGCATCAGTATCCTGATAGACGCCATCCTACTGCAAAAGTTTTTCTTCGGATCATACATCGTTTGCGAACGACTGGAAACGTTCGGCTGCCCGTGTTTCGGAGACAACGCAGGGGACGCACCGAAGACAACATAATAAATATTTTAGCCTACGTCGAGTTTAATCCTCACTTAAGTACTAAAACAATAGCGCACGACCTGGGAGTATATCGAACTACTGTTCAGAATATTCTTAAGGAGTACAGGTAAGCGATCTTTTGGATATTAATCTTCGCTATACGCGATGAGACTTTATTTTCCTAAGTAGAGTTCATTTTTTGATGATGATGCTTTAAATGTAAAATTAATTAATTTTTACACGAAAAGCACCAGATTGGTCTATTCTGTTGAATCAGCAGTCATCATCTTGTTCCAGGTTTCATCCATATCATTTAGTCCTGCATCAAGAATTAAGTGCACAAGATTTTAACCGAAGGCTAGACCATTGTCACTGGCTTTTGGGTATGATTGCAGAGGATCCTCAAGTGCTTTCAAACATATTGTGGACAGATGAGGCTACATTTGACAGCAATGGAGACGTGAATCTCCACAATATTCATTACTGGTCACCAACGAATCCGCACTGGATGCGAGAAGTCCAGCAACAAGGCCGTTGGTCTTTAAATTGTTGGGCAGGAATATTAGGAGGTCGAATTATCGGCTCATTTTTTTTAACAACGCACTAAATGGTGCAAATTATTTGCAGTTTTTAAGGGAGGAATTGCCAATTTTATTAGAGGATGTGCCACTTGAAATTCGCCAACGAATGATGTTCCAGCACGATGGCTGTCCAGCACATTTCGCCCGAAATGGCCCGGGAGTTTTTAGATGCTACCTACCCTGGTAGATAGATAGGACGGGGCGGTACCTTTCCATGGCCGGCTAGATCACCAGACCTAACGTGCCTGGATTTTTATTTATGGGGTCGAGTTAAAGAAATTGTTTTTGCAACAAGACCTAGGATGCGACAAAATATGATTGGCCGGATTAGGGATTGCATGCAGACTCTCTCATTTGCTGAGGTAGAGACTGCAGTTTTGTCTACCAAACAAAAGATGTTTCAGTGCATAGAAAATGATGGAATGCATTTTGAACATTTGGGGAGGCACTAAATAAATTATGTGTATAACATATTATTTATTGTACCACCTTCACCAAGATTTCTTAAAATTGTATGTAGAATTTAAATATCAAATAACATATTATAGAGTGTTTTATTTAAAATAAGCAAGTTTTCATCTACATCCAGTATCATCAAAATTGTTACAAATGTCAAATTATTTTATTGTTGTATCTTTTATCTGTCGCCAAATTTTCAAAACTTTGCTATAGAACAACTATAAACTGTATGCACAGTTTTCCCAAAATAGGCCAATTTGGTCAACTTTATTTAGTTAACAGTGTTAACACCCTCTATAAATAAACGTATAACGATCAATTCTATATCTCGGATTTTCTAAAACACTACTGAGTTTGTTTCTTTTTAAAAATACTTAGTTAATACGAGTTTATTCAGCTTGTCTAAGCAAAGAGTAATTTATGGCCATTTTTATCACTATTTTGTTAATAAGTTTAGTTTAACAAGTGATATCGAAGCGCCGTTTTCACCAGTTTCTTTGGTTTTCTTCCCAGCTTTTAATGACGTAAAAAAA
The DNA here is from genome assembly GCF_022605725.1 of Anthonomus grandis grandis. Lineage (NCBI taxonomy): Eukaryota > Metazoa > Arthropoda > Insecta > Coleoptera > Curculionidae > Anthonomus > Anthonomus grandis. The sequence continues at coordinate 4,663,896 of NC_065567.1, read as the reverse complement.
TATATATAGTTGCGTTTGAGTTTTTTGAAACAATCCGTCAGAAAGGGTTAGTCACAAGTCAACGTCCTCTAGCGGAATTTAGGAAAAGTAATTTGAAATTTTTTTTTGGTTGAATAAATAAGGCAACAATAGACTTGAAAAAATATGTTTAAAAAAAATCAGTCCAGTCATAGCTGATTTTCAGCTGTTTTCTTTATTCAAGCTAAAAACGCTCCCCACCACTTTATTTGACAACTGACATACATTTTTGTAGAAACTTTTTTGTGAGGAAATCTTCCTAGAATATTAATATAATATTTTGAGGTGTACGTTATTGGAGGTTTTTTGGCAAAAATGCAATTTTAAGTTTTAAAGAAGTCGTGGCGCCCTCTACCGGTTGAACAATGAACTTCAAAATAATTTCCAGCATTTTTTTTGGACACTTTTATTACAAATTTTTTTTTTCAAGGCGCTACGACTATTAGGGCCTGAGATATCGCCGACGTCCATTCTTAGTTGGCCACCCGGTACATTATTTTAAATTGGTTACCCTGTGTCTGGTTTAAAATTCTAAATATAACTGGTAGAAAATATGCTAGCTAGCTTTAAAATATTAACCGTTTAGTAATGTTTTTATTTGGATTAGTACCGGACTGTGTAAAAATCTCATTTTTCAGAAAAAAGTTACATTAGCAGCTGTATACAGGTAATATATGGTAACATAACCCCTATTAAAAACTACTCCGTGATAAATGCACACTGCCTAGCACTCAGCATACCCATTTTATTTTAGTTACTTTAACAACGCTATTTAACTGGCAAGAAACATGACTTTAAAGATGTCCATTCAACCTGAAATTAAAGATTCTTTATGTATATTACTCAATATATCTTATAAATATTTATACGAATATATCTTGTAAATTTTTCGATTTGTTTATGAATGCTTTTTATGAATAAAAAGGCACTGATTTATGAAGGACACATTTTGGCTGGTATTTTTAGCCACTCTGCAATTTTATGTTATGTGATTTCTCTTCCCAGATTTTAAATATATTCTCATGATAGGATTGGAATGGTTTAATGGCTAGTGGTTGGGGAAAATTTTACATTGCTCCACCGATATCTCTAACAAATTTTGAAATAAGGTTTAGGGTCACTATCCTGCTTACAATAATAATTTTTAGTACTTCGCAAGGGCCCCAAATTCAAAGATCTTAACTGCTTATATTGCCAGCAAAAAAAAACACTTTATTTAAAGACACATATTATTTAACAGTTGAAAAAATACTGCTACAATGAAAGACTGGATTTTGTTGGAAAAGCAATAAATACTTACAATCTCTATTGCAAAAGTCTTTTTTAGGCAAATAATACCCTATTACCAAAGTATATAGATTTCAACATATAGATTTGTTAGACTGTGCTATTACCTACCTCTCTCCTAAGTTATTTGTTACGGTTTGTAAACTGGATTAGAACAAATATGTGAAGATTACAAATCAAGTTAGTATAGAATAGACAATAGACACAAAAATTGGCTTAAGATTAGATTGAGCTTGATATTAGATTTGACAATTACACATTAATTAACTGAATAACTGAGAAATGCAAGATTTACTGCGTAATTCCAGAAAAATATCGCATGTCTCCTTCTCCACTACTGCTTCGATATCTATTCCATAGTTCTGTGTAAGATGGTCGTAAATAAGCCACTGTAATTGATAGATATATATGGACACATGATCAAATTTTCTTAAATTACACACAAATCGACAACACGTATTTTGTACACGTTGCAGTTTCTGCTGGGTTATTTTATCAAGACAAGGATAATAAACGATAAAACAGTAATTTTAAATGGATAACACCAACGATACTGAGAGTTTTTTTCTTGTCTTAAAATTTAAAATATGTTTGTTAGCATAGAGCAAACGCATACGCAAATAGCACCTCTGCAAGGCAGCACTAATATGTCCTTGGAATCTTAAAGAAGAATCAGTAGTTAGACCGAGAATTTTGACGCTCTTAGCAAAAGCCAAGGGGTTATTATCATATTGAATGTATTTATTTTTTTCAACGTTAGCATGATTAAAGTTAAATAAAACTAAATTAAAGTATTAAGATTGTTTTCATCGAGTAGCGCAAGTTACTTTAAGTTTGGATCTTTATTTATACTTTCAGAAGCCCGTTCTATATTATCTGGATTGAAATAATTAATTAACTGAGTATCATCAGCGTACTGGTACACCTCAGAGCTCTTTACGACTAAAGGAAGATCCGAAGCATATAGGGATTCGGTATTACATATTTTGGGTATGGGATACACAACTGACTTACACCAAGGCTGTGGAAAGTAGTCTGATTCTAAACAAGAATTTATAATATTTGTTATATGGTCAATAATCTGTGGCAGAGAAAGTTGTAGAATTTGTAACGAAATGCCATAGCAACCTGAGGCATTTGACCAAATATTTTGAATGATTTCATAGACGGTATTTTGATTAACTAAGACAAAACTAAATGTTTGATCGGAAAATTTGTGGCTAGAGTAGTAATTAATTCTTTGACAGTTATTAGACTTATTAAAAATATTTATAAAGTAGTTATTTATTGCATTGGTATCACATAAGGTGGGAGGAAGCTCTGCAATTTTTTTAGATGTCTTAATATTTAAATTATGCAGGCCTTGCCAGTAGTTTTTAGAGGATTTAGTTTTTTATAAATGTTTCAGATAGGCAACCTTCTCCCTTTTCATAGATGCCACTGCGAAGTTCATTTCCTTATAATGATTCCAACTTTCCACTGTTTTCTTTTTTTATATTTGAATAGTGCTTTATCTCGCTGTTTGAAAATTAACATTAAATTTTCCATTAGCCACGGACCAAGTGTTTTACTTACTCTGACACTATTATAGGGCGCATGTATACTGACTGATAGCCTTGCGTAGTGGTGCAAGCCGACATAGCTGTATCAGGGTATCAGGCTATGCTCACAGTAAATGTTTGTAGATTGGTTGCAAGATATAACAGTATTGCAGATTTAATCTCTGCGAATCATAAAAAGCAGCTTTTTTCATAGAATGGTGCTTATTAATATAATCTTTTAAAATCATTTCCAATTCAGCAATTTAAATTGTATATAAGATGTTGTATATAAAGTCTCCAAGTCGGTAATTGACTGGTTATCATTTCATAATGTCATTCAGTGTCATATATTGTAATGTCATGAAACCCGGTCTTTTCCAGTAAGCGCTAGGTAGCCTCACATAAAAAAGCTTTTATATTAGGGTTTTCCTGCCATCGTACTGAATGCAGTAATGAATCTCCATTTTTTGCGAAATATTTGTGTAAACACTTAAGACGAGACCTCGAACCAGACCTTCCTGTGTGTGGGGAATTAGTGCCTCTGATATCTACTAATATCATGCTCACGCAATTACTCCTGTATCCACTGAACCATTTCAAAAAAATAAAGCGTTAAATGGACTCGAATACATAGTAGCAATTAATATTTTATTTTTAGTGCAAAAAACTCAGTCAGCAGAAAAAGCTATACCGCGCTTGAAATTGACAAAGTCTATCAATAAATCAATCGTGCGTATTTTCTTTAAGGTAACAAACTTGGGATTGTAGGTAATTGGCTACAGACAACAGCTACATATTAAGTTAAAGATAATATTATATACATATACATATTTAGTAAAAGATAAATATGAGAGAGTTGATCAATTCCGTGTTATTTTTAGACCTAAGCTGATCCCAAAAACATTAATTCTATCAGGCGGTAAATAAAGGGTGACATGAATAATAAAGAAACCTCAAATGGGCTACAGGATAATATACAAACTGACAACTAACAGGTGCTTCCAGATACTAAAAACCTATAACAACAAGGTTCAATAATCACAGACCACAGTTCTTATCGACAACATTTACAGAATTTAAAAGCGCGCTGATAGAGTTTTTAGGCACAAATCCTTTAGCAAGACCTGCGCTCGCTAGAGCAAATTCCACAACTTTCGAACAGTTATTATACTTGATATACTGCTATTATCAAAACATGATGAGTTAAGATCAGGTAAAACAATTTCAGTCGTGAAAAGCCAGCATCACCGTGGGAAAGAAGATTACATATAAAGTAAAAGTTATCAGAAAAGACATCGTCATATACACAGACATACATCGTCATATACATAGACATACCGTGAGCCATAGGTGAGCTAATTTAATGGAGGACAGCACGACTCGAAAAGCGCAAAAAAAGTATAGGCTATTATGAGACGAACACAACAACATGTTCAACAAAATCCAGAAACTATGTCCAAAATCTGTCTAGTGTCTCGATTTCCTTCAACAGGAACTTTCTGTAAATCGTTTAAGAAAGTACAAATCTTCAAACAACAGAAAATCTTCAAAAACAAAAAATAAGATAATGTAGTATTTGAACCTTTACATTTTTTTTTCTAGTCGGCAAGTATTCAAGTTTCTAATCAGTACGTTTTTGCAAAGTTTCCAAATTTTTAATATTCTTGCTGTAGTTAGTGTTATCTCGATGCAAGATGGATAGGTGACGACCGATGAAAATACCAGTCATATAACCAAACCAAGCCCAAACCGTTTACCGTTGAAGATGTTTCTAGCATCATTAGACCAAATAACCGTTCTATTAGATGATGTTCCTTTAAATCATCCAAATGTGCTGGAGTTTCTCACGTGAAGGTACTACCTACCTATTATTAAAAGACAGCTATATAATTAGAGATTTATTTAAAACTGATTATCAACCGTATTGTCTGTAATCAGGTCTACGACAACTACGGCAATGAGGTAATTTTGAACTTTGTTCTGGTTTAATGCTTTTGTATTAGATAGTGCTTGATGATTATATTAAAGGAATGGAAAATAGTCGTTAAAATCTTCATTGTTGTGCGCTTTATACGAAAAAAGTAAGATAAATTTTTTGTTACCAATTAAACAAGGTATTCAGAAATGATTTTATATATATTAAATATTTACTATTTTAATAAAATAATATATATTATCTGTCAAAGATCTGCCATTTTTTTTTCGTTCTGCGCCGATGATGAAGAAAAAAAAATTCTCCCAAACCCACCAAATGTCAGTTGCATATTTCAATCGGCTTCAGACTCATAAATAAACTGTCACTTTGTAAGACAAATTAAGTGAAGCATAACGAAATAATGAACATAGGTTTATATAATAATTGGTTACTATAATTGAAGAGCATAACTTCTAAAGCGTCCAAGTGCCAATTTTGACTAATTTTATATTTTATTAGAAAAAGGTTTTAATTGTTGGCCCCAATGCATTTAAAAAGGGTCTATGCCACCAATGTTGGTCTGTTTATTTAATCATTAAACTTCAGTATAACGTGGCGCTGCGATGGAAAACAGTAAACATGCTGTGGAAAATGCTGCTGGCAGAAAAAGGCAAAAAAGAAATACGGAAAGTATCCTAAATGAAAGAAAAAGATTGAGGCTATCTGGAAAGCAATATACAAACTATAAAGGCGTTTTAGTTTCCAAAAGAAAAACACCAACAGACAACATGGTAAGTTAACCTTAATGGATTATTTATAAACCGGTGTATCTCAATATTTTTTTGTTTGTTTTAGGAATGCAAATGTAATGCTTTAAAATGTAAAGTGATCTCGGCTGCAGAAAACATTTTGTTTCATCAGTTTGTCGTAAAACATTTTCAGATAAATTTGCATTGTCCCATAAAAGAGTTCAAGTCTTAGTTGAAAAGAAAAAGAAAGGGGACACTGTTTACAAGGATTGTAGAGAAAAGGCAAATAAGACATGAACATATTTTCCGAGCTTAAAAGAACAAATTAAAACTTACATTAATTCATTACCAAAAGAAGAAAACCACTACAGTAGGACTAAATCTTCTATGGAATTTCTTAGCGCGGAACTTAATATAAATCGGTTATTTATAGCTTTTAAAAATAAATTTCCTGATACAGTGGCAACATACAGATATTTCTCAGATGTGTTTAAAAAGGATTATCCCAACTTTCAATTTGGCTGACCAAAATCAGATACATGTTCCACCTGTGACCGTTATCAAAATAAAATAAAAGCTGCAACTGATGAAAACTCTAAACAGTCACTTAGTTCTCAGTTTCCTGCTATAATATCTGTATTCACATGTCAGACAATGGAAACGCCTATATGTGCTTATGGAATGAGTCAATTTCAGGAAGAGGCGGTAATGAAGTTGCATCAGCATTATTCAAAGTATTACGCCGAAATGATCTTCGATTAAAACCAAAACTTACTATTTGGTCTGATAAATGCATTGGACAGAACAAAAACCGTATGCTTCTGTTTCTTTTTCTTTATCTTGTGGCAAATGGTGTCTTTTAAGAAATCAAGCAAAAATTTTTACTTAGCAGAGAAAAAAGTAATGAAAAACTATGTGCCAAGTGATATCGAAAATATGATAAAAAGTGCACGTCATCAAAATTCATTTACTGTAGTTCCTCTGACTGAAGAGGATTTCAAGGACTTTAATAAAGCCAGTGACACTATGTTAAATACTTCGAAACTTAACATTTCTTCGGTCTGTTGAATAAGAGTCTCACATGCAAATCCTGTCAAAGTTTTTACTAAAACATCATTTAGTGACTTGCAAGAGTGGACAATATGTAATGTTATAAAAAAAGGAAGAAAAGTAGAAGATCTGAAAAGTATGCATCTCGAGCAACTAAATTGCAAAAATAAAATATCAAAAGAAAAACTAAAAAATTTAGAAGATATGATGGACTATATTCCTCTCAAACATCTGCCTTTTAACTTATAGAGAAGACACATCAAGCTTTGGATATCCAAACGCCTTCTACCAGTACCTAATGAAGTGACATAAGCAACGAGCTTAGACCCTTTTTGCAAACAGATAATATTGGCACTTAGATACCTTTAAGGATGTTTCATTTTGTTTTTTTTAAATTTCATGCATTTGCTTTAAGTTTATTTTCATGTCAGTATTTTATATTTTAATACTGTATATACTAACAAAACTAGATAAAGAAAATATATACCTTAGTGGTTTTATTAAGATTTTAAAGTGTTTTTACCGATTTTCTCAAACTTTAGCTTTTTGGATTGAAAGAACTCGTCCATTATCTCAAAATAATAATAATATATTTTGAGACTGAGACTTAGAGTTTTAATTTTTTTTTTTAGCTTTTTGGCACTTAGACCCTTTAGAAATTATGCTCTTCAATTGTAGTTTCCAATATAAACTGTTACCAGAGTCATTGCGGCGAATAGATAGAGTAATAAAAGTGCGTGAATAACCCATATTTCGATCCACCGGTCTTCGGCCGGGTTAGACTGGCGAAGTTTCCTTTTATTTTGATGTAACTAAATATTTTTAATTTTTTTTTAAGTATGTATGCTAATATAGTTGCCTAGAACTTAATTGGTTTTATAAAACAATAAAGCTTTACCATATATGTAATGGTTTATGAAGGAATAATAATCTATTTTATGAAATCAGAAAGATAAATTAAAAATGAATTATGGCAGACAAAAAGTTTTTTTTGATTTAAAATACCTTTATATTTTCGGCGTCAGGTAAACAGGTAGTTGTTTAAATTAATAATTGCAGATGATGATATATTTTGATTTTAAAACAGAAGATTATTGGTAAAATTCACTTTTTATTGTCTAAGTGGCTTTTTTATGAACTGAAATATACACCTATTCCGCTCGACTTAATATATAAGGAGATCCCCTTGTGCATAAAGCGTGTGTGAGCAGTAGCTATTCGTTTTTCATTCAGAATTAATCCCTGAAGATTATCACACTTATTTACTATATAATTATACAAATTATAAAACGTAGTACAAAACTAATGATCTTCTTACAAGTTAAAATTTATATCTTCAATCAAATGCCTGAAAGCCAAAAGAAACTGAAGTCAGCAAATTCTATGATAACAACATTTTTATATAAAACTATCTTTTAAAAATCAAAGAATGCAATAATTGATTAATTGGAAAACTTAAGGAACACTTGAAAGTTTCAGCGATTTAAATTCTGCTAGCGAGAAAAGTTAAATTTGTTAAGTCATTCGAAAGATTGAAAATAATTAGCTAAGAATGAATCTTAACCGTTAAGGTTATATTTTCAAAATGGCTTTTTTTTCTTTGTTTTAAATTATTGTACTTGTTTTATTTTACAATAATCTTACAAATAAAAGGAAGCGATGAAAATTATTAGATTAGGTTTAACGTATTTGTGTTACATTTCGATACAAATCTTTGTTATTAGTAAGAAGCACAATCTATAATTAGATTTGTGAAAAGAATTAGATTTCAATGTTAACACGAGACCTCAAATACTAGAAAATAATAATCATGAAATTAATAAACTAGTAAATAAATCCAAGAAAATTTTAAGACAAGCTTTTTTTGGATATCACAGGCACTATAAAAAGACTCCAGATATTGAACACTAAAGATGATCTTAGATCAAATGTTTCAGAAATTTCATTTGGGAAACTTTTGAAGTTACATATATAAAGAGCATGGCAACCGAGCTGATCTGCACATTGATCCATCAAAGCATGTTTTGGTAAAGGTATAAAAGCCGAAATATTAGGAGAAAACTGTAGAAAATATGCCCTATATTAAATCTACAGAAGGTGGAAAATCATTTACCTAATTTACAAGGATTCAATGAAAGAACAGATTTCCAGAAAATAAGAAAGCGAATAAATTTGCTACAACACTGTATATTACAGTAAGTATATAGGAACGTGCACTGAGCGTTACTGAAGCCCACTGCATAATTAAGAGAGAAATTAATTCTTGCATTAAAAGACAACATAGAATTTAGCGGAGAAAAATCAGAATAGAGATAACTACTTATAAGAGTTAGCATAAACTAAAAAAGTCAGAAACCTACAACCATTTAGCAGGATCAAAAAAAGTAGTTATCTAGTTTCATTATTTTATTATCATTTATTCAATTTAAGCGATCCGTCATTAATATTATTCAAAATGTATAATATAATGAATAGTTCCTATTAATTTCTGTAATAAGTTTTCTTTAATTTTTAATATTCTTTGATGACCTCTTTTCAAAATATACAAAAAATACCTAATATTTCAAATATAGCTAATAGAAATACATTAATCTATGCTAATGTATGTGACAAAATTTGAAATATTTTAAAAACGATTGAACCTAGTATACAGAGTGTGTGTACAAGTCTTAAATAGTGTTATTACGCTAAGGTCATATTTCACGCGTATTAGCCATACACGGTACCCTATGCACCAAGATAATTTGTGCGAAGTTAATGCGAAATGAGTAATGACATGATGATGATGATGTAAATGGGTGATGAAGAAATCTGCAAAATCCTTAAATAGGAATAGTAGTTTTAAAGGACCAGTGCGTGACTTACTAATTCAAGAAAGAATCTACCTTCCAGTAACGAATCCTAAAACTTTCAAGAAATATTATCAATTGCCATATACAGAAGTACATCAATCATACTGTATTTTTCAAACACTTCCTGCCATCTCAGAGACGACCGGAGAACAGTGAGAAAAAAATTGGTGCAATCTGTTCTGTATGGCTTTGATATTTTCGATTTTAATTTAAATAAATATTAACACGTTAAGTGCGACATGTATCCAACATGGATGCATATATCATGATGATTGAGTGGCCGCATGTATCCACAATGGATACAAACTGGTTTTTGTATTTCTGGCCGCCTGCATCCGCATTGGATGCACGGTTTGCATGTATTGTTATGGGAGCTTTTATATGGTGGCCTGGGGCACCCAAAAACGGTTTGGCCTACGAAATTTATTTTTGCTCTTTGTTCTGCAGAGGAATTTTGAAATAAATGCATACAAAAATAAATACATAGAAAAATGTGGTTTATTCACATAAATTTATTAAATATGAATTAAACTAAACATGAAATTAAACGTAATAAAACAAAACAAATTAAAGCAAAAAATGTGGCTTATTCACTTAAGGCAAGTGTGAGTTTCAAAAAAACAAGATAAACAATAAAATTTCTCACAAACTTCACACCTAAATTTACTTTGAGTCGCTTGTTTAGCCGCTAATTTACTCCCAACCTCTTCAGATTTTTTTTTGTAACAGTGGACACATTGACCTCTTTTTCGTTCAGCACCTTGACTTTCTACCAAAATATGTTTCACCTGATTATCGGGACCTCGAGCATCCGCATCAACAAGTGGAATGCGAAGCATTTCTCCTACAACAATTTCTTTAAATTTTGTTATTGACATCTTTTCTACAGTTCCCGCTAGTTACTCTATAGCTAATTTTTTGTAGCACTTTACTCCTTGCCTCAATGATGTTCCATGTGACTTCATCTGGTCAGATAGGTCAATAAACACCTTACATTTATTATAGTCGGCTATAATTTCAGGTTTTTGAACTTCGCCACCTTTTTGTCTAACAGTTACTTGTTTGTCTGTTTGTTTAGTAGTCAGAACCAAGACCTCACGTATATCTTTCCATTTCAGAACTACTACACCAGTGTCACTTTCGGATGCAACAACTTCGTTCTTTAGAAGTATTTTACTGACTACATTTTTCGGGTTTAGTTTTCGGTTTGCACGCAGCGTTTCAACTAAGTGATTTTTTCGTTTTGTCAGACAATGAGCTAACCCGACACTGGTGTAGTAACTGTCTGTATATAGAGTTCGTCCTTTATCAAGTAAGTTATTCATAAGAATCATTACAACTGCAGTAGACACAGGCATCCCCTTTTTTTTTCAGCTCCGCAATATACACTGAGGTTATAGGTATATCCCTTGGAGACACACAATTTGAACAGCTTTATGCCGAATTTATGCTTCTTGTTTTTTATGTACTGTCGGAAAGAGAGACGTCCTCTAAAGGGGACGAGAGTCTTGTCAATACATACCTCATTATCAGCTATAATAGGTGCTTGAAAACTGGTTATCAGTTTTTTGAGAAGTGGGTCTATTTCATGAAGACGATTTTGAACAACACCTTCATTATCGTTAAAATGAAGCATTTTTAGCAGCAGCTGGAATCTGTTTCTGCTCATAAAAGATCTTACTTTATTGAAGTACAAAAAAGATGTCTGCCCATATGCTTGGTTACTTGGCAGCTGAAATAGTTCCATCCACATAATTATACCAAGGAACCTTTCAATTTCTTGCGAATTGGTGTCCACCCATTTCTGTATTCTGGACTTTCGTTTAAAAATTTTGTTTTTAGATTGTGCTGCATAACGATTTGTTTCAGCGACTATATGATTTATAACTTCAGCAGGTATCTACCATAAGTTTATAAAAATTATATGGATTTTTATCAAAAAAGTGGTCATGAAATTTCGGTTTTACGCCAGGATCATTCTCCATAAACGAATTTTTTTTTAAATTCATACCTGCAACTGTATTCCAGGATGGTTGGTTATCAGAAGCTTTAATATCTTCATCGTCTTCTGAATTTCAGGTGGTGTGTAATTGAAAGTTTCTTATCACATCCTCTATCGTTTGTGAAATCTGGCTGGTACCATTATCATACGTGGGAAAATTGGAGGTTGCTTCGTCATCTGAAGACATCAAGGTACGTGTACGATCTGGACTGGATTGCTGAGTTTCCAAACCCACGTTAGTAGCTACACCTTTGCTTGTACTGGGTTGAGGACTACCTGTAAAGACAAAAAGTCCTTATTACAAATTACAAAGTGTAATATAGAAAGAATTTTTAGTTTATAATAATTAAAATTAATGTTATTGCGATTTTGTTTTATTGAACCCCTATCAAACAACTTCCTCTATCCTACAATTATAAATAAGAATTAATTAATTAAAGCGATATAACGCTTACCATAAATTGGTTGTTGAGGGATTGCATTTTTTTTTTACGTCGCTTAGGTGTAATAGATAAAGCAGATGAGTCACTGCTTTCGTTTCCGCTTTCGGGTTGATACTCGTTTGACAAATAAACGTCACCGAATACAGAATCTTCATCTTCAGAGAGAATGTCCTGCATCATTTTCTCTAATTTGGCTTGTTCTTCTTCGTACGCCATTTTGAAAAATAACACACACAACAAACCACTATCGGCCATGATAATAAAACTACTGCAATTAAAGTAGTAAAGTAATCATGCGCACGTGTTAAGAGCAACGAATGTTTACAGTTTCCAAGAACTGACAGACGACAGGCACAACAAACAACCGTCGGCAAGTAAAATAACTAAAGGCGCGCAACCGCGATACGTCCGGCTTCATATTCAAGCAGTGTTGTTAAATATATCTCCCATGTATCTGGGTTGGATACATGCGGTTACAATAACCAAAACTAATATAATGGCCATGTGTATCCAATGTAGATACATTTTCAAATCCACGTTTTGAGTACGTCTATTTTTTTTTTCTAAATTTTTTCTTCATTTTATGTGTAAATATGCATTTTTTAAACAAATTAACAGAAAAAAATTTTTTGGCCAGAAGACTCACATTTTTTGGTACCATTGTGGCACTCAACGTGTTAAAATACAGTCCACATTTAAATCATGAAATTATATTAGGCAAACCAGCCTACACACGCACAAAGTATCCCACAATATAAGAACAATCTCCCGGACTTGGATAGTTTACAAGAAGAAAGGAAAGTTTTACTAATTTTTTTACCTACAACCTTTTTCTACTGAGTTTTAAGCTCTTAAAGACTCCCCTAAGAATTCTGTTTTCTTTAATAACTTTTAAAATACTTTATACAATTTCATGAAATTTTGGTATGAAGAATTAAAGAATTAAAAAAAAAAACATGTTTTTAAATGTAATTATTATTAATTAGAAATAATTCTTATATATAAGATTAACATAATTTGCTTCCAAATGTACGCACACCCTTATTCTGTAAATAAAATATAGTTAAATTCTAAAAAATTGTCGAATATTAATTCTTATTTCTTCGCAGTGAAAATAAATTCTCTCTAATAAATGGTTTCTAGTATCAGGTATTATCGTGACCTGATTTCCTACATCCTGGAATACTTCCACAGAAGGCAATTTAGTACTGTTGTATTTTGTGATTTGAGCAAAACGTTTGGCTGCGTTGATCAGGGGATACTTCTGAGAAAGTTACAATGTTACATTTCTGTTCTCGAAGCGAAAGAACTTGAAAATAGAATGCAGTTTATGAGGGGGTTCTGGGGTGCTGTCAGAGGAGAGTAATGTTAATTTTTCTGTTCCACAAGGCTCTGCCCTAAAGCTATATATTTTTATATAGTGATATTTTAGCGTTGAATCAAATACACACTCTTCGCTGATGACACTACAGTGCTTCTCCCTTGCAGCCAATATACGTGAGGATTGTGTTAAGGGTTATGTGTTACCGCTGTCGGTTAGCAAAGAATGGCTCTGAGAGGCAAACTGACAATGATGACGTAACCGCTCTACGATTTTTTGGAGTAAATTTAGGGTCAACACATTGACCATTATCAAAATTTTTCTAAAAACCTGTGCCCTCCTTGTACATGGAGTATTTGTATTTTTTTAAATCTTATGTTTATCAATCGGCGTGGAAGCGCTTTGAAAACCTATAGAGACGTTCAGTCATGGCAGCAGGCATAAATGTAATCTCGATCCTGCTTACTCATGGTTGGAGAGGTGTCAAACTGGGCCGGGGTATTGGGCATTTAAATTTTACAATAAATTGCCTACTGACTTATGTTCTGTTTTTCTTTTGACGTGTGTTATTAATTAGTGTGAATAAAATGAATTTGAATTTGCTAAGTTTAAGTTCGAGTTGTATAACTCTATATATCATTCTATGTATATTTATATCTAGATCAAATCTATATTGCACCAGTCTGGTGGAGAAGTACCAAACTATAATTTAAATATACATATTTTATATCAACATTTGGCAAATGCAAGAGAAAAAGTTATAAAAAAACTGACCAGGAGAAGGAAGTGCCAAAAAGGATAATTACTACATCAAAAAAAAGAGGCTCTCTGGTTTGAAAGACTTAAAGTCGCTGGCTATACGAGTACTTGAGTTCTTCATATGAGTGCTGGACAGTCCAGAATAGTGTCGTCTGCATTTTCATCGTCCTGCAGTTTCACACCATCGCCATGCCGATGGTTTGAAAACGGCATCTTAAATGCCAGTGTCCGGTTAAAAGGCCTCTAACCAGCCAAATTTCGTATCTTTTTAGATCTCTGGTCAGAAAGTCATACGTCCCATCTATGTGATCCTTAGCCAGTCTCATGCCAGGTACTTCCTACCATCTGCGGAGCGCCCATTTATTGAAGCATTGAACAACCACTTCATTACCACCATTATTAACACACGGCTCTTCATTACCTATACCGAATATGGGTTCAAGCCTCACCGGCCGTTTTGCGAACCACAATCAAGCAAGGTAGCCCGCTTCCTCATTTCCAGCATAGCTTGAGTTGCCAGGCACCTAGATAAGCTGAATTTTGTAGCCCATCTTCACTAGTTCCTCCAGGACCTTTATGCACTCCAGTATTGAATTGGAGCTTCCATTTTTGAACATAATAGCCTTGCTTATTGGCTGCCCTGCTATCCGAACAGATTGATACGACTGTATTGCAGTGTCTAGAGATTTTTCTGTCCGAATTTAAATACAGCAAAACCATTAGCCTAAAACACAGTAGAGTGCTTTTCCAGTAAGTAACCCTGCTGGTATATGGGACCCCACCATAGAGCCCTGCACCAGCTTCCCCTATTTAGCAATATAAGTGCACAGGAGTACTATCAAAGGAATCTGCGCCTGCGAGGTGGGTCACAAAACTCTTACAATCGACTGTCCACTTTTAGATATTGGTCAATCAGCCTCTTCATTGTCTTCAGCAGAAAACTGGTAAGGCTAACTGTTTGGTATGGTTTGGGGTCTGTGTAGTCGCTTTTTCCTGGTTTCGGGATTAACTTTCACCTCTCGCCATAACTTTGGGACGTAGCCCTAAGCAAGAGAAGTCCTGAATAGCTTGACTATATGTGAAGTTAGTACATCTACTCTATTCTGTAGAAGGCCTGGACCCATCTATGCCCGGAGATTTAAAAAGGAAAATATATTATTGTCCATTTTACCATTTCGTAGATCCTTTTAGCAGTTTCGTATTCAATACGAATGGAACTCGAGAGCTGCGAGAGGATCGCTGTGGACAGTATGCCGCGACTATCTTACGAGTCAGGTTGACAATCCCGATCTCAGTTCTCAAGTTCCTCTCGAACGTAGTCCCAATTAGTGTTTTGGGTTTATCTAGGCTAGGGTATCGCGCCGGGCATGTTTCTACAGCTTTAATAGGATGGGGCTATAGTCCGCCATTGTGACCTTAAGGGACGCCCTCCATCAGCCAAAAAGGATCACGCTGTTGGGTGAACAGATGGTATAATCGATAACGGATTGGCCCTTATTGCAATAGAAAGGGAACCTTGTTTGTTAGAAAACCATAGAAGCAAATACCAACCTATCACGAAGACAACAAAAATCTATTAATATAAAAAAACGCTTTAGACCAAATTTATTTCCAATTTTAAATCCATTTTGGATCAAATAAATTTTTGATTTTGAGGAAATCTTGTGTAAATAAATGGAATCTTTTCTTATCGGTATCTCATATATGTCAATCGAAATCTCATATATCGATATTTCATATGTCATCATATTAAAAATGCATGCCATAATATGAGACCTTACTTATGAAACCTACAAATACTATGATATAACATAATTTTGAATACAAACCTTATAAAAGTAAGCTTTTCCGGTAAGATTCGGTAAGGTTTTTGGAGTAAGATTCGTACTATCTAAAAAACATGTATTTTATATTTTTAATATACATGCCGTGAAAAAAAAAACAAAAGTGTTAAAGGTAGTCCGTCTCTGAATAACAAACAGTTTTCAGTTTCAGTTAGTCAAACAACATTCAGACTTGTCTCTAATGGGTTTAATTAAGGGAGGCTTTTCTACTTATTATCATACTAAAATTTCATGAAATTATACAAGGTATTTTAAGAGTAAGAAAATATGATATTTAGAGACATCCTTTAAGGGCTTTGTAAAAAAATTGTTAAACTTTTTCATTTCAATTTTTTTCTTACAAGCTATCCAAAACCAGGAGACTACTTACATATTCTGGGATATCTTGATTACTAAATGTGTTAAGATTTTTATGTAAGATCAAAACATAATATATTTGATCAATTATAGTTTTTTCGCTATCAAACTAATATTATTATTATTTGCTTAAAAAAATACATTTTTATACATTTGTCGAAAGAACGAATATTAGCAATAAAGTCATCAAGTAATCAAAATATAGTAAATATTTTAAAATTTTAAATTCCATACTTACAGGTGTAAGAATAAATCTGTTCGTACAATTAAAATTAGCATAGCCACTCTTCCAATATTCAATATACAATAAATATATGTACTCTTTATCAGTGCGTTGAACAATTATATTATTTTAATGATAACAAAGTTTGTGCAGCTGAAAACTACCTTCCTTCCTACTTTCGTCGACCTGGGAAAGTGGACCTTTGGACTGTAAAGATTGGCCAATAAGTCCATGTACAGCCTCTCGCTGTAGTCTATACTTTAGTGGAATTTTTTTTTTTAATTCTTTTCTTAATTTAGGGACGCGGTAATCTGCTTCACTGACGATGCATCCGGAATAATCCTACTTTGAACCCATACAAGAACATTTCCCTTACAATTAGTTAATTTAGATTTTTGAGACTATGTATGGCAATTCTCGATAGTACCGTTGATTGAAAAGGGAATCGCCTCTCAATCAACGCCTCGCCTCTTCAATCAACGATAGTACCTTAACAGAAACCGGTTTCAGTGACCAGTGCCACGAATGATCATGCACGAACCTAGCATTTACTCATGGCGTTTACTCATGTAACTCTAATTCAAAATTTAGAACTTAAGTACCAGTTTAACCATTATAATGATAACTTATAATTTTTATACATAAAATTTATATTCAATTTCGTGTTTGTGACCCAATATCTTCAATATTGCGGAGGGTTGTTGGGTGGGGTCAGAAATAAAACAGAAACCTGTTTACCTAAATGTCGATGTTTCGACTTATATTAAGTCACCCTCAGGACACTAAGTCTAGGTTTCTTAAGTTATAATGTTGATTCTAGTTTGCCCACAGTAACACCTACAATTTAACCCATGTTAAAAATAACTCTACGCTCCTATAAAATTTATATACCTTTTTTCTTTTCGAACTTGAAAAAGACAAATTGATTGTCAAAACATTGCTCAATTAAATAACTATTTAAATCAAAACTTTTAGGCCAGTATTTTCTTTCGCGCTATATACCCCTTATTTTGCTTATTATGTTTAATTTTCGATTATCATCGTCACGCATAAAATAGGTCCGCTTTTTAAGTTTTCGCTCGTTAATTTTTTTTACGAAAATTGGACGTTGCTTGTTGCCCAGGAAAAAAAAATCTTTTGATCTAACTTGGTCAAAGAGTGCCATTTAAAAAAACACAGTATTATTAAGTACTTTATATTTCAAAAATATTTTGTAATAACTCGCATGCAAAACAATAGCGCGATATTTTACAATTGCCTGATTAGATTTAACGTATGGTATTTTATTTTGGATCTGGCTAGGGATAAATGAATCCTAAAAGTTCATATTTGTATAGATTTGATTTGACATTCATGCACGTGAAGTGTTTTTTAGGAAGGTATGAATTGGGTACAAGTGAGTGTAAAAGTCATAGTCCACTTTACTTTTAGTACATGTTTTTTTTTCTTTATTTTAAGTAACTGGAAGTGCGTTGAACAGTTTTATACTGGTGACGAAGGAGAAGTTAAAATCTTTATTAGCCCATTTTTGTAAAACGCTATGAAAACTTATAAACGTAAATATATGTGTCTCGCGCGTATTTTTAATGTAACATACACAGACTCGCGAGTGCTAAATTTTTGCAACTGCACTCTAGCAAATTAAATATAATTACTTTTTACCTGTTCTTAAAGTAATACCTATGATTTCTACTACCTCTAAATCCCCCATATATTACAGAATATTATCCGCATTCGTCTTATAATACCATGGTAATTACAATGGCAAATGATCACACTATCTATTATTTATAGCAAAACAAGAGGGTGGGTTAAATGTAACACTCAATTTAAAATATGTCAAAGTCAAAAAAAGTTTATTACCAAAAAAAGTAGTTATAAATATAATTAAATGAGAAAATACAATTTGACAATTTTTGGTAAAAGGAACTGCTTCGAGATTATATAAAACCGATAGCGCAATTGCGTAAAACAGCCTTAACAAGAAAATGACATTACAAACCATTATATTGAAACTGAAAAGATTATAAATAAACACAAAAAAATTCCTAATTAACCTAAAAAAGAACAAAACTAAAACTAGAAAGGGCAGAAACTAAAATGGCAAAGCAATTTGGCTGGCATGCGACGGAAGGCAACAAGAATAGACAAAAGAGAACTACAAAAGAAAGATTAAATAGGCCAGCGTATCTTTGGTCTTAGTTGATTTTGCAGTTTATGTTAAACATACTACTAGGCATCTCGTTGGGAGTCGAGAAGAATTTGCTTAACCTTGATTTTTGAAATTTATTAAGTGGCAAATCTTTAATATTATTTGCCAAGTTATTCCACATTGTAACTCCGACAACCGAAAATAACTTGTGGAAGTTACTTGTTCTATGTTGAGGTATTCTAAAACTTCCAGCATTACGAGTATTGTGTAAATGCGAGAGAGTAGTAAATAACTTATTTAAATAAGGGGGTTGACCCGACTTTATTATTTTATATATAAAGGCATATATGTGTAATTTTCTTCTCCTTTCCATATTTAAAATAGAATTTATGTTTAAATAAGTTGTGATATGTTCCCGATAGGCAACGCCATAAAAAAATTTTACACAGCTATTTTGAAATTTTTGTATGGATCTAGAAAGCTTAGATGTTATAGAATTAGAATCTACGATATCACCGTAGTCGAGTAAGGAAAGAATAAGGCTATTGCAGAGATAATATTTGGTTTTACTCTTTAAGACATTTTTTAATCTGTACAGATTTCTGAGATGCATATAGCCTATGTTTAATTTGTTCTTTATGTGTGTCTCAAAACAAAGGTTAGAATCTAAAGTCAATCCTAATATTTTTACTTCATTGACAACTGGAATTTTTTCTCCATTAATCTCAATATTTATACTTTCATATAAGTATCTCAGAATTCCTGAACTACAGCTATATAAAATGATGTTAGATTTAGCAGGGTTAAATATTAAGTTATGCTCATTGGGATAATTAACTAAGTTTAGTATATCCGATTCATTTTTTGCTCAGAAATATTAAAATTTAAAAAATTTAATGGCACGTATATCTGAGAATCATCAGCATATTGTTGTAATTTACAATGTTCAATACAGTTATGCATATCCGCAACATAAATCGAAAATAAAAGAGGTCCCAATATGGAGCCCTGAGGAACACCAATTTCCAAGTCAAGATACTTTGAGTGCTCCAATCTTTCAATGTTGGTTTTTAACAACACTGAATGTGATCTATTTTTAAGATATGAATTAAAAAAAGAAACCGTGGATTCGGAACATTCAAAATATCCTAACTTTGCAAGGAGCATTGAATGATTTATTGTATCAAACGCTTTGCTAAAATCAAGCACCGCCATGCAAGTACTTTAAGTCTTATATTATCTAACATTCCCACCAGACTAGTAGTTGTACTATAATTCCTTCTAAATCCCGATTACGTATCTGGAAGTATACCAAATGAGTTAACAAAATTATAAAGTTGTTGGTGAATATGCTTTTCTAGAATTTTAGAAACTACTTATAAAATACTTATAGGTCTTATGTCTTTTAGTTCTTTCGGATTAGAGATTTTTGAAATGGGTCTTATAAGTCCTTTTTTCCAGATATCGGGATATACATTTGTAAGAATGCAAGTATTTGAAATGTTTAGAAGTGGTTTTTTTACCAAAAGGTAGGCAAAGCTTGATCATTTATACAAAGCCCGTCAGCTCCTATAGCATTTGATTTTATGGTTTTATTTATACTGTTAACGCTTTCTTCATCAAGAAGACTTTAGATTTTAATTTTAACAAGAAGTTTAATTCTTGATTACTATTTATCCATTTATTTTCATTATAAAAATTATTTTTGGTTTGTGATATATTATTGTTAATTTGGTTAACGCATTGAGAAAAATAATTATTTAGGGCTTCTGGATTACTAAAATTACAAGGCAAATCGGTATTCGTTGATTTAGTTAGATGTAGTTTATTAGCATTTTTCCAAAAATCACGATTTTTTTTTGTAGAAAGTGTGTTAAAATATGATTTTTTCCCGCTGAATAACATGTTTTGTATAGTTTCGCAATTGCCTATAATAGTTTAAAATTAACTCAGGTTTGTTTTTTTTATATTTTTGCAGTGCTTTATCTCGGAGCCTCATAAGCAATTTAATATTGTCAGTTATCCAGAGAGTAAATGGTTTATTTTTAATAGTTTTAGTCTTAATTGGCGCATGTTTGTCAACTAAACAAAGTATATTGTTGTTAAAAGCCACAAGTTTATCGTTAACGGAATTTAGGTATTAGATACTATCCCAATTAAGTCTTAAAGCTTCATGCTCAAATAAATCCATATTAATAACACTATAATTCCAACATTTCATTTTAAAATGTCCCTCTTTACTTTTAGGAAACTCAAGACAACAAAATACTAAGTTGTGATCACTAATGGTTTGTGGCAAAGTCAACGAACCGACTCCATTAATTGGGAAATGTTTATTTATAATAATGACATCAAGTAGGGTACTTGTATTGTTAGATATATTCCATCTTGTAGGCTCGGTTATTACTTGATTTAAATCAAATGTATTCAAGAGTGCTAAAAATCTGTCAGAAAGTCTACACTTCTTTAGTGAATTAATATTAATATCCCCCATAAAAACCACATGATCAAATAAAGGAACAATATTTATAAATAGATCCTCAAGAGAATCAAGAAAACTGTTAATATCTGATAAAGGTGGACGATATATCACGGTAAACAAAATATTTTTGCTAGAAATCTGAGTTTTTATGCTTAAGAATTCGAAGTTCTGTGGCGGGTTGTGAATATGATAAGCTTCAAAATTAATATATTTTTTAACATAAAAACCGACCCCACCGCCACGCCCTAATCGATCTTTCCTGACGAAATTATAACCCTCAATTTGATTGTGCCAAGTTATCATTAGAAGCCGTCAACCAGGTCTCAGTCAATCCGAAAATGTCAAAATTATTATCAGTTATATAATTTACAAATTCATCGAATCCAGTATTAAGGGACCGAATATTGAGATGACCAGATAAAAACTTATTATTGGATTTTAGTAATTGATGCGTATTAAGACCAAACTGGCGATTTCCGCCATTATCATCCATTACAAAAAAACAAGATTGTTCCTATTACCCTTCGTCAGCACCCCACGCCAATGCCATGCCCCCAAAAAATAACTAGCTAACCTAACCAAATTCATAAAAAATAAAACTAAGTATAACATTAAAAAAAAAATGCCACCACACATAAAGCTATGCTAGGCATATAGATCGTGTTTTCGTTCGTTACTTATAGGAAATCGCATAGAGGCGAAATTTTGCAACGTCGCGCGTGTACGAGTGCCTGCGACAGAGCACCGCCCCGGCCGGCCCGAGGACGGAATTAGTAAACATCTGACTTTCGTGGGAGCTGCGTCGTTTGGCGACAAAATGTCCCAAAATATTACGCGAAAATCCACTTATTTTTAAAATATTTATTCTAATGCGGGTTTTAAAGACATAACAATGTGTAAAACCCGCATAGAATTGTAATCTTAAAATTTTTAATTTGCTGTGTTTTGCATAATGAAAATTAAAGCGATATTCTAAAAAAAAATAAAATATCAACTCTGATAAAAATTTAATAAAAAATCAGAGATAAAACTCTAATAAACAAACTTAACAACATAAAATTTTTTAAATAAAAGGCTCAAATAAACCGCCTTCTTTCGCTAAACAAAAACTTAATCTATCGTAAAAGCTATTTCGCACCTCCAAAAGAGTTTCAGGTAAAATGGAATTGGCACCATCGACGATTTTATTTCGCAACTCCTCTAAATTTGTTGGCCTACTAAATTCATGCTTTTAAATGGTCTGCTTAAGGTAATCCCATAGATAAAAGTCATTTGGAGA
Organism: Anthonomus grandis grandis; assembly: GCF_022605725.1. Lineage (NCBI taxonomy): Eukaryota > Metazoa > Arthropoda > Insecta > Coleoptera > Curculionidae > Anthonomus > Anthonomus grandis. Next base: position 4,641,622 of record NC_065567.1, on the reverse strand, counting down.
CAAATCTGGAGGCCATTTAATATCGCCAGTCCCCCTAATAAGGCGGTTAGGAAAAGTATTTGTTAAAAATTCTTTTACCCTAGCCGCGTTATGAGCAGGACAGCCATCTTGCTGAAAATAAACCGATTCCAGGTCTACATCAGGTAGGATTTGAATGGCAGGAAGGTTTTGCAGCAACTCAAGGTACTTTTGGGCGTTTAAAGTGCCATCAATAAAAAATGGCCCTATAACATTGTCGCCCAAAATACCTGCCCAAACATTCAATTTCTGAGGATACTGGGTAAAGTTTTATTGCTCATTCCCAGTTCCTCTCCAACACTTCTAGTGGACCGTGTCGAATCAAGTTCTAGGGTACTGCAAACCATTTCTTCCCGCCGTTCTATATCCTGGACCACTTCAGCAGGTGTTTCTTGACGTTTTGTGTGGCATTTTTTACAATCTCAAAATTTGTAACCACATTTAAAACCGTTTTTGCACAAGGAGTCGGTCTATTCTCAAATGTTACTAAAAACAAATCTCTACATTGTACTGACGAATTTCCTGCATAAAACAATTTAATTAGTTGAACTCTTTCGGAAGGGGTATAAACAGCCATAGTGAAAAAAAACACGAAAATAACGTTTAAAAATTATTAATGCAACGTGCACTAACACAGCAAAGGAGGTCTGCTGACTCCGGTTCAAAAAATAAAAACGAAAAATTCCGCCGCCTGCAAGCCGCAACCAAGCGGTGTTGCCATTATTTTGGGTAATACGTAGCTCACGATAACACGATCTGTATATCAAAAAATAAACAAAAATGAATGTAAATCCCTAATAGAGTCGGGTATTCCAAATATAAATTTAGTTTATATATAACCCATTAAAAATGTTAAGCTTCAACCTTATAAACTAGTAACTGTATTTAATTTTCTTTTCAACAACAGCCTTCTTACTATACTACTTACTATGCTATTACGGATTGAAAAGAAGAAAATTAATTGGCTTCTGCCAAAAAATTAAAAAATAAAGTAAATAAATAATAGCATTTATCTATCATACCTGAAATGTCTTTCTATTTTAGAAATAAATAACAAAAATTTCACATTATTAATTTATTCTAAAATTTAACAAAAAATAAAAAAACATATCAGACCAAAAATAAATTAAATTATAGAAAATTAATCGCAAGAGCACTTACACTGTGCCTTTTTTTAGATTAAATTTTCATGGTAGAGCAAGAAGATAGAAAGAAAGTAGGGTAGAAGGTAGACAAGGCAAATCAAAACAAATGAGAATTAACAGCGCATAGCCGAATAATATTTTATATAATAGGTAATGTTTTTCTTAAATTATAATTAGCATAATATGGTTACGTTATAAATCTGCATTGAGTGTTGCTGTACTGAATATGTGTTCAGATTATAAATCCAGATATTCATGATGTAACATGATCAATATATTCTTTGTAGCTTGAAACGCGTTGGAAACAACTATACAATGTGGCTCCTAATTGCCTCCCTCCCTCTTATCTTTTGAATGCGTTTATATACAAATTTTAAATTTGGCAGACATCATTAGCAACCTAATACTACTTTTTGGTCCCTAGCTCATTTTGAAAAACTTTAAAATGGTAGACTTTACGGTCATAGAATATTAAGCCATTACTTCTACCGATAGCAATATGGCAGACTTTCCAAATCTTATTTTTTGCATCTTTATTTCCATTTAAATGCAAAAAATAAGGATTTAAAAAAATAAGGGGACATTTAAGAGCCGCACTGTACCTAGAATAGCAAAAAGAGCATATCGCAAGACCTTATCTTATAAAACGTGCTACCTGGCAGTCTTTTAATAGGTATAAATTTTCAAACAAATTTTAAGTTAATATTAGTATAAAATATAATTTTTAAATTATATTATAGAAAATATTTTATTTGTTTTTTTTTATTTAGGTTTCTTGGATTCGCAAGCGTGACCTTCACATTCTTACAGTTGGAATTCAAACTTACACGAATGATCAAAGATTTCAATCTCTTCATACTGACGGCTCTGATGAGTGGACTTTAAAAATAACTTCTTCACAAACTAGGGACTCGGGCATCTATGAATGCCAAGTAAGCACTGAACCTAAGATCAGTCAGGCTTTTAAGTTAAACGTTGTGGGTGAGTACATTGTACACTATTGTTATAATATTTTAACATAATTCAGAAACATGCTTAGAAAACAGAAACAGACTACCTATTGTTGTCAATACCCAGTAGTTACTTTAAATGCCTCTTTAAGCTGTCGACAGGAACATATGCTAAGCTCAATGGGAAGAGCATTAAAATATTTGGCTATTTTTATTTGGTACTAATCTTTCCAAAATATCAAAACAATATCACTATATTATTTTTTAGCAAGCTGTATTCCTATATCACAAAGACAATAAAGTTCTGAATTGAACAAAATTACTTTTCTCATCCTGCAAAACCTGCATAGGTAGGCCTTCACCAAAAATTATTTACCCAAATCATTTAACGATTGAAGAATATTATGGCTTTCAGAGGACCCACTGAATGACAGTAATGCGATTGTAGCGAGCTTGTTACGTACTTAACGTAAGTCTTCCCTCTAACTTTTGACGTCCCAGGGTACCCGTCAAACCCCCCACTATTTCTTTCTACAATTGTAGGAGAAAAGTCGACTAAGAATGCCTCGCTAAAAAACCCCAACTCTAAGTAATTTAAGGAGCTTAGAGTCCCCTCTAGCAATCTTATTATTATGAATCTTTATTATTAACCCTGGAACACCACAGTTATTTTATCTTACGTACACTGCACAGTGGGGTCTCGGAAACCCGACTTGTTTTTTACGTTTAAATAACTATTATTCAATGTTTTTTTTATGTGTAGATTACAGAACAAAAAACATTGTTTTATTATCAATAAATGTTTATTAAAAAAAAATTCATAGAAGTACAAAAATAAAAATAAAAAATATATGTAGGCAAGTGCCTTCTCTTGCATTTTCTACAAATATGATGCTTTAACAAAAAAATATAAATAAAATATCACCAAAATGTAACTAGTCTCTCAAAAAACCTTAAAACTAAAGGAAAACCTAAATTTTGTAACGAGAAAAGTATTTTGTTTTCTTAGCCAGGCACCTCAATTTTTGTTCTGACACTCACATCATAGTTCAGCCCTATGCTCCAAACAGTATGGTTTGTGGCACATTGCACAGGCAAAATTTGTTTTTCGATCTTTACCACGTGGACAAAAGCAGCATCTGACCTTTTTAGGCAAATTAACATCGAAACGTTTGAGGTTCATCTACTTCTAATATTTCGCTTATTTTTAGACGTAGCGAGGTTTGCAAATTGGTAACTTATAAGCGTTCCTTTAGGTGCGGTTCGATTAGTGCCATTAAAAGTTCTTTTAGAAATATTTTTCTATTGTTTTTTCTTTCTTCTTTCCATTGAGGATTTGCAAGTGAAAATTGTACCATAGCATTTATTCCGCTAGCATCCAATATATTAAAAAACATTCTAAGAGGCCAGCGTCTGGTTTTCCGAGAAGTGGTGTAAGAGTGACACATCTGATCAAAGGTACTTCTGTACCACCTTTGGTTTTATTATAGGAATGTATAAGGTTTGGTTTTCCAGTTACAATACTAAGTGACGAATCAGGATGCAAAGTTGATAAAAACAGTACCGTTTTATTTTCCTTTGGTGTGTATGAAACTAAGGTTTTGTTTCTGTCAAAAGCAAATAAGGATGTGCGTACATCTTTTTTCTGTATAAACTTCAGAGGTATTTCTCTTTTATTTTTTTGCAAAGTTCCAAGGATTGTTAGCTGATACTGTTTCAACATTTGTTCACTTAGAGGTATTGACGTGAACCAATTATTAATCGTAATGTTATGGTGAGTACCGTGTATTGGTACAGAAAGTTTTCTAACATAATATGTAGGTATTGGCTCATTATTCTCAACATTAACTTTTCCAACGTATGGGATAGCATTGAGCACATAAAATGTTTTTGAATCGTTAATCATCATCACTTTCATTCCGTATTTATCTGGCTTGCTTGCCATGTATATGCAGAATGAACATTTTCCTCGAAGACTCACAAACTGTTCATCAATGGTGCAGTTCTCATAGGGCGTATAGTATGATTTGCAGTTATTTATAAAAATATCCCATATTTGTCGAATATGAGTGAACTTGTCTACCAGTTTTCAAGCATTTCTGTCTATTTTATCGTCAAATCTTAGACAAAGAGCTATAAACTGAAATCTTTGCTGGGGCATGGTTGCCCAAAATATCAAATCTATTGCCGTACTTTATTGACCAAAGTTCATCTAAATTACAATTTGAGACACGTAGCGCACCAGCAAGATACAGTAGACCAATGAATGCCTTAAATTCTGTCGTATTAGTTATTTTTTTATAACTCTGAGGCAAGCCGCTCTGACATTTCCTACGAATTTCCTGATTGGTATGCAGTACAATTATGTCCAAAATCTCCTCGGTGAAAAGTAAATTCCATGATTCGACAGGGCTGTGAACATTTCTTGCCTCTTTCTTTGGGCCGGGCAAATGTAAAACAATGTTGCCTCGTCTTGGACGTCCTTAGCGTGCTGGCGCCTGTGTGGTCCAACGATGCCCATTTTTTCCAAGTATACTGGTGACATTTCTTTGTGACGTACTAGGGCCTCCTTGTTCTTTCTCTTCATTTTCACTTTGTTTATTATCGGTGTAGACTGTTGTTCAAGAACATCGTTTTCTTCTTCATCTGATAAGTCTCCAAAAATATCTTCAATGATCTCGGGTTGTTCATTTGTCCACAGATTTTCAGCTTCAAACTCTAACTCTTTTTCCGTTAACTTGCGACGATTTTCTCTCTTAGAACTATCCATATTAGGAAATGACAAAAAAATTACCTCGAAACTTTAACAGTCGTTAACTGCACACTGGGGTCTTACGTACCCATAGATCCAATAATATCGTAATTGCAAAGTAATGGAATAACGTATTCGGCGTAGCGACTGGCTCTTAACGCGGTCGGCTCTCTACTAAATTTACGTGAAACGGTTGGTCAAAAAACGCACGCCTGCGCGAGTTACATTGAACAACTTGAGCGCCTCGGTTTTTTAGACCCCACTGTGCAGTTCTAGGGTTAAACATACGGTAACAGGTTTGGTTGCTTAAAATAAACGAACAAATCTTTCCTTAAAATATAACAATCCCCAATTGGTATGATGAAACTGACTCAGAGTGGTGTGATGAAAGGAACGAAGTCATGTTGTTTTTAAGCCGAAGCTCAACACCAATCAAGCAAAGCAAAATCAATCAATTGGTCAACATTTACCCCTGCTCTGTTAATATATTGATAGTAATTACAATTTCACGGACCCGGTTATTACTTGCCTTTTACAACATAAAAAAATAAACCATGAAAAATTAAATAATAGTGTCCAAAATCGCTGATTGGTGTCCATTGATAGAACTTGATAACTGGGGATTGTTAGATTTTAAGAATAGATTTGTTCGTTTATTTAAGCAACCAAACCTGTTATTGTATTTTTAATAATAAAGATGCATAATAATAACATTTCATAATAACGGGACAGTTTGCTTTCAATACCTGATTTCTCCACTATTTAAAGGTTTATCCGAGAGGCTAGGGAGGAGAGGTAACCTGCTTTCATTATTTAGAGTGCCGCCAAAAGCATTTTTTGTGGACTTTTTTCCTATAATTGTACAAAGAAATAGTGAGGGGGTTGGCGGATTTTCTGGGGTGATTAGCATTCGGGTCAAAAAAAATGCAATTGAGGAAACTCAATGAAAATTTTTTCAAAGAAAAGAAAAAAGTTTTTCATCGTGAGAACGGTATAAGTGAACAAGAGGAGACATTATATGGTAAACAAACTTAATTTCAGTCCGCCAAACCAGGTATTTTAGGTAAAAACAGAGGGACAAGTATTGACTACACATGCCCAAAAAATTTGGGCTTTTCAGGAAAACTATGGGAAACTGTAGTATAGTTTATCATACTTATTGCACAACAAGTCACATCCCTTCTTTTAGGAGGCCTTTCTATGGTATGTACGCTTTAGAACTTGTATAAATAGAGACGTAAATAGTGTACACAAAATAAAAGAAAATTCATACAAATAACTGAAAAACGGAAACTGTAGTGATGAAAAACTATCGATTCTAGGAATTCAGTGCTCCTGATTGTCCTAAAAATAACCAGGACTGAAAATAACAAAGACCAGGGATCACAACACAGTTGACGAAGGACTGGGTACAACCCATTAGAAATCTAATCTATACTGAGTACTATCCGGTTTAGAAACCTCTTTAAATTGCTTAATCTAGGTATGTTTATAATTACAAGCCACCAATAACCCATAGGTAAAGCTTAACATACACATCACTTTCAGGTAAATTATACTTTATGGAATTAAATATTAACGGTGCAAGGCTTTCTGGTAGAATACTGCTTAGGCAAACCCATATTTCTATAAAATAAAAACAAAATCTTGTAAATTCATTACACGATACGAATACCTATGATCTACTAGAATGTAAGATAAGTTATTGTAGCGAAATTCAGGAACACACTTTTATTGACAACGACCTAACTCGCGTTGACTTTCGTTAATGTTTCCAAGATGAAAAACTGACAAATATAAACGTTTAAAACTGAATAAAATTACAGTCAAAACAAGCAAGTATACAAATTCTAGAAAATTTAAAATATAGGGATTTACAATAATATAACCTAAATAATCTAAGTTGGGCCAAAATGGGACCCTCAAACAAGATGAACTACTGAAAAAGTAGACACTATAGATGAAAATATTAAAGTAAACGTAAGTAGAACCCTAAATAAACCCTTATCAGCTTTAACTACAAAATACAAATAAAATAGTACAAAAACAAGGAAAATTATTAACGTACTTACATTTTCATAATACCGCTTGAGAAACCATTTGATATTTGCTTTTTTCTCATTTAATTTCAATCGCAAGCAAGTAGCAAGTATACTTTTTATTATAAAAAATTATTATATTACACCAGTTATGTTTCTTATCGTGCGAAGCACGTTTTAAAAAACAGTTTTTATTTGACGATAAGTACAAGCAGCAAGTATGGTACAACGAAGATTGAGGCATAAGGCCGTTACATGATATTATATAGACTTAAACTAGCAAATACAGCGAAAGATAATACAAAGCAACGTTACCATAATAGTAAGCAAATATATATACAGAGTGGTCAATATTGTGGCCATAACTCCTCCCTCCTAAGATTGAAACAACAGGGATATCATGTTTGTTTCAACATTCTTGGTGGCGTCTTCTTTTTGTTCTGGATCCTCTGGATCTTCTGGAACTGTTCTTTTCTTGAAGAAGAACTCGTATACTGCAAAGGCTATGCAGCACAGGATCAGTATGACTCTAAGGATTGTGGCAAAACTCCATGTGGCTGGATGGACTTGGTCATCTTCTTCTGGTAGGGTTTTGATAACTCTTGCCTGGTCTTGAAGTGCTTTTAATAAGATCGGATCGATAGAGTCGAGCTGGATCGTTTCCATGGGTAATTGGAATTCAATGTTAGTAAAGGATATTTCTGGTAACTGGAAGGGTACATAATCCAGGATTGTTTCTTTATTTCAAAATTGGGATCTTAGGATTTCGATTCCACATTTGTATGGTATCTGGACCAAACTGGGTCTAGTTGCGAAGAAAATTCTTCTTGAATCGCAGAGCATCTGGATTTTTACTTCTAAGGAAGTTGGGATTACCAATACAAATTTATTGGTAATGGTTTGTATAATAGGAGTAGACACATTGACTTTGAGGAGCTTGCAAGTTGAGTTCTCAGCTTTTTGGATCAGAGCTGTTTTGTTTTGTTCTGGCAAACGTATTGATCTTGGACGATAGGACAGGCTTCTTCTTGATATTGGTGCGAGTATGGCCCAAGTATAAGGTAAGGTAATTCCGGAACAATAATTAAATTGTTTATAGGGATGGTGAACAAGTGGTAAATATTAAAATTTTCTTTTAAAAATAAAGGAAAATGTATGGCAAATATAATCTTGTCTTTTGAGAAATTTACTTGTAATATGGCAATTTGATAGTAATAATTTAAATCTATACATTTTATAACTTTTTCTTCACTATAAAGAGTAATTAAATTAGAAATTATCTGTTCTAATTCACTAGCTGAAATGACTGCACTATGAGGCGTATTGAGCTTTACAAACATTATTGCGTCTTCTAGGTTGTCTAAAAACGTTATGAAACTTTGACAATTTATTATTATTTGATTTACGGTATTTTGAAGTTTTAATAAAATTGAGAGATCATTAATAGTTTTATTCATATGTTTTTCAAATAAAGCAACATGTTTGTTCAAAGAGTTTTGATTTTTGCTTAGAATAGTGATAGTGCTATTGTAATTATTAATTAAGTCTTTTGTTAATGATATTTGCAAGTTAAGCTCCTTCTTATAAGAGTGTTGAGAAAGTTTAAGCTCATTTATTGCTTATTCATATCTTTCTCTATCGTCTGCATCTAAGGTACCAAAAAGCTGTTTTGATGCTTTTCCTAATATGTTAATTAAGCCACGTTTAGCTCTATTGTGAGGTTTAATATTGTTAAGCTTAATTCTAACTTTGTAAATGAAATATTTAGCATGAGTAAGCAGGTCATTAGTGTTAATAAGAGAGTTAATTATGTTAGTTTCATTGCATGAAGCTTCTAAAATTCTAAAAGCGTTTTCTATGTTTTCTAATTCTAATTGTAGAGGTTTTAACTCTATATAATGTATAAAGGTATGTTTGTTTTCTATAACTCTGGCATTTCCTAAGTGAAATGGGAGTAATGGAGTTTCGATAGGATTTATTAAAAGGTTACGGACATTCGCTATCGCTGCTGTCATCTGTAGGATGATGACGCGGCTCGTCAGGAGGTTCATTTTTCCTGGGGAGAAGAAAGTCTTTTTTAGGAAAGGTTTTAGCTTTTGAATTAAAGCTTTATGAATGACTTTCTCTTTTTGTGTTAATATTTTGTTACCTATATCTTGTTTTACATACTCAATTCTTTTACGGGGTTTGTCCTTGGTTCTTAAGGCTGTTTTGTCCGTTATATATATTTTCTTTCTAGGGTTTAAATCGGGTGGTATTTCGCGATTTTTATTTTGCTTTTCATTTAATCTAGTTTTTGTATTGACTGACTGGTTATAAATTTGTTCATAAATTATTTTTAATCTTTCTTTTCTGGAGGATTAGGTTGTGTTAAAGATGAATCAAATACTTCAGTGAGTTGGTCTAGCTCTTCTAATGTAACATTTTCGTTAGAAAGATATTGATCTATGTCGTTAGAAATATCTCCAGGGCTGCCAATTATTGAATCATTCTTTATCATATGGATTTCTATTCTAGATAGGGCATCGGCATTGGTATTTATGGATCGTTTTTTATATTGTATTTCATAATCATATTCTTCAAGTTTTAATCTCCATCTTACTAATCTGGAAATTGGTTCTTTTAAACTAAATAAGTACTGCAGGGGTTTATGATCAGTGATTATTGTAAATTTTCCTCCAAACAAGTAAGGTCTAAAGTATTTTGTAGCCCAAACAATGGCTAATAATTCCTTTTCGATAGTTGAATAACTTGTTTCTGCTGGGTTTAAGGTTTTCGAGGCATAGGCGATGGGTAAATCTTGTCCTACTTTACCTTGGCTTAAAACTGGTCTATGTTAGATGCATCGGTTGTTAAGATAAATGGTTTCTCAAAATTTGGATATTGCAGAATTGGGTTATTACACAAAAGATTTTTACAAGTTTCAAATGCTTCTATATATTTAGGTGTTACTTTAATTGTTACGCCTTTTTTTAAGCATTGTGTAAAAGGTTTCGTCAGCTTTGCAAATCCGTTAATAAATCTTCGATAATATCCTAATAGTCCGAGAAATGATTTTATTTCTTTAGCTGTTTTAGGAATCGGGAATTTTTGTATGGCTTCGATCTCTTTTGTAAAAGTTAATTTTTTATTTTCCTTATGAAAAATATCAACGAATTCTCGAATTAATTTAAATAATTCTCTTCTTTCTTCGTCATTTAGATGAGCGTGTCTTATCTGAGATTTTATGTCGAAATTCTTTTTAAAATTATTAGAAAAATGGGATTTTTCTTTTTGATAGATAAACTCGTTTATATGGAAAAAGTCATAATTTTCCTTTATAATTTCGGGGAAAAGATAACAATTAAAAGGTTTGTCTAAGTCAACGGATATGTTTTCATCGGTATTGTTGTAAATGTCTACGCGGGCAAAACCTTTTTCTGCGGTACATATAGTTTCGGGCACGTATAAATTATCAAGAGTACCTTCAGGAATGACAACATTGACAAATTCTTGTGTGGTAACAGGAATTTTTGCACTAAGGATTTCGTGTGCATTTACCGTTATCTTGAAACTTGACTCAGGTTTACGATATTTAAAGGGTAATATAAGGTTTCGAGTTAGATTAATGAGTTATTTATTAGTCAGGTCGATATTGAGATAAAATCGAGTTAATTCTTTTAATCCTAAAATTCCATCATAAAATTCATGAAAATCATACAAAATAAATGAAATTGGTTCATTTGTTTTGAATTCGTTAAATGCTAGTAAATCTGCTTTGAAGAGAGTTTCTTTTTCTCCTACACCTGTTTTTAATTTTGAGGAAAATTGATAAATTCTGTCTGGGAAATATTTTTCAGCAATTGAGGGTCTTAAAATGGAAGTACAACATCCAGTATCAATTAGTCATTTCATAGGGGGATTTTTCATTTCTATATTACGTAAACTATTACTGGTTGTTTGAGTATTTATTTCATAGGTCATTTTCGAGGATCTAAAATCGGGGTTGTATGAAAATTAACATTTTCACAAGATTTTTGATTTTCTTCTAAATCGCAGTTTTCAATTGGGTCATTATAACCTAGACAAGTAGCGTTTTCATGAGGGTAATCTGACTGATAATCTGATGGATCATATTGGTGGTCATCATATTCATGATTTTGGAAGTCATCGTGATTTGAGTTATCTATATGGAAGATTTCTTGAGACCTCAAGTTTCTGTTAGAAGGATCTCTAGGTATCGTATAACTTGTACGAGTTGACATGGGCCCAGGTTTATTTTTGGAACTTGGCCTGTTGGTTTAAACACGTTCTTGGGTTTTCCGAATACTTGTTCGTTTATTGGAAGGGGTCTTTGAGGTATGTATCTTGGTTGAATAGGTACAGGGCCTCTAGGAAATGTTGAAGAAGAATTTTGTTGGAAATTTTGATTATTTTGAGGGTTATTTTGTCTATAATATTGTTGTTGATTATAAGAATGGTCTTGTTTATGTGAGTTTGTAAACTGATTTGAATTATTATATTGATTTTGATTAGAGTTATTTTGGTTTTGATTATGTTTATGTTGTTGCATTTTTCAAAGGGTTTGCTAAACCTCTAATGAATGTTCTTAAGCAAATGGTATCATATTGACGTAAATGTATTAATTTTGTAGCTGCATTCATTTCGCGGGATTCAAAGTAATTAATTTTTTGACCTAAGTTACTTCTTATAACTTGTAATCTTTTAGCAAATTCAAGTGGATGTTCATTTCGAATGGGTGAAGCCACAAAAAGATCTTATTCTAAGCATTCTAAATTTCTTTTATCGCTAAAGCAAGTAATTAGTGCATTCTTAATGGATAACAAATCTGTAAATTCCATGCGACTACCTATTAAAATTTGAGCACGGTCTATGAGCTTCATTCTTATGGTCCTTAATAAATAATGTTTTAAAATAGGATTACTATTATTATTGTAAGTTTCAAAAAGAAAATCAGCGGCACTGATAAATCTGTTTAAAGTGTTAATATCACCATTGTATGGTAGAATGGTGTCTACATACATTTTTAAAAGGTTGTAATTTACAGTGAGGTTCGGCATTGTGCTAGAATTATTTGTTATTGGTGTTGACTCTTCTTGAATAGTTTCTAAATTTCAAGTTTCAGCCAACCTAGCCGCTAATACGTCTATAATGTGTGGTTCACTCATCAATTTTAAAGTTTCGCGCCTGTTAAAACTGATTTGTGCTAGTTATTAATTTGTACTTTTAACTGAATAAAAGTATCTTATACTAAAGCTAATAAAAACTAAATATATAAAATCTGATAATATTATTATTTTAATATTAAATCTTTCAAATTAAAAATCATAAATTGTCATACACTTTGTATTTTAGACAATTAAATAAATATAAACTTAAAACTACTTTCCACTTGCTCAACCGGAGAAAGGGAAAGGATCTGAGAGGATTGGGCACTTACCCCTTGACGGAGAGATGTCAACCTTTTCCTACTCAAGGTGAATCTCCGTGTCAGCCACCTCTTCTCTGTGCCATGATTGCCAAATGGTGTCTCGACTGTTCTTCTTCCCCTGGTAGACCACTTCAGGGTTGATTTACAGCTTCGACGTTCGTTTGGAGCTGAAGAGTTGAACTCACGATTGCAGTGACCACGGCATCCCGATCACGTGAATACTGGATCACACAAACTGCTCCAATCCTACCCGACTGCGCCAGTTATGTTTCTTATCGTGCGAAGCACGTTTTAAAAAACAGTTTTTATTTGACAATAAGTACAAGCAGCAAGTATGGTACAACGAAGATTGAGGTATAAGGCCGTTACATGATATTATATAGACTTAAACTAGCAAATACAGCGAAAGATAATACAAAGCAACGTTAACATAATAGTAAGCAAATATATATACAGAGTGGTCAATATTGTGGCCATAACTCACTATAACAAGATATTATATTTTGTCATAAAATAGTTATTACATGAATAAAGGTTTAAATTAAACACAATCTCTTAAATTAAATAAAGATTTAATCTAAGAGATATAATAAATACTAATAAATAATAAGATTTAATAAATAGTGGTGGTGTGATGTAGACGTACGGAAAGTTGATATTTAAATTGTCGTGATCTGTATTTTTAACTTTTCATAGGCATACTAGCTAATTTTTTTTTATCAACTTGCAATATAGTACGATCAGGTGTAGAAAGCTTAGTCTTTTTCAGGGGAGGGAGCCTAGGAATGGGTTTCGAAAAAAAGTTAAAGACAATGAACAACTACATTTTAACTGGATGAAAAGTGACAAGATTTATAAACTTTTAAGATTGATTTACGTTAGAGCTTTAACGTGAAAATGCGATGAGTGGTTCGGAAATGATATCTCTCATTACTAACGTCATATTATTGTTGCTATGTTATCTATAAAAAAAGCAAATAATACTTATAGTTAAAAGCTGATTTTTCTCAAAACAAATAATTGTTGATCATTTTACACTCGCAATTTAATAAATAATTGGTTTACCTGTAGTTCGATTTCCAAGCTTTATTTACGCCTTTAAAAAGTTAACAAATATCTTCATTATGATCGATGTTCAATCATTCAATATATATAAATTAACAAGGATGAGAAAGAGAAGAATAACGATGAATGAGAAGAGCATAAGGCATATAGTAAGAAAAAACAAGGAGAGGACTTAATCTACTTAACGTATTAAATGACCAGCATATCCCGCAAATTATTAGAGATAAGAAAAATGTTACATTGGTTACATTAAGAAAAAGTATTTACATATATGTGCATAACAACGGCTCTAAACATTGCTAGAGATTCAAAAGAAAAACTCTTTTTCTTGGCCATATGTATCACACCATTTTAGAAGAATTTCTCACTGTTTAAATCATATTATTATTATCATTTAATTGACATTTTGCTTTTGACAATTATATATATAGCTTGTATTTTCCCGGTAATATGGATCATGGACTGATCTAGTTTATAAGGTCTGATTAGCGAATTTATGAAGAAGAATTTATTAGCGAAACATGTAATCTTCGGGACATATATAAAGGATGTTTTGAGACCGAGACTTGTGGTTTTTATTTTTGCTCTAGTTCAAAAGAGGCCAATAGTGTTTCTCCTAATTTTCCAACTACTAACGGGAGTTCCACCGATATTGAATGCAAATTATATGCTACCACCCATAGACCATACTATTGTGGGAACTACACCTATGCACGACATCCGTTGGAAACCCCTAACTAAAAAAAAAATTATTCAAGCGCATTAATTTTTAGATTATCAATAATATTGTAACCATTTTTGAAATGTTGTGCAACATTTATTTTGACGAGTCTGCACATGTAGAAATGAAGTCGCTATATTTTTTAAAATATGTTGTTGTTAAAAGCGCTCTTTTCCGGAAAGATCGTAAAATTGGTGTAGTGCGTAAGATTTTTGTCGAATCGTAATCGCAAGTAGTTTCTCTTTTTACTGTTATTTTTGGCAAATCGATCACGCATCAATTAATCAATCAATCAATCAAATATGCTTTATTGTCAACAAATTTAATAAATTTTGTAGACAAAGCTATACATAAAAAGCAAAACACACAAATATAAAAACCAAAATACAAGTACTAAATAAATATATATAAAACTGGGTACAAAAGGCATAAATGTACCTGGTCAAATTTCTTATACTAAATGTAAAAAGTAATAAAATAGGAAAGTAAATAAAAATAGTAACAAGAAAAATAAAAAAAGTTACAAAAACAGTCAAAAACATTAATACAATGTTTAAAAAGTCATAAAAAATTTTATAGAAATGTAGCAATACAAAATATTGCTATTCTACATCGTGAAAAATTAATAATTAGCCAGTGCGTGTATGACACTCAAAAATTAATATTAAAAAAAAATCATCTACTGCATATAAAGCTCTCTCCAGTAAATATGATTCTAAAGCATTGCGAAATCGAGGAAAAGATGTCAATGATTTAATTTCCAAAGGCAGATGATTGCGCATTTTTTTAGCTCTGTAAAGAATAGAGCTTTTTATTAATTCTGCCCTTGGGATTGGCACATAAAGATCATGCTCTGCGTTTCGAACTGGATAATTGTGAGATGGTCTATTAGGAATTTCTGATATATGCTTGCGAACCAAGCAAATAGATTCAAGAATGAATGAAGATGGAAGAGTTAATATTTTAAATCTTTTAAACATTTCTTGGCAGTGAGCTCGACTGTCAAGTCCTAGTAAGTAGCGAACCGCTCTCTTTTGTAGTTTAAAAATGCGCTCAAACTGAGTCACACGGCATGTGACCCAGAATGGAAGGGCGTAACGAAGATGGGACTCTAAAAAGGGCATAATACACTGTTCTTGATGACAAAAGATTTAATTCCCTGGAAACTGAGCTTATGGCAAAACAAGCTGAACTTAATTTTTTAGAGAAAACATCGATATGTAATTCCCAATTCAAGGAGCTGTCAACAATAAGTCCCAAAAATTTCACAGATCCAACAATGTCCAAGCTGCTATTGCTAAGTATAAAGGGTTGAATAGTACCTTTATAAGATAAGACTTTAGTTTTTTAGATGTTTAGGCATAGAAGATTCGAATCGCACCACGATTTAATGCTGATAAGGTCTTTAGCAATAGTTGCATGAAGTGCCGCAACATCCGGATTGCTCCATGTAAAGCTAGTATCATCAGCAAAGAGACAGATTTTGCCGCTAATGTTAAGATGGGCCATATCATTAATAAACAGCAGAAATAGAATTGGGCCTAGAACTGAACCCCACATTCTATTGGTATGCTAGAAGACATGGTCGTATCAACCTTTACAAGCTGCCTTTTGTAGCTAAAATAGGACTTAAACCATTCGAGAGGCGTTCCTTTGAACCCATAGTGCTGTAATTTGTTGATCAAGATAGTATGGCTTACACAATCAAAAGCCTTGGAAAAATCACAGAAAATAGTTGCTGTTGAATGATGATTATTTATACTGGAGTAAACACTGTTAAAAAGGGAGAACATAGCATCATTAGTGCATTTATTACTCAAGAAGCCAAATTGATGGGGAGTTAGTATTTTATATTTAAACAGGAACGATAATAGCCTTTTTTTAACCAATCTTTTTATGATCTTCGATAATGTTGGAAGGAGAGCGATTGGACGATAATTTAAAGCTTGCTCTTTATCTCCTCCTTTATGCAAGGGAATAATTATTGCAGTCTTAAGGTAGTTAGGAAAGACCCCATTTTGAAATGATTTGTTAATTAGGTTTCTCATATGGTTTAAGGTGTTATTAGGCAGATTTGAGAACATTTTTAGAGTAAGACCATCTGTACCAGATGATAATTTGTTTCTTATTTCATTTATTGTACTTTGAAGCTCTGTTATTAGTACAGGGGTAAAAAAGAAACTGTGTAAGTTTTCATTAGAGAGATATGAAAGTGGATCATGAGAAGGTGTTATAGTAGTCATTAGGTTTTTAGCCACGTTTACAAAGAAATCGTTAAGATTCTCAGGTGAAGAGGAGATAGTGTTAGTCGAAGAAGGCTTATTTCTTAATTCGTTAACAATAGACCATGTTTCTTTAGCAACGTTACCGTAAAATGGGGTGAATTTGATTTCGCGGGGCGACTTTGATAACCATATCAAAATATTTTACATTTAAATTTCCCGCGCATATTAAGTGCCGATTTTTTCCGTTCGGTAAAAAATCGTAATCAGTAATGGTGTAGCTCGTGATCCATGTGCATGTTTTTTGTCAGTTAAACGTTTTTTTCGAAAAAAAAGTTTCTTACGGGACCTTAAATAATAGATACCATGGGCGTTATGTTAAAAGTAACGGGCAAACCGTTTTTAGCTCCAATGAAGAGCAATCAATTCTTAAATGTGTTGCTATTTGTGGCCAATGGGGGTTTCCTCTTAATTTAACAGATTTAAGGCATATGGCAAAAAACCTGCTAGATACCCAAGGTCGTTCAATGGCAAAATTTAACCCGGTACCGATTGGGTATTTTCGCTGTTAAAAAGACATAACAATGTAATAACTTAAAGGCTTGCAGCTAATATTAAAAGGGCTCGTGCTGATGTTTCCAGGCAAACATTAACTGAATATTTTGAAAACCTTAAAACAACTTTAAATAGTATTCCGTCGTGCAACGTATATAATTATGATGAAACTAATTTGCTTGACGACCCTGGGCGCAAAAAACTAATATATTCCCGTGGAGTAAAATACCCTGAACGAGTGTGCAATTTTACTAAATCTGCAACCTCAGTGATGATGTGTGGTTCTGCAGCAGGAGTTCTTTTGCCACCATATGTAATTTATTGAGCAGAAAAAATGTGGGCGCAGTGGACTGAACAAGGGCCAAAATTAGAACCCTGTTGCATAGATAGATGCTGTGCAGCTAGATCACGATACAACCGAATGTCACATGGGTGGATGGACACCGAAACTTTTAATGACTGGTTTAAGTCTGCGTTTCTTCCACATGCCAAAAGACAGCAAGGGCGAAAAATTCTAATAGGCGAAGTTATTAGACTGTGTGAAGAACATAACATCGGATTTGTATGCCTGCCAAAGAACGCGACACATTTATGTGAGCCGTTGGACGTAGGGTTTTTCAGGCCATTTAAAATGTCCTGGAGAGAAGTCTTGCTAGAATGGAAAAATACGTATTCGACACATTCATCAATTGACAAAAAGAATTTCCAACATTTGTTGCAAAAAACCTTGGTGACAATGGATAGTAGACTATCCAAAGATAAAATACCTCATGCGGTTAAACGAAATCTTATTTCTTCTTTTGAAGCAAGTGGCATAGTCCCTTTAAATCTAAACCGAGTATTAGACAAGCTGCCTAGAGAAGATTTTAATCAAAACCAAGCGCAGAACGTGTTGGTAAATTACTTACAATATCAGAGATTTTGAAATGCTCCAACAAGACGAAATAAGAAGAGAACAAAACTTGATGTTCAGCCAGCGAAAATTGTGACAGCCCAAAATGATTCCAACTGTTTAGACAGCGACGTTGAAGAGCCTATAACAAATGATAATTCCGACGATAACATGACCGCTGACAATCTATTTATCTAGCAGGAAAACGAAGAAATTGAAATTTTGGAAGTGAGTCAAAGTGAAAAATTGGGACATTTTTATTGGTTAAAGTATTGGGGGCATGCGAAAAAGTGTTAGCTATCGTTACATAGCTACAGTTCAAAATTTTAATGAAAACAAATTCGAAGTTCTGGGATTAAAATCTGTCGATGGAAGAAAAACTGTTTTTAAACCACAAGAAAGCGACGAGTTTTCCATAGAGTTGGCAGATATACTTGCTATATTGCCAAAACCTGCCGCTGAATGCGTCAAAGGTCAAATCATTTATCAATTCA
The DNA here is from genome assembly GCF_022605725.1 of Anthonomus grandis grandis. Taxonomy (NCBI): domain Eukaryota; kingdom Metazoa; phylum Arthropoda; class Insecta; order Coleoptera; family Curculionidae; genus Anthonomus; species Anthonomus grandis. The sequence continues at coordinate 4,623,338 of NC_065567.1, read as the reverse complement.
AAAAAGCAGTAGATATTAAGGAGATGTAAATCCTTACTATACGCACTACTGCTTCTATCTATTAATTGAATATTTGTTTCTTTACTTTTTGAATGTCTATAAGTTTTTGTATTTTTAAACAAGTGTTTTTAATAAAGTATTAAAAAACTGCAATGTTTCTTTTTTATTTTACCTAAAAAAATAACCAATTAGTGGAATTTTATGACTGATCAATTTCCCCCTAAGTGATCAATTTCACCCCAAAACCTAGAATTATCTGTAACTTTTAAACGGATTGATGAACTTAAGCGGGGGTTAAATTGTTCATAATGCATTTTAAGGCATTGCAAAAAGAATACAATTATATGGCACTAATCAAAGTCACCCCCCTTTTGGTATGAAATTGATCACACCTTTTGGTTTTGGCATTTTTTTAAACAACTTTAAATTTCAAGCAGATACGATTGCAAAATCCTTTTACGGCATCCATACACAATCATTTATGATTAATTTTAATATCGATACGAAGTTATCAAAAGAGTTACAAGCAAATTTACAAACGAAATGATCAATTTAACCCCATTTCACAGTACCAGAATTAGCCAGCCTGTTATTATAATAAATCTTTTGCGGCTTTTATTGCTTTTCGATACAATTTCCTGTATAGCCTTACATAATAATGAAAAAATATGCTATCCGAAATTTTTTTTAGGTATGATAAAGAGCGCATGTTCCTTGCAGACACACGTAAGCCTTTAGTGGACCAGGGTTTATGATGCTTAATTTTGATGGGTCTATAAGGAAAGGACTTATTCGCAATACTTGACAAGGTCTTTACAAATCTAGAAAACTCACCATCGATATCATCAGAGATAAGACCCCAGTCAGCTGTTTGGCATAAATTCTTGAACTTCAAAAAAATTTTTTAATCAAAAATACGGCCTAATTTACGAAAATTATTTTTGCTTAAAGTGTCAATAGTAAACCTGGCCAATAAAGCTTCATGGTCAGAAAAACCTGAATTGAGAACAGTACAATCAACAAAGTTCAGAGTAAAAGATGACACGATATAGTTAATGGTCATCATTGTGGGCAGAGCAGAGAATGAAGTTGCAAGTGGAAGACAAGTCTTATAGAAACCAACGTAATAAGACCAGGAATTGGAGGGTGAAATCGCTTCTTTTCCAATGGACGCATAGATAAACAAACTACCAAGATAAACAACCTATCCAGATAACTGCATAGATACATAAACCAAGGTAACAAAAAATCCCAACAGAATAATGTCAACATCCCAAATACGCAGGTACCACTTCCAAACACAACTGATACTGTCACCGAGCAGCTTGAAGTTAGCCGCGAAGCAAGTGGCCATAAACAAGTAGCAACCGAAACGAAGGATGGTTTCCAACTAGTTGAAAGAAGACGGAAGACTAGAGCTGGGCAACAACTATCGACTGAAGTCAAAGTCGATGGTCGTTCTATCTCTGAGCATAAAATGCCCACAAGAAAAAGAGCAAACATAGGAACGCGTGTGGAGAATGGAACTATATTCGGTCAAGCTACTGAAAAAAACGAGGACAGAAAAATATGGTTGTACCTTAGCAAAATCTCGAAAGAAATTACTAGCGAGGTGATTAGAACCTACGTAGCAAAGCACATTGATACCGTTCCAGAAAACGTAACCATTAAAGAATGTCTACCCAAGACAACAAAATCTGAGCGGAAGAGATATATGATTGGCGTAAGCCCCGTCCACAAAGACTTAGTGTATGATAAGAATTTCTGGCCACGTGGAGTAAGTTTCGAAAGGTTCAACTTCTCGGGTGGTCGTAATTTTTTAGACCATCATCAGAGAAGTCAACAAGCCACATGAGTCTGCATTCTAACCTAACAGTTGCTATACGGGATTTGCATCGCAAGAAGCATGAAAACTATTCTCAGTGTGGGTCTCACCATTCTGACGCTGAATACTTGTCACCAAATACAAATACTTTCAGTAATTCTGCACTAAAGCTGCTTAACTACAATGTGCAAAGCTTAAACAATAAAGTTCTGGAGCTCGAGGTTCTGCTGGCTACACTATCTCCTGACATTTTCACAATTACTGAACATTGGCAAAAAAACCAGGACATGTAAAGATACATGGGTATAACCTCTCAAGTTACTATGGTCGCTCTTGTTCAAAAGGAGGTGGCACTGCTATATTTTATAAAGATGATCTCAGTGATCATGTTAAAGTAGAGGAAGTAAACAGTCTACAGACTGGCACAGAAAAAGACTTTGAATTTTGCATTTCTAAAATTGTTATTAATAGCAATAATTCCATAATAGTTGTTTGTGTCTACAGATCACCTAGTGGTAACAGCCAATTTTTTCTCCACAATCTTGCTAACCTACTTGATGAGATGTATAATAACAAAATTTCTTTTATTATTTCAGGAGACTTTAACTTTAACTTTAGTAATCCTGATGACCATGGCGTGATGGCCTTGCTTGGACTAATGCAGACCTTTGGTCTAATACCTTACATTAACTCCAACACTAGAATCACTGCTCACTGTGCCTCTCAGTTGGATAACATCTTTACAAATATGAACTCAAGTGTTGTCATATCTTCTGAAGTCCTTGTTTCTAATCTGTCTAATCATTATCCTCAAATTTTTGTTTTTAAGAGTTAGATAAGGGTTCCCCAATGTGGTATGGTTGTGAAGCGACGAAAATTCTCAACACACAACATGAATCGATTTTACAATATGCTGATGTCGGAGGCATGGGAGGAGGTCTATTCTGCTGAAGGAGTTGAAGGAAAATATAATACTTTCTTTCGTATTCTCTTCTATTATTTTGATTTAGCTTTTCCAATATGTACGACTAGGTTAAAAAATAAGAAGCCAACCTGGATTACACCAGAGATAAAAAGATATTCAAACTACATAAAAGATCTCTATGTTTGGTACAAATATACTAATTCTAGGGAACACTACGTTACATACAAACATGAAAGGAAACAATATCGACGTTACATCTCCTCTTATAAAAAGTCTATAAATGATAACAAAATCCAAAATTCAAAAAACAAGATAAAATCAGCATGGTCAATGATAAAATCTGAGTCAGGTAAAAATAAAACTAACAACAATATTGTTTTAAGGGAAGATGATCAGTCCATTGAAAATCCAGCTTTAATCACCGAATTATTTGCTAAACATTTTACTCTTGATCATCAACAAAGCTGTAACTCCAATATACATGATTATCCAACCATATTTCTCAATCCTGTTAATTCTCAGGATATCTTTAAGATATTGATGAACCTTCCAAATAAATTTTCCTCTGGCTTGGATGAAATTCCGGTATTTGTCTTAAAGTTTGTTGGGATTCACTTAGCCGGACCCATTTCCAATGTGATCAATGAGAGTTTTTCTACCCAAATTTTTCCTTCTGCTCTTAAGCGGGCAAAAGTAGTGCCTGTTTTTAAGAAGGGAGAAAAAACGAATATTGCCAACTATCGGCCAGTATCCGTATTACCATCCATATCGAAGGTATCTGAAAGGGTTATCTATCAAATAGTTATGAATTATTTAACTCACCATCAAATAATAAATAAACACCAATACGGATTCGTTCCCAAAAGATCGACGGAAATGGCCATTTATAGTGCAATACAATATATTATGGAGAATCTTGAGAGAAAGGCCAGTGTAGCTGGACTGTATTTCGATTTATCTAAGGCGTTTGACACGGTTGACCATTCTTTACTGCTGGACATCCTGGAACGGTATGGCATCAGGGGTGCAGCATCTAAATTACTCAGTTCATATCTAGAGCAAAGAGAACAAATAGTTTGTGTGACACATTCCGGCTCACCAACGTTTTCCCGCCCCCAAATTATAGGAAGAGGTGTGCCTCAGGGCTCAATCTTGGGACCTGTGCTCTTCCTATTATATGTCAATGGCTTGCCTGAGCTGTTTCCTTCTGATACGATTTGTCAATTCGCCGACGACACATCAGTTATAGTTGCCAGGAAGACAGTGGCAGATCTTTCACGGGGCTGCTCATCCGCAGTGGAGCGCATGAGGACCTGGTGTCTGGACAGTAAGTTGTCTTTGAACTCTGGTAAAACGGGGTTGATTAATTTTTCGAAGGCCAATATTGTCTCAGAATCTCTACTTGTGTGGTCTGGTGGGCAGTCAATCCCTGTAGCCAATAGTATTAAATTCTTAGGAATACACATTGACCTCAATTTAAATTGGGAGAAACATTAAAAACCTTTATTCCAGATTAGCTAGCTTGTGCGGATTGATTAGAAGATTAAGGGATGTAGTGCCTGAGGTATCTCTTCGCCTATTTTATTTCGGACAGGTACAGTCGATCTTACAATATGGTATCTGTTTCTGGGGATCTGCAAGAGGAGCTCTAGATATATTTAGAATGCAAAAGCGTATCATTCGTTGTTTATTGGGCATGACCTACAGAACTTCCTGTAGACCTTACTTCTGCAAACTAAAAATACTCACCCTTCCCTCCTTATACTTTTCTTCCTTGGTGTTATTTGTGAAGAGACACAATCATTTGTTTGTTGAGAATAGGGAAATGTACGCTGAGGATGTGACTATGATTACACGACATAGAAGCGATCTCCGCATTCCATTGCATAATTCAGCTTACTATGAAAGAGGTTTTCATTATATGGCCATCAGGGCTTATAGAATGCTACCTGCTGATATTAGAAGCATTGAATCTACAGTCCAATTTAAAAAAGCTGTTTACCACTGGTTGCAGATTAAATGTTTTTATAATTTAACTTTTGGATAATAATTTTAACTTGTGTTAGATATTTAGAAGATTTATTTTAAATTTTGTTATTTTGTTTATATAAGTATATTGCCTCTATGAATTCTAGATAAGAAAAATTAATGTACCCTATGGGAGCTAGATCCTCCTTTGTATGACGTTGCTTTGTCGTCCTGTATACGATTTTGTTGGCAAATAAAGGATATTATTATTATTATTATAGATAAGGAAGACCAGGGGCATAGAAGGCAGAATTGCTTCACTCTTGTTCGCAGTAGTATTAAGAAATCAGAAATCTAAAAGAATGATACGAATCTTCATATTAATGTAGAACAAGAATTTGTAAATTTAAACAAGAACTTTGGTATGCATTGCCAAGATGCATAATTGTTAGTCTTTTCTAAATTGAGCACCTTAAATTTAGTAGCAGCAAACAAAAAATTAAGAGCTAAAAACTATGATGAATTAGCCTTAAAAACTTTTATAAGAGCTCCAACAGGAACTCTAATAAATAATATTAGAACTACGAATCTAGAAAATCTAGAAAAAAACAATGACTTTCAGACTTTAGACCAACCCCGACAATCACATTTTTTCGCATAACGCAAACACAAATAATCTAATAATAAAATATATCTAATAATTTTACAAACAACAATATCGTCATGCCATAATACAACCATATCGTCATGCCATAAACTAACCAAAAAATACGTTTAGTCCAAATTACTTCAAGAATCAAGCAACAATTATATAATATTCCAAACTTTAACCAAAACACTTTTAAGTAAAATGCCCCACAAAATAATGTTGCTTCGACGAGATCACCTTTCTGTTTTAGAAACAACATTCCTAGACACAATTTTACGCAGATCCAATTATTTCTAATTTCTCTAATTTATACTTAAACCTAGAATTAGTTTAATTGTCTTTTAGACTTTATAAAATAAAAAAAATGGTCAACAACTTTCCTTGTTATCACTAAAAAATTTAATGAAATATACTATAATGAACTAAAATATAAAATAAATAGTTGTAGATACTGATCTTATTTTATTTTCGGGAAAGAAATTATTCAGAAAATTATTATTAAAAGATTCAATTCATGTCCGACCTATAATTCAAATAGATTTATTGACAACCCAAATCAAAATAATGTTCTACAATTATAAAAATCTATGGCCATTTCATCTGGCCTTTCCAAACAAAAACCCAGTCAATTGAGTTACACGGAAGTTGCCGATGAACTTGATTATGATTATGACTAATAATTCCACAGAAGATATGAATAATCCCTATCTTTATAACGAAAATTCTGAAAAACTTTATTTATATCATTATGATCCATGTCAAAATCAAGCGAACAACATTATAAATAATACCGAATCAACAAATAAGGCTATTGCATAATATATCCCGAAATTAGCATGAACATTCCGAAAACAATAATACCTAGCCTTAGCCTAGTTTTAAGTTTAATATCTTTATTAAACACGTTAATTGTAGTGGTTGCATGTGTACAGCGTAAAGCCTAGCAAATACTAAAAAAAATATAAATAACACCTCAGCAAGTTTACCGTACATACTAATACCTAAAGTAAATGCCAAATTTCTAATAGATATAAGAAGTACCAAAAGTTTAATTGTAACGCAAATTACAGAAAAGTATTTTAGAATATGTATCTTTAATGAAGAATTTAAAATTTTAATCGCACGTTCAAATCAATCTCCCATCATAATAAAATAATTTATTCTAATTTTCAAATGTTTTAATGTTAATAAAGGTCATAAGATTATGTTTTTGATTTTAGTACCAAATACTATGAACTCATAGGTGTTGATTTACTTAGCCAGCTAAACGCAATATTAGATATTAATAATGAACAAATTAAAACGCTATTTGCTAGAATATATATTAAGCCGGACCTAGAAAATTTCCAATCAGAGCCTAACTTCCAACAAAATAACTCTAAATACTCAATATAAAAATACCTGATAGAACAAAACAAAATCAAGTATTTGGATTGTTCCTAAAAAAACGATTCATCCTGAAATCGAAAATGGAGACTAGTTATTGATTACAGAAAACTAAACGAACGAAAAATAAGTGACAAATACCTCGTGCCAAATCTCTTAATATCTTCCACTAAATAAAAAATGAACACAGAAGATATACAAAAAATGGTGTTCTGCAACGAAAGAAGTCATTAAGAATTCATAAGAATGCTGCTTGGCTTAAAAATGCTCCCTCTAATTTTCAGCGGCTAATCGATAATCTATTACGAGGACTACAAAACGAGAAATGGCTAGTCTACACTATCAGTTTTAGCACTCCGCTACCCAGGATATGTTAAAACCCGAGATGGAGTAAAACTGAATACTGACCAAATAAAAGCTATACAAACTTTCCATTACCTAAAACCTAGTATCGGAATTTTATCAAAGATTTTGGACGCATAACCAAACCTTTAACGCGAAAGAAGAAAGAATCCAAAATAATACTTGAGGTTTTGCAATACAAGATTTTGTCTCCATCTTTAGAATTTGCAAAAATGTATTAATAAATCCACCTATACTAGAAAATCCTAGTATTACAAAAAAATATATACTGATGCATTGAATTTCTTTATTCGTGCCGTGTAATCGCAAGGTAATGTGGTTTCAGACAAAGCAATTGCTTACAAACTCTTAACGAGGGCAAAATTAAGTACTGTAACAGGTCAATGTTACGTTAGAATAATTTAATATATGTAAACCAATCTCTATATTCCATTTTGCTCATAAAATGACGAAACTTAAAAATCGATAGTATCATTCCCTTGCCCAAAGTGTGGCTACTGGCTACTGACTATTTAACAATGATTTGAAGCAACCATCTACGCATAGTGTTTAAGGTCCTTACTCTTTATATTGTAATGCGGCAATTGTGATTTTATTACTAACTAAATTCAGTTTTTCTCTTTTTATCTTGGTAGAGTGCAGGTGTCCCATGCTTCGGGGTGTCTGCCTGAAAATTTCACTGTACGTTTATATTTCATGTCAGTGGTGCTCATTGCCTGTGACCTTATCGGCTGGCATGACATTGACGGATTGCGGGCAGGTAGTCAGATCAGATGGAATTAGTATATTTGAAATAAGCTTTGTTTCTTTGTTTTCACAACCATGTAGATTCGCCGGACTTTTATTTAATTATTTTATGATTTATCAGAATAAATATTTGTCTTTAATTTCAATAAATACAATTTCGTCTATGCAAAAGACAGTTATTAGATTAATAATTGATTTGATAAATGTCAAAAGCATTTTAAAAATCATGAAAATAAACTTAAAAATGTTTAGGAATAAAAAAAAAATTATTTTTAAATACAATACAATAGATAGCACAAATAATATATTTTTATTTTGGCAAACTGTATTTAAGAAAAACCCCTTAGAAAATTAAAAGAATAGTATAGGACCTTACGTAATCTCAAGAAGATTACATAGAGACCGCGTAGTATTCTGTATAAAAGGCAATTGATTGAAATAGATAAAAAAGAAATTTTACACATAAAATAATTAAAACAACCACCAAATGTTGTTTTAGATTCATCTCCTGCGTATGCGGAGAACTAAAGGGACCTATATTCCCTGACATGACACCTTGGATTACTATCTTTAAAATTAGGAACAGCCCACAGTAAAGTAAACTCGTGGTCTTTTATTCAAATATATGACTTAGCTAACATAACCAGACAATTTCACTCCTTAGAAGAATAATACGTTCGAATAAAAAATGTTTTCGAAAATGAAACAACTATTTAATCAACCTACAATATAGGCTTTCACAATACATAGCACCTAGCGTTATGATTATTAAATAAAATAATTGGACAATAAAGTCAAATATTGTTTTTTTTTGAATATTGATTACTAGTTAATAGTTAAAAATAATTAATATTGAATAAGCAAAATTATGTATTTTTTGAGAAATCATTTAAAGAAATAGTTCCTGAGGAATTAATAACTAATCCCCTGATGATTCTCCATGTGAAATTCAGCTCATAAAGTTTTCATGAAATCTGTCCGATTGCCAACTTGTTCCGGCGTATACAATAAAATAGAAATTTCAGAAACTAGAAAATAATAAATGAATTGTTATTACTCCTAATCACATGTAATTTTATTTGGCTGTCCAAAGATGCAGCAACAGAATCGGGAAAATCCCCCTGAGAGGAACTGAATCCCGATTGTTCAAATTAAAGACCTTATTTTTAGGGATTTCGATACAATGAATACTAACTTCAAAAACCTTTTACTACTTAAACTTTATTTTATTTTTTTAGCTTTGATTGTGTACCTAGTTTTAAATTTACAGAATTCGACAACGTTAATTGGCGAGTTAAGTTCAGTGAAAAATCCTATCGGAACCAAAAAAGAAAACGTTGACTGAATTAAGTTGAATATACACACAGATTTAAAAGTTTTGCCTTACTCTAAATTTCCGATTTTTTTTTAATGGTAAAAATAGATTAGAAACCTATTAATTGATTAGTTTTAATTAAGAAAACAACAATGCTTTTAAAAAAACTTTCTTACTGGTAAGATTTTATTTTTTTTTAAATATAGTTATTTTTTATTATAAATTAAAATTAACAAATTGACAGTTTTTCTGAATAAAAGTACTGGAAAACTTCTTAAGACCGTGTATTTCCACCTCTAGCGTTTATGTAGGCTTGGGGATGCCTGCCCATACTGTCTATGAGATTGGAGATATGCTGTTCAGGAATATTGTGCCATTTTTCTCGAGCAGCATAAAGAAACTTTTATATAGTCTTAGGCATATCCCTAGCAGGTTCCATGGGATTCATCTCTGGCCATAAACCGGGCCATGCGAAACGAATGATGTATTCCGATTTTAGATACTCATTTAAAGCTCTGGTACTGTGATGTCCGTCGTTATCATCCATAAAAACGAAAACCTCGCTATAGTCTAATGAAAGGTCTAGAATCCCTTTCACATATCTGTTACGAGGCATTATGCCTTGAATATGAACAATTTCTGTGCAACCATTAGACATGATACTAGCCCTGAACATACACTTCCTGTAAAGGGTGGTACGGGGTTAATATGAGCAAGGTGGGCAGCTCTTCTTGGGTCGCTCTATACCCGTATTCGATGACTATCCTGCACCAAACAAATTCTTGTTCCGTGAGAAAAAAAATACCGATTCCAAAATTCTGCAGGTAACGCCATATACTCTCGTGCCCACTCTAGTCGACAAACTTTGTGCTCATGTTGTAGTTAGCTAGGTCTCTAGTTACAGCTACTCTTAATAGCAGTAACATCTCAAACCTGTTGCCTGCATTCGCCTCCGTAATATAAAGACCGATACTTGAACTCCCAAAGCATCACGCATATCTCTTTGGAGTACTGGTTTTGATATAGTTGGGTTTCTTCGGATGGTTTAGTAAATATAACGGTACTGTTGTTAATGAGTTACACGTCTTTAACTACTTCTCCGTCTATCATAAAGAGAATTATTCTTGAGATAATAATTTCAACTGTCAGACACAGCATTTTGCCCAACTCTAACTCTATTAGCCACGAACGTTTGAGAGTGCCCTTCTTAAAGTAGATCCACGATTATTGCACGGTTAATCTCATTTATGTGATGACATATGGAACTACCTTTTAATGTGAAGTCGTAAAATGTAACTATCTTGACCTTAATAATCGAACCGAAAATGGAGGTTATAAAAAAATTGTTAACATTATTGTCATGCAACAAATATGCGACAAATATGAAAGATAAACATATAAACAAGCCCACAAAAAATTAAAGACTCTAAAGAATTGGATGGTGATGCAAAACTTTTCAATTTATGTGTATATACAAATATTCTTAGCTGAACAATCATAAATGCAAAATGAGGTCCTAGAAAAAAAAAGCACAAAAGAAAAAAGACTCGACAAAAAAAAGAAGACCTAAATGAAAAAAGAAAATTTTACCAATCAAAGAATTAACCACCAACAATTCACTTCTAAAGGGCGGAGGACTTATATGCTACCACTCATAGACCGTTGTGGCAACTACACCTACGCACGAGTTCCCATGGAAAGCCAAAAAATTGCAAGCGTATTTATGTTTAAATTATAAATACTATTGTTACCATTTTTTAAGTGCATTATTTTTTTGACGCCTTGTACATAGAAAAATATAGACATGATAACTTGTAAGACGTTTTGCTTTTAAAAACGCTCTTTTCCCGAAAGAGCATAAAACTCGCAATGAAGGCTTGAATGTGTGGCGTATTGCATTTCCCTTCTCAGCGGTAACCGCAACTGGGGAATCGGTGAAGTATTGCCGTCCTTCTCCGATTCCCCAACTTAATACTTTGTTTATAAATTTCTGTTGCATGTGAATGCATGAGTATTTTAGCGTCAATTTTTCACCCTATATAAATGTGTAAAAAATTGAATAATAGGAAATTCAATATAGTCCCATTCCTTGTTTGTGTTGCAAATATTTAATAAACTGTTAGCAGTGGTTATTTTCATTTTATTATAACGTCTTATTAAACTAAATCTACCTTAAAGAGCAGAGGGAAAACAAGACTGAATGGAAGTAGATTAAAATAATTACTAGGGGATTAATAGTTAATAATCTTTATTATAAGCTACTATATTAAATAACGCAACGCGAGAAAATAAAAAAGTAGCATGAAAAACTAAACATTTTTAAATTTCTCTATATGATAATATTTAAGTTCAGCATGGCAACAAAATTCCTTGTTAATATTTTAAATTAAAACACCTCCATATTCACTCCCTAGATCACTAAGCAGTATCTGAGTATAGATTCTGCCGCGATGATTTATAAGATAATTTTAAAAGTTTAGTCTTAAAATATCTCTAAGTGGATAAAATCTTTTTTCTAAAAGTAAAGTTAATGTGGAAACTACTATATTGTTAGTTTTATGTATTTATTCTAATAGATTGTGTTTATTAATTATTATTAATTTACTGCGACAATACCTTCGTTTTAAAATTTTGCGCTTTAATATTTAAATTCAGTCAAATAGCAAAATAAGTGGCGACTGTAGATGGTCTCTTTGAGATAACCTCAGAAAAAAGTCTTTTGGAGATAAATCAGGAGAGTTAGGCTGCTACCTAATATTACCAGTCTTACTAAAAAGGCGAATAGGAAAAGAATAAGTTCGTTTCCTCAGTTAAAACTAAAGGTTAAGTATGTTTTACTCTAGCTGCGTTATGAACAGGACCGTCATTTTGCTGAATGTGTGACAATTACAAAGCTACATCGAAAAATTTGAATAACAGGAATAATTTGATTTCGTAGTAGGTTTAAATATTTTTGAGCATTTAAATATGTAGCAAAAAAAAAATGATTCTATTACATGGTCTTTCAGAATTTCTGCCCAAACATTTAGTTTTCGGATTTTTTACATACTGGATATGATATTCAATACTCCTATGCTCATTTTCTTGCTACCAATAACGAACAAGGGATGGATTGTATTTGCCATACAAGGGGATGATTCTTCTGCAAAGTTAAAAAACAATTTATCAGTATTAGCTTTTTCCATAATAATTTCCCAAAATTCCAATCGTCACCAGTGATCATCCGGAAATATACCCTGATTCTGGAGTAATTAAAACATTTGCTACCATGTTTTTGCCAAATTTTAAAAACATTTCAGACAAAAACATTACTCAAAACTTGCAATAACAGTTAAAATGGTTTTTAAACAAGGAATGGGTCTATCGTCAAAGGTGATTGTAAATAATAAATCCATACACTCCTGTGGCTGAATTGCCGCCGTAATACCATTTGTTTATTTAAACCCTTTCGGAAGGAGTACAAAAAGCCATGGCGAATAAACCTTTTGGTTTCAGCAGTAGTGCAGTCACACAGTAATAAATGTCGTATTTGGGCGTAGAATATACAAAAAAATGCTTTTCATTTTTTTTTCAAAAAAATTATTTAATTTTTTTTTTGACCTCAAAGTTACAAAAATAGGTCAAATTCTGATAGCCATATTTTTTGTTTCTCAACTAGTTGGATGAAGCCGAGTATACTGGCATCTAGCTTCATCCTTTCACTATAACTAACCGCAAACCGCATTGCCGAAGTCAGCGATGCAGCTGAGTTATGGCTATCAGAGTGGGACTAGTTTTCACCATTAAAAAAAAATCAAAAAAAAAATATAAGATAATTTTTTTGGAAAAAATTTATAGCATTTTCGTAATGTACGGGTCAAAATCTATAAGAAAACAAATTTTCAAAAAGATTTGAGAGATTTTTATTCTTCGAACTTTTCCTTCGAGGTGCTTGTTTAATCTGAGCATTGTCTCCAGTGTTAATTCGATGCTGCACCAAATCAGTTCTTCCCAGGTCATTATCGTGCAAGGAAAAGACATCTTACTTTTCTTCAAGAAGACGTCGCAATTTACTATACTGGTCCATGGTTAAATTGGCAGAAGATTCTTCAAATAGGTTTTGTAAACATACAGGAAAAGGTCTATTTGTATAACGACTTTCATCAGCATTTTTCATGGCTGCCACTACTTCAGAGCATAAGCCAATGTTCTCTCCTTGTTTTAGGTGTTGATTATATCCTTTTTAATTTACCATTCGAACGTCTTGGCTGGAAAAATTCCTTGACCATATAGTTTGCAGTTTTCCATGGGCTCAATCAAAACAGTTTCTTCCTCTTTGCCTCCAGTTGTAGCATTAACCACCACCTCTGAATTTGCTGGTATGGTAATATCCTTGAATAACTTAAAGACTCTGGTATTTACTTTATCTTCATATAGGTGGCATAAAAATCTCTTTATTTCTCGTCGTCAATATACGGTTATATACATCCATTTTAAAATGCTGAGAATTCATAGCATTTAATCCTAATATGACATCATCCATGATTTCTGCCACTAGTACTGGCTGTTGGAATGTTGTTAAGCCAATGGTGACTGTAGCTTCATGCAAACCAAGAATCGGGATACTTTTTCCATCAGCAGACTCCAGAATTAAATTGGGTGATGCTGAAAGCCTACAGTGAGCTACGATGTTCTGCTTCACGATAGTATGACTTAAGCCAGTATCCACCTCACCATCTTAAGTAGTATCCACCACCATCTCAAATTCACGGCAGCATATTTTTCCCGGTACTACCAAGCTCTCTCCAGGATGTGGCAGCCGGTTTAATCTTATACGTGGGGCTTGGTAACACCCAGCCAGCTTGAAGTTGAAGTTTTCCTGGTTCCTTGGGTCTCTTAAAGGCTTGGGGCATTGACTTAAGGTGCCCCTCCTCAATTCCAGAATGTAATGGTCTTTTAGTTTTCCTCGCTAATATTGACTCAATCTTCTTTAGGCGGTCTTCGAGATCACTTTTCGAAGTTTTGATTTGTCTTATTCATGTCTGCCTTCTAGTTGCTTTAAAAGCTTCCTCATACTCTAATCCATGGGCCAAAGCTTCTGAAATACTTTTATGATGAGCCATCCTTAGAGCGTGGTTAGTATCTGGATCTCGAACTCCGTCAATAAAACAATTTATAGAAATTTGTTCTCGGAATTCTGTTGGGGCTGAAGGGTCAGCCAGATTTACTAATCGAGCAGCATCGGCCACAAACTGTTGGAGTCTTCTAGATTTCAATTGAGCCTGATACACTTGTTGTAGATGGGCTTCACCGTATCTCATCTCTAAGGTACCCACCAGTACGTCGAAATTGAGCTGATCTTCAGATGGCACCATTCTTAATATTTCTGTAGCTTCTCCTCTAAGGCTTAGCTTAAGATTGATTGCCTTTTCTTCGTTATCCCAGCGATTTCCCCTAGCAGCGGCCTTAAATTGATTCAAGTAGGTACTCCATGCTTCTTTGCCGTCGAATTTTGGTGGCTTTACTTTAATCATTGTTTGCATTCCAGAATCGGGATGAAGAGGAGTCCATTTTACTTTCACCTCTAGTTCTTGGATCTTTTTTTGTACTTGCCCCAATTCTTCTTGTACTGTTGCTTCAAAGTTAGTCATTAATTGTTTCTGATTCTTGTCCAGATCTTCTTTAAGTTGTAAAACTCGTTCCTCTTTTTTCTCTCTCGTTCGTCCAGCTTTTTTCTAAGATTATCTTTAAAATTCAGTAAGTCATCTTTCATGGTTCGAATCAGGTCTTCATTTTCTTTCTTTAGATCATCTTTCATAGTCCTTATCAGGTCTTCATTTTCCTTCTTCAGGTCAGATTTAATTGTCTTTAGTAAATCTTCCCGTTTCTTGTTTCGCTCTTCTTGTTCTTTCCTCTGTTTTTTGTCTCGCTCTTCTTGTTTTTCCCTCTGTTTACGCTCTCGTTCTTCTTGCTTGCGGTCTCGTTCTTCTTGTTCTTTCCTCTGTTTACGCTCTCGTTCATCTTGTTCTACTTTTTGCTCATCAAACTTCCTTAATAACAGCTCCATCAATATCTCGGTCTCCATCTTGGCCTGACTTGTTAAAGGCATCCACTAAAATGAGCTTCTAAATATCCTTTACTTCTGACACCAGTTATGAAATTCGGGGACACACTTTTATTGTCAACGTCAAAAACACTAACCTAACTCACCTTGATTGTCGTTTAATTGTCTCCAAGGTAAAAACTGACTAAACAATTAAAACTGAATGAAATGTCACGCGCGTCCTTTTTAAAACGCGATGGAACAGTTTCGAAATATTTAGAATTATCTTCAATGTTTTTGCCGAAAGAGACCAATAATTTTAGGAGATTACGGACCGTCAAAGCAAGCAAGTTTACTAATTCTAGAAAATTAAAACTACAGGGATTTACAATAATATAACCTAAATAACCTAAATTGGGGCCAAAATGGGGCTCTCGAACAAGATGAACTACTTAAAAACTAAACACTATAGATAAAAATAATAAACCAAATGTAAGTAGAACCCTAAATAAACCCTACGAATCAACTTTAACTACAGAATACTAATAAAATAGTACAAAAACTAGGAAAACAATTAACGTATTTACATTTTTATAATAATATATATGTGTGTCTTATTTTGTCCTGCTTCTTCTTAAGATTATCTTTTAAATTTAGTAAGCCTTTTTTCTCAGGAAATAAGAACACTCTATAAGGAGCATGTTCTTTTTTTTAAATTCTACAATCCAGACACAAAGACATAGTAATTTTTTTTACAAAGCACCTAGGTGAAGAACCTGTGTGTGCCTAATAATTATAATTGCATAATTGTAGCTATTCTATGATCAGAATTTTAATATATATCTACATAAAGATTTACCCTATATTATATAATAAATTACTAATATTATATTAACACAGTATATATAAACTTAAAATAGGTACTAACATCATTTTTTTATTTTATTTTATTTATTTATTTATTTTTCCTAATACAAACTAAACTAATTTAATAGGTACACATTACGATAACAGATATATTCTATTTTTCCTGTGACCTTAGATTGGAAATAAAGTTTGATGTTCAAAGATATAATCTTTCGCTTTTTTAATAAATTTTTTCCTATTATTTAATGACTTTATTTGATATGGCAATAAGTTAAAAAATTTTGGACTCAGATATATTATACATCTTTGATTTAATGATCTTTTACTTTGTGGTACTATGATATGCTTCTCCAAATTTATTTTTGTTTGATGGCGATGGTTAATTAGGTTTTGAGTGTTATATTTCTTTTTAGTATAAGGACATATAGCCAATATATAAAGAGTTTTTAAGTTGCAAAGTTCTTGTGAATAAAGTTCAACTGTGGGATATAACTTTGGTTTTTGAAACATAATTTTTACAACTTGAATTATTTTTAATGATTCCAAATAGGTGGCACTTCCTCCCCCCCAAACTGAGATTCCATATCGCAATATCGGTTCAATCACAGATATATAAAACATCAGTAGAAGTTTTTTGGTTAGTATCGTTCTTAACAGATAAAATTTTCCTAGTAAGGCCCTGATTTTTGCAGTAAGATATTAAGCGTGCAAGTCCCAGCATAGGTGTTGGTCCAATATGATACCCAGGTATTTTATATTTGTTACGGCATTTATAGGTTCATTAATTGTAATAATCATAATATTTTCATAATTCGGACGATTTACATTAGAAGAGAAGGCAATATATTTTGTTTTTTTAATGTTTAATGATAAGTTATGAGAATCTAATAAGTGTTTTATTTTTAAAAGTTTATTATATAATTTATTTTTTACTGCATCCCAGGCATCAGCAGTAAATATTGCTGTGGTGTCATCTGCGAAAGAAACGATTTCACCCCCTATGTCAAGACTAAATAACATGTTTACATATATTCTGAACACAATTGCTCCCAGTACGGTTCCCTGTGGTACACCCATATTGATTATCTTTAGATTACTATAACACTCACTAATTTTTGTATATTGAATTCTATTTTCTAGATAATTTTTAAGTAAAGAAGGGACTTTACCTCTAATGCCATAGTTTTCTAAGATTTCTATTAATTTAAGATGAGAAACAGTATTGAACGCTTTAGATAGGTCTAAAAATAAAGCTAGGCATTTTTTTCCTTTATCTATATTTTTTGATGGTAGCTACCTCTTGTAAAGCATCTTCAGTACTCAATCCTGCAGTAAACCCAAATTGCTTGTTTGACAGAAAATTATTTTTATCCATGTAGTTTATCAGCCGTTCTTTTAGGCTCTTCTCAAATATTTTGCCAAAATTGTTCATAACACTGATAGGTCTGTAATTTTCTAAAAGGGATTTGAGCCCTGATTTATGCATTGGACGAACCACTGACGTTTTAAATTAGCATAGTATTAAAGACAATGTTTATAATATGTGTTAATGATTTAACAATATATTTGTGTAAAGCTTTTATAGTTCTTGCGCTAATGCCATCTTCACCTGGTGAGCAATTAGTCGCTATTATGCTATGTACTTGATTACCTCATTTTCAGTTATTGGTTTTAAAAACATAGAGAATGGTATTTGATTTTTTCTTTTTTGGTTTACTTGGGTGTTAGCGTTGATTGAATATTTGGGAAGATACGCAACCTTATGGGCTAAAGCGTGACCGCAAATATGCGTGAAAAATAGATGGCGATTCTCTCCAGTATGCGCGAAAATAATTTCGTCCGTCACTTCTCATTAGTAATCGGCCGATCATCCCTGAGTCGTGTGGGAGAGTTTTTGCACAGGTTCGTGTTTGCCGTATTGAAATTTGGTTGTTGTTAAAAATTTTGTTGGATATCATAATCACAAATAGATAGATATATGTAAATGTGTTCAGTTTGTGAGACAATGGCTCCTTTAGGCAAAATTAATCAGTGTGCGTATCGTGGGTGCAATAATGTAAGAAAATGTAAAAACAATGTTCTCAGTTTCTTAAGATAGAAATATTTTTAATTAATAAAAGCTTTGCTAAATCAAATAATGTATCTTCTCTAATAAACCCATCAGAGAATTTTTCAAATTTATGTCAAAACACAATAAAATCCTTTAATTAACTTTATCATACTCTAAAAGTAAATAATAATATATGCAAGTCAATTAATAAAATATGTATTACTAGATAAAATAAATATAAATAAACCAAACATATGTCCACAGCATATTGATAAATTTTTGCATTTATTAATTAAGACTTTGATTTATAACAACCTAAAATGGGAATCTCAAAATCTTTTTAGAAAATCTTTAAAAAAAATCTAATTATAAACCTCACAGAAAATTATCTATGTTATCTACAAAAATCAATCCAAACTCTTAAAGATATTGTCTCTTCATGTCTATGAGAGCCATTTTCTCTTTTTCTTTTTTTTACTTTAAGAAAATTTTAAATCAATATAGTATGTTTATGGTCTTTAGTGTTTTAAGTATTTTCAATAATTGTTTTCATGATGAAATTCATTCATGAAAAAGATAAAAATAAAGCCTAAAAAGCCTTTAAAGTTATTGAGAAACTGGTTATAGTACGAATGGTAGCTTTCCTAATTAAAAAAAATAACATATTAAATGAATGTCGAGTAATGTTTTCATTCCTGGAGAGATTATATTTGAGCTTGAAGAAGGTCACTTTGCTGCAGCGGTATTCTGCGACTTCTCTAAAGACTTTGACTGTATCAACCATGGAATACTGCTCGGTAAGCTTTCTAGATATGGGTTTAGGGGAGTTGCTCTAGAATGGTTAAAATTTTGTTTTGTTAGACAGAAAAAAGTTTGTTTGGCCAAATGGCAGTTTGTCTGAACTTTGTGTAGTAAGCAGGGTTCATTTCTCGGTCCTATTTTATTTCTATTCTATATAAATGGCCTGGCGTCTCTCCAGATAAGAGGATTCTTTACTATTTTTGCAGATGACATCTTATGGGCAGACAATAATAAAAGCACATTAACAAGAACAATTTCTAAAGATTTATTAATGATTAAACAGTGGTTTGATGCTAATTTGTGGTCTTTAAACATAGATAAGACTAAATTGTTAAGTTTTTATGTTCAGAGCAGTTCATGATTCACAACAAAGAATTGGAAGTGAATAATTTTAACAGATTCTTGGAATTGTTATCGATCATAAACCTAAGTTTTATGGAGATATGTCAGGAGGCAAAAACTGGCTAGACGATGTTATGCTATTGAGTAGTTTTAAATGAACTGAGATTGATATCTGCAAAAACGGTCTATTTTTTTTTTTGTTGAAAGTTGGAACTTACTTTCATACAAAAATACCTACAGTATTGAATAACATTTTGGAGTTGCATTAGTAAACGGCTTTTTGACTCGATGTTTGTTTTTAAAAAACGAGCCATTAAATATATGTGTCATAAATCTCCACAGGACATGCAGACCCCTATTTAAAGATACTTTCCTTGTGTTGCTTGTTTATTGTTGAGTCTGCTTGCCTAATATATAAAAAATATAAATTGTATCTTCAAAATAATGGCTCCTTAAAACATTATAATATCAGAAAAGAATACAATATTCCAATGCCCATCCCGAAAAGTGAACTAAGAATTCTCTTATTTACTTGAGCATAAAAATTTTTAATCATTTTCCAAATGTCATAAAAGTCTTTAGAAGTTCTCCTCGCTTTAAAAAGTTCTTAACGAAACTTCTTAAAAGCAAGTATTTTTATAGCATTAGAATTTTTTGAAGATAGCTAGGAATAGGCCAACAGTATATAATTAGTTTTTAGTAAAGATGTAAAGGTTAGAATTTGTGATGTTACTCTAAAAAATTTTTAAGTCGTCTTGCTTTGAAATTGAAAAAACATTTTGTGTTTATACTAGTATGTTGAATCCACTATTGTGTATTGTTTTTAAATTATGTGTTGTTAATATGTCGATTAATGTGCCTATTTTATATCATAGAAGTACCATGTCAACAAGTAGGTACCATGTATTTATGAATAAAGAATGTTTTGAATTTTTTGAAATTCAAAATTGTATTTAAAAGAGAGAGAGGTATATAATATTTAATAGGGATGATTCCAACTACTCACTAGAAATTACCTCGTTAAAAAAGTAATTAAAAGGGTTATTCAAAACTGCAAGTGGCCAATATGGCGTCGACAAGAAAAAAAAAAGTTGATTATGACTCTCTAAAGAAGGAACGTCGTATTTAAAAGTTAAAGATGTTAACTTGTAAATGAGAGGAAGTGTTTACAACAATGTATAAATGATTTTATTTTATATTTTCAAATAACGCCAGAAAAAAATAAAAAACCATTTTGCCAAATTTCACCTTTTTTCTGAATATTAGGAAGTATTTGGCATTTTTCCAATTTTTAGATTGCATTTATTCAATCATTGCATTTATATTGCGCAACTTTCGCCTAATTAAACCATTTACTGCTCATCCTTACTTTGGACATCCTGTATAATCGCGATGAGACCCTTCATACTGTTAAACAAAATATTTTTTTTTTTTCTTATTAACTTTTTCTAGTTTTAAGAATTAGTAATTAAGTGTTTGCCTGTATTGCAAATTAAAATGTGACCTATTTTCTATATTTTATAGTGTTGTTACACCCTTATTCAAAACCTTTTAAATTTTGCGATTTTATTTTTATATTAATTTCAGTTAAAGGTATCTGTTTTTCAATATTTTTGTACAAAAAAAGTGTACTTCACAGATCTCACTACCCTACACAG
This sequence comes from Anthonomus grandis grandis, assembly GCF_022605725.1. Classification (NCBI taxonomy): domain Eukaryota; kingdom Metazoa; phylum Arthropoda; class Insecta; order Coleoptera; family Curculionidae; genus Anthonomus; species Anthonomus grandis. The sequence goes on along the minus strand of NC_065567.1, from coordinate 4,602,420 downwards.
TTTTTGAGATATTGGCTGGTTTCACAAACCCGTATTGTCAAAAATCACATTACGGGCTACTTTTTGCAAAAAATTATTGACTCTAAAAAACTGTAGTACCGTATATAGATATTAAATCTTTAATTATTGAATTTACTCTTTATATTTACGTGAAACCTACCTATATCACCACCTTTATTTAATATTTTTGTTAATTTTCTAATTAATAAATAAAAGCTTATTGAATTTTTGTTTTGTTTTTATTTATTTATTTTTGTCTCAAAAAAGGATTTTGGTAAGTAATTATTTGTTAATAAAATTTAAGTTGTAAGAGATAGCACCTTCCAATACATTACTTGAGAACCACATTTATCTAGTTATTTATGCGAGATCACAGCGCATTTAAATATCGGCAATAACAAAATAAATAAAAGCGCTGTTATTATCATCGCCCTTGTCTTAAAATAACAAAACGGCCGGCGCCCAAAGATTCCTGCGTCGTCAACTGCAAATGGTCAATATAGCGCCGACAAAAAAAAACAAAACAAGTTGATGATGGCTCTTTAAAGACAGAACGTCGTATTTTAAATTTAAAGATGTTATCGTATAGGCGAGAAAAAGTGGTCACAATAATTTATTCATTTAATAAATACTTTTGTCATATATTTTGAAATAACGCCAGAAAAAAAAAATGATTTTGCCAAATTTCAGTTTTTTGCAAAATTTAGGAAGTATTTAGATTTTATTATAAAAGGACACTATATTGCTTAACTGTCCTCTAATTATACCACCTCTATTGACGTCCTGTATAACCGTGATGCGGGGTCTTTAAACAAAATGTTTTTTTTTGTTACTAGGTATCTTTTTATAGTTTTAAGTATAGTTGTAACAACTGGTAATTGAGAATTTTCCTGTGTCGCTTAAAACTTAAAATGTGGCCTATTTTTTATTTCTATTAACATCCTCACTCACAACCCCTTACTTTACAGATCTCACTACCCTGCACAATTTTTCAGATATTGAATCACGTGACAAAATGGGTTACTTTTTACAAAAAATTATTGATCAAGAAGTTATATTACCATCGGTATTAAGTCTTGAAGTTATATTACCATCGGTATTGAGTCTATGAATTATTTCAATTATTCTTTATAATATTTACGTGAAACCTACTTATATCTTAAAATTTGTTCCACATATTTTTTGTATATTAGTTTTTAGTTAATTAAGTGCAACGGGCTTTTTATTTAAAAACTTGACCCTCTTGAACACAAAATGGAGGAAACATAATGTTTGTTGGAATTATAACTTATATTAAACTTTGTTGGTAATTTTGTAAAAATAGCTTTTTATATATATTTTTGTATTAATTTTTAAGTAATTATTTGTTTTTAAAATTTAACTTTTAAGAAATTTCAATATGCCTCCACCCTTAAGTATACCACTTATCACTTGACCACCATATAAATGACACCGTGTTGTATGTTCAAAAAAAATAATAAAAACATAGTTGGCAGCATCATCCCATATCTTAAAAAAATATCCAACACGGCCGCGTAACCGGAGATTCCAGCGTTGTTGAAAGCCTGACTCAAAGAAGCCAAAAGCCAAGTCCACGCAGCTAAAATAAATCGTTCCTAGATTTGACGCTTTACGGCAGCACCACACGGTGCACGAAACTGAACGGCAATCCGATAGTCGACTGGGTACACTTTTTAACACAGGATTGCGTATCTTCCCAAATATTCAATCAACGGTGTTAGGTTGAGAAATGATGCCCTCTGCCATTTTTTTCGCACATTAATAAAATATTGGTTAAAAAGGTTAGCCACTTCAATATCGTTGTCAATTAAATCGTTATTCTGAGTCGTAATTTGAAATCTTTCATTTGTTTTATTTTTTCCATTTGTTGCTTCTTGGACAATGTAATAAAATTGTAAATGTTAAATTTTCATTTATTTTTTTGATATAATAACTATTTTTTGTTTCTGTAATTAATTTGTTTAATTTATTTCGAAAGTTTTTATATTCATTTATTTTGTCAGGATTTGAGTTTTTAAGCGATTTTTTAAGTTGATCTCTGTTTCTTATAGATTTTAACAGACCATTCGTTATCCAAGGTTTAAGTTTGCGATTTTTGTTTGTAATTTTAATTTTTATTTCATATTTCCTAATAATGTCTATAATAAAGTCTGTTAGTGCTTTAGTTGCAATTTCAGGATCTTCTATTTCCAGGATTTTATTTCATTGAACATTTCTCGCTAATAACATTAGTTTTTCATAATCTAATTTAGTGTATACTGGAGCATCATTTTTTTGTTTGAAATTATTTTGTTGTGCTTGTGAGACATTTAATATTATTGGAAGGTGGTCAGTTATATCATATTTTAAAATAATCGATTTCATTTTTAATAGTTCTTTTTTAATTTTATTTTTAGTGAAGATATGATCAATGCATGTTTCAGATACTAGTCTGGTGATATCTTTAAATGAAGCAGTAAAACCATATAAATTTAAAAGGGATAGATAATTATTTAACATTTTGTCATTTGATTTCAAGGAGGATATGAATTGGTCTAGGTGATTTAAAAAGTCAGTGAAATTCGAGTTTGGAGAACGGTAGGAACATGCATTTATACTAATTTGATAATTGTGATATTTAAAATTAATATTAGTTATACTTATTTTACTATTTGTCAGTTTTCTTGTAGAGATTTTAGGATTTATTTGGTTCTTTATGTATATAACAATACCATCAAACTTATTTAGTTTAGCATAATCATAGCATATTTCAAATCCCGGTATGTTAAGTTGTTGCACTGACTCCAATTTGTGACATTCTGTAAGAATAAGTAAGCCACAATCTCTAAGATTGCAGCTCTCTAAAAATTCCATAAATTTATCAATATTTGATTTTATGCCCGGTATATTTAAAAGTAGAATGTTAAGGTCATTTGTTTTGTAAAATGTTTTAATAATACCTTGAAATTCATCAGTGTTAACTGTAATTGTTTTATTTTCGTTAGGAAGATCATTTAATAGAACATCTATTTCCATTACCTAAAAAAGAAAACATTTTTTTAATTGTAATTTATACATTTTTGCCCTTATCACACAAAAGAACGTATCTGCCTATACCTAAAAATTATTAGTCACTAAGATATCCTTCATTTCTGATTCTTATTGGTGACTTCTTTCTTCACCAGGTAGATCTTCCCATTTCGAGAATACACAGCATGCCATGATCTTTGTTTTATTGTAATCTCTACACTTTATGAATAATGTTTGGTTCGCAATAGTTAAGTCCTCATTAAAGAATATTAAGTTGTTTGTCCCTGTCAGGTTGCATGAATGCAATTTTAGTCCCTTTACTTCTGTTCTCGCCTTGAGTAATTTAATTTTCTCTTCATGACTCTGTAGTTTTATTAGAATTGGGGCCCCTTCCTGCTTGTTAACCCTATACATTTTCACATTCCCAGTTGGGGTGAATCTTATAGTTTGGAATATGTTTCCAACAACTTTTTTTAAAGTCTCATTCGGCTGTTGTGAGAATCCGCTCACTATAATATTATTTTGTTTTTCTTTTTGTTCTTGTGAGTTTATTTTGTATTCGAGTGCATTCAATCTTATTTTTAGATTTTGATTCTCATTTTTTAACAGTTTCCTCTCCTTATTTACCTTTTCCAGAGCCTTTTTCTGTTCCTCAAAACAGTCGGATATAAATTGGAAAGATTTCTTGAGGTCAGCAAACTCTCCATCCACATGATTTTTGAAAGGGTGTCGGATGTCGGTTAACACTTTGGTAATAATGTTTTTCAGCGACGTTTCATCCATTGGAATTGCAGTTGTTTGTTTACAGCACTTCACAACTTTTTCATTTTTTTCAGTAATAATAATGACTTTGGCTTGTTCAGCACAGCTTGGGTGGAAAGCTCCCTTACAGTTAATGCAGCTTTTTCACCGATTTTTTGCAGTGTTTGCAGTGTTTTTCCGGAAATAAATCCATTGTTTTTGAGATCACATAACCTCAATTTTTTAAAAGTTGAATCAACTTATTTGTTTTACCTTAAATTGGGAAAATATAATTTTCACTACTTTCCTCACTAAAAGATGGTTAATATTTTGGCAGTTTTAGCTACTTTTTGTCAAAGATGACCAAAATTAAATCTGATTTTATGTTTGGAGAAAATTTTTGATGTTTGTTTGTTTTGGTCACCATAACCTCACAATTCTTATAACCTCACAAATCTTATTTCCTGCCTTGCTCTTCATTTTTTTTTAGTTCGGCTTTCATGGTCTTTTTTTTTCTTTAAATTGGCTTTAATCATCTTTAATACATTTACCTGTGTTTTGTCTCATTCTTCTTGCTGTTTATGATCTCGTTTCTTCTGTTTTACTCTTTGCTCATCAGATATCTTTAAAAGCAGCTCTATTCATTTCTCGCTCTGCATCTTGGCCTGACTTGTGGTTAAAAGCATTTATTAATTGGGCTTCCAGATACCCTTTGCTTTTGATAACAATTGTAACGTAACTCAGGAACACACTGCTTTTTGGAAGACACAAGTCGAAACAAGTAAGTGTACACAATCTAAGTACAAAATTTATACTACCAGGATTCACAATAAAATAACCTAATTAATCTAAATTAGGTCCCAAAAGGGGCTCTTAAACAAGATGAACTTTTTAAAACTAGATCTTATAGGTGAAAGTATTAGACGACAGGTAAATGGAACCCTAAAACACTGAACATATCAACTCAAACTACAAAATAAGAGCAAAATAATACAAAAATCATGAGAATAATTAACATATTTACATTTTTATCATATTATGTTAATAAGTTAAATTTACAATCGAAACTTTTGTGTGTGCACGTCTTAAAGATTATTATCACGTTAAATTCATGTTTCGCGCGTATTAGCCATACAGGGTATCCTATGACACAAGATACGCGCGAAGTTAATTCACGATGCGCAATGATAAGAGACCTGCGAAAATCCTCAAAAAGGCAGTAGTTTTAAGTGACCGGTATGTGACGTACTGATTCAAGAAAACTTCAAAATCCGAAAACCTTCAAGAAGAAATACTACTAATTATCATATACAATAAGTACATCAATCATTCAGTCTTTTAAACACTTCCTGGGATCCCAGAGGCGACCGGAGAACAGTGAGAAAATGTAGGTGCAATCTGTTCTGTATGGCGTCGACATTATCCATTTTAATTTAAACAAATAATTAAGTAAACAAGACTAAATTTTAAAAAATTAATTTGTTTTTAACTTTTTATCTCAGCAAGTGGGCATTATTTGACATAATTAGAACAGTGTTCAATTAGGTTTAATACTTGTGGTGTTTTTTCATACTTCTTTTCAAAAGAATAAGGAGTAATTATCGCTAAAGAACTACAAAAAGCAATTCAAAAAAGTTTAGTTTATACTATATCCCTCGTATTACCGAAATGTATACAATAGCCGTCAAGGCAAAAACTGAACCTGATAAACATTCAATTTTTAAAGCAATATTTGAAACTTTAGAGGAGTTTTAAAATGAGTTTAAGAAATTTCATAATGATGTAAGTTTAATTGAGGCTAATAAATGTAGCGAAGAAGATAAAATACAGGGTGTTTCAGAATTATAGGATCAAACTTCTAGGGGTTGTTCAGTGCAACAGAAGAATCCATTTGAGTATTGGAACCCATGTCCGGAAATGCGTTAATACGCCACTACGGCCCTAAAACACGTTAAAATTTATAAAAAACATTAATTACCTAATCAGGATCTGCTGCATTTATATTTACCTTTTGTACATGATACCATAACAACAGTTGTTTAAAATCAATGCTTATCAATGTCAATTCTCAATGCCATGTTTAAAAATTTTATAGCTTACAATTTTTAAACATTTATTGCTAATGGAAAACTTTACCAATCAAGAATTGGCGGATATGCATTTGGCATACGGAGCAACGCTTGTGCAACTGCAATGCACGAGCAGCATCGCGGTTATATCATGAAGGTTATTCCGAACGACAGCATCCTGGATCCAAAAAGTTTATTGCGGTTCATCGGCGGCTCGCTGAGACAGGCATGTTTAAGACCAAGATGCATGATACTGGTGTTGCTCGAACCGTAATAACGGTCGAATTTGAAGAAGAGGTGCTTCAGCGAGTTGCCGATGAACCATCAAATAGCACATCGTGACGTCGCTAAGAATATGAATACGAGTAACGCTTCTGTTTGGCGGGTACTACACGAGCAACAACTCCATCCTTGCCACTTCCAGAAAGTTCAAGGTATGACTGCAGCCGATTATTATCATCCTAGAGTTCAATTTTGTCAATGGCTTCTGGATCATATCATTGCACAACCAAATTTTTTACGATATGTTTTGTGGACCGATGAAGCCTCTTTCACAAGAGGCGGTATTTTTAATAGTAGGAATAGCCATGTTTGGGAAGAAGAAAATCCTTATGCAATTTTTCCAAGAAAACATCAGAATCGTTGGTCTGTCAACATATGGGCAGGCATTGTTGATGATTATTTAATTGGGCCATACCTTCTACCGGAACGGTTAACAGGACCTATTTATCTGCGTTTTTTGGAGGAAGTTCTCCCAGAACTCCTTAAAATGTTCCACTAAACGTTAGACAGCAAATGTAGTTTCAGCATGATGGAGCGCCGGCTCACTTTGCTGTACAAGTACGTGAGTATTTGGCTCAGCGGTTGGAGCACCGTTGGATTGCCAGAGGTGGAGCAGTTTCTTGGCCTCCTAGGTCACCCGATTTAACGTCGCTCGATTTTTTCTTGTGGAGACATGTAAAGTCTTTAGTCTACAAAACTCCAGTAGAATCAGAGCTAGACTTAATTGGACGAATAACAGCAGCATTTAAAATCATTCAAAACGAGGATCAAAATTTTAGTGTAGTCCGCCGAAATCATTTGCGGCGTTTAAATCGGTGTATTGAGGTTGGAGAAAGACATTTTGAACAATTGTTGTGATGGTATCATATACAAAAGGTAAAAATAAATGCATCAGATCCTATTTAGGTAATTCATATTTTTTCTAAACTTAAACGCGTCTTAGGGCCGTAGTGGCGTAGTGATACATTTCCGGACATGGGTTCCTATACTCAAATGGATTCTACTGTTGCACTGAACAACCCCTAGAAGTTTGATCCCATAGTTCTGAAACACCCTGTACATTCAGACATATGTAAATAATTTTTATTTTTAAACTAAAAATATATATTTTTCACTTTTTCCTAATCCTCAACACAAGGATTTTGTATCTATTTCTAATACAACTAGCAATAATGAATATTGAGAATTTTTAAGATTGGATATCTCCATTTTTGATGAGAGCTTACTTAAATGAGTCACCTTTTATGATATGTATTGCGCATTAGTGCATGCTAATAATAATTGGTTTATCTTTTAACGATCCAAATTTTTTCAGTTGTCTGGTAAGATTTAGGGTTTCGGGTTCAGTGAAATAAAAGGCCAGTTTAATTTAAAATGACCGACATTTCGCAAATAAATTTGCTTTTATACGCGTATGAATTAAAATGTTTTGTTACAATCATTTTGAAAAATGATTATACCATGGGGTATGGGGTGATATGGGTAATAGTAAGAATTGATTTGATAAAATGTGCCTAAAACTACAAATTTTGAGAAGACGAAATATCTGTTATTTAGTTGTTCTCAACAACAAATCAACAACAACTGACTATCGAAGAAGCATAAAACATTAAATATCTAAAAGTTTATGTTGATAATTTATTAAAGTGGGACACAAAGTTAAAAAAAAATGTTACGAACAAGAAAGAAAAGTTTGCGAAAAATATATAAATTCATTAATTTAGATGACGATTTATCGGCTAAAATGCATATTCAAGTTTATAAAGCACATTTCATGAACAATGTTTATAGTGGGTTTCTTGGCACTAGAACACTCTACATTGGCTACAAAAGGAGCATCGGATAAGAAGGGTAAGAGAGAAGTTCATCGAAATTGTACCATGTAACGTACATTATAAGTATTTATTAATAAGTAGTAGTGAATTGAATTTCAATTGACGAAACAGTGGGCTACCAAGGCAGTTGTGCATATAGGTCTCCTGATAAACCCGTCATGCCCCACCGGGGGTTACCAGAGCCCAACGGTCTTAGAGAAGCCGATAAGGCTCTCTGGTCTGAAGGACTTAAAGTCGCTCGGTACACTGAAAGTGTTACCCAAGTATTTGAACCTGGCGCGCGTGAGTGCTGGGCACTCCCCGACTACATGGTCAACGGTTTCATCCTCCTAACAGGACAATCGGCATTCCGGGTTGTCCGCAATACCGATAGTATGGAGATGGCTTCTTAAGTGCCAGTGACCGGTTAGAAGACCTGACCACTAGCCGAATTTCGCGTCTTTTTAGGCGTAGTGGATTTTTGGTGAGACAGGCAGAGGGCCCACCTATGTGCGCTTTGGCCTGTCTCATACCAGGGGACTCAGTCCATCTTCGGTGGGTCCACTTGTCCAGCAGACCCTTCATTGACGCGACCGCAACGCATTTGGCGATACCAACTATGGGTTCCGGCCCCATCGGCACATTCGCGGATCCCAGTCTGGCCAGAGAGTCTTCTTCCTCATTACCTGCATGGCCTGCGTGGCCAGGTATCCAGACGAGCTGGACTCTGCATCCAACCTGTACCAGTTTTTTCAGGACTTTTATGCACTCTAGTACAAGCTTGGAGCTTACCTTTGCGGCCGTGATAGCCTTAATGGCAGCTCTGCTGTCCGAGCATATTGATACAACTGTACTGCGGTGTCCTTAGGATTTTCTGTCCGCATTTTAATACAGCGAATACTTCGGCCTGGAAGACAGTGGCGTTCTCCCCCAGCGAGTATGCCCTACTGGTATGTGGGATCCCACCAATAAGCCCTGATCCAGCTCTGTTATTCATTCTGGAGCCATCTGTGTACCAGATGGTCCCCCTATTTAGCAATGCAGGTCTGTTGGAATCCCGCCACTCCTCTCTGCCTGCAATGTGCGTCAATGAACAACGAACGAACAATGTGCGACCGGTCTCGCCAGCACGTAGTTCGCCGAGGACGTATAGCCTGTACGCAGTCCTCATTGCCTCGAATTGCACAACGAGGTCCAGAGGCGGAAGGCTCAGCAGAGTCTCAAGCGCTCTAGTTGGCGCCGTCCGCATGGAACCCGTTATGCTGAGACATGCAAGACGTTGGACTCTATCCAGTTGAGCACAACTTTTCGTTTTCTCCGTACATGGCCACCAAACGATAGCCCCGTATGTGAGAAGAGGTCTCACAATGCGCGAGTAGATCCAGTATAAGTAGTAGTATTACTAATTATAAATACGGATTTAACCCACGTACAAAATTATGATTTGAGTGAATATCACTGTATTTATTTCTGCCCCTGATTAACATAACTTTTATTCTAAAAATCAGTAAATTTTAAATTTTTAATATGAATTTGAATAAAAGTTCTAAAACAAACCCATTAAAAAATAATTGCTCCTTCAAGGATCTAAGAGTTCTCTTGGATATTTTTAAAAATTAATCTGCTTTGGATTGTTCAGGTTTTCCCACTGACCAGGTGTAATATTCCCTTTTCGCTTAAATATTTCGATTCGTATTGCATTTAAATTAGCATACAGTAAAGTTGAACTACCCACTTATGACATCTGAAACATATTTTAAATACTCTCTGCTGAGCTTTAAATTCAGTTTAAATTATGCCTAATATATCATATTAATCTATGCAATGACAACTCTTATTCTAAAAATATTTGTAACTGCAATTATTCCAAATCTACTTGTACACAAACTTTAGCTAACACAGATTTAAATATACAAAACATGACAATATCTAAATCTAATACTACCCAAAACTTAGTTTAAACTACTTATTATAATTCTAACTTAGGTAATAATCAAAATCATTATAACTCCAAGAATCAACAGAGGTTTGGCTTAAAACAACCAAAATATAACTAGTTATAAAATCAATCAATTCATAATCTTTCACGGGTGTGAGATATTTTTAGCCAAAAATGTAAATGATAGAATTACGTTCAGCAAAATAATGCATGTTGTATTGCCTTCGTTTTTCGCATTTACTAACTTTGTGTCAATCAACTTATTCATGTCATTCATATGGTCAAAGGCGCCATACTCTTCTACACCCACAACAAATTACAGATTCAATAACCGCGAATACTTATCTAGCTAACGTAATTCATCCAGTGACAATACCTAATCAAAATACAAATTCAAGTCTACAAAGCAAATCTGATATTATTCCTAATTAGCAAACATCTTAAAATACGTAATTTTTTCAATGTGGGTGCACTTCTTGATTACAATAATAATTCTACTAATTTATCTTTAGGCCAAATTATAGCAAATTTTAGGAAAAATTGAGTCATTCGCCACAACGTCATCTCCCCAGATGATCAAAAATGTGAAACCTTTTATCAAAAAGATTTTTTATTCGACAGATTTAGGAGATACTTATGGCCAAGCCTATAAATGCTTTCTCTGCCTCAGAGGTCAATTATTCAAAAATCCAACTCTTTATTCAGAATATTCGGATTTCATCAATAATTACTTAAAAAACCATCATATGACACTTATTGCCATATCAAATTACAAAACTAAAAAATACCTGAACTCTTTGCCTTGTCATTGTATTGTACTTCCCAATAAATGTAGCACAAAGGTACGGTTTTTTTTTTTATGCATCAGCCAAGGGCTCAGAAGGAATAAGTGTAAATTTAAGGTTTAAACTGACATCAATAAAATTCTTTTAGAGTTTATTTTAATCCATTGTTTTACTTTCTGATATTACTGAATTCTCCAAATTCGAATCTCCCCTGAAGAAAGAGACTCTTTTAGCAGCTCTTTCTTTGGCGATTCAATACAGACAATATCTTATTCAAGAATATAGCCTAAACACCGTCAATTTGTACGTTTAAGTCCACTTCTGGTCATTAGGACAGTTCAAAAACATCGAGCAAAAGCAAAAATAGCCCGTATCTGCGGTGTAAATTCAATAGAGTCAACCTTGGCTCTACAAAGGGATTGCACTAATTGCGCTTTTATAAAGTCCGGTTGCCTTCAAATTAAAAAGTGGGCTAGTAATGATTGCAGGTTACTTTCGTCTCTATCCGTCGAAAGATATCAAATTGCATTCTCACTGGATAAAGAAAAGCCTATTTAATTCTATTAAAATCCTGGGCCTGCAGTGGAACCTGCAATCTGTTACTATGTTTTTTCATGTCAACCTTCAAATAAATCTTATACAAAATGCAATATATGAACCCTTAGGTATATCAGCTCCAATTTCCTTTTTTGCAAAATGCTTAATGCAAGCGCTTTGGATTTCAATAGGATGGGACGATCCTGTAGAAAAATCAATTTTTCAGGTTTGGAGTAACTTTTAAAATGAACTTTCCGAGCTTTCAAAAATGTCATTTCCCAGGCATATATTTTCTTTAGAAATAGTTAGATGTCAGTTACATGTTTTTTCTGACGCATCACAGCTGGATAACGCAGCTTTTCTTTATTTGAGATTAGAGCTTCTTAATGACGTAATTACAACATCTCTGGTAATGGCGAAATCTCGAGTTAGTCCCAGGAAAACTATTAGCTTACCTCGGTATTGAAGTTCTTGGCAATGTATTTTTAAGTGAATTGCTTAAATTTGTCATTGACACCTACTCTCTGTTAACCATAATAGATAAGATCTTCGGTTATATAGATTCTGAAGTTGTTATATAATCGACATCGCAAAGGAAGCAAGACACGTAACTCTTACCGTAACCGTAGAATGTAATTTTTTAGATTCTTTATTGGCTAAATTTTCATCATTAATGCATATTCGAAAAATTATTTTTTAGTGTCGTACATCCAGGTCGCAGGTCCATTAAGAATTTGTTCAGACCGCTGTTACCGTGGGCCTATAGAATTTAAGGTATACTCGACCCATACATATTAAAGTGGCTACTGATTTGACTTCTGATTGTCTCATTTCAGTTTTCAGGAGATTTTTCGCGAGACGTGGTCTTTGTAATTATATTTTTAGCGATACTGATACAAATTTTGTTGGAGCAAATAAACAGCTTATAGAGCTTTTAAAAGTTGCTGCTGGGCATCTTCATAATAAATGACATTTTTTTTCCAAGTACCTCATTTTAGTCCTCAATTTAATGGCTTATCTGAGGCTGAAGTAAAGTCCACAAAAACTTATCTTTACCGCGTTATTGGTGAACAAAAATTGACGTATAAGGCACTAAACACCTTGCTAGTGCAAATTGAGGCATTTTTGAAGAGTCGCTCCATTTCCGCCCAGTCTTCAGACGCCAATAATTCTCTTCCCTTACGCCCGGGCATTTTCTTAACGTAGAACCCCTAAATTGTTGTCCAGACCCTGATACGTCACACCTTAAACTTAATACGTTGTGACGATGGCAACTAGTTTCACGGCTTACTGCTGACTTTTGGAAGTGTTGAAAAGAAGAGGGTCTAAACACTTTACAGCAGCGATTCAAATGCATTGGTACTCCATTCACATTTACTTTAAATACATTAGTATTAATTAAAAATGAAAACAAACCTCCCTTACATTGGTCTCTTGGCAGAATTATCGAATTACATCAAGGCCCCGATGGTCTTGTAAGGGTTGATATTGTTAAAACGCCACAAGGGTTATTTAAGTGGCCCATCGTCAAACTTTGTCCCTTGCCGATGCAATAAAATTAAGTATTGCTTAAATACTATTAATTTACTAAGTAGTATTTTTTTTAAGTCAGACTAATCAAAGATGGTTAACAAGTATTTTTATTATTTTTTTTTCTTATTTTTATTCCATTTTTTTTTTATTGAATAGGTCTAAAAGCATATAGGTGAACGGAAAATGTGTGTGCAAGTCTTAAATAGTATTATTACGTTAAATTCACCTTTCGCGTGTATTAGCTATACAGGGCATCCTATGCACCAAGAAGATGTGCGCGAAGTTAATGCGCAATGCGCGATGATAAGACCTGAAAAAATGACCGGTACGTGACTTACTGATTCAAGAAAGAATCTACCTTGCAAAAAGGAATCCGAACACGTCCAAAAAATATTATCAATTGGGTGACCCAATATCACTGTTCCTCGGCAATATCTCAACGCGTTGTATGATTTAAGGATAAAAAAATTATCATATAATAATTATTATTAATATTAAAACCTTTAAGAAGAAATATTATTAATTGCCATATACAATAAGTACATTAATCATATTGTGCCTTTCAAGCATTTCCTAGGATCCCAGAGGCGACCGAAGAACAGTGAGAATTGGTTGGTACAATCTGTTCTGTATGGCGTCAGCATTCTCCATTTTAATTTAAACAAATATTTAGCTACAGTCCACATATAGTCCACATTTAAGTAATCAAATTATATTTCAAAAACCGGGTTCTTCCTTTCTTGTTACCCTCTACGCTTGAATAGAATAAGTAGTTTTCCTATACTATTTATGCCAAAAAGTGAAGAACAAGAAGAACGAGACCGCAAACAAGAAGAACGAGACCGTAAACAGAGGGAAGAATAAGAAGAGCGAGACAAGAAACAGGAAGATTTGCTTAAGACAATTAAAACTGACCTGAAGAAAGAAAATGAAGACCTGATTCGAATCATGAAAGATGACTTACTGAATTTAAAAGATAATCTTAAAAAGGAGCAGGAGGAACGAGACAGGAAATAAGAAGAACGAGTTTTACTACTTAAAGAAGATCTGGAGAAGAATCAGAAACAATTAATGACTAACTTTGAAGCAACAGTAGAAGAAGAATTGGGACAAGTACAAAAAAAGATTCAAGAACTAGAGATGAAAGTAAAACGGACTCCTCTTTATCCCGATCCTGGAATGCAAACAATGATGAAAGTAAAGCCACCAAAATTCGACGGCAAAGAAACATGGAGTACCTATTTGGATCAATTTGAGGCCGCTGCTAGGAGAAACTGCGAGAGGCCAACCTGAAGCTAAGTCCTAAAAAATGTTGCTTATTTCAAAAAGAAGTTCGATACCTTGGCCATGTAATATCAGAAAAAGGTGTCAAGACTGAACTTTTTGACAGACTATGTTCTTTGTTCTATGAACTTTCCTATGTTCTTAGGCGAATATTACCCAAATGCCGATGCTTTATCGGGAAGACCCTGTATTAAAACATGTCAACATTGTTTTAAAAAGGAATCAAAACAGCATCCAGAGTTATTCACTTGTAATCGTATTGGCCTTCACAGTTCTAAAGAGTGGGATGTAGCTAGTTTAATCCAAGATCAGTGTGATAACCCAGTATTTGGTCTTATTTACGAACTGAAATCTCGAGAAATTTCAAAACCAGAATGGAAAGATATTTCTGACAAATCTCCAAAACTAAAAGCTTATTGGTCTCAATGGAATTCATTGGTTATAAAAGATGGATTGTTAAAAAGGGTCTGGGAGAGCGTAGATGGAAAAGAAAAGACATATCTGACAGTCCTTCCTCGAAAACGGATTTAGAAAGTTCTTAAAGCTGTTCATGGCGGTGTCGGCGAAGGACATTTTGGACTTAGTAAGACTTTGGCAAAAGTTAGAGAACGGTTTTACTGGCTGAACAGTCTTCAAGATGTTGAACGCTGGTGGCGACAGTGTGAGCAGTGTTCGTCAAGCAAGGGCCCAAGAACCCGGACAAGAGGAAAGATGATGCAATATCTTGTTGGTGCACCCTTTGAACGAATTGCCATAGACGTAGCAAGACCCTTTCCTACTAGTAGCTCTGGAAACCGATATGCTCTTGTTGCTATGGATTACTTTATTTAGTAAGTGGCCCGAGGTTTATCCGATTCCAAATCAAGAAGCAACGACAGTAGCTGAAGTGCTGTTCCAGAACTGAATTTTTTGTCGATTTGGTGTACCCAGAGAGATACATTCAGACCAAGTAAGGAACTTTGAGTCACAAATATTTCAACAAGTTTGCCACCTGCTGGGAATCAATAAGACCCGTACAACCCCCCTCTACCCTCAGTCTGATGGAATGGTTGAAAGATTTACCCGCACATTTGAAACCTATTTGAGGATGTTGGTAAATTCTAAGCAAACCGACTGGGATACCTGTATACAACCATTCCTATTGGCATATCGTTCTTCTATCCACAAGTCAACTGGAAAAAGCCCGGC
The DNA here is from genome assembly GCF_022605725.1 of Anthonomus grandis grandis. Taxonomy (NCBI): domain Eukaryota; kingdom Metazoa; phylum Arthropoda; class Insecta; order Coleoptera; family Curculionidae; genus Anthonomus; species Anthonomus grandis. Next base: position 4,587,218 of record NC_065567.1, on the reverse strand, counting down.
AAAAGTTGTCTATGGTGATGAACTTCGTTTACCTTTGGACATTATTACTGGAAGACCCCATAAGTCTGAAACCCTTGAGGAATACGTCGACCATTTACAAGAGCGTTTACAAATTGTTCACGAACAAGCATGGGATAAACTTCATCTAGAAAGTAACAGAATGAAATCACGTTATGACATAAAAGCAAATTCTAGCGGTTTTAATCCTGGGGATAAAGTCTGGTTATACAATCCACGGAGGACGAAGGGCAAGTCACCAAAGCTTCAGAAGGATTGGGAAGGTCCATTCAATGTGGTCACCAGAATCAACGACGTGGTGTACCGTATCCAGCGACATCCGACAACGAAGATGAAAATTGTAAACATCGTCCGGTTAGTGCCCTATCATGAAGGTTGTCCCATGTTTGATCGAGACGATCAAACTTGAGAGGGGAGCAGTATTATGAAAATGTAAATACGGTTATTATTTCCCTAGTTTTTGTACTATTTTTATTAGTATTCTGTACTTAAAGTTGATTCGTAGGGTTTCTTTAGGGTTCTACTTACGTTTGGTTTATTATTTTTATCTATAGTGTTTAGTTTTTAAGTAATTCATCTTGTTCGAGAGCCCTATTTTGGCCCCAATTTAGGTTACTTAGGTTATATTATTGTAAATCCCTGTAGTTTTAATTTTCTAGAATTTGTATACTTGCTTGCTTTGACTGTCAGTATTCTCCTGAAAGTATTGGTCTTTTTCGAGAAAAACAATGAAGATAATTCTAAATATTTCGAAACTGTTCCATCGGGTTTTAAAAAGGACGCGCTTCGTGACAGTTTTTTCAGTTTTTAATTGTTTAGTCAGTATATATATATATATGATTTGTGTTAATAAAATGATAATTTTTTTAAATTGTTGCTTTCCTTAAAATACATAAAAAACATAATTGCTTTATTTATATTTTTTTCGAAACCTACATTCAGTTTTACTCAGAGACGAATTTCTTTTCGGCGAATTGTCGATCTCGCTTGCATAAATGAAAAAGCACAGTTTATGACATTATTTAATTGCCATTCAAAATCTATGCGTAACAAAAACAAAGGCATATGATTTACGGATCTGTATCATGAAAATAAGAATATAAGAATCATGTAGCGGGAGCGAACCAAAGATGCAGAGAATTGGCATGCTTATAAAAAAAAAACAGGAAGCATTCTACAAATGTTTTTCAACCAGAGACAAGGGCCTATTTACAATTTGTACAACGAAATAATAGTAATAAAGATGTAAGGAAATCTTTAGATGATCTTAATATTTTGGTAAGCCAAAAAATAATATAACAATATCGACTCATTGAAAAACTCATGAAAGAAGCTATAACATGTTTTTTATAGAATGTATTATATTTCAATAGTATCAATAATTTTAAACGGGTATATTTGACAAGCAGTTGTCAGTTTGTACCTTGTTTAGTAATTGGTATTCTAAATGCAATATCCAGTCTGTGAGCCTGATAACTTAACAATTTAAATGATTAAACTCTGCTGCTCAGCTATAATCTTTTTTTACACTTTTTTTTAATGAACGCATCCTGTATAGTTAATTCTCTTATAAGTGGAAATATGTGGTTCTTCCTTTGCCCAAAAATGATAAACTAGTGCAATTCTCTGACTTACAACCAATAAGTGTGTGGTGTGTATATTTTAAGATCTTGGAAAAATTAATGTACGCCCTAAACTTACCTGAGACACTACTCTTTAGTCCTATCCCATCAGGCTTTCGGAAAGGCTATAGGACAACCTCTATTTTCTTATGTGTTCAAGATATTATATATGAAGCAGATGATTGGGATAATACAGTGCAGCTACTGTGCAGCTGCTGTCCTTCTGCTTAATAATACCAACGCATTCGACGCGACATCACAAACTTCTGTGCGCTAAATTAAGTTCTTTAGGATTTTCTCTTTCGTTTATTCCTATTTTTAAAAGCCTATATAGATAGAAAACAGTTTGTGTATTTAAAGGGTTAGGAATCTTCTTTAACGGCTTTGACCAAAGGCGTATTATAGGGATCAAGTTTGGGACTCTTTGCTATTTATAAGTGTGATGTGGATTACATTATTACGGTACATTAATGCGGTATCGAAATATGGACGAAGCTATTCTTCGATTCACGAGTGTTTAGAGCAATGTTTCCCAACCTTTTTATTTCATGCTACACCTTAGCCTTTCTAAAATTTCTATGCATTCCTCTATTAATATAAGCATAATTTTTAATATTAAAAAATTGAATTGTTCACTTAAAAAACTTAAATGATAGGTTTTACGAAGAAATCGCCAGGAAATTGCTAACAAAACACAGTAAGTAAATTTTTGAAACATATAACAGAAAATTTAAATTCAAATTCCAAATCATTTAAATAAAGATTTTTGTTTTTTTGCTTTGAATTTTATATTAGATTCCTATTTGCGTAGCATCAGTCTTAAATCTCAACTGGATATCATCTCCTATTTTTTTTACCAGTAAATCATCGAATATCAGATGAGTCCACTAATATTAGCTGCATCACCCATGCTGGAGAATCAATTTGTTTCTAATCAGACATTTTTTTCTTTAAATCAGGCAATAGAATATTCAACTGATTGATAATAACAAGTCGAGCGGTATCAGTTACTTCACCTTTTTTGAGCCTAAGGAAACTGTTCATAATTTTTGTTGTTAATATCTACATAACTCATATATTGAATAGTTTTCTAGCTACTTATATAATCTTTGGAGATAGTGGTGATTTTTAATATTTAACAGAATAACATTTCTGCGTTAGCAAAATGCTCTTTATCAATATATCTCACGTAAGGTATCAATACTGCCTCACTGTTTTTCACTACCTCACACAACATGTCAAACACATGTCAACAACTTCTACTAACAGTATTGTTACTATATTACTAAATGGCAAATTTTTATATCTTTGTCATCTTTTTCAAGAACCGTTTTAGGAAATACTAATATTGCCAATTTTATAACATTCTCTTCTCTAGTCTGACTTTTTTGGTAAATAAAAAGAAATGCAAACTTTTTTTTCAAAATTTTTCTTTAAACTTTTAAAATAATTCAAATCTGAATTAATAACAGCACTATGTTTCCCCTTCAAATGCATTATTTCATTGTTTCGTTGGTTCAGCATTGCAAGTATAAACCCAAATTTTAAACAAGTTTTACTTGCACCACCATGAGATATAAAAAATAAATATAAGATCATTTAAAAACTAAAATTGAAGTATGTGTTCAAATTAATTTAATGCGACATAGAGTATTTGCTATACTGCCATCGCAAAATAGTATATTTTTTCTCTTGCCAAAATTTTCTGGGAGATTATGTTTTTAAATTAAATAAATAAAAATAAAATATTTACCAGTTATATCCATGCAATGTATACATTTAGTAAATCAGCGAGTTTTTACAACAGTTTTGGGAGAAACTGCCGCAAGGAAATTTATTTGAAGCCAAACACAAGCTGATATTTTGGTACCGTCGAGTGAAATTATACCTAATAATTATTTACCGCAGTTATTTAAGAATTTGCTTTTTTTCGTTAAATTTGGCGCCGAATTCTAGCAACTCGCCTCTCTATGCGGCCTGGGCTCCATGTTAAGAAGCATTGGTTAAGAGTGAGCCAGTAGCTAAATATTATAAAATTATTGGATTACGACTGAAGTCGTCAAAGTAGGTCAGAATAAATTTTGCTCCTGAATATAAGTGACCATTGAATAATTTGGCTATTCATGTATTCAAAACTTCAATTCCAATCGTAAGTAAATATTACGAAATAACTTGATTTCGCAGCTAGTTAGCAAGGGTCATTCAGATTTGATATATGTTATTGCGAAATCTGCAATAAAGTATAGTAAAGATATGCTCGGAACATAATTAAGAAATGTTTCGTGTGAATACCTAGTTCTCTCTCAAACTGCACATTATAATTGTATATATTAATGTAATTGTGAGCCTGCTCCTAAATGCAACATCAAAAAAAAAAAAGATTACAACGCTTAAAGACTTCTTCTATTCATTATATTTACTACAATTAAAGGGAGATTATGTCAGATACAAGTTAGCTGCAGTAAAATGTCTAAGTATGCAGGACCGCATGCTTTCTTCATAGGTTCCTCTAGTGAAACACCTGATTATCTAAAAGAGCGTTTAAGTTTTAAATTCACAATTATATCGCACGCTAAAATAACCTTTAAATACCAAATGATTTCACGTCTGTTTTTCGACGTAGAATTTTTTTTATTGGTTTAAAAATCTATAACATATTGCTTTATAATAAGCTGCAACATTTTAGTTTGTCAAGTTTTAAAATAAATATAACAGATGTTATGTTAGATAAATATAGTTTTATACTATAGTTTTAAATTTATTTTCATATTTATTGTATAGTTATTTTTCGAATTTGCTTATTTTATATAGTTAGTAGGTATTTTTTATTTCTAGTTTTTTTTGTTAACTTTTCTTTCTAACAGTTGTAATTTTTTAGAAGATTTCATGCCAAACGGCAATCGCACTCCCTCCTGGAGAGGACAATTTATGTTGGTCATTTTCAACAACTGGTTCCGGGTTATAGTTATAATATGGTACTTTGGTTGCTGACAAGAGGTTAAGTTTTTCTGCGCTAGATCATGTCGTTCTTTATATTCCGTTGGTGCAAAAGTTTATCATCCACCGATAAGATGCTGAATGGACTCCGTTGTCTCACATCCATACCTACATCTGTGACTTTGTACCGTCGGGTCACCTACGACAAACTTTAGATAATTTATTGTTGGTATTACTTGCTCTTGGATAACCACGACAAACCTGAAAAGCGAAAATGAGCGAAAAGTTGTCCCAAAATCAACCAGTAATTTGACTCTGCTATTACGACATAATTTTGTTGATCTTCGTGAGCATGCGTTCCATGTAGTGCTTTTCCCATCCAAGTTTGCATTTTTTCTGGCTCGGTGGTATGGTGTATAGGTAGCTTAACGTTCTAGAGTTTAAGTGGTGTTGAACCGTCTGTTTCACATACGGCACGATGAATGTTTGATGTTTTAGCCTTTCTTGAGAAAATGTATAGCAAGTTACTAATTTGCTGAGTCAGCTGCTTCTCTTTATCGCCTATTCCTCTTTTTCCCATATGTCGGGGTGGCGTAGTTCGTTCTACAGCATTGCGCGGATGTGTTTATTGGCTTTCGTTAGAAGTGTCCTAGCCTTTCTTTGCAAATTTTCGATGCCGTTTTAGTCCATCCTATAATACCAAAAAAGTAAGTTAGTGAAGTGACTCCATCAGTATTAATAGATTTAAATAAGTTTCTGCTATTAAAGCTTGTTTTAGGAATCGCCACATTCTTGTAGTGAACTTTATAGTCAGCTAATTCTTTATAATTCTATGGTCTATTCCTTGCACCTGCTTCATTCTTAGATATTTTTGGGATTTTTTTTCATCGATAGCATTAAATATTTGACCGTTTTCTATCTGAAAGTTACCCGATTGTAGTTTACCCTTAATAATCACAAAAAATTATGTATTAAGAGCTTTAAAATCAATTAAGCCCAAAGTTGTAGTTTCACCCGATAAAATACCTGCATTTCTTATATTAGATTGTGCGTATGCTTTTTGTAAGCCGCTAACAATATTTTTAATTCTTGCCCTCAGAACACGAGAATTTCCTCTGCTCTGGAAAAAGACCTAAAATTATTCCTGTTGGCCAGTTACACTTATTAACAATTTTTTTAAAGCTTTTGAGCATGTCCTTTATTTAGCATTATACTTTCCTATCTTATAAACACTAGACAGTATGGCTTCATGAAGAGCAGATCCACTACTTCTAATCTTATTACGATCACGAAATTTATCAGAATCTATAAATGATAATTTTCAAGTTGACGTAGTCTATACAGATTTCTCGAAAGCTTTTGACTGTTTTGACCATTCCATTCTTATATCAAATCTTTCTGACCAATTTGGATTTTCATTTCGTTTAATCTCTTATCTCTTGGTATCTTACTAAACATCCTTAATATGTTGAATGCTTTGGATGCAGCTCAACTGAAATATTAGCTCCTTTAGGCCTACCACAAGGCTCTATATTGGGACTTTTCTACTTTCCAACTCTTTTATTAATACCTTTTTTAAGGACCTAGAAATAAACCGCTTATTACACTGTAATTACAAAAAATTATACTGTAGAATTGATTTTATTGAGGACTGCATTAAACTCCAAGTGGCCAGTAAGTCGGTGAATGAATGATGCAAGAATAACAACTTGCCCCTCAATGCTGTGTGGTTTCCTACTCCTTAAAAAAGAACTGTGATACTTACCAGTACAAAATTGATAATGTGACACTACCAAGATCAACTTACTTTAAAGACTTGTGAGTCATTTTTAATAGCACACTTTTATTTAATTTGCATATCGAAAATATCATAAAAAGAAGTTATAAAGTGCTGGGTTTTGTTGTTAGGAACTCTCCATTCTTAGCGAATATCTCTAGCAATAAACTCCTGTAATTTACCTATATTCGTTCAATTTTGGAATATTCTTCCGTCTGGTCGCCATACTATTAGAGCCATATTTAAGAGCGGCAGTCAGCTCGCAGTCCTCAAACTTTTTGCCTTGCAAGACCAAGAACAAACATTACAAAATTTTTGCCTATACGTAGAACTTGCATTACATACAACTTTATACAGAATTAATGCGATATATTTGACTGTAGCCTAACCGAAATTAAAAGACTTCGTTTAGTTTAGATAAACTTGTTTCCTTTATTTTTTTTAATATATGTTATATCTACAGGGTGTTTCAGAACTATGGGATCAAACTTCTAGGGGTTGTTCAGTGCAACAGTAGAATCCATTTGAGTATAGGAACGCATGTCCGGAAATGTGTCACTACGCCACTACGGCCCTAAGACGAGTTTAAATCTAGAAAAAATATTAATTACCTAAATAGGATCTGATGCATTTATTTTTACCTTTTGTATATGATACTATCACAACAATTGTTCAAAATGTCTTCCTCCGACCTCAATACACCGATTTAAACGCCGCACATGACTTAGGCGGACTACACTAAAAATTTTATCCTCGTTTTGAATGATTTCAAATGCTGCTGTTATTCGTCCAATTAAGTCTGATTCTACTGGAGTTTCGTAGACTAAAGACTTTACATGTCCCCACAAGAAAAAATCCAGCGATGTTAAATCGGGTGACCTAGGAGGCCAAGAAACTGCTCCACCTCTGGCAATCCAACGGTGCCCAAACCACTGAGCCAAATACTCGCGTACTTGTACAGTAAAGTGAGCCGGCGCTTCATCATGCTGAAACCACATTTGCTGTCTAACGTTTAGTAGAACATTTTCAAGAAGTTCTGGGAGAACTTCCTCCAAGAAACGCAGATAAATAGGTCCTGTTAACCGTTCCGGTAGAAGGTATGGCCCAATTAAATAATCATCAACAATGCCTGCCCATACGTTGACAGACCAACGATTCTGATGTTTTCTTGGAAAAATTGCATAAGGATTTTCTTCGTCCCAAACATGGCTATTCCTACTATTAAAAATACCGTCTCTTGTGAAAGAGGCTTCATCGGTCCACAAAACATATCGTAAAAAATTTGGTTCTGCAATGATGTGATCCAGAAGCCATCGACAAAATTGAACTCTAGGATGATAATCGGCTGCAGTCATACCTTGAACTTTCTGGAAGTGGTAAGGGTGGAGTTGTTGCTCGTGTAGTACCCGCCAGACAGAAGCGTTACTCGTATTTATATTATTAGCGACGTCACGTGTGCTATCTGATGGTTCATCGGCAACTCGCTGAAGTACCTCTTCTTCAAATTCGACCGTTCTTACCGTTCGAGCAACATCAGTATCATGCATCTTGGTTTTAAACATGCCTGTCTCAGCGAGCCGCCGATGAACCGCAATAAACTTTTTGTATCCAGGATGCTGTCGTTCGAGATAACGTTCATGATACAACCGCAATGCTGCTCGTGCATTGCAGTTTGTTGCTCCGTATGCCAAATGCACATCCGCCAATTCTTGATTGGTAAAGTTTTCCATCAGCAATAAATGTTTAAAAATTGTAAATAATAAAATCTTTAAACATGACATTGAGAATTGACATTGATAAGCGTTGATTTTAAACAATTGTTATTATCGTATCATGTACAAAAGGTAAAAATAAATGCAGCAGATCCTATTTAGGTAATTAATGTTTTTTATAAATTTTAACGCATCTTAGGGCCGTAGTGGCGTAGTGACGCATTTCCGGACATGGGTTCCTATACTCAAATGGATTTTTCTGTTGCACTGAACAACCCCCAGAAATTTGATCATATAGTTCTGAAACACCCTGTATAATATTAATTTTATTTCGATAAGATGATTTCATATTTATATATATCTTCTCCACTCTATTATTGGAGTTTCTCTATTAAGTCATGTAAATAAATAAATAAGTAAATAATGTTTACAGTTCGGCACTTATCCAAGGTTCATTCAGATCAGATGATTTTTCCATCTTAAGCATCTGTTCTAGTTCAATTCGTGTTGCCGCAAAAATTTTGAAATGATGCATAAGTAGATGATTTACTCTTGTTAGTTCTCTACCATCGTTTTTTAGGCCAAATCCGTACCTAGTTGAATTGAGTTGGCTAGAGAGTGAATTCATGGCAAGGCAGAACCAAAAGGGACTTAAAGGAATCTCCCTGGAATATACCCCTATGAATAGAAATCATATTAGTTCCATTGCAAAGCCTCCCTGAAGCTTTTAACCTCCCTTCTTAAGTTCGGAAAATAAGCGCTGCAAGAGCTGGTTTTTCCGACTCTCTTCTAAGGGTTGGTCCATAGGAGCGTTCTTGTAGAAAAATTTTTTTTGGGATGAAACAGGCTTTTTCCATTTCTTTCGTCCAATGTACAAAACGATTCCACATACAAGGGCGGCAATTGATGAGAGTGGAGCGATCCAAAGGTGGGCCAATTTTTCGGGTGTTTCGATAGGGTGTAACCGAATTGTTGACAAAATTCTTTGGGCTGTCTTCAATTCGTCTAAATTTACTTCTTCCAAGGTCAGTTTTGAGATGTTGTTGCTGCTTGGTATATACGAAAAGTTGGGTAATTCTAGCACATATTGGAATTGTGATGTGCTTTCACCTTCGTAAGTTTGGTTACCTATCTCTACAGGGCACATAGATAGGGTAATGATGCTGGGCTCAAGAACTTTGTATAGTCCTTGTTGACATTCATCCTAGGCCACTATCTCGTTCACGGGAATTACCAGGATTTGATTTCCATTTAGGCGTTGGATGGTACTTCTGTGGAAGTTAATGCTAGTTAATGTGCATCTGTTATGTGAGGTTGTTAGCAGCTCAAAGAGACAACGTTCATCTTTCGTTAGGGTGGTTTGTTTGCAGATAAAAAAGTCTTCTAGTTGCGAACATTCTTCTTTCGGGGTCCAGTAGTCTTTTTGCGTAAGCAGGATATAGGGATTGGATATAAGAATGGTTTTGTTTGCAGTAGGTATGGGGTAGAGTTTGTAAAGGATATAATGGTTGCGAAAAACAATTGGTGTGTGTATAGAAAATAAAATTGAGTTATTTTTGATAATTACTTGGACAGATAAATAGTTATAAAAATTAATCAACTCTTTAAAATCAGGTATTCGATTTGAACCATATATTGTTTTTATGTTTTCTATTAAGGCTAAAAGTTGATTAGGTCGAGTTATGCATTTTATTTACATGAGCAAAGGAGATTGCATTTTCAATATTGGTAATTATGGAATTTAAGGTATTTAATTGTAACATTATATTGTCTAGAATTAAAGACATATACAGGGCATTCGACAAATCTAGTTGCTCTTTTTCAAATAAATTTATTTTTTTCCAATATGATTTGTTGGTTAGAATTTATTTTCTCTAAATTTTTAGTAAGTTCTTGTGTAACAGTAGACAGGATTGACTGTTCTTTATTAAAATGTTTATTTAAGATTTCTTGATTTTTTGTCAGTGTTTCCAAGTAATTATTGTAACGAATTTCATCGTCTTAATCTAGAGTGCCAAAGAGCCATTTATCAACTTTACCTACTATGTTAAGTAGTCCTCTTTTTGCTCGATTAGATTTGTGAAAAATTTTAGTATTTCTTAGAATTGTCTGCAGATATTCGTAAGTTTGATTGAATTTATAAGAAGTAAGGATTGAAAAGCTTTCTGTTTGTTGGGTATTAAAAATGGATTTGTTTACCTGAATTAAGATGTTTTGTATATTATATAGGGGATATTCTATGTCGGTTAGGTTCATGTGAAAATGAGCTGTATGTTTGGTAGTAGCTATGTAAATCTTTCCTAGAGCTGTTGGTAGTATGGGATTTTTAATGTTTTTTATTTCTAATTCGTAGCGATGTGTAGAAGGGCCAGGAGTGGGATGATTTGTTTCATGATTTTTGTCTTCGCAACTGTGGTCTTCTTACCTTGGTTACTGTTTAAGCAAACAGTTAATACTGACGATTTTCTAGGCTTCGGCAATGTTTTTGCAAAACCAGGAACCTCTGAGACACCTACACGAACGACTGCGCCACTGATGGAATTATATATGAACACTAACTTAAAAAAATTAAGTTTATTCAAATAATTCTGCACAAAAAAGGTTGACTATCTATTTAACTACGATCTTTACTACTCGAAAATTAAAAGATAAGTGAAAAGTAAAACTAATTATGGGAACTAATATTACTTATAAATGCTTATTTTGCGATACAATAATAATGAAATAATATCATATGAATAAGCAGGATTGTCCGGTCATCGGGGTTATTGCCCTGGTTGCATCACATAACTCATGTCTAACACGAAAATATTTATAAATAAATATCTATTCGAATGAACTCAACATTTAATCTAAGAAGCAAAGAAATGTAAAAATCATGATGATAAACATGTTCGTCTTATACCAAAATCGATTATGGAAGATTGAGGGTAGAAAAATTTTCAAATACGTAACTCATTACACCTACAAAAAATATTTTCTGATCAATAAATGCTTATAACAGTTTCCAAATAATATATTTGACGATATTGGTCATTCATATTCTAATAAAATATATAATGCTATTAATGGCGTAATTACTTGATTGATAGTAATGATAATAATGAATTGACTTTCGATGGAAAAGATAACTTCAATGTAATACAATATGTTAATGTTAGAAGGATTAAAAGTCATATACTTTATTTTCTACAATTAATATTCTTTAAACTAATGCAATGGTACCATTATTTATGTAAAAAGTAAGTTAACATTGCAGCATAATGGAATAAATATACAAATAATAATTCATACATTTTTACGTTGAACTTTAAAAAAAAAAACAAACATTGAGCTCACGGGTTATATAGATTGCCTAGCTTAAATAATAAACATAGTATATAACATTTTTTCAGGTGACACTAATATTCATTTATTGGACAAGAAATAATATAATTTAAATTGTCTGAAATTCTAATGAGACTTAGGCCGCCATTTCTAGTATAATGCGATACCCATTAAAAAAGATTGGTGTCTAGATCATATTTTCCTTAAAACATTGAAAGTATATAAGGCGGCTAGTATCGATAGTAAGTTTGTTCTCACTGCAAATTTCTAACAAGTTTGAAACTGCTTCCAATATATGCGTAAAATATTTCAACTTCTGATCGATTTGAAACCGTCTGTGCGAACATCAAACACGGATTGATTGGAGTCCAATTTAAAAGAAGAAAAGCAAAAAAAATATTCTCACATTTTTACGCCAGTGGAAAATGGGAAAATAAATAAAACACAAACAAAAACAAATTTACAATACAACCTTAAATCAGGTATATATTATTAACAGAGTTTAAAATTCAGTAATTGTTTGCTACTTCAGGGTTTACTCTAAAATGTTCGAGAAATTCTATTCTATTAAATTATTTTTATTATTAGGAAACAGTATTATCTAAATAGTTTTAAGTTTTGGCCTTATTCATTCTTCAAGTAAATCTTCTAAGTCTGTGTCAGAATCAGAAAGTTCTGATAATTCAGATTCTTTTTTCTCGTTTCCTTAATATGTATTTTTAGACTATTCCAATAATTTAAAATACAATTTCAAACTGAATATCAGGGAACATTGGCGTTGACTGGCTACACGAGTTCTCTGACACTGTACTTGAAATAAATCCGAAAACAAGTCTGACTATCAAATGACAATCAGAAATTTATGTAAGAACATCAAACTTTGGAGTTAAAACTGATAAGGAAGTTTCTGTGCGAATGCGCATGTTTATTTGTCGAAAACTTGTTTCCTACTGCTGTAAGAACAAACCTAGTGACGTAATTAATTATTTTCCGGTAGTATAAATTAATATAATGGTAAGTCTAAGAAATTTAATAAGTTCCGTCAAATTAAATTTAATATGTTGCATAATTATCTGAATGATGAGTCATGGAAAAATATTTTAACTAAAAGCCAACTTGATATCACAGATTAATCAATAACAGAAAAAAAAATCAAATTTTACGTAGAAAAAAGCACTAAAGTAACTTTAAAACGAGCTAACATCTAAAATAATGCCAACACCACAAACTTATATACATTTATTGGATGAATCCTTATTTCTTAGCCTGTTAGTGAAATGGAACTTATGAATATAATTGGCTCGTTAAAAAACCAGCTGATGCGGAGAAGATGTTATCTCCACTAGACGAATAAAAGAAAATTACAAAGGTATTATTAAACCAGTTTTGCTTGCATCTCAATAGTATTTTCTTTTCGAGATGTTATCCTAAAATCTTTAAATACTTAATTGCCATTCGAATACCCAAAGGTGCAGATAAGTGCTACCTTGAGGAGATAATATCTCTTTATTAGTTATAAAGAAATATCTTAATAAAAAAAATGCAATGTAAAAAGTCATACATAAAATTAAAGGATCTACTAAAAATTGAATTAATATTGGGTAAAAACTAATTATCTATTTATTCATTACAAAAAAAATGTTTGCTTCTGTGCTTAGATAAATACCTGTATCTGCGTTAGTATTTCAAATTTAAATAGTTTTACTACATTAGAAAGTGTTTTTCTCTGTACTAATTTAGATTCATTAATTATTTTGTATCTTTTGATTTATAGTTTTAAATAAGTAGGTGAGAAGAATGTTAGTCAAGGAAACATATACATTTTAAAACTCCCTAAAGTAACTAAAAGAGTAACCCTCTCTAGTTTTATCTATAAACTATCAATGTTATATTAATTTAAATGAAAAAAAAAATTAAATTTAACTTTCTGTACTAACCTCCTTCTTTTTTGAAAATTCTTTATTTCGGGTTAAGGTTTTATTACACAGGTGCACCTTGTGCTTTTTAAGTATGGATGCTGTATTTTTAATCCAAAACCAGAGGCACTAGAGCTATAATTACTTATAATTACATAAATTTTGAACAGTGTTTATGGTTAGAAACTACTATAGTGAGAGCACTCAGATTGTCAACTTTAATGCAGGTTACCAAACGAAGCGAAAAAAAACAATGGTTAAACAGACGATTTCAGATAAAGTGAATTGGAATGGTTTATAAGAAGCTTAATTTTTTTTAAACCAGTTTATTTTTTTTTTTTAATTTTGGTAGGATATTTATCTGTATTTTGTCGCGCTTACAATTTTTTTTCCATACTTCCTACTTGATTTTATCCAAGATTGCAAGAAAATAGATTACCTACTACTATAACTGAGCCATAACTCGGGATAGATCGGACGCGGACTACACCATAGTACATACATTTCCGCCAGTCCTCTCTCACCTCTCTATGTTGAATTTGGAATTTTACTCGATCCATTCCAGTAAAATTCCAAAAATCCACTCGATCGATACTATTTCAGAGGAAAAGCTGAAATTGTTTACTTTCTTCGTATTTTTCAGAATAGTCCATGCATTTTAGATTTGAAAATTTTAATACAACAAAATTGCGTTAGAAAAAAAAAAAAAGAAAAAAATAAACACCCTATTTATTATTACAGTTTTTGGTTTTATAGTCAGTTCTAATATTAGAGGATCCCACCATACTACGACCTTCACCCATAACGTTACGGGATGAAACGTATGTTTTCATAAAATGTAGCATATCTTAAAATGTATTCCGCAAAGGTTGCGTGAAAAATCTTGTGCAAAATATTAATTATTAATGATTAAAAATTATTTTTTTTAATATTGCACTCATTCTGTTATGCATTAAATTGTGTATTAATCAAAAGTACGTAACTTGTGAAATAGGCATCCACTGGGTTGCCTCCTTTTTTCTTGTTCAGTTACTACGCAGCCAGGTGCGCAGAGGTGATTCGTAATACTAATTTACACCTATCGAGTTTTGCAATAAAACATTACATTAAATTAAAGTTAATTTTATTGCAAACAATATGGCATAGGGTTGCTTGCGAAAAACCTGTGCATAATCCCGGTTGCCGATTTTTAAAAGTTCAAATTCTCGCGCGGCTTGATGCGAGCGATAGAGAGGTCCGAGAATAATATCCAATGCGATAGACAAAGACACAGCATTACAGCTGTATTTCACTAGTTTATCGAGTACGCATGCCCTGTGTATGAGTTACAGAAAGAGAGCGATAGTAGTACATGCTAGTAGTAGGAGCATCATCATAGTGAATTAACCTCATTTTCAAAAAAAAAACGTGCTAAAAAATGGTTAAAAAGTGTTTTTTGTGTGGCTCATGTGACAATGTACTACATTTTAACGAAGAAACTTTAAAAAACTGTTCGTTGAAATTAGCTTTTCGTAAAATAAAAATTTTTAAATACAATGACGTTGAGATACCCAACGCAACGAAAATATTATCAACTATAAAAGATAATATCGGACTACAGAAGAAAGATGATACTTCACACTCACTGCAAAAAAGCAAAATCAAGAAAGATAAAAAAGACCTGGACCGTATTATTAAAACTATTAGAAATACAATGAAGCCATTTGACGAGGCAGTAGATAAAAATTATTTATTTAACATTTCTACGGGTAAAGCAGCGTCTGAAGAAGTTGATGATTTTTTACTGAAGGTCAAGGCGGCTGGAAGTCAACAAAAACTAAGCTTCATTGATGAGTGCTCAACAATTCCTGGAAGGTTCGAAAAACCTATAAAAAGAAACAAGATATTGAATTTCGCTTTAGAGTGTACAACCAAAGTCGTGATGAGCAAAGATAAAAATAAAAAGGTATTACTGAAAATGGAAAGAGACATATTTGAGAGACTTTTGGCAATTAGCATCAACAAGAATTAATCTTGAATATTGCTTGACATTTCCGCTAGCGCCAATCTTTTCTCCTGCGCTGGTGAAATGTGTAAAACTTCTAAGTCACCGTTAGCAAAAGCTTTGAAATCTGAAACTGAAGTGGTGGAGCCCACAGGTATCAACGTTGACATAATCGATGGTTTTTACTTTTTGCACTTGATAAGATCTTCAATGCCACAAACGTTTGATAAAGTTGAAGAGACAATTCTCATTAAAATTTGTTCCACAACAGCTACAGAAATTCATTTAGTCTTCGACCGTTACTTAACACCATCGATCAAAGATTCCGAACGTCACCAGCGGAAAGAAGTTAATACTCCGTATGACATTTCTGGACCTCAACAAAGCCGACCCAAGGATTTTCTACAGAGTCTGAAGAATTATTGCTTCAAAGAAGCATTGGTACATTTTTTGGTCGAGTATTGGGTAAACAACAAGGTCGTAACGATTATTGGAAACAAAAAAATTTTTTTTACAGTTGACCATCAATGCTACTCTTATGAAGTACAGGAAAATTCAATTAAAAAAATCGAAAAACGATTATGTTTGTCATCATGAAGAAGCGGATACGAGAATCATTTTTCATGCTTCTAAAGTAGCACCAGGGTCGAAAATTTTAATAAAGGCCTCTGATACTGATGTGTTGATAATTTTGCTGGGAAATATCGACAAAATTCAACAATCACAAATTTGGCTGGCTAATGCAAAAAAAAACAAAACATCAGCAGTTGGAGTGCATTAATTGCACCTCATTAGCAGAGAAGTTGGGGCACACATTATGCAAAAGCCTCCCAGCTTTTCATGCATTTACGGGATGAGATTACACGGCAGCATTTTATAATAAAGGAAAAGTAAAACCCTTCAAATTATTTTCTAAAAACGAGAAATATCAAATGGTTTTTGCATCATTAACTGATAAAGTGGATATTTTTATTAATGAAAAAATGAACACCGTTCAAGAATTCACGGCAAGCATATATGGCATTAAGAACGGCAATAGTGTTGATGAAGCAAGACGTCGATTTTTTTTTTATTATTCTTCAAAAGAAGATAATGCGCAGTTCTTAAAAAAAATTAAAAGTTTCGATTCAAACAGTATACCACCTTGCTGGTTATCACTGCAACAAAAAATTTTGCGCACAATTTTTGTTAATTTTATGTGGCTTCATGCAACGGACCCTCAATGCATAAAGTTGATGCCTGAAAAATGTGGGTGGTATGTTGACGGTTATTTGAAACCAATAGGATTTATTGGTGACCAAACACCTTTAACGGTGCAAGACATTGACGAAATGACAGCAGAAGAAACGAATAACGAATCAATTGAAATTGAAGATGAACAATTTTTTTCCGATGAGTCGGATTTTGAATAATATATTATATGAAGTGAAATTTTTGTATTTTAATATTTTTGTTGTTTCAATAAATTACATTTTTATACAGAATCTAAAAATCATATTGCCTGGAAGTGGTCTTTATAAAATGATGTCTTTGGACCGCACCTTAAAATGGTCCCAAACATGCCTATAAGCACTTTTAGCCTAAAATATGTAAATTCGTGATATATTCATAAAAATTTGCAAGATAATAGGGGTAAATTTTAATATATTTATGAATCAATTTAATATATGTATATATATATATATATATAAATATATATTTGTCGCTCGCATTAAGCCGCGCGAGAATTTGAACTTTTAAAAATCGGCAACTAGGATTATGCACAGGTTTTTCGCAAGCAACCCTATGCTATATTGTTGGCAATAAAAGTAACTTTAATTTAATGTAATGTTTTATTGCGTAACTCGATAGGTGCAAATTACTATTACGAATCACCTCCGCGCACCTGGCTGCGTAGTAACTGAACAAGAAAAAAGAAATCAACCCAGTGGATGCATATTTCACAAGTTACGTACTTTCGATTAGTACACAATTTAATGCGTAACAGAATGAGTGCAATGTTTAAAAAAAAATTAATTTTTAATCATTAATAATTAATATTTTGCACAAGATTTCTCAGGCAACCTTTGCGGAATACATTTTAAAATATACTACATTTTATGAAAACATACGTTTCATCCCGTAACGTTATGGGTGAAGGTCGTAATATGGTGGGATCTTAGACTATAAATGTTTTTGATAAAGGGCAATATAGTGTTTATCATTAACGGTTTTTGAGTTTTTGACTCTTAAAGAGTCATTATTAATATAATATAATATACAGGTAATATAGTTGATCACATTATATTTGTCATTGAAATTTTGTTCTATTATTTTTTATTATGAATTATTTGTTACACAAAAAAAAGGCAAATAGTAACAATGTTTTACAAGTGGAAAGAAAATTATAGTGTGATAGTAGAAAATTATAGTAATGAAGGAAAAAGAAAATATATTATTTCTTTTCACAAGCATCATAACGATAAAAAACCTAAATTAAAAGAGAACAACACGAAGTCCCGGTCTTAAAAAATTCTTTTATCGGTTAAAGTGGTGACACGTGTTTCGCTCCTAAAACATTTTGCAAACAAAACCAAATAAATTATAAAAAGACCTTAAAGTAAAACGAAAAAGTATACCTTAAGAGGTTAAAAAACCGCCCAACTGGGTCAATTATACACACTTACTGAACGGTCAAATATAGTTTAAAAAACGGAAATTACATATATGTAAAAAAACAATAACATAGAACTCGAATACAAGAAAATAATAAACAAGTAAAAAGGCACTATCGAGAGATTCGAACCTACAACCTCACAGCAAAACTGTTAACGTTTGCTGCGTTGACCGCGAGGCTACACATGCGATAGCTTCGAAAGAAAAGAGGAGACTAGATGATGTTATTAAAAATGAGTCCCGGCTCAAAATTGAACACGTCGTTAACGCAAGTCAAAACTGGACTCTTCTTCGTTCTTGTAGTCTCTAGCTTCTCTAGAAGATCCAGCTTTTCGCCCTTCTGGCAGTCATGAACATTACCACATTATTGGGGTAGGAACAATTTTGAGCTGTTGACAATAAATGATTGGCAAACGCTGACTTGGTCTCGACAGTATCGGTGTGTTTAAAATTGTTCACCAGATCTAGATGTTCTTGAACCCTTGTTGAAATTTTCCTCCCAGGCTGTCCCACATAAATTGTAGGCCAATCGGCACAATGCATACTATAAACTCCTGATTTCGAAAGCGGATATGGCTTATCCAACGGTTTAATCAGATTTGTTTTTAAGGAATCAGACGTTTCAAAAGCGATTGCGATGTTAAAAGGTTTAAAGAATTTCGCCACCCGTTGGGAAATACCTCCAAAGTAAGTTTAACGTTTTAACGTTTACGTTCCCTTTTCTCTTGATGCACAGTGTGGTACGTACTTATTAAAATACTTGAAATATAGTTTTTTGAAACTTGATAGAGGCAAAGTCTAATTAACTTCTTTTTCCAAAGTATGTTACTGTGAAGAAAATTTAGAAAATCTAAAAATCCCGCTAAATCATCGTCGTACACTACCGCTCAAAAGTATCTGCCCACCATGTATTCTTTTTAATATTTTAAATTAGATACAAAAATCTTATCTTTATACCTATATTTAGATCGTATCTCTTTTGTAATTTGCATATATGCTTAAACAGCATACCTATCAACTATGGTACGTTTAAAAACACTGAGTATTTAAAAATAGTCTTGCAAATAACAAACAATGTAGTGAAAATATGTACTTCTTCTAAAAAAATAATCTGTTTACAGCTCGTTTCCGATGAAATTTGAAACATTTAAAGGTGTTTAGTCTTTTGGGAATTCCAAGGCGGACTTCCGATTATAATGTTAGGAAATTCACCAGAGAAGGGACTATTAGCAACAAACCTCGATCGGGAAGGCCAAAGGCAACAAGTTCAAAGGAGGATTTAAATATTATAATTACAAGCAAACGCAATAGACGCCTTACCGCCCCTGAAATCACAGCAAAAATCAACAAGGAGGGTAAAAAAGCGGTCAGTGTTTCGACAGTAGAACGGCGAATTTATAATGCCGGTTCTAAAGGACGTTTAGCTGTATCAAAACCGCTACTGAAGAACGTTAATAAGAAGAAAAGACTTAAGTGGGCCCAATCACAGAAAGAATGGACCATTGATGACTGGAAGAAACTTCTCTGGAGTGATGAGTCGAAATTCGAGGTTTTTGGAATAAAGAGGCGAGTTTTTGTTCGCCGTTATGCCAATGAAAGGGTCGCTGGTGGTTCGGTGATGGTGTGTGGTTGTTTCGGAGGATCTGCAGTGGGCGATCTAATTAGAATAGAGGGAATTCTTCAAAAAGAGGGTTACAAAACAATTTTAAGTGACAATATACTTCCTTCTGCTACTCGAATAATTGGGAAAAACTTCATCTTTCAACACGACAATAAGCCCAAGCACACGTCGAAATTGTGCAAGCAATATTTAGATCAATTACAAAGACAACATCTTCTAAATGTTATCGTATGGCCCCCACAATCACCAGACCTCAATCCTATCGAATTACTGTGGGATGAACTGGATAGACAAGTGCGAAAATCATGCCCCACATCAAAAGAAGACTTGTAGAGGATCATCCAAGAAGAGTGGCACAAGATACCTCAGGAAACTTTGGACAAATTAATTAGAAGACTACCGAAACTCTGTGAAGTTGTAATTAAAAACCGAGGCGGACATGTAGATGAATCCAAAATTTGATTTTCTTAAATTTAATTAATTGAAAAATGTTTTGTTTATATTCATTTTGTTATAAATAAACCGTTTCATAAGAATAACTGATGGGTTTATTATTTTTAGTAATAACTTTACAGTCATATGTGGGCAAATACTTTTGAGCGGTAGTGTATATATAGACTTTAACCAATAAGAGAATTTGTTGAGACCAAGACTTTGTGTTGTTCTCTTTTGATTTATTTATATCAAGGTCTCTTTCAGAATATGGACGACTTCTTTTAATTTGATAAAAATTGATGAGGAAAACTATATGAGAATTATTTTAAATTATTATAGAAGGAAATCCCATCAAGTCATACTCGGATGCTTGAACAGCATAGATAGAAGAAATTAATACATAACTTGAAAAAGTAATAAATTTTGGACCTTTTTGCATACTTCCAATTCAGCATCTAACAGTAGAAAAAAAAACTGTATTTGAAATCATAATTTAGAAACAAAACAAACTGGATTTAAAAACAATACGTCCCCAGTAAGCAACCAGAAAGTAAAAGAATATGCGATTTTTCCTCTTAAATGCAATACCTTGTGCCAGTCCGCAAAATAGATTATTAGTAATTTATCTTGATTTCCATACCCAAGACTTGATACGTAGCGTTTAAAAAAATGTTCTAAAAATTATCTTCTGAAAGAAAAGTCAAACCACTAAAATATAAAGCAGGAAAGGAAACAGAAATATCAAATTATATACCAATTTCAATTCTGAACACAAGTAAAATCTTTAAAAAAATAATAAAATGTCGCCTAGTTGGATTTCTTAACAAGTTCGGAGTTTTATCACATCGGCAATATGGTTTTAACTCTTTGAGGTACAGAAAAAATTGTAAAAATTTACCCAAGTGGTACAAAAAAAAATTTATTCTTATTTATAACAAAAAAACATAAAAACTAATTCAAGATGCTCTAAAATAAAACATAACATTGAGAAATATTATTTTTTTTACTTTTTTCTTTAAAAAACCCATGGTACATATTTTGACTCACCATACCACAGCCTAAAGTTATTTTGTATGGTAGGACTGAAAACAAGACTTGTTATTTCCCAAACATAAGGGAACTTGACACACACTGCAGGTCCAGTTTGTGCGTATTTCAAATTCCTTGGAACTACAGATTGCACATCTTCGTCTAGTGGTTCGTACTGGCTGATGTGTACTTTGAGTAAGTCTAATTGTTTCTGGTTGGGAAGGTTTCCTTTTTTTGATGGGAGTTGGTAATGGTTTTTCGGTACCCTGTAATGATGTTACCAATTTGTCAGCAACTAGATGATCTATAATATTCAAACGAAATTCTTTCATGTTCATTTTAGGCCCTTCAGATAACTTGTAAAGCACGTAAGCATTAACAACAGCAGCATCAATAAAGAAAAACATGATTCTATGCCACCATTTTTTGCTTTTTCGGTCGAGGCCGTAAACTGCCCTCATTTGGTCAAATTTATCTACTGAGTTCATATATTTATTGTAATCAGTCAGCGCTATTGGGCAAGGTATGTTTTCTATACTGTCGTCTTTTGCTTTCCTTTTGACCTCAGTTTTGTCATCTGGGTTGTGATAATTTGAAAGAAGGTGAACTGTTCGTTTATCGTGCTATTTAAATGCTGAAAGTCCTGTAGAACTCACATACCAGTCACAGTCACCTCTGTGCATTGCTTTATCTTCCAGAAATTGGGGCATATTTTTTCTGGTATATCTAACAGTACCACAGGCATATAACTTTTCTCGATACAGTTTCAAAAAAGTTATCAAAGAAAATTTTATGATACCTGTGTTTTAAATTTTGTGTCATCTGAAGCACTACTTTGGTACTCAAACATTTTTCTGCAACAGGACCGGTTTTGCCACAATATATTTCAAAATCCCAGCAATATCCAGTGCTGTCAGCTATCATCCACACTTTATAGCCTCTCTTTGGCCTCTGCTGGCTTTGCAGGCATGTATTGTTTGATCGTAGATCGGCCTTTAAACTTTATCATAGACTCGTCCACTGATAAAAATTCGTGAGGATGCAGACAGGTTTGAAAATTGGATTTCAACATTTCTAAAAATGGTCTTACCTTATATAATTTATCAAAATTATCGGAATTTCGGTTGGGCATGAAGTTGTTGTCATTAGGATGTACATTACTTAGGAGCCTACCAAAGCGATGGACAGTTATTAGTCTGCTAATATAGAAATCATGTAAAATTGGATCTGTACTCCAGTAATCCCGATATGACGGCAGATTTCTGATACTCATTAGTAAGTTTGTACCAATAAATGTAAGCATTTCTACACTATCGGTGGGCTTATAACTTTTGCCGGAAAAGTTTTTTGTGAAAAGTTAGCTGTGCGTAGAGGTTGTTTGAAACACCATATGCTCGACAATTTTGTCTGAAATCAAAATTGAAAAAAAAAACAAAAATATCTTACCCTTTTTAGAACGAAACGTGCAACAACAAAATATAAACAAACAAATAACCACAGACATGAAAGTCTACAAAGTGTGAAAATTGGTGATGTTTTTAGTACGAAATCACCTGTAAACACGGGAGTTCTTAGGGAACTGTTTTAGAACAGATTTTATTAAATTTATGTATAAATAATATTTTTCACATCCATTTCTCAGGAGATGTTATCTTATATATTATGGAGGCTTCAAAACTAAAAGTTGAAAATGACTTATGTAATCTGTTTAAATGGTTTAATAATCAAAAACTTACTGTTAACTGTCACAAGACTTTTTTATGCTATTCGATTGTTATGCTGACTCATTACCACAATTTACTAAATTAACCATCGCCTTGCCAGACAAACATATATGTCATATATTCAATCATCGTCTAAAATCAAATATTTAGGTGTGTTACTCGCTATTATGCTTCTGACTCTCTTTTTGAAGAATGTCAAGTTATAGATTTAAGGCAAATATATTTCTTAAACCTAATATTAAGGCAGTTTAAAAAATATGATACATTAAATACCATAGCGCATACACATTCAACACGAATCAAAAACTTGACTGGCTTGGTTACCAAAACTTAAAACTGTGGAAGGTAGGTACCATAGGGTGTATGAAATAAGACCATAACAAGGTTTGGTAATTATTTGGTAAGACTGATTTATTGTATGCTTGATTCCTCTGAATACAGTTTGGTTGTGACGCATTATAACAATAACACAACCTCGGAACAAGGTTATAATCGAGGTTATAATAATATAACATAATATAACAAACCTTGATGGCACCACATCTTTCCCTTTCGAAAGAATGGCTTTCATCCGCGCATGATGGAAGACATTCGTTGTCCATTTGAAAAAATGTAGCGTTACAATTACACCTTAAGCCTGAATCTAAATTACCTTTTTGATTTTTTTTTCAAACTACCATCTAAATTATACAATGTCAGGATTTATGAAATAAATTGTAATCTATAATAATAATTCTTGATACGAATATAAAATAAATAAAACAATACTTTAAGTACATAGTAATGATAATAATAATACTATTTACATATTATTATGACATGCTCCTCCGCCCTTGAGGGAAATGTTTGAGAAGCAATTTCAAAACAAACTACTATTATTATTATATCATACTGTGACGTCAATCTGTAACTATTTTGCCAGTGGTACCACTAAAGTTAATTTTTAAAAATAGAAAAAAAAGAACAGTTTTTTAAAGCTACTCACTATCACTTTTGGCACTTTGGCAGTACTTCTGCACTCGGGTTTTATGCACTTTAAGTTCTTTTCCGTTTTCACTTTTCACTGTACAGTTTACATTATCAATACTTATTACTACAAAAGGACCTTTGAACCAGGGATCAAGTTTTGTGCGATGTTCGTTGTTAATCATAATCCAATCACCTGGCTTTAAATTGAGACTTTATTTAACCTTGCGTTTTTCTTTCGATTTGACCAAAAATTCCCTAGTTCGTTGTAAGTAAAATTGCATGCGTTGTCGAACTTCTTGGTAGTAGGCGTCAATGGTATAAACCGGGTCAATTTTATTTGTCAGTTCGTTAGGTATTTCAGGGTTTTTTGCAAAAACTAGCTCAAAAGAAGTATAGTTATGCAAAACTCCTGGTGTTGTATTATAACAAAATGAAAAATATTTAAGACAACTGTTCCAGTCTGTCCGCGTTTCATTAACGTATGATCGGCAGTATTCATTTAATACCCTATGAGTTCTTTCGCACCCCCCAATGCTTTTATGGTGGTAAGCGGTAAAAAATTTGTGGCTAATATTCAGTAAGCTAGACAACTTCTCCATAACTTCATTTTTGTATTCTGTACCCAAATCCGTTCGGATCTCTTTCATGGGGCCGAAAACTAAAATAAAGTTGTCCATGATAGCTCTTGCTACAGTTGATGCCTCTTTATTTGGCACTGGTACGACTACGAGGTATTTGGTCAACTCGCACTGCATAGTTACAGCGTAAGTATTGTTTTTATCACTCTTAGTGAATGGTCCAATTGTGTCTATGCACACTATGTCGAAAGCCTGTTGCGGAGTTGGTGTAATGATCATGGGTTCCTTATGGGTGATTTTGCTTTTATTTATTTAGTACTTTCTGCAGTGTTTTACGTAGCTTGCAACGTCACGCGCCATATTCTTCCATCGATACTTGGTCCTTATCTTCTTTAGTAGCCTCTTTTGGCCGCAATGGCCTCCAAAAAGTGGGTCATTGTGGAATTTCTCTATAACTCCTTGTTTTTCTTTGTCGTCATTAATTGTTTTGGTGTCACCATATAAAAATATTTCCAAGTTGTCTAAACAATCTTGTCCTACTAATTTGAAATCGTCTAATGAGCACGTGCTAAATATGTTATCATTTGTTTTTAATTTTAATTTTTGCAAATTGTTTTCACGAACCAAAATTTGAAGTGAAACATATTTTGCTTTCAGCGCTAATTTTATTTTTTCCCCATTTTTACACAATTATCCTTAGATAATCTGGCTTAAGTATGAATTTTACTGATGGGATTTTAAATAAATTGTAATTGTCATTTGCGAATTGTATTTTATTGCAATTTTCTTGAATTGTTGGAGCATGAGTTTTTGCCGAGGTTTCTGCATTGTCAGCTAGGACTACTTGTTTTTTCTGTGTCATCGACCTGGTGATTGCTAAAATTCTGTGGCAGTCTGACGTCATGTTTTTGAGATCCTCAATTGTAATTCTTGATAATGCGTCTGCCACCACGTTATCACTTCCCTTAATGTATTCTATTGCGAAATCATATTCTTCCAAGTCTAGTCTCATGCGCATAAGTTTGGATGATGGATTTTCCATTGAGAATAGGTAAACTAACGGCCTGTGGTCAGATTTAACTAAGAAGGTTTTTCCATATAAGTAGGGTCGAAAATGGATAATTCCCCAATGTATTGCAGCTAGTTCTTTTTCTATGACGGATTTATTGATTTCGCCTTTAGTGAAGTTTCGTGAAGCGTATGCTATTGGGAGATCTTGACCCTTTGAGTTTTGAGAAAGAACTGCCCCGCAGGCTTCTTTTGACGCGTCCGTTGTAAGAATAAAGGGCTTCTCAAAATCTGGATATTTCAAGATTTGTGGGTCGATGAGCATTTGCTTCAGTTTCTGGAACGACCTTTGACATTCTTCAGTCCAAAAGAACTGCGCATTCTTTTTTGTAAGCTTCCTTAAGGGTTACTTCAGCGAAATTTTGTATAAACCGTCGATAGTAGTTGCAAAAACTGGTAAACATTCTGACGTCATCACCTGATTGTGGTAAAGGGTACTTAAGAATTGCGTCATATTTCGACTCATTCGGCAAAATGCCGTCGGCACGTATTTGGTGACCTAGGAAATAGCAGTTGTTTTGGAAAAATTTACATTTAGTTGGCTTTAGTTTTAAATTGAATTTTCGACAAGTGTCAAAAACGTTTTTTTAAATTTTGAAGGTGATGGCCTACTGAGCATCCTATTACAATTATGTCGTCCATGTACAGAAAAGCCTTTTCAGGTGTTATACCGGCAAAAGCGATGCTCATCATCCTTTGGAAACTGTTTGGGCTGACTTTAAGACCAAATGGCAAACGAGTGAAGCGATAGGAAGCTGTGTTTGTGCTGAAGGTGGTGATATCCCGTGAGCTTTCTTTTAGTGGGATCTGGTGAAATCCTGATTTTAAGTCGAGTGTTGAGAACCATTTGGTTCTTCCCAGTATATCCAAGATATCATCGATTCTTGCTATGGGAAACTTATCAGCACAAAGTTTCTTGTTGATTTGCCTGTAGTCAATTACAAGTCGCCATTTTTTCTCGCCATTATATTTTTTAGGGACAAGCAGTATTAGACTATTGTATTCTGCTTGAGACGGCTCAATTATGTTATTCTTTAACATTTTGTCTACTTGGTAATTGATTTCGCCTATCTGGGTATGTGGTGTTCTGTAGTTTTTTATGTACACAGGGGCATCATCTGCTAGCCTTAGCTTTTGCTTATAAAAATTATTTGTAGTTAATGTATCTGTGTCTAGTGCAAAAATATCCGAAAATTCCCGAAACAAGTTTATGAGGTCATTCTTTACAAAATCTGCAGCGTCGGCTGTGTTTAATTCCTTTAGTAACAGCTTATTTCTATCTTGTTTGTTACTGTTGTTTTTGCTATCCATGTGAAAAATTTTGTAATTACATAAGTTTTGGCATTTAATTTTTGGGTTTCTGATGGTAACACTGTTGAAATTTGTATTTAGTATCCTTACCAAGGGTGATTAGCTAGATGCTATGGTGCTGGCGGTAAAAACTCCAAGGGCTATCTCCTCGTTCTGAACTACAGAGTCTTGTTTTAGATTTTTAAGTGAGTTGAGTTGCCTCACATCCTCAGATCTTGGTGGAATTATCAAGACGTCTTTCTCTGGACTATTATATATTGGTATTGGTATATATCCGTCTTTGGATTTTATTGTCATAGTCCAGTTGCTATAGTCTAGACGACATTGATATTTCGAGATAAAATCCCGTCCCAAGATTCCATCTGCCGGTATCGGAAAATCGTTACCCACGATATGAAGGCTATGACTGATACTGTAGTTGTCTATATAAATATTGGTTGTTGTAGTTCCTTTAGAGTTGGTATGCCCTTCTGTCACCCCCTTTATTCGGCTAACCTTGGATCTGTCCACGATCTGTTCTGGATTTATCGTTCTTCTTTTAAACAGTGAAATATCCGCTCCCGTGTCGACCAGTAACGTGACATTCTGGTAGCCTGTCATCTCTGTTTGGATGGATACAAAGTTAGACAGTGATAGGTCCATATTAAAAATTTTTAGGGATGCCCCAAAGGACCTTCTTGGGGTTCCTGTGGGTTTTCCTGATCGATCTCAGTGTTATATGCCCTTATATAGCGATTTGTTTGTCCTCCTCGGTGAGTTGATCGCCTGTTGTTATCGTTGCCTCTTCTTTATTATAATGATTGTTATTATATTGACGGTCATTGTGGTAACTTTGCCGCCCATTTTGATTGTAGCGGTTGTTATAATAATTATTATCGGGTCAGTTTGAAAATCTTTCAGTACCCCTTCTGCGAACATTATTTCTTATAGGTCCCCCCCGATAATTATTTCTTTGTGTGTAGAATACCGTACTGGTGGTGGCTTCAGTACTCACACTGGCGAATTTTGTCAACGCTTCCTGCACAGTCTGCAAATTTCCAGCTTCCATTATTATCTTTGCTTTTTCGGAATTTGCGTTTATGACCAGAGCTTTTATGGTCGTGTTGGTGGTATATGTCTCTGCCAGTTGTTCCGGTACGCCCTCGCTAACGTATGCTGTCTTCAGCTTTTGACATAGTTCCTCTATTTCGGTAGCGTATTTTGAGTCGTTTCGATGCTTCAAGTTAAGTAGCTTGGCTGTTACTGATTGTGAGCTTTCGGGCTTGATGCCATCCTTTAGCTTTGCATGGATCAAGTCGAGACTGTTGCTATTGCCTACCAAACTTCTAGCTCTACCTATGAGTCTGGTTTTGACGTAAGCGACGGCATTAACTTCGTGCGTCTCAACATTTGCCTTAAGAAGATTGAGCGCATCCAGAAAAGACGTCAGCTTATCGGCAGAACTATCAAACTCATTTGGTAAAATTTTGCTTGCAAAATTGAAAAATTCTAACGTAGACAGATGCATTGTGAGCGAAATGTCTGTCTCGATTTTTATTATCGGTATCGGTTCGTCAATGTCATCGTCGTCATCACTACTTGTTAAATAAACTGTGATTTCGTCCTTAATTTTAGGGTTAATTTCCTTTAAAATCGAAATAGGGACTTTATAGTCGACGCGAAGAACCTCGAACGATCTAATAACTCTATCTCTACAAGTGCTAAATAAAACTTTTATAGATTAATACTGATTATCCCTTAAGTTTTTATAAATATGCGCTATTGTCGAAATAAACTCGTTATATAATTTTATCAAATTATCTCTTACTTGAATTTTTATACTTTCTGACTGAGGTACGTTTTTCTTTAAGACTCTTTTTGATTTCATGAAAATTTCGTCTTTTAAGCTTGATAAATTGGTTAAAACGTCCTCAAATGCCACTTTTACGCTACTCATAGGTAGCCAATTTAACAAATAATGTTATAATATTAAATACTAATATAAAGCTTGAATTCATTACGTATAGAAGTTTAGCATTGTTTGCTCAGACAATGGTTTCCTATTATTTGTCTATTTTTAAAATGTTTAACTTAAATCGTACAAAATTATTACCTAACTAAAAAAAAATTTAATATTTATAAACCATAACAGCTGACCTATAAATTTACTTCTACTAAAATAATACAATGTCAGCATAATTAATTAAAAATTTATTTGTTCTGCGAACTTGACACTGCCATTACCCTGTTGCCCGTGGCTAACGACCTTTGCAAAAATGTATATTATCAGCGTTTTCTACCACGCTTATAGGTTGATTGTTGTTGTCGAAGACGATGTGTCCGGAAAAATTCACAGCATAGGCATAAATGTCGTGGGCTCTCGCGGGTGCTCTCAAGTAAATGCTCCTACTGATGTCTCTTTTCAAACTCCTTCGGTATAACTTTCGGACACTTAGTACAGTCAGAATAAACACACAGCTCGCAATAATGTACAAAACGGCACGAATATCATGTAGAACTGATAGTTTTTCGCCTTCGACTATAAAGTTTGAGTTAACCACACCCGAATTGGTTACCTCACTTTCTTTCGATATGGATTTTCCCATAATTACTGATACTTAGCCATTAATACATAGACTATACTGGGTTTTGCAGTCTGCAACGGTTTTATTTCACGCATGTTTTAAACGTTCCCGAATTTGTCTTGGATCTTTAGGCAGGGTCGCCATGTGGAAAGTAGGTACCATAGGGTGTATGAAATAAGACCATAACAAGGTTTGGTAATAGACTGATTTATTGTATGCTTGATTCCTCTAAACACAGTTTGGTTGTGACGCATTATAACAATAACACAACCTCGGAACAAGGTTATAATCGAGGTTATAATAATATAACATAATATAACAAACCTTGATGGCACCACAAAACTACATTAGGGCAACGTTATTACATGTATATAAGCCCAAAAGTTCATGCTTCACTTCCCCCAGATTTCCTAATAATAAATTCAATTTATTTGTTAAAGACAAAAGTTAAAAAATGGATATTTGGTCATTCTCGAAATTTTATAGATAAAATTATAGATATAAAAAATTGATAAATTCATATTTCTTTCAGAGAGTGAGAACCCCGGATATTACTCCATGAACCTAAATATGATACTTAAAACCCATATTCTGACTTACGTAATATTCCTATGCAACTATATACATATAAAACTTTTAAATTCAGAGCTTTAAATGAAATGAAAAGCAGCATAAAATAAAGAGAAAGAAGAATAAAACGCAAGTAATCAGTGTGTCAGTTTTTATTGCGTTACATTTTTATAATTATAACTATTTTCAATATTTTTTAATGTATTATGATTAGTTTTTATAAGTGCATATATATCTGTCTATCTATTTGTCTATCTTTTAGCTGTAGGTACTTTTTTTATTGATTTTGTTATTTCTTGTTGTTTTGTTTTATTAATTTTACTTTAATATATTTTATTTTTTTAGGTTATGTTAAATCTTCCATGAACAAGAGTAACCTTTTGTGAACTTTTGTTTATTCATTGCCTTCTTATTTTATGTAACTTTTGTTTTTATGCTTAAATAAACTTATTATTATAAAAAAAGAAAGGTTTTTTAAAAAAATGTTTGATACATTGTTTTATTACGTGGTATATTTAGATACTATAAAAGCTCATGAGTCATAACTCTTTTGATTTTTTATGAAAGCACTGTTGTATGTTTTAGTCTAAAAAGTAGACTTTTTATAAATGTACTCAAATAAACAATAATGAAACTAAAATGTTATCTGATGAAATTAGACAGGTTTCTGTGTCGAAATATATCGCTGTTTAAGTACACTAGACTTTGTAATCCTACAATCAGTCAGTTGGTGTATGAATAATAGATGTGAGCGAAGCAATATTTTCAGGAAATCTGACGTAGCAGTCAGTAGAAACAGTTATTAAGGGTGATTTGTAGATACGGAATTAATAAAGTGGCGGTGCTAATGACAAATGGTTCTCTTGTTTTACCGCCCTTCTCTTATTGATATTCCAGGTATGGTATTCGCTTTCAATTTTCGCAGTTAAATTCAATTTCCAACAATCTCTTTACATATTCAAATCATGCAATTAAAACTTTTTAATATTAAGTTAATAGTTTCAGTTTTTTAATTATTGGATTAAGATAAATTAATTAATTTAAATAAATAATTATTTAAATAATATTACTCTCATGTAAGTAATATTTAACACATTCTTTCCAAGTAATTAAAACTTAAACCTGGTAAACAAGAGCAGCGAATGCTTCATTACGTTACTGTAATAGCTTTCATTAATTAAGAGGAAAATTGAAGTCAGCGACGCTCGAGAACTCTTAATATTTTGTAATTGCACAAATTAGCAATGGATCAAAACTTTTCTCTAGGTCTTCGAAATATCTGCAATAGATAATTACATGAATTACTTTACACTGTGGATTTACGTTTTTTAACTTACTATTAGTTTACTAATATATTTAGGAATCTTTAGTTGTGAATACTAAATTTTAGTTGATTTCTCCAACTTACTCAAAGTTCAATATTTTAATTCCGTAATTGGCGGTCCCGGCAGCGTGGTGGGTTTACACCTGCCTAGCAGTCGTGTGGCCCGAGGTTCGAGTCCCAGACTTGACGTGGTCATTTGTCTGTGTGTTATGATTTTAGTATATAGTACTAAATTATACAGGCTGTTCGTGACTAAATGTGCTCAGCACAACGTCAATAAATGAATTAAAAAAAATCACTAATTGTATTTCTAATTTCCTATATAGTAAGTACAAGCCAACAACGATACCTCTGTCTGTGGGGGATAAGTGAGGCGAGGGGTAAATATGGCCACTTCACTCTACAATATAGGGTGAAACAAACGGGAAAAAATTGCGCAATCAAATGCCTATAAATAATTTGTCATCTATGTCTTCCTCGTAAATTATTCTTAATAAATCACCTCGTAATAGCGGACTCGTAGCCGACATACGGGGCAAATAAAAAAATGTGTTTTATAAAAAAATCCTTTATATCTTGCTTATTATAAAAGATACAATCACGAAATTGTAGAGTGCGTATAAGAACTTTTATTGTATTTTTAATTCCATTGAACTTATATGGCATCAAATATAATCGAATATTCGAAGAAATAATACTTCCCCAACATTAAATTTAATTAAATGCATCTGTACTGGAATTTATAAAAACTGTAGTAAATACTATTAAAATCGATAGTTGGAAAAACTTCATACAACATATTTTTAAGATAAAAAATTCTTACGCGTCTATAAATACCAATGTTCAGCCCTTAATAATAAGTTTAGATAATGATAGTGAGAGTGAAACAGAATTAAATTTAGAGTAAGGTAGAATAAGTTATTAACCGTGTTTGAATTTATCAGAAATAGTTGTATTTTCTATTCCATATTATGGTCCTATTTTTTCCCTACTTTAATATTAATTTTATTTACCCTTACATACCTTTATAAATAAATATTATTTAACTAAAAAATAAATATTATCTCGCTTCACTAGTCTTGCCTTACCTTGGAGAAGAAAATAAGTAATATTATTAAAATAATAATATATAAACTTATTAACCTATTCGAATAAAATACTATTTAAGCCGACCCTGTTCCATTTATCACCTCTTAAAAACGTTGGGCGTTGTACAATAGGATTTAATGGTCTAATTGATTTATACCAAACTTTTAACTTAAGAGTCCTTTGGTCAGATGATAGCCAATTTACTAACTGTGAACTATTTAAACGTAAAAATACCGTTTATTGATCAGATGAAAATCCGCGGCTAGTTTGTCAAGTTAGGAGCCAAATTAAGTTTGGACTTAACGTCTGGTTAAGTTTTATGCGTACCCAAATTTGCCTTTTTTATTTAATGAGAATTTAAATTCCAAGAGTTTTTTAAACCTCTTACAAAAAATTATTGTAGCGAAAGCACTTATGGAAGTTTTAGTAGATACCCTGCAAGACATGTATTTCTAACAAGACGACGCTCCTTCACATAATGGACGTGTTATCACAGAATTTTCAATAGCGAATTTTCCAACAAGGGAATAGGAAATCAAGGCGATAGTCAACCAGTAACTGCGAGATCCTCTGACATCGCTTGATTTTTTATATGGAGTTTCCTCAACATTTTTGGTATACTAGAGGTCATACGAAACCGAAGAGGAGCTGTTATAGAAGCCGTTAACAGAATTACCTTAAAAAAGATCAAAAAATCCTATGAAGCAATATCGAGGTATGTTGTACGTACGAGAAAACGGTAGCTTATTTGAACACCTACTTTAATCGTAAAAACCGTTGCTATTCCGAGTTTAAAGAAATTAATGACATTAATTATACACCCGATTTTGCAACTGTCTCCTCATTTGGTTCACCCTGTCTTTAATAGTTTCCAATATCCCCTTGTACACGAATTAAAAAGTCCTGATATAGCGACGTTCTAGGAGTCTGCAG
Organism: Anthonomus grandis grandis; assembly: GCF_022605725.1. Taxonomy (NCBI): domain Eukaryota; kingdom Metazoa; phylum Arthropoda; class Insecta; order Coleoptera; family Curculionidae; genus Anthonomus; species Anthonomus grandis. The sequence continues at coordinate 4,554,055 of NC_065567.1, read as the reverse complement.
ATGCCCTTGATATTCATGAGTCGCATCTGCCTATCGACTAGATCTTGCGTGATAGCTCTATGGGGTGGAATCATATGTGGCAATTTGGAAGAGCATTTACTGGGATGGTATCGATAAAATAGAGTAAGGTTTGCCACATTTCTTCTATCCGCCAAACTGTTCAAGGTTCTAGTTATTTCTGAATCTCCTATGAGATGTATGGCCCTCTTCTGGATGAAATCAAGCAGCTTTAAACTGTGTTTAGGTGCAGAGCTCCATATGTGAGAGCAATACTCAAGGGATGGACGATCTTAGCCTTGTAGGCGTTAAGCGGCAGAGGCAGCCTTCTTTGTAAATAGAGAAGCCACTCACGCCACTCCAAAATGATGTTAAGGTTGACATTACAAGGTAGAAATTTTCGTCCGGAAGACATATTTATTTGGTCATATTTAGGACATAGATAGCCAACTGTTTTACATCTATAAGACGTCAGGATGACGTTAATATCTTGCATCCTCAAGACGTCTTGAATATACCGTCTTCAGGACGACTTTAGAAGACCATCGTACTAATATTGTTTCGACGTCTTTGGGACGTATCAGAGGCGTGTCGGATATTTTTTCCAAAAAAAAATCAGGTCTTTGTGGGTAGAAATAATATACAAAAACTACAAAAAATATGAATACTACTATATTTAAAACTAATTTTTTTTTAATTATAGTTAGAATGCTACAAATAAAAGTATTTTAGTTATTTTATTTTAATTATACGACTCTACAGAAAAAAATCCAATTATTCAGCGGAAGAACTTCCGGGCCTGCATCGGCACTGCCCGCACTGCATGGATGAGAGAGAGAGCACCTATTTGCCATTGTAAATACTATTAAAATAAAAACTATTGTATAATTTAATCTTTGGCTAATAAAACGTATGTGTGTAAAGGAAAATTACAATATTACATTACATTCTAGAAAAAAGAGAAAAACAAAAGAATACATTATTAATAATAATAGTTGCCTACAATATTACAATAATATGGAAAGAAATAAATTTTCCAGGAATAGTGTAAAGTCTTAAATTGGTCTCAAAATGACGTTGAATGTATGTTTTTGGGAATATTAGACGAACATAATTATAAAGTTTTCGAACAGCAACTTTAGTTGCATCGATTTCCAGAGCTGCTAGGAAAAAAAGTTCTGCTACGTCTATAACAATTCATTTAAAGGTGCGTCATCAAGACACTGCATTATCTTGTCTCTGGTCGTTTTTTTCTAATTCGAATTTCGTTGTTCTCTTATGGTAATTTCTTTGTCTAACGACTTTGTATGACGTTTCTGTATGCTTAAAGCGACGTCTTGGAGACGATAGTCTACGTCCCAATCGCGTCGACGACCAATAAAGACCTAATTGAGACGTCTCCCAGACTGCGGTCTGCTGGAAGGGTGCGCCCTTCTACCTTGGTTATAGTTTTTAGTTCATTCAAAGATATACCGTTGACTCCTACTACCCTAAATCAATAAGACCATTAATACGACCGCACATTTCTTTAATACTATAGGCTGTGTTTTATCAGGTCGGTGACCTTAATAGTGTTTAATCGTTTGAGAACTTTATCAAGAACTCTGTGATGGAAGGATATCTCTGGCATGGAAGCCTTTTTTGACAACCCTGTACTAATGTGTTTTACTCATTTAGATTATTCATCATTGTACCTATTACCATGTCGTACTTTCTAAAGTTATAAAAGATCAAAGAATTAATAGATTGAATATAATTTTTTTGAGATATTGTGTAATGAGTAAAATTATAATACCAAAATATTTCAAGAATCAGAACAAACATTTCCTATAATCTCTGTCGCCAATATTCAAGATAGGTACATTTTTAGTGTTAATAACGATTTTAATTATGATTTGCCTGTTATTTATTATTATTATAAGTACAGTGTTGTTGTTTGTCACTTATGAAATAGTTCCATGTCGTAAATATAACAATGATAATAAAGAAATAATAACTAATAATAAAATATCAATAAAATTGAAAGAGCAATAAAAATGAAAATCTCACAAAAATATCGCACGATGCATGAATGCCACCGATAACGTAAATCTTAGCATCACTGCATTGGTAATTAGATTAAAAGAATCTGGACGTCAAATACGTTGTCATATTGTTAAGATCAGTGGAGACAAAATAAATAAATTATTTTTGAACGTTGCGGAATAGATATTAAAAAAAAAAAATAATTATCTATGGAGAGGGTTATTGACAGGTTTATAAGGAAATTTGTCACGCCCTATAAATTATTTTTTGAAACTGACAAATCATTATTCGACTATAATTATAGTGAAACTAAATTTTAACGATTATTTTTTATCTGCTTTGCCAAAAACGGCAGAACAATAGTGCAGAAATCTTCAACTTAGAAAGAAAGAAAGAAAATGTGCTATATTACGTAAGAATAATCTTGTGTACAAGCTAAAAAAACAAAACAAAAATACAATTTCAAAAATTGACAAAACAATGAACAAATTTAAACACAAGAAGACAAAACTTTTTGAACATACTTGAATTAAAAATAACTAAATAAAACAATCAACTACTAAATAAAGGTAAACTTGTTGACAAAACTAGAGAAAAAAAAAGGAAAAAAAAAACCTTTCCAACATGTCCAAGGTTAAAACCTATCATTAAAAAATTCATCCAGGTTATAATATGCCTTGGCCAATAAAAGCGACTTTCATTCTCTTTTAAATTTCTTAACATCCGATATATGTCTAACACATAGAGGAACATGATTGTAAATTTTTTTACTTATGTAAATTAATGAGTTTTTGGTAAGGGAAGACGTAGGAATAGGTAGGAGAACATCATTTACAAGACGAGTCAAATGGCCAGTGTCAGAGGGTAATTTGGGAATTTTGTGAATTCCCAGAGATTGAGAGCAGCTGTTTCTAAGATAAAGAGTGAAAAAAGAGTTAGGATTTTTTCAGAAATGAAGAGGGGTTTGCAAGAATCTCTTAACTTAGCAGAACACAGGTATCTAACTGCTTTTTGTTTGAATAACAAAGACAATGTTAAGTAGCCCCTTATTGGTTAAACCCCAAAAAGGCAAGCCATACCGAATATGAGATTCAATAAGTGAAAAGTACACTGAACGTGCAACCACCCCTCCCAGCTCTTGTTTTGCCATTCTTACTGCAAAACATCCAGAAGATAATTTTCCAGCTAAATGTAAAATATGATCTTCAAACCGAAGGCAACCATCAATGGTAATTCCTAGGAACTTGCAGCACTCTTTATTCTGCAAGAGGGAATTTTCGTCAAACATCAGACCCTGAACATCGCACTTAAACCCCATAATAGACGTCTTTCTTACATGAAACACGAGCCTGTTGGGAGCACACCACCCTGATAAAATCTGAAGGTCTTCAAGGATACAAGTCTTAATATAATCAGAATTTTTATGGCTCCATAGTATGATGGTATCATCAGCAAACTGAACCACCTTGCCCTGCAGTTTCAATGAACTAAAAATAACAGTGGTCCCAACACTGAACCCTGGGGAACGCCGCATTTTAGGGATCTAGAAGCAGACAAACGCCCAGATACTGTAACCTTCTGAGTACGATTTGATAGATAGGACTCAAGCCGTCGCAACGCTACGCCCCTAAAACCATATTTATCGAGCTTAGATAACAGTATTCCATGATCCACATAGTTAAATGCTTTGGATAGATCACAAAACACTGCCTCCGATGACTCTCCAGAATTCAAGGACACATAGACGCTCTCCAAAAAAGCTAAAAACAGCATCATGAGTCCCTTTACCGGCTTGAAATACAAACTGATTTGCAGACAAAGTGCCATTATGATGTAAAAAGGACAAAATTCTGCTTTTTGCAAGTTTTTCAACTATCTTAGAGAGGGTAGACAAAATAGAAATGGGACGGAAATTACAAGGCTGATCCAAATCTCCACCCTTATGAAAAGGGATAACCACTGCCTCTTTTAAACACGAAGGAAAAATGCCAATATGTAAAGAATTGTTTATGGCAAAAACTAAAGCATTTAAGGCTGAATCAGGCAAAAAAGAGTAACAACCTCCAAGATATCCCATCAGCTCCAGATGATTTATGGTTTTTTAGGCGTTTGATTTAATTTTTTGCTTCGGTAAGATGGACAGGATGAAAGAAAAATGAATGCTCAACCGACACTTGTTGAAGATAGTGTAAGGGATCAATGTTACTACGAATGCCCTTGAGCAAGATATTAGGTATATCACAAGAATAGTTGTTTAAAATGTCAGGTCTTAACTCCGGTTCATTGTTTACTTGTTCACTTACATTGTTCACTTAGTTTTTTGAGTTTTTATTGCAAATTCATTAGAGAATCTAAAAAAATTCAGAGATTCTGAAAGAAGCTTTGAAATATAGGCATTAAACTAGGCTTTATTATATTTAAACTATTAGTTTACATGCCTTTATTTTTGCCCATATGAAGATATAGATATGATAGATAGATATGATACTACTAGATTAAAAAGCATCTTCGTTGCTGGTATTGGAATTATTGCTCAACTTTGGAAAATTTAGGTGTCAAAATGTTCTCTTTTAATTATCATCTGAATAATTTCACTATTAAGTTTGCGTTGGATTTCTCATGGCAGACGATCTCGATAATTTGTAGTTTCCAGAATTTTTCCGGAAGTTTTGTTAAAATTGTAAAAATGCTGTAATTGTACTCTTAAATTTTATCAATAAGGCTATGATAGTATTTAAGGATAATTAAAAAATAACAAATATCTCTATTACGGTCGATGAAAGGTTAAAACGTTACGGAAAACGCAGCATCAGATTTGTTTAAAAATTTTGCAACATATTTCAATGCTTGTGATCTCACTTTGTAAAATGTTAGGAATGCGGAGCAGTGCATATAGCAAAAATTAGTCATCTCTGATATTTAAACTGGAACACTACTTTCTGATTCCTTTTTCTCTCTCTCTCACAAGTCGAGCTTTTCTGTATAGTTTTTGTTTTAAATTATAGAGGGTCGCTTAAAATTTGTCGATTTACGGCTAAAAACGAAAATGCAGAAAAATTATCTAAATTATCATCAAAATCCGTTGGAGGAATAAAGTCTTAAAAAGATTTAGGTAAATCAAGTTATTATGGAAAACAATCAGTACCTTAAATACTGTTAGAGACAGATATAGGACAATATCAAAAAGTTCCATTATAAATTACCAAACATGATGCAACTTTTTGGTATACTTATGCGGCAATATATCGCTAAAAATATTATAGATCGTCACATCACTAGCAAAGACAAAAACTTTTGGTAAAATTCTAACTTACCATCGACCGTAATACCAATATATGTGAATCAAATAGAATCATTGTAGCCATGATTTGTTGCTTTAAAAGTTGAAATATTAGCTAGGCCAATTAAATTATGCAAAGGAAGATAATCTAAATTTATTTATTATTATGAAATGTGATGTATTATGGAGAATGTGTTCCCCTACATAATGGTCAATTAGTTAAGAATAAAATTGTCCAACCTATTTGACAATCGTTGGACACCTAATAATAAAACATCTTTGCTTCTAGACTTTTTTTAGAGGACAGTTAAAAACAGTTTCAGATACAGATGCAACCATAGTAGAAGATTGTTTTTCAGGCAGTTAAGTCTGCATTTAAAAACTTTAATCCTTATGCACTAAAATGAGCTATTCACGAACTTTTTACATGGTTGGAGGTCAAGTGTATTAAATTTTATAATTATATTTTTTTATTTGAATTAAGTATGTGTCTGGTTCATCAGCATTTATTTTATTTTAACTAAAATATTCAAATATTTTGGATTTTTTTAGAATTGTTTTAAGAAGACGATGTTGTTGTTTTTACGAAAGTCGCATCGGCAATGTATAACATGTTCTTGAAAAAAATTTGTCACATACTTCATAAATAATTAATAAATTTAGTTTATTTTATATCTTCGTCTGTATAATTTAGGCAGCGTAGTTATATATCTCAACTGTAAAACTTCCAAAACAAGAAAAGGTGCTATGGTTGTATTTTGGTGACATATATATTTGTTGTTTTTTTTCACTTCGTTAAATGTAAAAGCAAAAAAACCCTTCCTACAATTTTAACATACCTAATTTTTATTTTTAGTTCTAAGTATAACAAAATTATAAAAAAATAGGGCGTTTCAAAAAAAAAAATACTATTGTAAATTTTCTTAATTATATATTTGCATTTTTTTCTTATCTATCCTGCTGTATTACTATACCGAGTAGCCCAGGATCTCTATTACTTCTTTACTTAAAAGAAAGGATGATCTCTGACATGTAGTGTATTACATATTTTAACTTATTCATAGCACTCCAATTCAATTTTTTTGAATTATGTTTTGCGGCGTTAACTTTACAGTGTTACTATTTTGCCAAGAGTTTGCAAACGGTAGCTCAGAATTATTGGAGGCTTGGGATTGTTCGAAGGTTCACTTATGACTGGCTATTGAAGAATAAACTTGTTTATAACTATTAAATAAGAGGGCGCCACTTAGTTTTTTTTTATATAAATGAAAGAAAACTAAGAAAAATACTTGGTATATAGGTTTCAATTAACAATTAAATGACCCTGGATAAAGTAGATTTAAAGAGGCAAAAAAAATATCTTAACAGTACAACCAAATTATATTTACATCGAAGATATTTATACAACTCATTTTCTAATCTGTTAAATGCTATTAATTTATTATGAATTAAAATATGAATAATGTTGAGTTGATTAAAATAAGTTTGACAAAAGTAACATTTAAATTATGATTTCGCTACTAGGTAGATTTCAGCACTTCAAAAATAAATTACAATTATTAAAGTTTTTTGTATATACAGGGTGTCTCACGACGAATAGACGCGATCGATATCTCGGAAACAAATTTTTCAGAAAATTTGAAAATTTGGCAACATGGCACAGTCAATGAGGGCTACACAACTAAAATATTTTGACAGTTCTGACTTTTCCGGTTATACCGGAAGTAGGTGTCAACTTCGTTATTTAAATGGAACACCCTGTATATTTTTACATTTGAAAAATTTTCAAAATTTTTGAAACATTTGTTTCCGAGATATCGATCGCGTCTATTCGTCGTGAGACACCCTGTATTTGTAGTAGGCAGGGAACATTCATGAACCTTTTTACCTAAGGCATATCAGCCTTAACCGAGTTATATCTACTTAACTACCAAAAAAGGTACTGAAAAATACTGAACAAAAAAATAACTAAAATTATAGATAAGAAATTGACATATTAAATTATGAGATTGATTAAATATTTGTAGCAATAAATTGAAATTAAAGATATATTAATAAAAATTTAAATAAGTGAGACAAATCTATAGTTAGTAATAGTTAGTAACTGGCCTGTATATTCCTCCAAGAAATGAACGGCTAGCCTTCAAAATCGAGGCTGTGAATGTAAGCCATTTGTAGCTTAGCTATCTAGACTGGGAATCTCTAATACTAGCTCTAACTCTGGCTCCAGCTCTACCGCTTCCAGCAATTTCCCGGGGAAATCAAAAGCCTGCAGCCATCAACAATTGAAGAAAAATAAAGAGGAAAATGAAAAAGTAAAACCCTAAAACAACGGTTGCCATTGTATATACTGTCGATAAAAAAATGAATGGCGTTAAAAATGTGACACACTCACCTTGCTAAGTTTCAAATTCAAATTCAAAATTGTTTATTTTGCCAAAAGTAAAAAATACATCATCAAAAAGTTTTTAAATGCATCATCATTTAGTTACACATAATATACACAGTTGACAAAAAAGGACCTATTCACGATTACAAAACCGGTAACAGTGACCGCTGAGCGGACGCCTGCGAAAGGACCCTTAACCTAATAAATAGCTACTATAATAAATACAAAAAATAAATTTAAAAAATAGTACATATAAAGTATGCAAAAAGAAATAAATAAAAAACTACTTAATAAAATAATTCCCCAAAAAAAAAACAAAAGAAAACAAAAAAAAAACAAAAAGACAAATTAAAAGTAAGAGTTCTGAAGAGAATGGGAGCGCGCAGAAGGAAAACGAGTCTTGATGACAGTTAGATTTTAGGGATAAGTCAGGGCGTGGCAGAATATTAGAAACAATATGAAATAAAAAAATAAAAAATCAAATAAAAAATCTCAACATCGAAGTTATTATAATATTGATCTTTTTTAAGTACTTAAATTTATTTATGTGACTTTTAAAACTTATAACCTAGTCTATTCTTCCAATAGGATCTTATTTATTGAATTTTTAAAGAACAAAAATTTTGAATTCTTAAGGACTTGTGTCAAGCTATTCCACATTTTAACAGCAGTGTATGCAAAACTTTTTTCATAGCATGAAGTTCTATAGTGGGGTACAATATAGCTTTGGTCATTGGCGGTACGCTGTAGCCCTGAAGTAGTTCTTGGAAGCGGTTTAAATTTTTCTAAAAGGTAGGGGGGTTTGCCAGTACTTATTACTCTGTGTATGAGACAGTAAAAATGTTGTTTTCGTCTGTTGGCCATATTTAAAATTTTATATTCATTTAGATAGGGCGTTATATGCTCTCTATAAGATATATTATATGATAACCTCATACACCAGTTTTGCATCTTTTGAATGGATCTTTTAGTTACCAATGATAGCGAGTCACCATAGACAACATCACAATAGTCAAACAGGGACAGAACCAGAAAATTACATAAAAAATATGTTTGTTTTTGAGGTAGATACTTTTTATTATAATTATAATTTTTAAGTATGCAGTGGAAAGTTTACTATTTATGTGTTGCTGAAAAGATAGGTCTGTGTCAAAAATAACCCCCAAATTTTTTGCATTTTGAACGACTGGTATAGTATTATTATTTAAAGATACCTGAAATATTTGTTCAATTTCTTCACGAAGTTGTTTATCTTTGTTTATTATAAGAATTTTAGATTTATTTGCGTTTAATTTTAAATTATGGTTCTTTAAATATAAGAATAATTGGTCTAAATCATTAGTAAGTTTTTCTTTAGCTTCTATCACATTACTCTTCACTACAGGTATAGTAAGTTGGGTGTCGTGGGCAAATTGATTGAATTTACAAAATTTAACACTCCTGTACATATCTGCTACATAAATGGCAAATAACAGAGGAGAAAGCACGGATCCTTGAGGTACTCCCTTTTTGACAAGTTTGGGATCCGACTTTATTATTGTAGAGTCTTTTTTTGTACTTACGTAACTATACCTAGAGGTTAAAATATTTTGTAACAAATTTAGTGCATCTATAGAGAATCCATAATACTTTAATTTTGCTAATAACAGTTCAAGATGTACCGTATCGAAAGCTTCACTAAAATCTAAAAGTGTCATGCAAGTACTATTTGTTTGTTCTTGATTTTCTCTTATATCATTGAGGATATTAGTTAGTGCTGATGTTGTGCTAAAATTCTTTCTAAAACCAGATTGGCAGGTTGGGACTATATTTTGCTGTTCTATGAATAACTCAATTTGTGAGTAGATATGCTTTTCAAATATTTTTGACATAGCAGAAAGTGTACTAATTGGTCTTATATCTTTAAGGGTTTTTGGATTGTTAGTTTTCGGTAGTGGTAAACGTTTTGCAGTTTTCCAGATTGTGGGATAAGTTGAAGTTAATATGCAAGAATTAATAACATTTACAATAGCATCCGCACAAAAGGGTAGATACAATTTTATATCCCTTATTGATAAAAGGTCCTCGCCAACAGCATTAGATTTTATTTGAGAAATAATTTTAAACAAATTTTCATGGGTAATTAATTTGAATTTTAAATTAATATGAGTAATTAGTTTGTTGTTTTTATAAAAGTCAATGAGATGATTTGGTACTATATTAGGCTCATTATCTGTTTGTAAAAAAAATCATGTATATGAGTGGCGTTATTAAGAGTTTCCGGAATGTCTATTTGATTATTTTTAGATGTAAGATGAAGTTTTTTTGCTGTACTCCAAAAAGCCCTTCCATTACTCTTCGCAAAAGTATTAAAAAATGTAATTTTTTCCCTAGCAATTGCATGTTTTGTGAAGTTTCGAAGCTGTCTGTAATACTGTAAATGTTGATCTAATTTTGTTCTTAAAAATTTTCTGTGGGCATTATCTCTTAACTTTATTAACTTTTCAACATTATCTGTTATCCAGGGTAAGTAACAGTTTTCAACAATTTTTTTAGTTTTTAAGGAAGCATGTTCATTTATTATTTGTATTAAAGTGGAATTTAAAATGGAAACTTTTTCATTTACATCGTTAGCCCTATACAATCGATCCCAAGATATTAACTTCCCTTGGTTTATAAATGTGTCAATGTTAATGCTATTGTAATCTCTAAAAGTAATAGTTTTAAACTTATTATGATTTTTTGATATCTTGAAAAGAGAATATATTAAATTGTGATCCGTAATACTTTGACAAATAGCCAGGGATCCAGATTTTGTACAATTAATATTTTGACCTGTGATTATAAAATCAATGAGGCTATGTGTCTGATGTGTAAAGTCAAATCTAGTAGGTTCCTGAATTTGCTGAGTATATTGAAATATTTGTAATAACTGCCTAAGCTTGTTGGGGTAGGTAGAGTTACTTAAGAGGTTTATATTAAAGACGCCCACTATAATAATATTGTCATAGTTGACAGATAAGTTACCTAACATATCCTCAAATTGATTGAAAGAAATAAAGACTTGCTCACTGTATTTTATAGCTATATATTCAAATAAATTTTGATTTAGATCAACTAGTGCAAAACTTATGTTTTTATTAATATACAGTGCTACCCCGCCTCCCCTTTGAGCCCTATCTTGCCTGACAAATCTAGTCTAATCTATCTAGTATCCAGGAATATTATACAAGTTATTCGGTATACCTGGATTTAACCATGTTTCAGTTAAACCCAGTATATCAAATTTTTATTCTGACATATAATTTTGGAACTCGTCAAATCCTGTATTTATCGATCTCACATTAAGATGACCCACCAAAAAACCCTGCAAGTCTGTAAGATAGTTATCATTTGACACATAATTATATACATTTTCTCGATGTTGAGCAGACAAGTGATCAGCCATATTCCCAAACATACCACCACATTTTCCCTGACTCCCTATTATGCGTAGTTAGCCCCAATTTTGCGCGCTCCATACCCCTAGAGAAAAAAATAACAAAAAAACTATTCTTGAAAAAATTCCCAAAATAACAAAAAAACTCCAAAAACAACAAAAAAAAACATGATTTGTAAACATTTAGAATTAATTGAAATAAGTAAAACAAAAAACTCAACATATTATGTAAGTATGTATGTGATTTTGTTGACAACCGCCTAATGTAATATATTTAAAGTTTGCATAAGTACCAACACTATAATGTACAAAACGTGTATAACACAGTCCAAATTAATAATTTAAAATATCTAGGGTATACATACTCTCATTAATAAAGTCTTAATCAAATTAATATATATGTATATTAAAGCAATAAGGATTTTTTCAGGAAAAATTATAAAATAAACGCATAGGTAAATAGATAAGTACCCCAGAACAAACTAAAAAATAGGAACAATGCAGATTTACCTTTATTTATTTTTGTTAAGTAAATCCAATACCTAGTATCAAGTTTGAGCCTCATTATATCTCGTTAAAGCTCACTAGCCACAGTTTTATTAATAAGAGTTGGATTATAGTGTATCCAAGTCCAGTTTATTATTAACACGGTGCACCACATCACTTTTTTTTACGAAAACATTTCCGTTTAATACCCACGCATTGTTTTTTGAAAATCGCTCGACAGCCGTTTAAAGTAACCCAAGTCGAAATTTTGTTAGGTCTTCTTTTATTTGCAATCCCGTATTTTTAAGATTTTTTCTGCTCTTTAATACCGTGTCGCGCACCTTGTACGATGCAAATCTCACCAAGATCTATTTTTATTTGGAATGCGGTGGCACTTAACGAAGTCAGATTTTTGAATGTTTACCTTCATTTTGTTCTTGAAAAGGTCGAGGACTGTATTCTCGATGTTTTCTTGATCTTCATGTTTAACACCGAATATACGAATATTTTGATTCCTTGCTAGCTGCTCCTGATCGTCGGCCATGTTAAGAAGTCTCTCGTTTTCCCGCGTCAATTGCTCAACGCGATTTTCTAGAGTTTTAATAGCCACTGATTGTTGGGTAACCCTTTCTTCCAGTTTCTTCCCTATAATAGCAGCGACTTTTGAAGCAATTTCCTCCAAAAATTTATCGTTGAATGTACTAATAATGGCACTTTTAATTTCGCGCATGTCGGCGGATGCGATAACCATGATGGCTGCTGGCTGCTTGTTTGGGTGCTGGGTTCTCGTGGTATAAAATTCACAAAAACAACAACTTTGGACACTGTTTTCACGTACACTTTTTTCTCAATATAGAGATACTTACTTATAGAATGCGTTTCTTTAACTTTTTATAATTATTTTTTTAATAAATCTTTGTTAATAAGCAAAATTAGAGAGCGGTTGAAATTCACAGACTACTACATGCGCGCCATCTCTATTAGTATCTATCCATTAAAATCTTGGACATCCTGCACCAGAATTATGAAATAAACGGTTCCCTAAATGAACAAGATTAAAGACTATAAATAAAAAACTGGCCTTTTACGTGTGCTCCTACCTGCGACACGGGAACAAGTTCTCGAAATGGATGCGGTACCGACTAAATCAGTAACGACCCCACCTCTCGCCTGAGCTGTCAATATCAGCCAATCAGAGAAAACATTAATTAAGACCAATAAGAGAAGTGACGGACCGTCAACAGAAAGCATGGATAATTAAACCAGCAGAGTGATGCATTACAGTAGTAATGTGTCATTGACAGTGTGAGTTTAAAGAAATATGAATAAAAGAAGTTGACTGAAATTATTAATGTAATTATTGAAATTAATGAAATATCAATGGAGCGTTAGTGAACATAAGGAATAGAAAAATAAAATGCTACAGTTTAAAAAAATAATAAGTGGGGTGTTATTATTTTTAGAAAATCATTCTCTATCGACAAATAGAAACATATGTATATTACATTTAAAATTCAGATAATTTCGGATTTTGGTTAATCGGAAATAACAATTGAACACGTCAAAGAATGAGCGTTTGCGTAAAATAAATAAATACCAAAATTAATTTGTTTTGCTTAAAAAAAGTTATAAAGTATTAATCCTGGGCTACCCAATAAAAATATATTTGTGGCTAATAAATTCAGACTAAAACAAAACAAATATATCCAAAAATGTTGTTAAATATTTGACTTGACATAAGTCTAACATATTTAGAAAAAATCTGCCACTGCAATGCAGTTATTTATTCTTTAGTATTATAAAAAAACGATTACAAAAACAGTCACATCTCGGGGACGCTGTGAAAGACACCCTTTTAATATGTAAAAAGCAGTATCACATAAGATATTGGTATCTTTCGGCAACGTCTTTTCAATCACTTCTAAATAAATTCCCCACACAGCTTCCCTTCGTGAATAAATATAGTTTTCAGACGAAAAGAATGTAAAAGAGATACGTAGGTCACGCTCCGTCGCAGCTCATCGGCTTTTAACGGCAGCCTTTACAATCAAAATAGAAATCTGAAGTGACAAAATATATAAAGAACGTCGATTATATTAATACAGGTTGTAGGGCCTAACGTGAGGAAAATGCTTTAAAAGCAAATTATTATAGCTACAACCGAGTCCCTTCGCTCAGGGGCGTATAGTCTTTGGCACTTAAACGCAGGCCGACAAATTAGTGTAAGCAAGGGGCTGAGATAATCATTTTATATAAGCCCCTCCGACATTTCTCTTGCCCTTATTTTCATTTTGTAAGTTTATGTCAATTTGAATTTAGCCTAATAGTATTTTAAATGGATAAATTTGTTTGCTGATTTAAAAAATGGAAGTTTAGAACTCTCGGGGTATTAACAATCACGAAAGTTCTAAACTTGATATTGACGAATTACTTTCTGTATTCATATTTATCTTTATTTTCAATTAAAGCAAAACCTATTTTAAATATCATAAATACGTAAATCTGATATTTCAACTAATGTAGTTAAAAAGATTAGTAAGAGAAGTTATGTCATTTAAGTTAGGCATTCCTTGTTAATAAATTAATTAATTTGCTTAACGCATGCATACACGAAATAATAATTATAATAAAATTGAGAGAATTATAGCCGGTATCACAGATATAAATAGCTCCGCACGGAGCTATTTACATCTGTGGCCTGTATAGCGATTTGGTTAGTCATCATATGTTATATTCTCTATATAGATATTTCGTCAGTATGTAATATTCACTGAGTAGTTATCGCTACTCTTATCTCATCCAGTTTTGAAATTTCGCTCGTGAGCGTAGATGTAAAGCTCTTTATGCAGAGACTGGGTTTTGCACTATTTTTTTAACTTATCGAGATTTTAGGCAAGCCAATTATAGGTTCGGAGCTTATTAATTGTTATTTAGTTCAATATCTTTCTGGCAAGTCTCCGTGTTCATTTATTTACTTAATTATAATTGGCTAGGACGATAAGATATTGCAGACAATTTAATATTATATGTGTCCAGTATATTCGTTGGTTTCATAGAGCTTTTATTGAAGGTTTAGTTGTCTGCAATGATGATAATATTTGAATAGCCTTTTCGTAGGTTTTAAACATCTCTATAGTATTAATTAGTGCTTGGAATACCTGGAAACTGGGAACTAGGAATTTCCTGATTTCAGAGTTTTGTTTTATTTTTCCCGTTATTTTCTTTGTATACATTTTTCGTCTAATTATTTTTCCTGATTTCAAAATGTTGTGCATTTGATGTGGCAGTTTTCATCATATTGGAGTGTTCTTATTTTAGCGTTCTTTTAATGAGTATGTTAAGGAGAAGAAGATCCCAAAGCTTCATATTATCCAGTAATGGAAGAACAGGTATATTGGCCTTAGGAAACCTCTCGCAACACTCTCACGAGATGTGTATTAAAAAAAGGCATAAGGGATCACGAACACAAGCAAACAACCAATTTGTGTAATCAGTTGTATTAATTCTGGTTTTGGAGCTGTTTCTGTTATGAAATATTTCCCAGTAAGTCATTTTGATCTCGTATATTAATGGCCATCTGGTTTCTGGTATTGTTCTGGCTTTGTAATATTATTCCTACATGCTCGTTTTTATTAATATGTCTTCTTAATGTAACGTATTCTTGGTGCTATGATGGATCATGGGACACAGGCCAGGAGATTTTCTAAAATCTTAAATAGGGTGATGCGAAAGTAATATCTAAACATATTATGATAATATTATAAATATCTCATGCCAAACGGCATCGCCCCTCTGTTAGAAGGAATTAGTAAGAACATTTAATTATCCCAAACATGTATAAATCAATAGCAGAGGCCTTACTATAAGTCAACCAATAAACTAAAAACTAAATAGCTCACATCTGAAGTATTGTCATAATTGGGTAGGATTATAATGTAACCTTTGGTTACAACATATAAGTACTCAGGTATGCGGGCTAGCTTGTACGGGTTGGCTTGGAGGTGGGTTTACGATTGATTCCCTATATACCAAGATTGGATTGGTAGGTTGTGGGTCTCAAAAGATGGTCAATTGGGCACTACACACGATTCGCGAGGTGAACGTATTACACCTACCAACATGCCCCTGTATGTAGGGACAGTCGGAAATAAATAAAGTTCTCAAATGTAAAGATAACAGATTATTTGGTCCTTCCTTTTCTGGTGGTCTTAAACCTACTTGGTTATCTGCCCTCTCTGTACCTCAAGGTAACTCAAAATCAGCCTCAGTGAATTCACATTACATTACATTAAATAAGTGACAATAATAATGGCTGATTGAATAATACTGCTTGAGTAGTAATAATAATGTCAGACAGACATTCCGAAGCCCGCACTCTGCCCTGTTAAACAGACAAAAGCTGAATTATAGTTACTTTAAAATTACAAATAATATTGTTAGCGGAAAATTATAAAATAACAGTGAATACCATAAGATACTCTCACGAGATGTGTAGGAGAATAAAATATCTACAAAATTAAAATAAATGATAGATAAAATATTATCTAAATAACAAAATACTTTGTTATCTTAACAATAGAAGTAGTAACAATAGAAGTTAAGGCCTTAAACACTATGCGTAGATGGTTGCCTAAAACCATTGTTAAATAGCCAGTACTTAATACCATCTATGCACACTCAGAGCAAGGGAATGGTACTATCGATTTATTAGTTTCGCCATTTTATGAGTGAATTGAAATATTGAGATTGTTTTATATTAAATTATTCTAACATTGACATGTTAGAAGATATTGAATGCATCAAAATTTCCGATAAATATCGGATGATGCATGATGTGGATAGCATAACTGTAGATATTTTCATTTAATTTAAGTAGATTTATATTTTCATATTTAGATATAATAATTGGAACAGTTTGCACTTTTATTTTCTATTGTCTTCGAATCTGGTGTTTCAGATTCTTATATTTAACGGTATTTTCATTGTTTTTCGCTTTTAAATTATTTATGTTCCGGACAGCAACAGCAATAAATGGGTTTTTCTAGAAACTTGTTAGATTTTTTAGGTTCTTTGTTACTTACTCGCTAATCTATAAGTACAGTCCGCTCCCAATACAAAATTGTGCTCTTCATATTTAAGTATCGGTTTCTGGGCATTTTTATGTTCTTTTGGTGCAAATATCTGACAAACCTTTTGTAATAAGCTATATAGCCTCCGATATTTTACTGACTTGGTCACATACAACAAATTTTAGATAGTTTATTGTTGGAATAACTTGGTCTTGTATACCTATTAAAACCCTGTTAGTTTCAGGGAACAGCTGCCCGGAGGTCAACGAGTAATTTGATGCTGCTGTGTCGACGTACTTCAGTCGAACATCGTTGACGTGTCTTTCATGATATAGTGTTTTTCCAATCCAACTTATCTTATCGGTACTTTTATGGGTTTGTTTAAAAGGTGTGAGTCGTTCTTTAGATGAAGTGGCTTGTTAACTCGTTCCGTATAATTCGGCTTTATTGCTAATTATTAATTAAAATTTATTATTGCGATGGTATTGTAACCTGCCCGCAACTACGATAACGGTGTGATATTCGCAAAGTTAATTCCTATGTTTCCAGAAAACTTTCCCACTATTTTTAACATTGATCTAATCAACGCTGCAGATTGAAAAGGGAATCGCCTCTTTAATCAACAGTTGCAGGTAACCGCTAGCATAGCACAGGGTTATCCAGAAATAGTTTTAAGAGATAAAACAGCACTGATCACAAAACGTAAGACAGAAAGCGTAAAAAAAGAAAAAAAAATAAACGCCTTAAAGGAGGCGGCGATTAACCCTTATTTTTTCAAAACATCTTTTAAAAGAACATTATATTTCTTCAAAAATTATGCTTTAATTTATTTAATTTTTGTTGTTGTTGGCTAGTCAATAATAGACCCTCTCTTGTTTCCTTACAAATATTGATAAAGATTTGTCTGCGAATACCTTAACATTTTTTAAATAAAGGTAATTAAAACCTTTTTTGAGAAAGGTTCGTTTTGAAATGAAAGGACTGATATATTAATATAATTGTTATTCTTGTTTTCAGTTTCAAAAGCAAAGATAATCGGCAATTCAGAACTACATATTAAAAGCGGAAGTGGATATCAACCTCACGTGCGTCGTGCTTCAGACGCCGGACCCGCCTAGTTTTATATACTGGTAAGATAAATTATTTTACGGCATAAGATTATTTTAGATTTAAATTATTTGTGACAGCGCAGCTTCAATACCAATATTGCTCGCATTTGTTTCCACAATAAACTTTGCTTCTGCGTATCTTAATATGGGACCGAAGTATAAGCCAGATTTTATCCTTTGAAAAGCAAAGGATATGGATAATAAAACTTTTCCTTATAGCCGTGAGGAGTTACATAGCCCTTTATATTTTTTTAACATCTAACAATTCAATAATTTTTTACCAACAAACTTTTGTTTATAGAGGTTTGCAACCATCTCGAATGCGTTTAGATATTTATTCTAGAAAAAAATATTAATTCAAATCCTTTGGGAGTCTTTTTCATTTCTTTAACATTCGACTTTTTAAGTAATTTTCACAAAAAAACTTTAACATTCCAACAAAATATTAACATTCCTTGAGAATTTCAGGAGATACGGGCATAATATGGATTATATTGGGCCACATCTCATAAATAAGAACAAACTGTAGTCCCCATTCCTATGCCAAATACCACAAATTCAAAGAAATAAAATAAAACAAGCACGCCCCTGAACAGTTCCTCGTCATCGGCCGGCCGGCGGTCATTACCTTATTCTTTATTTTTGTGCCATACCAATTGCCACGTTTGTGCTCGTGTGTTTTTTTTAGCGTTTAAAGGCAATTTTTGTTGTTTTTGTTTTCTTTTGGCATTATGAGTGGTTCCCGTAAACGTAGTAGAAGTAAGGATAACGTGGATGAAGTCTATCTTCGTAAGAAATTACTTAAAATCAAAAAGCAATTGGCAAAATTAGATGAACAGGAACAGCGGCCATCAACATCAAAGCAACCGCATGATACGCCGGCGCGGTTGGTTCGTTCAAGTTCAAGCTTACGCACTCGGCGTTCTTCGCCTCTCGCACCGATTGTTTTAAGCCCAATTCCGGCAAGGACAGATGCGGATGTTAGTTTTCATGATGGGGAAGAAAATTACGATTTATTGTCGTTGGAGATTAATGAAGAAGATTCGTCATTTATAGGTAAGTAATTTTAATAAATATATATAGTTTTTTTTTTCTGTAGGTATAGGAACTTATTTCTCAATATTTTATTTTTTTTTGTTTTCTTTTTGGAAACTGTTTTCGATAACAGTCTTTGAGCCCATTGGGTACCATAATAATCGGAAAACCTTAAGTGCTTGGGTGAATTTTTGTTTATGTCCAGTGTTTTGTGTTCACTAGTGTTTTGATAACACTCGACTAGTCCTTTTGTAGGACCTAATATTGTTTTGACAACAATTTATGTATTGCTAAAGGGGAACTCCTTTTTCTTTTAGACAATTCAATGCACAATGAGATTGAAGATGACATCAATCCACTAGAGTCTGAGTTAAATGAAGCCGTACTCTCAATTTTGGGCCTCGATACTTATATAATACCTTAATAATTATTAATAATACCTTTATTGCAAAAGGATATTGTCTTGTCATGGACAAATATCTTAAAGACAGGTTTCCCAGAGGAGGAGAGAACAACAATCCTTGATAAATTTTCGACTCCGGAAAATTGTCCTCTATTGGAAGCCCCAAAGCTTAATGTCGAGGTTGTCTCGGCTATAAGGGAGGTGGTAGCTCGTAGAAACAACAGAATTTGTGATCTGCAAAATCAGATTGGTGGTGCTCTATCAGCATTAGGCCAGTTATTAACTGCTCTTCTGGGAAAGGAGTTTCTGGACAACATGACAGTGATTGAGCTAGTGAGTGACGCTAGTCGTCTGTTACTAGATTTTCACTATAAACAGTCCATTTCACGAAGGGAATTGATTTCCTTAGATCTTAAAAAAGAGGCGAAACAAACTCTATCAAACAGCCATTTGGATGGCTGGCTCATTGGAGATAGATTAGGAGAAAGATTGAAAACCTCCAAAGACGTCGAACGTTCAGGCCTGGAATTAAAGCCAAAGCCTAAAGTAGTTAGAAAAGTGGCTGCAACAGTAACATACAGCAAGAATTTAAACTCCAAAGGTCCATTCCGGCAACCAGGGGATTACCAGGGTGGACAAAAGCAGTCACAATTCCCCAGGTTTGTTCGTTTAAAATACCAGCACCAACAGGAGGAAAGGAGGAGGGGGAATGCCCAAAGAGGAAACCCAAGGAAGGAACAACCGATAACACGTTATCTCAAGGACAAGTTCCAATAATTGATAATCAGGTAATTGCTTGTTCTGATTCTTTGAAACTTGCTGGTAGATTGAAATATTTGTTACAAGCATTGGACTGAGATTACTCAGGACAAAAGTATTCTTTCTTGAATTTTGGGTCTCAGGATCCCATTTCATTCAATACCAGTGCAAACCATTATCCCCAAGGAATCTTGTTGGTCCCAAAGTGAAAATAAGATTATATCAGATTGTATATTTAGATTGATGGCCTCTAATGCAATAAGCCAGGTTGATTCTTTAGAAGGTCAATTTATTTCCAATATTTTTATAAAACCTGACGGTACTTATAGCCTAATTTTAAATTTAAAATCCTTGAACCTCTTTGTTACAGCTGATCATTTCAAACTTGAAGATCAGAAAATAGTGTCACGTATTCTTCAAGGAGATTTCTTTTTGGCAACATTGGACCTAAAAGATGCGTATGTTCTGATTCCTGTGGACAAAAGTGACAGAAAATTTTTAATATTTAAATTTAGGGGAAAATTTTTCGAATTTAATTGCCTTCTCTTCGGTCTAAATTATGCTCCGCTGGTATTTACGAAAATAATGAAACCAGTGGTAGCTTCTCTGAGAAGTAAAGGCTATTTATCAGTCATTTATTTGGATGATTTTTTGTTATTGGGAAACTCATATATCAATTGTAAAAAGAATATTGGTTGCACAATTAATACACTGGTAAAACTTGGTTTTATAATTAATTATGAAAAGAGCAAACTTGTTCCATCCAAAGCTTGCCAGTATCTAGGTTTCATATATAACTCGTCTAATTTTTCTATTTCTTTGCCAAGAAAAAAGATAGATGGTTTGGTTAAATTGTTAACCCAATTTTTAAAATGTAATCAGGTGTTTTGCTCAGTTAGTGGGAAAACTGGTTTCTATTTGTCCTGCTGTTCCATATGGTTGGTTACATGTAAAACCTCTGGAAAGGACACAGTTTTTGGCTCTGGAACAATCACATGGTGATTTTAGTAAAAACATGTTAGTTCCCACAAACTTATTAACAGAATTTATCTGGTGGTTAAATACTATACCCATAGCCAATAACTCTTTAAATTCACCAATTTTCCAATTAAATTTTTTTCTGATGCGTCATTATCTGGGTGGGGGGTCTATTGTAATGGCCCATCTTCATATGGTTTTTGATCTGAAGAAGAGAAACAATTCCCAATAAACTATCTTGAACTAAAAGCCGTTTTCTTTGGATTAAAGTGCTTTGCCAATAATATTCGAAACAAACACATTTTGTTGAGGGTAGATAATACTACGGCAATTGCCTCTATAAATATGATGGGGGCGTCCGTTTTCAAAACTTAAATATTTTATGTCAAGATATCTAGCATTGGTGTGAAAATAGGAAGCTATTCATTTTTGCATTATACATCCGTTCGCGAGATAATAAGGAAGCAGATGATGGCTCGCGACAGAATAGTTTCGAGACAGAATGGGAACTTAATAATAAATATTTTTATTACATTACAAGAATTTTCTTCAAACCAGACATAGATCTTTTTGCCAGTCGGTTAAATAATAAATGTGAAAAGTTTATATCGTGGCATAGGGATCCCGAGGCCTTTGATGTTGATGCATTTACAGAGAACTGCTCTGATTTAAGATTTTATACTTTTCCTCCATTTTCAATTATTTTGAAATGTTTACAAAAAATCATTTCTGATAAGGCAACTGGTATCTTGGTGGTGCCACAATGGCCTACTCAACCATGGTACCCAGTTTACCAATCTTTGTTGATTAAAAAGCCTATTAATTTGAAACCTAGTATCAATTTACTTCTTTCTATTGACAGGTCAATGCCTCACCCGCTGTGGCAGCAGCTTTCCCTGGAGGTAGGAATTTTGTCCGGCAAGCTTTGCAGTTAGTCCAAATTCCGGAGTCAGCTACTGAGATTTGTTTAGCTTCGGTGACCTCGTCTATATTCAAACAATATGACTCGGCATTAAAATTATGGTGGCTTTTCTGTCAGACCAAGGACCTTAACCCTTTTCAATTTTCTGTTTCGGATGTTTTAGAATTTTTATCTTTCCATTATGAGAAAGGTGTTTCTTATAGCACGTTAAATAGTTACGATCTGCAATTGCTCAGGTTTTGGGACCTGAGTTAGGTCAGGACTTTAGAATTAAAGGATTTTTTAAAGGAATATATCAGTTGCGTCCAAGTAAACCCAAATATTCGGTCACTTGGGATACAGCAATTGTTCTGAATTTTTTGCGTACTTTAATTAATGATAATCTCAGTTTAGAATACCTCACATATAAGGTTTGTATGCTCATTGCTTTAGCCACAGGCCAGAGAATACAGACTTTAGCCTCTATTGAATTAGATAATATTATAAGGTCGGAAAAAGGGCTTAAAAAAAATCACTAAGAGAATTAAAACCTCAGGTTTGAATAAACTACAGCCCTTTTTGGTGCTCCCTTTTTTTGACTCAGATCAATCTATTTGTGTAGCCAGAACTGTGATTTGTTATATACAAAAGACTGAACCCTTAAGAACGAATAGTGTAGAATGTAACAACCTCCTTATAACATTCAAGAAACCGTTCCATAACGCATTCATCTCAAACCATTTCGAGATGAATTAAGAAGGTTATGAAATTAGCTGGTGTGGACATTTCTGTTTTTAGTTCACATAGTACGCGTCATGCTGCAACATCAGCGGCATTTAGAAAGGGTGTCACATTTGACACTATTCGCTTAGCTGCAGGTTGGTCTGCTAATTCCAAGACTTTTGCGATATTTTTTAATCGACCTTTACAAAATGAGGGCAATTTCGCTTAGAGTGTTTTTAACTCAGAGTAGACTTATAATAATTATTATAGTTTTTGACTAATATAGTTTTTTGTTCTAGTTATTAAGTTTTTGTTATACTGTTATACAGGTTTGATTGTTGTTGAACCACAATAATTAATTTTCCTTTAACGTTTAATTCTTTTTAAGTTACCAGTTGTTGTTAAATGATTTTCCTTTGTTAAGATTATAGAATGAAATATGTGTTTAATATATTTCTGGATGTTCTCATAGGTGACCTTTTCATTTATCCAAAAAAGATTGACTCTTTAAACATCTACAGTTTGTTCTTATTTATGAGATGTGGCCCAATATAATTTAAAGATCATATGAACTTACCTAAGTGAAGTGTGATGTTAATTATATTGGGCCATATCGAAGTAAATAAGTCCCGCCCTTGTTCCCAGCGTTGCTTAGCCCGAAATTATCTTTTTTTGTATATAGAGGGCTTTAAAAGAATAAGGTAATGACCGCCGACGCCGGCCGGCCGATGACGAGGAACTGTTCAGGGGCGTGCTTGTTTTATTTCATTTCTTTGAATTTGTGGTATTTGGCATAGGAATGGGGGACTACAGTTTGTTCTTATTTACTTCGATGTGGCCCAATATAATTAAGATCATACTTCACTTCTCAGGTAAGTTCATATGATCTTTAAATTAAATAACAGCGGGCGCGGACTATAAATAGGTCGCTGGCAAACGACATATGCTGCGTTATATATTGGTTATATGTTGCTATATATTGGTTGCTAGATATCGATCGAGCGCTAGCTTCACAGATATGAAAAATATCTAGAAAAACAACACAAGGGGGCAACATCGGATGCTTGCCTTGTAAACATAGAGGTATTCTACGTTGTTTTTTTTTCATTATTTTTGTTGTCAGGAATCTTTCTTTTTATTCTGAGAAATGTGTTAATTACTCTCAAAGTATATACTATTAGTCAGCAAATAAACGAAACTTTTAAAGAGTATACTTTTTACCTGTTACAAAATACAACACATAAAAAATATGTAGTGGATTAAGAAAATTATATATTGAATGAAAAATTGGAAAGTCATTTTCTGAGAGATATTGAACTCAAACAACCTCGCCTATGGTTTTCAGCTAGGCTTATTCTAGGCATTCAATGTTCTAATATCATTACAAAAAAAATTAATGAACATAACTCTTACATAAAACACAATTATTTTCAAAAATCCAAAATTACACAACATGCATACGACAAAAATTATAAACTGGGCTGCTTTCTTAATTTTAGCATAGAAACCTAATTCTAAATTAGTTAAATTAAAGGATAGTGTATTTATAATGTGAAATGAAGATAAATGCATAGCTTCTTCTTTGGTTGATTTTAATCATACATGGATTCCTTTGGTAAAAAGAGAACAGGTCATTCTTAAAATTATTTGATAATTTGAAATATATGTTATTTATATATTTTATATCAATTACAGTAGAATTACACTTCTTTATTAAGAAAAAAACTAACCTCTAAATTTCTTGTTACTTTTCAAAATACTTTAACAAGGTTAAACAATCATCAAATTATTAAAAAATAAAACCAAAGTGAAAAAAGCAAACAAGAAGATAAAAGAGATGAGTATTTTTAACTAAATTAAATTAAATATTATTTTATTTATTTTAGTTGGTTGAAATTGTTAAAAGTTAAATATTCAGATGTTCTGCATCTTTTCCTTTTTACCGAGAATTCGTAACTAAAACCCATGCCATTAAGGGTGGTCTTTTATCTTTATGTCCATGATAAGTTCTTTATGGTATCATGGCTTGGGTTCTTCTTGTGAGAACTTATTTTACTTTTAGTCTTTTGTAAGGTTTTGTTAACACCACACCATATTTTATTTCAAATAAATAATATTTACTTTTCTACAGACGTCGCGTTTTAATTGCTAGTTCGCTTGTTACTACCCTGTAACCTCGGTCGTTTCTCTTTTTTATATTCCAACAGGTTATGGGCCCAGGGATCGTAAATAATTAGTAATTAGATACCTAGCAATTTTGTTTTCGCGTTTAAGTCCGGTAGTGTATACGAGTATAGTTATTTATTATTAAATTCTTTCGTCGTCTATATAAAAAATAAAATGGCGGTAAACGAGAGTGTAAATGTGGGAATAAATGTGGAAAAGCTAAAAGGCCGTGAAAATTATAGTGACTGGAAGTTCCAGATAAGTGCGTTCTTAAACTTAGACGGACTTTGGAACTGTATCACTGAGCAGTGGGACGCTTGGGTAGATGCCGCTACAAAATTGCGTCGCGATGAGAAAGCGCTATCAAAAATAATCCTTTCTCTTGACAAATCTACTTACCCCCACGTAATGCAAGCAGAAACTGCTAGTGAAGCTTGGAAGTTTATATTAGTTGTCTTGAGGATAAAGGCCTCTATCGACGTCTAGGACTCCTGAGGAGTCTGTGTTCTATTAGGCTGCAAAATTTTAGCACTATGGAAGACTATGTCAATGGAACTATCGTCGATTGGAAAACCCATTGATGACGAATTTCTAGGCGTTATCCTACTTCAAGGACTAACTGCAGATTACGATCCGATGGTAATGGCTCTGGAGAACTCAGGAGTCGATATAACATCGGATTTCCAAACGGACCGCAAATGGCACAACAACAAAAATAATTCTGATGACTGTGCACTTGCTATAAAAAAGAGCAGTAAATCTCCATGGTGTTGGAGCTGTAAACAAAAAAGGCCACTATAAAAATCAGTGCCCTAGAGGTAACCAGAATAACTCTAATAACACAGCGCCTAATAAATTCAAACAAAATAAACGTAATGCTCTGATTGCGGGAGCGCTAAGTGTCAGTAGTGAACGTGAAACAACTTGGTACATTGACAGTGGTGATCTCATCGATGAAGATTCCGGCCAGGGGATGTGTTTGTGGCAAACGATGCTGCTCTTACTGTCAGTGGTACTGGCAACACTGTTGTTCGACTGAAACCAAATGGAGAAGAGCAGAGCATTTCAAAAATTAAATATGTTCCAGACCTCTCTGTAAAATTGCTATCAGTTAAGGAAATCGTCTCAAAAGGACACTGTGTACATTTTGATTTGGATGATTGTAAAATATTAGATGACAAGAATTGTACCATTAAGGGAGAACCTAAAGCTACTGCGACGGATATCGGCGGAATTTACAAACTGGATATTTTGACAGATTCTGCAAATGTAGCTAAGTCTTTAGATTCGCAAATATTATAGCACAGACGCCTTGGTCATTTGAACCATTATAGCATGGAGATGTTAAAAAATGGCTTGGCATCTGGTATTATGTACAGTGTAAATAAAAAACCAGACTACTGCGAAAGCTGCATTAAAGGCAAGCAGGCCAGAAAGCCACTTCCTTACAAAAAGGATAGGGAAGTAACACATAACAAGCTTGACTTAATCCATTCGGACCTAGTAGGGCCAATGGACGTGGAGTCATGGAGTAAAAAAAAGTACCTATTCACTCTAATTGACGACAGCACAAAAAAAATTTTCTGCTACTTTTTAGAAAATAGAAGCGATGTTCCAGAAATTTTCAAAACTTTTTGCTCAATGGTTGAAAACCAAACAGAGCGTAAAATTAAAGTGCTGAGAACATTATGGGGGAGAGTACTGCAATGAACGGCTAGAAAAATTTCTGAAAAATCGTGGAATCAAACACGAACTGACCGTTCCTTACACCCTGGAGCAGAATGGAGTTGCTGAACGATATAATCGCACTATTATGGAAAAGGTACGTTCAATGCTTATTGATTCGGATAGTCCAAAGCAAATGTGGGCAGAGGCGGCAAACACAGCATTTTATCTTCTTAATCGTTCTCTAACAAAAAAGATACGTGGGTCATCCCACGTATCCAGAAGAAAAATGGTCTGGTAAAAAAGTTGACCTGCAACATCTCAGAGTCTTTGGATGCCGCGCTTTTGTTCACGTACCCGATGCTAGGCGTAAAAAGCTTGATGACAAAAGCAAAGAATACATCTTTGTCGGGTACTCCGAATCAAGCAATGGATACAGGCTATTGGATCCAAAAACCAGAATCTCAAAATAGCCAGGGACGTAGTGTTCTTAGAAGATAAGCTCGCAGGTGTCTCGTCCGACGTCTTTGCTACACCCAGTGCTTCAAAGGAAGCTGCTAACTTACAGGTGTTTCCAGAGTTAAAAGATATTGATGGTGATGCTTCGCTGAAATATCTGCATGTTCCAGAGGAAACCCCCAAAAAAGTTCCAGAGCCTGCTGAAGTGTTGGTGTTAAGTAAAAATGAAAATAGTGTGAGTGACGAGAGCGAGAGTGAGCAACGTGAACCCCGGTAACCTAGACGTGTACATAGACAGTATGGTGATATTATTAACGATGACTCAGACTTTGCCATGTTGACTGTATCAGACATTTTAGAGCCACTAAGCATTTCCGAAGCATTGTCGGGAGCGAGAAAGCTATTAAAAGTGAGCTTGACGCATTCAGGATAAACAATGCTTGGGAATTGGTTGACAAACCTAGCAATAGGAACATCGTCAAAAATAAGTGGGCTCTTAAAATAAAAAAAAGTAATAACGGGGATATAGTCAAATATAAGGCTAGGCTGGTAGCGAAAGGGTTTACTCAAAAATATGGGGTAGATTACTCGGAAACTTTTTCTCTAGTTTAGTCATTTAAGGCTTTTGTTGGCAATGACATCTGAATTAAATTTAGAGGCAGATCATTTAGATGTCGAGACTGCTTTCTTAAATGGCGACATCGATGATTAAATTTTTATGAGTCAACCGGAAGATTTTATTGAGCCAGGGTCAGAACATAAAGTGTGTTTACTTAAAAAAGCTGTTTATGGTTTAAAGCAATCAGCCAAATTGTGGTATGAAAAAGCACACAATGTATTAGTAGTTCTAAATTTTGTATAGTCAAAAATAGAACCCTGTATATTTTTTAAAAATTTAGCTGATTCTCTTGTAATTATTGCGCTTTATGTTGACGATTTTTTTATTTTTTATAATAACCAGCAAGAAGCAAATAATTTAAAATCTGAGCTAAATAAACATTTTCATATCAAAGATCTCGGACCGATATCAAACATTCTGGGTATTAAGGTTGAAAGAGATCGTTCTAAAGGTGAGCTAAAAATAAGCCTAGAACAATATATTGAAAAGGTTTTAGAAAGATTTGAGATGTCAAACTGTAATCCAGTACATACTCCATTAGAACAGAATCAAAAACTCTCTGTTTCGAATGGAGATTTTGCCGATGTTCCCTACCAACAATTAATTGGGTCGATTATGTACCTTTCAGTTTGCACCAGGCCAGATATTTATTTCTCTGTCTCTTTTCTTAGCCAATTTAATAACATTCATATTAAAGATCATTGGGTGGGCGCTAAAAGGGTACTTAAATCAGTGGCGGCTCGTGACAGTTCAGGGAGGTAGGGCCAAACCTTGAACTAATTTGGAAATGGATTTGCTTTTAAAAAACTAATTTTATTCATTGTTTTTAATATTTAATAAAAATAAAAAACACCAACAAAGCCGAAAACGCCAGCCAAATAAAATAAAAGATCTCTATGAAACCGCGAACGCCCGATGAATAATCAAAACAAACAGTATCACGCACGTTTTGCTAGAAAAGATTCTATTGGTTTGGAGCCTGGCCCAAAATTTTTTCAAGGATATTTGCTGTGATTATTCGATGTAACATGCATCGATACGGGGCCTGGCGCGACAACTACGTCTTCGATTCCGCATTAGCGAAATTTGCTGAATCTTGCACTGGCTGCGTTCTAGTATTTAATTTTATAATTGGTATTAAATATTAACATACAGATATTTTCTTAGACTGAAGTAAAATTTAAAAAATAAATTATTTTTTTTATTTTCAACGTTTATTAGGTAGAGCCATAGCACTGTGGCTCTACCCCAAAAGCCGCCACTGACTTAAATACTTAAAGGGAACAAAAGAAATGGGAATTACTTTTAAAAAAACAGGTAGTCCTATTGCTGGGTTTGTCGATGCGGACTGGACCAACAATGAAATTGACCGAAAGTCATTTTATGGGTATATTTTTATGTTGGCAAATGGCCCAGTGTCCTGGGAATGTCAAAAACAAAAGACAATTGCTTTAAGTTCAACTGAAGCTGAATATATCGGTATTTGTGAAGCTACAAAGGAATCATTGTATATAAAATCTTTGTGTTTTAAAATATTTAGTAATATTATTTTTTGTTCGTTTTTAAATGTAAATAAACCGATGTCTATTTTTAACGACAACCAGAGTGCGATAAAGCTGTCAGAAAATCAAGTTTTTCACAAACGCACTAAACACATACATGTAAAATATCATTTTATCCGAGACAAAATAACAGAAAATTATATTGTACTTTTTTATATGCCGACAACAGAAATGGTCGCAGATATGTTAACAAAATATTTGGGTTGCAAGAAACATAAGTTTATATGCGATAAATTAAATTTCAGATAAGTGTTAAAAATCTGCTACTGTATATTTTTAGATAAAGTTAAGTGTTCTAGGATATGATTATAAGTAGGTATATAAATTAGTATTTTTAAAGATAGGTTATTTTATTTTCCACTTTAAAGGGAAAAAGAACACCTTTAATATTGAGGGAGAATGTTAAAAGTTCAATTTTCAGATGTTCTGCATCTTTGCCTTTTTATCGAGAATTCGTAACCAAAACATATGACCCATGCCATTAAGGGTGGTCTTTTATCTTTATGGCCATGATAAATTATTTATGGTATCATGGCTTGGGTTATTCTTGTGAGAACTTATTTTACTCTTAGTCTTTTGTAAGGTTTTGTTTACACCCCACCATATTTTATTTCAAATAAATAATATTTACTTTTTTACAAACGTCGCGTTTTAATTGCTAGTCCGCTTGTTACTACCCTGCAACCTCGGTCGTTTCTCCTTTTTTTTTATATTCCAACACAAATTAGGTGTTTCTATTCAATAATTAGGTTTTTCATTCTTTCCGATTTCAATATTCAAAATAAAGTTAGGTATGATATTAAACATAAGAAACGATCTCAGAGTTCGTTTACATTATATTGTCATTATCAAATACTTTCAATAATGGCAATACGTGTAAACTATTGCATGATTCATTTAACACTCATTCACTAATAAATATAATACCTTCTTCGTGTTTTAATATAAATCAAATTAATAAAATTAGTACTTATACTAACTTTATTAATATCCTTAGATCTTGCACCTGAAAGTTTTTTTTCTTTATTTTTATAATTATCGGGTTTAGGAGGAGCGGGAAGACTTTTCTCCACAAATGAAAATGCCAATCTTTTTGTCAAGAGTAATGCATTTCGATTAGTTCACTTATCGTTATCAAACTCTATTTTTTTAGAATATATTTTTCTTTAGATAAATAAAATAAAATAACAAAAGTTTTCAAAAAATTCAAAATTATACATAGAATTTTAAAAAGTTTTAATAACCTTACCTTACACTACATGACTGCGACATTTACATGAAAATCAATGATAATGATAATGTGATGACAATGGTAATATTAACAAAATGCGAAAAATCACGACATTTAGTGAATGCAGTTAAAACTAAGGTTTGAACACTGGATCAGAAATCTATAACGATAAAGGCGAAAAAAGCTCGAATATTTTTATTAATTATGTTCCTCTCTCTGTGAGCCCTTTTTATACGTACTTTACAATCAATGTATTTCCGCTGGTAAATACCCTAAGCTTTAGAAAGTGGTCCCTATATTTAAGTATTAAGTAGTTAACCCCTTCGTAGGCCCCGAACCTTGTCTCGGTCTTAGCAAAAAACAAATCTCCCACTTAATAATTGGGCCTGGGAAAAAAACAAGGAGGAATTGGAGAAGGACAGAAAGATGTAGACAGGCCAAGGAAATTATACCAGACCATGACGGCTCTAAAGCAGGGCGACTGCTAACAAATACCCGACAAAGTATCAAAGACTTGGTGGGAATCCTGACCGGGCACAACAGTCTAAACAGGCATCTACACCTTCTTGGTATAAGAGAAAGTCCACTCTGTCCGAATTGCGGTACAGGGGAGGAAACTTCATACCAAATACTAGGTATCTATGATAGGTGGAGTCGCCTGAGAAAGAAAATTTTCGGAGCAACGACACTCCAGCGGGAAGATCTTAAAGATCTGGACTGGGACAACGTGCAAGCCTTTATTAAAAGGACGGGCCGACTCAGTGAGACTCAAGACCGCGCATTGGGAGTGGAGGCGTAAGGGTGGGTGATTATCTGGGGTTGGCGAAAAGGGACTGCTCAGGCCTACTTGCCGAGCTCTAGCTCCCCCACTCTTACTACTACTACTACTAAGTATTAAGTATAAAAATTCTGTTAAAATTTATCTTCCGATGTCCCTTTAAACTACTTTTGCAAATTAAATTGTTTGAAAAAAGTATTTTGGAGCAATTTTCTGGGAGCTCTTAATCTGGTTCCCTTCATAAATTCTTAAGCCAAAATATGGAAAGAGCCTTAATACATGTCATTCACACATACACCTTAACACACACATAACACACACGTCGGTTAATATACTTTAAGTATAATAATATATTAATATACTTAAAGTATATTAACCGACTTAAAAGTGTATAGCACAAATTTATAAATACGTTACAAATTTTAAATTTTAGTCTCATAAACTAATTGATCGATTATATGTATCTTAATAGTAATGCGCAATAGACCTACTTTTGTTGTAACCAGATATTAAAACTATTTATCTCATTCTTCAATCATTAGATACACACGTACACATTTAGTCCATACGCTAGGTAACATCCTGTATTTTTGAGAGGTTCACGAGACATTATTGTGGCCTTATGTAGTCTAATATGTATATATTTAAAAACGATTGGTTACCCGGCCGAAAAATGGCCACTTTAGTTTTTATACAGGGTGGTCATGTAATAAAATCACAAATGTGGTATTTGAAACTCTTACGTTATAGATGCTCTATATTTACCAAAGTTGTACCTTTTTATGCATGTGTAATGGAATATAATTGACAATAGAGCCGTAGAAGGATATAATTGCTGTTACTAATATACAGAGTGTCCAAAATATTATATGCAAGGCAAAATTATTTACACGGAAATTTTTTTTTAGATAGGTACGTAATTTTTTTCTAAGTAGTGATCTATATACATGTAGTAATAATTAAAAATTAATTGAAAACAATCATTTTGAAAACATTATATTTCAAATCGCTATTTACATGTCATAAGGATTTTTACATTGAGTTGTTATGCGACAACGACAAAAAGAACAGCAAGGCAATTCAGCTACACGGCAACAACAATTATTTTTATGTGCACATTTACCACAATTGCAATTCGGGACTAATTCTTCGGCTGAAGGAAATATATTGTCAGCAGATTTTGGAATAAGGGTGTCATTTTCTAGCTTGTATCCAAACATCAAAGGATCCAAAGGCAATGTTTCTTCTTTCAAGCAATTGTTTTGGGTATAAACAACAAAAAATGCTCGTCAAATATGTAGTTGATTGATGCACTCTTAGGTGGCAATAGTGTGACAGAAAAAGTTTTGCCATGGTGATACAGCCAATATCTTAAATCATCAAATGTTTTTGATGGATTACCCTGGCAAAGTACCTGAACAAGATACTCTTCCGCACGCTGCACTGAATCATCGGCTTGAATTTCAGATGTTCCTTAAAAATGTAATATTGAAATTTATTTTAAACAAGAATTGTAAGTTTACCTTTAGCGAAGTAACAAAGAAATTTTATTGGATTAGCACAAAGAGCACTACGCTTGGTTCCAACTTTACTTGTATAATCAGCACCAGTCAAGTGGTTCTGAACTGGTATAAAGCCATAACTATTATATCAGTATCGGAAGACAATATATATATATATATATATAGTATATATAGTATATATACAGTATATATATATATATATATTTATATATATATATGTATATATATATATATATATATATATATATATATACTGTCGTTTTTATGTCAAAATAAAATAGTGACGCATTTATTTTCGTACACTGATTTTTACCTATTCAAAAATCATAAAAATGTAAAACGTTAAAATTAAAAAAAAATACTTTTTTATTAGGCCGCCATTTTGAAACGAGTTAAGATATGGGTCTAATATTTCAGGGTTATAAAGTACTCATTGAGACCTTTAAAATGAGGTACCACACGACCCCCCTTTCTATTTAAAATTTTTTCTCAAGATGTCGCCCAGCCGCCATCTTGGAATTTACAACTACCTAGTTTACAGTGAAAAATAGTATCTATAGACCAATTTACTTATGCCATGTTTCAAAAATTTTTTTTGACCCGTCCAAAAAATAAATGGGGGGGGGACTTCAAAGAAAAGCACTGTATATATATATATATATATATATTTATTTTGCTCTTGCACCGCATGATCTATATGTAATAAAAGTCGTACATCTGACATTGTTTAAAATTTGTTGCACTACAAATTATTTCAACTCCTTGCCAATAACGATGACCATGTTGTTACAAATATTTTCGGATGTATGTTTGCAGTTTAATTTTGTTATCTTCAAAAACCCAAAATTTCTTCTCTTGAACAGGTAATGGTACATCATCGGCAATCGTATGAATTGTAATGTATTCTTTGCCGTATCTTTGAAATCTTTCTCTCGACTTAGGTGATAATTCTAAGTAGCTATCGAATATGAAATCAATTCTACTAAGATGTCCTTTTAATGTACTACTTATCATGTTACAGAAGGCAATAGCAAGATCTTGAAAGGTTGACAAATTTTTCCACTGCACTTTTCGGATACCCATCATAACGTCCACTATCAAACAGAATTTGCCAATAAAGTGTATTTTTCGCCATCTAATACTTTGTGTAATTCAACACAAAAACTAGACTTTTATGCTTCTTTTTTCAAAACGCCTTCTTCTTCAAAAAGGAAATTTTCTTGGGTCAGTTCAAACCTTAAAAGTGACTTCATATTATACCTTCGTTCTTTTGCTAACTCGATAATATGCTGAGTTTCTTTATTTTGTAAATGTGTACTTTTTGATTGCTTTTCGGAGCCAGTTCCAGCTACTGTTTTGAACGATGGAAGTTTAATTCGGCTAATGGTGTCAGAAAGAGGTTTCGTCAATTTTTCAAATCTGTCCATTCGAAATTGTTCATAAGCTTTACAGCCAGTCTCAAATATATTTAAAAGAGCTTCAGTTATTCCCGGAGGGGTCTGCTCCTGTGTGACGATGTTGCGTAACGGTTGATTTTCTTCTTCGAACGGATTTACGCGCTATATTCAATAATTTTCTCAAGAAGTGATTCCATTCTATCGGTTTTTGCTACTGTATATTCATGGTGAGCCTTGAGTTCATAGTAATCATTTTTAACAAATGTTTTTTCCCTGTAAAAATTACTAATAGCCAAGATCTCATGATACACAAGTTCCCAAGCAGCAACAAAATCCTTCCTTCGAGTAGAACCAATAATTCCAGCTGTACTTTTCTTTGAACGATTGATGGTTTGTTCCAACTGATGTAAATGCTGATTTACTGTATTTAACAGTAAATTTTCCGTTCATAAATTCGTTATATACATCAGGAGCCGTTTGGCCTAGCATCATCATATCATGGAGATATACAGAAGACCAGCGGGCATAATTAGTCCGATCCATGATATGAAAAATAGGCTGCAGCTTTTTAAGAGTCCCCACGTGGTTGCCAATCTCTAGTACGATCGGCTCGTATCATATCCCTTAAAAGATTGACGAGTGCTAATACATTGGTCCAGTATTTAAAAAGGCTAGATTCTTTGCATCTTTTAGAAACGAATTCGTTAAATTGTAATAAAATATTTTGTAAATCAATTTAAAATTTTCCGAACGTAATCTGGCCTTCTATCGAGTTTCCTTCAATAAACAGATTTTGTAAAATTTTAAGTAATGTAAACTCCTGCTCATACTCTGTTAAATTTTGCTCATTGAAATAATGCTTGAAACTGTAATCTTTGCTGTTTCTATTAGTATGGATTCAGCACCACTCCCGCGTAAATATTTTCCAATGCATGCAAGCAACACTTTGATCATATGGAAACTTCCAAGCATTAATGTTATATTTTTAAATTTTTTTTTCTCGTAACAGTTTTATATGCCTTGCAATTCGGTAAACACCTTCATCACAGAATACTGGAAGATTGGTTTGATCTAACTGTTATATTTCCTTAAAATTGCAACCGTATACACTGTTGAGAAGTCAGTGACAGGATATGGTAAAACTGGCAGAAACGCAACTATTTGTTCGTTACGTTTATCCTCAGTAAGAAATGCATTAAAATTTGAAGGCTGGCCATGATGGAATCTGCTGTTCTTTTTTTGTGATATTCAGTTAAACGTGACTAAACTATTAGCGTACGACTAGCGTATGTGGAGAGTCGAGATTAAAGGGCGGCGTTGCCGGTGTTGCCACATCACATTTAATATATTTGTAAATTAATTAAGTCAAAACTTTTATTAATTTGTAGTTTTAGGACCAGAAATGGATTTTATTCGTTCATAATTGTAAAAAATTGATTTATACCTATATTTTATTATTATATATACATATATATGACACTAAAAGTAAAGTGGCGATTAAAAAAAAAAGTAACTGACAAAATCTTGTATATAAAGCGCTAAAATTACCATTTCAAATGAACAACCTCGTGGACCTAGAAAAAAATACAGAACTATAGCTAGCGTCTATATTAATTAATACCGTTATGAACTTATATATAAATATTGATTTACTTAATATAAGTTTTATTCGTTTTAAAGGATACTTAAAATGGATTTGGAGTTGAGCTATTTTTATAATAATATATTTAGCAGTTTTAACTAAACTATGGTTCATCCTCTTACTCATATTTTTCTGCTATGGAGTGTGCATACTTGTTTTTTGACACAAAATGTACTCTTAAAAAAATAATTAAATTGAATAAGAAATCATCACTAACCTTCATTTCCACATGCACAATAGCAGCATTTTCTTTCTTTTCTAAGCGGAATTTGTTTGTTTTACGTAGATAAAAAAAATAACCTTATTTATTAAGCCTTTGAATCTCGAATGAAAAACGTGTAAATGTTTCAGAACCATCAATATACTTTAATAACCTTTCCAAGAAGATTACACTTAAAAAAGAGTATCTATTTGAATAAATCTCGTGCATTAACAATTCTAAAACATTATTAATGATTAGGATTTAGTTCATGACCATGTTTAAGACTTCAATCACGCTACCGCTTCCTTTACACTTTTCGTCGAGATCGACTAAATTAAATGATTTCTAGGTTTTTTCTTTCTCCGAGTCCTTAACAGTCTTGGCGGTACAAGACGCAAACTAGAACAAGTGGTGGGTCTAAACTGTTGCTAAATCTATTCCTTAAGATATTATAAACATGCAAAAATCAGGAAACGGCTCTACTGCGATAAATCACCCAAAACTTGCGTGTTGCCGGAAAAGAGATTGTACGATTGATATGTTTCCTTATTTTCGGTTTCCTGCAAAATTAAAATTATAAATAATAAAAAACTATAGTACCTGTCACATAAATGAATCAATTAAAGTAGTCTTATAAAAAATATACACATAAAGTTTTTAAAATTTCCGCTCCGGGTTTCCGGAAAATTGAATTGAATATTATTGATTAGTACTTAGCTTTCATCTTATTAATTAATGAAAATATCAACCGTTCACCTCCATACAATTACAGCAACTGGTTAATGTGTTGACTGGCGAAGGATATCTGGTGTAATGTGATGGCATTCACACGTAACTTTTTTAGGGAATCATTCATTCGAATTCTTAATGAAAATTTATTACCAGTTTTTGACAGTCATCTCTGCCACTCAATTTATTAATAAAATCTATTACCACAACTCAGTAGAAGCTACATACTAGTAGTTATGTAGAGCGGTGGAAATTAAAAACTATACAATAGTTTTTAATTTCTATAATTTCTAATAATATTTAAAAATTAAAAATATAATTAATATTATACAATATTTAATGGTATGTAATATGAGGCGAATTTCTCGAAAATACAAGCTCTCCTATAATTTAATCCATAACACTAGCATTAAAAACTCTAGATTTCATTGCCTCACTTACTTTGGTAGTATCTCCTCCCGATTTGCTAAATTTTTTAAAAACTATAATTTACAGATATCATTCAAAACTTCCAACACATTATTTAAAAAGCTCGTAAACATTAAAGACAAAAGAGAACCCTTAACCCAATCGGGAGTTTACTCACTTAACTGCGGGAAATGTAATGCTGTTTACATTG
Organism: Anthonomus grandis grandis; assembly: GCF_022605725.1. NCBI lineage: Eukaryota > Metazoa > Arthropoda > Insecta > Coleoptera > Curculionidae > Anthonomus > Anthonomus grandis. The sequence continues at coordinate 4,516,891 of NC_065567.1, read as the reverse complement.
GTCAGTCTGAAAGGAAAATAAAAACGAGAGTGCAGGAACACTTAAGAGAATATAATAAACACAAAGATACCGAAATCACCGATACTAAATCGGCTTTTGCAAATCATTTATTGTCCTCAAAACACTTTCCTTCCATCCCGGAAAATGTAAAAATCCTTCATGAGTGCCCCAAGGGAAAGAAGCTTGACCTATTAGAGAAGATGGAAATCACAAGGGCAAAAAGGAGTCCTGTACTGTCTTGTGTGAATGATGTTTTTACCTTCGAACCGCATTTAATTTTCAACAATATTTATCACGACCTGGATAGCACGTAAGTTAAGCGCTTGCCTACGAACCCGATGGTCGCTGGTTCATTTCTCGACCAAGTCATATTTCACTTTTTATTTTATTTTTTGCTTTTTTTCCGTTCTCCCGTTTAACTTAACCTCACTCTGCTTGTTTTGTTTACTTTTATTTAATTAGTTTTGACACCGAAATTAATGTGAACGTCAACATTATTTTTATTTTGTATGTATTTATTTTTGTTTTAACTTGAATATTTGTGGTGTTAATCCTATAGCTTTACCGGTAAGTCAAATCTCGATATTGTAATTTGTTTCTATGCTTTGTTGTTTTTGTACTAGGGTTGCTTTCTATTTTCTTTTAGATCTGACGATGCCTTAGGGCGAAACACGTGTAATCATTTTTTAAAAAATAAACACCTTTTGAGACCATTGACTTTGTGTCCCTCTAATCTCTGAATTTTTAATAAATACAATGTTTTAAAGCAAAATTGACCGATGAAAATTTCAAGATGGCTGCTGGGCACCATCCTGGAAAAAATAATTAAATGGAAGGGGTGATCTTGTGGCACATCATTTTAAAGCTCCTGATGAGTACTTTATAACCTTAGAAAATAAATTTAATATCTTTACCTACTACAAAATGGTGGCACATTTAATAATTACCTGAATTCATTAAGATTAAACTTGATATATCGAATAAATACATTGAGTTCAATTGAGAAGATGGTTGTCTTGAACTTCTTGACATAAGAATAGTCGGTCCGAAATTTCACACCGAACATTTTCAAATTCACCGACATCGATATTTCTACAAATATTCGTTTTGGTCTGTCATAAATTAAATTTTGAGGCAGGTTCAATTTCGTACATCTTTTGCTTCAAATAACCCCATAAATGTGTCAAATCTGGTGAGCGAGCTGGCCAATCCACAGGTCCTCGACGGCCAGCCAATCCAATGACCGGGAAATTATTATCTAAATAGTTCCGAACTCGTTTGGAGTAGTGTGGTGACTGGTGGAGCTCCATCTTGATCGAATACAATATCCATATCTACATCATTAGGATTCGTTTCGACAATTTCGGAGATTTAGATTAGATTAACTCTCACCAATCATCTCACCAATTATTTAAACTTGCTTTTTTTCCGAAACGGATAAATCTCCTGGTGGCTTTTTATTGTTTACACTACCAGTAGTTGTAATTTTAGATACGAGTTCCCGTAAATATTTTCTACAAATAGGATGATCCGGAAAACGATCGTTGAAAATCCTTTCGGTTTCGTGAAAGTTACGCGTCGCACTGTAAATAAAAATCGCTTCGATTTTTTCTTCCAATGGACGAGAATTGACCATTTTAAACTACTATCACTAAATGAGAATATTTTAACTGCACAATGATATTTGTTTTCGAACTGATATTTTTGTCACTGTCAACAAAAAAAAACCAAAACAAACTTTTATCGAAATTATCGCTGTCGCTATGGATACGGCAGGGAATAACAATTATTTGTAGAGATATGCATGTCAGTGTTTTGGTATTTAGGTAATTATTAAATGTACCACCATTTTGTAGTAGATAAAGATATTGAATTTATATGCTAGGGTTATAAAGTAATCGTTAGGAGCTTCAAAGTGATGTGCCACAAGACTACCCTTTCCATTAATTTTTTTCTCCAAGATGACGCTCAGCAGCCATCTTGAAATTTTCATCTGTTAATTTTGCTAGTATTCATTCATTAATTGCTTTACCTCAAGTTTCAATATTTTGAGTTGATCCGTTCAAAAAATTAAGAGGTAAATTAAAGAAAAGCTCTGTATAAATAGTTGATACAAGTAAAGTGGCATATTTGCATTAAAAATGATATGCAGGGTGGAGACTTTAACAAATTTGAAACAAGTTTACTAGCGCAGTTAAAAAAATACTTCAGCGAGACGCAAAAACAAGTCTACCAAGATTTTTTTGCCGCCTTTAAAAATCTTTAAAAAAAAATGTTTTTTCAACCCCTTCGAAAGGGTAAAACCTAAGCCTACAAATTTTTTTTAATAGGATGATGCGACTTGTGGCCCTTTGTTAGAAAGCTCTTTTAAAAAGGAAATTGATGGTATACTTTTCTTTTACAAACAAATTAACTCTAACTCTAACTCTAATTTTATATTGAAAAAACTGTTTAGAGGTATGAAAATTAAGAGCAAAATATTTCGAGGTTAAATGCATATTTTGTTTATCTTGAGAAGGATTAGTCAGTATAAAATGACCTCACTGCCCCAATATTGTTTACATGCGAATGTATATGATCACCTTTAAGTGAATATAATAATTCGAATTTTTATTTCATAAAAAACGCAAAGGTAAAAAGGTTTAAGTTTAATTAGGCTTAATAAGTCAAATAGGGAGTTATTATTTGAAAAATTCTTCTTTGGTAATGTACCCAGTATTTATTCGTGAGTGAAAATGCCGTACTTTAGTAAAAACTAATGTATGGGCTAGAATTATTCGAGATTGCATTATTAGCCCCACATCTTTTATATTAATTTAAATGGTGACAGGTATCTTGAAATTTTACATAATACATCCACATACATGGTACTAAAATTAACAGGGCTAGTTCCTACTAAAAACGGAAATTTTATGATATGCTACAAGACCCAGAAATATTGAAGAACTAAAACAGAGAATCAGAAACGAAATTCCATTAATTACGCCTAATGTTTTAAGAGGTTTAAGTTTTTTAAAACTGAAAGAGTAACAATACCAGAAATGTTTTAAATTAATTTTAGAAAATGAAAAAAAAAAGATTTTTCTGATAAATTAATTACAAACAAAATTTTCCATCAACCTTCCTTTCAAACTACCATTCGCACAAGGTGGCACAAGCGGTATCATTCTACTTAAAAAAAATTTAGGGTAAGTTTGGACTGACTCCTTTGATTGACCTGAGTCAATACCCGTGGAATGCGCATATAACATCGGGATATTTTGTTTTTAATTTTCATACCTTTAACCAATATTTTTTAATATAAAGTCAAGATCAATTTATATTAAAAAGAAAAGTACACTATCAATTTTCTATTTAAAAGAGCTTTCTAAAGACATCTAAAAAAAAGACACCAAGCTTACCAAGACATAGTTTTGCTAATTACAAACAATTAAAAACATAAATATTAGATTTGCTAAAATAAATGAAATAATTCATATTGAATTGTCGAAACAGTGGGCTGCCAAGGCAGTTGTGCATATAGGTCTCCTGATGTACCCGTGATGCCCCACCGGGGGTTACCAGAGCCCAACGGCCTTAGAGAAACCGATAAGGCTCTCTGGTCTAAAGGACTTAGCATTTGGCGATACCAACTATGGGTTCCGGCCCCATCGGCACATTCGCGGATCCCAGTCTGGCAAGAGAGTCCGCTTCCTCATTACCTGCATGGCCTGCATGGCCAGGTATCCATACGAGCTGGACCCTGCAGCCAATCTGCACCAGTTTTTTCAGGATTTTTATGCACTCTAGTACAAGCTTGGAGCTTACCTTTGCGGCCGTGATAGCCTTAATGGCAGCTCTGCTGTCCGAACATATTGATACGACTGTATTGCGGTGTCTGCAGCTGAGGATTTTCTGTCCGCATTTTAATACAGCGAATACTTCGGTCTGGAAGACAGTGGTGTGCTCCCTCAGCGATATCCCACCACAAAGCCCTGATCCAGCTCTGTTAATCATTCTGGAGCCATCTGTGTACCAGGTGGTCCCCCTATTTAGCAATGCAGGTCTGTTGGAATGCTGCCACTCCTCTCTGCCTGCAATGTGCGTCACGAATCCCTCGCAGTCCACAGTCACTGGAGCCATGCAGTCACTGCCCATCAGAAGGAGAGGACATTCCTGTATGGCCCGTCACCAAATTTTTGCGTGACCGGTCTCGCCAGCACGTAGTTTGCCAAAGACGTATAGGCTGTACGCAGTCCTCATTGCCTCGAATTGCACAACGAGGTCCAGAGGCGGAAGGCTCAGCAGAGTCTCAAGCGCTCTAGTTGGCGCCGTCCGCATGGAACTCGTTATGCTGAGACATGCAAGACGTTGGACTCTGTCCAGTTGAGCACGAATTTTCGCTTTCTCCGTACATGGCCACCAAACGATAGCCCCGTATGTGAAAAGAGGTCTCACAATGCGCGAGTAGATCCAGTGAAGGATCTTAGGAGACAGACTTCAGGTCTTGCCGAAAGTCCGCCTGCAGGCCCATAGCGCGCAGGTGGCCTTCTTCATTCTGGTGTCTGCATGATCGTACCAGGAGAGTTTGGGATCTAACTTGATTCCCAGAAATCGAACTGTTCTGGAGTAATGCATCTGCACGCCACCTAGAGATATAACAGGGGGTTTGCCAAAGTTACCTCTCCTCGTGAATAGTAGGAGCTCTGCTTTTTTGGGGTTAATCCTGAGACCCCCCGAGAGGCACCATATGTCCACCATACGCAGGGCTCTTATCATAGGGCCTCGCATTGAGACGGCGTCTTTCCCTGGGCAAAGGATTACCAGATCATCAGCGTAGGCCTGTGTGTATAGGCCAGCATTGTTTAAAAGATTTATCTGGCTGTCGACCACAAGGCACCACAAGGTAGGGGACAATACTCCTCCCTGCGGGCAGCTCCTAGCCGCCAACGTTTCGACAGTCTCGTTGTTGAGCTGGGCAGATACATGACGTTTCGAGAGCATGGCCTCTATCCAGCTAACCAAACAGGGTTCTGAGCGGCGGCTCTCGAATGCTTGGCAGATTATTGCGAAAGGGGTGTTGTCGAACGCCCCTTCAATGTCTAGAAACGCACCCAGACAGGCCTTGCCACTACACATAGCACCCTCCATCAGCCTCACAAGGTGTGTAGTGGATCAGGTCCGTGGATTTGCCCGCCTAATAAGCGTATTGGTGCACATGCAGTGGTTTGTTGACCAGGATGCTTTCCTTAAGGTACCGATCAATCAGCCTCTCCATCGCCTTCAGCATAAAGCTGGTAAGACTGATAGGTCAGTACGATTTGGGATCTGTAAAATCGCTTTTTCCGGGTTTCGGAATGAAGACGACTTTCACTTGACGCCATAACTTTGGGACGTAGCCCTGAGCAAGGGACGTCCTGAATAGTCTGACTATGTGTGGGGTTAGTACTACTAACCCGTTTTGCAAAAGGCATGGATATAATCCATCCATGCCCAGAGATTTGAAGGGAGGGAATGTCTTGATTGCCCATTTCACCCTCTCGTAGGTAATTATTCTTCTAGCCGTCTCGAACTCCAAGCGAATCGGAGCCCGAGAACAGCTAGGAGGATCGCGAGATGAGTTGGAGTCTGGGAAGTGAGTGCACTGCATGACCCCCAATGACTCCCGCTCATTGGTAGTAAAACTGCCATCTGGAAGTGACAGCGACCCCACTTTAGTTCCAGGTTTCTTGGACAGTACTTTGCACTGTCGTGCTGCGGAGGTATAATAATAGGAGGTATAATTCATATTAAAACTAGTTAATCGTATACATATAGATTGTGTAAATATAGCCACACCTCCGGCGCAGAACGGTCACGTGACCACTCCATCTGTTCGGTAACCCAAATATAACCAAACCAGCTAAAAATAAATTGGCGGTACGGACCCCTAGTTATTATAATATTAGTAAAAAGTAAAAATGAAGGACCCCCCTGAACCAGGAGCGGTTTTTGTACCCTACAAAGGTATAAAAACAAGCAACGATAGTGTTACGGACATAAGTGCTAGTGAGACAATAAACAGTGAAAAGAAAAGAGAAATAAAGAAGAGAATTAAAAGTCGGGGTAAGTCATAGGGTAAAAATCACTCACACCTCCTATCTTAAATCCCCAACAGAACCCAGAATTATCCAGAATTATTCATCACACAAGATATAATAATAATAATAATAATAATAGTAATAATAATAATCGTCTTTTTATTCAAAAAAACAACAGATTGACAAATATTACAAATGAAAAAAAAGGCGAAGTCTAGCCTAAGGCTACTCAAACTTAACCCTAATAAATAATAAATAATTTCTGTAAACATAAATAATACAAAGATGAAATATTATAAAGAAATTATTGTTCCCACCAAAAAAATACTTATACCCTTCTTTATACCCAACACGGGGTATAAAATAATTCTCTTGAAAAAGAAAACACTACTTTAAAAGAAAAACTATCAATTCTCGAAAACAAATTCTATAAACTAAACTCTAAAAATGAAAAACAACAGCAATCAATTAACAATCTAATGACTAAATTAGACGAACTAAGAAAAACAACAATGAAATAAACAATGAAAATAACTATTTTAAATAAGAAATTAAAAGATATAACGAAAATATTAAAAAATGCGAAAAAAACAAAAAAAAAGAGTACTATCGCCTCCGGCAGACACTGATCTGTTGGCCTACAACAAGGAGAACAGAATGACGGTGCAGAGATCTACAGGGAGCTTATCCCAGTTATCATATACCGAATACGGCGACACATGAAACAATCAAATGGACATTGAAAACATCACAATTGATAGGTACAACAGAAAAAACTATATTTACACAAAATAGCGAAGAAAACTTCACAGAGTTAAATACTCAAAATAATGACACCCAAAACTCAATAAATCTTATACATATTGAGTTAAAAAGGTTCCTGCAGAGGAACACCGGTCAAGCAGTGAAACTCGACCACTGTCAACTAAGTAGATTCTATTAAGGGGGTGGGGGGGAGGAAGAGATTAAATTAAATGTAAACTAAAGGATTATATTTTAAAGAAAATATCTTATATTTATGTATGAGAATGATGAGTTTAGAAGACTCAAAAAAATAAAAAAAAACAAGTTACTTTGAGAAGTTTGTTCGTTGTCCCAAGCAGAATCTCAATATCCAAATCAATATCCAACACAGAATCCAAAACAATTGCCACTAACAAAAACTATTTTTTTCTCGATACATGTTTCATTAACAATGTTAGAATTTTCTAAAGAAAATTAATGCTAAACTGAAACTGCTTACAAGTGGCCTTATACATTAAAGATGTAACTAATAGAATGGAAAATTGAATGACGCATGGCTGAACAAAGTCTAAACACTAAAACACTAACTAAACTGTACAATTTGACTTTTATTCCTGTTCAGAATCCCTATGCTCTATGTACTTGTAAAATACTTCCACAAGTGCAACAAGAAGATCAGTTTATGTTAGATTTAAAGAATATATAATGCATGTGAAATACAGGGAGGTGAAAAAAAAAGTTAAGTTGAACATGTCTTAAATATTGGTCACTTTCTAGCGACAGACAACTTAAAATTACTTAGAATTACTTGAGGTAGTTAATAATAAAAGAAAATTAGACGCATACGAAAATTTGGCAATATTAACATCAAAGCCTCCAATCAGAGGACTACCTCAGTATCCGTTTCAGGTTAATTTAGTATGTTGTTTTACATGAGTTTCAATTCTCCTTTTGATGAGAACATTTTTGTCTGGTAATTCCAGATCTGTGAGTGACAGAAATTTTGACAAGATGTTTTCACAAGGAATTTGAGGTCTCGAAAGAAAAAAAAAAAGAAAGCTGAAAGCTTTTAGCCACCTGATTTGATATTTTATCATAAAATGTGATACTTCGGTATTCAACTTCTTTAGTGGCGAATACCGAAGTATGTACCGAAAGGCTTTCTGTGTCAAGTACTTTTTGAAAGTGGTTTGAAGAGAAAGGAATGTTATTATGAAAGAAAAAGTAAGTGAAATAATGAACTAAACGCAGCAAATTTTTGGTTAAAAGGATGGTTGAAAGAAGGGTAAATTACCCCGTCTGTAGGTTTTCTATAAATCATAAATTTAACTGCACTAGTACGTGTAAATTCGAATTTAAAAAGAGAAATTCACGAATATGGGATAGACAATCTTCAGAAGGAAAGCTAGAGAAAAGGTTAGTTTAAATAAGTTTTTCTATAGAGAATGGATTAGAAAACTTCAATGGAAAATCAAAATGGATGTTAGCCAAGATAGTTTTGAAGCCAGTCTCTATATGATGCTACAGGACTACTGACGAGGCAATTCTCCTTATGAATTTTGAGAAGACAGTACAGCGATTAAGTTGCTGGGTTCATGGGCATGAGTTTATACGGCTATACAAAAAACTTTTCCAATCTTAAATCACAATAGTTTAAAATTGGTGGGTCCTAACACTCTCTCACAGTATACTAAAAGTATATCGGAATGATAAGCGTTAAACCTAAGTCCCAAATTTCAAACTTCTCTATCGTTTTTTGAAACTTCGATATCGTCTAAGTCGATAAATCGAGCATAGAATATATGTAAAGCTGATTGATAGGAATTATAGATGTCTCTGATGTTTTTGTTTCATTTTTAAGTGGTTTAGGTTTTTGTTTGTAAATAGATGTTTCCGCCCTTACGTTTAATATATTCGTTTAAATATTAAGTAACGCATTCGAATCCGATATACTTGTTTGTTGCTAAAAAATAAATATATTTAAGTTTTTGAATAATGATGTTAAGGGTTCTTATCTCCCACCGTATGCAGGTTCTTCCGGTCTGATGTAGAGCCATTTAAGAGCTTTTCGATTTAGAATTGCTTTTAAGGAAAATGTAGTTTGGTACCAAATAGTTATTTAAAGTTCGAACTAAGTAAAGTTTCCTGTAGATGAGGATTTAGTAAACCAGGCAAGCTAATTTCATTTTATTGAAGAAGTTCATTTAGATTGTAAAGTCTAAGGAAGGTACTTTCTTAGAAAGAAAGGAAGGAAGGGAGAAATTTCAGTCGAAAATTAAATGCTTCTTTTGGGACTTCAAACTCGTTATCAATGTATCTTATAAATGCCGAAGACAAGATTCCTGTCAACTACAAATCTGGAGTTTATAGACTAAAATGTTCTCCTCCTGACTGTTATGCTGCATCATTCAAAGTGGAAGAAGAATGGAAATTCATGTAAAAGAGCATACTAAATTAATAGAAAACAAATTAAATAGGTTTATTACTAATGCTTCTTCCCTTTTGTTAATCACATTATAGAAGCTGCACATAAGTTTGGTTGGATGTCTTAGAAATTTTGGAAATTAATAAAGCAAGTCACCTGATAATATTTGTATCAACGAACAAGCTAACTTCGATAGTAACTTGTTTTTCTATTTTTTATTACTCTGAACCCCTATTGTTATACTTCAATTTAAAACTTCTTCTTTTAAATATAACCCTTTAATTTATATTATATTTAATCCTCCTCCCTTAATAGTATCTAATTAGCCGACAGTGGTTCGAGTTTAGCTGCTTGATCGCTGTTTCTAAGTAGAAACCTTTTTGTCTCAATATGTATAAAATTATAAAATTATAAAGTTATAAGATGTGCAAATTTAATATTTATGTTTTTGATTGTTTGGTAATAAGCTAAACTAAGTGTTGGTTTAATTGTGAATTTAACCTTTGTTCCAACTTTTTAATTTTGTATATTATTTTTAATAAAATTATATTTTAGAGTTTGATGACGATATGTTGTTGTGTCATAGAAATGCACCACTCCTAAAACAATAGCATTTTATTTTGTGGAGAAAAGACTTCCTTCTAAGAAAGTATCTTCCTTATAGAATTATTTTTTAAATATTAGATTTATATCGTTGATTAAAAAAGGTTCTGGAATAATATGACAAAAACTCCACTATTTTGCAATTTTTGAATGGTTATAGACCTTTTTGTTACTTAAAGGAGAAAAGATAAATAATGCCACCATAATCAAATAGCGATAAAAGTAATGTGTTAAATAAATAATGTTTCGTTTTCGGACGCAAATGATGATTTAAATGGTATACCTTTTTTAATCTATAGTGTGCCATACCAAGTTTTTTTTAGTTTAGCCTGTGCTTCAAACGTAAGCCTAGTTTCCAATTTCTTTACGAGTCAAATTATGATAATAATATATAAATTATTATTATTCAAATATGAAATGAAATATTTATTATTCTTAGCCCTAAAGCTACTTAGAGAAATTAACAAATAGTTTTATACATATCGGTACTTTTCACAAATAAACAGCAATTCTAGTTCAACTCTTATTCTCATATTATTGTTATTGCAAAGGATAAGTTTATTATATTAGCTAACTTTTTTAATTTTTGACTATTCTAACTTTGATTTAAATAAATACATCTGACTTGCCTTGCCCCTTGATGACACTGCATTTTTAACATTTATTGGTAATGCATTAAAAAGTCTTAAGCCATCACCGAAAAGATATTTTTGCATATGGGATATCCTGGCAAATTCTAAATTATACATGTCTTACATTACAGAAGTGGGAACTAAAAACTCTTGCAAATATTCAGGTAATAATTTATGCTTAATTTTAAAAATAAAGAGGACAGTTGACATCTCTATGCTTGGCTCCACTGAAAGCCAGCCCAGTGTCTTCAGCATCAAGTCAATAGGCGTATAACGTGTACTTATTAATATAGTTCTTATAGCCTTATTTTAAAGTACGTGAAGTCTTTGAATATCAACTTTTTTACATGATATCAATAATGATATGCAATTATTAAAATGTGGATATATTATACTATTATATACAAGAAGACGATTCTGGTGACTAAGATTTTGAGATATTCTTCTGAAAAAACCCATCTTCTTTCCAATTTTCTATATATTATAACGAAATTCGGGAACACACTTTTATTGTCAATGTCAAAAACACTAACCTAACTCGCCTTGACTGTCGTTTAATTGTTTCCAAGATAAAAACTGACTAAATAATTAAAACTGAATGAATTGTCACGAAGCGCGTCCTTTTTAAAACCTGATGAAATAGTTTCGAAATATTTAGAATTATCTTCATTGTTTTTGCCCAAAGAGACCAATAATTTTAGGAGAATACTGACAGTCAAAGCAAGCAAGTATACAAATTCTAGAAAATTAGAACTACAGGGATTTTCAATAATATGACCTAAATAACCTAAATTGGGGCCAAAATGGGGCTCTCGAACAAGATGAACTACTTAAAAACTAAACACTATAGATAAAAATAATAAACCAAACGTAAGTAGAACCCTAAAGAAACCCTACGAATCAACTTTAACTACAGAATACTAATAAAATTGTACAAAAACTAGCAGAATAATTAACGTATTTACATTTTCATAATACTGCTCCCCTCTCAAGTTTGATCGTCCCGATCAAACATGGGACCACCTGAGTCATGATAGGGCGCTAGCCAGACGATGTTTACAATTTTGATCTTCGCTGTCGGATGTCGCTGGATACGGTACACCACGTCATTGATTCTGGTGACCACATTGAATGGACCTTCTCAATCCTTCTGGAGCTTTGGTGACTTGCCCTTCGTCCTCCGTGGATTGTATAACCAGACTTTATCCCCAGGATTAAAACCGGTAGAACTTGCCTTTATGTCATAACGTGATTTCATTCTGTTACTTTCTAGATGAAGTTTATCCCGTGCTTGTTCGTGAACAATTTGTAAACGCTCTTGTAAATGGTCGACGTACTCCTCAAGGGTTTCAGACTTATGGGGTCTTCCAGTAATAATGTCCAAAGGTAAACGAAGTTCATCACCGTAGACAACTTTTGCCGGGCTTTTTCCAGTTGACTTGTGGATAGAAGAACGATATGCCAATAGGAATGGTTGTATACAGGTATCCCAGGTAATTTGCTTAGAGTTTACCACCATCCTCAAATAGGTTTCAAATGTACGGTTAAATCTTTCAACCATTCCATCAGACTGAGGGTGTAGTGGGGTTGTACGGGTCTTATTGATTCCCAGCAACTGGCATACTTGTTAAAATATTTGTGACTCAAAGTTTTTTCCTTGGTCTGAATGTATCTCTCTGGGTACACCAAATCGACAAATCCAGTTCTGAAACAGCACTTCAGCTACTGTCGTTGCTTCTTGGTTTGGAATCGGAGAAACCTCGGGCCACTTACTAAAGTAATCCATAGCAAAAAGAGCATATCGGTTTCCGGAGCTACTAGTAGGAAAGGGTCCTGCTACGTCTATAGCAATTCGTTCAAAGGGTGCACCAACAAGATAATGCATCATCTTTCCTCTTGTCCGGGTTCTTGGGCCCTTGCTTAACGAACACTGCTCACACTGTCGGCACCAGCGTTCAACATCTTGATGACTGTTCAGCCAGTAAAACCGTTCTCTTACTTTTGCCAAGGTCTTACTAACTCCAAAATGTCCTCCGCCGACATTGCCATGAACAGCTTCAAGAACTTCCGGAATCCGTTTTCGAGAAAGGACTGTCAGATATGTCTTTTCTTTTCCATCTACGCTCTCACAGACTCTTTTTAACCAATGAATTCCATTGAGATCAATAAGCTTTTAGTTCTGGAGATTTGTCAGAAATGTCTTTCCATTCTGGTTTTAAAATTTCTCGAAATTTCAGTTCGTAAATAAGACCAAATACTGGGTCATCACACTGATCTTGGATTAAACTAGCTACATCCCACTCTTTAGAACTGTGAAGGTCAATACGATTACAAGTAAATATCTCTGGATGCTGTTTTGATTCCTTTTTAAAACAATGTTGACATGTTTCAATACAGGGTCTTCTCGATAAAGCATCGGCATTTTGGTGATATGCGCCTTTCCTATTTTCTATTGTAAAGTCATACTCTTGTAATCGTTGAAGCCACCTTGCTATTTGTCCTTCGGGGTTTTTAAACTGAAACAGCAATTTCAACGAAGCATGGTCGGTTCTAAGGATAAATCGTTGACCATACAAATATTTATGGAAATGTTCAATAGCTTTTACTGCTGCTAATAGCTCTCGTCTGATGACACAATAGTTTCTTTCTGGTTTTGATAACGTTTTACTGAAATAAGCTATCACTTGCTCGCCATCTTCATATTTTTGTGATAGAACGGCCCCAATTCCAACATTACTTGCATCGGTATCCAAAATAAAAGTTTGTCCAGGAATCGGATATGTTAAAATTGGATATGTGCATAGTGCTCTTTTTAACCGTTGAAATGCTTCTTCACAGTCTGTTGACCTAAATACCATTTTTTCCTCCATGAGCTTATGTAGAGGCTTTGCAAGATTAGCGAAATTTCTTACAAATCTTCTGTAATAGGTACAAAAGCCCAGAAAGCTTCTTAACTGGTGTTTGTCAGTAGGTCGTGGCCATTTTTCGATTGCCTCTACTTTATCTGGATCAGTGTTGACACCTTTTTCTGATATTACATGGCCAAGGTATCGAACTTCTTTTTGAAATAAGCAATATTTTTTATCTATCACTCCTTTTGTTCTCATTTCTTGAAGTATTAAGGAAACTTCTCCTTGTTTAGCTATCGGAATTCTTCGAGGTGCTTATTTAATCGGAGCATTGTCTCCAGTGCTAATTCGATGCTGCACCAAATCAGTTCTTCCCAGGTCATTATCGTGCAAGGAAAACACATCTTGATTTTCTTCAAGAAGACGTCGCAATTTACTACACTGGTCCATGGTTAAATTGGCAGAAGATTCTTTAAATAGGTTTTGTAAACATACAGGAAAAGGTCTGTTTAAATAACGACTTCTATCAGCATTTTTCATGACTGCCACTACTTCAGAGCATACGCCAATGTTCTCTCCTTGTTTTAGGTGTTGATCATATCCTTTTAAATTTACCATTCGAACCAAAACAGTAGATTTCTTCTGCGTAGATAATGTCTTGGCTGAAAAAATTCCTTGACCATATAGTTTGCAGTTTTCCATGGGCTCAATCAAAACAGTTTCTCCCTCTTTTCCTCCAGTTGTAGCATTGACTACCACCTCTGAATTTCCTGGTTTAGTAACATCCTTGAATAAATTAACGACTTTGGTATTTACCTTATCTTCATATAGGTGGTGCATAAAAATCTTTTCATTTTTCGTCATCAATATCCGGTTATATACATCAATTTTAAACTGCTGAGCATTCATAACATCTAATCCTAATATGACGTTATCCATGATTTCTGCCACTAGTACTGGCTGTTGGAATGTTGTTAAGCCAATTGTGACTGTAGCTTCATGCAATCCATGAATCGGGATCCTTTTTCCATTTGCAGACTCCAGAATTAAATTGGGTGGTGCTGAAAGCCTACAATGTGCAACGATGTTCGGCTTCACGATAGTATGACTTGATCCTGTATCCACTACCATCCACATTCACGGCCGCATATTTTTCCCGGTACTACCAAGCTCTCTCCAGGATGTGGCAGCCGGTTTAGTCTTATACGTGGGGCTTGGTAGCACCAAGCCAGCTTGAAGTTGAAGTTTTCCTGGTTCCTTGGATCTCTTAAAGGCTTGGGGTATTGACGTTTAAGGTGCCCCTCCTTATTGCAATTCCAGCATTGCAATGTTCTTTTAGGTTTCCTCGCTAATAATGATTCAATCTTCTTTAGGCGGTCTTCGAGATCACTTTCCGAAATTCTGATTTGTCTTATTCATGTCTGCCTTCTAGTTGCTTGAAAACCTGCCTCTAACTCTAGTCCATGGACCAAAGCTTCTGATATGCTTTTATGATGAGCCATCCTTAGAGCGTGGTTAGTATCTGGATCTCGAACTCCGTCAATAAAACAATTTATAGAAATTTGTTCTCGAAACTCTGTTGGGGCTGAAGGGTAAGCCAGATTTACTAATCGAGCAACATCAGCCTCAAACTGTTGGAGTCCTTCCTCGGGTTGTTGTCTTCTAGATTTCAACTGAGCCTGGTACACTTATTGTAGATGGGCTTCACCGTATTTCATCTCTAGGGTACGCACCAGTACGTCAAAATTGAGCTGACCCTCAGATGGCACCATTCTTAATATTTCTCTAGCGTCTCCTCTAAGGCTTAGCTTAAGATTGATTGCCTTTTCTTCGTTATCCCAGCGATTTCCCCTAGCAGCGGCCTCAAATTGATTCAAATAGGTACTCCATGCTTCTTTGCCGTCGAATTTTGGTGGCTTTACTTTCATCATTGTTTGCATTCCAGGATCGGGATGAAGAAGAGTCCGTTTTACTTTCATCTCTAGTTCTTGGATCTTTTTTTGTACTTGCCCCAATTCTTCTTCTACCGTTGCTTCAAAGTTAGTCATTAATTGTTTCTGATTCTTCTCCAGATCTTCTTTAAGTTGTAAAACTCGTTCCTCTTGTTTTCTGTCTCGTTCCTCCTGCTCCTTTTTAAGATTATCTTTTAAATTAAGTAAGTCATCTTTCATGGTTCGAATCAGGTCTTCATTTTCTTTCTTTAGGTCATCTTTCATGGTTCTTATCAGGTCTTCATTTTCCTTCTTCAGGTCAGATTTAATTGTCTTTAGTAAATGTTCCTGCTTCTTGTCTCGCCCTTCTTGTTCTTCCCTCTGTTTGCGGTCTCGTTCTTCTTGTTTGCGGTCTCGTTCTTCTTATTCTTCCTTCTGTTTACGGTCTCGTTTTTCTTGTTTTTCCGTCTGTTTACAGTCTCGTTCTTCTTGTTCTACTTTTTGTTCGTCAAACTTCCTTAATAGCAGCTCCATCAATTTCTCGATCTCCATCTAGGCCTGACTTCTTGTTAAAGGCATCCACTAAAATGAGCTTCCAAATATCCTTTACTTCTGACATCAATTGTAACGAAATTCGGGAACACACTTTTATTGTCAACGTCAAAAACACTAACCTAACTCGCCTTGACTGTCGTGTCTTTAAGCGCGTCTTTTTTAAAACCCGATGGAACAGTTTCCAAATATTTAGAATTATCTTCATTGTTTTTGCCCAATGAGACCAATAATTTTAGCAGAATACTGACAGTCAAAGCAAGCAAGTATACAAATTCTAGAAAATTAGAACTACAGGGATTTTCAATAATATAACCTAAATAACCTAAATTGGGGCCAAAATGGGGCTCTCGAACAAGATGAATTACTTAAAAACTAAACACTATAGATAAAAATAATAAACCAAACGTAAGTAGAACCTAAAGAAACCCTACGAATCAACTTTAACTACAGAATACTAATAAAATTGTACAAAACCTAGCAGAATAATTAACGTATTTACATTTTCATAATAATATTTATTACAATTACTAATATAGTCTAGATGTAAGGAAAAGTTGAGTTGAGAATCTAAAATTACATCTAGATATTTTATACTGGATGTTTTTTCAATTATATGTTTATCTATTCTAATATTATAACCATGTTCCATGAAACTATTACAATTCCGCCTGGTGTCGACAATCATATATTTCATTTTATTTATATTTAACTTACGTCTATTTACACATAACCGGTTATCATTCTGATGATATGAATAATAGAATTAGTCATGATAAGGAGTTCGTACTTGATGTTCTGTCTAATAAGTTGGAAATAGATCAAATTGAGCCCTTTAAGGTCTCTAGAATTGGACGTCGTGGAGCCAATAATAGGTCTATAAAAGTGTGCTTTAATAATACCGAGATTGAACAAAAATGTTTGAGAGAGAAAAAGGAATTAGGTGGTAGCAAGTATAGTAATTAAAATGGATTTCACTAAATTACAGCGTGATGAAATCCGAGAAGTTTATGGAGAATTGGCAAAAAGAAAGGAAAAAGGTGAAGATTTGATAGTTAAGTTCAAATACATCAATCTCTAAGAGAATTGTACGAGGTCCAAAAGACGAGTAAGTGATTCCTTCGTAATGTATTATTTTAACGCTGGGGGTATAAGGTCTAAGCTGAAGCATTTGAAGCAAACAATATCCGCATGCAGTTATGATCTAATTTCGTTGGCTGAAATATGGTTGTTTCGGCATATGAGAGTTTACGGCATATGAAGTATTTAGATGTGATAGAAGTGCCCTAACAAGTGCTAAGAAAGATGGTGGGGGTGTTTTATTCGCTGTGAGAAAGGAGTTAAAACCGCGATTAATTAAACACTCTTGTTCATCGTTAGAGCAAGTTTTTGTTTCTGTATAACTTAATCTTAAGAATATTGTTTTTGGTGTAGTTTACCTGCCGCCAAAATCTGATATGGGTCAATACAGTGCTTTCTGTGATACAGTACTGCAGATCTTTGAGGCCCATCCGAACTGCTTATTTACTATTGCAGGAGACTTTAACTTACCTGGCTACACTTCGTTTAATGAAAATCAAAATCTTAAAGTTACCTTTTCGGATGGGTGTTCGAATGTCCTACCAGCTTCACTGCTTGGACAGGTATTTAATTACATAGATGGTAAAGAAATGTTTCAGCTACCAAATCCGAAAGGCACATCTCTTGATCTTTATTTTTCTAATATTAATGGGTCTTCTGGATTAGCGGATGAGTTTTTATTGCCGGTGACTGTCTCTTGATATACTCCGTATGAATGTGTCTTTTCAGTACCATATAAATCAAGTTCTCTAAAATATACAGTTAAGTTTTTTGACTTAAAAAATGCTGATTTTGTATCGTTAAATAATTTTCTTACATCTATCGACTGGTCCTTTATAAACAACGCTTCGGATATAAATGTTTCTCTAAATAAGTTTTATGACCTTTTGTATGAAGGAATCAGCTATTTTGTGCCTAAGTCCTATAATACTAGTAGCTTTCCTGTATGGTTTTCAAGAGAGTTAAGAAGCTTAGTTTTACGTAAGAGGATTGCTCATAAGAAGTTTAAGGGATCCCAATTGCCAAGTGATTACTTGGTTTTTTGTGGGCTTTGGCAATCATGCAGTGTGTTGAGCGGTCAGTGTTACTGCGATTATATTTTTTGTACCGAGAATAATATATTGTTAAATCCTAGGTTATTCTGGAAACATGTAAGCAATATTAAAAAGTCAAATATTATTCCTAAACATATGTTTTTTAATGGTGAAACTAGTGATAAGGGTGGTAATACTGTTAATTTATTTGCCAAATATTTGTCAAACGTAAATTCTGATAAAGCATTTCAAATACACGAATATTATATGACAGACCTTGTGGATCAATTCGATATCAAGTTTGTAGAGTTATCTTTAGTAGAGGTTTTTGACGAAATTCTTGGCTTACAGAGCAAGACTTCTGCGGGACCGGATGACATACCCAGCTTGCTACTTCGTGAATGAGTATGTACTCAGTCGAAGCCCATTTGCACTTTATTCAATCTGTCTTTAAAGTCGGGAGGATTTCCTCCTTCTTGGAAGAATTCATATATTACGTCTGGTAATACTAGTGATGTCAGTAATTATCGGGGAGTTGTATATAGTCAACTTTGCCTAAACTTTTGGATGCACTTGTAACCAAGCAATTTTCATGGCAATGTAAAAGCCTTATTATTAACAATCAACATGGTTTTCAAAAAGGTCGTTCCACTGTTACTAACTTAATATGTTATGAAGATTATCTGTTTAATGCTTTTAGTAAGGGTTCACAAGTTGATGCTGTTTATACGGATTTTGAAGGCGTTCGACAGAGTTAATCATGCGCTTCTACTGGCAAAGCTCCAAGCTTTGGGTTTTGGATCAAATGTTATTTGTTGGCTAAGGGACTATCTACTGGATAGATCGCAATGTATACGGCTTAATAACTTCTTATCTAGCAGCTTTTCTGTGCCATCTGGCGTTTCTCAGGGGTCATATGTAGGTCTGTTGCTTTTTACAATATTTGTCAATGATAAAATTATTTGTAAAAAATTGTGAATTTTTATTATTCGCTGATGATTTAAAATTGTTTTTGTCTATTGATTCTAATGTTCAATGGCAATTGTTACACGATGACTTGCATAATCTCTATGAATGGTGCAACCTTAATGGTTTAGAATTAAATGTTCCGAAGTGTTATTCATTAACTTTTGAAAGAATTTGCAATCTCACATTGTTTGATTATAGTATAGGTTCCACTATTTTAAAAAGGGTAGCGGAAGTTAGGGATCTCGGAGTAGTTTTTGATTCTAAGTTGACTTTTGTGTCTCATGCTGAAAGTTAGTTCAGAAAGCGTATAGAAATCTAGGATTTAATACTAGATGTAGTCAAGACTTCTCATGCTCTGTCTATATATAAAGTTCTATACTGTTCGTTAGTCTGTTCTAGTTTGGAGTATGCTAGTTCTGTGTGGTCTCCATTTTATAAATCGCATATTGAAAATATTGAGAAAGTCTAAAATAAATTCTTTGAAAAGAAATTGTTCTTTTAAACTTGAGGTTCCACTAGCTAATGGTCATAGTGATTACAAGTCGGTCATGTTAATTCTTTCTTTGAACTCACTTGAGTTAGGGCGTAATAATTCAGACTTGTGTTTTATTTTTAAATTAATATCTGGCATGACTGATTGTGATTATCTTTTAAATAGGCTGAATTTTCGGGCGCAAAAATTGACTAGACTGAAAAAACTCTTTTATGTAGTTTTTGATAATAGATTTTATGGACCGCACAATCCTATAACTAGAATGCAACGTTCTTTCGATAGGTATTGTATTGACTTGCACGTTTCTTTTAGTAGTTTTAGGAGTTCTCTCAAATTAATTAGTGACTCGTGACGTTAACAGGTTTCTTTATATTAATTTGTAACATTCATTTATGTCTTACTATTATCTAGCTTAAGTTGTATTAATATTAGTATCTTTTGTATTATTTTATTTTTATAAAATTGGTGGATACGGTTACAAAATAAATAAATAAATAAAGTATTTATTTAGATGGTTGACATAGAGCAAAAACAAAAGAGGCCCCAAAACACTGCCCTGTGGTACACCAATCTCACTCGCAATTGAATTAGAACCCACATTATTAATTCGAGTCATATGTGCCCGATCTTTCAGGTAGTCAACAAACCAATCAAGTGCTCTATTGGTAATTCCATAAGTCTGCAATTTCTGAATAAGTCTTCTCCTATCATTGGTCTCGGAAGCTCGCTGTAAGTCTATGAAAGCACTTAGCACAATGTTTTCGTGATGAATAAAAGAACGCCATTTGGAACAAATATACTGTAGTGCTGACTCACATGAATGTTTTTCGCGAAATCCAGATTGACCCTTAAATAAAAGTTCTCGCCGCTAGAAACTGTCGCAGTTGAGAGCAAACCACAGTTTCCAGGATTTTGTCTATTACTGATAAGAAATTAATCGGTCGATATTCAGCTGGCTTGCTTGATCTAGCAACCTTCGGGATAGGTATAATAACACTGGTTTTAATTGCCTTTGGAACTTTTCCCATTGAGACACATTTATTAGGTAAACCAAAGGGTATCCAAGAACACAAAAAGTAGGTTTCAGAAATTTGACATCACATGATTATTGTGTATCAGCTGTTGATTTATTTTTAAGTTTCATTCCCATATCACGAGGTTGTGCAATGTTTATATTTTAAACTTTGATCCATCCTTTGAGGTCATTATCTACCTGATGTACTTCTTTAAATGTGGGTACTACATTAGGTATGTCCTTGGCAATATCACTGATGCTCTTTAAATAAAATAAATTAAAATTTTGCTGAACCGAGCCACTATCCTCCTCAAATTCAGTATTATCGCAGGATACCACATTTCTGTTCTTACTGCCCCAGCCCCCTTCAGTGTTCGCCATATTTTCTTGCTATCCCCTCTACACTGGTCAATTGTTTTTTCATATTTTTTTTTCTTTTCTTTTACAAATCCCAGTCTAGATTTAATTGGGTTCCTTTAAACTTCTTATAAGCTTCGTCTCTGTCTCTTCGAGCTTGGAATAGCAGCCTATTAATCCATGGTTGTTTTTGGCTGGGGTTTCTTTCCAACGGTACTAGTGTATCTACAGTTATATTAATTTTTAGGAAAGTTGGAGTTTTAGTTTTTTCTACTTTAGGCTTAAAGCTAATAAATAATGAAATACCATGATTAACATAAGAACCAAAAATGGAAGCTTCGTAAAACCGTCGGCGTCGCCTTGTGGGTGGATGGTGATGGTATTTCGGCACCTAAAAATAAATTGGCCGGTCATACATTAGAAAATTCCCTCCATGCATAAGAAATACTGTTTAAAGTGTACATTTATCTGCTATCAATTTACGCCGTGAGTGAAACCACAAAGATAGTAAAAACTTTATTACTTTATCAGCCAGGTATAATTTAGACTATTGAGCACTCTCATTATAAATAATAATAATAAGAAGTATTTTATTAGAAGAGTATACAGAGCTGAAAAATAAAAATGTTAGGTGTAGAAGACTGGCGCATCTAGCCAATAGCTACTCAACTGAACCAATCAGCACAGCATAACCACACACACAGCACCATCTAAAGCATAGAAAAGTAAATATATATCTTTTCTTTCCAAGCCTGCACCACTCAGAACACATTTCTCAGACTGAGAACTCAAATTCATTCAATCTCAATTCAATTCATCCAATCTCAAATGCAATCAAATAAACAAGAAAATAATTAAAAGTTAGCCTTATTAAATTGCAACCTTAGCAGATAAATATTGTTTATGTATATTAAAAAGAATAAACCAACTGAAAATGTAGCTCGATGAAATTGTTTTATTATATGTTACGCTTTATTTATTTCCATATTGTTTACTTCATTAAAACGGATGGTCATTTATATATTTTTATGGTACACTTTTTATTACTATCAGTTATCATAAAACAGTTTACCTCACCTAAAAAAGTCTGTATTTGTATTATTATATTATATTTTTCATTTTTAGGTATCGTGGTGGAAACGTTATTAACTACTCACAACGCGGAGGCATCAACGTTGTTACAGAAAAACAGACAAAAACAAGTAGGCTTTTAATTTCTCGAGCTACTCCTGATGACAGTGGCAACTATACTTGTTCTCCTAGTTCATCAGATGCCGACAGCGTGCTTGTTCATGTTTTACAGGGTGAAACCCCAGCAGCAATGCAACATAGCTCAACTGTACGATGTTGGACCACTGAAGTTATTTTGCTGATTTTGTTAATCAGTGCAATTTTTATGAGGTGAATCTAAAGCCTAAAAATAGGGTTGCTTTAATGCGTTCAGTAAAATTAGTTTTAATATTATGGGACCTTGGATTCTGTTAAAGAACATTAGTGAAAAGATGCAATTTTTTATTGCTAAATATAACTTTATTGATTTTTTTTTTAATGTTAATATTCACCGAATGACGATTCACAGAGTGTTTATTAAATGTCAAAGGAATATTCGAAATCTTTAAATCATTGCATTCAATATCGTAATTTAAAAAAATCCTCACGATTCAAGTAAAATCGAAAATTTAACTCAATGATCATCCCCTTGGCGCTTTATTAGACTTAGTTTATCCTATAATACAGACATACAGGTTGTTAAAAAAATAAGAAAGTACCTATAAACGTATGTCCAAAACTCTTTAGCTACCGAGAAAGAAAGATTTTATAAAAGATGGATTTTCTTCTATTCAAAGCGGGTTTTTATTTTAAAGCAAGTAAGCTGGGAAAATAAAGTTTAAAATATCGACATTATAAAGTAAAAGAGTTTAAATAAAGAAATAAAATAATAAAGATATATTAAATTAACTACGTTTATCTATTACAATATGTTGTCTACAGTACACAAAAGATTAACTGGTGGGGCTAACAGTTTCTATCTCACAATAAGACGAAAAATAAATTATCAACTTTGAAGGATTTATTTTCGCTGATGCAAGATTTACTTGTTAAGTGACTATACGATAGTGTAAGAAATAGGGCAACTTACACACTCCTCTTGCCACTTAGGTAGCTTTTATATACTGGGGAGAAGTTAAGTAGAACTATTATGGAATAACTTGTATTTGAAACACTATACACTGCTTTTATTTTAAAACGAACCACCCTTAATAACTTTTTAAAAAAACAAAAAAAAACACGTCAATCTACATATAGAGGGGGACGATTAATTTTATATTTGACAAAGTTTTATCAATCAGTTCCTAACCTCACTATGACATCTCAAGTGGGAATCCCTATTGTGTGACACATCGTTATAAGTAGCATTAAATTGTCTATTTAACAATCAGTGCCGAAACAAATTAAATCGGTAGACATACCAGCGAATAGTAAGCTAAAATGTCTGATAATAATGAATATTTTATGGACGTCATTCTTTGGTATGTCAAATGGCTATTCTATAAAATCTACCACCCAACGGTATATAAAAAATGCAAGTTTATAGACTTATAAACAGTAAGGGTGTAAAAAGGTGTTTAAAAAATAAACAATTTAATCAGTTCACAAAATTTATTTTTCTAAGTGCTCAAACTCGAGACAATAATAAAGTCCATTTTGAAATTCTTCACGAACATTGCCAAGTGTTTGTTCGTTGATAGTTCTAATATATTTTCATTCGCCAGTAATTTGATCCTCTAAATCATTAATATTTTCAGACGAAGTTTTATTAATATGCTTTTTAAATAGGCCAGAAGCAAAAAAACTAGTGACGGGCGGGCCATTCAATTGCACCATGATCCACATCCCTAGAAACTGTTTATTAAGCCATTCTCGAACTGCCAAAGCGTAGTGCGCGGAGCTCCTTTCGTTGGAAATACAAATTATTTTCGTTTAGCATCCCAACACCATTTTCGTCCACTTGGTTTTCCAAAGATTAAACTATTAAAAGTCATATTGTATTTTTAAGAAGGTCTTAATAAATTTTTCCAGTTATATTTTCATCCAAAAAAAATGGCCAAATTCTCGAAAAGGGTGTGAATTTTTATTACCGCAATATCTACATTTATGCCGATTTACCAGTCCATTTAGAAAAAAAGTTGACTCGTCACTGAAGCAGATGTTATTTACTAGATGGCGGTCCTCGTCAATTCGCTAGCGCATCAGTTCACAAAATTCAAATCTCCTTATTAAATTAAAATCGTCTTCTCCTAGTTGTTGAAGAATTTCAATTTTGTAAAGAAAAAAAAAACATTTTGTCAAATGTTTGTGTACAGAACCTGTTGAAATATTAGTTAACTCTGAGACATTGGGGATAGAAAATGTTGGATCCATTGCGAATTGTCCCAGTACCTCAATTTGGCATGCTTCTTTAAAAACTTTTTCCTCTGTACGGTTTTTATTGCAAACAGATGCCACTTCCTCAAACTTTCTTACCAATTCTAGTATATATTTATGGTCTACGTTTTTGTCTGGATGCCTGTCATTAAATTCCCTAGTGTTCATACGAACGCACTGATCTCCACCACCATAAAAAATATATTTTTTCTATTGTAATCGGTCATTACATGAAAAGTCTAGCATTTTCATGAAACGCTGCCAAACACTGAAACAGATAACTGTTACGCCGAAAGACTATAAATTTTAGACGTTACGTGTAACGTCAGCGTACTTCGGCCGCTTGATGAAAACGAACAAAACTACGTTAGATGTTTGACTGTATTGGACGTTTCATGTAACGCTTCGAATCTACTTTGCACTTGCTGAATCAACATCAACGAAATAACACACATACTAACCTCAAAATAAATTTTATTACAAAAATAAATCAATACAGGCTAGCTTCAGTTCGAGAGCAAAAATATAAAAGAAAGTAAAACACGCATATATTAATCAAAGTAAACAAATGATAAGTTACTTATTAAAACACGGCAAGCTATTATGGCACCGACTGTTACAAAGTACGCTATTTTTTTTTACAGATACACTTATTTTTAGTACTGTTGCTTGCTGGGTTTACACGAACATTTGAGAAAGCCTTGACCACCTGATCCTAATAAGACAGCCTCTCTTAAGCTCAGAGATTTTTCCAAGGGGATTTCCTCTTTATTAAGAAATGCTGAACCCGCAACAGTGAGACTTTCAGCACCAAATCATCCCTTTATAATACCGTGTTTACCTGCAACCTGATTTACACCATTTTTCTGATCTATTATTAAACAAATCATATTCCTGGAATCTCCTGGACCTCTGTCGACTTTAGGAATATTTAACAACATACACCTAAATTGAAAGTCGGCAATTTTTTTGCCGAATTGCTCAACATTTTTTTGGCTGCTTTTTCAGTTTTATTTCTAGCTTCGTCGCGTTCCTCACAGATGTTTTTGCTAGCGGAACATAAATTGCACAGTACTAAAGATCCTTGTTGACAAACTTCAGTAATATTAACAACACGTAAACAATTTTCGCAAATTGCTTTATAAATATTGGTAATGTCGGTATCTTCATCAGCGAGACTTTCATGTCCATCCGATATTTTGACAACTGAATCTTCTAATAAGCTCTTCTTCAGAAGTTAATGTTTTTGCGAGCGCTGAGGGGATGTTACTAGAAGATAGACCAACTTTAGGTTCACAGCCTAAAAGTGCTTTATACGGAGACCGTCCTATTGTTCTGTGAAATGAGATATTCTTTTGCCATTGCACAAACTCAAGCCCTACCGACTATCTTTTGCTATTCGTGTCAGACATCCAAGCTCGTATCATGTTTTCAACGTCTTGGTTTGAGCGTTCAATGCTGCCTTGAGTCTGGGGGTGTCTAGGACGACGGTGTACTATAATGCATTCAGGTCATAACTCTTTCAATGCAAGTATAACCTTATTTACAAACTCGCGACCGTTGTCGCTCTGGAGAATTGTCGGGGCTCCTATTAACAGAAAAATACTTAATAAGTTGGAAACAACTTCCTCGGCACGTTTGTTTGGTTTCCATTGGTCGTAAGAATAGGAATTTTTTAGTATGATCTTGATAATTAATTATCCATTTGAATTGCTTGTCGGGAAGCGATTGGAAATCTATCAGGTCCACCTGCCCTCTTTCATTAAAATCTTTGCTTACAATGGGACGTACTACAATTTTTGTCTGCCATGTTTCTTTTCATTGCAGCTTTTGCAGCATTGAACAAAACATTCTATGGCCGGACGTGGGATACTCAATTTATTTTTGAGAGCTACTTCCATTTTAACGCGACCACCGTGCCCTGTTTTGTTGATATGATAATGACATCATTTTTCAAATAAATCTTCGTACGCCACTACAAACTCGATTTCAGTCAGCAATGGTCATAACATCATGTCTGCAGCAATTCGCGCCTTTCTTTCCTTCCTCTAAAACAGAAACCTATTTTAGAAAAAATAAAGAAACAAATTTCAAATAATTAAAATTTTCTTGTGCCTCGCTATTATAGAACCCCTTGTGTAGCTAAGAATAATTTCCTGCGAAAGTACAATACTTACCCATAAAACTTTTCTAGGAAACATTTTTTCTAAAAATTGGTTGTCTGAATAATCCTTGGACATAGAACTGCCACGTATTTTTGGAATTAAAATAAGTCGATTGGACAGAATTTACCTCTATACAAAAGTGCTTTGTTTGTCCTTTAGAAGGCATCAAAGTTTAACAATAAAAACACAGTTTGATATTTTTATTATATAAAACAAAATCTAATTGCATAGAAAGTAACCCCTTATTACTGCTATCAACTGTACCAAGTTTGATCAAAATCGGAGAAATTGTTTTTTAACTAATCAATAAAAAACGATTTTTTTTTTTAAATTTTAACACCCTGTATCTCGAAAACTAAGCTCTAACAGACAAATAAAGCACTTTTGTATAGAGGTAAATTGTCTCCACTCGACTTATTTTAATTTCAAAAATACGTGTTAGGTCGATGTCTACGGAATATTATGACACCCTGTATATCTAAATATTGCTATCCAAACTACACAAGTGTTTGGATATTCAAAATGATATCATTTCAAAATGATAGGTTAGCAGGTAGTACCTACTAACAGTGGGGTTATGTTTTTGTAATAGCCTGAATTAATTCACAGTGTACACTTACAAATCACGAGTCCACGAGAAATCCGGGAAATCCCGAATATAAACCTAACCTAAACAATCTATAAGAATGAGATAAATACTTACGGTTTCTGCTTAGCTGCTACAATTTCCTGTATAACTGTTTCAATTTTGTGCTTTGTGTAAGGCTTTCGTAGAGATTTCTGGGAATAAAACTCTTCTAATTTCTTGTAGAATTGCGTTTGTTGTTTCACAATAACACTCTCGGCCGTCGTCATTTTGAGGTTAGTATGTGTGTTATTTCGTTGATGTTGATTCAGCAAGGGTGAAGTAGATTCGAAGCGGTACATGCAACGTCCAATACAATCGGACACCTAACATAATTTAGCTCGTTTTCATCAAGCGGCCGAAGCACGCTGACCTTAGACGTAACGTCTAAAATTTATAGTCTTTCGGGGTAAAAGTTATTTGTTTCAGTGTTTGGCAGCGTTTCATGAAAAGGCCAGACTTTTTCATGTAATGACCGATTACAGTAGAAGGCTGCGACATATACACCATTTTAAATTATTCGCACCTCTGAGCGTGAGAATGACAATTTTAATCATAATAATCAACTGGTTTTTAAAAGTATTAAAAATGCTAGTTACCGCAGTACTATTTTTGTTTCTACTGGTACTGCAAAAAATACTAGTAGCAAAAAAAATTGGAAAGAATTTCAAAATAGTATTAGTTATTTTCTCGCAAATAATAGATACATAGTTAAAAGAAAAACATTTGGACTTAATGAACTGTTTATTACCATACATTTTTACTGGTAAATAGCTTCAACTTGCATTAATTTTTTTGTCGAAGTAAGAGGAAAAATTGTTTGCCATTTAAAATAATGTGTAACACTATTAGGCAGCCAAAGTTTAAATTAATATAATGTCTTTTATTACTACACATTTTTGCTTACTATTCGCTTAGGCATCAACAATTTTTTTTTCGGTTTGGTTAGATAGAATTTTGTATGCGCTTTAAAATGACGCTTTGAAATGAAAATGATAACTATCCCACTTAGGGAAGCCACTTGAAATACAAAAGTTTGAGGTCAATGAAATATCCATTATTACCAGACATTTTAGCTCACTATTCGCTGGTACATACGTCAGCTGATTTAAATTTTGGGCACTGTTAAATAGACATTTTATTGTTGCTTATATACCATGGGGGTTCTTATTTGGCATATAAAAGTGAGGTTAGCTGGACGTGAAGAGGTGATTGACAAAACTTTGTCAAATATAAATTTTAACGTTCCTCTGTATATTTAAATTTACATATCATTTACACTTTAAGTATGTAAACATTTTAAACGTAAATATTTTGTCAATTAAGGAAGGATTATTATTATTTTTTCAGTACTAATGTAGGTAGACAACATTGGTTAGGTCAAAGAATAAGTAATATTGGTGAAGTATATGTAAACAGCAAGCGCTGGGTTATAAAGCTATAATAGAAAGGGGCGAACTTACGGGTAAAGAGAATATCATATCAAATATCACGGTATTTTGTGGACTTAACTAAGGGAGAGGTGGTTCAAATGATAAGGTTCGATAAAATAACTTACTGAAAATACGGCAGCTGCTTACCTTAGCTAATGACGGTCGGATTAATAATTACTTGGATAGCCCTATTATTTATTAACGCTACTATCTGCAGCCAATACCGCATTCAAATCATAGCAATGCTCTTCTTACAGGTTATATATTGTATCTAACTTCGATGGAAGTTTTATTTAGTACTGCTTTTATTGTTCAAAATGGTGTTTCTTAAAAGATTATTTAATATTGCAATCCTTATATTAATATGTATTTGGTTCATATTCCGTTAAAAAGTAAAAGTAAAACACAACAAGTTTTTCCGACCAGATCAGCGATTTATATTGCTATATTAAACAAAGATATAAATATACTCTTTCAATGTTTAGATATCATTGTTTGAGCTGGATCAATGGCATTTTATTGTAAACACATGTTTATATTGCCTGTTAAATTTTCAGGAAGACAAAAAGGGTCTACAATGGAATTTCCAAAGGTACCAAATAATAGTGTGTGTGTGTTTCATGAAAAAACCTTGAATGGATATTAGTCCAGTAACAACAATTCACGTGTGTGGCAATTGCGATTTCCTAAACCAATTAAGACGAAGCTACACTCATCCGAAAAACACACAATAAATAGGAAATTAACATCAATCGTCCGTTCACTTATAATTTCGTAATCTTTTGAAGCTTAAGGATCAAAGTCGTCTTATATAAACTCTAACCGAATCTTATAAAGATGAAACTTGTTTAATTTTAATCTTCGAAATTAATGTTTTCTTCTAGTTGGATACTTGTACCAGGTGTCCAAATAAGAAAGGACACCGGCTGTATCACGGAAACTATTCATCGCACAGCGCTGAAAAAAAAATCGTTGTGGCTAGAAAACCGTTAACGGTTGAGCATATTTGACCGTTATTCTATTATGTCACATCATAGATTACGTCATAATACCTTAATGGCAATATATATCCCGGCTGAATAGGTGTCGACCGGGAAAAAAGTGAGGTTATACAACATGAACATACAAATTTAGTTGTTTTTGAAGATGTAATTGAAGATGTAATTTGAAGAATCTCCTGGAAAGCCAGGTCGGTAAAGCAATATCTAAAACAGATACGAAGTAGATAATAGGTATACTTTATTACATTATTATTATTATTATTATTATTTATTGTATTTTTACTTTAATGAACGTACTTGACTAATTGTAAATTTATATTGTCATCAAAAATTTTGCAGTTAAATTCCATTAAATGAACATCATCTTTGGTAATTTTTTTAATATCATCATTAATGGATGTAAATTCGTAATCCTCTATATTTAGCAACCTTAGAATAAATCGTTGTTTTTCATTAATGCTAAGTTTGGCAAATGGCGTAGGTTTTTTATTAATTTTTCTTCTTTTAGGCAAGCCAATGGTTGGCAGAGCCTCACCTTTTACTCTACCTCTTTTTTTAATTTTCTTTGGCATTATAATATTAACCAACTCCTAAAAAATTAAAATATTTTTATTATTTTTTTTATATTGAAGGTTTTTTACTTAGATACCATGTTTTTAGTATTTTCATTATTTAAAATTTGACTAGTACTAGGCAGTATAATATTTTCCAGTATGACAATCTTATTTGAGGAAGATGCATCCAAATTTTCAATTTCATCATTATTTTCAACTACTAGTTCTTCTACGATCACGTTTTCTGCTGGAACCCAGACATTATTTTCTGAGTGCTCCGTTTCTAAATTCCAATTATTATTGTTACTAATGTCATCAGGGGACATATCAGCCGACACTAATTGACTCTCCTAAAAAAATATTTCATAAAATTAGAAATACCTATAGTTAGTGAAAAAGATACCTTGTCTCTTTTAGGACTATCTATTGCACTGACAGGTAAAATTTTTATATTAATATCTTCTTCCCAATATTTCTTAATAGTAAGTAATAATAAAATTGTTTTCGTCTTTCGTATAACATATTTGACCGCTGAGCGGCTAGATCCGCAAGACTATTAGTTATTGGTAAGATATTGCGTCGTTTCTGGCCATATGAGACTATATGTTTTGGTTTTGCTATGGTAATAGCAACATTTGGAAAAATGTTTTCAGTTTCATTTTCGTCAGGCATCGATTCTATGAATAACACTGATTTGTTGTAACTTACGGTCCATTTTTTATCTGGCAAGAGCGGATCAAATAGAGGCTGATTTAATAGTTTTCTGACAGCAAATATATGACGACACGGCAAAAGCATGGAAATAACATATGAACAAGAGCACTTATAAATGTCCGTATTAATCGTCCCTTCTGAAGATTTTATTAAAAATGAATTATGAAGTGCTAAAGCCTGTTGTATATCTTTTACCTTTCTTGAAAATTCTAGCTGTTTGATTAATTGTTTTCCAGGTTCTTTTGTTAATAGTTTTAAATATTGAGCTTCAACAGTCAGCTTCAAATTTAGTGATAGTCCGTTTTAATTCACTATATATGAACTT
Organism: Anthonomus grandis grandis; assembly: GCF_022605725.1. NCBI lineage: Eukaryota > Metazoa > Arthropoda > Insecta > Coleoptera > Curculionidae > Anthonomus > Anthonomus grandis. Next base: position 4,485,905 of record NC_065567.1, on the reverse strand, counting down.
ATGGGCGCGTTCGGAATTCATACTAGATGTTATTTTAAAGAATCCTATGAAAAAGTCTTCAAGGCTGCTATTTCTTGAAATAACATCTTTTATTTTACCGTTAATAGATTCCAATCTGTTATTAGTACTATTAAGAAAATTATTTTTGCAGAATTCTGTATGCATTGACCACTGATGCTTAATATCATGCCAATTTTTCATATAATAGCTCAAGACCGCTTTTGGTGCAATTTCCTTAAAGCTATCCAGGGTTTTTGTAAAATCTTCTTCAGATTTGGCATAAACTAAATATTGAAAATACTCTAAACATAGGTTTTTTTGACTTTCAGTTATGCCCATTTTTTCACACTTTATTTCACGACGGAAGCTTCTTATTGTGTGAAAGATCCATAACATTAATGAAACTTTAGGAAACAATTCCTTAATTACATCTCGCTCGGTCATCTGTAATAATACATTTAGTTTCTGTGGCTTTCCCGTTAAGTTATTTAAAAGTGCTCAAAAACCAACTAATATTTTCTTTACTTTCCGAAACCATTAAGCACATGCCCACTATCTGACTTTGACACTGGCCATCTCCTACTAGCATTAAATAAAGTGGAATACCTATATTTAAGAGTTTGTATGTAGCATCAATTGCTATAAATTCGGGAAAATATTCAAAAATATTTTTCATATAAGGAGTTTGGGCAAACAGTGCTTGGAAATTTGAATCATCATCTTTTAGAACAGAAACTTCACACTCTAAGATAAAAAGTAAATTTTATAATTTAAATGCAGGTATATTACGTACGTTCTTACCATATTTATCCTGTATTAACTTAATGCAGTAGGCCAAATTATCCCTCTTCACATTTTTAACTGATGCTAAATTAGACAGGTCTTTCAGTAAAATTACTTTTCCAGTTTTTTCTTTAACAAGTTTTATATTTGCCTTTAGTACTAATAACTCTTTTGTAATATTTTTCATATCTTCAGGCATTTGCCTTTGAACTGGGTAGTGGGCATAATATTCCTGTAATTATTATTGCTATGTTAAATATTTATCCTTATTATTATAATTTGTTTTATTAATATCGTTAGTAGAAAATAAAAATTTGATTACATTTTTTACCTTTGAAATTGTATGATTGTGTTCATTGTTCATGGCTATTACTTCTAAACTTTTTCCATTTTTGGAAGCCCGAAATCTGATAAAAAAGGGACACTCCTTTCTATATGTTCTACAACATAGATCATTATTATTAATGGATTCTATTCATTGCAATTACAAAAAATATTATGAAGTATGGGGATAAATACTAAATATACATAGGTACTTACGAAGATTCATGTATGCCCTTGCTACAAGAAACAAAACCTCTACCTCCATGTACACAAGCATATTTTAGTTCATAATACGTAAGTTTATCACTTAAAAACGCTTAATTTAACTTGACTGAATTGTCCTGGCATCCCGTTTCCATAAAATGATATAATTTCTTTTTGAATACTCATCAATTGCCTTCTGAACTTCCTCATAGCTTTCAAACTGAGATCCTATCTCAATATTATTACTGACAACACCATTGGACTGATCTTCTGTATTATATAGTACAGAATTACTAAGTATTTGCCTTGAAATTTTAATAAAATAATATAGCTACTACCTATAGCATGTATACATATATTGAACGAATTACGCACATTAGGTACCTACTTACCTATTTTTTCGCTAATATCTATTATAAAAACAGTAGTAAACTAATATTTAATCTCAACCACAAATACCGCAAAATTCAGAGAAAATAAACAAATAATAAAAAAAACAAAAACCCTTTGAATAAAGAAAACAACTTGTTTTCTTTATTCGAAGCAAAAACCTAACCTCATTTTTTTCGCGGCTAGATTTATTCAGCCGGTAAACGTGTCATTTGTGACGTAACAGATGACGTCATATCTATTTTACCGGCTAAATATCGCCAGCCGTTAACGGTTGACTAGCCACAGCGAAAAAAAATTTCTTAAGAAAAGTGGCAAAAAAAAATGGCTTGAAAATATTTACAAGTTCCTAAGACTACCACAAGAGGGCGTAACTGCACAGTAATTTCAAAAAATTCAAATTTCGTCTAAAATAGCCAGTATTAGGTACCATTTTGAAAACATCAGAATAATCTTCATTAATTTTGCCTTAATTTGGCTGAAGAATTTTCTTCATATCTCCAATGAGAAGGGTGGGGGAAGATCGTAAATAATGGAACTTTTTAATCGCCCTGTACTCAGATTCTTTGTTAAAAGTAATTCAAATGGCTACTCGTTTAAAAGGAAATTCAAAGGGCTTTCAAAATATGCACCTGTCAATGTCACTTTGTTTTCAGTCAAGTCGTCAGAGGGCGTTGTTTAACAGAGACTAGGTTTTTAGAGATTTTCTCTAAAAAGTTAAATGCAATGATATGATTTTTTCACTGCGGTTTCGAAGACTTAAAACATACTAACAAACCAGTGAAAACAGCGTTTCGATATCTCCATTTGTTTTCGAGTAATTTTAAAATAACCTATTTTTCAAATTTTAAATATAAGTACCTATAATTAATTTAACAAATGATTCAGAATTAGCAGGAATTGACAGATTAGATAAGTCGGAATAAGTTTGTCTCAGCGTTTTTACATATATTGAGTCGCATTAATATACAGGGTGATTCACGGTAGATGGCCTATTCGACGTTTTAGGCGAATGACAACGCCGATCAATCTGAAAAAAAAAACGTTACAAAAATTAAATTCCCCCGACTTGATAACAGTTTATTTCAAATGCAATCAGAACTCAATGGATGCCTCTAGAATAATATATATGCTATGCGGTATCCAGAACAGAGACATTATACGAAAAGGACATTTGCAAGATTAGCTACTCGGTTAGCAGAAAATGGCAATATCCATTTACCTATTATTCAATCTTCAAAATCCTTCTGACTAAACAATTACAACAAATAGCGCAAATTAATATTAAATATAAAATAAATAAAAATAAAACATATAACTAAATCAATTTTTTTCAGATGTTCGAAGTCTCCACCATCGCATCGTTACTAATACAGTCGCGTACTTTTCGATAAGTAACGTGAACTGCAGCCTCGACTTCGGCAACTGATATGCTTGTTACCGCATTTCTGATCCTGGCTATCATATCATCTCGTGTTGTAGGTGTGGTTTGGTAAACGATATCCTTTAGTCTGCCCCACAAATAAAAATCTAGGCAAGTCAGATCAGGAGATCGCGGGAGCCAAGGAAATATACTTCCTCGGCCAATCCACCTATGAGGAAACCTTAAATTTAAAAAATTTCTCACATTTATCGCAAAATGAGCGGGACATCCATCGTGCTGTAAAAACATCCTTGCACCGGTTTGAATTGGGATGTCTTCAAGCAGTACAGGCAAGTGATCTTGTAAAAAATCTAAATAGGTGTGTCCATTGAGGACCTCTTCAAAAATGTATGGATCAATAATTCTTCCCCCTATTATCCCACACCAGACATTAACAGACCACCGACCCTGATACTGTACTTCTGTCATCCAGTGGGGATTTGTGGAAGCCCAATAGTACATATTGTGTAAATTTACACTACTAACACTGGTAAAAGTTGCCTCGTCTGTCCATAGAATGTTTGAGACAAACTGGGGATCTTCTTCCATCATATTGCTAAACCAGTTACAATAATCAAGTCGTCTATCAAAATCGGTTCCTGTTAATTCCTGATGCAGCACCATATGATATGGATTCAACCTAAAATAATATTCAAATTAGGTAAAAAATAAAAATAATATATATTTTTTAATATTCGAATCTAGTAATAGTCAAATTTAATTATCAACTTTTTAACAAACCTGTGGTCTCTTAAAATGTTATGCACAGTTGATTTCGTAATGCCCAAATCCAATGAAATTTGCCTTATTCCTATGTGAGGGTATAATCCAATATAAGCAAGCACATTAACAATATTTTCTTCAGATCGTCCAGAGCGACGTCTTCTGTTAAGAGGTAAATGGATACTGCCATTTTCTCGCAACCGAGTAGCTAATCTTGCAAATGTCCTTTTCGTATAATGTCTCTGTTCTGGATACCGCATAGCATATATTCGAGAAGCAACCGTTGAGTTATGGTTGCATTCGAAAAAAACTGCTAGCATATTATAGGCTACTTCATTTGGAATTTTCATTTTTAAACTTACTAAATTAATTTGTAGTAAAAAAACACTTACACATAAGAAATTACTTAAAAGTGACAACTGTCAATTTAAGTAACTTTAAATGACATTTTCCAATCCTTTGTTTCTGTTTATATTTCCATAGGCCTCTTGATATAATAGTAATATTCAAATAGAATTAATAAATAATGCTCTAATAAATCATATTCGGAAATTCTCGATTGCCAATTATATTTTCAAGTGGAAATATGATTATGAGCTTTCAAATAAATTTCAGTAATTTTTGATAATATTCTGTCAAAAAGACCGCCCTAATATTGCTAATAATATTTAAAATTTGAAAAATAGGTTATTTTAAAATTACTCGAAAACAAATGGAGATATCGAAACGCGGTTTTCACTGGTTTGTTAGTGTGTTTTAAGTCTTCGAAACCGCAGTGAAAAAATCATATCATTGCGTTTAACTTTTTAGAGAAAATCTCTAAAAACCCAGTCTCTGTTAAACAACGCCCTCTGACGCTCTGCCCTCTCTCACTCTTCACCTCTCGTCCTCTGACACTTCACTGAAAACAAAGTGACATTGACAGGTGCATATATTGAAAGCCCTTTGAATTTCCTTTTAAACGAGTACCCACTTTAATTACTTTTAATAAAGAATCTGAGTACAGGGCGATTAAAAAGTTGCATTATTTATGATCTTCCCCCACCCTTCTCATTGGAGATATGAAGAAAATTCTTTAGCCAAATTAAGGAAAAATTTATAAAGATTATTCTGATGTTTTCAAAATGATACCTAATACTGGCTATTTTGGACAAAATTTGAATTTTTTGAAATTACTGTGCAGTTACGCCCTCTTGTGGTAGTCTTAGGAACTTGTAAATATTTTCCAGCCATTTTTTTTTTGGCCACTTTTCTTAAGAAATTTTTTTTTTCAGCGCTGTGCGATGAATAGTTTCCGAGATACAGCCGGCGTCCTTTCTTATTTGGACACCCCAATACTTGCGTACGCCCGCGGTAACCACCAATTTCTTTGTACTTAGCGTAGTTATTGTTATCCATCGCAATTACCCCAATATTGCTATCTTAGTATAAGATTTATAAGCTGACTTTTTACGATAAACAGAATCTCTTTTGCAAAATTAGGCTAACAATTCATAAACAATTTTCCCAGAAACGTGTCTATCAACATGCTACACCGTTGGTTAAACAACTCCGCAACACAATTTCCACATCCATTATTTGTTAAAAAAAACTCAAAAAAACTTTTTCTGGATTTGAGTACACCATAACTGACCAATTTAAAAGGTTTAGCAGTTTCCAAGCACTTTACTTCTTCACTAAAACAGGCTTAAATTATCTGCAAATTAAGTAAAACACACAATATTTTGGAAGAAAAAGGAATTTACCATAAGCTGTAAAGTAAATTAAAATCGGTATTTGGATTTTCGTTAAATATATTGTTGGTATTTCAAAGCTCCATATCTCTTAAAAGAGTAAGCTCATTTTCAGAAACTACGTAGCAACATATGTCAAGGGAAATTTACCGTACTTTTTAACACCGAATCATTCTTATTTGAAAAAGTCAGGGGATGACATTTCCTCTTAGAGGGTTAAAGATTTTGTTATGTCTTTTGCGTCAAAACTTCGCCTTTTCAGAAACAAATCTGACGTGTTTTTGGATCTTGCCGAAAAGTTCTTTCCATAGCTGTAATTCGGTACGTTTTCGATAGGCGACGCTGTATTTAGTATTATTCACATTCTATTTGTGTCGTGACTTTATATATTCATATAATTTATGTTTTCGTTTATTAAGGTAAGGTACAAACCACATATTGAAAGTAAGGTGTGAAATTTTAAATCCCTAGAAATCACCTTCTTTTGCGGCTTTTCGCTTATAATTATGTAACAAATATTTTAATAATATGTTAATTTTATTAGTAAAAAATATTTAAAAAAAACTCATTATTTTATGATATTTTAAACACTATGTATTTCGGAAACAAAAGAATGTTGGACATGTATGTTTATATGGACTTGTGTCTAATAAGTGCGCCCCACACCGGGTATCAATCTATTCTTCTATATACATATATGTATGTACATGTTTTATGTTTGTTGTTGTATTTAGTTTATCTTTGTTGGACATGTTTAGGATTTTATTTTTAGAAAAAATAAAAATGGCTTTAAAAATAGTAATAAACATGTTATATAAATATCATTATATTACATTTAGAAGAAAATCGGAAAGATAGCAGCATTAAGATAATTGTAATATTTCATAACATCTTATTCTTAAGATCTTCCTATAGAAGGCCTAGATATAGAAATTTTTACGACAAATTATTAAACTAGTTTTTTTTTATTATTCTTAGTAAGTAGTATTTAACTTGTTGCTTGGTCCAATGTTGCTTATGCTTGAATATGCAAACTATTTAAGTAAATTTTCTTGTTTATTTTGCTGTAATACGTTCCATTATTTCTTTATTCATTATTATACAAAATGTTTTTTAAGTATAACTATTAATTTGCCATTAAATGAGTGGAGAGTATATTATAAGTTTGCGGATGTACCGTAAACTGAGGCTACTTGCACACGTTTTCAGCACATTTCCCAATGTACCTCCGTACATTGTAACTTTACAACTTTGCAAAAATTACATTGTACCGACCTATTTAAGGGCTACCCATGGCTGGTATAAAAATTGGAAGAATGCAGCCATTGGTCCCAAAAAAAATTTGTTTGTGGGGTGTGCAAGTTACCCCATGGTTGGGGCACTTGCACATCCGTGAAAAAATGTCTATAAATTGCATTCTAAAGCATATTCTGTGCATGTTATCCCTTAATCATATGAAAAAGAAACCTATAACAAGAGCCACCGTTACAACCCATTAAAAATCAATATTTTTAAAGAAAAAATAATATATTGTCAAAATATATTAAACTTAAAAACAAATTTTGTACCTATAAATGCTTAAAAATATTAATAAGAAGTTATTAAAAAATAAACAAACTTTATCTAGCAAAACTTTGGTAAAATAAGGCACATTCTTTGAAAAAATCACAAGTGTAACAAAAACAAAACATTGGCTAATTATTATTGTCAACTAGGAAGTCCTTGTCGGCATCACTGTCATCGACTAAAGATTCAATGTCTTCCGAATCCTCACACCATTCGCATTCAAAATAAGGGTCTTTGCTGTCTTTATTACAGAGTCCACAAATCCAAGCTCGACATTTCGTGCATTGTATCCAATCAATTGCGCCTCTGTAGTTTTTCCAATTAATTTTGCAGATACCACACTGGGAGTTATTGGTCTTTTTTTCTCTCTTGCTTTTCCTAGTAGGGAGTTGCTGGGTACATGGCAAAACGCTATATGAAGAGGGTCCTGGTTCTTCGACTGTAGTTCGAAATTCGTCAGGAACGGTTAGCGGATTTTCAGAAATATTAGGGTCTGTAACAGTGCGAGATGCATCACTTCCAGGTTCGACTTTTTTTCCCCTTTTGCGTTTTTTCTCAACCCCTGTTCCACGGTGCTCTTTCAACAAATCAACCAAGCTGTTGTCTAAGACTCTTTCGATGTCTTTAGTTTTTTCAGGGTGAGCATCTTCTAGTCCACCAGGAATGCGCTTCAAAACTTCGTCGGGATTTGCAGGATGCAAACCAGTTGCTCTAAATCCTGATTTGAGATTCTCTGCTACATTTTGACTTACCCCTTTCCACAATCTGTCCAGTAGGTTCGGAAATTGTTCTTTCGGGATATAGCCTTGAAACCGCGACTCCTTTCTCCACTGATCGAGAATCTCTCTCCATTTTCTTTTCATAGGCGCAAATACGGCCACATCAAGGGGCTGGATTAAATGCGTGGCATTGGCTGGGAAGGGAGTTATGTAGATGTTATTTGTACCACATGCCTCTATCACCTGTGGTGAAAAGTGGCTTGCCAGGTTGTCACCAACTAATCTGGTCGTTATTTTCTCTGGTGGATTCGACGTGAGGCAGGAAAAGCTGGAAGAACTACATTTCGAATAAGTTCATGTCGAACCATCCGCTCGCACTGCTCGCATATTTTGTTCCTCGTGGTCCACCTAGCGTCCAGTTGTCATAAAGATTCAAAGCTTTATATATAACCATTGGTAGTAGAAGGTCTCCATTGGCATTTCCACAAACCATTAAACTGATCGTAGCCCGGGAATGCTCCTTAACTTTTTCCACTCTTTTTGTGTTTCTTGGCACTACCACCTTCCTGGACCCAGGATCATCTGTAATGTTGGTTTCATCATAGTTATACAAATTTGAGCTTTTCACTTCTCTAATTGCTAAGTCAATATTATTAAAGAAATTTAAAACTTCATTACGATCCACTGATGCTTTGGATCTCTTTATGTTTGAAGCCATTCTAACGCTTAGATGGTTTCTTTTTATAAATAATTGTAAGAAATCAGATCCAGGGAAGTTATTTTTGAATATTCGAACATTTTTTCCTTGTTTGTCCAAGAATTTTTTTATTACGTCACAAATATCAACTTTTGTGAGAGGAAATCCCCAATTTGCTACAACACCCAGTGTCTTTGAAATGAGAGCCTCTTCTTAATCACTTAAAACCTTTGGACGACCAACTGACTTCGAGTGTGCACCAAGAAGTCTTTGATCTAACGTAGTCCGTTCTACTTTAAAAGTTTCGGCTGCTAATTTCCTCGACATACCCGCATTTACTGCATCTATTGCTTGGCGCAAGGCGTTCTCTGAGTAGTTCCGGTAATTTCTTGCTCCCGGAGTTTTTTTGTAAGTACGAAGCATTTTTATAATTTATTTACCTGTAACAACAGAAAGCCGGCGATAAAACACAAAATAACATAACCTAAAAAAAAAGTAAACAAAAATACACGTGGTGTGCAAGTTACCCTGGGGTGGGCAAGTAGGTACACATTACGGTAGCTTTTTGCACAAAGAAATATATTTTTTTCCAGGGTATCAATCCATAATAAAATTAAAGACCAGAATATTCTCGTTACGTATCTTTGAAAGGTATACAATAATCTAAAGCGTCACTTTTTTTATTGAAATGAAATGTGTAAACTAACTTGTAAACTAACTAAAATGTTGATCTTGCCCTATCGTGACTATAAAATGACTAGTTAAAATCGACTATAACATTAGACACATTTAGATTAGTGTGAATGAACAGAGTACTGATAACACCGAATTATCATTGTACTTGTTCCTGTTCGAAATAAATTGAACGATATTCCAAATTTATTTGAATATATCTCATAAACATAATAAAACGAAAGAGAGAGAACTTGAGAATCTATAATAGAGCAACTACAACTCATATTCATACTGATTACTACCTACTTAGGCAGAAAAAAATTATATTTCAGTTAGAAAATTCATTATGAAACGGATTTAACTGTATATTTACTCGTTTGCATATTCCAATATTTAAAATTAAAAGTTTCAGTAAAGTTCATCTCGGAATATTTGCTGCAAATATGCTGTTTTGTACTCGAGAACTTTGACGATTTTATTAAAATTTACGTTCAAAACGATATAAAAAACTATTAAAAAATTTATTATCCGGCAGCAAAAGGTGAAATAACTTAGCCTTACTCTGCAACTTTTATTAATACAACTTATCTTACATTGGTTCAAAGTTGAGGGGTAGGGATTTTTATGATATAGTAAAATTATTATTAAGTGCGATATATATTACATTATAAAATTATTATTTCTTCTTCTCCATTTTAGGAGAAGCCGCCTGTTCTAGCTCCGTCAGCAAGCATATTCAGGTGTGCTTCTGTGACCCAAAGGTGAAGAGTGTAATTGCGTGTCATTTTTTTGGTTTAGGTATTGGTTCCGTTTATTTTTTCTACCCAATGGCCATTGATTCACATCCTCTGTCCCACACGTTTTCCTAATATTCTCGTTTTACTCTCTATTCAGCAGTGTTTTTCCGACAATCCTTCGAAGTATTTTCATTTCAGTTGTTTCCAACATCCGCCTAGTTTTTGTTGTTTCTTTTGGTTTTTGATTAGATTGACATATGTTTATTCCGCTAGATTGTGTTGTTAAGACATTCTGGTATTCTAGCCGCTTTATTATCTAATCGCGTACGGTCTTCACGTCCCTATGGTCTTGGTGGATGATGTTTCTACCAACAGCCATCTTGCATCTTAACGGGGGTTTTGATGTTGTCACGCATTTTTTTTGTTATAAAGGTTAGTGTTTTCTATGGTTTTTAAAAGGTTATGAAAAAAAAAAAATCATAAAGTTTCAGAACAATTTTCAGCGGTCAAATATTTTTTTAAGATCATTGACATACGAAAGTATATCTGTGTATGTCTATTCGATCGATTTTTCTATAATCTATCTTATGATAGACTTCGTGGGTACCCAATCTTCCTAGTCTAAATCCTCGTTATTCATCCAGGAGGGTAATCATGCTAGTGACTATATTTGTTATTATTTTTGTTGTTAGTTTTAGTATTGTGTTCAATAAATTTATGCTCCTATAATTTATTGAAATTTTCGATTGCCAATTATTCGGGATTTCATTAGACGAAAATAATCTTGCGGACAAGAGTTATGAGTTGTTAGTTGAGTATTTTTTCCCGTTTCTTAGTTTCTCAAGGGCAGATTTCAGGTAGTATTTATCTATTTGTATGACTTATTATTAATATTATTTTATTTACTGATTAGTCATCCTTTGCCCTTTATGGCCTTTACAATCCATGTGCGATAGGTTATTTAATATTGAAATTAAAATGCAATACGTTCAAAATATTAGCGTATAGGGTGGCATTATAGGATATTTAATTATCGGTTGTTTTTTTATTAATGGTAGAGATAACAGAAATATCTTTTAAGGAAGCAAATTATTTCTACTATTCGTCAGCTAAATATGAATTTGAACAAAATTTAGTTTCAATAAGACGGCTCTTCTGCTGATAATGCAAACATAGTTGGTAACTTTCTACAAGCTATCATGACTAGCGATATTTAGAGATACATTTTTAAGAGAGTTGTTCAACAGGCTCGGATATTGTTTAGCACAATCCGGTGATTTTATGAACATCTAATTAAATAGACTGTTTTAAAGATAACTATAATTTGTTTATTCTTATCAGAATTAATATTGATTTTATTTCAAAAATATCTTGATATAATTTTGTTTACGACAGAATACCAAATTACGTTAGTTTTACCACTAATCAAAACTCTTTATTTCTACTTTTGACACGTGTTTCGCTAACAATGTTAGCATCTTCAAGAAAGATTAAAGTTTTTTTTATAGAGATTAAAGAGTTTTAATCTTCTCTTGAAGATGCTAACATCGTTAACAAAACACCTGTCGAGAGTAAAAATAAGGAGTTTTGGTTAGTGGTAAAATTGTCTCGTAATTTGAGCGTCACACCAAAAGTTCCAGCCATAGGACTGACAGAATACCAGTTTTATTTCACTCAGTTCACTACAAAAAAATTTGGATAAGAAATAATTCCACATATAATAGCTATATTATGTGCTAACAGGACTGTTGCCAGGATCGTCACTTATTGCTTAGAAACTTTCCAGGGACACTCGATATTTTGGGCAAAATATGAACTATAATTTGTATTAAAAGTTTATTGTAGCACATATATAATATATATTTATTCCACAAAAGCTCAATACCAAAGCCTTCTTCCCCCCAAGTCATCCTAAAAGTCGTAGAAAACCCTAATATCGTGCCTCTAATCGATGGTCAAATCGGGCGGTCTGGACACACATGTTTAGCACAGAAACCCAAGTACGGTTTAAGGAACTGTTATAATACTTTATATATTATAAAATTTTATAACAGAAAATAAGATATTATTTTTTATAAAAAAGAAGACAACGCTACCTCACTTACCATTCTTGTCCCTCCTCAAGATATTGTACCAATCAGACCAATGTACCCCAATTCGGGTCCTAGCCATGCCTTCGATAGTTACACATTAAAAGAATTTCCTAAAATCATCTTTAAAAAAAGGCCAAAGTTAAAATTGGCTTTCTTTATGCTCCTAGATATAATGTTTTTTTCGCTAGACCAAATAGATATAATACCACTAAATTTAATATTAAATCATTATTGTTTTAATTGGCTTTAATTTGATAAACGGTTACGATATTACGATAAGTCTATACACCAAAAAATAATTGTTACCATTGTTTAGGTTAAAGAAAAGCTAGTTAAAGAGTTATAGTAAAAAATGCGCATAAAAATAAAATTAATGCAATCCCTTATTATCGTACCAAATCGATATTAAGAAAAATAATATAGAAAAAACAATATCATTTATTATAGTAATTTAATTTTTTGTGTTATCAAAAGGATATTAACGAAAGATACCACCAGCTGACCATATTTTGGCATTTGGCCGAAGACAGTCATAGTGTTTCTTCGCCAGATCTTTAAATATGGAATACACCGAATTTCTAAGCGGCTATTCATTTCGTTTCCAATTCCGCACAAATTATACGGAAATTGGTCTGAATTTGCCATTGTCAGTAATTCGGCCGCTCGATCGACATAATCAAGATCTTTAGTTAACCAAACCAGTCAACTTCAAGTGTGGATTTTATAAACCCAAATACCATATTAACAGTAATTCTATTTTCACGTTCCCCTAGTCCAATGAATCGTAAGATATTAGACTTTTGCACCTGTTTAAGAGAATGCTGTCTCCCATGCATCAGTTTGGTCACAAATTGATTTATTAATAGCCATAAATGAGTTAGTTCAATCATGTAACTTCTTACTTGATCTATAAAGGTGTTCGCAATTTTAGTGTTTGTGTTTCAGTATTGATCTTCGGAGATCAAAGTCGTTGCGGTAGAGCCACAATCCCATCAGCTAAGGCAAATTATAAGTTCAATCAAATGTTTTGTACTTAACCAAGGTGAGCTTGGACTATAAATAATCGTTTTATCTGCTCATAATTTTCAATTAGAATAAAGAGAGCTATTGTAAACATCGGCCTTGCGAAGTTAAAACTGACGACAATTTCTATCCTCGTATACACAAAAAGTGAGACCTTCTTTGGTGGGGGTCTTTAGTGAGAGCGCATACTGAATTGGTATCGACCGTCTCGATACTAGGTTTATTCTCACTGCAAATTTTAAAAGTTTAAAACTGTTTCCAAACCATTCTTGATGCGCATGAGTAAAATATTTCAAGTTCTGATCGATTTGAAACCGTCTGTACGAACATCAAACACGGGTTGAGTGGAGTCCAACTTAAAATAAGAAGACGCAAGAAAAATAACTTACAAAAAAAATAAATTTTGCTGAAAAATACTTTTTGCTGCCAGTGGGAAATCATAAATAAATAAATAAAACAAAAATAAATTTACAATAGAACCTTAAAATAGGCGGTTTTAGGCAAAGTTTAGAATTCTGTAATGGTTTGCTTCTTCAAAGCTTACTCTAAAATGATCGAGAAATTCTATTCTAATTAATTGGGACATACAAATTGAGAGTTTCATCTAAACAGTTTTGATTTTTGGGCGTTATCTGTTCTTCAAGTAAATTTTCTAAGTCTATATTCAGAGAATTCTGATAATTCAAATTCTCCCGATGGTCCAAAGTCACAGATTTCCATAATGTATATTTTTAAACTATTCCAATAATTTAAAATACAATTTTAAGACGAATATTAGAGATTATACAAAACGACAAACCACAAACCATAATTAATAGGTTATGTTCATATTCAGAAGATCGGCCATGACTGGCTATACGAATTCACTGACACTTTGCTTAAAATAAATCTAAAAACAAGTCTGACTATCACATGACGATCAGAAATTTGTGTATGAACATCAAACTTTGGATTTAAACCGATCAGAAGTTTCTGTGCAAACGCATTTTACTATTGCGCATGTTTATTTGTCGAAAACTTGTTTCTTACTTCTGTAAGAACAAGCCTACTTTCGGTACAATCTGGCGTATTTGCTTTACATGTATTAAAATGCAGCGTCGCGCATTGGATGGGACTCGGTTTGGTAGCTATTGGCAACGATCTCAATATTGTGTGGAGGGCAACCGCAAAAACTTGCGACGACTATTTTAGTATGATCTTGTACAGAGCATGAACGGCATATACGGGTACCATAAGGATAAGTGAGGTTTCATTATTTTAAAAAAATCATTGTATTCCATGCCGGGTGGCATAGGAAAAAAGAAACACTTAATACCTTTTTTAATTTTCAAGATTAACTTAGAATCTTTTAACATATTTAGTTATTTTCAATCACTTTTGCTTAAACCGGAAGTAGTAATTCTGCCTCCTCGATGAACATAATTAGGATCTTCAGTTAACCAGTCAATTTTAAGTGTTTATTAAGTGAAATACGGAGTGTCACAACTATATTTCCACACGATTTTTTTTCGCCCCTGGATATGATTATGATTTTGATACAATCTGCCTGTTATGAGATGGATCTCGATTAAAAACTTAAAATACCTTTGGCCAGTCAAGGTGATGTAATAAGCAGTTCGCATTTTCTTCTTCGCATTCTCGAACGTTCTGTGTGTGCGATCGCGTTGAGTGTTCTGAAAAACGTTCCTGAGACAGCGGTCTTGCATCTCAAGAATTTGTCTGATATTAACCGTATATCAACAGCATGTCGACATAATTATTAGCGGTAAAAACTGATGGTATTTTAATACGAAAATACCCTTATCGTTCTAATTATTAATTATTTTAAAATAATTCTGACACTGTCATAGTGACATTTTGATGTAATAAAATGTAATTAATTACCTTTCAAGCTAAGAAGTGCTATCACTACTTAAATACACACACTTACGTAACCTACATACATACCAAATTTCATTTGTTTTGCAATCAAATCATAAAATAATGGTAAGGAAATTCGCTCAACTTTGTTTTAAAAAGATAATGTAGTGCAGCCAAAACCTTTTCCTCTGCTTCCATTTTAGCAGAGGCCAATGTAATGTATAACATCTCAAAATTGTAGGATTGTAGGAAATAGTCATTTTGCCTTTTAAAACTTTAGATAAGTTATAATAACTTTAACGTACTACTTTTAAACGACGTCTAGGGTACTGACGGACCAAACAAGCTGATGCCGATTTTGTGGACACTGTCTTTGAGATAAAAGCCGCCAAGATAAAAGGCTTGCCGATCAGCATCTCATAAACCGTTTTCCGCTGGCTAAGCTCAGATGAGTTGTAAAGGTGTTTAAAACGTGCGCAAGATAAGGAGTGCTAGTACGGGTATCTCCGTAACCATGAGAGATAGAAAATTGGTTAAATAGGAGTTTTGGGTGCTCAATAACATGCCGCTTTGGAATACCGGGTGGTGTGTCGCCGAGCGGAACATAGGAAATCTTATGTAAATTTTAAGAGGGTCAATTATTGGCTTCCCTGTACATTTTACAGAAAAAATGTAAGATAACTTTTTGAAGAGACCAATCTAGTAAAGCCTCGTGTAAAGTTCAAAAAATTTTAATAAGCGAATCTTGAACTATTCAATCAAATGTAATTGCAAAATTACCAAATTTTCGGTTCAGATAAAACCAGACACCAGCCACCAGCAAACAATTTGTTATAAGACTTTGTCAACTCTTACGTACAGCCGAATACAAGAAATGTTTTTTTTTTTATTTTATTAATCTCACAATTATACATTCAATGTAAGATACGTTAATATAACTTTTTTATCTAAATTTTTATTTAATATAACAATGAAGTTAAACCAATAACAATTATTATTATCGATTATTAAAAAAATAATTTTATCATACTTAAAATTTAATTAAACCAACAGCAGTATCTGAAATATTTTCAATTTATTTTCCCATCAAGCCTATCTGGTCCATTTCAACCATTAAACCTATTGTTAGTAAATTCGAGTCCAAAGAC
Organism: Anthonomus grandis grandis; assembly: GCF_022605725.1. Lineage (NCBI taxonomy): Eukaryota > Metazoa > Arthropoda > Insecta > Coleoptera > Curculionidae > Anthonomus > Anthonomus grandis. The sequence goes on along the minus strand of NC_065567.1, from coordinate 4,469,807 downwards.
ATTGCAATAAATAATTGTAAATGTTTAACTCAGAAGATCGAAAATAGATCCGAAAAAGAGAGAACAGAACTCTTAATATTTTACTAAGTGTGGGAAAATAAAATAAAATAAAATACAATAACTTTTTTAAAAATAATAGAGAATTACATAAAAACATCAATTAATCAAATGTTCAAACAACCCTCATTAACAGCTAAACAATATCCTAACCGATCATAAAATTAATTTCTAACGTTACTAAGTTGATATTGGGAAATTTTATAACATTCTAACGACTAAACAACTTCTTCCAAGGCGGGTCCAATTTGATTTTGAAATAAGTCCAAATAAGTTTCAGCTGTTAGGTTATAGTCCATAAAAAGGGATCCAATGATATGTGTCCGATAATTCCCACGAATACATTTGTTATTTGGGGATATTGTGTCCGAGTATGAACAAAGCGTTGTTTATTTTCTTGGTTCCAATACCGGCAATTCTGAACATTTGGTTTATTGTTGAGGGTAAATGTAGATTCATCGGTAAAACAGATATTTCTTAAATAATTCCTATCATTCTTTGCTCTTTCCATCATTTCAAAACAAAATGCCATTCTTCGCTCTTCATCTCCTTCCTGCAGCTCGTGATGTTTTTCGAATTTATACGAATAATATTTGTGTTTTTTTAAAGTGCGAAATACCGTTGTATGAAGTTTATTTACCTCTTGCCCAAGAACCCTCGTACTAACCATCTTGTTTTCCTCCACACTCAGTAGAATATTAAGATCTCTGTTCTCTCTTTCTTCGGCTTAATTTTCGATATCCTGAGTTGAACATTTACAATTATTTATTACGGTACCTTTGGACTCGAACTTATTGACAATACGTTTAATAGTTGAAATGGACGGAATGAGCTTGGTGGGGAAATAAACTGAAAACATTTCAGATACTGCTCTAAAACTGTTTCCCACATAATGTCACGTAATGTTAATTATGGCTATTTTTTCGTCGATTGAATAATTCATTTCATACTTGTTTTCAAATATCGACTGTCACTGATTTATTGACACTTTTCCTTAAGTCAGTGACAATATTTATTTTACTGGTGCCCGTTTGGTTTTACCTGAACCGAAAATTTGCTAATTTTGCGATTACATTCAATTGAATACCTAATTCAAGATTCGCTTATTAAAATTTTTTGAAACTTTGCACAAGGGTTTGCCAGATTGGTCTCTTCAAAAAGTAATCTTACATTTTTTCTATAAAATGTACAGGAAAGCCAATAATTGACTCCCTTATAATTTACATGGGTTTTCTTATGTTCCGCTCAGCGACGCACCACCCGGTATAAAAAATTCCGAGTAGTTCTAGAGATATCTAAAAATAACGAATTTCAGAAAAAAATTAATATTTTCTGCGGAGTTTTTTACAAAAAACTTTTGAAAATAAATTACACTTCTCAAAAAATACTTTTTCCCCCTTTAAGATGCCGTTATTAAATTTTAGATCCAACGTTTCGTCTTCGGGCCACCATCATCAACTTTTTTTAAATATATGTAATTTTTAAATACAGACGTGGTATTTAGATGTCAAATTAAAAGTGCTTGTAATTCCAAATTCAACGATGTATCACAAGTTCTGGTTCAATCATGTTTTGGACCTTTTTTAAGCATTATTAAATATCTTCGATGCCTCAAAAGAAAGAAGGCTTTGGAAACAAAGTGGTCGTCATAGAGACATGTTTTTTCATGTTTTCGTGCCTAAGATATTTAGAATAATAATATTATTGAAGAAAATAAATCTAAGGCCTATTCAATACAATTAATTTAATGCTGGCTAATGAATCAATTCAACCGCGTTAACAAAGAATAACAATACATATTATAAGTACAAACAATAACAATAAAGAACCAATAACACGCTAATAAAAAAGTAATTAGTTTAATATAAATATAAATATAATAATATATTAGTTTGATACTTTATTTTCTAAGCATAAATAGCATCTCCTTATCGTAGATTCCAACACATTATTGAGCATCATTGGTGTTATACTCTCAAAAGTCTTAAACCTTTGACGTTTTCTTCAGATTCAAAATTGTTTCTGTAAAGGTAATTTTCAACTTACCCCCAAAGAAAGAAATCTAAGAGAGTAATATCGAGGGAACGTGTTGCCATGGCGTTATATGACTTGACACATTCCAGATGTGCTGATATGTTTTTTTTTAGAAATCTAATCCAGAAATTGGGGTAAATGAAAGGGCCTAAAATTTTTCTTTCCATAGTACGAGCCAATATTATGAATGCAAAGCGCACCTGGCGTTGAACTTATTTTACCGAACGAGGATTTTCTGTGGCCCAATAATGATAATTTCTTCTATTGAAAATACCATTTTTCGTTACCATGCTTTAATCAGGCTAGATGAGCTAGTTAGGAAAATCTTCATTATCTTGACAGTTTCTCGTGTAAGACTCGTAAAATGTTCGACGCTTCTCTGCATTACCGGGTCTTGACAAAGTCTGAATGTCAATGTCTTGATTTATACGGATGAAACATGTATTTTTTTTTAATTGCGCCGTGGATTAGTTTACGCTTACGTTATATTTAATTTCCCGTGTTGAGACACCAAGGTTTTCGGTAACAGCTAATAATACATTGGTCACTTTGTCTTCGTTACTTGGTTTTTGTCGGGAATGCACCGGTTTTTTAAACCACCGGTATTCTTTCAGACTGCGTCCTAACGTACTGAAGGTTCTTCTGTTTGGTTGCCGCCTTTCAGGATATTTATTGAAATACATCTCCTCGCGTTATAACAATTTCGAGAACTTAAAATGTAACAAGCTAGCATATCAAATTTTTCTTCATTCAAATACATTTTTACAAAAATTGAAATATGTAATTTTACAGTTAAATAATTCATAAGGTAATGTCAAATCTCAAGCATCTCTATGACTACTATTTTGTTTCCAATGCCTGGCTATGAGAAAGTGTAATTTATTTTCAAAAATCTTTTATATTAAACTCGAAAATTCGTTTGTTTTCGGATATCTCCGGAACTACTTGGAATTACTCGGATTTTTTTAGATTTCAAAGCGACATATTGTTGAGTACCCTAAGCCGCTAAATTCTTCCTATTTAACCAACCTTTTATCTCTGATGGTTACGGAGATCCGTATATATACTGGCTCTCTTTATCTTGGGTACGTTGTTTACTGTCTATACTCCACTTTACCGAAAATATTATACATCGCAAACAAAAATTATATCAATCTATTATTTTTAATTAATATTTGACTGTTTTATATGATCATGATTAAAGATGTGACATTTAATTATAATTACTTCATGAAATTTATGACCATCAAAAGCCGATACTGGTGCCAGATAGTTCTGATCCTCACATAGGATAGAATAGATATATTTAGTTTGTTAACTAAAACATAACAAATTAAACTAAATTAAAAAAAGACAATTTACTGTTATAGTACAGCATTCCGGATTTTAATTAATATGTGTATGGCAGTGTCACATAAAATAACATTTATACAGGGTGTTCATTTGAAAACTTCCCACCACGGATTTATCGAAAACCACTGTTTAAAAAAAACTGTCAAGGGGACAACTTTTTAACCTAAAATTACTTTACCCCCTTTCACCCTCTGCCCCCCAGGGTCATCCCCTTAAAAATTTTAAATGGCAAGGGGTATCGAGTAATAGCTTGTTTAAAAGGTCTTTCGAAGTCTTTTATTTTGACGTTTGATTTTTTTAAATCGGTCGATTCGTTTTCGAGAAATTTAGAAAAATCTTTGTTTATTTTAATTTGTTCAGATAGAAAACAAAAACATGAAAATATCAGTTTTTATTTCAATAAGTGTTCAAAATGTTGCCCGTTTTTGGCCAAACAAACGATGTTCAAATTCCTGACGGACATTTTCAAAAACATATTGTGGGATATCATGGCAGCTGTCGATGATGCGTTGACGAAGTTCATTCAAACTTTCAGGTTGGGGAGTAAACACAATAGATTTCAAATGACCCCATAGAAAAAAGTCTAACGGCGTTAAATTAGGAGATCTAGCAGGCCATTCTATAGGCCCCCTTGGCCCTATCCATTTATCTGGAAACTCATCGTCTAGCCATAGCCGAACGGGAAGAACATAGTGAGGAGGAGCGCCGTCTTGCTGGAAATATATTTTAGCCTCATCAACTATAGGGTTTCCATCGTCATCGATTTGATTTTCAATGGATTCAGTAATAAGCAGATTGATGGTATTTTCCAACATATCCAAATAAATGTCTCCATTTAAATTTCCGTTAATAAATAATGGCCCAATCACTTTATTTCCTGAAATGCCTGCCCATACATTAATTTTTTGAGGGTACTGGGTATGCCCTTCTACAAATGCATAAGGATTTTCATTGCTCCAATATCTACAGTTATGCTTATTAACAAATCCATTTAGATAAAATATGCATTAATCGCTGAAGCAGGTATTCTTTACATAAATAGTATTATCATTAATCGCTTCAGTCATTTTATCACAAAACTTAACTCGCCTATCGAAATCGTTTTCGGTTAACTCTTGCAATATTTTCATTTTGAATCGATGAAATTTATGAAGTTTGGTAACTGTGTGAACAGAGCTAATGAAATATCAGTGGCAACAACAATTTTGCGTAATGAAGTATTAGAATTTATTCCAAAATGACCCAAAACTTCAACTTGAGCGGCTTCATCCAAAATTCGTTGATGATCACGTTTCTTATTTGCAACAGATCCAGCTTCAGTAAACTTAGTAACAATGTCCAAAACATACCTATGTGAAGTTATCTTCTCCGGATGTCTGGCGTTAAACGTGACGGCAGTTTGCCGAGCACATTGATTTTGGGCACCATAAATTAGAATAATTTCCACTCTTTCGGCTAGTGTGTAAACCATTTTGGAAGTAAAATCTTCAATTCAACAAATAAATTTTCACTATTCCAAGACTGTTACAAATTTAACTGACGGCAAAATAAATTCTTTATTTTCCTTAGCAACTATAAATAACTAAGCAGGTATAACAATAAATACAGTTCGCCCAGGATATGTGTGTTGATGAAAAAAATGCGGAAAAAAATTCAGGTTGTTATTTATTTATTTAATAGACGGGATCAACCCCATTACCAAAAAAAAAATATTACAAAGTTCAATAGTTACACCTAACCATAACTTAAAACAGCTAAAATACAAATATGTTTTTACAGGCAAACCAACATAAAATCAACAGAAGAGTTTACACAATCTCTCTAATTTGATTCCTAAAACTAGACAAGCCAAAGCCCACAACTTCAATATCCTCATGGTTGATAATATTTAAGGTTCTTTCGATAGGGGAGTGAGTGGCATAGTTGGTACTGTGAAAAGGCAAAGCAAATAGTCGGTTTTGTCTCAAGAGTTTTGAGGGGACATTGAAGCTAATTCTACCGAGAAGGTCGGGGCATACAATCAGACCATTAAGAAGCTTAAATACAAAGGTTAAATCACCACGAATACGTCTTTCTCTCAATGTTATCATAGCCAGCACTTCCCATGCATCATCATAAACATGATCGTTCGGTATTTCCAAATTTAATTTAAATAGACAAAATCTTAAAAACTTATTCTGAATCCTTTCAAGGGCCAGACAGCTGTTCATGTAATAGGGGGACCATACCATTGAGCCATACTTTAATAAAGAAACCACCAAAGACATGTACACTCTCTTACAGGTCTCGACTGATAGCTCTCTACAGTTACGCAGAACAAAACCCAGAACCCTGGAGGACCTAACCACTATATTATTTATGTGTATATTAAAATTTAAATGATCGTCAAAATAAATGCCAAGATCCTTGATTGTATCAGAATACTAAACAGGGCTTTCCTCTATATTGTATGATGTTACAACTTTTTTACTTCTTTTGTGAAAACTGATATAATTACATTTCTTTATGTTTAAGAATAAAATATTGTTGACACATCAATCATTTAGCCTATTCAGGTCTTTCTGTAACAAAATTTGGTCTTTGGGAGTCTGGATTACTCCATAAAATTTCAGGTCATCTGCAAACAATAAAAAGGCACTATTTTCAAAACATGTAGCTATATTATTAATGAAAATGTTAAAGAGCAATGGTGAGCAGTGTCCACCCTGAGGTACACCAGAACATACATTGATATTGCTGGATCTAGCACTACCCAATCTAATCTGCTAAGTCCGGCCTGATAAGAAGCTTGTGAACCAGGCAACTATATGATTGGAGAAACCAAACACTCTAAGTTTCTCCCGCAAGATTCTGTGATCGACTCTATCAAAAGCCTTGGAGAAGTCTGTATAAATCACATCCATCTGACATCCCCTCCAAGGCAACCAACAGATCCTGCTGATAGATCAACAAGTTAGTGATCGTAGATCTGCCCGTGCTGCTGATTGAGCAACAGCTCCTTGCAATAGAAATAAATTTGGTCGTAGATAAGACTGTCCAACAATTTTGGAATAGCCGATGGATGCAAACGCCCCTATAGTTGCCTATTTGGTCATTATCATCTGATTTAAATATTGGTACCACAAAACTATGCTTCCATAATGACGGAAAGAGTGCTGAGCCAAGGGATTTCTGAAAAAGGAAGAATGCGAAGAGCGCGAGAAACAGTACAGACACATTTTTGTAAAAAATAGTTTGGTATCCCATCAGGACCTGAACTAACTTTGGCCTTTAATTTCAAAATTTTATCAAAAATCAAACCAACAGACAGTTGGGGATTAGGAATTGCCATTTTTTCTCCCACCTGTTGACCCATATAATAATTGTTATTTTTATTTATATTAGTATTGTAGACAGTTGAAAAAAACTGGGCAAAACCCCCCGCTATCTGTTCGCAACCAGAAAATTCATTATCATGAATTTGGAATTTTATTTGCCGCCTTCCTACTGTTGAGGTGTTACCAAAAGCTTTTAGGGCCAGTACACAGTAATTGGTCTAAATTTGAAATATAATCACGGTAGCAAATATTCGTTAAAGTTTTGCACCTCGCCCTGAGATTAGAAAACGTAACGTAATCAGATTGATCACGAGTACTGATGTAATTCTTGTGAGCAATCTTCTTCTGTGTAACTAGATATTTAAGTTCACCCGAGAACCACTTGGGAAAATCAGATGTCTTATATCTTTTGAGAGGAACAAAAAGGGCTATTGCCATGTTTAAAATGGGATAGAATTGAGAGACAGCTATGTTAATATCAGTCGTGTTCAGTATTGTAGTCCAGTCAATTCCAGACTAGTTATTATTAATGCCATCATAATCTGCAAGCTCAAAATCATAATAAAATTCTACATACACCATTCACCACACTTGAATTCACCACACAAATCTAATTGAAAGTTGTACGCTTTGTGGTTTTGAGATTTATCAAAAAGGTAGTCGATTGCTTCTGTTACCACAAGATTACTTTTATTAGTGAAGATCAGATCCAAATAAACTTTATTTATATTTATAGGTATTGTTATTTTTTGAAAAAAATTCAAATAAGCATAAAACTGACCTACAGTTAAACCTGGAGAGTTAGGACTGCACTCAACCACAGCGCCAAGATTGTCACTCCCCCAGCGAGCATCTGGTACATTAAAATCACCGAAGACATAGAAATCGTAATCAGAATACTCCTGCCGGAGAATATCTATCGAGTGGCAATGGCTTTCATACAAACTGATTTCAGAATTAGGGGGAATATAAACCCCTCCAATAATAAGATTATTACCCACTTTACATGATATAAATAATTGTTCCACAGAATTATATGCCAACTTAATCCTTTTAGAACTAATTCTATCACTTATATAGATTAATACTCCGCCACCTCGGTTCTTACTGCTAGTGACACGAGATCTATCACAGCGAAACAGGTTAAATGATTTTACAGCTAACTCAGCATCAGATAATCTATCAGAGAGCCAACTCTCCACAAACACCAACACACTGTATTGAGAACATAAAACTAGTTTACGGAGTTCTTCAATTTTAGTCCTCAAACCACCAACATTAAAACAAAATACTTGTAATGGGGCTAAACAGTGTTTTTTCTTGTATTCTCAGATTTATAAGTATCAGTAGTCGTAGCTATATATGGTGCATCATTTTTATATTTAATTGAAAGATTTGTTTCACCACTATTCTTCCTTCTATTGAGTTCAGTGACCACCCGTTTGATGCACTCTCTCTGCATCATGGTTAAATCACCTTTAATTTTATATGTATGATTCCTCCCAGGCACCTTTCGTGCAGCCGACAGTATATCCTTAACTATCCTGCTCTCGGAAAACACTACCTTAAGTGGCCGAACATAATTATCTCTTTGCTTTCCCAATCTAATCACCTTGCCCATTTTGTCTAAAGCCGATTCTTTGTTTATAGATAACAGAAGTTCAGATTTGCTGAATTAGTCAACCTTTTGCTGAATTAGTTTTTTCCACGTCTAATCTTCGGAATTGCTGTTTATGTTGGTAGTTTCCGTTTTAAATTATAAACGAATTGTAGATTTGGCAAACCCTAACGGGTAACATTTTGAACACTTATTGAAATAAAAACTAATATTTTCATGTTTTTGTTTTCTATCTGAACAAATTAAGATAAACAAAGATTTTTCTAATTTTCTCGAAAACGAATCGACCGATTTAAAAAAATCAAACGTCAAAATAAAAAACCTTTTAAACAAGCTATTACTCGATTGCCATTTAACATTTTTAAGGGGATGAACCTGGGGGCAGAGGGTAAAAGGGGATGAAGTAATTTTAGGTTCGAAAGTTGTCCCTCTTGACAAACCTTTTGACATATTTCGGTTTTTTTTTTAAACAGTGGTTTTCGATAAATCCGTGGTGGGAAGTTTTCAAATGAACACCCTGTATATACTGGGTACTCCATAAATATTGATAAATAATTTAACAGCAGGCTCCTTTTAAAGTAAGAATGAGGCTAAGTTAAATTTTCCTAGTCCGAAAGTCAAAGACAACCAATACAGGATTATAAACTTAATGTATTTTTTTAAATTTCTGCCATAAATTTAGCATGTATCCATCGTTTCTAACAAGACTTGGACAGTGATTTTTTTATATGGCCAATTTTAAAATAAGCCTTTTTTTAAATTATATCATGGAGGGCGCTACCAGCATAATTATTATGATTTTTTATTATTAAAATTTTTGGCTTGACACAATTTAATTTTTTTATTTAAAATATGCATCGTGTAACAGTTTTGTTTAAAAAAGATACACTTCAAAAATCTCGCTAGGATTAATCCTTTTCGAGATATTTACATTAAAGTTTTCAATGCACTCAAAAAAATTACATTCATAAACTATTTAAATTACTTTATTACACTTCGGATGAATAATAAAATACAAAATATAAATTTAAAATAAAAATTATGAATATTTGCCAGGAAATGATCGCAATAACCTCCATTTGGCTCAATATATTTAAAATTTCTTAAACTGAAAAATCTCTGTATTTTAAAAAAATAATTGCTCATTTCGAAATGACTCAGCAGCAGTTAATATTTTTACAATTAATTCTATGTATCCCCATATACGAAAATCTAATGGGTCAAGTCTGGACTTAATACCTAATAAATATTTTTACCTGAAGTAGAAAAATAAAATTTTATCTTGAGCGCATTGAAAACTTTAAATCTAATTATCTCGAAAAGGGTAAATCGTAACGAGATTTTTGAAGTGAAGCTTTAACCAAAACTCTTGCACGGTGCATATTTTAAATAAAAAATAATTATAAGATTTTCCACATAAAAAAAGTAATTGTTCAAATATATTTAAAAACGAAGAATAAATGCTAAATTTATGGCCAAAATTCAAAAAAATCACCATAAGTTTATCACCCTATATCTTAGTTGTCTTTGAGTTTCAGAAAAGAAAAGTTTGACTTTTGTTAACTTCATTAACTTCAGAAGTTAACTTCATTTGCTGTTAAATTATTTACCATTATTTATGGGACACTCTGTAAATAGAAAACTTTAGGATTTTATATTTAATACACTTTTGTATTTAATACAATATTGTAAGACATAAAAATTACCACAATCTATTTCATCATTTCTGGCATGATGACAACTTTTTAACGCATAAAAAAAAGTTATAATATTTAATTAATTCCTTAAAAAGCTTACACAAAATAATTTAAAGCCAAGGCTTTCTCGGAAAATGGATATTTTGATATTTATACCTTAATAACAATTAATTTATATATTACTAGGCTTTAGTTGACAAGAACAGAATGACTTTTAAGACAGTTCAGAGTATATCTCACAGTTAAATGAAATATAGCATAAATATAATAAAATACATAACAGCATTTTTTAATGTTACTCGATCAGCTTTTGCAACTTCATTAGTGGAACACCAAAATGTAAATGCTCCAACATATTTATCTTCAATACATAACAGCGATCTACTTTTTAACTAAACATGTATTTAAAATCATGCACTTTTTTACACAAAAATCGATATTTCTTGTCTTAGTTTATAATATATTTTTCTAAGAGTCCTTAATTTAACCATTTTCATTTAAATTCTAAAACAGTTTAATTACTAAGTTATAAATTTTAAAACTATTAACACAAGTCTTCCATTATAGTTCCACGAGCTATTTTTGACGGTTTTTTAGAAAAATGGAATCTACACATTTTTTGAACTGGAAAAAAGCAGCCATGCCAGTTAAAGCAGCGAATAATTCATATTAGGAATTAAATTAAATTAAAATTAAAAGCAAAACAATAGACAAATAGAATATCTGCAAAAGATCCTACTATCACTGCGCCTCTATTACAAATTTCAAAATCTTGAATCTTAGAGAAAGTTCTTAGATCTCCTGTTATAATACATTATAGCTGTCATCTAGAATTAATGAAATAAGTTGTTTCATCAAAATAATATTAATTATTTTTAAAATAATAATTGTTACATGGGAGATTAAATAATTTCTATCATATTTAATAATTTTAGTAAAAATATCTTCTAATGAAAGAAGCTCTTTTACTGTCATATAAATTTTAACTCATGGTGTTCGAGAAAATATCTATAAGCCTGGTATCAATTTTAACAAAAAATATTGACTAATTTCTAACACAATGGAATAGAACAAAGATATGGTCACGAGAATTTAATATCATCTCATGATAGTTATTTCCAATTTTAATGATATTTAAAAACATATGGGCGCTTTGAATACTTTTAAGTGCATACTCTATCTGACAAAATATTTACCATGGCATCGGAAAGGGTCGACTGTGCAACGAACTAAACAACTAAATATGATCCGTCAAAAGTAAAGGTTTTCTTACCAAGAAAAATCTATTATTGTCATTTATTTTAATCGAATAATCTAACCTCACGTTGAAATAGATCCCTCTAGTTATGTCTTCCATCTTCTACAAATTAGATTGGCACTTGCTTGGCGGCAAAGTCATCTTGACGAAAGCATTTGTAAACTGACTTCCAGCTGTAGGGGAGGGTGGGCCACCATGAGATGGAAAAAGTTATTTAAAATTAAAAAATATAGTTTTGTGTAAAGGTTTTAAAGAATGATATTTTTAATCATGTTAATCTTAAAACAAAACATTAAAAAAAAGTTTTAAATTAATAGTTTTGCGAGTGAATTTACAACATTCTTTTTTTTAAAGATGCATCATGGAGGCCCAGAAAAGTGGGCCACCATAAGACATAAGGCATGTAAAAAAAACAACATGTTTGTTACAAAACTTTATTAAATGGCGGTTTTGACAACTAAAAATATGTACTTAAACGAAAAAAAACACAAAAATATAAGATTTGTCAATGTAAAATATGCCAAAAATCAAACAATCATTTATTTTTCTTGGTAAAAAAAGAACTTAAGCGTAAATTTTTATTGCTAAACTGAATTTCGAATTTTAGATATTCCTGTAAACGTTTTGTTTTACCCAAATGAGATGGTGGCGGTAAAATCATTTTAACGTCATTTAAAGGAACCATTCCTACATCAGGTTCCAAAGGATATACGAAGTGTCCGCTGAATTTTACCGACTTCCGCAAAAATTTTACTTCTACTTCATTGCTGGAACTTTCCAGATTTATCACTTTTCCAACATAGAATATATTATCATTTTTTGAAACTATTGTTTATAACATAATTTTTCCCCAAGTTCAATTACTACTCTCTATAGATCAGCACGGTTTTATTCCTAAAAGGTCGTGCATCACTAACCTCTGTAATGTGACTCATTTTATTTCTTCAGCCAAAAAGGTTGATGTGGTGTATACTGATTTCAGTAAGGCTTTCGATCAGATAAATCATAGCATTCTGCTGGAAAAATTGAACAAGCAATTCAACTTCTCAGAAAGGCTAATTTTGTTGCTTTCGTCATACCTTATTGATCGTCCACAGTTTGTTGAGGTAGAAGGTTGCAGATCTAATACCTTTGTTTCAACTTCTGGAGTCCCACAGGGATCCAATCTCGGCCCACTTCTTTTTATCTTTTATATTAATGATCTTATAGAATTGACTTCCTGCCTTAGACTAGCTTATGCTGATGATCTGAAAATATTCTGGTGTATCAATAGTATCTTGGACTGCTTGTTCTTACAGAGTAACTTGGACCTAATTAGGGGGTGGTGCAGTCGAAATCAGTTATGTCTTAACATCTCGAAATGCTGTGTGATCTCCTTTCACCGAACCAAGGATCCTGTTTTGTTTAATTACAATATAGACAATCAAATCCTCTATAGAAGTACTTCTATTAAAGATCTAGGGGTTGTATTCGACAATAGGCTCACATATGTGCCACATATTGAACAGACAGTGACCTCCTCGTTGAAACTTCTGGGTTTTGTCATTCGAAATAGCCGACTCTTTAACAACTCAAACTCAATAAAACTATTGTACTTTTCCTTTGTTAGATCAAGACTGGAATACGGTTCCTTGGTGGGGTGTCCTTTCTATGAATGCCATGTTGGCAACATCGAGAGTGTTCAGAGAAGGGTTTTAAAGTTTCTTATGTTTTGTGAGGATGGAATATATCCTGTTAGGGGACATGATCATGATCTGATATTAGGTAGATTTAATCTGCAATCTCTGGCCATGAGGAGAACAATTCATTTTGTAACATTTTTATGGAAGTTGGTCAATAATCAAATAAATTCTCCTCCTCTCTTGAACGATATTCTATTTCATGTACCACGATTTGATTCTAGAGCAAATATCACTTTTGCTTTAGATCGCGCCAGAACTAACATTAGGTTTCAGCATCCCGTATATTAAATGTGCAGAATTTTTAATTCAGTATCATCAACCTGTGACATATTTGTATGCTCCATAAAGGATCTAGTTTTGTCTCTGACAAACCAACAGTTACCATGATTCCTTTTCTCTTCCTTTTTTCCCTTGTCCCATGAATCCCTTTCTTTGTTTATTCTAATGTTAATTTACATCTCCTTTAATTTTGATATATACATGATGTTATTATAGTAATTTAAGTTTTCCTTATTTTTCTTTCTTTTTGTTATTTAATTTATAGTAATTTAATAATTGTTTACACTTTCAAAACATTAATTGTAGATTTTCCTGTAACTGGGCTTTGCCTGTTGGAAATAAACAAATAAATAAATAAATAAATACATTTTTGGCACTAAATGACACTAATACAAAGTCGTCAGGTTTGGGATTCCGATCCAGTTCTTCAAATGCTGAAGGATCAGCCTCGGGAATCCAGTCTGTTGAATCCTGGTCAGAGTCGGCAAAAAATAAACTTCCATCTTCCTCAGACGAAAATATATCATTGAAATCAACCTTCTTTTTTTTTGCAAATAAATTCCGGGTGGCAGCTTTTTGTTTGTCATCCTTCCGTTTTTTTTTTAATTTCTCTTTTTCAATTTTTTCCTGGTATTTTTTTTTTAAACATATCTTTCTCAGGCGTATCAGTGGGAATGCAGCTGGTAATTTTTCTACGCTGACTATTAGAAACCTTTCTCATTCCTGCTTTTGGGTATTCCTTAAATATTTCTGGGCTTATAAACAATTTCAATTTTGGTGACTGATCATTAAGTGTCATCATTGATAACTGTCTGAGCTACTTTAGATGATGTTGATGAAGTATTTTCATATACGATGGAAACTTCTGTATTGTTAATATTTAAAATTTCTCTATCGGTAACAGAGCTGCACAGAAAATCATTATCCGTAAAAACATTTCTGTCAAAAGGGTAAATTCCGGCCTTCTTGAAGCCTGATTTTATATTGGACGGAGTCATATACCGTTCGAATGCTATTCCAACACAAGCAGCAATTTAGTAAATGGATAAAGGATTACCCGGATGATGCAAAAGCCAAGAGTCAACTGCAGTATTATAATTCGCCTTAAATGGCGCAAATACTGATATGTCCAGTGGCTGCAGTCTATGACTACAATGTGGTGGAAGTGTGACTGGAATGACTCCTTCTTAGCCAAATTCAGAGTTTTAATCCCAAGGTGGCTCTCATGATTGTCCATGATTAAAATAGTGGGATTTTCTTTGGACGACCAACTATGTCTAATAAAATGTTCCATAAAAGACGGAAATAATTCGGAGTTCATCCAACCTGAAGTAGAAGCCAGTCCTAATGTTCCTGCCGGTACCCCGTTTAACATATGATTTTTAATTTTTTTTCTGGGGAACACCATTATTGGGGGCAGTGTATTACCAGTAGCACTTATTATGCAATATGTTGTAATCAAAACTCCTCGTGCTCCACTAGTACATTGAATTACTTGTTTGATACCTTTCGACGACAGAACTTTTTTTGGTTTTGAACAGTTGTTGTTCCAGTTTCGTCTAGGTTATAAATCCGTGTACCATCAGAAAACTTCTCAGACCGACTATATGCTTTTTCAAGGTTGTCAAAAAATAAATTTACATTATGTTTGTTAAACGAAGTTGCTCTTGAAAGACTACATCCTTCTGGTGGACGTATGCTTAATTCTTAAATTAATTTCTAAAGTCGATACCAGCAGATTTATTCTTATTCCAAGATAACGGAATGTTTTTTTTATTAATTTAGGCCACCTCATATGGCATAACATGGGTATCTTTTGTAGTTTTCCCATAGCACATTTTCGAACATTTAATAATGTAATTGACTAAATCCTTCTCTTCCTCTTCATTAAAAACCAGGCAATGCTTATAATTGCTTTTCATTGAAACAATGTCATTGAGATTGGCTTTATTTTGTTCTTTTTTAACATACCTTTGCAACGTTTGAAATGATAAATTATTTTCTTCTGCAGCTTTCCTAAGAGACAACTTAACTCCATTTATTCCTACTAAAACTTGCTGAACCGCTCTTTTCATATTTTCTTCTTTAAAGGTTTCCTTTTGGCTCTTTCTTGTTCATCCTCTTGACATCTGCAAAGGTAAAACAATATGCTAGCAGTAGTACACACTAGGTTATACACTACTACATTCTCGTCAAATAAATTGTCTTATTGTGGCCCATTTGTATATTTAGGAAAAAATATTATTATTATACAGTAAAACTAAAGTTGTATTTTAAAAGTTACATTTAAAAGTTAGCTAAAAGGTCAATTTACAAATGCATATAACTGTCTTACCTTTAGGGTTTATAGATCACTCAAAAAAAAACATATCAAAACAATACATGAAAAAAAAATCGACCTCGCCACGTGCACTTTCCATAAAATCTAGAAGACGACTTATCCAGCGCTTGGCAGGCCATGCGCTTACTGAATAGTATATTGTGCGACCGATAGATGGCTATTGCGTAAACGACTGGAAATATAAAGATGTCTCATCGTTGCCCATGTCTCATAGCGGCCCACCCTACCCTACTAGTGTACGAAAATAGTTTTTCGTATATTTTTAATAAGAAGAAACTAGAAATTAAAAAAATATATACATATGTTTGTCCTTTGAGTCACTTTGAAAGTAGTTACAAGTTTACAACTATGTACAAAAGATTATATCCGGTAGATGATCGCCGCAACCGCATGTAGTATGACTAAACTCGTTTGGAGTTTGAAAAAATATTTGTTTATTCTGGCATACATTTATGCCAGTATTTGCACGTTTCCTCTCCTGTTTTACCTCTGAAATGGGGTCTTTTTCATATATCTCGTATTCTTGTTAAAATACCGCAGAAGAGAAAATGTAGGGGTCACACACTATGACTTAAATGTCAAAAACCAAAAGATATCATAATTACGTAAGTAATGTGACCTGAAACCTAAACGTGCAGTAAATAGTACCGTCCCGTTGAAAAAAAAATCCTTTAAAAGATCGGTCTTATACATTAAAAAATACAAGTACGGTATGAAATGCATTTTTAATAATCGGCTGTATTATTGGGATTGGATAATCTTAACACGTTATTCGGTTTTCGCTTATGTTGGCTTATGTTTAAAAATCGTTATCGTTGATACAGCCAGTGACATCGAAAGAATTTTATTTGTAATGTGAAAGCTTAATTTCGTAGAACATTGAAAAGCTATAATTAGCATTGCCGTAAAAATATGGGCAGTTTGTCTGCCTGCAACATCTCTGATGCAATGATATGAAATGCTTATGTAGAAATAGCAAAAAAACACACTTTATAATATCATAAAAATTTGTCACTTATTTTGACAAGCGCAAAACAATACTATTCCTCTTTAATATAATATGAAGCATTTTTTTTCATAAAAGATCATAATATATATCCAAGATACTCTAAAAAGAAGTCAATATTCAAAGTTAAATGATTGTAGACAACGTCCCTATATTAAAGAAAAAGGCAAGAACAGCGCAACGCCGCGCCGTGCCGCTCGATTGTTGATTCCACCGACAGAGCTAATCTTTACCAGTGACGTCGTCAAAAAAATATTTACATAATAAATATTTATTATTTATAGAATATTCTGTAAATTATAAACAATATTACCGTTTAAGAACTCTTATGCGTTTTTTTAACGTACTTCATTAAAGTAAAGGTACTTAGCCAATAAAAAGCATTTTTATGGAAATTAAATATTTTATAATTATTATAGATTTCTTAATAAAATTTTACTTGTTTATGACGACGGTTAGCCCTTGATATGATGTTGTGACAATAACGGTATTTACTTGTGAAACGATCGGCTTAAATCGCCTTTTTCCCATGGTACGGTACAAACAGCACAAGTTTTTACTATCGAAACAGTTTAAAAATATACTTAAATGCGTCTTTTTTTAACCAAAAACTAAAGAAAAAACACAGAACTTCACAAATGCCGAATGTAAATACAAAGCCATTTATCAAGATGACATCAGCTTTTGCCTGCGAAAAATGTTAATAATTTTTCTTTCGTTTTGAAGATAATATTTTTGCGCTTAGAATAACATATATCTATTTCTATTTTTTATTTTTAATCCAAAATCCAACATCAATAAGTTAGATTAACATTATTATATATGTTGATATATAGCTGAAAATTTCGTTATTTGAAAATGCATGTAAACTTGACATCCGAGAATCGATGAATATGTTTGTAAACAAAACACCTCCCTTGCCTCTGTGCACATGTTGAACTCAAACAAAGTTGTTGTTTACTAATTCTAGCCTTTCAATGTCCTAAGCTTAATTAAATTTATCCTTCAATACAATTATACCCTCGCTTGAATATCCACTTTTGCATAAAATACAAAAAAATGCATAAAATGCATAAACAAACTTATTATGTGCTTGCCAAACTAACAGGCCAGACACGAACTACAATATTAAGTTACAGGGATCATAATATTACTTAAAATATGTATAATATTATATAGATAATAATGTTGATACATAATATTATTGATGTAAAAGCAAACGAAGCAGGCATTAAATATAATTAAATTATTTTGTTGGCCCATCTTTTGCATTACACAATAGGTAAGGTTACATTAATATTTTGGTTAACTCACAGCCTTAATCACGAGAATGATATTATTATACCAAAGTACAACAGATATATCATCTCGTTCTCACCTAGCGACTTATATACGCCATTTACTTTTTGAATTCTTTGAGATAAGAAATTCTTGTTAACTCATTTGGCAGGACATATCCATTTCTATGTAATATAAGTACATTTTGTAAAAGAATAAATAAATAACTTCCTCCAAACTGTTTCTCATGCAGGGATCGAAAAATTAAAACTAGAAAAAAGTGTTTTAGTTATGTTATGTTCGGTTCAGTTTATCAGATAGAAATAAAGTTATTGTCAAAATCAATAGCTTAAACATAACAATAGTCCTGTAACACCCATTTAAGTTTTACCGATTTTTGTTTTCTTAAACAGTTTTCGCAGATAGCGTACGTTGGATAGCGGTTTATAAGAGCTTTGTATTTTAGAAGCGTATATACAGTGTGGCCCAAATTGGGTGTACATGTATGGGTATCTTGGAAACTATAAGATATAGAAAATTGGTTAAATGGGGAAAGTTGTAGGGCATTTAGTTACCAATTTAGAGCCCCTTTCAGAACGATTTTATATTTTTCCAATTTTTAAATATTTTGAAAAAATAAAAAGGTTGCATTTTTGAAAAAGGACTGTATTTTCTTGTTTCAACGTATTATATCTGAATTCAGTTTTTGTTTTCGACGTTTCCGTTCTGAGATTCCATCCTCGACTTATTTTTTTCTTATGGTAATCATTTTGTTTTTTTAGTAAATTAAAAAGATTCTTTTTTTCCTTTAAAATGATGTATAACACTTTATGAAAATATTTTATGTTTACGTCAACAAATTAAATAGTTTATTTTTCGCTGAATTGACCTTGACTTTTATTGGCATTTTGTCGTACACACAATTATTATTAACTTACTAACTTGCTAACTTATAATTTTACAAAATATCTAAACAAAACAATTAACTACCGTAATAATAATATTAAATTAAACTATTCAAAATGACGGCCATTTTTGTTAAAATATTTTTCACATTTCTTTAAAACACTTCTAGTTACCTTGCGCAGGGTGTTTCCATTTATATTATTTAAGACATTCCGAACCCTGTCCTCTAGTTGTTCAAGAGTCGCAGGAGGTTCAAAGTAGTAAACTTCATTTTTAACATATCCCCAAAAAACATCCAAGGGTGTCATATTTGGAGACCTAGCTGGCCAATTTAAAGCACCGCGGTTCGCGATAAGTTTATTGTTAAATGCTTGCATTAAGAAGTTTTGAACGTCCCGAGTTTTATGTGCGGGACACCCGTCCTGTTAAAATCACACATCACTCAGTATTTGTTCATCAGGTTTTACAGCTCTCACGGCAGGTAATATCTGCTCTTCCAAAAAATTTAAATATCTTTGACCTGTCACTGGTTTGGTTGGTTGGCCCAATAAGGTGATTATAGCATTTTAATTGAAAATAATTTTGTGGAGTGGGTTATTAACTTATCGTACATACCACACCGTACATTAAATCCAAATCTTACTTGTGCCGTTGTTACGTTCGTTCAGCCACTTCATGGGGAGTCTCAGTAGCCCAAAAAAGACGATTATGCCTGTTGAAGACTCCGCAGTTGCTAAAAAACGCCTCGCCAGTCCAAATAATTTTCTTGCTGAAATTAGGTATTTCTTGACATTGCTTTTCAAACCAGTTGAAAATTCTAATCATCTTGGGTAGTCTGTATCCCTTAAACCTTGAACAATAGTAGGCTTATATGGACTATATTTATTTTTTTTAAGGACTCTTTGAATGGTTGTCCTTGGTATATTCATATCAGTTGCAGCTTTTCGAATCGATGTTTTCGTGTTCGCATTAAAATGGTCTAAAATGTTTTCATCGCGAGCTTCATTGTCCCTTTGATAGTTTTCTGGCGTTGGTATTTCAAAACTTCCATAAGTTCTAAGCTTCATGACAAGCCTAGCGAATAGTCTTGGACCTGACTGTTGTCTCTTAGAATACAGTTCCAAATATCTGGCGATTGCAAGATTTGCACTCCTATTATATCTAATATAACATTCCAATATGTCAAATTTTTCTTCGCCGCTATATCGCATGGCCATTTTCGGAAATTAAAAATTCAAACAAAACTCACTAAATACAAACGAAAACAGCTAGATACGAAAAAACTATTTAACAGTAACAAGATAAGAACTACTAAACAAACTAAAAAGTTAAATCAAATAAATAATATTTTGCAGAGTTGTCAGTAAATGACGCTAAATCATTAAACAATAATAATTGTTTATACGACAAATACCCTCGGTAGTCATGTCCTCCGCATTCATGGCCAACTCGTCGAAAAATGAACTTTGTAACTTTTTGACATAAGAATGAAATAAACTCCTGGACAAAATTATCGCACCACTAATTATTTTGTCAAGAAAATTTAAATAAAAATAAATATCAGTTAAAACAGTTATAATATCTTTTCTCGTATAAAAAGCAGAACTGGACAAAAACTATGTTTATGCTTTATCATGGAACATGCTGCTCGTGAGGAGTGAGAATACATCCGCAGGAAAGTTTTCATAATTTGATACGAGGAATGCTGCGAAGACTTCAAGCGGTCATTGCAGCTAGAGGTGGCAATACACGTTATTAAGAATTCATTATGGGTCTATTGTTTTATTTTTGTATCAAAATTGAAGTTAGTGAAAATCGATGCTTTTCCTTGTATTCAATTTAGTTACTTAAATCTCGTTTTGTTAAATAGAATATAATTGTTTTTGTTAATTAACAATGCTTATTAAAAAAAAATCTCTAAAAATCAAGTGGTGCGATAATTTTGTCCAGGAGTTTATTTTCATAAAGTGTTATACATCATTATAAAGGGAAAAAAAGCTCTTTTTATTTGAGCAAAAAAAAAACAAAATGGCCGCCATAAGGAAAAAAGAAATTGAGGATGGAATCTCAGAACCGAAACGTCGAAAACAAAAACTGAATTCAGGTATACGTTGTCCTAATAATGTTTTTACAAATTTTAAAAATACATTGAAATAAAAAAAAATACAGCCGTTTTTCAAAAATGTTACTTTTTGATTTTTTCCAAATTTTTCAAAATCGGAAAAAGATAAAATCGTTCTGAAAGCGGCACTAAATTGGTAATTTAATGTACCAACCCTACAACTCTCTCAATTTAACCAATTTTCTATCTCTTACAGTTTCCAAGATACCCATACATGTACACCCAATTTGGGCCACACTGTATATTTAAAATAAATGTTCATCTTTATTTTGAGTTTGAATTTATAACTTGAATATTTCCAAAAATATTCCAGTTGGAAGAGATATTTTGTTTTACATGATAAATTTCTGCTTGAGGTTCAGTATTATTCTATTAATCCAACTAAATTTGGCTCTGGTGGATTTTAAGATCAAATTTATAAAATTGTTGATTTTTGAATTTAAGAGTAATAATTTAGGACTAATGTAACGTAATCTTCATAAAATAACTAAAAGGATAAAATCTCAAAATATTAGCATATATCCTACATCTGAAACACTTTTGAAATTGTTCATATATTTTCAATGTACAAAGCAAGATTTTCTTTAGTTGCCAAGGCTCTATTCCTTAATTTTTTAAGTTATTTTCACTTTAGAACATCGGTAATGAAGTAAACATTTGTTTGAAGAACTTACAAACAATCATAAAAATATCGGTCCCACTATATTAAAAAAAAACTAACTGGCATTTTCTAACGGGAAAAGCTTCAATTAACGCCCAAAATAATAAATATTATAAAATTACATCTGGCGACTATTAGAAGTCGGTATATGCGAGGTGTTCGACGAGTTTGAAAATATATTCATATCATAACAACTATAGGTCACTGTCAAGTCCAAAGTGAACAAAATTACAAGCTAAAATATTGTTTCAAATTTTTAATTCAATTTAATTCAGATTTTGTCATTTAAAGGTTGAAAGAGGTAATGCTATTTATGGACTGATAAATAACTGTTACCAGGAATCACAAACCATAGATAAAAGATGAGTAACAAATGCAAAAAGCCTTAGTTTGTATAATATTAGTGTATTTAACTTATTGACAAATCTGGTAAAAGGTGAAAGGTGTAAGAGTAGTAGTGTGGAAGAATATCTAAGCCTTATTGAAAAGTTTCAAGATATTTTAAAACGAAAAATAATTATAACACGAAGTACAAACAACACACGGACTTTATTACTTATTAATGCAAACAAAATAAAATAAGGTGATAGTTAATAATTGACAGGACGAGTACAACCATACGCGTTGCAGGTCAAAACCCAAGTAACCCCCTTCGTCCTCGTCCTCCTAGGCCCATTAGCGTAACCGATACCCATAAATAAAACCCTCTTATTTATGCGCTCTCGATGGTGTTACATCTTGTAAGCACCTGGGAATGGTTCGTCTTGCCAAGAGGTTTGAGTATTGGTGTTGATAACAATATTAATATTATAGAAACAGAGCCAGTTTCTTCTCATCATTTATTTACGGGGTTGATCATGTTAAAGACATGCAATGTGTTAATCAAACTTATTACTTATATATCTGAAGCGTAGTTGATTTTTAACAGTTTTGTTCTATCTACTGGTTTTAGAGACACATTGGGTCTCAGTAGCTTAGTAAATTTACGATGTATTGGTTTATAAGTATGTATGTACCTATAGTTTGGGTATACCGATATGAAAATGAAAGCGCCTATTATAGAAATTTTATGTTACTTTCTCCCATGCAATGAGCGCGTTGCTTGGTCCCGAACTTGGCCGACTTTTCGTCGCGAACAAAATTTTACAAATATCTACGCGCGTAGATGTTGCGAAAACGCATCACTGGGACAATTAATCAAAACTATTATTCTATTTGCATTTAAAAAAAATTTATTGGTGAAAAAAAACAAATACAAATACTCTAGTATTAACTGACTATATTAAAAATAAACAAATATTTCACAAAAAAAAGTGAAGAACAAAACATATTTTACATTTCATAATGTTGCGAAAACGCATCAGTGGGACGATACGATATAATATTTGGTACTACGTTTTATGGCGCCGTGTGATACTCAAGCCGTGTGATACTCAGCAAAGCAAGTAGTATGTAGGTGCGCTTGACACTTTTGGCACATGTATACAGTTTGACTGTGACATATTCGACACCTCCTTCGTGCCTTGTCAGGACTATGGGTCAACACATGGCCTATATTGTCGAAACGTAATTCGTTGATTCCTGTTGCAAGATTTCTAATTACCGTGGTTTTCTCTGTTTTTATAAGACGAAGTGCTATATAGGATTTGAAATCAAGTTGCGATATTGATGTATCATTGAAAATGTTATAAAATTTCCATGCATTGACAGTTAGGCTGTCAATGGCATTGATGAATATAGGCCACCACCACTTTTTTCCCAGTACATTACACCTGTAATTGGCGATGCCATTATCGTGCAAATCCACTCCCCCCATATACTTATATTGAGATATAACATTGAGGAACAGACTTATCAACTCTTTTTTTCCTATCAAATCTTTTCACACGACTAATAGGCTCAACGCCAAAAGTATTACTAGCAACAGTCACCACCGAATTGTCGTTCCAACGAACTATTGAGACGTTTGATAATTTGTCATATGCCGCTGAGTAGGTCCCACGGTCCTTTCCTATCGACTTAGGATCTTCAACTGGACATTTGTTAGTTCTGTTGTCCCTGATGGTACCAGTAGCAAAAAAGCCATTATTAAGAAAGTGTACAAATTATTTAAATGAGGAAAAAAAGTTATTAAAAAATATTTGGTGGTTTATACATCATAACATCGCCACTAAGTCCAAGTGAAGAGTACTTTTTATTGGGGTCCTGTCCTGCATATGGCAAAGAATAAAAAAGATACCCCCCAGATGAACAAAGGCACCAAATTTTAAACCCAAATCGAACGGGCTTGCTCTTCAAAAACATCTTACAAGAGTGCCTACCGAAATAAGGCACCATTTGTTCATCTATAGATAAATTGTGAACAAAAACACCGAATTGCATATTTTTCTTGTTTAGAATATTTAAGAATGGACGCACCTTTGAAAATTTGTCAGTTTTGTCTAGCTTTTCATTGTCAGAAAGATGCAAGTTTCGCTTGATACTTTGAAATCTATTTCTACTCATGCAATTTTTCACTACATCAACACCTTTATCTTCATCATTGGACCAATAAAGTCTAGTTTGTGGAAGCTTATGATACCCCTATAAAAGGAGAATGCCAATAAAACCTAAAAATTCATCTTTCTGCAATAAAAAGCTATGGCGGTTATTATCTCTAGCATATTTTAGCGTAAACTCTAATACTAGGTTCACAACTTCATCGTCGAAAAATAAAAAGAAAATTTCTAATGGAGTCTTTCCACTATATAGATTTTTTAAATGTTCTTTATTTTGAAATTCTACTGAGGTTGGAGAATGTGTGTAGCTGATCGCACCTTTTTCCCATTTTGCTCCTGGGGATTGCTGAGGCACTTTACCCCCAAGTAACTTTCTCCGAATGGAAGCAAGCGTTTCATCGTCGGACGAATCGTCAATCAAATTCTGTTGAAAGTCCGGCGAGTTTGAAGTACCTGGCGAAATTGGCAGATCCTTCTCAGACCTTTTGTCACTGCCCACTGTCTCTGCTTCAGCCTGAAAATCCTTGTCTGAGGGACCCTGTAACTCAAATGTCCCTGCTATATCTTTCGGCTCCCCTACTTCGCATAAATTCGCCTCATCATCAAAGGTCTCTTCGTCGGTAAGGACATCAGGGTCTGGTGGGATATAAACCCCAACGATATACCCTAAAACAATTTTTGACAGGAACAATCGAATGTATAAAACAAATTTAAATTTTGTGGAACATAATAAATAAATATCACTAAGTTTATAACTTACCTTCCTCTTGTTCTAAAACAATCTCCTCCATAGCTTCTACTAATTCTTTTTGAGTAAGAAAGCGCCTATAAGCCATTTTAAACTTGTTTCACGACGACACGAACCGTAAAACACAAATTCTTTCGCTAGACTGCAAATTTAAGCACTTTAATTCCCGACTATTATTCCTTTCTTGACAGGCTCAAACGTGAAAAAGTCACATGTTGTATTATGGTTTATACCAGTGATGCGTTTTCGCAACAGCAGATTTTGTTGCATTTTTTTTATCGCCATTTAAGATAACTGATTCGTAATAATATATGTACTGTAAGGATTTATGTTCATATTTGAAGAAAACAGTGTTTGCTTTAAAAAAAGAAACCCAAAACTATTTTTTTTTAGAATTTAATATACAACGAGAAAAAAAGAAAATTTTTTACTACAATTCGTCTTGCCGTATTTGACATTGATTTGGTAAAAGAACAAACATTTCCAGGTTTTTCCTAAAGTTGCATTGTAGTTCTCCTAAAATAAACTAGATAATTCAAACAGAAAATAATTAGCTGCGACAAAAAAAAAATAAATTGTGTGTTGCGTAAATGCATCACTGGGGCAAAATGGGTTAGCATACTATGTAAGTTACTATAAGCGGTGCTGTTGTTTTCATACGTGTAGATTAATTTATTAAGAGTGACTTTTATTGTATGGCTATCAAATCTGCGGTTATAAAAGATATTCGGACAGAAATTTTCGACGTCGCCAAGAGCCCAATTGAAAAAGAGAAATTAAGCTGGATCACTAGTTATTTCAATTTAAAATTCAATGTACAACCATGACAAAAAATATGGAAAACGATTTTGGGGACTGTAACATGATCTTTAACTTTAACTTATATTTGTATTTAACGTCTATATTTTCTTACCATTATATGTAATTTTTAATTGTGAGTTAACAGTTTTTAAATATTTTATTCGTATTAGTTAAACTAGAAATGTAGAAATTCGACTCGTGATTAGACGTAGATCGCGCGTGTCCCCACATGGACAGTACAGTTTAGCCATTATTTGTCAATCGGGTTGTGTTTATATAATTCAATGATAAATATTTTAGATAACTTATTGACGGCTTGTTTTCACATCTTTAAGATTTATGGTTTGTCATTTTGTTCTCTTTATTAGATTTTATTTTAATTTTAATTTCTTTTATAAGTAAAACACCACACGAATAAAATATAATAATTCTATAATTTTAAATGTACTGTAACATATATTAACGTTTTTCATTACTACTTACAAAATCAAGAAGCAACTTAAATCTTACGTGATAAAAAATAGGTTATCAATAAAAAAATTGAAATTTCTTGTTAGAGGTGAAGCTTAATTAATCTAAATAAAGTTTACTTCTTGTGTAAAGAAAGTTTTAGGTACTATAAGTAATAACAATATACAAAATCTATCAAGTCTAGTATGTATTGTATGTATGTGAATATCTAAATAGTAATATTTAATATGCTGCAATGTAAATATTACCAATCCCATTTTTTAAAGTCTCATAGAACATAAGTATTGAAAAAAAATGGAAAAAAATATGTGTGACGGTTAGAAATTAATAAAGCTTTTTTTGTTACATTTGCTAAATTTAAGAATGTTAGTAAGTATCATATATAAAGACTGTGTATGTAAAATCAATGTATATTAGGAAATTAAATAGGCTGTTGTCAAGAATGTAGGGTTATTTCAATAGAGTTTAAAATGTGTACATATACATAATTAGTATTAGGTAAATAGTTTTATCTCTAAATTTCTTAGTGTAAAGTAAAATATCAAAATACTTAATGAATATTGATGTTAGTAGTCAAATAAATAGTAATAGTATAATTCTATATTGCATGATGTCCATCCAGTTTATTGTCTTTGTTAATAAGTACATTTTATAGAAATTGAGTATAGCAGCAATAAAATAACTTGACGTAAAAATAGTTTCGATATTTTTAACCACAATCCATCAACAAAAAGCTATTTTAAGCTAAAAGTTCTGAGGAAAATGCAGCCTGAAGTTTGTAAAATACTTGTCCCGTTTAAACAAAGGAAAAGTCTTGCAACAACAGAAGTAAGAGGTTTTATATATTCATTTGGTCGATACACATTTCAAGTAGTATATTAGAGCTAATGTTACCATTACTTAATTTGATTCATTTTTGTAACTAATGTAATATATAACACTGACTAAAGATACAGCATTATATTTGTGAATCCTCATTTAAATATACACCAAATCGACAAAAAAGAAGTTTACAAAACAAACGAAATTCTTTCAAAACTAAACTTCCATAATAGTAGGTAGATACGTAGAACGTTTGCTAAAAACAAAGCTATACAGGGTGTCCATTTAATATCGCGGTGCTCGATTGCGGCTAAATCTTGAAACGAAAAAAAACCTTTAATGGGGAAATGTTAATTGAGTTAGAGGAGCTACCCAAGAGACAATTTAGGTTCTAAAAAGGTTATAAATAACTCCTAGAACCTGTTTAAGAAAAATTATTGATTATGCCATTAAGCACAAACAACGTTATTTATTAGCCCGCATAACCTCCTGTAGTAAAAAAGGGCCCAGCCCTAAAGAGGTTGTCGTTGCCAATAGGCCCTGGCCAATTTGAAACCAGATCGCATATCACAGAACCTATATAGCTAATAGAAATAACCTTTATCGAACCCGAAGATGCCTAAAAGTAACCTGTGTAGAACCTGAAAGCTTTTACGCCTACCCGTTTACAACCCTTTAGCAAAGTCCTTTTAGACTTTTAGGTAGTTACATAGTTTGGCCTGTTCGCCTTTTGGCATTTCAGATACATATTGAAGTACTAAAATTTTGCCATTTAGTTTTAAATATGGTATTTCAGAGATACCAAAGTATAAAAATCTGACCTTTTAGTTTTAAATATGATACAGCCAGGGTAAAAATAAGGCAACGCCAAAATAAAAAGCAATGGCGACATTTTCAGTAAGTATGACTTTATTTTAGAAAAAAATATATTATACTGAAATAGATGACCGATTTTCATTGCGCACACCAGTTTCTTGAAAAAGTTGGGTGTAATTTAACTGTAAAACATGCGCGCCTTTGATATCTTACAAATTAAACATTATTCAGTGACAATAAAAAAATAAAAAATTAATATATTTTTATTTCTGAGATGCTTTAGTGATAATATGTACTTAAATGCTCCAGTGTCTTTATATATTATCTAAATTGTTTACATATTACATTATTTTTGCCTGTGTTTGAATAGCTTATAAAAATGGAAGAATTACATTTTTTCTTCAAAATGGACGCCTAGCATACCCTGGTATGCTTTTAAGCTGCTATAATAACTTAAGTAAGTATCAAAAGCTATGTCGTAGGACAAAAGGCTTAAAAAAATGCCAGTGGGTTTTAAAAAAAGCTAAAACAGTGCTAACTAGCATCTTCCAGGACTTATAGGCCACTTTTAATAACCAATTAGCTGGCAAAGCCTGGGCGAATTTCAATAAATGGCTTTTAGGCATTTAGTAGAATCTATTGGCAATATTTATTACTATGCGGGATTTCTTGAGTCTTCTTTATTGCAATTCAGTTTGCGTTTGGTTTTGGTGGTTCCAGTTACTGTGAAAATAAAAGTGTGTTTTTTTATCGTTCAAATTGCATACAGGGCTGTATTTAGGTACATAAAAAAGGTAAGTTCATTTTAGTTCATATAATAAAGATAGGCAAAGCGATTTTGATAAAGATAAATACAGATTGTTGCAAGTTTAGAGGTTATGAGTACCAAATCATTTTTCTCTTAACACACCCATGCAATATTTCAATTCAAAGTATATTAGCACCACAAAAAAATTGAAGAAATATAATGATTATAAGATTGTATGTATTTCCAATAAATTAATACGATGTGAATCCCCAAAATCAACATTGTCAGATGTTATTTGCTGCCAACAATCGACGACAACCAACCTAATGCGAGGCGATCTGGTGTTGCCATGTCTTGTTGCTAAAGGACCGTTTATACTTAATATTAATGCTAACCCTATGGGATCGTTTAAATTTTTGAGTAACGTTGGGATTCATGCTTATTCGTGCTGTTGAGGATAAACGTCACAAATAAGTCGTAAACGTTCACAACACTAGTCATAACAAATTATGATATATTTCTTGCAAGCACTTAGTTAATCCATTATGCCAATATTGACCTCCCGCAATATCCCATAAAATTATTTTGTATGGAGTAGCCAAAAAAGTTCTAGGGTCCTTCGGAAACTTGACCTCTGTATTTTTATTTAAAATTTTTAAAAGATCTTTAATGGCAACGTGTCTAATGTTATATTTCAGTGCCCAATTTTTTAAATCTTGACTAAAATCAAATTTCTTAAAGTCATCAATTTCATCATCTTCATTCCAATCCGATGAACTTGGTTGTTCTGAAGCCAGTTTTTCTGTTAAGCCACTGGTACTGGCATCGTGAATATCTGATTCTAGAGGATCAGGTTCAATGCCAAGACTACCATCAGTTAAATTACGAGAATTATTTTCTTCCGGTGTATCTATTGCAAACTAAATTTTTTTTTACGTTATATTCTATCAAAATTGTCAATATTTTATTTGTTATATTTACCTGACGAGTTGTAATTCGTTGGAAATTTCGCTTCACTTTTCTTTATTTACTAAAATTACCACTTCTTACAATTTTGTGCCAAGACATCCCTGTATTCTAAGAATAAATGACGTAGGATTTAATAGCCGCTACCGTCCGCAAACTGTGTTTTATTGTGACTAGTTGGTTAAACCTTATCCCATAAAGTTATCTTATTATCCATATGACTTTTAGCAAGTCCTTTAGGTGTTAAAAAATGCTATATTTTCCGGAATAGGCCGTATAAAGTGTCAAATAGTTAGGCAATTGATTCAAGCCAATTTGAGTCAAGTCCATATGGTTCTGAATAGGTAATTTTAATGCTAAAATCATTCTATATTGGAATTTTGATTGCCAAATTAATGCTGAAATATAACCTCTGCAAAACCTTATTATCTCAAAACCATTAAGCCCTCGTTTGTGGCTATAACAACGTTATTGTTGACACTTGACTAGAACTAATTAGATTTTTAATTTACCTAAGGTTCCTAGTTCCTATTAGCACAAAATCTAACCTAAATAGCTCCATCAAGCAAGCCAATGACTATTGCAGAACCTTGGTGCGGCTAAAAGGCAACTTTAAAAACCACCTGCTTAAAAATATTTTCTTCCGAAATGGGATGATCTTATTTGACTCTCTCCTGAACCCTGAAACTGTTTTGCTCTAAAATGCGACGTTGCCTAGTTATTAACAATTTAAATAAATTTTAATAAATAAATAAATAAATAAATAAATAAATAAATAAATAAATAAATAAATAAATAAATAAATAATGGCTTTATTTGTACTTTTCAATAGTGTAAATAGACGAAGTCTAGCCAAAGGCTAATCTACTTAACCTATTTAAAAAAAGTAAGCAAAATTATTTTAGATAACAAAAAGAAAAAAATTAATATTTGTAATGGTAACACTAATATTAATATAAAAATAAACAGATATACACCCATTGGTCCATAAAAATCAAAAAATTATAAAATAAGAAATACCTACTGACAATTTAGCTATTCTGTTTTGTTAAAAAATGCAGCTTTAGTTTTTTCTTGAAACCCGCTACTGACATTTCTTTTATAGGATTCGGAACAAGGTCATTGTATGTCAAAGCCGCCGCAATATCCTTTGTTTGTGTTATTGTAATTTGGGTCCTCGCGCGATGCTTCTCATAAGGTTTCTCAGTATTTGTACTAGTCTATTTCCGCGGAATGGTCAAAACAAGGCGTGGGCGTGCAATGGGGGGGGGCTCTTATTAGTTGTTAGAACCGTTGTTAGTAGGTTTTAACGGGTAGTTTTCTCCAAAGGCAACATAACATTGTAAATTGCCACAGCATTATACAGAAAACTACGACGAAAGAAGGCTGTTCGATATCTAGGAATTGACAACTTATTTATAAATCTCAGATTTGCTTCATGTAAATTTTTCCGAAAAGTAAGTTTTTTGCGGAGGTAGGGAGGAGTAGACGCTAGCAGTCTATGCACAAAATCCGCCAATTGCAAAGAGAATAGATTTTCCACGCGCAGCCAACTAAGTTCACATAGCCTTGCAGAGACTCTATCATACTTTCTCAGTCCATAAATAAATCTGCAGCATTGATTTTGCAGCTTTTGCAAACGGTACGCAGTGATTTTGTCTAAACATGGAAAATAAACAATATTGCAGTAATTCATAATAGGTAATACTAAAGACTCACACAGTTTTTTCCTTACCTTAAAATTAAGTATATTTCTGTTTGCATACAATGGCTTTAAAGAATAGTATGACTTTTTAATAACATTAGAAACGTGTAACTTAAAGCGCAATTCATCATCCAAAAGCAATCCAAGATTTTTGCACATTTAACCATTCTTAGCTGATTACCTCCCACAAAAAGCTTTAAACTGTCCAATGCAAATCTTTTTTTATTCTTAGAAGTAAAGCACATAACACAACACTTTGAAGGATTGAGTTAAATTATTTTGAGAGGAAAAGAAGGAAATTCTAGAAAGATCATCGTTTATTTCATTTGATGCCTCCAACTGTTAAAAGAATGATAAATTTGCATATCATCCGCGAACCCCTAAGGCAGTATTTTACAAATTTAAACAAATCAGAAACATACATCAGAAATAAGAGAGGTCCTAAAACAGATCCCTGAGGTACTCCAGATGTTATATATTTGATATTTGAAAAAGTCTGATCTTCCAAGACCACCATTTGCCTTCTGTTGGATAAGTAGGATTTAAAAAACATTTGAGAAACATTATCAAAGCCATAATAAGCCAATTTTGCCAAAAGCAAATGATGATCCAAGGTGTCAAATGCTTTGGAAAAATCAAGCATTATAAGTACTGTGCAGTCACCTTTATCTATTGCAGAAATTATCTCTTGGGTAACGTTTAGTAAGACAGATGTCGTGCTATGTTGTTTTCTAAACCCAGATTGCTTATGCGGAATAATATTATTGGAGGTGAGAAAGTCATAATTTTGCGGCTGTATAAACTTTTCCAAATTTCGCGAAAATTTCACGAATCACTTAAATTTTAATATTTACCGCCGACTATATTTTGACTACTTTTTGAGAAATCAATGAAGATTCCTTGGCTAGGTTCAATTTATCTTCCGAAATTCCAAAATTAAATTTTTTTTATATGGGGTGATCAAAATCGTTACTCAAATAATGATATTTTCAATTCGATTTTACGCTATTTTTTTTTAATGGAACACTCCATATCTAGGAACATTATAAAGCAATCTTTTATCTTCATTTTGATACCAACAAGCTTGCCTTTATCTCTAACCGTTTTCTCAAAATTTGTTCTTAAAGGAAAAATGACACATTTTTTGATTGGCATTACAACGTTTATTTTTACTTAATGATCAGAGCATACTGGAAGCGTAGAGTATAATAAACAAACTAGAACAAAAACAGTTTTAAATGAAGAAATCAAATTGACATTTAAGTCGGGTGTAGAAAATCCAGAAATTAGAGTAAGAGAAATAAGTAAGGACTTGCAAATACAAAAATCGTCCATAGGAAAATGCCATAAGAAAAATAAATATTACTCCGATCGAGTTTAGCTACATCAAAAATTCACTTATAACATTAACAACATTAATTGAAAACATTATAACGAAGTTATATCACAAAAATGGCTCAAAATATCTACCGTTTTGCTCCAAACACAAATCAACTTTACGTGCGAAAGATCTTCTGCACGAATCATAGCAGGCGTAATACGTCTAAAAGGCTCTTGTATGCGCTCCACCATCTCTTCCCTAGTTGTGAGTGCACTATGATAAACTTCGGATTTAACATTTCCCCAAAAGAAGAAATCCAGAGGCGTTAAATTCGGTGACCTAGGAGGCCAGTGGGCCTATCCAGTATAAAGTTTAATAAATATGTATAAAAATGTTAATTTTAATAACTATAACCTAGCCTTGCAATCCATCTATTACCAAATTGGTGTGTGATATTCCCTGATATTTGCACTGAAGTGAGCTGGTGCACCATCCAACTGTAGCCACATCTGATGCCTTACAAAGTCGGGAAGGTCTTGGATCAAGCGTGGAAGATCCTCTATTAAGAAATAGAAAAACTTCTCCTGTTACACGATTTTCAAAAAAGTATGGACCAATAACAACATCATGTACTATTCCACCCCAAACATTGATACTCCATCTCTGTTGAAAATTATTGGCAAAAATTCGATGGGGATTTTCTGTATCGTAAAAGTGAAAGTTATGTCGGTTCACAAAACCGTTTCTGTGGAACGCACATTCATCAGTGAAAAACACAAAATTAAAATTTCCCGTTCTCTGCTGCATGACTTTGTTCCCAGTAACAAAAAGTTATTCATTTTTCAAAATAATTTTTGGCAAGTTCTTGATGTAACTGAGCATGATAGGGATGATATTTTTTCTTAAGACATTTTCCCACGGACGATATGCTGATTGCCAATTGGGTTTCTTCATTTAAAACTATTTTCGTTCTAGTTTGCTTCTTGTATTCTACGCTTTCAGTATGCTTGAATCGTTCTTTTAATTTCTTTAAAACTCTATCCTCCTCTTATTAGTAAATTTTTCCACTTGAAGCCAAAAAACAGTTCCCAATGTACTCACCAATAACGTAAATCATATTTACAAATTCTCAGTGAGACTAATTCATTTTGACACAACATTTACTTAACATGAATGGTAAGTAAACATAATAATTAACATACGTCACACAACAAAGAATAAATTAATCATAGCCGACTTTTTAAAATATCTATTAATTGTATTCCGTCGTAGTGTCGTATGAAAAAATATGTCATTCTTCCGTTAAGAACAAATTTTGAGAAAACGGTTAGAGATAGAGCCAGACTTGTTGTTATCAAATTGAAGATAAAAGATTGCTATATCAAAACGCGTTGCTAGATACAACGTGTTCCATGAAAAAAATAGCGCAAAATCAAATTGAAAATATCATTATTTGAGTAACCATTTTGATCACCCCGTATCAAAAAAAATTAATTTTGTAATTTCGAAAGATACAATAAATTTAGCTAAGGAAGCTACATAGATTTTTCAAAAAGAAAATAAGCTTCAGTGGTAAATGTTAAGATTTAACTGATACATTGATTTTCGTGAAAATTTCTTTAAATGATTAATAATTAGGCAATGTCGCATTTTAGGGCCAAACACTTTTAGGGTTGGGTTGGGTTGGTTTTTTTTCCATTTAAAAAAAAGTTCAAATTATATACCACACTTTTGTGGGAAAGCCTGCATCAATTAAAATAATTTTAAAAAGTAGCCCCTCTAACATTTACTTTAACTGATTTTATCCGTTTCAAGATTTAGCTGAAATCGAGCACCGCTATATTAAATGGACAACCTATATAAAATTGACGAAAAACAAAGAAAAACACAAAGTTACGGTCTCACAACATGTAATTAAACGGGCTACATGTGCTTCGCTCTAGTTAGAGCATCATCAGGCCTAAAATAAAAATACCACTTAAACAAAACTAAAAACTTACATAAAACAATAAAAAACCTTTAGAAGCCATCCGCACACTTCACAGTACATAAATAAACAATAATTTTAAGGTTATAATTGTACAAAGCAAAAAATAAAAAATTAAAAAGTGGAACGCAACAACATAGACTCAACGAGAATCAAACCCGGTACAACAAGGTTATAATTATAAGTGTAAAACCTATCGGCTATACGGACCTAATGCTAAAACAACAAGTTAGCCAACGTAAATTGAAGAATATGACTACAAGGAAGATGTTAAACGATACTTAGCTAAATTAAATTGTTAAAAATTAAATTAGGTTCAAAAGTAAACACGTCATTTACACACACGAGAACAGGACTCTTTTTAGCTTTTTTAATTTCCATTTTCTCCAGAAGGTCAAGCTTCTTACCTTTAGGGCATTCATGAAGCATTTCAGCTCCCACCCCCGGAGAAAAATTATGAGTAGAGGCCAGCAAATGATTCGCAAACGCTGATTTGGTATCACTGACATTGGTATTTTTAAAATTTTCAAAAAGCGCTACGTGTTCTTTAATGCGTGTAGAGATTTTTCTTCCAGACTGGCCAATGTATACTGCGTTGTAATCGTCACATTTTAAAGAGTAAACTCCCGATTTAGAAAGGATGCCTGCCTTGTCCACTCTACTGACCAATTGGTTCTTTAAATTATTGACTGTCTTAAACGCGATTTTTACATTTAGGGATTTAAAGAATCTTACTAAATTTACGGAGATAGAACCAAAAAAGGTCAAGGGTCTAAAGGAACTTATTGAGTCGTTATTATGAACAATATTGTAGGTCAATTTATATTTATTTAAAAATTTGTAATACATTTTGTCTATTAAATGAAGGGGAAATCCGTTGTTAAGAGCAATATGTTTTATAATATTCAATTCTTTAGCGAAAGCTTCTTTTGACCAGGGGATATTAAACAATCTATAGAAAAATGAATTGAAGGAGGAAATTTAAAGTCGAAATTATACCCATTTGTAGTTACGTTATCCAGGGGAGAAAAAACGTATGGCGTAGATATTTTTGCCAATCAATATTAGGTTAGAAACTTTACCATCGCCTTCAGAGATTAATAGTCTGCTATGTTTTTTTATACGTTCAGAAATTAACAAATGATTTATTTTAGCAGCATATTATTATATTTTTATATTCGTGTATATACTTTCATTCCCAAAAAATTAAAAAAAAATCTTGTAGTATTTATTATATTATTAACAAACTTAACAATTAACAAATATTATTATAATTAATCATAAATAATGGGAAATAAACAAAAAGTCCGAAACGGAATTGCACTTCAAATTGAGAATGTGATAGAGCGAGCCGCAGATGCAACAAAATTGAGCACAACAACGATCGCAAATATAAAGCAGAGTGGGATAAAATCAGATCAGGATTACGCTGCTTATATATTTTCCAAGCAAAAGACCGCAAAAACCAAATCTACAACATATTTGAAAAGTAGAATTCGGTATGAGCAGTAGACGTAACAAAACCGAGCTTACAAAAATTGTGAATAATGGTATAAAATTATTTTAACTCACTGGGAAAAATTTAAATACTGACAATTTAATTTACTTGTTCATGAAAAAAAATGCTGCTTGAAGGAATATGTTAACACATTAAAATGAAAATACCATTCCAGAAAATAAAACATACAAACTCAAAAAAAACACGCCATATTGCATTACCAAGTTAATGAAATTGCAACGATATGATTGAATACTTAAACGACGATCATAAAATAAAATTTGCTAGAACAAAAGAAGCTTAATCAATCTCGTCAGTATTGTCAGAATCAGAACTGAAATCAGATATTGTCTTCGGCATCGTCGTCTTCGTCAGTCGTAATCACAAGTGGCAGAATATCATAGGCATCACACACTTGTATTGCCTCCCAAGCCTTTTCAATTACCATATTTTTGCCAATGATCTATAGAAATTTCGTTTATTACCCTTTCCCATGTAGTCAGAACTTCTGAAGGTGACCACTTAAAATTGGAAATATATTGATCATATTTTCGTTTACATTCCGACCATACCATTTCAATTGCATTAAACTGGCAATGATATGGTGGCAGTCGCAAAATTTTGTATCCGAAAGGTTTAACATATTCATCAAGGAAGTACTTTTTTTCACTAGGGCAGTTTCTGCGTGCAATACTTCATATTTTATCTTTCATGGCTTTTTCTGGAAAGCCAATATTCTTTTTCTTCAACCATTCGGTCAGTCTCTGCTTCGTCCAAGATTTTCTCGGGATTTCTTCTAATAAACCAGAAGGGTAACTTGCATTGTCCATGATTATGAAAGACTTTGGGGGAAGATTTGAAACCAGCTGAGTTTTAAACCAGTTTTCGAAGTTTTTCCTGTTCATATTGTCATGATAATCTCCCGTCTTTAATCCACTCTTGAATATTAAATTTGCACCCTTGATGAAGCCATCTTTGGTTCCGGCGTGGACTACGATATAACGATGACCTTAAAAATAAAAGATAATTCAATTCTCTTCTTTTAGAAATCATTCTTCCAGAACATAAATTTAATATAATTAATAAGTAATGTTCCATGCACATACTAGTAGTTAAATTCCCTCATATTGTCTTAGAGAGAAATTATATGAAACTATGAAACAGACGAAATTATAAAGTTAGAGGGCCCTTACAAGGGCAATAGTTTTTATTCAAAAAAAAAAATCTTAAAAGATAACCAGATAATTTTTACCTTCACTGTTTTTCCTTGAATCCGTGTGCTTGGTGTCATCTTGCCAGCTACTACGAAATGATCCCTTGCTAAAAAGCCACCTCTCGTCAATAAAAACTGAAGTAAAACCTTCCGAACTTACATTTCTATTTTTGATATACTCCCTTAAAAAAATGATTCTTTTATGAACAATATTTGGCAAGTCCATCAAATATTTTCTGTTATTTGATTTTTTCCACTTGAAGCCTATACTATTGATCCATTTTCTTAAGGAGTCAATGGAAAACTCAAAATATTCAATTTCTTCCCTGAACTTTTCTCTTATTGTTGCCAATATTACATATTCTTTTCTGGCGTACATAGTATAATTGAAACAATAAACACAATAAATTGTGTCTCGAATTCTATGTTTCAAATATGTTGTAATTTTGGTTTTTGCTGTCTTTTGCTTGGAAGATATACGGGCTGCGTAATCCTGATCTGATTTTATCCCATTCTTCTTTATATTTGCGATCGTTGTTGTGCTCAATTTTGTTGCAGCTCGCTGTATCACATTCTCAATTTGAAGTGCAATTCCATTTCGGACTTGTTCCTTGTTCAGTTGAAAAAAAGCCAATATATTTAAAATCATCAGCTGCGATTGTTCATTACCTATTATATCTTTTTTTAGGCATTATCTAATACTTTTCGAAATAACTTTCAAGAACAAGTTGACAAACCAATATTTTTGATTGACAGTGACGGATATTTCACATAACCTAGTATATAAAAGATGAATAATCATCAGACACCATTTTTTTTCAAAAGTTTGTTGTCGCCGCTGTTTGGAATATGCTAAACAAAGATAAACAAAAATGACGTCATTACAAATGGGTATAATTTCGACTTTATATGAGTAGGGAGAATTTGAAAAGTACTGAATTACATTTTCGGTAGTAGTGGGCTTACGATATATTTCAAAAATAAGTTTATTGTTGCAAAAGCATGGTATTGTTTAAGCTAATAATAAACTTTTTAAATTCTAGATGTGGCTCGAACAGCTTAAACAATAACATCAATAAAAAGCACCTAATAAATAAAATAAAGAGTAACGATTTGATATTGTCAAAAGCAGACAAGGGTAATTGCTTATATTCAAAAGATATTGGATTTTCTGGACTCGGAGGATTTCATTACAGTTAATAGAGACTCCACTAATTCATATTTTACGAAAGTTAAGCAAACATTGGACAGATGTAGCTTAACTCTCGATTTCTTTAACACTAAAAAACAAAAACTGTATCCTATGAATCCTAGAAATCCGATCCTTTATGGTCTCCCCAAAATCCATGACCAATTTTCCCATAAGACCAGTGGTTTCCTTTGTTAAATCCTCCCCATGCTATAATCTTTCCTCTTGGTTGAATAATGTTCTCAGGGAGGTGACCAACTTTAAAAGTATTTATTCGACTAAGAATTCTGTTGATCTAACCAACAGTTTGAAAAATCTTATTATCCGTCATGGATCTAAACTTATTTCCTTAGATGTAAAAAATCTTTTTCCCAGCATCCCTCTCAAAGATTGTTTAAAGTTAGTGAGAACTCTCCTATTAAAAACATCTCTTAATTGTATAGTCATTAAGCGTCTTTTAGACTTACTCGATATAGTAATGAACCAAAATTTTTTCCAGTTTGACAATAACATTTTCAGGCAGGTCTCAGGTTTGGCTATGGGTTGTTGTCTTTCCCCTCTGCTAAGCGAAATTTTCATGAGTCATCTAAAAAGAGAAATAGTTGAGGGTAGGTCTAGAGATTGCCTCACGATATATAAGAGGTATGTGGATAACATTTTTATAATCTGGAATGGCAGGGAGGAAGACCTACCAAATTACCCTTCTTAGTTTCGTAAATTCCTTACACCCTAACATTTCAATCACAATCGAAGAAGAAAAAGATGGTTGTTTGTCTTTTCTTGACCTTCTAGTTAAGAGATGCAACAATAAACTTATTTTTGAAATATATCGTAAGCCCACTACTACCGATAATGTAATTCAGTACTCTTCAAATTCTCTCTACTCGTATAAATTTGCCTCCTTTAATTCATTTTTCTATAGATTGCTTAATATCCCCTTGTCAAAAGAAGCTTTCGCTAAAGAATCGAATATTATAAAACATATTGCTCTCAACAACGGATTTCCCCTTCATTTTTTACTAGACAAAATTTATTACAAATTTTTAAATAAATATAAATTGACCTACAATATTGTTCATAATAACGACTCAATAAGTTCCTTTAGATCCTTGACCTTTTTTGGTTCTATCTCCGTAAATTTAGTAAGATTCTTTAAATCCCTAAATGTAAAAATCGCGTTTAGACAGTCAATAATTTAAAAAACCAATTGGTCAGTAGAGTGGACAAGGCAGGCATCCTTTCTAAATCGGGAGTTTACTCTTTAAAATGTGACGATTGCAACGCAGTATACATTGGCCAGTCTGGAAGAAAAATCTCTACACGCATTAAAGAACACGTAGCGCTTTTTAAAAATTTTAAAAATACCAATGTCAGTGATACCAAATCAGCGTTTGCGAATCATTTGCTGGCCTCTACTCATAATTTTTCTCCGGGGGTGGGAGCTGAAATGCTTCATGAATGCCCTAAAGGTAAGAAGCTTGACCTTCTGGAGAAAATGGAAATTATAAAAGCTAAAAAGAGTCCTGTTCTCGTGTGTATGAATGACGTGTTTACTTTTGAACCTAATTTAATTTTTAACAATTTAATTTAGCTCTTAGTTATTTTTATTAAGTATCGTTTAACATTTTCCTTGTAGTCAATTTCTTCAATTTACATTGGCTAACGTGTTAAGTTCTTTCAGCATTAGGTCCGTATAGCCGATAGGTTTTACACTTATACTTATAACCTTGTTGTACCGGGTTCGATTCTCGTTGAGTCTATGTTGTTGCGTTCCACTTTTTAATTTTTTATTTTTTGCTTTGTACAATTATAACCTTAAAATTAT
This sequence comes from Anthonomus grandis grandis, assembly GCF_022605725.1. Classification (NCBI taxonomy): domain Eukaryota; kingdom Metazoa; phylum Arthropoda; class Insecta; order Coleoptera; family Curculionidae; genus Anthonomus; species Anthonomus grandis. The sequence continues at coordinate 4,429,590 of NC_065567.1, read as the reverse complement.
TGTTTATTTATGTACTGTGAAGTGTGTGGATGGCTTCTAAAGGTTTTTTATTGTTTTATGTAAGTTTTTAGTTTTGTTTAAGTGGTATTTTTATTTTAGGCCTGATGATGCTCTAACTAGAGCGGAACACGTGTAGCCCGTTTAATTACATGTTGTGAGACCGTGACTTTGTGTTTTTCTTTGTTTTTCGTCAATTTTGTATGTTGGTCTCTTAGAGAATAATGGATGAAATGGTTTTAAAGATGCTGATTTCAGGTAGGTATATGTCTTGAAAAATTAATTATTAGACCTTTGTATCAATACCTAGGATGGGCTTACCAGATTATGTGGAGCTGACGTCAAATGTTGTCGTCAATCTTGACGCCATTGGGCCACGTTTAATGTAAAAATATTTAATAGAAAAGTATTTTAGTCGACCAATAGACTAAGTAGCTTTATTTGCATTATTGCATAAGTATTTACATGAAAATATTAAAACAACACAAGAAGGTCACTTTTTAAAACTTTAGTTTGCTTAAAACTAATGTATAAACGTGTCTTAGGCCAAACGCGATTTTGTATTCTTGAGTTTCGAAAGATTTTAAATTTTTTATTTCTTTAATGTACTATGAGAGTAATATGCCATTATTTATAATCCTGAATTAATGTTAAATAAATTAATAATTCCAAGCAACTGAACGTACTCAAAGTTATTGGCAATATTTTTTCAATGGTAAATATATTATCATTCTCTCAAGGCTTCCTTAGTGGCTTTGTCAAAATTCTTAGAAACGTGATTGGACATTTTTTGAGTATAAAAAAATATGCCAATATCATAGTGCGAAATATTTAAGGACCCTTATTTGGATAAGCAATATGTTAATTAGAAATATGTGCTAGAATTAATAGCTAAATCTAATTAAACTAGCTGCTCTAAATAAAAATGAGGAATTTCCTTATGCTGTTTTTAAGAGTAAGGAAATGCAAGTAGCTATTCTACTAAGTAAGTAAGTAAACTTTATGTCGAAGCAGAAATAATTTTCAGAAAACTGGCGATAGGAGTACGCAAATTAGTGTGTTCCATCAAAGTTCCATCCTGATAAACTTTAGTTGGTGCAGGAATTAAATGAAGAAAATTACGATAGACTAATGCAATCTATTTATTTCTTTATTTACGAGAGTTGCCAAATTACAAATTTGGAGCAAACACAGACAAAGTAACTACCTATATTCATAATATTAAAAAGTACTTAAAACATAAGCTTTAAAATTAAAAAATTATTTTTATCACATGCTTATAGTATAATCACAATACATTATATTTACCAAAACTGAATATTAACTAAATGAATATTTCTCAAGGAACACTGCTAATCAAACTCACATATGACTTGTAAGGCATCCTGAAGAGGTCAATATCTATAGGAAGAGAATTGCTAATTTGGAGGAGTGTGCCTATGGGGCTGATTAAACGTTTGAACATATCTCGTTTGCTTTGTTAGACCAGTGAGTCCTGTGAGTGATTATGCACTATAGAGTGTGTAGCATTCTATTTAAATTAATTATATTAAAATTAAGTCAATACTCCATTCATTTTTTAAATAAATCATAATATCTTGTTTTTAATTATCAAGTAAATAAACTAACAATTTCTAATGAAATATAACTAAAATAAATGTTATTGCTCATCTCAAATTAATAAGTGGAGATTAGGAAATCCGTTAGGAAACAAGTTAGAAAACTTGAGGAAATACCCTAATGTTTCTGCTCCTTAATTGTCTTTCACTTGTAAAAGTCAATATCAATTTTCACTTTTGGCATTTCCGTTGACTTGGTTCCCGTGTGTTGGTAGGAGTACACGTAAAAGTTTGTGGCCCAACCAAAGAAGATGCAAGTTATCTAAAATATTGGTTAAATTCGCTTTAATGGAACCTCTTTCACCTCATCTGGAGCCTGGTTTCTCCACAAGGAGAACCTAACCTACACCTGAGCCTCCATCTCTCACAATCGAGACTTCAAGCAGCCAGTTATCTCGGTGAGGCTTCATGTAGCTGGACACCAGGTGAATTGAGACCAGTTTTCTTTTATTTTTTTTATTTATTAATTAAATCTGTCTCTTTAATAATTTTTTATTCATTAATTAATTCTGTTTAATTGAGAGTGACTAGTGGGATATGGACACATGGCCGAAGCCCATATAACCTTGGGTTATATGTTATGTATGGGTTATATAAAACATTTAACGCGAGTTAAATGATTGCTCCGGGCATTTGCTTTTTAAAAAACAAATTTATTCGAGAACGGTTACAATTAACCTAGCTTAACTCAAGTCTTAAATCTAACTTAACTTTGAATGAAATGAACTGAATTAAACCGAATTGAGCCTAGTTACAATAAAATCTATGGCATTTATAATAACATATTTGCTGACAAAGGCTTCTTATACAATTAATATGCAGGATCGGCATAACGTAGCGGGTTAGGACCCGTAACTCCTCCCTCCTCATGAGATGAGCTTAGAGGGCGAATCATATTGCAATATGCTGTAGGGTGTCTTCTTCTATGGTGGCGTTAGTAATAGTTTTCTTCTTAAAATTCTTCACCTTCTTCAGTAATAAGTAGACGACGGTAGCTATGATTAGTAAGTAGAGGATAATGGTCCATAGGCTGACTGTTGTAACTCGGACAGGTCCAGGTTTTGTTAAATTTTTTGTCCTGTTAATCATGGTTTGTATGTTTCTTAATGTTATGTCGAAGTTGAGATTGTCGAGTTCAAAGGATAGCAAATTCATGGTGGGATGGCTTATTTTTGCGTCGACTGGAAGGTTTGGCAGCTCTATGTAGTGCAATGAGTTTTTGTTAATGGTAACTTCTAATTTGGAAGTCCTGGATGTGTATAGTACCGGTGGAGTTGAGTTCTAGGAGAAAGGTGCCTTGTATTAAAATATTGTCCTTCCACAATACTTTCCACGAGTTTGGTTAAGATATGTTGATGATATGTTTGCCGTGTTCGACAAAAGCGAATGCAATATTCATAATTTTGTAAAACAACTCAATAACTCAATAGGTAACTAAAAATACTTTAGTCATCCTCCACTGAATTTATTTATTAATCCGATATGTCTCCGACATATAACATGTCTATTATCAGGAATACTATATAAGAACCAAGAAAACTTTATATATATATTCAAATTGTTAAATTACAAAAGGTATTAAAATTACTTACACAAATTAAGGAGTTCCGTCAATATATCTTATAGACAGTGCCTCAGACAAGGTTAAAAGGTAAAAACGACTAAAAATGAATAAAAATGGCATCTACAATAATGATAAAAGGCTTAATTAATCAACAGATAATTGGACGTTAAAGACTTACATTAAGATACGTGAGAATGGGACCAAACCTAGATCTACAAAAACCCTAAAATCACATCGTCGATCATCTACGTAAGCCTGGACTTCGACCCCCCACAGTCGAATTATGGCTGAAAGGTCGTCAATGAGTAGCGATTTAGGAGGGGAGATAGTCCCCTCCCTGTGGGAATTTCGTGCGACTCTGAAACGCATACGTTTGCTCTGTAAGGTGGTCGTTAATCTTCTGTCACTTAGCATGACTTTAATCCAGTTGCAGATGAGAGGGCTGACTCCTCTGGCTGCTGTCGATTCATAGAGTGACCGTGGCAGAGCATTATTAAAGGCCTCTTCTATGTCTAATAAGGCCGCCACTGCCGCTTCTTTTGGTTTCAGCGAGTTGCTGATGCTCATTACAAGATTGTTGAGAACTTAGTCTGTTGATTTACCTGCCTGGTACGCTTATTGGTGGACATTGAACGGGCGTTTCTTCAGCGCCACATCTCTGATGGGTCTATTAATTGGGGTGCGAGTTGATATAGTAAAAGGGTGCTGCTTCTTGAGAAAAGGACTATTCAAATAATAGGTGGCTTTTATTTCAGTCTTAAAAATGTTAACCGTGTATCATTTATGCAGTACTTTTCTTTAATGTCCTTCCCCCCTCTTTATTTTTTGAACGGATCAATTCAGAAACTTAAGAATGATGAATGAATAATAACTTGATGAATGAATACTATACTTTAAAGCAAAATTGACAGATGAAAATTTCAAGATGGCTGCTGGGCGTTATCTTGAAAAAAAATTAAATGGAAAGGGTGGTCTTGTGGCACGTCATTTTGAAGCTCCTGACGAGTACTTTATAACCCTAGAATATAAATTCAAAATCTTGACCTACTATGATTATTGATGGTACATTTAATAATTACCTGAATACCAAAACATTGGCATGCATGCCTCTACAAATAATTGTTATTCTCTGCCGTATCGACAGCGACAGCGATAATTTCAATAACAGTTTGTTTTGGTTTTTTTTAATTGACAGTGACAAAAATATCAGTACAAAAACAAACATCATTGTGCTGTTAAAATATTTTCATTTAGTTTTCGGTTCTAGTGGTAGTAGTTGGAAATGGTCAATTCTCGTCCATTGGAAGGAAAAATCGAAGCGAGTTTGATTTACGGTGTGACGCATAACTTTCACAAAACCGAAATGATTTTCAACGATCGTTTCCCGAATCGTCCTATTTGTAGAAAATATTTACGGGAACTAGTATCTAAATTTACAACTACTGGTAGTATAAACAACAAAAAGCCTCCAGGACGTCCGTCTATTTCAGAAGAAAAGCAAGTTCAAATAATTGGTGAGATGATAGTTAATTCCCAACAATCAACGTCCTCCGTCGCGAATAAACATGAGGTTGGTCCTTCTACTGTATGGAGACTTTTGAAAAGGAATAAGTATCATCCAAATGGTACACAGAATATTGCGAAACTATGACGAAAACCATTAAACGGCATCCTACCTATATCCATAATATTTTTAGTGACGAATGTACATTTTTTCTCAATGGTAATGATCATAGACCAAATTGTGGTTATTGGAGTGAAACTCATACTCAATATCCAGAAAAAATAAACGTTTGGGCAGGGATATTGAGAAACCATATTGTGGGACCTCTGTTCACCAAACAAAATTTAATACGGGAACTATATTTGAATATGCTGGAAAATACTATTAACCCTCTCATCAGCGAAATTGTCGAAAGGAATCCATATAAATTTGATATGGATATTGTATTGCAGCAAGATGGACCTCCACCACACTGCTTCAGACAAGTTCGAAACTATTTAGATAACAATTTCCCCGGTCGTTGAATTGGCTGTCGAGGACCTGTGGAATGGCCAGCTCGCTCACCAGATTTGACACCTCTAGACCTAAGCAAAAGGTGTACAAAACTAAATCAGCTTAAGTATTGGATTTACGACAGAAAATAACGAATATTTGTTGAAATTTCGGTGTGAAATTTCGGAGCAACTGTTCTTGTGTCAAGAAATTCAAGGGAACCATTTCCAGCATCTTCTCAATTGTACTCAATGTATTTATTCGATATATCAAGTTAAATGTTAATGTATTCAGCTAATTATTAAATGTACCACCATTTTGTAGTAGGTAGAGATATTGAATTTATATTCTAAAGTTCTCTCGTCAGGAGCTTCAAAATGACACCATCCTTGATGACATCCACAAGACCATCCTTTTCATTTAATTTTTTTCTAAGATGGCGCCCAGCAGCCATGTTGCCATTTTCATCTGTCAATTTTACTTTAAAACATAAACATTAGTTATTCAGTAGTCATTCATCAATTGCATTACCTCAAGTTTCAATATTTTGAATTGAACCGTTCAAAAAATAAAGAGGGACATTAAAGAAAAGCATCGTATATTATATTATGCAAGTGCACATGTTTGTCTTCAGATATGGATCTGTTATTTAATATGACAGATCATAGCTTTAATACTAAAAGAAAATACTTCCTTATGCTACCGAATATAGAAAAAAAAATTTTGTATACATTGCCTGTAAATGTTTTAATAATTTAATTGAAGAACTAAAGTCCTCTAGTACTCTTGTGACCATGTTTAAAAAAAGACTTAAGCTATGTCAACTTGAAAGGAACTTATACAACTTTCGAACTTCGGGAGAAGACTAAAAGTGAGACCAAATTAAAACAGGTTAACATTAATTTAACGTTTATTTTATCTCATAAAGCATGACCAGAAATTTCACCTAGGGATACCTATAAAATTTAGCATAAAATAATCTATTATTAAACATTATAACAACATATCACATTGAATAAGTCTAATCCAAAAAGTAAAATCTAAAATCTGCAAATGAGTCCAGAGTTAATTGAATTTTTTTGAACTTTATATACTGTAGTGATATTTGCTATTACGGCTTGAGAGTTTGTTATATTTGTCCACTCCATTTAAAAAAATTGAGCTCGCACTTTGGCGTGAAGAAAATGTGAATGAACTATCGTAAAATACACATATCTTGGGAGAGATTTGGGGACTGTACTAGACAGTTGACAAAGAATCCCAGCTGGACTACAATATCGCTATTTTTTTTCTGGGATCATCAATATGCTTACGCCAATTCATTTGCTGATCTATTATAAGCCCTAGGAACTTTATATTACATAATTATTCTAAAGAGTTATTTTAAAAACATTGTAATGAAATTGAGGAACACACTTTTATGGGCAACGTCAAAAACCCTTACCTTACTCGCGTTGACTGTCGTTTAATTATTTCCAAGATAAACACTGACTAAATAGTTAAAACTAAATAAAATGTCACGAAGCGCATCCTTTTTTGACCCATGGAACAATTTAATAATGTTAAGAATTGCCTTCATTGTTTTTGCCGAAAGAGACCAATAATTTTAAGAGAACAGTCAAGCAAGCAATAAAAGTATATATATTCTAAAAAATTTACATTTATTTACAGGAATACAGGGATTTACAATAATACGAGTATAACCTAAATTGGGTCCAAAATGGGGCCCTGAAACAAGATAACTACTTAAAAACCAAACTATAGATGAAAGTTTTAAACAAAACGTAGGTAGAACTTTAAATAAACCCTACTTATCAAGTTTCACTACAAAATACGAATAAAATAGTAAAAAAACTAGGAGAATAATTCACGATTACATTTTCATAATTATTTTGAATTTGTTCTTTGTTATTACCTATATACATAAAAGAAGATTTTTTGTGTTTAAAGTTAATTTTTATGAAAAAACAATTGGATATTAGGTCATGCCAAATATATTTTAAGATTTAATTGAATGATTTATCAAAGTAGACAAAAATTGTGTCATCTGCATACAGGTTAATAGATCCTCTTAAAATATAAGCTGGGTATAGAATTGATATATATTAAAAAGATATTAGGTCTCAAAATGGACCTTTAAGAAATCGTCGACATTTCTCGTGTCAAGTCAAGTAGCATCAGTGCACACTTTCTACCTACTTTTATTTGTATTTCTGAAACAAGATCCACAACTGCTGAATTAATGTCACTCGAGTTACGAACGGCATATTAACACGATGAGAAACTATTGTTTTCTGTTTTATAACACACCAGTTGTTCATTAAAGAATCTTTCTAAAACCTTTGACATTATTTACAAGACTGACGCTTCTCAGATTTAAACAATGGTGAGATTTTGCAACTAAAACAAAGATAAGAAACTTTTTATCTCTTGTATTCATGGTTTTACTGTTTTAGAATCAATGGTATTAAACCCAGGAGATTTAGATGTGTCAAAGTCAGAGATAGTACGTTCAATCGATTCTGGAGTGACTGGTTTCAATCTAAAAACCTTATTCCACAATATCTCATTTGATCGACTGATACTCTACTTTGGTAGTTAAGAGGCTAGTTTTCTACCTACATTTGAGAAAAATGTTCACAATTGTATCAGTGGTGTCGACTGCGAGGGGATAAAGAACACAAACCCCTTTATTTTTTTTATAAAATAACAGGTTAAACTATCAAACTCCTCTTGTAACCTACATAGTTAATCTCTTATCCAAGCTTAAACTGGCAACCGCATGCAACGATTTATTGGAAAGTAATTTTGAGTGTTTACTCAAGAGTAAAATATTGACTAGACGTTGGTGGTAGCTATGCTTTACTTTAATTTAAGTATGTCTAATTTAACAGCCAATAATCTTTGAAAGACTTACGATCTATAACCACCTCTCCTTTCATAAAAGAATTACCTATATTAAATAATCACTGGATATATTTAAAAGGGTTGCTGCGTGACCAACTCTACAGTCTGGATGAGTGTTACATTAATTTTTTGTGGCTCCTGACTAAACTTTCTTCCAAATTTTTTTGATTTCCTCGATGCTGTTACATTTCATGGTTTCAGTGGTATATGTATGTATGTATGTATATGTATTTTTTACGATGTTAATTTACCTATTAGCAGTGTTGAATTTAATTAGTTATTTTATTTGTTCTAAATACTTTTGGATATATTGTTGTATTCTGTATAGTACTTTATTTCTCTTCACTTTATATGTTTCACTTCATTTTATGTGTTTTAATACAATAAAGCGATATTTGACTTTGCGTTTGACGCCTGTGAAATAAATTCTATTAAAAAGCGCAACCAAAATTTTGAATTTTGGTTCTGTTTAAATTCAAAATTTTGAACTGCTCTTCACACATAGGTTTCCGGTGTGTCTTGAGATCTTCAAGATGTATGTACAACTACCCTGTTACTATCGTCCAGTAAGACATATGCCTTACTTGACGATAGAAGGTACCTATCGTCAACTAAGGCATACGAGTTACACGCTGCTTATCTGCCTATTCAGCTATTTCAAAACCTTCTAAATCTTTTTTCATTTTTTGATTACTAAGCAAACATCAATAGCATAAAGAAAGTTATTTTCGTGTTGTCTACATTTAACTGGTGCAGTAGGACGTTTCGTGCTACGGTCAGACAGAAATCGCATACACCGGTCTGTTTTAATGGTTTAAGCAAGATAACTTTCAGAACACACATCGTCGGAAAGTTGCAGTCACCAAGGAAGTCAACAACACACAAAAGCGTTTAGAATAAGCTCCTGGGAGTACTAGCATCGATTCCTTTAGGACCACTAGGCTAAGGCAGGGAGAAAAATAACTCAATGGAAATTTTCATAATTTTGGCAATCTTCCACCTCACAGCCGCAGAACTATCAACCCCTAACTTCCATAAAATAAATAAAAATATAGGACTCCTTCACCTAAAAATTGGTAATGCTCAAAACATAGCTAACTATTGTTCTTTTGTTGAAATATTAGACGTAAGTGATATCACTAAATAATTTAAGCCCCTTGAAAATCATTAAAATTACAACATTCTATAAAAAATACATCCACTAATTATAATCATTTCCTAAATTCTTTTCATTTAATCGAGTATCTAAAAAACAAAATTAATATCGAAATACTTACGGCTATTTTACAAGGCAAATAATTTTGTTTCAAGTAATAAATGCTTTTCAAAACATCTATGATATTCTAGAAAATGTCGGGATAGCCATAACATTTTCAAAAATTAAATGTATTTCACCCCTCTATAGTAAACCCTAATGACCTTTTAAATCAAATTATGTCTATAACACCCCACATTTAACGTAACAATAAACTACCTTTCACTGCTACATTGGAGAATTTATTGCTTTTTGAAAAAAATATACAACTACCGATAGTCGAAATAAGAAATTATGTATTGTATCGTCTACATCTTCTCCTAGTTCCCTTCAATAATACTCTCTAAATCATTACCCCATCTAATAAATACCTCCTTAAATGGAGTTAGTTTATTGCATTCGACACAAAGTGCCATGAAATAACGCCACAAAGCGTTATATGCAAAGAAAGCACCTCTATGAGCATCGAAAATGAACCTCCTTGCGAAGTAAACCTACTACTGTATGCCAGGAAAACAATAAATAGGCAAATTAATTATCGAGACCAAAATCAGTAGCCTAAAAATCCAAAAATTAGAAAAAGAAAATGGATGCTGATAGCACCTAACGAGATAATTGCATATCAACAATTTAGAGCTAACTATAAACCTATGGACCTATGACCCTTGAAAGGAACCTATGTAACAGAATTCCGACCTAATTGTAGCATCGAAGTAGAAAACCACTTCCTTAGGAACTACCGCCTGAGAGAATAAGCCAAATTTTAGATTATTCAGCTGCCTACACTCATCTTTGAAGGCAACCTAAATCGTAATTACATAGACCTTCCGCCCTTTAAAATAAATAAGCTAGGACCTTAAGAACATACCCAGCATTATTGCCCAACAGAAGGACCTCTTGTTGAAAGAACTCGTCCATTATCTCAAAGAGACCTACGTAACTAGAGAAAAAAAGGCTTAGTAAGAAATTGTACAACTTAAGAATTTCACAAAGAACAAAGAGTCCTGACCATATAGAGCAGAAGCGGGAGCTGGGTAAGAGCAATAATAACTTGTTTCATAAACGTTTTCTTAATTTATCTAAGGTTTCTTTTACCACCGAGGAGGAAAATATCTTAAATTTAAACTTAAAATTTAATTTTTCGCAACAAATAAATCGAAACACTAGAGAGGTCCTGGCAGTCAAAAATAATTAATTTTCTTAGCTCTGAGAGACATAACTCTGTCCCTAATAATTACAAGAAACAACACCTTAATTCTGTTAAAAACAAAATTGAAACGCATTATCTTGTAATTTCCAGAGCAGACAAAGGCTCTTGTTTGGTAGTCATGAATAGACTCGACTATGTGGCTAAAGTGACGAAATTTCTATCGACTGACTTTGTGGCTATTACTAGGGATCCAACGATTAGTTTTTTCTCAAAACTTAAGAATTCTCTAGATCGATGTCTTATAACTCTGGAATACTTTAACACTACTAAATCTAACCTATACCCTATGAACCCACGTACTCCTGTGCTCTATGGCTTACCTAAGATTCATAAGGAGGGGAACCCGATAAGACCAGTAGTTTCCTTCGTAAACTCTCCTTGCTACAAATTATCCTCTTGGCATAACAATATTTTAAGAGAAGTAACTGGGTTTCAGAACGAATTCTCAATTAAAAACTCAATTGAATTTGCCAATTATCTAAAGCAAATAGATGTTCCAAACAATGCCATTTTGTTTCCTTAGATGTAAAGAACTTGTTCCCTAGCATACCCTCGTCAGATTGTTTAACATTGGTTGAAATCCTGCTAAACAATAATAGTACTTTACCAAAACTGGTGGTAGATAATCTTATCCACTTTTTATCATTAGTTTTGGAACAAAATTTCTTCAAATTTAATGATCAATTCTTTAGGCAAAAATCTGGTCTCGCCATGGGTTCTTGTCTTTCACCATTTTTGAGCGAGGTCTTCATGAGTCACTTGGAGGAGAAAATCATGAAAAGTCGCTTTGCGGGCTTTTTGAAAGCTTATAAAAGGTACGTGGACGATGTGTGCGTGTTGTGGGTTGGTGACGAGAATGATTTATTGGATTTCTTGTCATTTATTAACTCCCTTCATAATCAGATCTCTTTTACGCTGGAAAGAGAGACAAACGGAAAATTACCCTTTTTAGATCTTCTGTTATACCGAAATAATAACAGTATTTCTTTTGAAGTATATCGCAAACCTTCTGCAACAGATAATATAATCCAATTTAACTCCAACTCCCCTTATCAACACAAATATGCAGCCTTTAATTTAATGTTCTACTGTTTATTTAAATTACCTCTGTCCAAAGACGCTTTTCAAAAAGAACATAATATTATAAAAATAATTGCTGTAAACAATAATTTCTCACTTTACAGCTTGAACAAATTATATTACAAATTTTATAATAAATATAAACTCTCCTATCACATCGTCCACCCACCTAACAACATCACCAACAATAATAATTTTAGATGCCTTAGTTATTTCGGCGGCATTTCTCAACAACTTGCAAAATTTTTTTAACCTTTCAGCCTTTCCATAGCTTTCAAAACGACTAACTCGCTAAGAAAGAACCTAGTAAAGACCTTGGATAAAAGTGATCCTCTATCTAAGTCGGGTGTATATTGTCTTAATTGTAAGATAATCTGGAAGGAGAGTATCCACAAGGGTACAGGAACACCTAAGCCTCGTTAATAAGTTCAGGGACACCAACACCACAGAAACTAAGTCAGCATTTGCTAACCATTTATTATCAACGGGTCATAGTTTTTCCGTCCCTGAAAATGTTTCCATTGTTCACGAGTGCCCTAAGGGTAGAAAGTTGGATCTCTTGGAGAAAATGGAAATCTCCAAAGCCAAAAAGAGTCCAATTTTGACATGCGTTAATGATGTTTTCACCTTTGAGCCAGGACTTATCTTTAATAATCTTATCTAACCTCTTGTTTCTGGTCACGATACGCATACATGCCTTTGACTCTAATATTCATAAGCAGGGCTGGCCGAGTGGTTAACGGTCTGGTGTTTTACCGAGATCAACTTTAGAGCGTGGGTTCAAATACTACACCTGTCACGTTTTTCCTTTTTATATTTTTTGTTGTATTTTTGTGCCGTGTTATTGTTTTTATTACAAAATATGTGGGTATTCTCAGATTTAAATTTTATTTGTCAGTACTTAGCAGGTCATCTAGCTATAAGGTCATTTTAACTAATTTTTAATATTTGATTTTGTTTTAGTATAAGGTTTTATTGTAGTTACGTGTGTTATTCTGTTTATTGTAGGTCTGATGATGCTTTATTAGCGAAACATGTTACCTGATTAATTAAAAAGATATTTTGAGACTGAGACTTAGAGTTTTAATTTTTTTCTCTAGAAGGACTTCTTATTCAGTTAATGAGCATTTAGATTCTATTAATATATATTATTATCCTTAGCTTCATTCGGTACCAAGCCTACGCAAAATACTTTAAGATGATACCAACCACTGTACTCCTATTACGACTATTGACAAATCATCTAACTTCCCTTGCAGGCACACCTCTACGAAGGGAGGAGTTACACGCTACTAATCTGCCTATGCAGCTATTTAAAAATCTTTTTTCCTTTATTGATTACTTAGAAAACATAAAGTATAAATACATGTATTACAATTCCATTTTTGTTCATATTGTTTACTATTAAGTTACAGTTAAAGTTAAGTTAGTTTTAAGTTGTAACCATCGATCTTAAAATAAATCAAAAATTACTCCTGTACTTTATTTCTCTTTTATATTTAAAATTTTTTATCTTATAGTCGTAATCAACTGGCGCTTTTTTTCTTGTACGTCAACAGGCTCGTTCCTGGCAGGTATGCAGCGAATGCACTGCACGCAGGCGGCAAAAGTTTGAGCACATTTGGTCTCGCATCGACACGTCTGTCATAAACAAAGTCCATTTTTTATTATAATTTTCGTAAAAGCAGGAGACTGATATGTAGAATACTACTATTATCTATATAATCGAACTCAAAAGAAAAACAATATCAATGTTTATAAGTTTAAGGAGACATTGATTATTGCAAGTTGCAAGAACGGGAAAAAATGAATATTATCAAAAGCAACCGCCTCGTTCGGCTTTTCCTCGAAAATCCTGGGTTTGTATTTCGATATAGAAGCAAGGATAGGAGGCATTTATATTTGACAACGTCGTATTTACGAATTTCGGCGGCTAAATAGAGACCGATGCGATGGATTGTCTGTGTCGCAACTGTTAAGAGCTAGATGGCGCACGCGGGCGGCAACTGTATTATTAAGTTATATGGAAATATGGGGTATTCTGTATAGTGTATATGTTACGGTCAATGATGAAAATTCGTACATTAACGATAATGGCCGGGCAATAATGTAACGATCCAAGTAAAATAGGCAATATATGAGGTAAATCAAAGTTTTATGACCAATATTCTCTATTTTCTTAAAATATTCAAAACCTGACCCAACCTTGGGCCAACCCAAGTCACCAGGACGTTGTGTAGCCAATTAATTTTGATAATGCTTAAATTGATGTCCAGTCGTTATCATTTGATAACACAAAGTTATGGCGAGTTAGGTTGGCCCAAGGTTGGATCAGGTTTCGTATATTTAAAAAAAAAATAGAGCATATTGGTCATAAAACTTCGATTTTCCTGATATATTGTCTATTTTATAATAATTTGTATAAGTATAAAACTGATTTAATTTTAAATTTTATTGAAAGTTTCATACCTTCTGGCTTCATTAATAAATTCTTGATCAAAAAATCTTTGATTACCAAATCCTTCCATCTTTGCAACACACACACACACACACAACAATAAGTTCTAGGTTGAACGGCCTTATTCGTTGTAGTTATTGTATGGTTGGTATCACATTCAATTTCACACAGTATCCCCCTCCCTGAACTGAATACTGAATTTCGGTCACATTGCTAAGAATATTTTAGAGTTCTAACAACACTGTTTTTAACCGTTCGGCCGGATTCGTAAACGTAGGACAAATTCCGAGTAGGACCAATTCCGATCCCCCGGCACCTTTGGAGTCGGGCTTTGTTTATTGTTTTTTTTTCTGGGCGCCTGTATTATTTCTTTTTTAAAAGCCCATAAAGAAAAGCCACGCGCGACTCAGAATAAAAATAATTTTTGCTTGTTTTCAGTATTCATTTGGCAACGGCAACCCTAGTCAAATATTAAAATAAAAACGTAGTCAGTTTAGTGTTTAGTTAATAATATTGATTTAATAATTACATATTTTGTTTTTGAATTTAGTATTTGGCAAAGTGAGTATTGCAAGTAAGTATGTATTATTTGTAATAAAACTGATTATCAATAAATTTTAAATATGAGAAATGTTAATATAAAATTAAATAAACTCAATATCATATAAAATAATGTTTTTAAAAAAATTCTGTATGTAACACATGCAAAAGGTTGGAGATTTGAATTTTTATAAAGTTGTTTTAGTTATCATTTATGTATTTTAATTGATTTATAATACAAAAAATTAAAACTACAACTCGTTAAATAAGTTTTTGCAAAAAAAGTGTTGGACGATTGTATAAAAAATAGTTCTTGCTAATAATTGATATATACATACATATGTATATGTATTTATAAATTTGACTCAATAATTTATGAATAATTAATGTATAATTAACATTATTTAAAATCCAGGCCCCTGAGATCTCTCGCACTTGTCCTTTTTTTTCTTTTTTGAATTAGGAAATGAGTGACGGCACAAGAAAAAAATTATCTGGCGCTCAGAACAAAAAACGTAGATTGGAGAGAGAGTCAGAGAATGAAAAACTCAAGGGATCTATACCAAAGTTTTTAGGAGTAAAGTGTTCGAATCCGAATTCATTACTATCGAATGCTGAGCCCTCCCCGACTCCACCTGAACAATTACACATTGATGATCAGCAGCCATCAACGTTTACTGAACAAGAAGATATTTTAGAAACAAACACTAATAAAGGGAATGTTACTGAAGCGGTCATAGAAGTAGATGTTGATTTTTCCGATCCCGCTACGTGGCCAAATCTTTTAGGTCACGGTTTAACTAAAATAATTGTCTCAAAAGGCGCTATTCTGGCAGAAAATTTTCAACCACGCATGTATATGAGAACATTGGCAAACAGCGAGAAAGTAAATAGGGATTGGTTAGTTTATTTAAAAAAAGTAAATGCTGTTTTCTGTATTTTTTGTAAAATATTTAGTCTGCAGTCTCATAAATTAATGTTTGGTTATTCTAATTGGAGACACTTATCTGTTAATCTCTCTCGTCACGAAAATGGGATGAAACATCTGAAATGCGCACAAAAATGGTATGAACTAAAAACTCGTTTGGTTAAAAAATGTACTATTGATCAAGTACAGCAAAAGCATTTTGAAATGGAAAAAGAACGATGGCGTGCGATTATTAAAAGAATGATTTGTATTGTACAGGGTGGCCAAATAAGAATGCGAGGTACTGTATCTGGGAAACTATTCATCGTAGAAGCTTGCGATAAAAAAATGTATTACTAAAATGGCCAAGATAATGACCTGGAAAATATTTTCAAGTATCTAAAATAGCCGCTAGGGGGCGCAACTGCAATCTTGAATCTAGAAAACTGATGTTTCTGTAAATTTTGCTGAATTAACCTAACAAAAAAATAGCTGATTATTAAAGTAGAGACTAATCCGAACCTTTTTTATTTGAATAGTTTTGCTGTATCTCTAAAAATAAAGCGGTGGGGGGTGTTCAAAAGTTGGCTTAAAACACACCCTGTATACTAAAAACACCTTAGCCGATTTTATCAAACTTGGGCTAGTTGAAAAGAGCTATTATTAAGCTACGAATATTATTATATTTCATGTTTTTTTTAGTTTTACATTTCGCCGCTAGAGGGCTTTTTTCGGCTTTCTGACACAAATGACAAATTTTCTCAAAAAACTTAAATGCAATGGTATAAATTTTTTTATACAAAAAAATAGCTTAATGACGCCTAAATATGCTTGCGAAAACCGCATCTTAATATCTTTATCCTAACCTAAAATTTAGGCCAAAGAAAATTTTATATGGAAATCCCTTAATATTTATAAAAACTACACAATAATTTATTTCGAATTTCTTTTATAATGTAAGTTGTGGCCCTATAAAGGACCGATTTTAAAAAGAAAGGGTTTTAATGCCCCCGTAAATGCTCGAAATGCTGACCATCACGCTCTATGCATTGCTGAAGCCTCACATGGGTAGATAGAACTGCAGCTTCAATTTCGGCTTTCGGTATGGTATGTATTGCATTACGAATGCGGTTTTTCATATCTTCTCTAGTCGTGGGCTGAGTCTGAAATACAATGTCCTTTAACCGCCCCCATAAATAGAAATCAAGACAGGTTAAGTCTGGGAATCGCGGAGGCCATGGAAACAGGATTCCTTTTCCAATCCACCGCTGTTGAAAAATGTTATTAATATGCTCTCGCACATTCCTAGCAAAATGTGCTGGACAACCATCCAACTGCAAAAACAAATTTTGCCGGACTTCCAGTAGCACATCTTCCAGCAACAACGGTAATTGATTTACCAAAAAGTCGAAAAAAACATTGCCATTTAGAGATTTCTCAAAAAAATATGGTCCAATAATGTTGCCTCCAAGTATACCACACCACACATTTAAACTCCAGCGCCCTTGGTGCTGAACTTCACGCAACCAATGCGGATTTTCTGCAGACCAATAATGCATGTTATGCAGGTTGACTCTACCGTCACTATTAAATGTGGCTTCATCGGTCCAAAGAATTTTAAATAAAAAATCTTTGTCCTCGCGTATCATGCCTAATATCCAATGGCAATAGTCCAACCTACGATCAAAGTCTGCTTCTTCCAATGCCTAATGTAAATTAACATGATATGGGTGCATTCATAAATATATTAAAAAAAATGCTGAACTTAAATAAATCCATATATGGCGAGGGCTATTAGAGTTTACCTATTGTCCTTCAAAATATTTTGAATCGTTGTTCTTGATATGCCTAATTCAAGGGATAATGCTCTTGTGCTAACATGAGGATTTCCTTCAATATATCCCAGTACGCTGTGAATATTGTCCACATTTCTTCTAATTCTTGGCCGTTGAAACCTAGGCCGAAAACTTCCATTGGCTCGTAAGTTCGCCACTAATCGGGGAAAAAATCTAACATAACTTCGATTTGGATATCGAGCAGCATAAACTCTTTTTGCTACTGCAGCATTTTGAAGACATTCAAAATAAACCGCAAGCATATCAACAGCTCCATCGTTCGTAAAACGCATTTTGCAAAAACAAAAAATGCTCAAGTAACGTAAAACTTTTGACAACTTACTATTGACAATTTGAGAAATGTTTATAATTTGAGTAGACATTTGTTTTGTTGCATTTTTTTCGTATTATATCCATAGTGAATATATAACATAAAATAGGTCTGATTTTTGATATAAGCATTATGAATACTTACCTTTTAGTAATATTAATATAGGTAATATTTTCAAAAATGGTAAATTTTGTTTTCAAAAGTAGTGAATTTTAAAAAATTTCAAAATAATTAGTATAAAAAAATTAAAATTTAAGGGTATAAAATATTCTTTGGCCTATATTTTAGGTTAGGAACAAGATATCGAGTTGCGATTTTCGCAATATTATTTAGACATCATTTAGCTATTTTTCTATGAAAAAAAAATTATATCAACGCATTTAAGTTTTTTGAGAAAATTAGTCATTTGTGTCAGAAAGCCGAAAAAAGCCCTCTAGCGGCGAGATGTAAAACTAAAAAAACATGAAATATAATAATATTCGTAGCTTAATAATAGCTCTTTTCAACTAGCCCAAGTTTGATAAAATCGGCTAAGGCGTTTTTAGTATACAGGGTGTGTTTTAAGCCAACTTTTGAACACCTCCCACCACTTTATTTTTAGAGATACAGCAAAACTATTCAAATAAAAAAGGTTCGGATTAGTCTCTACTTTAATAATCAGCTATTTTTTTGTTAGGTTAATTCAGCAAAATTTACAGAAACATCAGTTTTCTAGATTCAAGATTGCAGTTGCGCCCCCGAGCGGCCATTTTAGAAACTTGAAAATATTTTCCAGGTCATTCTCTTGGCCATTTTAGTAATAAATTTTTTTATCGCAAGCTTCTACGATGAATAGTTTCCCAGATACAGTACCTCGCATTCTTATTTGGCCACCCTGTACAGTATTTAGCGTTTAGAGGCGACAGTCAAAAACTTTACGACCCTAATTATGGAAATTTTTTAAAATTAATTGAAATGTTAGCAAAATTCGATTCAGTTAGATTGGAACATTTAGATAATATTAGAACATCTAAACAACTAAACCAAAATATGCCTCATTATTTGGGAAATACTTTTCAAAATGAATTAATTAGTTTACTATCAAAAAATGTTCAGCGTGAAATTTTAAACTGTCTAAAAACAGCAAAATATTACTCTATAATTTTAGATAAAACGTCTGATGCTAGCCATGTTGAGCAGCTTACTTTTGTTATACGATTTGTTCATTGTTCATCACAAGAAGTCGAAATTAGGGAACATTTTTTAGGATTTGTTCAAGTTACAAATACAACAGGCGAAGGACTTTTCACATTTTTAACGAAACAAATACTTCCAAAATTTGATATAGACTTACAGGATATGAGGAGTCAGGGCTACGATAATGGTGCAAATATGTCTGGTAAACATATAGGTCTTCAAACTCAAATTCGAAATGTTAATGCCAGAGCAATGTTTGTTCCTTGTTCAGCCCACACATTAAATTTAACGGTTAATGATGCAGCTAAAATGACATATGAAACTGTTGTTTTTTTTCCATTATCCAAGAGTTGTTCAACTTTTTTTCGGCTTCGCCTTATAGATGGGACATTTTAAAAAAGAATTTATCAAATTTGACGCTAAAATCAGTAAGTGAAACAAGATGGGAAAGCAGAATTAATGCTATTCGCCCTTTAAGATATCAATTATATGAAATTTGTGTAAGTTTACATTACTTAAAAGAAGATAATTCAAGAGATATGAATACGAAACACATGACACAGTCATTATTAGCTAAAATCAAAACTTTTAAATTTATTTGTTCTCTTGTAATTTGGCATGATTTCTTATTAAAAATTAATATGATAAGCAAGATGCATCAAAATCCAAATTTAAATTTGGATGAATGTTATAAAGGAGTCAAAAATGTTATTAGTTATTTTACTGAAAAACGGTCAGATAATGATTTTGATGTTTTTATCAGTGAAGCTGTAGCAGAAGCCCACAAGATTGATGTAGAGCCAGTGTTTCCCTTAGTACGACAAAAAAAAAACCAAAAATCAGTTTTCATATGAAAGTACTGATGAAACTGTTTTCGATCCAAAACAACTATTTTAAATTAATTTTTATTATCAAATTTTGGATACCACAATTCAATCTTTACAGAGACGTTTTAAGGGAATTTCTCAACTTAATGATTTATTTGGGATTTTATGCAATTTTCAAAATTTAGATTCAGAAGTAATAAGATTATCGTGCATGGATTTAGACAGCTTTGCAAATTCAAAAAGAAGAAAAGATATATAAAGACGTTGATGGAATCGATTTGCATAATGAAATCGTGTCTTACAAAACTCTAAACCCTAAATCTAAAACAGATGCAGACTCACCTATAAACGTTTTAAATTATATTACCAAAAATAATCTAATATCTTTGTTTCCAAATTTATTTATAGCCCTCGAATATTTTTGTGTTTACCTATACGGTGGCGTCGGGAGAAAGAAGTTTCTCAAAATTAAAATCTATAAAAAATTATTTAAGAACTTCTATGTCCCAAAAACGATTATCGGATTTAGCAATTATCTCGATTGAAAACCAGATTTGTGAAGCCATTGATCACAATGAAATGATAAATGAGTTTGCATCTTTAAAAGCCAGACGTATTTTATTGTAATGTGTATTTGTTTCTCATATCCTTGCTTTATATGTATATTATAAATTAGTTAATAGGTATTTTTGCTTAGAATTCGTTTCTATTTGATAACTTTTTGTATTAGTATTATTTGATAACCTGTTTACTCATATGTAATTAACTTTAATAAAAATACATTATTTTTAAATACCTATATGCATACATATTATTTTTAATTACTATTTTAAAAATAAATATAAGGGGCCCCAAAATATATTATGCACGCAGGCGCTTGACACCCCAGGAACGGGCCTGTACGTCAAACATCTATCAACATTCTGAATTTAGGAAGAAAGGTTATGCTGAAGAATCTCAAAGAAGAATTAATTGCTCTGTAAACTGTAAAATCATCCGCAAATATTTATTCATGTTAATTTATTAACCTTATTTACTGGTTTAAAACTGGTACTTCTTTAATCTTTGAAACAATCTCATTTTTCATAAAGTAATTTGTGAATATTAAAAAATCTAACTAATTTCTGCTTTAAGCATTTTTCGAAAATGTTTGCAAAATTGTTTATTACCGATTTAGGCTTATAGTTGTTTATATTATGCTTACTTCTGATTTTAAAAATCGTAGTTAGAATAGAGATTTTCCAGTTTAGTGAAATATTAAAAATTTTTATATGTCATAAAGGTTTTAAAATTTTAACATGTATGGCTTTTATAAGAATAAATAAGATTTTGCCTTGGCTAAGTAAAATATAATAGTTTTTTAGGACTGAAATATGTTTAATAATCTCCGCATCATTTACAGGCTTTAAAAATAAAGAATTTTTGCTATGCTTAATACCCATATTTTCCAGCAAAGTTTTCATGTGCTTTTAATTTTGTTAATAGGTTAGACATACACTTTATTTGTCCAGAAGTCCTAGTAAATCTTTTTATAGTCGCGAGCAAGTAGTTTTGCAACATATAAATTATAGAAAATGTTTGATTTCTTATCATGAATAGGAAAAAATTAAATGCAATTGAATTTTTATAGCAGTGCATTTCAAACATTTTTAATATGGATATATTGGTGACTTCTTCGAACAGATTAACCGTGCAGTTTACCGTGCAGCATTTTCTTATCACTAATAATAAAATGCGTAAATGGCAAATTGCAATATTTAAATTGTTTAATAGTTTAATTCTATTGTATTTTAAAGTTAATGATAAATTAAAGACATAAAATGACATTTTATTACAGTTTAGTAAGGTATAAGAAAGCTAATTCTGAATTACACCTTCATATACATTTAAGTTTTAATACAGTGAGCAAGTAGTAATATTAAAATTTTTTTATTGTGACTATGTCTAACCAAAAAGAAGAAATCCATCATGTGATGGAAAGCCTTTTAACTAACAATCAAATAACACCTGAAGAAATTAAAAGTGCTGCTAAAACTAAGCGGGTGTATATTAATGATTTTTCCGTAGATGTCAAGTACTTCAATAAAACTGCTCCAGTGAAACAGCTAAGCAGTCACATTGTATCTGTAAGTAAATCCCTTAATTGTTTAGCTAAAAGGGCTTTCACCATATTTTTTTTTATAAAACATTTATATAGCCTATAGGATGTAAGATGAAGACCGAAATAATATGTTTAGTCATTTCCTTTTTGATCATCGTATTTATTATTGTTTATACAGGCTGTTTGGGGAAAATGCTACCAAACTAAGGGAGTTTCGTTAAAAATTGCCTACCCTCAATTTAATTATAGCGTCAATGTTAAATTTTTTCTATAATCTGTTTTGGTACTTTAATAACAAAAATTAATTTGATCGACAATTTAACAAAATTTGGTTTAGATTAGTACTTTTTGACACAAGAAATCCATTTCTTTTCTGATTTAGTTGAGATTATAAATGGAACCACCTACATGCGTTTTTTCTGCTTCAACAGTTCTAACATTCTTATGCGTACTTTCATTATGTTTTCGAAATTTTTGAAACTAAAATCTTCCAATTGGCCAGATTAGCATCAAAAAGTCTTGATATTTGAATTTTATTTATTTGATGCCATTGAATTTTCTGGCGATAGTTCCGATTGCATCATCCACCAGAAGGATAGGCCGATAATTTAAAAAATTAAGAAAATTTAATACTGAAATTAGAACATTATACCTAAAGTCAAAATATGTATCACAACGTAACCCTTCCCATTTGAAACAATAAGGGTGAATACCGCCCTTGCTAAAGGTCAATGAATATGAGAAGTAATGGAATGTATGTATAAATATATCTCCTTGAAAACAAAAGGATACCAATCCAAGCAGTTTTTTGAATGTTCACGTTAAAAGGTACAAATCTTTTTGGACTATGATCGATAAGCTAGTCTATATATTATCATAGGCTAACGAGAGAATAGACGCGTAATCTTACTAAGGGACGTGGCGCACGCCGCACTTGGCGCTGTCGTCGGTCGGCCTTATTAATTGGAAACTTTTAAAATCGCGCCGGTTTGTTTCGACGGAGGGATAAAGCGGGTTGCCGGATTGTGCTAAATTTAACAAAATTAAACTACTGCTACAGATGAATGATCAGAAATTCGTCCATTAAGATATTTTTATCTGTATTAGCCCGTATTTTTTTGTAGAGTAGATTATTTGATTAGTTTTATTTTTTATTTACGTTTATAGTTAGAGTTATAGAGTTTATTGAAATCATATAGTTCAGGTATTAAGGTTTTTAAGATATTTAGATACTAAATTTTATTAAATAAAATCTAAATTGTTGGGGCAAATTCATGTTTTACAGAAAATTATTTTTGCGTAGTATTGCGCCTTCTAAAAAATGGTTTATAAAAAATTATCAAATTCCTACAAATATCTCACAGTTTCAAAAAATGTTTAGAAAGAAGAAAGATGGAATGAGGAAGTTGTAATTTTTTTTTATTTTTGATTTTCATAGGGAATGAAAAATAAATAAACACGTGTTTTTTCTTTTTTCATAGTTCCAAAATTGACAGAGTTAAAGCGGTTTGAAATGTGCCTGTGACGTCATAAGACGATAGTTTAATGTCGTCACTCCATGCTTTGTATATCTATATATACAAAGCATGGAGTGACGATGATTGAAATAATCGGATTTAAGCAAAATAAAAAAATACGTATTGAATATTTTACTTTGTTCTTCGGTTTTTAATACTAAAAAACCGATTTTGTCTTCCATGCAACTTCCTCATTGCACACTTATTCAAATATATGTACATATGTTTAGCAAACTTAAAACCTAAGTGATTTAAACCCTTGATTTTAGTAATTTTGCTATTATTATTGATACTTTTTATTGGCCATTAGGTAATTCTTGGCCTTATGGGTAAAACGTATAAATAAAAAAAAGATAGGGTAAATTTTGAGCGGTTTTATATTGCAAAAAAAAAACTATTTTATTCGGTGAGGAACATTCAAAATTCTTGCTTTTTATTTTTTTACATAAAAAATAAGAATAACATAATAGAACAGTTTAACCAATCGAATAATGCTTTATTAGGCATAGGTATGTGTCTACTAATAAACAAATAGACGCCAGTGGATAAACAATAATATTAAAGTCTGATTAACCATTCTGGGGGATTTAATCTTTAATAATGAAACCAAGGTTATGAAATTGTTTGGTGCCCTCATTATGACGTGTTGTAATCCTTCAGGGTGGTTGATCAGAGTTATGAAATTCTACCTCTGTTTTTACAATTTTGGTATACTCTTTTCCACACCACCCCTGAGGTAAAGTTCACGGCGCGTTTTTTTAGGTGGTTTCCCCTAGAGGCCTAGTCCACAAATTAGGTTCGATTATTTAAAAATTTAAAATAAATGAAATTTTCTATTTAATAATAATTTCTGAGCGACCCTCTTTAGATTCTGAGGCACTGCTATAATAAAAATTGGTTTATGAAATTGCTTCATTCAACCAATTCGAACATAAACTCATTTGTTAAAAATTATAAATATCAAGATCAATAAAATAGAACCACACTGCAAAAATGCCGATGGGATAATTATAATACTGGTGCGTATTTAATGCCCCAACTATGATGAAATAATCCGAAATTAATTTAAACAAAGCAAATTTTCATTCTATAATAAAATTATTCTATTTAGAAAATATATAGAATTCTATAACAAAATCTAAAGAAATAGAAACTAAAAGTAATAAAATTCTTCTTACTTCGGACTGTAATTTACTAGAAACTCAAAATTCACTTTTTCTAGGTATTTTACATAAAAACATTAACATCAAGAAATAGTTCTACTTTACATAATAAATAAATGGCTAAAATGGCCCCCTAACCTCTTTATAATTAATATTTTGGTTCTTTACAAATTTTGTAAATTTACAATTTTTTGCTTGCTATTTTTCGATCTGATTCTTGACCATTTGCAAAATTTAAATAGGCTTATCTGAACCAATTTATTAATTAAAAATAGCTTATGAGGATAGCACTCATCGCTGTTAAGACCCAACCAAATCATGTTTTTCGAAATTACTTTATTTTTAATTTTTGTAGCTACTAGTTCTTGATGCTTATATTTATTATAATAAATGTTAAATGTGGCCATTGATGTGATAATAACTTGCTCGAGTTCGGGGCTTGGAATAATAAGTGATGTCCTTTCTTGCCCAGTGAAGCTCTTATTAAGGAGAAATGATTGTGAAGGCTCTGACAGATTTATATTAGTCTGGAAATTAAGTTTGCATTTTGAACACTTAAATTGTTCTATAACACGTCTTACTAAATATCCAGCATAATAATGATTTGCAGATTGTTCTAAATTATCCTCATCCATGTGTATGTTAGTCTCGTTAGGGTTAGAGGCGTCAATATTGGTGTTTTTAGACAAATTTGTGGTTCTTGTCAACTCCGTTAATAAAAGGTCTGTGCCTATGTCTTCTTCGCAATTGGATAAAGTAGAGGGTGCTAATAAACCTGTTATACTTTTGATTCTAAAAAATAATCTAAAAGATTTAGCAGTTGGGTTTAAATTCCACCTTCCCCGTTGTCTAGTCATGGAAAATAAATTTTCTAAAAAGTCTTGATTTAGTCTATTCGTGAGTATTAACTGGATCGTATCACGCTTTTCGCTATTAAAAAGTTGTTCTATTGCATTAATAGTCTGTACCATACCATCGAAAAATGGAGGCCTTGTTTCAAAAATACCGGACTTACCCTTTTTACGGCCCAATTTAGATAAAGAACCAAAAACAGATTTTCCTTGTTGTAAAATAAGGTTTACATATGTGCTATGCTCATTTAGGGCGCAACTGTAAGGATTCTTTGTAAAAGGGCGCTTGCTGTTCAATGCGTCAAATAAATTGTTCATTAACTCTACAAACTCCGCTGTATGAAGGCCTACTTTTTTAGGTATCAATCCCTTATCCACGCAAGTTTTTATGGCAGCCGCCATAGTTTTGGAAAATACTTGTAGAGCCAATGAGCAAGACATTTTCTCGAAAGCATTTGGGTTTATATGCCTGTCCGTAATTTTGGGAAGTGTTCTAGCAGTCAGGGAACATTTGTCAATTTCGTACGTTTTTCTAATTACGTTAAAAGTTATGCTTTTTTGTGATGGCAATTTAAAAGTCCCTGATAGCAAATTATTTCTTACGCTTTTAAAAAAATGTGGGGCATCAAAAAATTTTAGAATCATTAAAATGGAAATAGGGTTGTTCTTTCGTAACCTTCAATAATTTATATGCTGCCCTGTTCGGAGTACCTTGGTCACAGACAAACGCTTTTGGTATAAATCCTATTTCAGTTAATGTTTTAGGAATATACAAAATTAAACGCTGTAGATTTTTGCAAGTTGTCGCTGAATGAGAGAAAAAGTAGGCCAGAGGATACTTCCAAGATGAATATATACCTCGAATTGAAAAAACTAAAACATGTGAAGCCTCTTTTGGCTCATGACCCAAAGGACCTAAGTCTTCGAAACCTTCAACAACGTCAAGTATTTTATTATATTCGAGGCATTTTTTAATTGACATTTCATCAAAAGCCACCGGACATTTTTTTTTATCCATGCCATCGCATTTTAGTTTAAGACAGGTTTTTATATTGTCATCAACACCAGTCTGGAATGTATTTTGTCCAATCCATTTTTGAATGGTTGACGTAGATGGTAATATGACGCCTTTTTTTCTGAAAAATTTATAACAAGATGGCGATTTATAGTATAGAGATATTGCCAACTGTTTTTCGGATTGAGAATATAGAGTGCGTCGTTTACCTCTTATTTGCATAACTACAAATGTTTTGGCAGTAACAGATAAAAATGATAAAAAAGGTAAAAGAGTAAAAACTGTGAATTTTGACTGGCGTACTTTTTCTTGTGACCGTCTCAATTTTCGCCGCATATTATAAATTTCTCTCTTTTGACATGATATTTTTTTTAAGCTTCAAGGTAATGGGAGAAGTTTTACTAGATGGAAGGTCGATATTTTCATCTATAAAATCAGATTCCTCATGTTCAAATATGATAGGGCTATTGCAAGGACTATTTGATGTTATTGTCGGTCCATCATAATTCCTTACGTAACGTACATAAGTCTTCCGTACATAAGTCTTTTTAGGAATCAAAACGTGTAAAGTGCCATCATTATTTAATAAAGACTTATAATGGACAGGGACCGCATTATCTTTTAACCTATGTTTTTTTAAAGTTTTAAAGTCATGGTCATGGTATTTTAACAAGTCTTCGGTTAGACCGACTAGTTGTGAATTTCCTAAAAAAAAAAAATTGATCTAAACAAAGCAAGAAGTATGATCTTTCAAATAAAACTGCAAATAAAAAGTTTCTCTACATCACTTCAGATATTTTTTAACTGTTAGCAAAATTGATAAAAGTGCCTCTTGTAACACGTAACACCTTCTGTAAAAGCTCGTCAAAAAAGAAAATTGTTGGTGTATCTTTTTTTGACATCTGCCAAGTACGTCAGAATTTTGCTTCAAATTTATTTAATTTTTTTTTTTTGAAAGAAAGAGTTTGATGTTTAATTAATCAATTTATATTAGTTTTGTCTCTAACTAAACTTTTATTTAAAATTATTTGTAATAAACCACTTTAATTATTAAAAGGAAGGCAACCCTAAAATAAAGTTACCAATCGACCAAAAACTATGTTTTAAAAAGATTAAAAATTATAAAAAATGCTTGTTTAAGGAGCAATTTAATTAACCATTAGTTATATGGTACAGATTTATTTTTTTATATTTACTTATCTGATTTAACTTTTTTGGACCACCTTGTATAAAAAAATTGTAAGATAAAATTTGTACCTAACCTATAATAAGAATAAAATACAAGGCTGTCCAATTTAAATATTTTTTTCTTTTTTTTTAACTTTTTACAATACTTTGTATATATCTAAAACTATGTGTAATAAAGACTATAAAAGAAAAATATGTCACCCCTACATCTTTTACCTTTACATTTGTTTACACGGTGACCAAAAATACGAATATTTTAAAAGCTGAAGATTTTTTAAAAAATCGTTAAGACACGTCAAATTAGTTATTGAAGATTACAACTTTTTAATGAAAATTATGCCGTTTTTTCTTTTACCCTCTGCCATTGGGGTGGTATCCGACTTTATGAAAGTTCTTAAAAATAATAATAATTCCTAATAATAAAAAATAAATTATATAGGGGATTAACCCTAAATAAAATATCTACAAAAAGCAACCACTTTTTTTTCACTAACCAGTAACCAACTACAATAACATTTAACTTATTGGGTCATTTGGGCCAGGTGTAAAAACTTTTTTTAATTAGTAAAAACCTTTTTTTTGGGAAAAAAATTTAAACGGCAACATAAAGACATACCTATGTATATTATAAGGGCCTTTCAAATAAAGTATGGCCTGATAAATGATATATATTAGTTCCAAATCAAGTAGTGTGCTGTTACTTTAACACAGATTTAACCAGAGAATTCTCTGGTTAAATCTGTGACCATAATTATTGAACAGGTCCCTGGAGTGCCAAATTAACATTTTCTAACCTCAAAAGCAATTTACCATCAGTTAAAAAATTATCAATATTAGCGAATTTATAGAGGGAAAAAACGAAAACAAAAATCTAGGAAACTAATAAGTTTGCTTTGATGAACTTACCACAGTTAAAAACCCAATCGTGACAAATATTTGGTCTTTTAATGGGAAACTTAAACATTTTCAAACTGCATTTCCGCCTAAGGTTGTCCCAATTTAAATAATAACATTTATCGCCACCCGTAAAACGCGTAAGACTAGACATTTTTGTTTTGTTTCAAAAATTAACAACGCTAAAAAAAGTAAACTACTCCCCTTAGGCCAATGTTTACGAAAAAAATTGCGGGCTTTATCACATGACAATATTATGATATGCAAGTCATGCCAAAAACAAAATAATCACACAAGGCCGGCCGGTGAGCCGTCGAGCCGCCCAACTCAATAATATAATCATAGAATAACCAGACAAATCAAGATCGAGTTGGGTGTCCTAATAGGTGCCATTTACAATGCATTGGAGTAATTTTTTATTTGTCTGGTTATTCTATGATATTATTTTCTTTAAAATAATCAATACGTTTTTGAAACACTTTGTATAACACATAACCTATTCTCACATGAGACAGTATGTAGAGTATCAGGCTCGTAATTATTTATTTTTTTATTGCAGGAATGAAGCAAATAAAAAAAAAGATTTTTTTTTTTTTGGTTTGTGTGTTCATTTCGATCAAGATGAGTTTTCTCATCGAAACGCATCACTCTTTAAATAAGATGGGCATCTATTTTGTGAAGAAAAGACTTCAAGAAATCGTTTTGCTTAATAGTAATTGTTTTAAAAGTTAAATGTATTATTAACTCTGTCGCATAAGGGTTACATTAAAAATAGTTAGACAAATGTAGTTTTTTTCATCAAAAGATAAACTCTTTAATCAAATCAATCGTTTTCTTTAATCAAATAAAGTTTTTAAAAGTAAAAACTATTTGCCAGAGTCTAATATAAGTAATAAGGCTTTATTTATGCAAGTCTAAAAAATGTTTTAAGCTATGTATAATTTTTAATATCTGATAACAGCCTGTCGCTTCCTACTGAGATAAGGTACGTTTTAATAATAATATAAATAATAATACGTTTAATAATAATAATACGTTTTTTATGAACTGCAAAATGTGTCTTAGATCCTATTATATGTAAAAAAATCAAAATAGTCTAAGGAACGCGTTTAAAAATTATGTCATTTTTGGTAAAAGTATTTACACGTTGGCTTTTCATATTTGACTTTGCAATTTTAATTTAATCAATTTTTATTTTATAGTGGAACAAAAAATTAATATAATCTAAAATTCTTAAACTGTCATAGTTGAAACCAAGTTTAAGATCTAACAATGAAATTCAAAACTTCCAAAAAAAATTAGTTCTGCCGCAAGCTAATAAAAAAGGGAATTGACAAAACCGAAAATAATTTAGTCCCCCTTGATCCCAGAGATATTTTGATATCGCCTATAAGCAAATTTAAGATTTAATTATCAACGACTTCTTGAGAAAAATTCCCCAAGCATGTGCAGTATTCATTATAAATTGATTAATTATTAAATGAAACACCAAATTTCAACCCAATTGGACCAATAGCAACAAAGTTACGGTAGTCAGGTGACCTGTAACTCAAATGTCCATTATCTGTCAAAATGTATGAATTGCATCCTAAATAAACCCCAAATATCAAATTTCAATCTCAACTAACAACCCTAAATTCCAACCCTAAAATCGATAATTTTAAAATTTAATTAATTATAGCCTAAACAAATCCCAAATCCAAAATTGCATACTTTCGAATTGTATTAGCCGGCTTCCGTCCAGGATGGGGAAGATCAAAACTAATTGCTTCGATTGAACTGTATTAATACCATATATTATTTAAAAACAAACAGGAACAAAAACATCATGATTGAAGAGCCGCGAGCGCCGTGAAACCCCTGCCGCCGATCGTCACATAATAATTCGGTCTCTCGGCCTCTTGCCCAGTCGGATTATGGCGTTGTTGCCGAATACAAAAATAAATACGTAATTATATGAATAACGCTTAACATAAACCGCCCCTCTTGAAAGACTAGGCTTTCAATATAATACAAATTCTTAAAGACAATATTGTCAAACTAACAAGATATTTCTTAATATAAAGATAGAAATAGGTACGCAACTAACTAATCTTAAAGTACCGAAAAATAAAAATTATATATATATATGTTAATATTAAACACTACGGTCCTTTAAGAAACCAATAAAGTTCAAAACACGCTGTCGTCACTCGTCTGTCTCTACTGGCCGCACCTCTGATTCGATAGGGAGTAGAGCCAATTTGTTGACAGCACGCTTTAGGGTCCCACTCTTGGTCCGTACAGTTACAACCCTTATGATGCCATCCTTGCCAGGGTGAGTAATGACAACTCGTCCCAGAGGCCAGCACGTACTGGGAACGTTTTCTTCCTTCAGAATAACCATGGAACCAACATGAATGTTTGGATTGGCGTCCTCTACATTCCATTTGGTCCTTACTTGAAGCAAGTGTAGATATTCTTTGCTCCAGCGAGCCCAGAAATGCTGCTTCATTAGTTGGATGTGCGAATAGCGTTTTACATAGTTCACCTTGTCGGCCTTGAGGTCCCTTTCAGGAATAGCTGTTAACTGTTGTCCGATTAGGAAGTCTCGATTTGTATCGCAAATG
Source organism: Anthonomus grandis grandis (assembly GCF_022605725.1). NCBI lineage: Eukaryota > Metazoa > Arthropoda > Insecta > Coleoptera > Curculionidae > Anthonomus > Anthonomus grandis. The sequence goes on along the minus strand of NC_065567.1, from coordinate 4,398,550 downwards.
TATAAAATTCCTCGTAATCTAAATGTATGCCGCCCAATACACGCTTTATATGATGTTTGCACGATTTTACTGCAGCTTCATGCAAACCTCCAAAATGAGGTGATCGAGGTGGCAGAAAATGCCATGTGATTTTAAAAAACCCAAGATAATCTTTGAAAGAGCTCGATTCTACCAATTTTCGAATGGCTACTAGTTCATTGTTTGCCCCCACGAAATTGGTAGCGTTGTCTGAATAAATATTATCGCAAATGCCTCTTCTTGATACAAAACGCTTTAAAACGCTCAAAAAACCATTACTAGTTAAGTCAGAAATTACTTCAATGTGGACCGCCTTAACGGCTGAACAGACAAAAATGCATATATATGCCTTAATAATTTTGTTTGTCTTCGTTTTACTCGCCTTTATTTCAAAAGGCCCGGCATAATCTACGAATACTGACGAAAATATACGCGATGGTGTTACTCTATTCGAAGGCAATTCGCCCATTTTCGGAAATACACTTTTATGAGGACGGACTTTAAAGCAAACTAAACATTTACGAATTCGGAATCGCACTGCACTTTTACCACCGATCGGCCAATATTTCTGCCTAATATGGGATAATGTGCATTGTGCACCAGAATGAAACGTCCGTAAATGTTCAAAGTCTATTATTAAATTCGTGAATGGATGTTTGCTAGGTAAAACTATGGGATGTTTGACATCAAAATTTAATCTCGAGTTTTTTAATCGTCCGCCGAGTCTAATAACACCTCGACTATCCAGAAAGGGAGACAGTATCTTTAATTTACTTTTCGAATGCACTTTGTTTTTAGTTTTTAAATTAAGTATTTCACCCTCAAAACAATCGTTTTGTACTAAAATTACAAGTGCCGTCTCGCTTCTTTCAATTTCTAATAAAGCAAGAGACCCATGCTTCCTTTGTGTAGCCAAAACTTTACAGTTTTCGCAAAACCGAAAGCAATAGGCGACGGTACGAATCAATTTCTTTAAATTTGAAAATCGAGAAAAAATCTCAAAATTCTTGGATTTGGTTACTTGGACGTGTAAAGATGTAATTCTAACTTCGGGAATTTCTTTCTTCGAGCCAATAAAATTCTTAATGTTTGAATTTGATGGCCATTCAATTTGATTTCGAAAAAACGCGGGCCCATGTAACCAGAGATCCGAATGAATTAGATTTTTAAGATTCGAGCCGCGTGATATAATATCAGCTGGATTGTGCTCTGAAGCAATGTAATTCCAATCTATGATATTCGAATTTTGTTGGATTTCTGCGACACGGTTGGCAATAAATGTTTTCCAAGTTTTAGGTTCTTTGGAAATCCAGTTTAGAACTATTGTAGAGTCCGTCCAGAGATAAGTTCGCGAAAAATCGATGTTTAAAGCCTTAAGGCATTTTACGAACAATCTAGTTAAAATTAATGCTCCCAATAACTCGAGCCTAGGAAGGGTTTGGCATTTTATTGGACTGACTCTTGACTTAGCGCAAAGTAAATTGCTTTGAATGTTACCATCTGAGGCTATGGATCTGATGTATATGCAGCATGCATAAGCGCATTCGCTGGCATCTGAAAACCCATGGATTTCGATTATTTTTGGACACTTAACGAGAACGTGACGAGGAATCTGCATTAAACCTACTTGGCAAATTTCATCTTTTAAATTCAACCATTCCCCAGTTATTTCGTCTGGCAAATCGTCATCCCAGTCAATTTGCAATCTCCACAATTTTTGTATAATGAGTTTAGCCCGGATTGACAAAGGACCTAAGATGCCCAATGGGTCGAAGATTTTTGCTATAAAGGACAAAATGGATCTTTTTGTGAAACTTTGATTTAAAGGGATAGTTTGAGAATTATATTGAAGAGTGTCTGCCTTTGGCATCCAAGAAACACCCAAGGTTTTAATGCTAGAGTCATTCGTAATAAGATATTCTTCTTTTGAGTTTCGATCGATGTTTTCAAGAATTCTGGGGTCATTTGATTGGAACTTTCGCAGTTGGAATCCATATTGTGATAGAATATTGCAAATATTTTCCCGAATTTTATTTAGGGACTCAAAATCAGAGGAACCCGTAAGAAGGTCATCGACAAAGAAATCGGACCTAATAATTTCACTTTCAAGCGGCCATAGCTTTAAGTTATCCATAGCCACTTGCTTTAGGCAACGGGTGGACAAGAAAGACGCCGAAGAAGTACCATACGTCACAGTATTTAATTGAAAATGTTTGACGTTTTCGTCCTGAGAGTCTCGCCAAACAATCCTCTGTAGATTTCGTTCATTTTGATCTATAAGTATTTGTCGGTACATTTTCGCTAAGTCACCGATTAAAACCACATTATGCTTCCTAAACCGGATTAAAATGCTAAATAGATCATCTTGAATTGTTGGACCGACTTTTAGCACATTATTCAAAGACAAATTCGTGGAAGTTTTACACGCCGCGTCAAAAACGACCCTTAACTTGGTCGTGGTACTTTCAGCCTTCTCAACGGGATGATGTGGGATATAATAAATAGGAGTATTCGAGGGAAAATCGCGAGGTATTTTAGTCATATGGCCTAGACTTTGATATTCAAGCATAAATTCTTTATAAAGTTTTTCGAGATTGGGATTTTTTGATAATCGTCTTTCGATGCCATATAAACGATTGAGTGCAGTTTCCTCGGAACTACCGAGGTTTTTAAAAATTTTCTTTTAGAGGAAGTTTTACTACGAATTTACCGCTTCTATCGCGTGTCGTATGTCTGGTAAAGTGATTTTCGCATTCGATTTCTTCCTTAGTAAGCGAGGCCTGGGGAAGTGGATTAATTTCCTCTATTTTCCAGAATTTTTCGAGGCTCTCAGAAAGAAAACATTGTGAAATGTGACAGTCAGATTTTATGTTGTGAAAGGGTATTGGCCCTGCTATAACCCAGCCCAGTAAGGTTTTTTGTAAAACGGGAAGATTTTTACCGAGTCGAACCTGTTCTGAGCAAATTAGATCGAAAAATATTTCACAACCAATAAGCATGTCGATCTCTGAAGGGATATTAAAATCTGGGTCTGCCATTAAGAATTCCAAAGGAAATTTTAGCGCGGAAGTATCGAAGTTTGTTTGTGGAGTAAGGCCAGAGATTGAGGATAAAACTAAACATGTAAGCTTAGTTCTATAGCTGGTTTGTCGAGACAAAATTTCAATTTCTACACGTTCCGAGATATCAGTTTTTATTTGATTAATTCCCATTACAGGTACGTTTACCTTCGTTGGTTCTATATCTAATTTATTTAGAAAATTAGTCGTAACAAAATTGGATTGTGATCCACTATCGAGGAGAACTTTACACGGTATCGGTTTACGATTTTTGCTAAGTACGTTAACTATAGCAGTCGATAATAAAATAAACGATTTTTTTATATTTTGACAAGTATTCGCGACCACCGATGTATTTTCCAATTCCGTGTTTTCATTTGAGTCAGGTGACTCTGATGCGAGATTCGTTGAGCTAGATTTGACAGTCGTGTTGCTACGATGTAACAAAGTCGCGTGTTTCGATTTACAAATTTTACAACCACTTGAGCGGCATTCTTGCCTTTGATGGCCGTAACGTAAACAATTGGTGCACAAGCGCATCTTATTTGCTTGACTAAAACGATCCGAGATTGACAATTGCTTAAATTTATCGCAAAAATATATGAAATGTGCCTCCTTACAATAAGGACACCGTGGCGTGTATCCTTGTGCGCCATGTTGTGCGCTTGCAGTTGCGTTCGAGATAGCCACAAACGTTTTTGATTCGCGACATCTGTTTGAAACTAAAGATTTTACATTCAAAGTTTCCAAAATATGACAACGTTGCGAAAGAAATTTATTGAAGTCATCAATGGTCGGAGAAACGATATCTTTACAATAAATCTCCCATTCACGTTTACTGGTATGATCAAGTTTGGCAACTAAAATGTAAATTAGAATCGTATGCCATTCTTTTACGTGTTCTCCCATTGATTCAAGAGAACGATAATTTTTTAAAAAGGTATCAAAAAGATTTCGTAATTGGGAGTGCGATTCTTTTGAAATGGGCACGATTTCCATTATTTCCCTTAAATGGCAGTTTACAATTATTTTTCGATTGTTATAACGATTTTCTAATAAGTCCCAAGCAATTTTGTAGTTTTCCTCTGTCGCGTTCAAGGAAGCAATTAACCTCTTTGGTTCACCAATTAAAGCCTCTTCCAAATGACAAAATTTAGCAACGTTCGGAATATTACTATTATGCACAATGGCCTTAAACATGTCACTAAACCTTTGCCATTCTGAATAATTGCCTGAAAACTGTGGGATCTTTAAGGATGAGAGATGAGACGCGATATTTGGCAACGCTGCTGTCACCTGTCTCGAAGTAGAAACATTCCCGTTCCCGCTACTAGTGCCCGGAGCGTTGTTGTCTGACAAATCAACAAGCAACGTTTGACTAGGTTTCTCGCGTAAATTAATTATTTGTTCGGCTTGGCTGATTGCGTTATAATACCGTTCTTCAAACGATTCGCGTTCGTTTTCATTTTCGTTTTCATTAAAATTGTCAGGAAAATCGCTTAGGATAAGGTTTTCAAATTCGGTTTGCATATTTCGGAATTTTTCCAATAGAGAACTCACGTCTTTTAGTCGAGTTTTTAAAATATTAAATTTATTTTCGTCATATTTCGTTAAAAAAGTACAAAATCGAGTAAGTTCGCTTTTTAGATTAGCGCGCGCGTTTTTAAGCCTTTTTAAATCATATTCCGGATTTAAATCGACTTGAGAGTCCGTGTCTTCGTGATCTGACATTTTAAATTCTATTCGAGCTTCAAAACAAAAACGAGTTAAACGAGTACCAAAAGGTAAATAGAAACGAGTTACTACGTTTTACAAATGGGACGAGAAAACATTAATGTTGCAAAAATATTTAATTCTTATTTTCGTGGGTGTAAACGTAGTCAAATGCCAATCGAGATTCGTGGAGATTACGCAATAAATGGAAATAAAATAAAGCACTAAATTAGCTTAATTTTTCAAAATTCGAGAAAACAATTACCCTCAATCTGATTGCCTATTGCTGTTGTATGATTTAAGTAGAAAATACGTGCAAAATGACATGAAACGTGTTAAAAAAAAAACGAGTATCGATATCGATATTTCACTAATACAGTACAACAACCAAAATATTTTAAACGTGATCGAGACAAATCTTCAATTCCCAGTAACGAGATAGGAATTATCGATATAGGCAATTGATTGATGGATTGATTATGGACAAATTGGAAAGGACTAACCTTGAAGTTCAACGATGCTTTCACTCCTGCTGGCTTCCATCGGGCGATGAAGGACCATAATATGTATTAGCCGGCTTCCGTCCAGGATGGGGAAGATCAAAACTAATTGCTTCGATTGAACTGTATTAATACCATATATTATTTAAAAACAAACAGGAACAAAAACATCATGATTGAAGAGCCGCGAGCGCCGTGAAACCCCTGCCGCCGATCGTCACATAATAATTCGGTCTCTCGGCCTCTTGCCCAGTCGGATTATGGCGTTGTTGCCGAATACAAAAATAAATACGTAATTATATGAATAACGCTTAACACGAATAATTCTTATAATATATTTCAATATCATAACACACCTAAAACCTATAAAGGCGTATTTTACATTAAATAGATCAATACGATCCACCGTTTATAAATCTGATTATTTTTAAATGAATAAAACGTGCCAATTTGTTTTTGTGCCACGCGGTTTGTTTTTGAGGTATGTGGAAAATACGGCATTTTTCGAAGACGTCAGAACTTCGCCGAATTTTCCTGGCCGCATTACATAATTTTCCCAAATGATATGCACATATTCGGAAAGCTCAGAGTTTTTCTGGTTAGACGGTACCTTTAATTGACAGCTTCCAGATAATTTTCATTGAAAATTTAACAAAACTGTGATACCCTTCCAAAAAAAAACATACCGAAATGCCTGCTGTTGGCGGCCAAATTGGATTATTGCACCCTTGTGGTGACGTTTAACGAAAAAAACGGAAAAAATTGAATTGTTAAAAAAAACGCATTTTTTTCATACTTGTGCTATAGCGGGAATGCTGAATTTTGAGTGTATTTGTAATATGTGTTGTAAAATAGAATTTAGGATCTTATAGATAATGTTTAATTTTCTAATAGTGTATAGGGACGCCGCAAATGAATAAAACGCGAAAATACAAATATCTCAAAAACTTTCAATGTTGGAAAAATTCTAATTACACATAAATAATCGGTGTAATATAGTATTTAAAATCTGAAAATATAAATAATCTAGGTAGCGCCACTAGAAAGTTATTAAAGAAAATATGAATTTTGGTTCGGACCTTCATAGGAAAAGTTAATTGTTGCTCGCTTTGTATGGTAAACAAAAAATTCAGTTATATGGCATTTGAAAGAGAATTAATGAAGGTTTTTTTTCATAAAAACCTTTTTTCCAAAATAAGTACCATTTACTTTACCGAAACACTTTTTTTCTTTAAATTATAATTTAGCTTCTGAAGCAGTTTAAATTTTGTTTACTCTTTTTTATTCCCTTATATTTACTCACTCTATATACAGATCTACTCCAAAAAGTATACAGTTCTTAAGCCCCCAATAACCTTTTTGCTGTAAAAATTTCAACTCGTTTAAAAGCTTTAAATTTGAGTTCTCGCCGGAGAAAGGAATTTCACACGCTTTTTACGAATTCTGACTTTAAAAAAATATTGTTTACAAATCCATCATTTTCAATGTATTGAGAGCTGACAAGCCAAATTTCGTTATTTCGCTACTCATACATCCAAAGATATGAATTTTTATTTGCCAAAAAACACGATTTTTGAGTCGGAGAGCAGGGACATAATATACTCGCTGACGCTCCTATACAGGGTGACCACGGTAACTTTGGCAAAAATTGTAGGGTATGTAGGGACACCATAGGCAAGTATTTTGAGCATAGGAACCCATGTCCGGAAAAGCCCCCATTCAGAGATGGGACTGTTTTAAAATTGGACCCTTTGCGGCAGGTGGGTAGGCAACCCAACGTACACGAAAAGTTTTTTTTTACTTTTTCTGAGTACCATGTATAGTTTGTCAAATGTCAGGTTGACTTCGAAATCGCTTATTTGGCGGTTAAGGAAGTAATCACGATTTATATCCGCACAGACCGCACTAGTTGAATCAAATCTTGTAAATTGAGCGGTTGTTTTAAAATTGAAAATTTTGCGCCAGATGGGAAAGCAATAAAGCAATATAATAAATAATAAACGCTTTAGTTTTAAAACAAAAAGATGTAATAATTGCAATAAAGCTCTCCACAAAAAATACCGGAGATAACTCATAAAACTAAAATTATTAAAGTAAAAGTAGCCTTAAATTAACAGGATTAAAATAAAACGAAGAAAATAAAACAAAAACAAAGTGATGGACAGGGGCACTACAACAGATGCTCGAAGTGCTGCCCTTTACTTACATTTGTTCCATGGTGCCCTACAGAAAGAAATCTGGTGGCGTAAGATCAGGAGACCTCGGTAGCCACGCTATGGGACCCCCACGTCCTATCCAACAATTGGGGAAAATTTCATCTAAACAGTCCCGGATCGGCCTTAGCCAGTGACAACCATCGTGCTGCCACCACATGTTATTAATAATTTGTAGGGGCAAATCTTCAAAATATTCCTGTAACTGGCCTTAGAGAAATATCAAATAATTTTCTGCATTCAAGCGGGCGGGTAGAACGTATGGACCAAGCAAGCGGTGGCCGACAATGCCAGCCCAAACATTAACAAAAAACTTCTTTTGATATCCTCGGACATGCATGGCAGGCGGGTTCTCTTCCCACCAGAAGTGGTTGTTGTGGGCGTTGAACATACCTTCTCTAGAAAAGCCCTTTTCGTCGGTGGAACAAACATACCGCACGATATCAGGATTTTCCCTAATGCGTTGGTTTAACCACTGGCAGTAGTGAAGGCGCCGACGGGGATCGTCAGGAAACAGATGTTAAACTTTCTTCAATTTAAATGGGTGTAATTTGTCGTGAAAGATATTCCATACCGTCCCGTGGCTGCAACCCACTTCGGAAGCGACCTGACGAATGCTCTTTTGGGGTTTGTCGGCAATACGTACCATTACAGCATCTTCAAGTCCATCACGTGCTACACGCAGTCGTCCTCGCTCCTGCTGTACCTAGTTAACAGTCCCGTATAACGACTTACAATAAATTTATACTTTGGCAATAAAAAAATACTTTTAAAGAACAAGCTCGCGGAAAGTTAGCCGGTTCATCGTCTACTTTTTCTCATACAAACGTGCAAGAAACAGATTTTTTTCCTGTCAGTACAGGTTGAAATTTCCGTCAAAAATTTATCGTTGTCATTGACAAAAAAAATACATGGTATTCAGAAAAAGTAAAAAAAACTTTTCGTGTACGTTGGGTTGCCTACCCACCTGCCGCGAAGGGTCCAATTTTAAAACAGCCCCATCTCCGAATGGGGGCTTTTCCGGACATGGGTTCCTATGCTCAAAATACTTGCCTATGGAGCTCCTACCTACCCTACAATTTTTGCCAAAGTTACCGTGGTCACCCTAATAATTTTCAATGATTTGACTTTTTTTGAATACCAAAAATTAATGATTGAAACATCATCTATAAGATCTCAAATTCTATTTTACAACACACAAAAATTTTAGCTTTCCAGCTATAGCACAAGTACAGTGAAAGTGCGTTTTTCTCAAGCAAGTCAATTTTTTCCGTTTTTTTGTTAAACGTCATCAAAAAGGTGAAATATATCCATGTTTTTTTTTTGGAAGGGTGTCGCAGTTTCGTTAAATTTTCAATGAAAATTATCTGAAAGCTGTAAACTAAAGATACCGCCTAACCAGAAAAACTATGGGCTTTCCGAATATGTGCATATCAATTGGTGAATTTGTGTAATGCAGCCAGGAAAACTCGGCAAAATTTTGACGTCTTCGAAAAATGCCGTCTTTTCCACATACTTCAATATCAAACCACGCTATTTACATCTGTGCACGTGGCTTAAAAACAAATCGGCACGTTTTATTCATTTAAAAATAATCGGGTTTATACACGGTGGATTGTATTGATCTATTTAATGTAAAATACGGCTTTATGTACTAGGTGAGTTTTATGGCATTGAAATATATTATAAAAATTATTTAAAATTATGCAATTTTGGATTTGTTTAGGCTATAATTATTTAATTTTTAAAATTATCGATTACACTAAAGGGTCACGTGACCATCGTAACTTTTTTTGTTATTGGTCTGTTGAGTTTGAAATTTGTTATTTGGGGTTTATTAAAGATGCAATTATTAATTTTTGACAGATATTTGATTTGAGTTTCAGGTCACGTGATTACCGTAAATTTACTGCTATTGGTCCGATTGGGTTAATATTTGGTATTTAGGGTTTATTTAGGATACAATTCATAACTTTTGACAGATAATGGACATTTGAGTTACAGGTCACGTGACTACCGTAACTTTGTGGCTATTGGTCCAATTGGGTTGAAATTTGGTATAAAAAATTTGACATTTGAGTTTCAGGCCACGTGACTGAGGGTTGAAATTTGATATTTGGGATTTATAGAGGATACAGTACAATAAATTTTGATAGATTATTGACATTTAAGTCAAATAAAAATATAAGACAAGAAGCTCGGCAAAAATATAATCAAACTAAAATTAAAGCAGATTATATTTATCACAAATCTCTAACAAACTTAAACTTAAACAAACCCTTCTAAACTATGGGAAACTTGCAAGGAGTTGTTGGTCAATGTAGAGGTAAAATAGAATTTTATAATAACAATGTTTTTAATCACGAATTTAGATTTAGGTTTCTCATTACCAACCCATCAGAAAATACACATTTTAACTGCTTTACTAAAAATGCAAAAAGTTTTTTAGTATCAATTTTATAGACAATTTATAGCCAATAAAATCATTCTTTACTTTCAATATGGATTCGAAAAAGGTGAAGGTTTTGTCAGGATTTGGGTTTTGTTAGATTTTTCGAAAGCATTTTAAACTTTAGAGTATAGGCTCCTTATGATGAAATTTCAGTACTATGGATTTAAAAATGACCCACTTTAGCTTACTGACTTGTTTATTTAAAATAGTCATTTAAAATTGATTTTACTCTGTACCGAACAGTATGTTAATTAACTCTGGAGTTCCTAAAGGTGCTATTTTGTTATTATTTTTTCAATCTACTATAGTATAATAGATTTCTACAGATGGTAGATATTTTTTAGAGTTCATATTTTTTTAAATTTTTAAATCAAAAGTGAAAAAACTGTCGTGGCAGATGTCTTTATTTCAACTACGAGCCCCATTCCATTTCAATTAGCCCAGTAGAAAAATTTCTTAATAATTGTCGTAATTACCAAAAATAGACGAATTATGTAGTTTTATGCACTTTTTATAATTTTTTAATAGGTTAATTATGATTAATCGAACTTTCCCATCAATAATTTTACCTCTACTCATTTTTACAGATTACACTAATGACAATGCCAATAAAAAAAATTTGTTGTGCTATACAATACTATCGTATACTTGGATTTGAGTCCTAATGAATAGAACCCTTGTATATGAGTAAAGAATTTTATTAGCAAAAAGACGTTTTGACGTATATAATCTTCTAAATATCATTCGAAGTATTCATCAACATTCAAAATCTATTTTAGAGGTAACACGTAGGTTATGTTTATAGCAGATTAATAGGAGTTGCTTTTTGGTACTGTAAAATAAAGGCTACGAAATTCATTTTTTAGTAATTGATGATTGTTTAAAACAAAATTCCCAGATCTTCAACCTGGTTCTGTTATTTCATTTACTGAAAAACAAATCTGATTCTAAACCAAGATCAAATTCGCATATTTGAGCTAAATTGCAAGGGAGTAGGATTATTATTTCATACATTTTTAGATCTAAAAATATGAATCTGATTAGAAATTGATATAAGGTTGATAGAAGATAATCATAATGAAGAATGCCTAAAATACAAAACGCACAAAAAAAGTTTCAAGATGATCTTGGGGTAACTTGTAAGTGAGAAGGTGAACTTACTTAAGTTTGTCGGATTTGACAAATTCATCAAAAATTACACACGCAAATTTTATTGTAATAACAAAGCCTATGAAAGGTTTCTTAAGAGACGATCCAATGTTTCCTCTAAAAGTGGTCTCCAGATATATTCGTTGGATATTCTTAGAGCAGCGTGGTCCTCTTTTCCAAATGATTTATTGATTCTGTATATAAAATTCTCTGTGGCTTCACTATCATTAAACTATTCATTTACTCTAAAATACTTTATAGGATCAGGTACAGTTTGATATAGGGCTTGGGCTGCTAAAGTTACCTAAAAGAAGTACAAGTACGATACTGGTCGTTTTCGCATTAGACAAAAGCCGCATTATAGAAACATGGATAGATAATCTTAACTTCATAGTTTGGTTAAATAAAGCAATATATTTTTTGGATAATTTGTTACCAAATTTTAAGGTTTCTTGTTCCTGGATGGTGTGGAGTTTAGTGATATAACTCCATTTAATATAATTTCTATTTGCATCTTTCATTATTTCCAAGTGTGGCGGGTTATTCCTCATTAATTTATGACATATGACATACATCCAGAATACTAAATATTTTTATTCCCTTTTTATCGCAAAGTCAAGGAGTAGTTTTGATTCTGGTTTTTATGGAAGACTGATAAAAAAATGAGGACCAAAAAATGTAAAAAACAACAAATTATATTTTTTCTCAAAACCAAATGATAGGGTTACTTTTATCAAATTTAAATAAGATTTTATATAAGTGGGAAGTTTTTTGCTAAAAGAATTTTAGCAGTTTAATAAGCTCCAACATTAAAAATAAAAAAAAGCCTAAAATTAATAGGTGTGTAGTTTTAGAAATGACTTTATATATGATTTTCTAAGATACTCATAAGGTATAGGTTTTACATATTATTGATAATGCCTAATATGACACAGCCCAAAATAAATTTGGTACGATTTTATGAAAGTAAACACCGCAAACATAAAAAGATATTATCATAAAAGAAGAAGACCATACAAATGGCAACCATGGTCATTAGACAATCGGCGCAGGATGGCGATACCGTCGCGTTGCTTTCGGTCAGCCCAAGAATTTTGCCAAAGGCGTATCCCAACAGTTGCTGCGTATGATGTATTTTGAAAGATTGTTTAATTGTTTTATGGACATTTTGCATAATAAACACTAATTTATTATCTTTAGTAGCGTAGCTAAAAAGTGCTTCTCTTACATTATATACACCGTTATGCTGGCAACAATTCAAAATAAGCGTTGTTTATAGGGGACGTCATATTAAAAAGAAACAAAAACAATAATGTAAGTTTCTACTTTTTGAGTGAAAAACCTCCAAAAATTTAACGTATATGCAAAAATCTTTCTGAAAAAATTATATTTACATAAGAACATACAAAACAAAACTACTATATAATTATATAATTATCTTTAAAATGAGTATAAATACTATTATGAAAATGTAAATACGTTAATTATTCTCCTAGTTTTTGTACTACTTTTATTAGTATTCTGTAGTTAAAGTTGATTTGTAGGGTTTCTTTAGGGTTCTACTTACGTTTGGTTTATTATTTTTATCTATAGTGTTTAGTTTTTAAGTAGTTCATCTTGTTCGAGAGCCCCATTTTGGCCCCAATTTAGGTTATTTAGGTTATATTATTGTAAATCCCTGTAGTTCTAATTTTCTAGAATTTGTATACTTGCTTGCTTTGACTGTCAGTATTCTCCTAAAATTATTGGTCTCTTTGGGCAAAAACAATGAAGATAATTCTAAATATTTCGAAACTGTTCCATCGGGTTTTAAAAAGGACGCGCTTCATGACAATTCATTCAACAAGAAGTCAGGCCAAGATGGAGACCAAAAAATTAATGGAGCTGCTACTAAGGAAGTTTGACCCATGGACTAGAGTATGAGGCAGCTTTTCAAGCAACTCGAAGGCAGACACGAATAAGACAAATCAGAACTTCGGAAAGTGATCTCGAAGACCGCCTAAAGAAGATTGAATCATTATTAGCGAGGAAACGTAAAAGACCATTGCAATGCTGGAATTGCAATGAGGAGGGGCACCTTAAACGTCAATGCCCCAAGCCTTTAAGAGATCCAAGAAACCAGGAAAACTTCAACTAGTCAGCTTTATGGGGAGCAAGCTGGCTGGGTGCTACCAAGCCTCACGTATAAGACTAAACCGGCTGCCACATCCTGGAGAGAGCTTGGTAGTACCGGGAAAAATATGCGGCCGTGAATGTGAGATGCTAGTGGATACAGGATCAAGTCATACTATCGTGAAGCCGAACATCGTAGCACACTGTAGGCTTTCAGCACCACCCAATTTCATTCTGGAGTCTGCAAGTGGAAAAAGGATCCCGATTCTTGGATTGCATAAAGCTACAGTCACCATTGGCTTAACAACATTCTAACAGCCAGTACTAGTGGCAGAAATCATGGATGATGTCATATTAGGATTAGATGTTATGAATGCTCAGCAGTCTAAAATGGATGTATATAACCGGATATTGACGACGAGAAATGAAGAGATTTTTATGCACCACCTATATGAAAATAAAGTAAATACCAGACTCGTTAAGTTATTCAAGGATATTACCATACTAGCAAATTCAGAGGTGGTGGTAAATGCTACAACTGGAGGAAAAGAGGGAGAAACTGTTTTGATTGAGCTCATGGAAAACTGCAAACTATATGGTCAAGGAATTTTTCCAGCCAAGACGTTATCTACGCAGAAGAAATCTACTGTTTTGGTTCGAATGGTAAATTTAAAAGGATATGATCAACACCTGAAACAAGGAGAGAACATTGGCGTATGCTCTGAAGTAGTGGCAGTCATGAAAAATGCTGATAGAAGTCGTTATTCAAACAGACGTTTTCCTGTATGTTTACAAAACCTATTTGAAGAATCTTCTGCCAATTTAACCATGGACCAGTGTAGTAAATTGCGACGTCTTCTTGAAGAAAATCAAGATGTGTTTTCCTTGCACGATAATGACCTGGGAAGAACTGATTTGGTGCAGCATCGAATTAACACTGGAGAGAATGCTCCGATTAAACAAGCACCTCGAAGAATTCCGATAGCTAAACAAGGAGAAGTTTCCTCAATGCTTCAAGATATGAGGACAAAAGGAGTGATAGAACCTTCTCAGAGTCCTTGGACATCTCCAGTTGTGCTAGTGCAGAAAAAGGATGGATCCACTAGATTTTGTGTAGACTATCGGCGACTGAATGACATTACCAAGAAGGACAGTTATCCCCTACCAAGAATTGACGACACCCTGGACACGCTATCAGGTTCACAATGGTTCTCAACACTCGATCTAAAGAGTGGATACTGGCAGGTAAAGATGTACCCAGAAGATAAGGAAAAGACCGCATTCTCGACTGGAACAGGACTTTGGCAGTTTACAGTCATGCCGTTTGGACTCTGCAATGCTCCAGCTAACTTTGAGAGACTTATGGAAACAGTTTTACGTGGAGTGACTTGGGAAACATGTTTAGTTTATCTGAATGACGTTATCATACTGGGAAAAACATTTGAAGATCATTTGAAGAATATTCAAAAGGTATTTGTTAAACTCCGAGAGGCCAACCTGAAGCTAAGTCCTAAAAAATGTTGCTTATTTCAAAAAGAAGTTCGATACCTTGGCCATGTAATATCAGAAAAAGGTGTCAAGACTGATCCAGATAAAGTAGAAGCAATCGAAAATTGGCCACGACCCACTGACAAACACCAGTTGAGAAGCTTTCTGGGCCTTTGTACCTATTACAGAAGATTTGTAAGAAATTTCGCTAATCTTGCAAAGCCTCTACATAAGCTCACGGAGGACAAAATGGTATTTAGTTGATCAACAGACTGTGAAAAAGCATTTCAACGGTTAAAAAGAGCACTATGCACATCTCCAATTTTAACATATCCGATTCCTGGATAAACTCTTATTTTGGATATGATGCAAGTAATGGGGCCGTTCTATCATAAAAATATAAAGATGGCGAGCAAGTGATAGCTTATTTCAGTAAAACGTTATCAAAACCAGAAGGAAACTATTGTGTCACCAGACGAGAGCTATTGGCAGCAGTAAAAGCTATTGAACATTTCCATAAATATTTGTATGGTCAGCGATTTATCCTTAGAACTGACCATGCTTCGTTGAAATGGCTGTTTCAGTTTAAAAACCCCGAAGGACAAATAGCAAGGTGGCTTCAACGACTACAAGAGTATGACTTTACAATAGAACATAGGAAAGGCGAATATCACCAAGATGCCGATGCTTTATCAAGAAGACCCTGTATTGAAACATGTCAACATTGTTTTAAAAAGGAATCAAAACAGCATCCAGAGATATTTACTTGTAATCGTATTGGCCTTCACAGTTCTAAAGAGTGGGATGTAGCTAGTTGAATCCAAGATCAGTGTGATGACCCAATATTTGGTCTTATTTACGAACTTAAATCTTGAGAAATTTCAAAACCAGAGTGGAAAGATATTTCTAACAAATCTCCAAAACTACAAACTTATTGGTCTCAATGGAATTCATTGGTTATAAAAGATGGATTGTTAAAAGTTCTTGAAGCTGTTCATGGCGGTGTCGGCGGAGGACATTTTGGAGTTAGTAAGACCTTGGCAAAAGTGAGAGAACGGTTTTACTGGCTGAACAGTCATCAAGATGTTGAACGCTGGTGCCGACAGTGTGAGCAGTGTTCGTCAAGCAAGGGTCCAAGAACCCGGACAAGAGGAAAGATGATGCAGTATCTTGTTGGTGCACCCTTTGAACGAATTGCCATAGACCTAGCAGGACCCTTCTCTACTAGTAGCTCCGGAAACCGATATGCTTTTGTTGCTATGGATTACTTTAGTAAGTGGCCCGAGGTTTATATCCGATTCCAAACCAAGAAGCAACTGTAGCAGTAGCTGAAGTGCTGTTCCAAAACTGGATTTGGTGTACCCAGAGAGATACATTCAGACCAGAGAAGGAACTTTGAGTCACAAATATTCCAACAAGTATGCCAGTTGCTGGGAATCAATAAGACCCGTACAACCACACTACACCCTCAGTCTGATGGAATGGTTGAAAGATTTAACCGCACATTTGAAACCTATTTGAGGATGGTGGTAAACTCTAAGCAAACCGACTCGGATACCTGTATACAACCATTCCTATTAGCATATCGTTATTCTGTCCACAAGATAACTGGAAAAATCCCGGCAAAAGTTGTCTACGGTGATGAACTTCGTTTACCTTTGGACATTATTACTGGAAGACCCCATAAGTCTGAAACCCTTGAGGAGTACGTCTACCATTTTCAAGAGCGTTTACAAATTGTCCACGAACAAGCACGGGATAAAGTTCATCTAGAAAGTAACAGAATGAAATTACGTTATGACATAAAGGCAAATTCTACCGTTTTAATCCTGGGGATAAAGTCTTGTTATACAATCCACGGAGGACGAAGGGCAAGTCACCGAAGCTCCAGAAGGACTGGGAAGGTCCAGTCAATGTGGTCACCAGAATCAACGACGTGGTGTACCGTATCCAGCGACATCCGACAACGAAGATGAAAATTGTAAACATCGTCCGGCTAGCGCCCTATCATTGGACTCAGGTGGTCCCATGTTTGATCGGGACGATCAAACTTGAGAGGGAACCAGTATTATGAAAATGTAAATATGTTAATTATTCTCCTAGTTTTTGTACTACTTTTATTAGTATTTTGTAGTTAAAGTTGATTCGTACGGTTTCTTTAGGGTTCTACTTACATTTGGTTTATTATTTTTATCTATAGTGTTTAGTTTTTAAGTAGTTCATCTTGTTGGAGAGCTCCATTTTGGCCCCAATTTAGGTTATTTAGGTTATATTATTGTAAATCCCTGAAGTTCTAATTTTCTAGAATTTGTATACTTGCTTGCTTTGACTGTCACTATTCTCCTAAAATTATTAGTCTCTTTCGGCAAAAACAATGAAGATAATTCTAAATATTTCGAAACTGTTCCATCGGGTTTTAAGAAGGACGCGCTTTGTGACAATTCATTAAGTTTTAATTGTTTAGTCAGTTTTTACTTTGGAAACAATTAAACGACAGTCAAGGCGAGTTAGGTTAGTTTTTTTGACATTGACAATAAAAGTGTGTTCCCGAATTTCGATACAATACGTTCTAAAATCCAATTGATTTTTTATTGATATTTTTTGTAGCATTTGCAATTACAGATGTGTTGATTTTGGTAATAAAGTAAAGCTGTAAAAACTATGTTGATGAAACCCAACGACCCAGACAGCACACATCCTCATATGAATATCCAGTATTAGTTCAAACTAAGTCGAAATGTTCATGGATTAATAATGGACATCCCATGGATAATAATTTTGAGCTATCCACTGCACTTCAAATAACTCTTTCATAAATTTGAAGCGTCGTAAACGACCTCCAATGAATCACAGATGTATATAGCTCCGCAGCTATGGAGCTATATAGCTGCGGAGCTATATACATCTGTGCTAGAAGATATTAAAAATTACATTAAAATTACAAAAAAAAAAACTTTTTCAAATGCCTGGAACAAAATTAAAATTTATTCCAAAAGACATAAGAAAATATAAAAAATAATAAAATGCTAAATTAAAAAATTGTTATTTACCAGATATATTTTGTCTCTTTTCCTAAATTAAACACGTCGCTTATTATCAAATTATAAGACTTTGCAATGATTGAAAGATTATAATTAGAATTTTCCAATAATCCAAATGTCTGGAATATATAAGACGCGAAAAATAATTTTGAATGCCGGGAAGGCATATAAAAAGTGACGCCATATATCTGGAATTAGTTAAAAAATATCTTTCATCCGTTTTATATTAGTATTTATGTCTGTGAGTGTTGCAAATATTTTTTTATGTTTTTCAGGTCTCTTAAGAACCTTTTTATACCTTTGGATAAATTTTAAATTATTATTCTGGCATTTGGAATAGTTTTTTCCTGGAAGACATTAAAATTGCGAAACCAGAAGCATAAATAATATCATTCAGTTATTTTTCATTTTATTTCAGGCTTTTTTATATAATTTGGTTGGTGTCTGCTTTATGACTTTTAGGTATTTTAAGAAAGTTTTTATTATATTCCAAGCATATAGAAGAATTTTAAGAAAAGAATATTTTTGTCTAATGAAATTTCTTTGGCCTTCCAAAGGTGCTTTGAAAATTATGATGAGTTTATTTGCGTCCAGTGGATTTCAATAGATATGTAAGATGTTTATTTTTCGTCAAAAATTTTTTCTTAAATATACAGGACGTACGATGTATTTGCAAAGTTGAAGAACATAATTTGAGTTAATAAAGAAGCTTTTATCCAATTTATAAGCAGTATTTTATAATTTGTTACACAATTTATTATAATGTGAATGTATAAATATTAAGAACATATTAAAATTTCAGATAATAGGTCTTAACATTCTTATGTTGTCTAGTTATAGGTATGCAAGTGGCAACAATCATATCTTGCATGTGTGTTAAGATTTTTTTAAGATATCTTTCTGCTGTCTGAGAGGACCTTCATTTATTCTTTGTTTCATAATTATTTAGATATACAAAATACATTTTTCGAACAGGCTATATTATGGATGAGATAAAGATCATTTACTACAAGCCTCATTTACTGGATGACTTCATCTTTGAACATGCTATTTTATATATACCTTTGCATTGATAAATTAGTCGCCCAGTGCACAATTTTATTTAGTGGTCCTATCGCGGTATACTTTTGTGACATTTGTATCATTCTATCGACATGCGTTGGATTTTTTAAAGAAATTAACGGATGTCAGTCACAACGTGGAAACTATAGTCGGATTACCGATCAGATGGAGTAAATGATGTGCGCGAAATATAGGCCCGCCCATCGATGCAACCTTGGCAGATTTAGACGAGGAGAATTATGCCTACTTATTTTAAATTATTTTACCGTACAGCTTTGCTTTGTAAGCAGTTTTTTTTAAAATATAATACGGTCGCCTATAAAATGGGTCCAAACCGATTTTGAGGTTGTGCCAGGTAATGATATAATAATCCCTTTTAAGTATTTTGTTATGCAAAGTTATGTTAATATATTGGGGTTTACCGAAAAGAATGCAAAATTATGCCCGAATACCGAATTTCATAACCATAGGCCTACTTTGATTTTTACAAATTTCAATCTCTAATAATTAAATATGAATAAAAAAATTCATTGGTACACAAAACGTAAAAATCAAAGTAGGTCTATGGTTATGAAATGCGGTATTCGGGCATAATTTTGCATTCTAAACAACCTTTTCTTATAAACTTTTTTTATATCTTGCTTAGAATTACTACTTTACCCTCCACTTTACCTACTTATAAAATAAATAAAAAAATTCGTATCAAGGCAAGCTTGATTTAAAAACAATAATAATATGCTAAATTTTATTTTTCAATCAAGCAGGGTTGGATGCCAAACGGTTAAATTTTAACCACAACATTTTTTGTCATTTTTACGTATAAATTCGCTCATCCTGGGACACACTGTATATTAAAAATATTTATTACCTGTTGCTTCTGCTGTAAACTGGACTTTTTGCACTTTATTTTATGCTGGATGCTCGTTATCACATGTTTTATATAATGGCCAAATGTTTTCGTACTCTTTTCTTGGGGGGTGACAATGGGGGTGTACGTGGCGCGTCAGCCATTATTTGTAACAAACAAATTAACAAAAAAAATAAACACAATCTCAACTTTTCAATATTGCGAAGATTCAAATATTCGAATAGCAGAAAATTCAACCAAGACGATCTAAAGCCGCTCGACTAATAAATATAAATAAAACCCCAAGTCATGAACCCTATCGAGGCTCTAAGCCACACCTCCGGCGCAGAACGATCACGTGACCACTCCATCTGTTCGGTACCCAAAGTATAGTAAATAAAATTTAATTATCGTGCCGACTGATTTCAAATTTCTTGGCATTTTTAAAACAAAATAGTCATAATGAACAGAGGTGGTATTCTATTTATTATTCTATGCTGTATTGTATGTGGAAATAAAATAAAAATTTTATAATTTTTATTCCTTTTTAAAACCCTAATTTGGGAAAAAATGATTTTTACTCTTTTTTAAGTCTTCATTATGGTGCATAGTTGACAACATAAGCACATTTTTATTTTTATTGGGAATATACGATACTATGGTTGCTTTGTCTTGAAATGCAAACATGCTTGTCTGGTTGGGTCGTTTAGCAGGTTGGACAAATTCAAGTGGAAGTTCTCTTTTATTCTTTCTAATAGTACCAAGAATCGTGAGTTTATGATTTGTTGAAAGGGCGTTAGCAACAGCCATCCTGGTAAAGAAATTGTCCATGGTAATGTTTCTGCTGCTTCCTGAGATGGGGTGACAAAGGGAAGACACCCCAGTCTGAGGGGAGAGTTCAAACTGATAATGAGGGAAACATTATCAGTTTGAACTTTATAAGGTCCAATCGGTTGTTGCCCAACATAAATTTCCATGTTCGCAGTGTAAAACAATTTTTCGTCCACTAAAGAATATATTTTGATACCATATCGGTTAGGTTTATTGGGCATATATACTCGAAACCTGCATCTCCCTCGGAATGCCACCAACATTTCATCCACTGTTGTGAGCTCGGAAACACAAAAATATTTAGACAAATTAGAATTGAATGAATCAAAGATCTCCCGGATCGGTGCTAATTTGTCATATTTTTGTCTCTCTATTCTAGTATTTTTATTATCAAAACGAATATACTGCAACAAAAATCTGAATCTTTCCCGAGACATTGTCAAACGAAATATTTCCATGGATGTTCCATTTGTTCTAAATAAGTCGGAGGCATTGACCCGACTATTTTTTGACATCCAACATATATAAAGCCATCCTATAAGCGCTTTCAACTCAATAATGTCTGTGGGCCTTGCTGATCGGTTGTTTGGATTTAAATTGCACATTCCAATGTAGATATTTGTATTATCAACAATGACTTGCCACATTTCATTTGTGAAAAATAGACTCCAGATCTCTGCGACAAATTTTAACCCTTTTGCATTTCCCTTTACCCCAGGGAGAAACTTGATAATATTTAGGGCGCTTGTCCGTATCTAAGAATTTCCTGGATGTTTTCTCCACTTGGTTTGGCCATCTTTTCCAATGTAATATGCAGTTTTTTCGTGCGCCACTTCTTCCATTATTTCATCTGGAAGATCCAAGATGTTGTTTGGATCATCAATATCTTGCTCATCATCCGTGTTATGATCTTGAGTCTCTTCATCATCATCCTGCAAACTCGAGTCGTCATCAAATGGCTCCTCATCAGTCGCAACCTCATCGAAGAGTTGGCCAAGATATTGTGGTTCCCTTTCGTAATTCATATTAATCACCGTAATCGAATATTTAGGTTTATTAATTTGCAAAAAGCATAATTAAAAATTGTTACCTTAAAAAATTTGCATAAACACTAACATGCGGACTGAGAGTCCGCATAACTCCTACACGAAGCACCCTACTCTGTTTACCACTTAACACTAAATTGGAGCCCCCAATCGCAACAGGTACTGAGCGGTACAGCCGCCTACTCGGAATTCTTCGGAAAATACCGGCCAATTTTCGGACGTTAGTACCGGAAGGTTAAAAACACGCTAATAAAGTTATCTTAAAAATATATTTGTTTTGTTGTTATTCTGCCGAAGCGACAGTTATTTTTATTTTTATAATTTTAGCAGTATTTTAGTTAGTACCTATTTTATTCGCCATTATTTAATTAAATAATAAATTTAGAAAATATTATCTCGTATGCAGAATAAAAAGTAGAAGAAAATAGACTTACTTACTTGATTGACTGGATTGACATTAATGACATATTTTCTAAATTTATTTGTTACTTAAATAGTAACTTAATATAAGATAAAATATTACTAATTATGAATTTACCACAACAATATAGAGTTTACTTTTCCTTAATTATAATTGCTTATTTGTCTTTTTTAGAAAGATGGTACGGTTAGTGTCATTCCCAAGAAACCAATCAGCATTGTCATCAGACAAAGAATAAGAAAAATGCTTGATAAAAGATGTTTAGGACTTACCACCGTTCAATGGATTGGTAAAATTTGCCATTGGACAATTTTCGGGTTTACCATTTTTGTCCTATTATACCTGGTTTACGTATGTGTAGATCAGCACCAAAACAAAGAACAAAAAAATAATAAATAGGAATAATATTTAAATGAAATAATAGTCTTATCATTAAATATGAATAAATGTTTTCAGAAATAGAAATTTAAACAATATTTGTCTTTATTTTAGTTCATACGACCTAGTTTAACAGATTGAGGGAATAAAACATCTAAATTTTAGCGACTTGGCTATTACAATAAATAAATAGTAGATACGTATTTTTGTTGTTCGCTTAAAAATGCTTCATTTTTTTTACAGTAAAAAGAAAAACCAGGTTCTGTTAGATTTAACACTTAAGTTAAGTTAGTTCAATTTGTAACCATTCTTCAATAAATTTGGTTTTTAAAAAGCAAATGCTTGGAGCTATCATTTAACGATTTTTGTAAATATTGAGTATATTGAAAGAAGAGATATTTAGTATAGAAAGAGTATACAATGCTTTCATTTCAAAACGATCCACTCTTAATAACTTTCTTAAAAAAAAAAAAAAAAACACGTCGAATTAGATATACAAGGGGACGTTTAATTATGCATTTACTGAAGTTCTGTCAATCACCTCCTCACCTCCAGCTAACCTCACTTTAATATGTCAAATGGGAACCCCCATCGTGTGATACATCATAGTAAGCAGCGTAAAATTCTTTATTCAACGGTACTAAAAAAAATTAAATCGGTAAATGTGTAAGCAAATAGTTAGCGAAAATGTCTAGAAATAATGAATATTTTATTTACGCCAAACTTTGGTATGTTAAATGGCTACCCCATGGTGTGGTACATTATTTTAAAGGGCATTCATTATGCTATCAATGGTTGTAAATCGGCGTATTGTATCGGCGAACTGTATTTATTGTTATACCTGCTTAGTTATTTATAGTTGCTAAGGAAAATAAAGAATTTATTTTGCCGTAAGTTACATTTGTGACAGTCTTGGAATAGTGAAAATTTATTTGTTGAATTGAATATTTTACCTCCAAAATGGTCTACACACTAGCCGAAAGAGTGGAAATTATTCTAATTTATGGTGCCCAAAATCAATGTGCTCGGCAAACTACCGTCACGTTTAACGCCAGACATCCGGAGAAGATAACTTCGCATAGGTATGTTTTGGACCTTGTTACTAAGTTTACTGAAACTGGATCTGTTGCAAATAAAAAACGTGATCATCGGCGAATTTTGGATGAAGCCGCTCAAGTTGAAGTTTTGGCTCATTTTGGAATAAATTCTAATACTTCATTACGCAAAATTGTTGCTGCCACTGGTATTTCATTAGGCTCTATTCACACAGTTACCAAACTTCATAAATTTCATCCATTCAAAATGAAAATATTGCAAGAGTTAACCGAAGACGATTTCGATAGGCGAGTTGAGTTTTGTGAAAAAATGACTGAAGCGATTAATGATAATACTATTCATGTAAAGAATATCTGCTTCAGCGATGAATGCACATTTTATGTAAATGGATTTGTTAATAAGCATAACTGTAGATATTGGAGCAATGAAAATCCTCATGCATTTGTAGAAGGGTATACCCAGTACCCCTTAAAAAATTAATGTATGGGCAGGCATTTTAGGAAATAAAGTGATTGGGCGATTATTTATTAACGGAAATTTAAATGGAGACATTCATTTGGCTGTGTTGGAAAATACCATCATTCCGCCTATCACTGAATCCATTGAAAACTAAATCAATGATGATAGAAACCCTATACTTGATGAGGCTGAAATATATTTCCAGCAAGACGGCGCTCCTCCTCACTATGTTTTTCCCGTTCGGCAATAGCTAGACGACGAGTTTCCAGATAAATGGGTAGATCACCTTTTTTATGTAAAAAGCATAGGAACATCATAATCTAATGCCCAAACGGGCAGAAATTAAAGTCTTAAAGAAATGGGCCTAAATTTACCAAATACCCCCCCTGATTCTGAAGCCCCTGGTAATTTTTTTTTTATTTATTAGGTTCAAAAGAATAAACGTACTAACAATAATTTACCTCCCAAAATTGGTTGCGGTAGCTAAAGTAGTTCTGGAGCTAATAAAAAAAAACAAGTTTTTAAAGGATATTTTCAAAGAGCTCTAGCTCCCTGAGGAAGCTTTTCCGGACCCATGTTTATATGAACTTTTGTTTTTCTTTTGACGTTTTCTATCTGCCCTAGAAGTTTGTAATATGATCAACGGAACACCCTGTATAATATTGTCAACAATTTAAAGTATAAGAAATGTTCCTTAATTAACAACATAACTTTTGTGGTTCCTAAAGTAAACTTAAGAATAAGAAATAAAAAGCTGTTCCAATGTTTAACTCCAAGTAGTTCACCTATAAATCGAATGATGTACCAAAGTAATGAATACAGGGTGTTTCAGAACTATGGGATCAAACTTCTGGGGGTTGTTCAGTGCAACAGAAGAATCCATTTAAGTATAGGAACCCATTTCCGGAAATGCGTCACTACGCCACTACGGCCCTAAGACGCGTTAAAATTTATAAAAAACATTAATTACCTAAATACGATCTGCTGCATTTATTTTTACCTTTTGTACATGATACCATAACAACAATTATTTGTTGTTATGGTATATACTGTCAACAAATGTTCAACATTAAAATCAACGCTTATCAATGTCAATTCTCAATGACAGCATCCTGGATACAAAAAGTTTATTGCGGTTCATCGGCGGCTCGCTGAGAAAGGCATGTTTAAGACCAAGATGCATGATACTGGTGTTCGAACCGTAAAAACGGTCGAATTTGAAAAAGAGGTGCTTCAGCGAGTTGCCGATGAACCATCAAATAGCACACGTGACGTCGCTAAGAATATGAATACGAGTAACGCTTCTGTCTGGCGGGTACTACACGAGCAACAACTCCATCCTTACTGCTTCCAGAAAGTTCAAGGTATGACTGCAGCCGATTATCAATTTTGTCGATGGCTTCTGGATCACATCATTGCACAACCAAATTTATTACAATATGTTTTGTAGACCGATGAAGCCTCTTTCACAAGAGACGGTATTTTTAATAGTAGGAATAGCCTTGTTTGGGACGAAGAAAATCCTTATGCAATTCTTCCAAGGAAACATCAGAATCGTTGGTCTGTCAACGTATGGGCAGGCATTGCTGATGATTATTTAATTGGACCATACCTTCTACCGGAACGGTTAACAGGACCTATTTATCTGCGTTTCTTGGAGGAAGTTCTCCCAGAACTCCTTAAATATGTTCCACTAAACGTTAAATAGCAAATGTGTTTTTAGCATGATGGAGCGCCGGCTCACTTTGCTGTACAAGTACGCGAGTATTTGGCTCAGCGGTTTGGGCACCGTTGGATTGCCCAGAGGTGGAGCAGTTTCTTTAACGTCGCTCGATTTTTTCTTGTGGGGACATGTAAAGTCTTTAGTCTACGAAACTCCAGTAGAATCAGAGCTAGCTTAATTGGATGAATAACAGCATCATTTGGAATCATTCAAAACGAGGATCAAATTTTTAGTGTAGTTCGCCGAAATCATGTACGGCGTTTAAATCGGTGTATTGAGGTTGGAGGAAGACATTTTGAACAATTGTTGTGATGGTATATACAAAAGCTTAAAATAAATACATCAGATCCTTATATTTAGTTAATTAATATTTTTTCTAAATTTAAACGCGTCTTAGGGCCATAGTGGCGTAGTGACACATTTCCGGACATGGGTTCCTATACTCAAATGGATTCTACTGTTGCACTGAGCAACGCCTAGAAGTTTGATTCCATAGTTCTGAAACACCCTGTATATACAAAAATGTGATATAGATTTCTTTAATAGTTCTGTAGGACAAATTAGATCTGTGATTTTAGGTAGTTCAAAGTATAAGTAGTACACATATTTGTTTTAGAACCTGCTATATGTATTTGTGTGTTTTTTATGTTTTTAATATTTTTATATTGTTAATTTGTTTAGTTAGTATATTTTAGTTGAAGTCTTTCTTTTTCTCGCCTTTACTGGGTTAGTAAGCACTCTTAACATGTAATTACATTTGCAATGTGTTTGTGAGAGTGTAATAAATAAATAAATAAATATTGCTTTTTTGCCCCTGCCTTCACCGGTTATATTATTTATGATTTTATATACTTTTTTCATATCATTCTTACTAATATTTATTTTGTTTTTATAAAATGTATACTTTGTTATATTTATTAGCTTATTTAAATGATTTCTATAAGCTTTGTAAGTGTTATGTAATTTATGATCGTAATGTTTTTGTAGGTTCTTCTGCAGTCCCTGTGGTTAATTCAGGCAATCCTTTGTTATCCATTCCTTTACACTCTTTTTAGTTTTTTAAAACACTTCTATTTTTTCAGATGCCTTCCTAATTTTTTGAAGTTTCTTAACAAAAATAATTGTAGCGTCTTCAGAGTCCTGAATTTCTGTAACCTCCAGTCATATGTCATACACCAGAATAGTTTATGAAGTTTATTTTTAATAATTCAATAAAATAAAGTTGTGTTGCGCTATATTAACCATAATTGGATAGTCATCTATGACACAAGTATGTAATATGTAAGAATTTATTTGTTTTGTTGTTGTGCTGGTGTTGATAAAAAAATGGATGTAAGCAGGAATCTGAGTCATATCTAGTTGTTAGTTTAATATAGGGCAAAAAACCACAATTTGACATGGGATTTGTCATCAAAAAACGACTGCAAATCCTCAAATAATAAATTAATATTTTAGTTTGGAGATCTTTACAGTATACTTATCCCATGGTTTTGTTTTAATATAGTAAAAGTTACTCTGTTTATCATTATTTTTTGACTTATCTAATTTATAGTGATTGGCAACAAGATTTAGCACATTTTTCATTAGAATTAAGAGCGCATCATTTCTATTAAAATCCCCTCCATTATAGTATGTGCCTTCAATATTAAAGTATTTACAAGATGTTAATTGAAAACACTCAATTCACAAAAATTCAATTTTGCTTGTTGAAATAAAAGTAATCGTTAATCAACAGTTTCTTGGTGAATCCTGACTAGTTATTACTTAAAGACCATAAAATTAATAAATTGATTTAAGATTTCCTTTAATAAGTAAAAGAAAGAAAGTGGGTCTCATAGAAAATTGAGAAACAATTTTTGTAAGACCTCGATTTAGTTCTTCTTGACAATAAAATGAATAATTTTTAGTGAGGTTTATAATTAGATTTTTTTAAAGATTTGCTAATAAGGTTTTGAGTTTCCCATTTTCGATTAATATAAATAAGAATCTTAATTAATAACTGTAAATATTTATCAATTTGACATAGGTTTAGTATATTTATTTTTGTTATATCTTATTATATTTTAGAACATACTATATTATAAATATAACAAATTACTTATGAATTCATTAAATGATTCTATTGTTTTGATATAAATTTAACAAATAGTCTGATGTTCTTATTAGAGCAAATACACTATTTGCTTTAGTAATTTTTATAGATTTTAAATATTTCTCTCTTATCGCTTATTTCTGATTTATCGTTTATCTAAAAATATTACAGGTTTTTTCACATTTTGTTTTCTCTATTAAGATTTTTGCGAAATATCCAGATAACATTACATTAGAACACATACCATGCCATAAGCTACGGTTTTTTTTGAATTATTCGAAAATTTTAGATTGGTCGAAATGAAACTACTTATATTGCGTGTAGATGCAATTACGGAATAACAATAAGTTATTTTTATTGGCTTCAATATCTAAAATTAAAGCTTTACTGGTTTGACTGTCATCCAATTGTGTTGTCTTGGACATCTCATTCTTATTACAGAAAATAAATTATCTAGGAGATCTGGATTAAGGTGCCTAGTTAAAACATATTCACAATGAAGGGAGTTTGTCAAATATTCAAGTAAAATAATGACTGAATTAAGGATTTAAATAAATCCTTAAATCCAGTAAATTTTTTCTTTTAACTGTTTTTGAATACTTCAGTTGAGCTAAAATAATTTAATAAAATAAAGACCAAATTTACAAAAAATAAGAACTTAAATCCGAATTACTTTAATACTAACTGTATAATTTATAAATATAATTCATTCTTTATAAAACTACCTCTGAGGTACTGATCTAAAACTCAATTATATAGCTTTAAATTTGCTTTTGTAAAGCTATGTTTTTTATATTTTTTTTAATCAAATTAGATAAAAAATAACCTACCTAAAAAATAATACCTAATTGATATTATTACGATTTTCGAAACTCTTTTTTTTTAACTAATTAAACGAGCGGCACTGCTCTGTAAAGGCTAAAGTATCTAAAAGAAAAATTTTAACAAAATAGCTTTAATAATAGGTTAAATTGTATTCAATATTTATAACAACATATTTGGTGAAAATTCTATAATAAATGATGTTTCCGTGCAACATTTCTTCTTAGTAGTTTTGTTTGGTATGTTCTTACGTAAATATCATTTTTCAAAAAATTATTTTCGCATATTCATTATTTTTTAGCAATGTAGTCCCTGTCAAAAAAATATCAGTAAAATTTCTACGGCTTTGAATCCACTCAAACGGTATTTGATTTAGAACCTGAGATTTAAAGAAACTTACATTATTGTTTTTGTCTCTTTTTATTTATTGCCAGCATAACTGTGTATATTATAGCAACTAAGATTGCGCGCTCCCTCCCACCATAACATCTTTCTTCATTTCTCTTCAAGCCACTCGTCTGTTCATTTATCACAGACTACTCGGCCTCAGCAACAAGCTCACAGTTACCTTCGCATTTATTATCAGAATGTTAAAGGTCTACGAACGAAAA
This sequence comes from Anthonomus grandis grandis, assembly GCF_022605725.1. Classification (NCBI taxonomy): domain Eukaryota; kingdom Metazoa; phylum Arthropoda; class Insecta; order Coleoptera; family Curculionidae; genus Anthonomus; species Anthonomus grandis. The sequence goes on along the minus strand of NC_065567.1, from coordinate 4,369,457 downwards.
AAAATCTTTTTATAGTGCAGTTTTAACCCGCGACTTTGATATCTTTGCTATAACCGAGACGTGGCTAAACGATAGCATTTCCGATTCAGAACTTTTCTCACAGGAATACTCTGTGTACAGATGCAATAGAAAATACGTAGAAAGATGCGACAATCATAGAGGGGGTGTAATGCTCGCTATTAGGCAGAACTTTGCGGTCTCTAATTTAAAATTATTGCTTCCTCAATTGATTTGTAATATAGTTGGTATAATAGGAATAAAAATAGCGACTGGTACCAGCTGCCTATACACTATTCTCATATATATACCACCAAATCAAAATATTCATACGTACGAAATATTATATGAATATCTTTCGTCTTTAACATATCTTTATCAGGCTAAGGTAATATTGTTTGGTGATTTTAACTTACCTGAGTATAGTAATACGAGAAACTTAAATAGAGAAGTTGCTTTAACTAATAACTTTTTAAGGTTTTTTGACTGGCAGCAGCTGAATTCGATATAAAATTGTCAAGAGCGGTTACTAGATTTCGTTATTTCGCCAACTCCTGAGTTTTGTTCCGTTAAAAGATGCCATGATTTTTTGTTAAAAGAGGATATTTTTCATCCATCACTTCTTATTAAATTTAAAACCACTTCTAATAAACAATTTAAATTCTTAAAGTAGAAAATGTCTTCTATAATTTTAAAAGAACATATCTTAGAATACTATATACTAGTTTCCTGGAAATAAATTGGGAACTCTACTCTGTTAATAATGTTAATACAGCTGTTGAACTTTTTTATCAGATAATTTATTCTTATCTAGATAAATACGTTCCTAAAACCTCGAAGAGAAAGCGCACATATCCGACATGGTTTACTCCACAAATATTAAGAATAATTAAGCAAAAGCATAGAGCCTGGAAAAAATATAAACGTTCTGCCAATCAACAAGACTTAAGTAACTTTTGCAACTTGCGCATACAAATAAGGGCAGACATTGATCACTCATATAAATCCTACTGCTCTTGAGCAAAATCTTCCAACACAACCAAGCAACTTTTGGAAATTGATTTTAGGTTCACAAAAAACAGTTCTATGCCATGTAATATGTATGATCCAACTGGTTCTCTCCTAACTGACCCCCAAAAAATAGCAGACACCTTTGCTCAATTTTTTTATAACTCATACAACAGAAGCACATCCCAACAGAAGATAACAGAAATCAAGTATTCACATTGTGATACTATTAACATCACATCTTTCATAGAAAATAAAGTACTAAGTGCTTTAAAATCTGTTAAGCCCAAAGCTATAGTTGGTCCCGATAAAATACCTGCAATTCTTATATCTGACTGTGTGTATGCTTTTGTAAACCCCTAACACCATTGTTTAATCTTGCCCTCAGAACTGGAGAATTTCCTCTGCTCTGGAAAAAATCTAAAATTATTTCTGTTCATAAAAAAAATGATAAAAATCTTATCGATAACTATCGGCCAGTTACACTTATTAACAATTTTCCTAAAGTTTTTGAGCGGGTCCTTCATTCAGCATTATACTTTCCTATAAAACATCTTATAGACACTAGACAGCATGGCTTCACGAAGGGCAGATCCACTACCACTAATCTTATTACGATCACGGAATTTATGGCAGGAAGAACTTGGTTTTGTGTGGCATTTTTTACAATCTTGAAGACAAAAAGATGTCTCAAAATTTGTAACCACATTTAAAACCGTTTTTGCACAAAGAATCTGTCTATTCTCAAATGTCACTGAAAACAAATCTCTACATTGTACTGCCGAATTGCCTCCATAAAACCATTTAATTAGTTAAACTCTTTCGGAAGGGGTATAAACAGCCATAGTGAAAAAAACACGAAAACAACGCTCAAAAAGTATTAATGCAACGTGCAGTAACACAGCAAAGTGAGGTCTGCTGACTCCCGTTTCAAAAAATAAAAACGAAAAATTCCGCCGCCTGCAAGCCGCAACCAAGCGGTGTTGCCATTATTTTGGGTAATACGTAGCTCACGATAACACGATCTGTATATACCTGTACTGCCAATTCAATGAAAAGTAAATGACCACTACTAGGGGGCCGCCATTTTGCGTGATTGTGTCCTTTCGATGTTGGTCACTCTGACAAATTTCAGTTGTGCCAATTGTAGAGAAATAAAACAATTAAAGTTTTTGAGAGGGTATGTTTACAAATACAAAACAGAAAGTTACATTTAGTTAAGAATTTAAGACAGTTGTGTTAGATCTGTGATTTTTCTTGTACTTCTTTAAGAATTTCGTTAAAATGTATGAAAGAAAGTAATCCTCACCTAGAATGAGGCAAAATTTCAATTAACTTGGGATAGATGCGTGCATTTTAAAATATTTGTTTTATTATTCTGATAATCTTGAATCTTATAAATCCTAATACCATGAAAATGATGATATTCATTTAAATTTTTGCTTGTATTTACTTAACAAAGTCAGTTAAAAACACTTTTATTTTCTTTCTATTTTTACTATTACGACTTTCACTTTCCTTCTATGTACAGTGTTTCTACATTAATAGGTATACAACCATCTATAAAAATCAAAATATAGATAATTTTATAAGGGTTTGTAATTAGCAAGGGTTTATATAGTAAAAATAAACAACTCTATATATAATTCTATCATAAACAACACAGACAGACAATTCACAATAATTTCGAGAAACAGTGAACCAAATATGTCTAAATAAGGATGGTGATACATTATCCACGTATGAAATGAGGAGGAAGCTACATCGCCTGTTGCAGACGATATACCCAAGCGTCGTTTAGAACTCTCAAAACCACTTACTTACTCCACATATATAGTGGAGACTTACTCCACTATACCCACCATTGAGAATGTTATTACAATGACAATGTAATAACAGTTAACAATGACAATGAAAAAAAATTATTTAGTTCGTGACAGGTCACACGTCAAACGTCAGCGTCGTCAACTTCATTACCGTTATTTAATATATTTGTTATTGGCAACACTAAAAATGTTCAGAGTGACCAACCACTATAAAAATTGCGGCCACCAGGCAGTAGTCATTTTTGGGTATCGTGGCCATATGTATTAGCAGTCCAGGTATATTTATTAAGTTCGTGATATCAGCTTAAAGCGCCCGAGTTTTCAGGGTGGATAATGCAAAGCAGGCAGACAGTGACTATTGGCACACGCCTTTGGCAAAATTCTCGAGTTCACTTGGACCGACGCGACGGTGTCGCCATTGTCGGGTACATTTGAAGGTATATTTTCGTCCATAAGCTTGCGCATCTTCTCAAATATTTAATCAACACTTTAAGTATATGTGCCGCTGCATGAAGAAATTTCTCGAACGAGCATACCCGAAGGCACCGGCTGCACACGCACACCAGGCGTGTACGAGTAGTTGTCAGTAGAACAGCGAAAAAAAAAACTGCTTTTCAACATCAATCTTTTTAAGAAACAACGCGCGCGGAGCGCATGTTGAAAAGCAGCAGGAAAAAGCAAATTTTAAAATTCAATAACTCCGTTATTAAAATTAAAATCAATTTTCCAACTGCACGTTAAAAACCAGGTCAAAATCTATAAGAATGAATTTAAAATAAGAACTAGATTTTTGGACGCTTAGGAGGATTTCTTTGTGCAGCGTCATATAACAATTTGGAAATTCTTAAAGTTACTACTATTTGATATAACAGTTTAGCATTTAAATAAATAAATAACGCCTTTATTCAAGTATTTCTTTGCACATACAATGCAGAAACATATGAAAATGTACACTCACATCATATGCACAAGAATAGCGCAACTGGCGAAGTTTAGCCTCCTGGCCATTCTTCCACCCAACCAATTCTTCGGATATTAAGTTCACCATCTTTAAATGTTAACAGAGAAAGTCCAATAGAATGCTTTTAAGAGATAACACTGAGGATAAAACAGTTTTAACCAACCATAGCAATATAACAATGCAGTACTTATATACATACAATATATCTGTCACTAAAAAAGTTCTAAAAATCTACTGCACATCTAATAAATACCTCTTGTACTCAGACCTTAAAAAACCAGTATTGCATACCTTAAATTGAAGAGGTAAGTTAACACAATTATAACTGAAGCTCTTTTTAAAAAAAGAACTTCTATGTTGTGGCATTGTTAAATAATTTTTATCTCGCAAAAAGCGATTATGCACAGCCTCCCTATACATTAGTTTTTTAAACAAATATACTGGTTGTTGACACATTTAGTTTTCTAGAAAATAGAGTCAAGTTAAAATTATACCAGTTATCACACTTAAGCCACCCAACTCTTTTATATTTTCTGAGACATGATCAAATTTTCTTAATTTATAAACAAATCTACATGTATTCTGAACGTATTGTATCCGTTTTTTATTTAAAACATGTAAGAATGGATAATACACTATGAAACAATACGAATAAATAGACATAATAAGTGACTCAATTTTTTTCTGGTTTTAAAATTTAAAAGGTGTCTGCTAGCATATAAAAGCTTCATTCTCACATAACTTCTTTTTAGTAAAGATTTTAAATGTTGTTCAAAATTAAGCTGTACAACTATACACAAACCCAAATTTTTACCGCAGTTAGCAAAACTCAACCGAGTATTTTCAATCTGAATATTAAGTCGATTCATGAGTATGTCCCTTTTCTTTTCAGAACAAAACAGTAACATTGTAGTTTTTGCAGGATTAATTGTCAGATTATGTTTCGTTGAGTATCGCAAAATATTAGATAAATCTGAATTTAAAATCTCAGCAGCATTATCAGGACAGTCTGGATTAAACTGAAATAATAATTGTGTATCATCCGCATATGCTTGCATGTGCGTTGATACAATAGAAAACATATCTGCAGTATAAAAACCATACAACAAAGGGCCAAGTATGGAGCCTTGAGGCACTCCCGAAATAATGCTTCTACTCTGCGATGTCTCACTACCTATCCTAACTACCTGCCTTCGACCTGTTAAATATGACCTAAAGAACAGTATTTCAACCTTCCCAAAACCATAATATGATAGCTTGGCACACATAAACTCATGATCAATAACATCAACGGCTTTAGAGTAGTCTATCAAAATCAATATAGCAGCCTATCTTGAATTTTTACAATGTCGTCAGTAATATTTAGAAGTGCAGCTGTTGTACTATGACTAGCTCTAAAGTTCGATTGATGCACAGGAAAAAAGCCACTTGTATTAAAGTAATCAGTGATCTGAACATGAACCACCTTTCCAGAACTTTTGATATTACAGGAAGCAGACTAACAGGCCTCAAATCTGTAAAACTGACAGGATCATGTTTTTTAGGTAGTGGGGTAACAAGAGATTCTTTCCAGCAATTTGGGAAATAAACATGTTCGAGACAACTATTGACAATATGAGTTATATGTAATATTATCACATGCAAACACAGTTTCACCATCTGAAGTGTTATGCCATGCAGCATTTGACCCAATACTCTGCACATACTTAAACACATCAGAGGGATCGACCAATTTGAAAGTAAATTGTATGCCTTCCCTTATTTTATTATTATTATAATATGCTACTTTATTATCACAGTTGTTTGATTTTTTAAAAACGCTGCAGAAATATGTATTTATCTCTTCCACATTTACCAATTCAGGAGGAATCTGAATAACTGTATTTGTAGGAACATAAACATTGAGGTCTCTTAAAGTTTGCAAAACTTTTCGTTGAGCCTTTTGGGTCTCCAAATATTGCAAATAAGCCAACTTTTCCTTACGTATAGAATTCTTAGTAAGATTTCGAAGCATTTTATAATGTCCAAAATTTTCTGTAGAGTTGTTTAATTTACATTTGAGCCTAGCCTTGTCCCTTTCTCTCATTAAACCTCTTATTGCATAAGTCAACCATGGTGCATAAGGCTTAGTCACTCTAATGGACCTTACGGGAGCATGCTTATCAAATAAATGCTTTATATTATGAGTCAGATACTCAACTTTACTATCTATATCATGAAGGTAGAACAATTCATCCCACCATACTTCAGACTGAAGGTCAAGTAAAAATTCAGGTTCATCGAAATGCTTAAAATCCCTTATAGTCAAAAATTTTTCAGTTTTTATAATACATGTTATGTTTATATAGCAAAATGTCAATAGGTGATCACTTATCCCATTTGAATCTGATGTCCCACTCTGAGTTACAATATTTTTATCATTAATAAAAATTGGGTCTAGTAAAGTGGCTGTTGTATCAGTCAGACGAGTTGGTTCATCAATTACCCGAGAAAAGTCATAGCTATCAAATAATTTGCTGACTGGGTTTTGAATATTTATCATATTGAGGTTTAAATCACCAAAAACTAAAACATTCTCACCTACAGGCAAGATTTCAGGTAATATTCTAATACATTATTACCTACTCTATAGATAACACCTACTGCTATGGATAACTTCTGCTTTACTCTAATACATACCCAATAATGTTCAAAACCCTCTATTGATATTCAATTTATAAAGCTTAAACTCTCACATTTTATTGAGCTTTTTATGTAGAAGCCTACGCCTCCACCTCTACCTCTATTACGATCTTTTCTATAAAAATTGTATCCTGGAATACCAACAGCATCTGATGATGTATCACTTGTTAACCATGTTTCCGTTACATCAATTATGTCAAAGCTATTATTCTGAATTATATTAGTGAATTCGACAAAACCTGTAAACACTGATCTAAGATTCAAGTGTGGAAGCTAAGCACATGTTTTTCTATTTTCTTAAATACCATCTTATATAAAGTATTAGTTTCCCTCTGCTTAAATTGAATGGTCTACTCTCTGATTAATGACCTCTAATAAATTTAGCCTACTTGGACATTGCCTATCGAGGGCCAGATGTGATGTGCTCAGCTTTAGACCTGAACTTTTTTTATTAGACAACAATTTATACATTTTAGCTCATTTGACCCACAATCTTTATAAGAATGATTCTCTGTGCATCTAGAACAAACTTTTGACACTGAGCAGTTTTTGGCTAGATGGCCAAAACCGATACAGTTAAAACATTGAATGATGTGAATATGATTAAACACCCATTTAATTGGATATTTTACCATTTAGTTGCTATTTTTTTTTGTTAAAGGCAATTTTGTTAATTACAGTTTATGATGAGGTATAGTCTTCAAGAGATTGTTGACAATATTTAAATTTTCTTTCGGCCATACTGTCTTGCATTACACTGAAATATATCGAAAAGCACACTTATTCAATAATTGGGAGTGCTTGGGAGATGCTAGAATTTGAGCCAAACTTCGTAAAAAAAAGATCAGTTGCAAATAAGCATAGAAATTAGTTTTATAAGAAGACTTTCACTAGGCATAGAGAATCATTCGGATTGATTCGGATTGCATAGATCACTATTCGGATTGACACCAACTCTTAGGACGTCATTTAAGTCCAAGTGATACACTATCCATTATGGTGTAGCATTTCTACCCGTTCGTTAAGATAAGTAAGGCACAAAAATAGTTATTTATTTACGTATTTACACTACTACACAGGTCTTGCTGCACTTCACACGTCACGCCGTACCGACTCTAACGGATTATTAGAATGATGGGCCATGGATTCCTCGAATATCAAATCCTACTCTGGTTGGATTTGCCGCAGCTCATCGTCTTCGTGGTTTTCATAATGAGCCAGTCGGTTAAAGTGAATGACTCGAGCTTAACCACTCAGCGGCTTTCGTATTCTGTAAAGAACCTCGTTGATGTTTTCTATGCTTCTTTGTAGGACCCATCCCAGGTCGTCCATAGCAATCTTTCAATTTCCCATCGCGGAGTCCATCCATAAATCCTTGGACTTCAAACATTCCATGGTTCTTTCCGGGAATTCTGGATAGCCAGTCGAACCAACGTACTATATCTGCTTCGAACTTTTGCAACGACTCCCTTGACTTCTAGTACCGACGTTTCAGCGTGTGGTAGACATGTTGCAGTTGTGACTGGACATAAATGCGTTATGGCCAGTCACACCTGGAAGCTTTCGAAAAGATTCCGAAGAAGCATTCCAATGGAAATCCTCAACAGGTCGTCGTACACTTCTTATTCTTTAGGGGACATTCTTTGCAGGATGGCAGTAGCATCTCCGCTCAAGGCCAATGTAAGGGCAGTTGGCTTTTCCCTACATGACCAACCATTTGCTTTTCTGGCTACTTTAAACGTTTGTATTTTGCATGATGTAGTACCATCAAATTGAAGTGATTTGAGACCCATCAGCCCAACAGATTCCATATTGCCACAATCTTCGTTCTTATTGTCTACTGTTAAAGATACAAGGCAGCTCATCGATAGTGTTGAAGCCCAATGTTGCAATTTTATTTAAACATCCTGGTTTCTGTTCTTCTCTAATGAAAGAATCCGCTTCCCCAGCAAAGAATAATTTTCCAGAATTTCTTCTTATTTTCCAAAATCTTTTCTCCTAACTCTGGCAGAATTTTCTCTTAGCTTTTCCGCAAGCTCAGTTTTTAAATTGGTGTGGCAGAATTTTCTTTCAATTATGCAGAATTTGCCAGCCATGTAGCTTCCCAGTTATTGGAATTTTCGTTCATCTTTGCGGAGTTTTCTAGCAATATTTTTTTTAAAACTTCTTCTAATTTTTCACCAGTTTAACTTCCAAACCATCGCTTGCACTAGCAAAAACAACGTTATCCTTATTATTTACTTACATATTTACACTGCTAAACAATTATGTTGCACTACTCACCAGTCGTAAGTGTTCGACTTACTAAAAATAATTATTTACACCGTATTTATTCAGTACTATTTATGTCCGATTTGAAAATCCCAATATTCCCAACTGAAGTTCAACTAAACTGTCAACTGGCCTCCCAGCGACGACGCGGCTTCTTATATATCTGGCAGACTATGATTCCGGAGGCTTCACCTTTCACTCTAACTCCACAGATGTCGGACTCGGTTGTGAGTTTCAGAATAATGAAGAGCAGCTTATATATATATACGCCACTCACTGACTGATAAGCCGCGAGTATGATGCGCTGACCGCATCCTTTTAAATTAGCTGTTGCCCTTGGACTTCCAGAAAGTCCAGAAAGAAATCCAGCCAGAACTAGGACATGAAATACTTCAGTATTTTTTTTTCATTATTCATTTTTAATTGATTTTGTATGTAAAATCATGTGTCAAATGTCACAAGTCGAACGTCACACGTCGTCAAATGTCACACTACGAAGGCCTTTGACTCTAGTTACCCAGCAAGATCTAAGAGACGCAAAATTTTGAAACAAGCACCTATCAAAACTCGGACTCAAAGAGGAAAAGTGGCAGGGATATGTCTTAGGGATAAGTGCGCATTCTTTGCAACAAAGAGATAAGAAAAACCAAAAGGTAGCAGTTCATGTCCTTTTGTGAAGAACTTACTGATACTTCAACCGCCTCCAGGTTGCATATAACCATGACCAAAGGGGGAACAACCCAACCCAACCAAAGTAATGGCGCTCAAAAACCCAGATGGCAGCTAGATAAAAAAAAGAGGAAACGCAACCAATGATACTGCTCCAAACACTCTTTACAGGCAGCACTAAAATAGTCTCAGCAACATACACCGAAAATCCAAAAAAGGAAGACTGAAAAACCGCAAAAATCATCGTTACAGTACAAAGGTTAAAATGAGCGATAAGTACCTTCCAACCATTCCAGTAATACCGGGTGGATGGCTGGAATCTGTCCTGCTTCATACATTCCAAGTACATAAAAAGGGGTAAAACGTAGGGTAAAAGGTTTTGTACGGACAGTCAAGCGGCCATATCACACATTGGCACTGAGCTCATGTGGAATCAAATTCAAGATGGTAGAAGACTGCTTAGGAAAGCTTAATTAGAAAATAAAGAAAAACAACATTACTTTAATGGGATCCGTATTACATTACATATTACATTTGGTTAGACAGGAGTGCAAGGTAATGAAGAAGCCGATATCTAAGCAAGAAATGAGTGTTCCTTATGCCTTTCTACGGAATAAGCAAGAGCTGATATACATCTGAGCTAAGAGAATTAAGGCAATTTTCAAAGATCGCTTCTGGAAGGCCTTTCGGGAATGAGACAGTCAAAGATATTCCTTGAAATACACAGGCATTTGCCGATATCACACAATATGGCAGAGCGTGGTGGTGTCTTTCACAGGTCACGCCGTACCTACTCTTTCTGCCATTAGACTGATGATAAATTCATTGAATGTCAAATCCAGGTTTGGTTGAAGTTTCCATAATAAAGAGCCAGTGGGTTAAAATGATTTATTCGATTTTTACCTCGGGGGCTTTTATATTCTTTAAAGTATAGCATTGATCACTCCTAAGTACTTTGTATGATCCATCCTAGTATGTAGAAGTTTCGGTGTTCCCTTTCGTCTCCTAGGGCGGTAAAGTCAAACCAATCCCATTATATGCCTTCTTCATTAGATGGCTGGCATCTTGAATGGAAATGCGAACTTGATTGTGAATGACATCTACTCTTCTACGTAGCTCACTGGCGTAGTCTGGAAACAGAATTCTCTTCCCATCATTATTCGAGCCGGAGACTCTTCTGTGTTTTCATGGATGGCGGATCGATAAGCTAGCAGAAACAAATAAAAAAAGCTATCTCGGTCTCGTAGGTGGGCCAAATACCGATTAATGGTTCTAGTCATGCGTTCCATCATCCCATCTTACTACGAGTGTAATGCCGATATGTAGCTGCAAAGGTACACCAAATGGGCAGATCCACTCTTTAACTAAAACGTGACAGTAAAAGCTTCCTAATTTTTGTAGAGGGTATGTCTCAACCCAATTGCTGAAATAGCCTATCACGGCCACGATGTGCTTATCCCCTGCTTTTGTTTCGCGAAACGGGCAGGCAAAGTCAATAGGAATCCTTTTAAAAGGACTGCCCACGTCGTATTGGCGCATCAAAGCCTTTTGTTTGCGCTGATGCTTACTGGCAAACATACAATTTCCTGCACCAGTCTGACACACCGGCACTAATTTCCTCTAACAATTACGAAATCCGACATTTAGGCATAACGATTTGCCTTGTTTCCTCTTTTCCATCGTTGTCCACTATTTTCCGCCTCAAAATAGTTGACAAGTCCATCTTCCAAAATTAGGGATTTTCCCAATAAAACTTGACGTTGAGAGAAGACTTGGAAACTTCTTCCCAAGTTGGCTTCTATTCTATTATGCAGTTTAGGACTGTCTGGATATCGGGATCATCTTCTCAGTATTTTATAAGATCCTTATTTTGTCAAGTATTATCGACGATTGGCTTAGCAATTGAGCATCTTAGTCCTCTGGTCGCTAACGTTGATTCCAGTCTTCTGGATAGGGTCTTCTTTACAACGCATCGACATTTCAACGGATTCTACTTGCTCAGTGTTAAAGTCAAATTCCTGTAGCCTCTTGCCTATCTTGCCACATGATCCTCCGGATTTTTAAATTGAAGGATGCATTTTTGAAGCTGCATGGTCAGTTTGCACCATAAACTTCATCCCCTAGACGCACTTGTAGAAGTGCTCATTAGCTTTTTCTTGGCCATCCAGGATTTGGGATAGCACGGCTCCTATACCCGTATTGCTAGCCTCGCTGTCCAGAATATATTTTTTTTCTCTGTCAATTACTCTTTTAGGTGATCGACCAGACAGTCTTGAGACCATTGAAATTTTCATTCTCCTTCTGCGGGCTTAGTTAATGGTTTTGCGATGGCGAATCTCTCCACATGGCTTCGTTTGTAAGAGCATAGTTCAGCCTTTAGGCCAAAACGTTGTAGCATCAGAAACACTTTCTCTAGGATTTTTATGTGGTCCTCAAACGAAATTCCTACCACAATAATGTCATCAAGGTAAACCTTCCAGGACAGTCCTATTAAAATCGTTTCCATCAGCGGTTCAAAAGTAGTAGGAGCATTGCACATTCCATATTGCATTACATTACACTACGAGTATTAGAGGAAAAGATCATGGACTCCTAGATGAACCTACGATGCCTTCCTTGGCTATACTCTCAAGAATGTTATCAGTCTCCTCTCTCTTGGCCAGTGGTAGTCTTCGATCTGTCTGTTGAATTAGTTTTTCCTGTGTTGTCTTCACTTTCTTCCCAGTATCAATAATATCATATATCAATCTCGATATCTATGGACCAGATGCCTTTGCCTCCTTCTTTGGTCTGACTTTAGATCGGTTCTGAATGATGAAGCTCTTCTAATTCGTTTGGATGGCGTCGCGATTAGTTTCCACAGCCGCTACTTGTCGAAGTTTTGTAATAGTTTCCATTATATTCATCCCCATAATCACTTCAACCTCAGCCCCTATCACAGACCTTTAGTTTTCCGGATTGACGGAGTGGAACTAGCGCCTTCTGAAAAGTGTTTTCGCATGTAATGTGCTTTGCCACATTTTCAATCCTCCAACATTTGGGCCTGGCGACAACGTCCTCTATTACCCGCCCTTATGATCCACCTAACTGATTTTTCAAATTCCTCCTCTCCTGGAATCACTTGCTGGACACGAGCAAGGATTCTTGTTTGTGTTCTTGGCAGCTTCAAGAGAACGCGTTAGTGCATCTACTAGCTTAGATGGATTTGCTAGTAGAGGTAATAAAGTAAGTAATAAAGTACTAATTTTACCATCCCAGAGTACATTGAGGTATGCTTGAACTGCCAAACGTTCCATTTCCTGAATATGCTACATCAATGAAAGAATCTGCTTTTTCAGTGAATAGGATTTTTCCAGAATTTTCTCTTTTAATTCTTTCTTGTTTTTCAAGATCTTTTTTTCCAAGCTGACAGAATTCTCTCTTAGCTTTTCCCTAAGCTCTTTTTTTTAAATAGGCATTATTTTCCAAAATCTTTTCTTTTAACCTTGCATAATTCTCTCTTAGTGAGACAGAGTTTTCTTCCAGTTTAGCAAAATTTTCTTCCAACTTCACATGCAGGTTGGCGGAATGGTCTAGCAATTTGTTTCTCAAACTCTTAATCAAATCGATAACTCTTGTAAGTCCGCTTTATTTCCTGTTGTATCGCAGTCTCTTTCTTCCAGCTTCATTTTCAGCTCAATAACTTTTAAGACCAACAGCGTTGCCATTTTCGCGCATTGATAGACTGATTTATTTCAGTTCCCTATTATTCATTTTTCACCAATGTCGAGTATACTGACGTTTAATTCATACCCCACATCTGACCCCAATGTAGCGCCACCTCGATGCTTCCCGAATAACGTAGAAAAGCTATATTCGCGGCGCTTAACATCTTTGCAGCATAATACATCTGATTTAATTTATCCTGCGTTAGTTATAACATAAGCAACTACGATTACGTGTTAGGTTACTAAGACAGGACAGGATGAATCTAATATATTTTATTAAGCATAGAAATATTAAAAATCCTTGACGTGACGAATTCGTAATTAGTTACTTATTCTGTTGGGAAATGGAAAAAATAAGACTTATGTATTTAGCATAGATATTTAAGAATAAAATCTTTAACGATACCTTTTGTTATATTTTTTTTCAATAGAGTCCAATAAATCCTAATACAATAATTTTTATCTATCGACCTCTGAGCTGGTGTCTTTTTTAATATTCTACCTAACTTTATTTTTTATTTAAATGTAAAAGAACAAAAATCTTGTTGAAGAAAATTAAGAGAACTGCCTGTCTGCAGTCTGTGTGGATAATCACCGTAGCCATAAACCGTAAAATAGCGACGCTACTTATAATATAGAAGCGTCGCTATTGATTATACTGTTTACTGTTTGTTAGACACTTCACATATTACCTAACACTATCCTTGTGTTTAATTGGAACTCTTTGGAGTATACCCCGCATCCCGAACCTGTTTTAGTTTTGAAACTATCTGAGTATATATTAGTAATACCCGTTATCCTGTTGTGAAATGTTAAGATTAGCGAGGCAGAGTCAATTCGAGCCTCCAGCAGATGAAGCGAGTTTATTAGTTTCTTGCCGAACACAAGCTCTTTGCAGGCTTATTTCCATACTTATGTGTATTTCAGTGGAGCGAAGGCGCGTCATTGCGGCTAGTACGATATCCTTAATTGTATATGTCCAGGAGCGTTCCAAAGCCCGGGTTGGTATAGTTCCCATTGCGCGCCGCCTGCTCGCGTTATGTTTTGGCAATTCTCTCAAACTGTCTCATTTGGGAAACCCAGTTTTTACAGTATATTCAACAAAAACAATAAATTTGACTCTTGTAAATAATTTATTATTTAATGGGCAGTATAATGAACCAGAACATAAATAAAATGTATGAAAATTGAATATATGGATGTTGTTGACATCTTTAAAAAAAATGTGTTCGGCTAAATAAACTACTTAATTAAAAAATAAAAGTATGTTCGGGCATAGCATACTAAGAATGAATGCACCTACGTTTTCTATTTACATTTAATAGACCTTAGTTATAAACAGATAAAATAATATAATAATAGCGGAAGGTTGTTTTCCATGATCTCGCAAATACATATAAAAAACCGAATTATAAAAGTTACATCTACTAACATAAATTAAATATATTCCGTGCTTCTGACAAATAATTTTTTAAAAACGAGCTAACCTTCCAATTTCAGACAAAAAACCACCCGTGGTCCGTAACAGATCGACCAGGAAAAATAGATATCTATTAAATTAGAGCTTTCATAGTTATATTTCTATACTGCGCAATGTACTTCTCCGATACTATGTATTTAAACTTGCCCAACCTAGAATATCTATTTTTCCCAGACTATATCTAGGCGTAACAGTGTTATCGAAGATGTTTAACGACGAACAGTAAAAAAAGCAACTATAAAAAACATCCACCCTCTCTCTCTTGCGTTTATAAAAAATTTTATCCTTACTTTAGATAATTTTTGAAAAAATAAAATGTTCAACTCAGTATATACTAATTACAAAAATATCATCCCTTCCTTGTAAAACACTTTACAAGACAAACCTTCAGTATAGTTGATACTTCGTTAATTGGCAGTTGCAAAATGATTTCCAGAAAGTCCAAACAGAAAAATACATTAGCAACAATAAAAGTGACAGCCCATTGTCGTTTATGGATTCCAACTCATATTTATATATTTATAATATTTATAATTATATTATTCTTTACATTAAAAACCGGCCATGCTCAGCAGGTATTTCTTTAGCACACAATGACTTCATTAAGGTATGAAACATTGCGATCTAGTCAATCACCAAACGATAGAACCTATGTTTGCTTTGGTTCGGTCTTTCGGTGAAAATAAGAGTTTAAAATAGATTATATAAGACGGAATGCCGTGATGAACGTGGCCAAATCATATTTTCTTGAAATTGCTTTCTTCACATCAACGTCTTGATCAAGTAAAAATGTTTTTTACCGGAGAAGTCTCTGGCAAGAGATATGCTGCTGGTACATCTGAAAAAAATTAAGAAAATTAAAAAAAAAACAAAATGATAAACGTGTAAATTTAAAGTATTTTGTTTTATATTAAAGAGTCCATATGAAAATAGACGACTTCTACAACTGCTGATCTTGAGTATAATATATTTCAAAAGAGAAAATAGATATGGAATCATGTATATACTTCTTAAACAATATCACATTTGAATAAAATATGGTGAACAAAGTAGAATATATGCCCGAGTTATACAGTATAAACATAGTTATTGCCAATTAAGCGCTATAACGGAAATCTACTTCTCATACAATTCGCCCAATCAGCAGATACCACGTGGACTACAATTCGTTCTTATTATATCTAATCAGTCTTTATATGATATTTTGTTTAGCATTAAGGTATTTCTATGGTGAGTATCGACTTGCAACAAAACACTTCGAACAAACCAAACGCGCCTTGCACTCCCAACAATCTGCAACAAAAAATGTTGCGCAGAGGGTTCCGGCGGTGTTCGCTACGTCCCCATCAATAATCAGTGTTTAGTACACTATCCACTGAACACCTGCAATTAACAAATTCTCTTTAAGCAGATTCCATTTACCGACAAATGTCAGAAAATGTTTTGCGCGTTCTGCTCTATTCGGCGCAACATACTTATTAGGCAAATTTGTTACAGCGCGGGTGCGTTTTAGTCTAAGAGCTGGCTACATGAAAGTGCCCGCATCAGGTACATAGCTAATTTATATTAAAAATAATAGTATTAGTGTAGACGAATATAAAAATGAATGTCTGCCATTGCAAAACTGGGGCGCAAAGGGGGGATACGCAGTGAAAGGGGTGAATTTTGGGTGGGAAAAAATTCATAAGGTACAGGGATTCTATGTACGGGAAAAGTTTTGTTATATATTTGAGAAAGTGTAAAAAATTTGGCAGACATTTTGTGAGGGGCTAACTCGCCGGCAGACTGAGCTAAAGATTGCAAAAATTAATTTAAAAAAAATCATAAGATACATGAATTCCAATTATTGTATTTTAAAGTTTAAACATTCCAAAAGTCATTTACAAAATGGCAGATAAAAAAATGAGGGCTAAGGCCGCGGCAGACGAGGACAAAAAGTGCGCTGCACATCAACATTTTTAGTCACATTCTTGATATTTAAGTGCAGAAGAAATTTTATCGATATTTATGAAATATATCAATAAAACTGATTATTTTATAACTTTTATTTTTAGGAAATTTTAAAAACAATTTGATTTTTTTTAACGTTAATATTATGGTTGTTTATAAGTATATCAATTTATTTTAAACGATTAATTATTATTAGTCAGTATTTGGCTTCTTCACTTGTGAAAAGTGAAGGTAAATGCTCACAAAATTTTGAAAGCGAAAGTAACCAAATTACTTGTCGCAGGTATTAGGTCCCAGATTTATATAGGTATATTTGGGAGCGGAATATAATATAAATGTTGATGGGGGGAAGCAGATGTTTTCGTGTATAATAGAGCAAGCGACGCAGTACAAAGTGATGCCGCACAAGGCCACTGAGAGTTTAGTATATTCCAAAACGTAGAAGAGAGTAGACGTTATATTTCAAAATTTTTGATTTCGTTTACATCATGGCTACGAGTGGGAAGAAGTGCGTTTTTAACTGTAGCATGATCAGTGAAAAAATAATAATTTTCGAAGAAGACAAACTAAAAAAGTGCCAACATATTTCCAAAGTTCGTGTCGCTTTTGATTTGAAATACAGTGATATTGTGTTACCAGAAATAGTAGACGGTGTCAGTGGTTATCATCGACTTGGCTATAAAGCATTTACATCCATCCAAAATAAATATTTGGATAAATATAACGGTAAGTTTGCAATATTCCTTGAAAGTTGGTATTATATTAAATTTAATTACGCCTCGGTATAAATAATTGAACTATTATCAATTTGTACAGAGAGCAATCAATTGGAAGTAGCAAAATCATCACAAGGTCACACGTCCATTGAGGCATCTGCGTCTCCGCAGGCCGAACATTCGGCAGGTAATAATATATTTTACATACATTATGTGGTGTACGTTTATATTTAAACGCGAAATAAATTATCGGACGATTTATTAATTTTTACAGTGAGTAATCAATCCATAGGAGATGATTTTCCGCAAGGTTCCACATCTATTATTTCACAATGCGACAATTCAGCTGGTAATATATTTTTAGTTTATATATTATATAGTATGCACATACTTTTAATAGAAAATAATTTTCAAAATGTGCATCGGTATTTAAAAATATTTTAAAAAAATTAATTGATGTATTAAATATATATAAATGTTTCAGAAGAAAATGACGATAACGTTCGGTCGTCTGATATATTCAGTGGCAGTCAACTTTCACATGAACAATTAGATGTGGAACGACAACCTGAAAATTTAAAATTGAAGAATGCAGGTATCTGTTTGTTTTGTAATCAAGCAAGGAAGAAGCAAGGGCAAAAAGCGCTTCTTTTGATACGATCTGAAAGTGAAATTTTAATTGAAAAAATTGTCACAAATGCAACTGCCTTAAATGACAATGAAACATTATCGAAAATCGACAGATTGGGGGATAATCGTGTTGTTTATTACCATAATACATGTAAATTGATGTATTTTAAAAAACACATTGCGGCTCCGGAGCCAAAACAGTCAGATTGGCATATTGCAAGAAACGTTCATGAGTTAGTTGACAATGAACTGTATTCTTTCATCGCTGAAAATACAATAGGAAAGAAGCAATGCTATTCTTTAAAATTTTTAGTACAGTATGCCAAAAGTGCGTTGTATAAATTGTTTTCGGAGAAATATGATAGTTTCGGACCATTAATAACGAGTACGAAATTGCTTCAAAAGATTGAAAAAAAATTTGCCAAGCAGTTACAAATAATTGAATTGCATGACCGGAAAATTATTGCACCGAGCGGAAAATGTATTATATCCGCAGAAACATTTAGCAAATTTGAAGATACCGAAACATTGCAACGAGCTGCATATGTTTTGAGGAAAAAAATTATGGCCATAAAAAAAGATCCGCTACCTCAACAGCTGACTGCAGAGGACCTGATCAAAGGCGAATGTAAAATTCCTAATGATATTGTACAATTTTTAACTTCTTTAATCTGCGGAAATGATCCCAGAACTGTGAAAAGTTCCAATTGTTCTCGAAAAGTCAACTCTATAGCCCAAGATTTAGTTTATGCTATTCATAATGGTAAAATCAAAACGTCCTGAGACAAAAGCATGACAAGTAGCCGCAAAGTTATAGATTTACTTAATAAATATGGTCAATGTGTTAGTTACAATACTGTTGAGGAGTTGGAAACGGAAGCGACGTTTTCATCCCTCAGTAAATCAGTAATCTGTCCTCAAAGTATTGAATTATCCCCTCACTACTGCACAGGAGTGGCATTTGACAATTACGATCGATTTGTTGAAACGTGTAGCGGAAAAGATACGCTGCATGATACAGTGGGAATTATATATCAAAATATAATAGCAGGTCAGTCCAGTTCTGACAAACCTGAAGCTGAAAACATTATTATTCGTGCACCTCCTGCGAAAAGGAGAAGAACATATGAAGTTATATCGACGGAGATACTTCCGTACTTGAAAAAACCAAAGCTCACTGACCGATTATTACCTCTTGGAAGCAATTTACGTGATGTTGAAGCCAGTAATTATGTTTTTTACAAAAAGTTAGATGTAACATGGGTAATTTCACATTACCTAAAAATTTCTAATACACCTATGTGGGTCGGGTATAATAGTAAAATTGTAGATGATCAGTCAGTTAAACAAAAGGTATCTTATCTTACACCGATTAATATTTCACCTACGAACGTATCTGTTGTCATCGAAACAATGCGCCAAAGCCAAAAAATAGCAGAAGAATGTTCGCAACAGTACATACAAGTGACGTATGATTTGGCAATCGCAAAAGTAGCTTAACAAATTCAGTGTACGGAGAAACCACAGTTCAATAATCTTTTCATTCATCTTGGTGGTTTCCATATAATGATGGCTTATTTTAAAGCTGTTGGAAAATTTATAGATGAGAGTGGTCTACCATATATGATGGTTGAAAGTGGGTTATTGGCTTCAGGATCAGTAAACGGATTTTTAACTGGCAAACATTTCAATCGCTGTAAACGATTGCACCCGTTAGTGACCTTAGGATTGCGATCATTACTTTTCGAAGAATTCCTGCGAAAAGAAGATAAAACCATCGACAATGATTTGATCGAGATTGTTAATCAATTGCAATCAACAACTTTATCGACATTTGAAATTCAAAATACATCATTGAATGATTTATTGAATGAATACTTGATATTTGAATCGGAAGTGTTAAACGGAAAACACGGTAAAACTGCACAGTATTACGCGATGTACATTCGCTTTGTTAATTACTATCTTTTGTTTTCAAGAAGCATTCGTCTCGGTGATTTTGAACTTTCCAAAAAAGTCATACCAAAGTTAGTCAACTTATTTTTTGTTTTCAATCAAGGAAATTATTCTCGATGGCTACTAAAATATCATGATAATTTGTTAAGAGTGCAAATAACACATCCAGGCCTCGAGAATGATTTTAAAAATGGATTTTTTGGTGTAAAGAGGACAGAAAAGACATTTTCACGAATGCCTGTTGATTTGACGTTAGAGAAAACGGTTAATGCTACTGCTTCAAGATGATTAACAGGTATAACGCACTTTACAAATTCTATCTCAGCGCGGCAAAGATGTGCTAAAAGCCATGGTATCCGATCAACTATTGTATCATATACATTCGATGTAACAGGTTTAAAAAGAAGTCAAGATATTACCGGAGACTTAGAAAAACACCAAATTAAATAAGATACTACTCAGTTGCAAAATTTTATAACTATATTAAAACAAAATATGAATCCTTTCAATACCGAAGATACTCAAAGTAGCGAAGACACTCAGAGCAGTGAAAACACTCAGAGCAGAGAAGATACTCGGAGCGATGAATTGTTTAATATTGCTACTGGACGAGCAGCATCGAAAGAAGTGACCGATTTTTTATTAAATGTCGAAAAAACTGGCCATTGTTTAAGAGAAAAGTTTATTTCTGAATGTGCTGAGTCTGATGATCGTTTCGAATTAACTATTAAACAAAATAAAATACTGAATTTTGCTACTTCAACCCAGAAAAGATTTGTCTCGATAAATAATAAAGTTCAAGAAGTACGACTGCAGCGTGACTTGTTCAGCCGAATGGTAGCCATTTCAATGAATGACAATACTAATGTTGAAAAAATTTTGACTTATCCTCTAACACCTGTTCCAATGTGTATGTGTCACTTGGATGGATCGATTTATAAAACAGATAAATCTGTTTTATTGAAGTCGTTGGAAAAAGATGTTCAAAGTACAGCCCCAAGCTGCACTGACATTTGTTTAATAGACGGATTCTTTCCCATACATTGTATCAAGGATTTACCAAAAACATTCGGAAGCATCTCCAAAAAAATACTTCAAATGGTGACTAACAATGCAGCCCGTGAAATTCATGTAATTTTTGATAGATATTGGTCACCATCTATCAAAGATTACGAAAGATCTCAGCGAAGCGGTTCCTCTGGTAATCATATGTACGTGATTTCTGGACCTGAACAATCAAGACCATCAGACTTCAATAAAGAACTCCGAAATAGCTTTTTCAAAGAAGCACTCGTGAAATTTTTAATCGTCAATTGGCAAAATCACGAATTAATTCCATTCTTTCACAATAAAAAAGTGCTACTCAATTTTGATAACTGTTATCAATATGAAGCTGTGAATGAACGCATATTATTTTCAAAAAATAATAAGTATACTCTCGATTTGCATGAAGAAGCGGATTCAAAAATAGTATATCATGCGTGCAATATCGAGTCAACAGCGAACATTCTAATAAAATGCTCAGATACGGATATCTTAATTATTATGTTGGCTAATATGATTCACGTACAACACAATAGCAAAGTTTATATTCAAACAGGGGTTTGGGATAAGCAACGAATAATTGACGTATCGGCGTTGCATGAAAAGTTAGGAGAGAGAATGTGTTAATCTCTGCCAGGATTTCATGCTCTAACTGGCTGCGATTTTAATCCCGCATTATTTGGTAAGGGAAAGCAACGTCCTTTACAGATCTTAAAGAAAAATGAAGACTTACAAAAAGCATTCGGCCAAATTGGACATGAAGACTGTGATGAAACCGCTGTTTTCCCGATTCTTGAAAAGTTCATCTGTAATTTGTACAACTTTCCGTTGTTGAGCTCCGTAAATGATGCGCGATTCGCCTTATTTTTAAAAGCATATAAGGTCAATGATTTGGAGGAACCTTTCCAGAAAAAAAAATTGCAGAATTTTGACTCATCCACTTTACCTCCTACCCAGGCTGAATTAACGCAGCATTTATTGAGGACCAAATATATTGCTACAATATGGAAAAATGCTCATAAGAAAATTCTATCATATTTACGACCAGAAACTTGCGGATGGATATTAGTAGAGGAAAATTATACATTTAAATGGTTCGACGGACCACAGCTGCCTAGTACAATACAAGATATTATTGATACTGGAACAAACGAAGGTAATATATTTATCCACAAAACATATAACTTTTCTATTTTATTAAATGGCTAAAAATTATTTTACTTTGTGCTTTGTTACAGGCGATGAAGACCTTAATGCAGAAATTGAATCAAATGAAGAAGAATATATCGATAGCGAAGGAGATATCACGTCCGAATCAGATTCCGATTGCGAATGTGACTGAAAATGTTAATGTGCAGCGCACTTTTTAACCTCGTCTGCCGCGGCTTTAGCCCTCATTTTTTTGTCTGCCATTTTGTAAATGACTTTTGGAATGTTTAAACTTTAAAATACAATAATTGGAATTCATGTACCTTATGATTTTTTTTTTAAATTAATTTTTGCAATCTTTAGCGCAGTCTGCCGGCGAGTTAGCCCCTCGCAAAATGTCTGCCAATTTTTTTACACTTTCTCAAATATATAACAAAACTTTTCCCGTACATAGAATCCCTGTACCTTATGAATTTTTTCCCACCCAAAATTCACCCCTTTCACTGCGTATCCCCCCTTTGCGCCCCAGTTTTGCAATGGCAGACATTCATTTTTATATTCGTCTACAATAATACTATTATTTTTAATATAAATTAGCCATGTACCTGATGCGGGCACTATCTATGTAGCCAGCTCTCCGTCTATTTGGTTTGTTCGGAGTATTTTGTTTCAAGTCAATACGCATCTTTAGATTAGTACTGTTATAACAAATCCATAAAATTTTTAATACATCGTTCATGATCATGTTGGTATTAATAATTTTAAGACATATATTTTTGATAAAAATCGGTTATGTTGAATTAGATCGTAGATTTTTAAAAAAAATTTAACGTCTTAAGTGCGCAAAAAGGTAAACAGGAGAAGAGGTAAGCAGCAATCTAAGTTTAAACACAATAATGTGATGCGCCAATACATTTTTTATTCGAAACCATCCAAGCTTACCTATTTTTGCAGAAACAAATTTACACGAGTTCTGTATTTTTGAAGTCGATGAGCCGTTAGTTCATCAATACAAGGGTAACAAATAACAAATCTCGTAGACAAGATACGAGCTTTTATAACTTAAAAAAAAAGAAAGACAAAGGGTTTGGCTTTAGCATACGATATCTAACACTAATTTTCTTGTCTTATTTTTGTAAATTAAAGCCTATAACACTTATAATTGGTACTCAAAATTTGCCTATTTCCTATAATATATTTATAATTCAATTCAACAGAAGACTAGATCTTTTAGTCAATTATTTCCGCGATGATTTTTGTCCGAAGAGCTGTTATATGTCGCGTTTAGGCTACGAATCTTACGGAAATATATTTTAGCCGGTTCGGCTAAGTCAAATAGGGCGGGAAGGACAACAACGCGTTCGTTTCGTTCCCAATATCTTCGTATGATGCATTTAACTTATTTATTTATTTTTATTATTAACTTATTTAACTAACGATAACTATCAATGTTTCTGAGAGTTTAAATGTATAAACGCTCTTAAGAATAGATGGAAGCATGGTGATCATACTTGGTAGAGTTCGTTCTAAGGTATTGATTTTTATAGAGGTAATTTATTATTAAGTATAGCCTTATTTGCATATAGCCGAAAAGCCACAATCATTTTTGACATATTGACCTGTGTATTAAATCGTAACTTTCCTCAAAAACCAAACCCACGTTTTTCGCACTATTAAAATTTATGAAAAGATCCGTAGTATAAATAATGGATAAAATCGGTCCTAAAACCGACCCTTGTATCAAAGCGGCCAGAATAAATGTAACTTAAATTTGATGGATTTGTGTCATCTACGATAATTATTTGAATTCGATTCTAAAACCAAAATCTAAAAAATTGTAAGGTAGTTTCACTAAATTTATCATATTGTAACTTCCCAAGAAGCAATTAATGTTTTATAGCTAATGTTTGATCTAACGTATCAGAAATTTTAGAAAAATTGAGTAAAATTATAACAGTACTCTTTTTTTACCAAAAACAAATCATTAAATGTTTAATAAACCCTAATTCTAAATAGGGTAATATATGGTTGAATAACAGCAACACATATAGGCCAGAAAAACTGGTTGGATTAGAAATTTCAAATAAAGACATACTTTCTATAGTTTTATAAGACTTTCCACATATTCGAAAAGTAGCCCACAAAACACATCAAGTCCTATCACAAAACAGTTTTATACATATGCATTTGGTTTAAGATGAAACATTTTTTTGTAGATCTTGTTCTTGTATTTTCTAAATGGAATGAAAATGTTTCAGCCTTCTGAAAGTGTGAATTTAAATATATGTCGACAGGTAGTTATTGAAAGTCATGAATACGAAAAAAAACAATTATACTGCGTTTACAAAGGGTATTTATTAGAACGAGTGTTTGAACAGTCTTAAATGTAGGTTCTTTGTAGCTCTTTAAAGAAGTATTTAGCTATTTCCGCAAGGTTTATGTATTTGTAAATAGTTGCTTTCTTTTCCATTTTTAAATCGACCACAATATTGCTTAGTGGTTTTTAAAACGACTTGTCAGTCAGATTTTTTTTTCGTTTAGAGAGAACTTTATTTCTGTCTTTCATTAAACTTTTAATAGAATCGGTAATGAATGCGTTTTGATAATTTGGCACAAATAATCGATGCGCGAGGTAGAGGAAGGATAAAAAACATTTTCATTTAAAAATATAAAGTTTTTTTACTTAAGTTGTTCAAAAAGCATATTTGTCAACGGCACTTTGTCAATGTCTTCCGAAAAATTTGCTTCAATCAGCAATTTTCTTAGAAACCTGAATGTTTCTTTCGCAAAAGATTGCAGATCCTCTGAAGTTATGTCAGTATTTAGTGTGTAACTTTTTGAAACAATTTCATGCTCATTAAAATGTATGGCATCAATTAACGTCCGAGTACTAATCCTAACAGTCATAAACAAGTTGGTTAACATTGAGATCGCCAATAAATATACGATGACATTTAAATTTCACACATATAGCGAAATTTGTCTTAGGGTGTCTAAAAGTAAGGCAGCACTAAGATAATTGTACAAAAGCAATTCTCTTATTGATGCTTTACTTTTAGAAACATGCACTTAAGAGCATTAGTCACCCGCTCATTACTGTTATTTCAGTAATTCCTTTATTTTAAAAGATATTTAACTGCGGTTTTGAGTAAAGTTATTTAAATTTCCTAAAGAACACCGCTACAGAACGTTTTTTTTATTTTTTTATTTTTTTTAGTTTTTAATTCTGCAATAATGAAAAAAAGTCGAAAATTCGTCTATAGCGGGAACATAAAATCATTATTATAAAATTAAGCCAAATGGTAAAATATAAAATTTTAATTAATAAAAGCGTAATATCAATAACCGAAAAATTGAAAAAACAGCTTTAAATTTCCCAATACCTGCGGCTTTTGCTGGCAGCTGGCAACGCAGCGCCGTGCGCCGCTTGTCTGGCTGGTGACGAGAGTCGTCCACGGAACGGGGGAGCTATTCGATATTATATCAATTTCGGTAATTGCATGCTACTGTTTTTCCGCTGTAATTTCTATACCTATGATTTTGTGCTTTTTGGGGTAGTTGTGTTTCGTGTTATTATTGTTTTTTCTTTTGTCTTTGCGTTTTTTATTCTTATCTATTTTATTGTGTATTAGTTAACCATTTTTTTATTGGCGGTTTAAAAAATTTTAATAATAAACAATGGGTAAACGAAAGGAGGGTAAAAAAGATGTGTATTATATTAATAAAAAATCTTTAAAACAGAGAATGAAACAAGCCCGATCTAATAAAATAAACAATTTAAGGTAAGTATAAAACAGTTTTAACCTAAATAAAGGTTTATTATTTACTTAGGTTTATTAAAACTTTTTAATCTTACTTTATTTTAGAACTGCATCTGAAACTTTTAAAAATACTGTTTCTGTCGACTATCTAGAAGAAAAGGCTCGCGAGGAATCCAGGTTAGTATAGGATTTTTTATAAGCATTTAGAGAAGTGCCTTTTTTAACTTTTTAATGTTTTTAAGGTAACTTTTTTGAGTATTTAGAATTTACAACAACATTATCCTGAAAAATACAACATATTCCATAGAAAAATAACTTTCATTTATTACAGTAAACCCTCGTGTGGTTATAATTATCAAGATTCTCAGCAACAAATATCGCCAACAATTTTGAATAATTATAGTGAGTTAAATGTTGAAGATTCTATGAGGTATGTATATATTACATGTTATTTTTTAATTATAATCTAAACGTATTACATTTTAGTATAGAAAATGATAATAAACTTGAAAATGGTGCTAAAAGTCAAAGCCAACAAGAAAATAATTTAGAATCGGCGAAAAAAAGAAAAAAGTGGTAAATAATTTAATACATTATTTATTAAAAATAATTATATGAAATTAATTAATTTTTTAGCAATGAATTTGAGATAGCAGGTAGGCGGATATTTGACGTTGAATATTTATTTAAACAATTTTTAAATGGGGAACGGCATAAACCGTTTGACTGCACTCTTGTGGATATGGAATTGATTAAAGAAAAGAGAAACGGATTATATAGTGAATTTACACTAAAATGTAAAATGTGTAACGTCACTAAAGTAATTTCAAATGAAGAAAATAAATTTCAACAACTTGAACTAAATTCTTCAGTGGTTTTAAGCACCATATCTACCGGACTAGGCTATTCACAAATTAATGAAGTAGCCGCTTCCATGAATATGCCATTTATGTCTTATAAAACGTTTAGCAGCCATTATGAGAAAGTGGGTCATTTGATTAGGGAATCCTCATGGAAGAGTATGGAAGAAGCTGCCGCTGAAGAAGCTAGAATCGCAACCATTGAAGGCGAAGTGGATAAAGATGGAATTCCATGTATTACCGTAGTGACCGATGGGGCTTGGGCAAAGAGATCCTACAATGTCAATTATGATTCTTCATCTGGAGTGGTAATACTAATAATAATAATATCAAAATCGAAAATAGGTATTTTCTTTTAACTGTTGACTAAAAATATTACATAAATGATAAATGTTTTAATTTGTAATTTTTAGGCATGTATAGTTGGCTATAAAACAGGGAAGTTGTTATTTCTGGGAATAAGAAATAAATTTTGTTCGTTATGTTCCTGGTACGAAAATAAAAAAAAAGACGTTCCAATACATAAATGTCATAAGAACTGGAACGGCACATCTACATCGATGGAAGCTGACATAGTATTGGAGGGCTTTAAAAGAAGCATGGAGCTTTACAATTTAAAATTTACAAAAATGATTGGTGATGGAGATTCCTCGGTCCACCGAAAATTATTGCAATCAAAGCCTTATGGTAATATGTTGGTGCAAAAGGTGGAGTGCAGGAATCATTTGTTGCGAAATTTTGCCAAGAAAATTCGAGAAATATGTAGTATGTATATTTTATATTTTAATACCAGTATAAAGGGTGTCCCACTTAAAATGATATACATGGGGAAATCGGAAACCGTCAAAGATACAAGGTGGATCAAATGGGGAAAAAGTTACGCATTTTTGAGCTTAACAGTATGCTATTTAAAAATTTGCTTTGAATTAAATATGCAAAAATCCAATATAGCGTCCATAAGAAAAAAAAAAGTTGATGATGGTCGGCAAAAGACGAAACGTCGTACTAAAAATCTAAAAATACCTTCATGTAGCACGTAAAAAGTTACTCTGAAAATTGCTTTTTAAAGTTTTTAAAAAATCGGATAAAAAATAAGCTTAGAAAAAAATAAAATCGATTTTTTCAAATATCGGATTTTCCGATTATCTTCGAAACCACTCGAAGCTTTTAAAATTTTTAAATGGCATATTGTTAGGCTCAAAAATGCGCAACTTTTTTCTCATTTGATCCACCCTGTATCTTTGACGGTCTCCGATATCCCCATGTATATCATTTTAAATGGGACACCCTGTATTTTATTACACATACATATAAGTCATACAGGGTGTCAGGTTTGTACAAACTTCTAGAAGTGATAAATCATGTAAAAATAAACTTTTTTTTTAATAAACATAATATGTCCGGAAGCGGTTTGTTTTCAAGATACAGGGTGTTAAACTTTGTAAAAAAAAATTTTTTTTTCATATTTGTATCTAAGAAATGCGTTTAATGATTTAAATGAAAATTAAATTTAATTTAAATAAAATGATATTGGCAAATTTTAAACTTACACTATTAAACTCATACTATTAAACTTATACAATTATATAATGTGTATCTATTGTTTTCTACTTTCTTTCTTTTTAATTTGCAGATAAAAAACGAAGTAATTCTAAAAATGTACCTGTACCATTAGCGTTAAGAAAATAGGTTTTGAACAGATTTTTAAGATTAAGAAGTGCGATAACAAAAGCCACCACTCACAGAATCGCAGAAGACACCACGATGGACCAAAAAATTAAATTGCTAAGGGGTGACATCTCTAATGCCCCAAGTCATGTATTTGGGGAACACGCCAGATGTAAAGAAATTAACTATTTCAAGTGTGATAATCCAAATTACACAAATTTAGTGCCAAGTATGCAGACTTGTGGAATTTATGAAGACATCTTAGTAGCTTTGCAAAGAATTATAGATAATGCAAGCAGCCTAATCCTCAATATGGACAATAACCTCGCTGAGCATTATAACAGTATTGTTAGCAAATTTGTTGGTGGCAAGCGTATAAATTTTTGCAAACGAGGTTCATATGAAGCTCGCTGTGAGGCAGCTGCATTGTCATTTAATTCTGGTGGTAGCTATTATGAAATCCTTCATAAAACCGCAATAGGCACAAGCCCTCGTTCCTTTACTAAGCGGTATATTCAGAGATGTAAAAAGATAAGGCTGTTTTATCAAACTAAAAGACTGCAAAAAACATTAATTTCAAAAAAAAAAAAATAAGAAAAGAAAACAAACTCTTCCTGATAAGGATTATGGTCCTGACGCCCATTACATTCCTTTAGAAATAAACAGTGACGTTTTTATTTCGAGGAAAAAAGAAATCTTAAAAGATATGAAACAAAGTCCAGAGGAAATAAAACATATTGAAAATTCTACAATTGGCCAGGCTTCTAATCCAAAATGGATACAAGAAAGATCACAGCGGATTACTGCCTCAAATTTTGGCAAAATATGTAAAATGCGGGCAAAAACCTCGCCATGTGGTGCAATAAAAACGATGCTGTATGGAAATTTTAGCGGCAATAATGCTACAAGATATGGAAGTGAAAGCGAGGCCCGAGCAATTTTAGAATTTGAAAATGAATTTAATTTAAAAGTGTCTCGATGTGGAATTTTTATAGGTGAACAAGAATATTATTTGGCAGCGAGCCCTGATGGTTGCATTAATGAACATGATTTGGTAGAAGTTAAATGCCCATTTAGCATTGCCAACATGACTCCAACCGAAGCAATATTATCAAAAAAGATCACATTCGGTACATTGGAAAATAACCACCTACATTTGAAAAAAAACCACAATTATTACTACCAAGTTCAGGGGCAGTTAGCTATAGCTAACAAGCAATCATGCTATTTTATTATTTGGAGCCCTCTTGGCATGTTAGTTGAACAGGTGAAAGTTTTAATTGAAAACATAAATTAATTCTTTATAGTATTCTGTATTTTTTTAGATTGGCCGTGACGAACAATTTTGGGAGGAAAAAATGTTACCAAAATTAAAAGCCTTCTACTTCAATTTTTTATTACCAGAAATAGTTGACCCGCTTTATCCAAAAGGGCTGCCTATCAGAACTTAAAATTCTTCCGTTGGCGAAAAACCTGTCAACTGAATTGATGCAGAAGCTAATTAATTTTTTTTAATTTATTTCCTAATATGTAAAAACCTTAATAAATATGTATATACGTTTTTTATATGTTTATATTTTTTTGTTAATATACGTTTCGTTCGTTTCTTTTTTTTTTAATTTATTGCAGTATTTTCCCATAATTTCTAAATTGGGCGTAGCACGAATCTGGTAAAAATAAAGTGCAAAAATAAAATAAACTTACAGCGTATCAAAGTGTATTCAAGATGATTTTTAACTGTCAATATCTCAAACACAATAATTAAAGCTAATATTTATAGATAATAGATAATTTATAGGTTATTATGTGTAATAAATAGTAATATTTTATCATTTTATCATTTGATTTGAAAAACCTATTTTAACATAATGCAGAATAAAATTGCGCTTGTGTCTTGTGTTTTGGTGCAATTTTTTTACAAAGTTTATTGAAAATCTGTATAAGCCTAAAGATTTTTTTTTTAGATTAAAATCATAAAAGCGTATCCAATAAATGCTTTACTAATTGCGCAAAAACTTCTTATGAAGCAGAAATAGAATAAACTTCAAAAAAAAATAAAGCGCTTTTCTGGACGTCGACCACGACACCGCTCAAAAATTCACAACGCAATGCAGCCCGGATCGCTGCGGATCGATGGGAAAGCAAGTGACGACGCGACGGTACCGTGTTGTCAGATGTTTGCCGGACGGGCTAAACGACTAAAAGCGGATTCTCAGTTGGTCGCGCCGGGAATAGCGCTCTTAAGCTCATTTTTAAATCATTATAATGCAATTATAAACATTAATATTTATTTTGTAGGTTCACGAAACAAAGTATTAAGAAAAAACGTTTTAAATATTACAAAAGAGCAGATTACTATATAACAATAATAACCTGTTTTAAATGTTATTATATAGTACAAATGTAAAAATGTGCCAATACACATCGAATACTAGTATTCAACAATATAATACATTCTTAGATTCCTTAGAGGACCTCCAGGATGACAGCTACTATTTAAATTCAAATTTAGTCTTTATTAAGGAGCGTTTCAGCCACCGGCCCAACCTGAAATTACATACAATTTAACTAAACGGTAAAGAAAATAAATGTGACACTGACATACAAATCTCTACAGGATATACAAAAGAGATTGAAAAGTTACATTTTACGCCAACTACAAAAAAATTGACTTAAATAAAAAGAAGTAACTGAAAGATTTCTATGATAAGTAATTCTAAATAATCAACCAAGAAAGAAAATAACCTGTGATAAATTTGGGATCAAACGATGCTTCTATAAAACATACGAAGTTTTTTTAAGACTTGTAATCCGAAATATCCCTAATATTATTTGATAGAATTATTTATATTTTACTATATTACTCAAACCATCTGACTGTATTTTGAGAAAGTCCATAAAATGTTTAATGTTTGGCGAATGTTCCTTGCAATAAATACTTGTTGTCATCCCCAGAAAGCGACCTTGTAAACATTTTACTGCTGCTGAAAAGAATTATAAATTACAAAGTATTACAAAGTATTATAAATATACAGTGCTTTCATTTCAAAACAAACCATCCTTAATAATATCTTGTGGCGTTAACTTTACAGTGTTACTATTTTGCCAAGAGTTTGCAGACGGTAGCTCAGAATTATTGGAGGCTTGGGATTGTTCGAAGGTTCACTTATGACTGGCTATTAAAGAATCTAAACTTGATTATAACTAATAAAATAAGAGGGCGCCACTTAGTTTTTTTTTATGAATGAAAGAAAACTAAGAAAAAGACTTGACCCTGTGTAGTATGGAAATATCACCCAGTATAACAAATATTGTGTAAATAGGAATCTACTATAATGTAATAATACATTAATTAATTCTATATAGCAAAACATTATAATGCCTAGTAAGCATTATCATAAACCAGGTCAACGGGAAGTTCAACGATCCTTGGATGTAGCTTTTTGATATTTTATTATAGATCCTACTTAACCCTAAGAAGGTTGTTTCATTTTAATGTCTTACATCATAATTACTTAAATCATAATTTACTACACCTGGATAAAGTAATTTAAAGAGGCAAAAAAAAATATCTTAACAATACAACCAAATTATATTTACATCAATGATATGTACACACCTCACGTTCTAATCTGTTAAATGTTAATAATTTATTATGAATTGAAATATGAATAATGTTGACATGATTAAAATAAATTTGACAAAAGTAACATTTAAATTATGATTTCACTACTAGGTAGATTTTAGAACTTGAAAAATAAATTACAATAATTAAAATTTTTAGTAAATATTTGTAGTACGCAGGAGAAAGTTCATGAACCTTTTTACCTAAGGCATATCAGCCTTAACCAAGTTATATCTACTAACTACCAAAAAAGGTACTGAAAAATACTGAACAAAAAAAATAACTAAAATTATAGATAAGAAATTGACGTATTAAATTATGATATTGATTAAATATTTGTAGCAATAAATTGAAATTAAAGGTATATTAATAAAAATTTAAATATGTAAGACAAATCTATGGTTAATAATATTTAAATAAATGGAATAAACTGGCCTGTATATCCCTCCAAGAAATGAACAGCTCGCCTTCAAATGCAAGGCTGTGAATGTATGGCATTTGTAGCTTAGCTATCTGGACTAGGAATATCTAATACTAGCTCTAGTTCTGGTCCCAGCTCCACCGCTTTCAGCAATTCCCCAAGGAAATCAAAAGCCTGCAGCCATCAACAATTGGAGAAAAATAAAGAGGAAAACAGAAAAGTAAAACCCTAAAACAACGGTTGCCATTGTATTCACTGTCGATAAAAATGAATGGCGTTCAAAATGTGACACACTCACCTTGCTAAGTTTCATTATCTATCCATCAAAATCTTGGGCATCCTGTACCAGAATTATGAAATAAACAGTTCCCTAAAGGAACAAGATTAAGGACTATAAATTATAAACCATATTGGCCATTTCCTGCTTCACAAACTTCGGAAATAAAAAACTGGCCTTTTACGTGTGCTTCTACCTGCAACACGGGAACAAGTCCTCGAAAAATGGATGCAGTACCGACTAAATAAGTTACGACCCCACCTCTCGCCTGAGCTGTCAATGTCAGCCAATCAGAGAAAATATTAAGACCAACCAGAAGAGTGACGGACCGTCAACAGAAAGCATGAATAATTAAACCAGGAGAGTGATGCGTTACAGTAGTAATGTGTCATTGACAGTGTGAATTTAAAGAAATATGAATAAAAGAAGTTGACTGAAATTATTAATATAATTATTGAAATTAATGAAATTTCAATGGAGCATTAGTGAAGGGAATAAAAAAATAAAACGCTACAATCTTTTTACAAAAAACACGTCAATCTAGATATATAGCGAAACGTTTTTACTTTTATATTTGACAAAGTTCTGTTAATCACCTCCTCAGCTCCAGCTAACCTCACTTTGATATGTCAAATGGGAGGTTCCATCGTGTGATACATCATTGCAAGCACAAAGTCTATTATGTATTACAAAGTCTACTCAACAGTGCCAAAAAAATTATACATTTGACATACCAGCGAATAGAGAGCTAAAATGTAAGGTAATAATAAATATTTTATCGACATCATACTTGTATGTCAAATGGCTATCCTATAGTAAGATACATCATTTAAAAAAAATAAATAAATCGGTTGACGTATAAGCGAATAGTAAGCAAAATTGTGTGGTAACAACACACACTAGAAGTTTTTGGGAGAGGCCCGACTTTAGCTTGTTTCCACAACGTGGAAAATATAGAATGAGTTTTTTTTTTTTCAATTTTTATCTCATCTTTTAGGTAAGCTCCGACACTTCTCCCTTTACCATCTCTATCATATAGAGTTTAGGAATCTAAAAGTTTTTATTTTTAAATAATTTCTTCAACAAAGTCTTGCTGAAACCGATAATATATTTTTGATAAAAGTAGATCCTTTAGTTCATTAAAGTGTGAAGGTAATGGACCCAACATTAATATGTGCAATTGATAAATGTTTCATTTATGATTACAAATATAAGAATACAAAAATCAAGGGAACCGGAGAAAAAGAAATATAATATTTGAATAGAAAATATAAATATAATATATGCTAAAACTTGGAAACGCCTTTTATATTTTTAAATGTTTAAATAGTTGATATTTATATATATAATTTTACTTTAAATTGCGTTTATTCGAAAATTAAACGGACAGAGTAACGTGCTTAAATTTATTATAATACTACTGTACTTTTTATCGGAAAAAATTCTATATATATTCAAGTTGATTGCATATTAGAAAAAGTGCTAATTAAGTTCCGGCAGTCATATCACGCATCTATAAAAACACTTCGGTTTTTTATATAAATTGTGCGATTTAGGCATGTCTCGCATAGCTACATCAGACAATTAGCGAATAGGTTTTTGGAAACTGGAGCAGCTCACAACCAGAAGCACAATCCGATTCAAGTGCAATCCCAATCAAGTACAAGCACAATCCAAATTGCTGTATTGGGGCACATTAATATGGATAGAACGTTAATACTAGACAATTATCTGAAGTTTCCGGCGTCCTTCGAACAAGTGTATGAGTGGTTTCAAAATATCAAAATTTTTTTCATTACAAAATAAAATTACTCCACGGACTAAATGAAAATGATTATGAACGACGATTTCAATACGTCGAAGATATGAGTGAAAGATGTATTAGAAATCTACTTTTGTTAATTTACTTTTGCTACTTTACAATGTTTGTTTTTCGAATGAATGCTAATTTTTTTGCATGGATTACTTAATCGACACGATTGTAGATATGAGAGCAATTCCGCATTTGTATAGAGAAGCCCACACCGAACATCTAGAAAAAATTAATGTCTGGGCTGGTATCTTAAACAAAAAATTAACCGGGCCATTCTTTTTTACCAGGCAACGTGTCTGGAAATGTATTTTGCTCTGCTCCAGAAAAAAGTGTTCTGAAAATGAGAGAAAGCCGAATAAAATCGTTTTAACAAGACAGTGCGCCATTAGGCAGCATTATTTTGTACTAATAATAATTGAGTCAATTTTTATTGTGTTCAATATTCTTACTGTAAAATTAATTTTGACAAGCTGTCACATTGCGAAAAATAACAGACCTTTTAAACTATAGGAATAGAATTAGACTAGAAAGACTTTTAAGATAAGGTGCTACTCGACCTCTATTGCCATTTATGATTTTAGGAAGTATCACCCCACTGTACATTTATTTACTTCTTTTCATCAACTCGTTTAATTCCGATACACTACGTAATTGTTTTTTTGCTGTTTTACATAATATTTTTATACTTTTTTTAAAAAGCACAAGACTTTTGTAAATATGTTCACTCAGTACAAAGCCACTGCCTCTAAGTTTTTTCTTGGGTCTGGAAATATCGTTTCAAATCCATCGGTATGCGAAACGAACTACAACAGCTTTTACTTTTTCGGCTCCGCTCGACCTAAACGATAGCAATAGTCAAAGTCACTAGAGGCTGCTCTAGTCGATTTGAATATGCTTCTTAATTTAAAAAATGTAAAACACATTCAATCTAATGTTTTACCTAGCCAACTAACTTTAATGTTGTTAAATATTCAATCTCTGCGACATAAAACTAGTGAACTTTCACTTTTTCATGACTTAAACTATCCTAGTATTTTATTACTTACTGAGCACTGGCTTAAACCGGGTGAGCTTATTGATCTACCAAATTATGTTATTTTGTCTAGTTTTTGTCGGATTTTGTCTTCTCATAGTGGATGTATGATATTATTATGTAAAAACTTTTTAGAACACAACTCTTTTCAACAGGTAGATAAATTTAACCATCTCCTAAAGGAAATGACTTTTGATTTTACTGTAATTTACTCCAAATCCATAAACTTATATGTAATTTGTATTTATAGATCTCCTCTAGGAGACTGCAGCGAATTCTTTTTAAAATTAGAGGCAGTTTTATTTGAAATTCCAACGGCGGCTTACTAGTTCTTACAGGAGACTTTAATATCAACTTTAATGATAAAAATTCTGTCTTTACTCTGCGCCTCGATCATCTAATGGAGGCATTTAATATACATATGCATGTAAAAGATTCTACTCGTATAACACAGTCAACAAGCTCCACTATTGACTATATTTGTTCTAATTTTCCATATGACTCCGTGGAGTGTACAGTCGCAAATTCTGCTTTATCAGACCATGAGTTTATACTATGTAAAATAGCAAATATACAAAAGGAATGTAGTGTATCTGCACAGCGATATGGTCGAATTTTTGGTATTAATAACTTTAATAAGTTTCGTCAACTTTCAGCTCTTGAGTCCTGGAATTCTATTGTTAAGCTCTTTGATGCTTCCTTACCAATGATTAAAATCAAACCGAAATCCAAACCTATAAAATCTTGGTTCACGAGGGGTCTGAAAGTATCTTCAAGAAATCTGAGATCTCTTCACACAATAAGAAAGTTCACTGACTCTCCAGTTTTTCATAACTATTTCAATTCTTACCGAGCCTTGTATCATCGTCTGATAAGAATCTCTAAGCAACCATGTAAGTGGTTCATCTAACAAATATAAGGAGAGTTGGAAAATTATTAATGACATTCGTCACAATTGTGGTAAGCAGTCAAGACAATGCCCTAAAGTCTCTCCCAATGATTTTAACAATTTTTTTTTCTAATATTGCTCTACAACTTCAGCAAAATTTGAACCCTTCTGTGGATCCTCTTTCCTTTATTCCAGCCAATCATGTTCCAAATTCCTTCTTCTTTATACCTACAAACCTAAACGAACTCAAGGATATTCTGTATATTGAAAAAAAATTAAAATTCAACTTATGAAGACAACCTTTCAGCTAATATTTTTCTCAACCTTCCAGAAATGGCGACAAAGGCACTGGTTGACGCAATTAACCTTTCTTGGACCAAGGGGATATTTCCATCTTGCCTAAAATCAGCTAAAGTTATCCCAATTCACAAGGGTGGAGCTCTTGATAATCCTTCCAACTTTCGTCCCATCTCTCTCTTGTCTACGCTATAGGTAATCGAAAAACTGGTTAAAAATCAAATAATGTCCTTTTTAAAGTCCAAAAACATCCTCACCAGACTTCAATTTGGCTTCCGTGAAAATACCAGTACCAATGATGCCATGTTTAATTTTTTTCATGAGCTTTACTCCCAAATAAATGCTGGTGGAGTTTCGGCGGCAGTTTATTGTGATTTGTCGAAGTCTTTCGATTGCGTCTGCCATAGGATTCTGCTGCGGAAGCTTCATCATTATGGATTTCGGGGAGTTTCATCATCTTGGTTTGCTTCCTATCTGCAAGATCGGCAACAACGAGTGCTTGTAGGATCTAAGTACTCCTATGATTACCATCCTATCACCTTGGGAGTTCCTCAGGGTTCAGTTTTGGGGCCTATACTTTTTCTCCTATACATAAATGATCTTACCAATCTTAATGTACGGGGGAAATTTACTCTATTTGCCGATGATACCACACTTCTTTGGCACAGCCCAGACACAGATACTCTGCGAACTACATTAGCAACTGATCTTCAGGCAGTAAATCTCTGGTTTGAATCAAACTTGCTGTCACTAAATCCTCAAAAAACCAAATTATTGTGTTTTAAGTGTGCTCTAGACCATGTGCCTTTTTCTAATTCAGTAGTTCAGCAGTTTGATAATACAAAATTTGTGGGTATATTCATTGACAGAGAACTCAGATTTGAAGAGCATATCCTCGGTACTTGCAAAAAGGTGTCTGCAGGTTGTTTTGCAGTCAGAGCGGCTACCCTGGAGCTTGGCATGGAGTTTGGAAGATCTGTATATTTTTCATTAATTGAATCCCACCTTAGGTATGCCATTTGCTTCTGGGGTAATGCAGCTGCCTACCTTCTACAAATGCTGCTTGTTTTACAGAAGCCTGCTGTACGTTACATCTGTGGGGCTAAACCAAGAGATTCCTGTCCCCATTATTTATTAGGCTGGGCATACACACTGTCTTCTCCCTCTACATTCAGGAAGTGGCCTGCTTACTTTTTGCAAATCTCTTTAAATTTATAACCCCAAATCCAAGATACTTAACGCGTCAAATGAACGATCTAAATCTTCCAATCCCCTCCTCCACATTAACTAAAAAATTTTCTACGAGGGAATCAAAATTTTTAATCGTTTACCAGGTGGAATCAGGGAGGCAATATGTATTGACACTTTTAAACATAAATTGAAAATACTTTTAACCGAAAAATGTTACTATTCACTGGATGAATACTACGTCGACACACACACGTCTAATTTTCCCTAAGTGTAAGTTTACCGTATTTGAATTTTATTTGATTTGTTTGTATGGTTTGAATTCTTTGCTGTCTTATACTTGAGGGGATAATGATGGAATTTAATTTACTTTTTATGTATTTTTTTCTGCTGTTCTTATGTATTGTTTTGGAACTTGAGTGTCTATGGGGTGTAGTGGTTAAGTTTAGTGGTAGTAATTTAAGGTAGCTTTGTTTAGAACAATTTTTCTATGTTAATAGCAATAAAGCATGTGCAAAAACAATAATGCATTTTTTTTTTAAATTAAGGTGAATACTTTTTGCGGCATATTTTCTGATGGTATTTCCTGGATTCAATTTATAATGACAGTATTAGACATTTCTTCTTGTTTAGAATCGGATACATTCCCATCCTATTATTATCTTATCTAATAGCTCGCAGCTCTTGCATAAGGTTTGCTTCAAAGGATGCTAGTTTTTGTATTCAAGATTCTTCCGTATTAGGAGGCGACTTGCGACGAATAGGAAGTTGCTTCTTCTTTTTATCATTAAACTTCTTTTTTAATTAGGTCCTGTTTGCAAATTAGCCTACAATCTACCAATACGCGATTGAATCATACGATTGTTGTTATCCTGTGATTCCTGAGGCTCCGTCGCATTACTTAGATTTTTTCGTGTCATCTTTGTATACACACTGAAACATTCTTATAAATCGTTAAAGACAGATTAAAGACCTGTTTGCTTAGAATATTTTGTCTTCATTTAAAAAATATAACTACTAGTGTAACTCAGGTCGTGGTAATGCATTTAAAATGAGCAAACTCATGTATTTTTGCCCGAGAAGGTTATAGGCATGATTTTAATCGTGGAGTCGTCGTTGATTTTGCAAAAGCATTGCGCGAGACATCTCCTCAAACCACAATTAATTGTTTATATTACATTATAAAATGCTTAGCTTAGGACTATTTTTATATTTAAGAAATCGCTTGTAATATATCGTTAACATTAATATTGTGTCAAAGCCTCGGCTAATACCGTTGCTGTTCATATTTTTGTTCACCTAGTTTTAAGGCCCCTTTGTATATATGTATATATATATTGTATATATATATATATATATATATATAATAATATATAATAATTTTATATTTGAAAAAGTTCTGTCAATCACCTCCTCACCTCCAGCAAACCTTACTTTGACATGTGAAATGAGAACTGCCATCTTGTAACGCATTATTGTAACCAGCCAAAAATGTCTGGGAATAATGGATTTTTTATCGATCTCAAACTACATCATCATGCGAAACATTATTTTAAAGGGCATAAAATCTCCTATCTAACCAAACAAAAAAAAACATTGACAAAATGTATTAAATAAACAATGTTTTTTTTTTTGGTTGACAAAATAAACATTTATTATTGTCTCGCAAATGACGGAGCACATTTTGAGCACTTAATAAAATTGTTTATTTTTTTAAACACCTTTTTACCAACTTACTCTCTATGAGTCTATAAACTTACATTTTTTATACATCGTTAGGTAGTAGATTGTATGCTCTTTACAATGATGTTATATTAAAGATTTGATTGACTTATTGGATATATTAAAGTGAAGTTAGCTGGAGATAAGTAGATGGTTGATGGAATTTTGTCAAATATAAAGTTAAACATATATATATATATATACAGTGTGTTTCAAAAGTCATGGTCCAAACTAAAAGGGGGGTAGGGGAGGCTATTTGGAATCACTATAACCCCTTATGTTGTTATCCGATTTTTGATGGTTTAGAAGTTATAGCTGTTTTTCACTTTTTTGCTATAATTTACTTCTGGCTTAAAAAATTATTTTTTTTTAATGTCTGGGGATTTATTTTTTTAATACATTTTTTTAGTATTTTATTTAAAAAATGTCAAGTCTTTTTAATAAAAGTATATCATAAAAAAAAATTGTATTAGCGCTGCAGAAAATCATGTCTAATTTTTTTGTGGTTTCTTTAAAAACAAATTTTACCGATTTAATGAGGCACCACAGTACAGAAAGGCGCTGCAAGAATTTAAACCAATGTTTTAAAAATTCTTACAACTTATAGCCTTGCAATAGAAACGTTTAACTTAAAGGTCTTTATCTGTTTAATATAAGTTAAGTAAATTTTTCGAAAAATGGAACGTAAAAGAAATAAAGCTAAAATAAAACTTCGAATATTTCATTGGCATTTATTTAAAAAAGATGTTCAAAATGGCCGCCGCCGGCTCTTATACACAAACGACATCGTCTTATAAAATTTCTTTTTAAGTTTCTAAATGCTCGAGCATTGCTTCGTAAATTTGTTGCTGCATCTCGCAGTTTTTGACGAAGCTGATTTTCAGTATTATTTTCCGTTTGATATACAAGTTCTTTAAAGTATCCTCATAAAAAATAGTCAAGAGGATTAAGGTCAGGTGAGCGCGGCGGCCACGATACCACTTCTCCTCTGCCTATCCAACGA
Organism: Anthonomus grandis grandis; assembly: GCF_022605725.1. Lineage (NCBI taxonomy): Eukaryota > Metazoa > Arthropoda > Insecta > Coleoptera > Curculionidae > Anthonomus > Anthonomus grandis. The sequence goes on along the minus strand of NC_065567.1, from coordinate 4,328,854 downwards.
CCTGGGTAAGCACCATTTATATAGTCTCTGACTATTCGTGCACTATGCGCTGGCGCTCCGTCGTGTTGCAGCCACATTCTTGCCCGTAGTTCCAGAGGCACATCTTCCAAAAGATCATAAAGTTGGTGTTCTAAAAAATCTAGGTAGCTCTCTCCATTTAATCTGACTACCGGTCAGATTAAATGGAGACCACCGAGAATTCCTGCCCACAAATTTACACCAAATTGGTACTGGAAGCGATCTTGCCTTATTATTCTCGGATTTTCTACAGCCCAATAGTGAAGATTGTGAATATTAAATATACCAAGTCTTTGAAATGAGGACTCATCGAACCACAAAATGTAGTCAAAAAAGTCCGGGTCTTGCAGACAGCGTCGAAGCATTTCTCTGCAAAATGCTACTCTAGGCGCGTAGTCTCGGGGTAAGAGGGCTTGAACACGTTGCACGTGGTATGGATGCTAGTTGTTCCTCCGCAACATGCGATGTATCGTAGCTACAGCTAATCCAGTAGCTCTAGAAATTCTACGAATACTTGTAGAAGGGTCCGCCTCTATCAAAGCAAGCACCTCTTCATCATCCAACCGCGGTCTGCCTATTTGTTGTACATCACCAGGTATTTCTCCCCGCAAATATGAGTTATGTACTCGTATGAACACTCTGTGATCGGGAAAACGTTCACGATCCGGATAACGATCACGATACTCTCTTGCAGCAAGGCGAGCGTTCCCACCACACAATCCATAAATGTAATGCATTTCAGCATATTCCCGTGGGGTATACCGATCCGGCATCTCGATGCAGATTCATTATTACTTTAATGGTATAATAGGTCAGAAAACAGAAAAAAAATCGATTAACACGTTAGCTAAAGACAAACAGAAAACAATACAGAAAATACCAACAATAGTCGGTTTGGCTATTTAAAATGGTCCATGTGAGAATACCATTTTTGTTTGTGGCTCTTGATAGCATTCTGAATTCCAATTTGAAGGTCAAGCGCACTTAAATAGTACCAAATTCGTGGTATGCAAGCAAAAAATGTGGTATGATTTTATTTCGTTTACGTTTCATTTTTCTAAAAATTTTCTTAACATACATTGATCAAATAATAAACACTATAAGTTAAATGTTTTTATTAAAAGACTAGAAATAGTAGGAAGTTTTTAAACATTGGTTTAAATTCCTGTAGGTCTTTGTGTACTGTGTAGTGCTTCATTAAATTGTTAAAATTCATTTTTGAAGAATCCAAAAACAAATTGAACAAGATTTTCTGCAGCGAAACAAAAAAAAATTACACTACACTTTTATTAAAAAGACTCGATATTTGTTGGAATAAAAACAAAAAAATATATTTAAAAAATAAAGCCCCAGACATAGAAAAAAATATTTTTTTAAGCCAGAAGTAAATTATAGAAAAAAAGTGAAAAACAGCTATAACTTCTAAACCATCAAAAATCGGATAACAACATAGGGGGTTATTGTGATTCCAAATAGCCTCCCCTACCCCCCCCTTCCAGTTTGGACCATGACTTTTGAAACACCCTGTATATATATATATATATATATATATATATATATATATATATATATATATATATATATATATATATATCTTGATTGACATACTTTTTTTCTTTAAGAAGTTATTAAGGGTGGGTCATTTTGAAATGAAAGTACTATATATTAATAATTAAAGCAAATAATTTATTCATTATTTCATTTCACTGGGATTAACTTAACGATTAATGCTTTTTTATTAGATAATCTTTTATCTGGTCCTAGGTTGATAGATTCTTGTTAAGTTAATAGAAATTTCATGTGACAAAATTTGAATCTTGAAAGTTACTTCTGCATATTTAATGAGAAGAATATATTTTAGTACTTAATTCTTATACAATAAATTTTTAGTCTAGGACAGTATTGGACAGCTTACTTAAATCACTATGTTCCTTTCACCACTTACCTTACAATTAATTTATTTCGCAACTTCCCGCTAAAATCTGCGCTGAATGTTTCTGGCACTAGATCCCATAATCCACTTTGTTCTCTCACCTCGCCATTTTGCTTTTCACAATCGATAGTCACGATCCTTATTAATTTGGTAAAAACATGCTATTGTCGTCGCGCCGAACAGTCACGCATCGCAGGACCGCTTATGCGCAAGGGGTGGTAACTTTTGGCATAGGATCCTCATATATTTAATCGAACGGAATCGATTTGTATATTATTTTTTTTATCGATTAATTGTGAGTGATTTGGGAAGAATTATTTCGAAATAAAGTATGGCTGATGTTCATTGCAATTCTACGTTGTCACTCCCCAGAAAGCAATAGGTTATGTTCTTGAAGAAGAGCAACGAATGTGAACTATGGATGCAATGATGGTAGTTCAAGTAGAGCCACTAATTATAAATGCAAACTTATCATCTGATTTTGATAGTGATTATTTTTAAGGTACATATTAATTTATGCAATATGGTAATATAAATTTAGCAGTAAAATAAAGCAAGAAACTTCTATACAATTTTTTCGAAAACTTAAAATTAAAAAAGGTAGTGTTAAAAAAAATATATTTGTTTTCTTTTTTTTTTAACTTTTTTTCTAGTGTACCAATTTTTGCCAAATTCTGCATGCATGCAAGAAACACTAGTAAGTGTTTCTTTGTATTCACCCTATTAATTTAATGCTAGTCGTCAATGACAAAAGGCTGACAAAAGCTGTCATTCACCTTAGCAAAATGAGTTAGAATTTTTTTGTTTTAATCTTTATATAAATTTGGATGTTAAGTTAATAAAGCATGAAAATATCCTTTAAAAAGGTGCTCTTGTCGCATCATCGTAGAATAAACAAATAAATTTAATTAACGATTTAATTATCGGTTTTATTATATTTTCTTACGGTTATATTATCGGTTTAACGAATTAATTTAATTTAATTTAATTATTTGTTTATTTAACGAATTCGATCACGCGGTAAAATCCGAGGAAAATATCGTTATATGCTGATCGCATTTTTAAGAGTTTTTAGTGAAAAGACGTGGCTATTATCCCGGATAGAAACAATGACGCATTAAGATACAGGAAGAATGGACTAGAATAACTCGGGCTTGGATGAAGATATGAATCTCCTCACAAAAACAATTTTAAGAGAACAAATTTAAATATCTGAAATAGATAAGGTCACGAGATCTTAACGTACAAATAACCTTTGATCAACAAATAACCAAATAGAATGCTCTCAGCGATGGAGATGGAAGAACCTATAATAAAGTTAATGGGGAAGAAGCAATTATGCAATTAAATGCTAATAATAAAATTTAAAGAAAATACAAATGAGAATAAAATGTGCAAATATCCTCTATTAAATGTCCTATTAAAGATAATATCATGAGAGAGATAAATATTGAGATGGTATGAGACTAATTGTTATAGTACAGGACTTAATTTGGTATTTATGAATTTGTTGGATTTTAATCTCATGCTTGAAAGAAACATATTGTAATAGCTATAAACCGGGATTGATAAATATATGAACTGTGTTTTTCAGTTCAACAAAAATAAGCACCTAATGGTCATCTGATTTAAATTGCCGCAAATAGGATTAAATGGTTATTTTTTTTGAATAAGTTACGAAACAATATATATTAGTTAAAGAATACTTTATTACGAACAACTCAATATCGCACAAACGATATTTCAGTTAAAATATTTCTTAAAATTTCCAATAATAAATTATTTATTTTACCTTGACAAATTAATAATTATTTAGCCCTAATAACAAAGACTTGCAAGTATCTGTTTGTTCAAAGTCAGGCTTTAAATTAAGGTAATTATACTTAAGGTAAAATAAATAAATACTGAAAATCCGTCACATTAAATATTTAACATATAATACATTTTTTACCTTTTTTTATCATGATGAACGTTTTATCATCCGTATTTGTTACTTCAATATTCTGGAACTCCTCAGTTGGATAAGATTTAGCTGTTGATTTACCGACATGTGGAGTTTTGCAAGTTTTATCCTTACTACCTCCTCGTAAACCCATTTTTCTATATTTGTAACCAACTGGAGGAGGATGAAAACCTCCTTTTAATGATAATTTTGAGTACAAACTTCCTCCTCTTAGGCCCAATGAAGTTTCTGAAACTTCTGACATGGAGCAATCAGATTGAGGGGGACTGTCATCAACAGGAATCGTCGTTGATTCTGCTAATGACATGTCCAAATCTTTGCTTTCGAACTGACCACCATCCTGATCAGGAACAATTAATCCAGCTTCAGCTGCCAAAGCTGCTAAAGCAGCATCGGTGGTTGCCGGTCCTTCAAACGATGATGCTAAAATGCAATAGGAAAAAATCAAAACATTTGTATATTTTTTTTATGACAGTAAATACATAAAACATATTTATTCAAGAAACATAAAATGTATATAAAGAGAATATAACATTAAAAAAAATCATCAAGAATAAATATTTTGCTTCAAACCTTTTAAATACTAAAATATGAAAATAGTGATTACATTTTTTAAAGAAAACAATGTATATTTTGATGACCTCACATTTTAATTGTCAAACAAAATCTATATATTGTTTTTTTTTATTAAAAAAACTATTTAATATTTCATTAATTATATATTTCGGTTATCATCATTATTTATGTCGCCTAATTTTTGCGTTTCTATTACTAGTTATTTAACTCATAAATGTCTCAAAAAATCAATACCCTCTTTACATTAAAAATGCGTATTTATTTAAAAACACCGTCTAATATGTAAAACGATTGTTGCTATCGAACCTAGGCCATAAAAAACGAAGAAATTCATATCGTTATCCTTATTCCACCCATGGCCCTTAAAATGTAAATTTTGTAAACAAAGACGGGTTTTCCCGGCTCAATAAAGGCCATTCGAGAAAAGATATGCACACAGACTTATTCGGAAAAATTAGAAGTTTCTGGATATCGTCGATACCATGTCCTAATCGTTTAGACCCATTTTAAGCCTCTAATTTTCGAATTTAAAAAGTCGGTTTCGACCTAATTTAGCAATTGCCACCATTTTACAGCCAACATCACGCTGAAACGCTGGCTTCGGCAGTCGAGATAAAGCCCTTGGCAACCATATTGGATTTGTGCGCCCTCACATTTAGTGGAAAAAAGGCGTGTGGACTTGGTACTTCTAGTATTGGTAGAGTCTTGAGGTTTTCGGATGTGTTAAATAACTATATTTGAGATCATATGTATGAAGTTTCGTTTTCTCATAGTGTAAAGTAACAACGCAAAAAATTGTATTTGAAAAACTATTAAACTAAATTTTAATTACAGTCAATTATCGTCTTATTATATTATTTAATACCTGAAAACATAAATCCTCCAGGTACTAAACTCGCCAAAGCAATTTTTTATTCAATTATAGTTATTTGCTTATAATTACTCGCTTTGTATACGGATCTGGCCACAGCCTGCTTAACTTTACAAGCCATGAAGTAAGAAATAATGGCAACGTCGCGTATGGTGCTTTTCTTTTTGAGGTTATGTTAGATGTTGTTTAGTTTCCAAATTAAAATAAAGCTGATGCTTCATAATTATTTATAAAGGTTTAAAATTGTTACTTTTAATTAAAATATCAATCAAGGTAAGTGGTCGGGCTAGTAATTGTCAAATGTTTGTATTAGTACATAATTATTGTTTATTGTTCGATAAAATAATGTCCAAATTTTGTTTTAGATGCCTAGAACTTGCTGCATCTCCGGATGTAAATCTAATTATAGAAGCACACTAAAAAACGAAAAAGTAGCAACGACATTCTCATTTTCCAAAGATAGGGCTATCCGAAAATTATGGATACAAGCAATACATAGGGAAAACTTTATATTAACCAAAAACACAGTAGTCTGTGAAAAGCATTTTGACCAAAATGAAATTCAGAGGTTTGAAAGCTATAAAGATAAAGAGGGCATAGTTCAAGAATTTAAGTTAAAAAGACCAAGATTAAAGGAGAATGCTGTTCCACATCTATTTAAGACGCTGCCTAAATACTTCAGTAAGCCTGCTGCCATCCCACGAAAAAATCCTGATGAAAGAAGAGCCAATTTAATTAATAATCAAAACATGGAAGTGGAAGAGTTCCTGCAGAGTGATCTTATTTTAAATTTTGATGATTTTGTAAGATGTATTGACTCAAAACTTGTGCTTAATAAGTGGAGCCTTAAGATATTGCCAAATAAGGTTTATTTCTATTTATTAAACATTGACACTCAGTGCTATATTCCTGAAGAAAATATTCAAATTACCTGTAGTATAAGTATTGATCAAGGTTTAGTGGTAAGTGTTTTTGTTAAAAACTCTGAAATATCCTATCATGATTTAAATTGGATTTTACCAGGAAGTGGTAAACTGTCTAGGTGGTCTCAAATTGAAAATTTGTTAGCTCGTTATGGTTATACCTTGAACATGTTAACAAACAATAAGTATTTTATAGAAAAGGCTCACAAAAATATCCAGTGTCTATTAAAACAACTGGATGAAAATTGTATTTATAAAACTACATTAGAATTAATTTCAAACCAGCTTTTATTGATTGATACCAAAAGAAAAAGATATAATATGTCTACTATGCTGTTTTCTCTTCTAGTTTTTTATCAGTCTTCCTCGACATATGAAAAACTTCATGAATTTCTCATTTTGCCTTCAGCACGACATCTTCAGCAAGTAACAGCTGATCTAAATGTAACTCCAGAAAATGACATTAAAAAAAACCTTTATCTTACACATATTTTTTCCAATCTAAATGAACGAGAAAAAATTGTTTGCATTCTTATTGATGAAATACAGTAGCGGCCAAAAGTAGAGAAACTTTTGATTATTTTTAAAAAAATATTGATAGATTACTTTTTAAAAATATATTTTATTGTTTTAGGTGGAACACAAATACAACATAAAAAATAAATAACTAGTGTATAAGAAAATTATTTATAAACCCACAAAAAATTTTTTTTTTATTTTTTAAGCGGTCAAAAGTAGAGAAACTTAAGCAAAATATTACAAATACTTAAAATAAACCTAATATTTGGTAGCAAAACCTTTGTTTTTAATAACTTCTGCACATCTTCTGGGCATCGACTCCAACAATTTTACAATTTTTTCTTCTGGTATTTCCTGCCAGGCCTGCGATAATGCGCAAAACAGTTCTTCTTTGTTTTTAAATTTTTCGGGATATTTACGCCTAACATCTAACTCCAATTGTTCCCATAGGTTTTCAATAGGATTTAAGTCGGGGCTTTGTGGAGGCCAGGCTAAAACGTTGAGCTGTTCCTCCGCAAAAAAATCATTAACAATTTTAGCTGTATGTTTAGGATCATTATCCTGTTGAAATTTCCAAATTAGTGGAAGGTTTTCTTCGGCGTAAGGTATCATATGATTCTTGAGGATCTGTAAATATTGATATCTGTCCATAATACCCTCAACTTTTATTAGCGGACCTAGTCCATGCCCAGAAAAAGAACCCCATACCATGACATTACCTCCACCATGTTTTATGGTTGGCCTAGTGTATTTAGGATTGAATCTTTGATGTGGGGGACGCCTTACATACTTTATTCCATCCGACCCAAATAAATTAAATTTACTTTCATCGGACCAAAGTATGTTTTTCCATTGGTTATAAGTCCAAGTGGAATGTTCTCTAGCAAATTTTAAACGAGCATGCCGATTTTTCTTGGAAATGAATGGTTTCTTTGCCGGTCGTCTGGCTTGGAGGTTTCCTTCGCCTAAGCGTCTTCTTATGGAACGGATGGATAGTGAAATGGAAGGGTTTCCTTTCTTAATATCCACGGCAGTAAAGAAAGGATTTTTTTGGGAACATCTTCTTATTACTTTATCATCTGAAGGAGTAGTCTTTCGCGGCCTTCCGGTCTTAGGTTTAATTAAAGAACCTCCACGTTCTTTGTACATCTTGATTTGTTTAGATATAACACTTTTATTAAGCTTTAAATCAATTGCAATTTGATTTTGTTTCAATCCATCTTGATATTTTTTTATAATTAGTTCTTTTAACTGAACTGACAAATGAATACCTCGTGGCATCTTACTCGACTAATACTAACACACGACTAAAATATTATTCTCTTTATTCAAAAACTGTTTGTTTAGGAATGATCGGAAAAAAAGTTTCTCTACTTATGGCCGCAAAAAAATGAAAAATATTTTGGTATTTTCGTCATGTGTTAAAGAATGTGTTTATTTTTATATCATTATAAGTAACTTAAGGTACCCAATGATTTAGTGATGAAATTAAAACTTTTTATTTAACCTATTAATTAATTTTTTAAAAAATTAAAAGTTTCTCTACATTTGGCCGCTACTGTATATCTCAAAAGTGGTTTCACATACAAATCAAAGAGAATAATTGGTTATGCTGAAAATAATGCTAGTCAAGTTGCTAAAACAATTCAGACGTTTATGATTTCCTCTCCTTTTGCTAACATGAAAGAAGTTGTGCGATTAATTCCTGTGAGTAATATGACAGGTGAACAACTACTTGAAAGTACACTTGAAGTTGTTAGGCATGTCCAAAATATAGGTTTTAAAGTACTATGCCTCATAACTGATAACAACAGAGTAAATCAAAAAATGTTTCCTCTTCTTGGAGCCAAAAAAATCTTTATTGACAACCCCCAAATTGAAAATGAAAAAATATTTTTGTCATATGATTTTGTTCATATTTTTAAGAACATTTATTATAATTGGTTGAATCTTAAAAATTTCGAAAAAACATTTGTCTATCCAGATTTTGAGAACCATGAAATAAAAAAAATGCTTCCTTTCAGAAAATTAGAGTGTTTTATAATTCAGAGTTGAGCCAGGTAACTAAAAAAGCCTATCGGTTAAGTGACAAAACATTGTATCCAAATAACATAGAAAGGCAAAATGTTTTATTGGCAGAAAATATATTTCATGATTCTACCATTGCTGCCTTGATATAGATATAATATAAATATTTATATTAGTATTAATAATTAGAGTATTCATAAACTCACAAAAAATGTCTCTCTGTGCCTATCTTTTAAAGAATAAAAAAAAATTACCCAAAGTAGCAGAAGGTTGTGTAACCGTTTGTTTCGGCCTTTGAACTACCATAAGCTTAGGCTGTTCAGCATTATTGGAGACAGTTTGGGTCGAAGGAATTCGTAAAATCTTTCCACTGATCTGGGATGGTTGCACCACTGTTAATGTCTTGTTACCCCCCGAAGCCATCTGGACTGTCACAGGTTTTCCACCAATCATCACCTGTTTCTAAATAAAATATGCAACATTGAAAATGTATTATATAACAAAGAGAAACAGGGCATTAAATGTAATACTCACAGTGGTTTTAGCAAGTGTGACAGTTTTCGGGGATCCAACTACTTGCATTGGCATAGATATAGATATTGGCTTGGCTATTTTGACGCCCTGTAGCCCTTGTATCGTCGTCGTAGTTACAACTGGGTTAGAATTGACTGTGGTTGTTTTTCCTAAGGATACCGTCTGAGTATGACTTAGTGCTTGAACAGTCTTCAGGCCGCCGGCAGAACTAACGACCAAGACTTGCGGTTGACTGCCTGTATTAGACGTTCTCTTTGATAGTACCAGTTTTCCAGGACTTTTACTTTTCTGCAACATGCCAACGGATTCGAGTTTATCTGCCGAAGCAGTTAAGTCTACTTGGTCAACATCCATTGAAGCATTCAAAAATTCAACATCCTCTTTTGGGGCAATATTCACCATCTGATTCATATCTAAATCAGAACACTGCATTTTATTTCCACTTTCATCATAAATTTCCAGGTTGACACTTTGCATTGTGGAATCTGCTACTATAGGTGTGGTGTTTACCATATTGGTTTTAACCAAAGAGACAGTTTGAGCATTGGTGAGTGTTTGTACATTTTTAAGCCCTGCAGTTGAACTAACAACGATGACTTGCGGATTACCGGCTGCCAATTGTCCCGTAGCTCTCTTTTGTAATACCAGTTTTCCAGTGGTTTTATTCATCTGAATAATATTTGAAGGAAGAGTTTTTAAAGTAGTCAATACTTGCTTATTTCCTGTAGCATTACTGGGAGCAATTTTAACTATTGTGTTTTTAGCTTGTTGTGAAAGTACTTGTCCAGGAGCTTTGCTCTGGACAATATTACCGCCTTTTGCTAAAGTTGCCAGTGTCATGCCTGTACTAGTTTTCACGAGTGTCACAACCTGTTGTGAAACACCTCCAGACTTTTGAATAATATTGGTGCCTGGCTTAACTAAAACTTGTTTGCCAGCTTGAGGTGAAGCTGTTTTAATTATTGCCTGTCCTTGAGCTCCAGGCACTCTCACTGGTGCAGCTAATTTTATTTGAGCCTGCTGCGAAACCGTAATTTTCTGAGTAGCAGCAGCTGCAGCTGCTAAAGCCTGGATACCAGACATCTGTACAGAACTTGACTGATTTTGCTGAACTACTTTAATAGGTTCTGCAGTTGAGGCATTCACAGAAATTGGAATGGACTGTTGACTAACATTTTGAGTGACAGTGGCAACAATAGGTTTTGTTGCTGGAAGTCGTGCTTTCACTTGGTTCTTGGTAGGACTCATAATGGTAGTTAAAGGAGCCTTACTTTGTACAACTCCTGGTGGGCTTCCAGGTATGGACTGTACTGCTTTAGGAGAACCAAGTTGCTGAATAATGGGTGTTGGACTAGGTTTAGGTGATGGCGTTATGGTAGGGGGTATATCATACTTCTGAATTTGTAACACATATATGGGAACTGAAGGAGACCCCGTCCAGTTAACTTCAAGTGAATGAGTTCCAGCTTTAACAAGAGATACTCGACTAGGAGCTGAAGGCCTGTCTACTTCCAAATACCATAAATCTTTACAACACACTTGATTTTTCCAGGCTTTCCTATAACCATCTCTACCAGACCATATATACAGTCTAGTACTAATGCCTACAGCACAATGCCCTGCTCTAGCGCAAGGCACACTATTTTCACTTTCAGCACAAATATTTAAGTCATCCCATGACATTGTCTCTAGATTCAAGCATGCCATTGTGCTCGTACATTTCCACTCTTTTTCGTTTATTGCAAGTTTGCCTTCGTCTGCCACAACTGGCACCCAACCTCCAAAAACGAACATACGATGACCAATCAAAGTCGACGTATGCAGAGATCTGAAATAAAATTTAAAAAAAAACAAATTGAAATCATTGGTATGTAATGAGATAGTAATCCAATTATACCTTGGTAGAGGAGTTATCCCAGAAACAATAGGTTTAGTCCAAGTCATCAAATCTGTATCCAAAAACCATAAATCTCCAAGTCTACAGCCACTCATTCCACCATATATTACTAAGAAAGATTTGAATTTTTTTCGATCCACATATGCCACACCTGTATGAGATTCTCTTGGAGGGGGTGAAGGGCCATGGGTTACTGGTATATCCCATTGCATGGGATTACTTCTCATATCCAGAGAGTACAGGTCATTAAGATATCTAAAAATAGACTCATTGAAAAACCTTAAAATGTAAAGTTTTATTAATGCCATACCTGGGAACATTGTTTTTAGGATCTTCACTATCATTTGCTAAACCACCAAATAAATAAACTTTATTATTAACGATGGTAAAACTATGTCCTAGTCTGGGACAGGGTGGAGGTCCTGCCTTTGGAGGTTTGGGCATTATTTTTTTCCATTCCCATTTAGATGCCTATAGTTAATATTAGAAATAATAGAGTTAATTTTTTCACAAGCAAGTAGGAATCAGAAAATATTACCTGCAATTCAAACAACTCATTGCTGTATTTTCCATATTCAACCATTCCCCCAAATACTAAAAGTCTGGTGCCTTCTACTACAAAACCATAAGCTGCACATCCTGGGGGTACATCTCCTTTTGTCACTGGTACAAACCACTGGTTCGTCGCTGCGATAAAAACAGAGGTCAAAAAAGAAAAACATTGACTATAACTATGATTTTACAAGTAACAAAATTGAGCAAACCAGACCATATTACATACTTTGCCAAAACAAATAACATAGACGGTAATGAAGCGATTTTCAATTACCTATTGGATCACTATAACACTCTAAGATTAATGAAAATATAATTAATCTTAAAATTGTATACATTATAAAATAAAAGAAATTAAACCACCCTAACTTTGTGATGTCATTTTCAAACAAAGTTAACCATAATGTACAATATGTTTAAAACAACACATGTTAATCATGCTGACTATTTAATAAAATTAAAACATCAAATTTTTCCAGATTTTAAAATTGTTTCCTGGAATTTAAGTATTTATTAAAAAACTATACCAGTTAAATTAATTGAAGTAAACACTGTAAATTATAAATACAAATTAATTTTAAAAATAAGCTTGATAAAATTGAAAAGAAAAGTTGATATTGGTACAGAGGAAAAAATACATCATCATATATACATACATACATCTATGCCCTTTTCTTTCCATGTCAAAAAATAATATACAGGTTGATTTGCAATTTTTATAATAGAAATATATATACATATATATTATATAGTTAAATGTGTGTATTTCAATTTTATGTTGTGTGTTAATTATTAAGTAAATAAAATTTTAATGAATTACCTGCTGTTAATGTTAGTTCTAAGACCATACAAAATTGTATAATACCAACTCAACATTAAAACAAAAAAAAACAACAGAAAAAATATTTGAATTGGACAACAACTGGAAAAAAGTTCTTTTTACTGATGAAAGTAAATTTCATTTATTTGGGTATGATGGAACATTATGGGTATATCGCCTAGAAGGCAAAAGATTTGATCCAAAGTATACTAAGCCAACTGTAAAACATGGTGGTGGAACCTGCATGATATGGGGTTGCTTTTCTGGGGATGGTATAGAACCATTACAGATTATTGAGGGTATTATAGATCGATTTGTGTATTTAGATCTTCTAAAAAATGCCATTTGCTAAGGATAATTTAGCATTGACGTGGATATATCAGCAGGATAACGACCCTAAAGATAAATCAAAGGTAATTCTAGAATAGATTTTATCAGAGAGGATACTAGGCCGTCGCATAAGACAACATCAGGTCAACAATAAAAATGATCTAATAAAAACTTTGCAAGAATCTTGGAATTCTATTGGAGAAGAAACCTTTGGAATCCATGCCAAACCAACGCATTTTACTAGTGTGTATTTGATTCGATTTTCTTTAATTTGATATAGGACAGTTAGTTATAGTTATTTAGTAGTTTTGTAAAGGCCTGTACTTATAGTTATTTCTAAGTCTCTTATTTTCTTTTTAATAAAGTTGTGAACTTAATAACAATGGTACTATTGAAGTCATGCATGAAATTTATTTAGCAGACAAATAACTTAATTATTTATTTCTAATATAGTGAAGGGTTTCGGGCCAGTATTTTATTTTATTTATCTAAATAATGCATTTTTTAAATGTCTGTGAAAACAAATTATACTTTCGATTTTATAGAAAAATTTTAAGAATGATTTATTATTTTAATATTTAACAGAGAAAGGGGTGAAGTTCATATATTCACATGTTCTGCCAGATATGGAATTTAGTTTAATTTAAATTCTTAATTTCTTTTGTTTGACCTAATTTTTTTTAGTCCTTATATGGGACAGTCTTTATATTTTGATGTCATCTAATTAAGTCTCCAATTTTTAATTTGATATATTAATTTAATTTATTTAATAGACGGGATCAACCCCATTACAAAAAAAAATATTACAAAGTTCAATAGTTACAACTAACCATAACTTAAAACAGCTAAAATACAAATATGTTTCTACAGGCAAACCAACATAAAATCAACAGAAGAGTTTACACAATCTCTCTAATTTGATTCCTAAAACTAGACAAGCCAATACCCACAACTTCAATATCCTCATGGTTGATAATATTTAAGGTTCTTTCGATAGGGGATTGAGTGGCATAGTTGGTACTGTGAAAAGGCAAAGCAAATAGTCGGTTTCGTCTCAAGAGTCTTGAGGGGACATTGAAGCTAATTCTACCGAGAAGGTCGGGGGCATACAATCAGACCATTAAGAAGCTTAAATACAAAGGTTAAATCACCTTGAATACGTCTTTCTCTCAATGTTGTCATAGCCAGCACTTCCCGTGCATCATCATAACCATGATCGTTTGGTATTTCCAAATTTAATTTAAATAGACAAAAGCTTTAAAACTTATTCTGAATCCTTTCAAGGGCCAGACAGCTGTTCATGTAATAGGGGGACCATATCATTAAGCCACACTCCAATAAAGAAACCACCAAAGACATGTACACTCTCTTACAGGTCTTGACTGATAGCTCTCTACAGTTACCCAGAACAAAACCCAGAACCGTTGAGGACCTAACCACTATATTATTTATGTGTATTTAAAAATTTAAATGATCGTCAAAATAAATGCCAAGATCCTTGATTGTATCAGAATACTGAATAGGGCTTGCCTCTATATTGTATGATGTTACAACTTTTTTACTTCTTTTGTGAAAACTAATATAATTACATTTCTTTATGTTTAAGAATAAGATATTGTTGACACACCCATCATTTAGCCTATTCAGGTCATTCTGTAACAAAATTTGGTCTTTGGGAGTCTAGATTACTCTATAAAATTTCAGGTCATCTGCAAACAATAAAAAGGCACTATTTTCAAAACATGTTCTATCATTAATGAAAATGTTAAAGTTATTATATATTTCTCAGCCATTTAAGTTCAAAGTTCCCATTAAGATCAAATTTTAAACATCACTTTAAGAGACCATCTTGATTAACTTCCTATAGCCTAATTTAATCAGTAATATACAGGGTCATTGAAAATTAAATTAAAATTCATTATTTAATAAAATGGTGAAAAGTCCATTTTTTAAATGGAACCCTCTATATTATATTTAATTTGACAATAAAATAATAATACCTTTAATTTCATATAAAACATTCCTATACCTAAGTAGCCACATTCTAGAAGTAAATTCTTATTTTCTTGAAATCTAATAATTTTAAACATTTTTATTTTGTAAATTACTTAAATAGCTAAGTAAAATGTCACAATGCCTTAAAAAATGACAGTGAAAGTTTTAGTTTCTATTATGTTTTATAAAAAACTTAATTAAAAAAAAACATTATTATTAACTACTCAAATGAAGTTTTGATAGGACTATTTATTTTCCATAGACAATTTGCTCAAATAATAGCAACAATATGTAGAAAATCTAACAGAAAGTATTTAGATTTACAACCAATAATGAAAAAAAAAACTTATTTGTATATACCTATTTATACCTCCATAATACCTATTGCTAAATTTTTTGTGCAAATTACTCCCTCTAAAAATTTTTCACTTTTTATTTTAAGCTCACCCAGTGACAAATCAGAGTTTTGACATTGATCGCCACGGCTTGTGTGCTATATTTTTTTCCGATATTTTTAGTATTTAGTTTTAAGTATTTTGCACTATATACCGGGTGATCAGTTAAGGGTAGCGAGCGGCCATATCTCATAAGATATTGGTCGTATAGATTTGAGAAAAAAAAATCATGATAAAAGTCGCCAAGAGAAATTGCTGGAATTTATTTTCGAGTTTGTCCAACGTCCGCTAGAGGGCGTAACAGCCAACACCAAGTAGAAAAATGGGATTTTTATAGAATTTTGTCTAATGAAAGTATATCGGTAATATCATTCTCATATTTCCCGACCATTTCCCTACATTTTTTGTCTAAAACGTTTTATTCTATCTATCAAAATAAAGCGGTGGGGCAAGTTCAATTGTTTTTTTAAATAAACCAAGATTTCTCCCGTTTCTTTTGACCGATTTTAGCAGACTTAGGCTCATATAAAAGAGCATAATTTGCACTACAAAATGCTTATTTGGTTTTGAATTTTTGACTTTTGCTGTCGCCGCTAGATGGCGATAACTCAAATGGTAGCACATTTTTGAGTTTTTTTCAAAAAAAATAAATGTAATGGTATATTAATTTTTATATATTTTAAAAGAGGGTACATTTCTCTATAATTTAGTGAAAATAATTTATTGTCTATCTTTTTTTAAACCGTTGATATTGATCAAAATACAATTTTATTACATTAAAAAATGGCACGCCACTGTTTTTTATCAAAATAAAAATCAGTTTTGTAATCTCTTATAGGTTACTAAGAAAAAGAACCTCTTGAGTTTTTTTCGCTAGACAAAACGGTAAAAAAAATAAATTGGTTTACATACTGATAATTATTATAAGGTTCAAAATTATTTTTAAATATTACATCTTATTGTGAGATAATTATCAATGATCATTATCAATGAGATAATAAAATAATTATCTTTATTATTTTTATCATTAATAATTATTTAATTGGCGAGAGAATGCATTAGTTCATAATTTATTAATAATTATTATTATTATTTCATAAATTAAACTAAAAATTAAACATCGCATTTAAGCGAAGCAGGCCATGATCTACGAAACTGAAAAAAAATGAAAGAAAATACCAAATTGTCAATCACGCTATTTTGACCGTTCCTGCCATTGACATCTAATTTAATGTTATGTTAAAAGTATTTTTACAACAAATCATGCCTTTTACGAATGAAGAAGCCTTTGATATGTTGAGAATTTATTTTCAATGTTTTGAAAATGTGGCGATTGCTTCTAGGCAGTATGCCCTGCGTTATCCCCTCCGAAGACGGCATTCCAGAATGGTTTTTCGGCGTTTAGCCTTACGTTTAAGGCAACATGGCCAAGTGCAACCAACTTCAACTTTGAGAAGAAATCATAGGGTAAGAAGAGAAGATAACATTATAAATGTGTTGGCTTGTCATGCACACCCCCATATAAGCATAAGAGAGATCTCCAGAGATTTCGGAATATCCTAAGGCTCAATTCATCAATCCTTAAATGAGACTGACTTTGAACGTAGGCTCGATTACTGCTACTGGTTTATAATAATAATAATAATAAGCCTTTATTTCCAACAGGCAACTTGCCCAATAACAGGAAACAGTTGCAAAACAATGAAAAATATAGTTAAAAAAAACACACACAAACAAACCTAAAAGAATGAAAAGAAAAGAAAAAGAGTAAAGTAAAGTCACATTCTCAAAAGTTATCCAAAGAATTAGAACAAATAACTATTAATATGATATAAAAACCCAATTATAAAAGTTTAACAAGACAATCACATATTCAACAAAATTAAATTAAATTAAATTAACTGCAATATACCTACTAACTATAACTTAAACACATGGGTCTTAATCCCAAGAGTAATGATCCACCAAGATATCGACAATCACATGAACCGGAGAGAAATTTATATCGCACATATGACGGATCCGATTAAATATAGCGCATATTGTATATAGTGGCGATTTCAACAGGATGTTAGTATGAGGCCTTGGCAGAAAGAATGTTAGGGGATGTCTAGCATTAAGCCTAGGCACCATGAAACGTACACCGGAAAGAAGTACAGGACTATCAATGAATCCATTCAGTAACCCATGCAGGAATTTTACAGAGAAGATCATTCTTCTGAGTTGTAATGGATGTAGATTGAAGCGTTCCAATAGTTGCCGATGATCAAACCCTCTTACCGGATATATGCCATCCTGCCTGAAGGCCAAAAACTTAGCAAATCTACGCTGAACAGATTCAAGGAGACCAACATGATTCTGATAGAGCGGGTTCCATATAATGCAGCCAAACTCCAGTTTTGATCTCACAAAGCAACAGAAAAGCAGTTTTAATGTAGACTCCAAAGTAAAACTCTGAGAACTTTTAATTATGAACCCAAGCCTTCTCAGGGCTGACTTGACTATGTTATTGAAGTGTGGAATGAATGTAAATTCAGAGTCAAAGGTTATACCAAGATCAGTAATTTGCTCTAATCTACTCAAAATAGTATCATTAATAAAGTAATTAAAATTTAAGGGTGTTTTTGATCTAGAGTAACTGACCACACTACACTTAGCCGCATTCAAGCCTAACCTGTTAACAGCACACCATACCTCCAATGTGTTTAGACAGTTCTGAAGAAAAACACAATCCTCCAAACCATATACATTTAAATATAGCTTCAAATCATCGGCAAAAGCCAGCCTATGACAAGTGAGTGACTCAATCAAGTCATTTATAAAAAAACTAAACAGGAGCGGACCCAGGTTCGAGCCCTGTGGCACACCCGACGTTACGTTAAAAAGTTTCGATTTAAAGCCCTCATATTCAACATATTGAGATCTACCAATCAAGTAGGAATGAAATAAATTAAATAATCTCCCTGAAAAACCATACTGAGTTAATTTATGCAGTAAAATATAGTGATCTATCCGATCAAAGGCTTTTTGGAAGTCGGTATAAATAACATCGACTTGAGTATTAACATCAAGTGATTCACAGATGTGGCTAGACAGACAGGATAAATTAGTAACACAAGATCGCCCGCTAAAAAATCCATGCTGGTCTACAGATATGAGTTCTTTTGCGTGACTAAATAGCGACCGATTCAGGATAATTTCGAAAAGTTTTGAGAAGTTACAGAGTAATGAGATTGGCCTGTAGTTCACAATTAAATCAGAGTCCCCAGCTTTTAAAATAGGTATTATCTTAGCAGTCTTCCAAATTTCAGGAATTTGTTCTGTTGACAGTATTAAGTTGAAAATGTAGGTCAGCGGATCTGCCAGGACACCAATGCAATCTTTAACCAAGAAGCTAGGCACACCGTCTACACCAGATGTTAACTTATTTTTGAGTTTTTTACTGGCCAAAATAATCTGGGAAGCATCAACGTTGGCAATGTCAAAGTGGGGCACATTATCAGACGTCGACGAATGATTAATGAAATTTGATTGTATAAATGCCTCACCAAAGAACAGTGCAAAAGCATCAACTATGTCTTGTGGGTCTTTTATTACCACGTCATCGGGTAGCCTGATCATATCAGGAATCCTGGTGCCAGCCTTTTTAGAACCAATAAAATTCCAAAAGCTAGATGGGTCCAAAGAAATATTCCTTTCGGTGTCTGATATATACAACTTATATTCATTGCGTATTTGTAGTTTGATAAGGCGTCTAAGAGAATGGAATTTATTTTGAAAGAATGGACAATTGTACATTTTAAAGTCCTTGAAAGCCTTTTCTTTCCTATAAATGTTCCTAATAAAAGTTTAGAGACTCCATTAGGGAATACCGTCCTATTTTGTCACAAATATTGTGGACAGATGAAGCATCGTTTAGCAGTAATGGCACGGTAAATCTTCATAACATGCATTACTGGTCGGACACTAATCCACACTGGTTACGTGAAGATTATCAGCAGGGTCGATGGAGCGTTAACGTCTGGTGCGGTATTATTAATGGTGCTATTATCAGTCCGCACATATTTAATGGCAATCTAACCGGTGACATGTATTTGAACTTTTTATTGAACGATTTACCAGGACTCTTGGAAAATGTGCCTTTAGAAGTAAGAAGAAACATGTGGTTTCAACAAGACCGATGCCCGGCACCTTATTCTCGAAATGTGCGAGATTTTATTAATAGGCATTTTCCTAACCTTTGGAATGGTAGAGGCAGTCTATTTTTTCTGGCCACCACGGTCCCCCAATTTAACCTGCCTTGATTTTTATCTGTGGGGCCGAATAAAGGATTTAGTATATTAAACTCGACCAACTACTCGAGAAGACATGATAGTCCGAATTCAAAATGGGATAAATAGTATACCAAGCGGAAATTGAGTCAGCTGTCAACTCCACCCAGAAGAGATTAGACCAGTGCATTCAAAATAACGGACAACATTTTGAACATTTACGATAAAACCATTAATTTATTTTTAACGTTTATTTTTAAGTTTTGTGTTCTTGTTTTTAGTATTATTGCTCCTGCTGTTGTTGGACAGTTTTATTAAGAAAATTTTTTCTGAAAATTTTTTTTTTGAAACGATTGAATTTGATTGAAATTTTTTTTGAAAGAAAGTCAGGAGGTTCTTTTTCTTAGTAACCTATAAGAGATTACAAAACTGATTTTTATTTTGATAAAAAAACAGTGGCGTGCCATTTTTTAATGTAATAAAATTATATTTTGATCAATATCAACGGTTTAAAAAAAGGTAGACAATAAATTATTTTCACTAAATTATAGAGAAATGTATCCTCTTTTAAAATATATAAAAATTAATATACCATTACATTTATTTTTTTTTTGAAAAAAACTCAAAAATGTGCTACCATTTGAGTTATCGCCATCTAGCGGCGACAGCAAAAGTTAAAAATTCAAAACCAAATAAGCATTTTGTAGTGCAAATTATGCTCTTTTATATGAGCCTAAGTCTGCTAAAATCGGTCAAAAGAAACGGGAGAAATCTTGGTTTATTTAAAAAAACAATTGAACTTGCCCCACCGCTTTATTTTGATAGATAGAATAAAACGTTTTAGACAAAAAATGTAGGGAAATGGTCAGTAAATATGAGCGTGATATTACCGATATACTTTCATTAGACAAAATTCTATAAAAATCCCATTTTTCTACTTGGTGTTGGCTGTTACGCCCTCTAGCGGATGTTTGACAAACTCGAAAATAATTTCCAGCAATTTGTCTTGGCGACTTTTATGATGATTTTTTTTTCTCAAATCTATACGACCAATATCTTATGAGATACGGCCGCTCGCTACCCTTAACTGATCACCCGGTACAGAGTTTGATGATCGATGATATTTAATATTTTAGATGATAAATCATATTAAACCACGATAAAAACCTAATTTTCAGAAAAATTCAATGTCCATTTACATCTAACGTATCGGTCATTAATCACCCTGTATATAAAGCGTGTAAGGGCGTTACTAAAAATTCAAGCTTCCATTGGATCCATGTACAAAGCAATGGGCTTGGCTCTGTTCCCTAAGACATCTCAGGACCATAGGGACCTTACTAAGCTTCTCAGAGAAAATAACCAAGAGTACCATTCGTTCTTTTTGGAGGATGATCGTAAGCTTAATTTAATATTGAGAGGATTCGATCATAACTTTAATTTGTCTGAAATAGAGGACAGAATAAAAGCGCTGGGTTTCACCCACTGCAAACTGGGCTGGTTTAAGACTGGTCCAGGGCGAGGAGGGAAACCGACTTGATCAGGTTCTTTTTGTCTACTTAAAATTTACGAAGTGAGCTCACTTCTGAATATAAGGGTCAGGATCGAGAACCTCAATTCAAAAACTCGAGAAGATACCAGACAAATTGGGTCGTGCCATCGTTGTCAGGGGTTCAGTCACTTACTCAGCAATTGCAATATTGCGCGAAGGTGCCATAAGTGCAAGGGAGCACATTTCTACAAGAATTGCGATTAGGAAATGGATAAACTGGCTGAATGTTGCAATTGCGGTGGGGACCACCCTGCAAACCATTGGCAGTGCCCAAAAAACCCTTTGTCAATAGTCAGAAAAATAAGGCTACGGCAGTTTCATACGCGGATAAAATTCGACCCGACCGCGTTCAGGGGCCAGAGCCAAACAGGGGGGTGGCCACGTCACCAAACATTGATAGAGCGGGGAATAACCCACTTTTCTATTTATTGAGTCCCAAAAATGAACTGAATCAAAAAATCGGTCACCTCCTCAATAAGCTTAATAAGAGAAAATAGATTCCTCAATAAAACAATTAAAAAAGACAATTAAAGAATCATTTAATTTAGCAACCACTAAAATCCCAATCCCAAACACCCATAGTCTTCCCAATGAGAATTAAAAGGTTAATAAGAACAAGAAACAAACTAAATAAACAGGCTAGACTGCAACAAGACCCAGAACCAAACGAATAAAAAACGAAGTCTTGGACATCAGAAATAAAAGATGGGGCAATTTTTTAGAAGAACTTAACGATGGCGATAAAGACAAATCAAAATTCTGGAAGATTTCAAAAATACTGAGAGGGAGAACAAAAACAACTTCCCGCCCATAGAAAACCAAGATGGTCTTCTGGTATACTTGGACTGGGATAAAGCGATTAACAGATCATTAACACAACAATTTGACCTAAACAATATACCAGATAATCCTGAATTACATGAAGAAATAGAGCTATCAAATGTACAAATTGAAAATCTACCACTAAATGCATTACCAAACTACAAAAGTATAAGCCTACAAAAAATAAGAGATGTAATTAAAGACCTAATGAATAAAAAATCACCAGGCCATGATGAAAAATAAACAACAAAATGCTGAATACACTACCTCACAATACACTCTTGGACATAAAAACCATTTATAACAAATGTATTAGCCTGTGCTATTTTCCGGTCAAATGGAAAAAAGCAATTGTGGTAGTAATATCTAAACAGGGTAAAAACATAAAAAAAAACTGGAAAGTTACAGACCCATTAGTCTGCTGCCATCACTGGGAAAAATCTTTAAAAAGACGGTACTAAGCAGATTATGGGAGGAGCTAGATGAACTCAAAATAATCCAGGAAGATCAGTGCGGATTTACACAAGGATTATCAACTGAGTTGCAGCTTGCACGGATACAACAGATTCTTGTGGAATCTTTTAATGCGAAGAGATCTACCACCATGATCACACTCGACATCGAAAAGGCCTTCGATAAATAATAGAAGAAAATTAGAAATTTTCTGAAAGAAAGGGAATGTTAAAATAAATGGAAAGATCACCTCCTATAACAGGATGAGAGCGGGAGTTCCCCAAGGCTCCCCGCTCGCACCAATTTTATTTAATATGTACCAAGTGGACATTCCATATTTAGAAAATTGGAGATATTACACGGAGTGTCGTAATTTTGCGTTGGCATCAATAAGACGAGAAAAAGCTGCATATCTTGCAAGCTTGGAGAGTGACAAAATTGGTAAAAAACTTTGGAAAGGTCTAGAAACTTTAAATATAAAACAACCAAGAATAATAATGAGCTGCCGTTTAATATATCTGATTCAAATCAAATAAAGGATTTTTTTGTAAGCGTCTTTAATAAATCTGATAAATGTGTAAACAAAATTATCTTCTACTCCAGTAATAAATTTACTGAGGCTAATTTTCATTTTTCTTTAGTAGACCAAAATACTGTTGAAAAAACTATCAAAATATTAGCGTTCCAAATATTATAAACAAATATAATTCCATTATTATTATTCCAAAGAGCACACACTATTCGCGAGTCGCATTATTCGCGGACGACACTTGTGTGTTTGCAAGCTGTAAAAATTTAGTCCAGATATCACAGTACATGCAGATCTAGATAAAATTATAGTGTGGGCAAACAACTGGAAAATCAAAATAAATAGTAAGAAAACAGAGGCCATTCCAGGCAGGAGCAGGAAAAGCATGTACCTAGGAGTCTAGGAGACAAAAGAATAACTTCAAAACGCACATTATAAAGCAAATTAATTCATGCAATGGAACCATTCATGAGCTATACTCCTTTCTCTGCAGGAGCAGTAAGCTCTCTTTGACTATTAAATTAATGGTGTACAAACAGGTTCTATGTTAACTGATTTACTCCTCAAACATTTTCTGGAATACCATGAAGACGAAAATTAGAAACCTTCAGGTGTTTCAGAATAAGTGTTTGAGGATGTTCACTAATGCACCCTTCTTCATCAGGAATGTTGATCTGCACTCTGCTTGATACTATTAAAGAATACATAGTTAAACAACATTCAGAGTTCAAGGAAAAAGTCAGAAGTGTGGACAACTCCCTAATAGGATGGTTTTAATTAACTCAGTATGGTTTTTCAAGGAGATTATTTAATTTATTTTATTCCTACTTG
Organism: Anthonomus grandis grandis; assembly: GCF_022605725.1. NCBI lineage: Eukaryota > Metazoa > Arthropoda > Insecta > Coleoptera > Curculionidae > Anthonomus > Anthonomus grandis. The sequence continues at coordinate 4,305,039 of NC_065567.1, read as the reverse complement.
ATTGAGTCACTCACTTGTCATAAGCTGGCTTTTGCCAATGATTTGAAGCTATATTTAAATGTATATGGTTTGGAGGATTGTGTTTTTCTTCAGAACTGTCTAAATACATTGGAGGTATGGTGTGCTGTTAACAGGTTAGGCTTGAATGCGGCTAAATGTAGTGTGGTGAGTTACTCTAGATCAATACTCTTTATTAATGATACTATTTTGAGTAGATTAGAGCAAATTACTGATCTTGGTATCACTTTTGACTCTGAATTTACATTCGTTCCACACTTCACCAACATAGTCAAGTCAGCCCTGAGAAGGCTTGGTTTCATAATTAGAAGTTATCAGAGTTTTACTTTGGAATCTACATTAAGACTGCTTTTCTGTTGTTTTGTAAGATCAAAACTGGAGTTTGGCTGCATTATATGGCACTCACTCTGTCAGAATCATGTTGGTCTCCTTGAATCTGTTCAGTGTAGATTTGCTAAGTTTTTGGTAGGATGTCATATATCCAGTTAGAGGGTTTGATCATCGGCAACTATTGGAATGCTTCAATCTACATCCATTACATCTCAGAAGAATGATCTTCTCTGTAAAATTCCTGCATGGGTTACTGAATGGATTCTGATAGTCCTGTACTTCTTTCTGGTGTACGTTTCATGGTGCCTAGGCTTAATGCTAGATATCCCCTAACATTCTTTCTGCTAAGGCCCTTAACTAACATACTGTTGAAACTATATACAATATGCGCTATATTTAATCGGATCTGTCACATGTGCGATATAAATTTCTCTCCAGTTCATGTGATTGTCGATATCTTGGTGGATCATTACTCTTGGGATTAAGACCCATGTGTTTAAATTATAGTTAGTAGGTATATTGCAGTTAATTTAATTTTGTTGAATATGTGATTATCTTGTTAAACTTTTATAATTAGGTTTTTATATCATATTAATAGTTATTTGTTCTAATTTTTTGGATAACTTTTGAGATTGTGACTTTACTTTACTTTTTTTCTTTTCATTCTTTTAGGTTTGTTTATGTGTATTTTTTTTAACTATATTTTTCATTGTTTTGCAACTGTTTCCTGTAATTGGGCAAGTTGCCTGCTGGAAATAAAGGCTTATTATTATTATTATTTCTCCTGAGACCAAGGCCATGGAAAGGTGTAATGTGATAGCAGCCGCCAAACTCAAATATATTCACTAAAACAGTTCTTTAGGTATCAAAGTTGAAACCAAAGAACTGAGACCACTCAGTCCCTTGACTCACTCAAGCTTTGTTCTCTCTGTGAGGACTGTGGCTCAGGTTCTGGCTCCACCCAAAGATAACTGGCAACCTTTTCCCGAAGCCTAATTACTCTTTCCTATCCTGAAATAAGTTAAAAATCCTTTAATCCAACCTCAGCACCCAGATGCTACAGAGAAAAGAAGTATAGGAGCCAAAAGTACCATAGCACTCAGTTGCAACTGAAAACACCGGCAAGAGCAGTAACAGCTAGTCCGGAAGAAACCAGTGTAACCAAGGAACTTATGGTAACACAAAGGTTATTTTTAATGTGGTAAATCCTGGGCCATCCGACCACTATGCTGTGTTGTGCTCCTTTCTGGAAAACACCAATCATTCTGTGAGCACAGATAAGGAATGATTCTACACCAGAAAAAACTTTCATAAATTTAAAGACCTTTATAAAGCAGCAGACTATAGAAAGTTTATTGTTGGAGAATAGTAATGAGCCCCTTTTAAAATTTCACACTCAGTTGGTACAGGTTTTCAATTTAGCTTTCCCGTTAATTAAAATTAAGAAAAAAAAACCTGGTACACTAAAGGACTGCTAATTTCGAGTAAAAATCTGAAATCATTGCATTACATTAGAAAATTTGCAATTGGTAATACACATTTTGGGTCTTATGTTAATAAGTACCGCAGTATTTACAAAACTCTATTAAGCTGGCAAAAAACTTATATTATTCTTCAGCAATTTTTTTACTAATAAAAACAATGCAGTTCTTGCTTACTGGAATTTTAAAGTGATATGAGATGGAGGTTTTAAAGTGATATGTAGTATGATATTTTTCACAAGCGTAGATGTAATTTATTATATATTTTCTATAATTATAATGTAAATGGATTCCATTAATAAATAATTTGGAGCCAATGCACAAATCTTTGTATCAGCACTGGAATGATATTTACTGGTTACAGATGGAAAATAATTTATTTATTTAGCAGTTTATTTCCAACAGGCAAAGCCCAGTTACAGGAAAATCTACAATTAATGTTTTGAAAGTGTAAACAAGTATTAAATTACTATAAATTAAATAACAAAAAGAAAGAAAAATGAAGAAAAATAAGGAAAACTTAAATTACTATAGTAACATAATGTATATATCAAAATTAAAGGAGGTGTAAATTAACATTAGAATGAACAAAGATAGGGATTCATGGGACCAGGGAAAAAAGGAAGAGAAAAGGAATTATGGTAACTGTTGGTTTATCAGAGACAAAACTAGATCCTTTATGGAGCATACAAATATGTCACAGGTTGATGATACTGAATTAAAAATTCTGCACATTTGATATATGGGATCCTAAAACCTAATGTTAGTTCTGGCGCGATCTAAACCAAAAGTGATATTTGCTCTAGAAGCAAATCATGGTACATGAAATAGAATATCGTTCAAGAGAGGAGGAGAATTCATTTGATTATTGACCAACTTCCATAAGAATGTTACAAAATGAATTGTTCTCCTCATGGCCAGAGATTGCAGATTAAATCTACTTAACATCAGATCATGATCATGTCCCCTAACAGGATATATTCCATCCTCACAAAACATAAGAAACTTTAAAACCCTTCTCTGAACACTCTCGATGTAGCCAACATGGCATTCATAGAAAAGACACCACACCAAAGAACCATATTCCAGTCTTGATCTAACAAAGGAAAAGTACAATAGTTTTATTGAGTTTGAGTTGTTAAAGAGTCGGCTATTTTGAATGACAAAACCCAGAAGTGTCAACGAGGAGGTCACTGTCTGTTCAATATGTGGCACAAATGTGAGCCTATCGTCGAATACAACCCCTAGATCTTTAATAGAAATACTTCTACAGAGGATTTGATTGTCTATATTGTAATTAAACAAAACAGGATCCTTGGTTCGGTGAAAGGAGATCACACAGCATTCCGAGATATTAAGACATAACTGATGTCGACTGCACCACCCCCTAATTAGGTCCAAGTTACTCTGTAAGGACAAGCAGTCCAAGATACTATTGATACACCATAATATTTTCAGATGGGAGACTGGTTTAGCATGAATAATCTTCTGCTGAATGTCAACAAAAAGCAAATATTAAACTTTAAACAACGGCCTAGTGAAAGCTCTCGTGTGCAAATTGGAAGGACAGAGATAAGAACACAGCAGTCAGCTAACTTCCTTGGGGTAATGATGGATGAAAGATTGGATTGGGGTGCCCATGTTGAGTTGGTGGCAGCAAATACGTCTAGATATTGCTTCGCTTTGAGACTAATAACACAGGAGGTGGGTACAGTGGCTTCCCTTTCAGCATATCATGCCTATATACAGTCCAGAGTCAGATATCATATAATTCTTTGGGGGAATTCGGGGGACTCTGAAAGACTTCTTATCTTGCAAAAAAGGTGCTTGAGAACTATATTCAATTTACCCTATCAGGAATCCTATAAACCATATTTTATTAATCATAACATCCTAACATTTTATTGTATTTATATCTATGAATGTGTTTCATTTATCCTTGACAATAAAATCTTTTTTGAGAATCTGAAAGGGCAACATCCGCATAATACTAGGTTCAAAAATAATTTCAAGACTTGTAAACCAAATTTTACATTTGTTGTTTCTGGAATAAACTCCCAATAAACTTCAGAGAAAAATCAGATAAAGAAAGATCTAAAAATATATCTGCAAGAAAAGGCCTTTTATTCTCTTCATGAGTATATGGCTGAAAATTTAAATGAAACTCTCATCTAGTATTGTGTATTAGTGCGTGAGTTAATTTGTTAATGAATGTTATATTTTCTTGTTATTTAATTTTTGTGTACTCGCGTTTTGCCTTTTTATTTATATTTAAATTTAATATTTTGATAAATCATGACATGAATGGATGTATGAATGGATAAGTGACTGAATGCTTTAAATTTTATAAATATTTTAATTGTATACTTAATTAAGTTAGAATTTTTTTACTGACAAAATCCACACCTAGGTAACAAAAAATTTGTATTGTTGTAACTACATGTTTTATGGATTTAATAAACGATATGTTGATCATTAGCATAAGCTAGTCTAAGGCAGGAAATCAATTCTATAAGATCATTAATATAAAAGATAAAAAGAAGTGGGCCGAGATTGGATCCCTGTGGGACTCCAGAAGTTGAAACAAAGGTATTAGATTTGCACTCTTCCACCTCAACAAACTGTAGACGGTCAATAAGGTATGACGAAAGCAACGAAATTAGCCTTTCTGAGAAGTTAAATTGCTTGTTCAATTTTTCCAGCAGAATGCTATGATTTATCTGATCGAAAGCCTTACTGAAATCAGTATACACCACATCAACCTGACTTTTTCCTTTCATTTCCTTATTTTATAGTAGTTTAGTCAAAATTGATTTATCGGGAAATGCATATATTATACTTTAATTTCAAAGTTAAGAATTCATTTAATTATTGAAGAATGAATGTTTTGCGCATCTGAAACACATATTTAGTTGTCTAGCTGCAATAAAAATTTTTATTTATTTATTTTAAATAAATAAATAAATCAACCCCATTACAAAAAATATAAATATTTCTGAAAAAGAAATAAATAATTTACATAGATCATAAAAATTCACTAGATATTACTTCTCCATACTTATAATACATCTCCATACTATCGGTATTGTGCACAACCCGGAATGCTGATGGTGCTGTGAGGAGGATGAAACCGTTGACCATGTAGTCGGGGAGTGCCCAGCACTCACGCGCGCCAGGTTCAAATACTTGGGTAACACTTTCAGTGTAACAAGTGACTTTAAGTCCTTCAGACCAGAGAGCCTTATCGGTTTCTCTAAGGCCATTGGGCTCTGGTAAACCCTGGTGGGGCATAACGGGTCCATCAGGAGACCTATATGCACAACTGCCTTGACAGCCCACTGTTTCGACAATTCATTACTTATTTGGACCTTGAGGCTGGTAAACTCTACTGGAATTGAAGTTTTAGGAATTTCCTTATTGCATTTTAGGAGTCTTATTAAGAGTTTGTAGGATTTTGTTTTTTGAATTAATTTTGCTCCATGATTAATGATTTGAAATACATTTGATCATTGTCATTGATAATAATATATTTTGTTTTTTCTTAGCTAATTTTGCATTGTTAATTGTTCTGATTTTGAGTGAATATTGTTACTACTTGTAAAACGGTTTAATTATCCTTGGTATTAAGATTAAGTCTGATAATTATTGTTAATTAGTAATTAGTGGTTAGGTAGTATAGCTTTTATTTCTTTTTCAAGAATATATATATTTTTTGTAATGGGGTTGATCCCGTGTATAAATAAATAAATAAATAAATAAACTTATAATAAAACAAACATTTAATAAAATATAAAGTACTAGACCTTTTACTAAGAAGCAATTTTTAAGTAGGACCTCATACTCTCTTAATAAATTTGACAGTTTTTAATGTTTTATTGATGCTCTTTAGCAATTTTACTATTTCTTTTATTTTGATTTATGTAGAAAAAATTTTTTTATGTTTATTTGTTGTGTTGAATATAATATCTTATCTTGCTCAATTATGTTCTGTTCAATTTACATTATTTGTAATCTTATATTCTATTGGTTGGCTCTTCCTGCAATAAAGAATTTTAGATTAGATATGTTTTGGTTGGTAAACTGTTTCATCAGAGGATGGTATTCTTGATGCTATCCTTAATGCTATTCCCTGCATCACATTTCCTCTCTTAGTTGTTTTGCTAGGAATACTGTGTGAAGATCTGTAGAAGAAAAATTAAAATTTTTGTTATTGTAGAAAAGCTGATAATGTAATTTTATTTGGTATCATCCTTCTAATTATCTGTATTACCCCTTCCTCCTGTGTTCATCAAGATTCATTTCTGTTATCTCATTGTCCTTTTGTCAAGTAAGAAATTATAATTTATAGCGTTTAGCTTATCAGTTAGTAGTCTTAATGTAATCATAGTGATTTTACAAACTAGACAGATTTTTTTATGATTTGATACATAAAAAACACAACAATTCATTTAATTTAGTAACTTTAAACAGTAAAGAAATGGGGGCAATTTTGATAAAACAAATGGGCATAATTAAACCCATTTCAATTTTAGTAAAAACACTTTTCTTTAATAGAGAAAAAACTAGTCCATACTTGCAGTGCAGTCGTAGGTTAGGGTAAAATAAAAGAACTGAACGAAAGAAACTGTGGAGGCAGACTGCATGATTTCCATTTTATCCTAACTTTTCTTTAAGTTTCTTATAGGGTCAGGTCTATATTTATTTGATAAAACAAAAAGTGAAACTTTGTCACAATTCATTTAATGTTAATTTATTGAGAAAATTATGAAGTAAGGTTTAAATAACTTGGTTTTAACCTCTTAATTGGGCAGCATTAATTAATTCATTTTCTATTTCTAGTAATCTTTTTAATACAAGTTTTATTATTTAAATGACCAAAACTTTTTTAACCAATATTGACAAGTGATGTTAAACCAATAAATGAAAATATATAATCTTACAAAGATATGCATCTCAATATGCACAGTTGCATTCATTTGTATAAAAGTTTACAGAAATATATTTTTATTTAAATATCTGCATTAATCGCATTTACAGGGAGTCTTACCTTATAACTTGACTTAAAATTGACATATAACTAAGCTTATATATTGTTAGTATGTATATGTATATACGCCGCCATATTTGTTTCCAGACTAAACAAATCCATAGTGACATTTCATTACCGCTAAACTTACAGCAACAAATGAATAAATGTTCCTGACATAAAAACATTAATCCGAGTAGACTGTAACTCAGATTATAGCAAATAATCACTAGTACCCAAACAAAAAGTAATGAACACGCCATATTTATTACAAATTGGTGAGAAAGCCAAACTGCTTGTACCTGTATTGTAAACATGAAGTTCATGTACTATTCCTTCATTTCCGCCGCCAAAAACGACCATTAAATCTTTGATGGCAACAGCTCGGTGTCCATGGCGAGGTCTCGGATGGGGACCACTGGTATTACCCACTAATTTCCACCGTAACTCCTTACCCGCCATTGCGTATCACATTGCACTTCACTCTGCTATATTATAGGTAAAAACCATTAGAAATTGAAACTTCACTAAAAAATGTACACTTTAGCTCAAACACTACATGTTCCCAGGTTTATTCATATATACTGTTGTTTGTTGGTAAAACATTGGCACAATTTGAATAGTAAACGAATGACTAAAAGTTTCTATAATTCCTTGACTTTCGCCGACATAAGCGGCAAAACGTTACAAAAATGAGTTTACGCTGTCTTCGTTTCTGTCGGCAATATCGATTTCCTCCTTACTAACCCAGCCCGAACGTTTGTCGGAGTCATCTGTCGGTAAAATTCATAAGTTTCCATATTCGATGAGATTGCCATCTATTGGTTAAGAACAAGCCGTCTCGTCATGTTTTTGAATATCATTACATTCGCGGAAATTATAATTTTATAACATTCGATTAAATAATCCGCATAAATATTTTTTGTTACCACGTTTGTTTTCATCAAACAATAATTCTAAATGATTTAAAAATAAATTATTTTAATTACCGTGAGCGCCATCTCTTAGTAAAATGCATTCTTTAATATGAGCAATGCAAGGGAGAATCAGATACCAAGGAAGTATATATGAGGACAGGAACGCTTAATGCCCAGATATTGATTACCGCGCCTCTAGCGTATATTCATTGAGGGGAGATGAGATATTTTATATCTAAACAGCAAAAATTTGAAGTCTTAACCAAATATATTTTTAAAATTGTTAAAAAAACTGTTCTTATTCCTATCACTTCCTTAATGTGAAGCAAACTATGCAATCAAACACTATAACTTAAAAATATTCTTAAGTCGGATGTACACGATTTGGTATGAACGGTCGGACATGAAACAAATGCGTTTTTGCGGGACTGGATATGAATTAAAATTCGACAACACTAGAATACCCAAATAATATTTTAAAAACACAACTTAATTATTAAAATTCGTAAAATACATATAAATTTAAAGTGATCTAAAACGAACAAGCTAAATATCAAAGGCATAATGTTAATAATATTTCATTCTTTCATTACAAGCATATTCATTACAAGCTGTCGTCAGTGTGTTCGCTGAGGTTAAGTATGGGCAGGATAGGGGGTTTTCTTAAAATCAGGGAATAAAATCGGCTGATAATTTTATTGTATGATTGATTGAATACCTGCCCCGAACAAGGTTGTAACCATCAAAAAGAAAATTTTACAGGAAAAGTTTTTTTTGTATACTAATAGTAATTATCGAAATATAAAGACCTACATCATTTATTAAATCATATTGATGTATATTAATCCACTATTTGGGCAAAAATAATTAATTTGATTCATAACAGTGGTAAAATAAAGAGAATAATAGCGCCGTTCAGCAGAACAAGGTTGTAACAGGCTGGTTACAACTTTGTTCAAGTGTAAATGCATGTGGGTTCAGGTGTGTGTGTAGATGGGTGTGTGGATATGTGGTGTCAGCATGTATGTGTGTGAGTCTCAAAGATGATGAGAAGTAAGTAAACATAACATTTTTTAGATTTTTTATATTAAATTTAATGAACTCATTACATTTAAGCATAAAATAAGCCATTACATTTTAATCGTCACTTAGCAAATTATTGTAAAATTCCCTGTATTCCAATGGAATAAATTTGCACATGTCTAACAAATTTTCCTTTTTCTCTTTTTTGATAGGAAGAACAGTGTTGTATAAGTTTGGTAGTGTCTCGAGCTCTACTCTCACTGGAGGAAGGCATCTATTTCGAACATCATTTTTTTTTTACATAGAATAAGTTGCCCATGGTTGCAAGATATTGTGAGACACTCTTGCACGTATGGTTGTGGGGTCATCTTTTGTAATTTGGAGCCAAACGACCTCGGTTATTTTAAATGCTGAATCCTTTTTCAGTGACGATTCAATCAGAGAAAGATCCTTGAAGTCATTATTTTCCATACTGCACACAAGAAAAGGCTTCAAAGTTCGTGCATTTGCTATAACTTCTATCCACTGCCGAGGATGATAAAAAAAAGCCGTTTTTTTCTTTCTTTCTATCAATGCAAAGTCACGGTCGCAAGGTAAAAAGCTGTGACTACTTGTTAAAAATTTCTGTTCAACAGATGAGAAGTACTTCATAGTAACAAGATACTGATAAAGAGATATCATTCTCCAGTTATTATTTTGCCCGACGCATCTGTCCGACCAAACAATAAGTTTTCTGTCTGTCGCAATATTTTCCATAGGTTTAAAATGTGTCGAAACATAATAAGTAAACACGATGCTATTTCAGCGGACCCTCTTTTAGCTACGCTTTCATGCCAAAAACACATGAAAACATTTGTGCCCATATTATGAACGGCTTGATTATAGCAGGAGTACTGTCCTTGATAAAAGACGGAAGAGTGCTTCAAAGTCAGACAGAAAAGAACCTGCTGCAGATCAGTACATAATACTATTATATTTTTATTTTCTTTTGCTATTTTAATGTCATCACTCAGTGCAGAATATGCCTTTTCTGCTCGCCTGTGGTGGATTTCACTTTCACGAGAGATATTATTTTTTTCTTCTTCCGATCGTGCTTCGATAAGTTTAACATAGAATTTATCACAATACTGGCAAGTATAAGACCTTGGTGTACCGAATCTTAAATTGAAATCAGACCTGAATATATCCCTGTATAGCTTCTCGCTGCATTTAACTTCTGGATGTTGCCCTTAAACTAAATAAACATCTGCTTTAACGGGATTAAGGCACAATTTTTCGATCCGACCTCTTGCATAGTGACTTTGTTGTTTAGGAAAACTCTCGATATGTGCTTTAATTAAATCCTTAATAGTGTCTGGTATAGCTGTAGGCCTGTTTGAATGTCTTCCTCTTTTATCTTCCAGTGGCTCGTTAAATTTTAATTTTTCTTGCAGCTTTTGTAGGCGCCTTAGTGTAATTTTTAAAGCGTAACATAATGTTTTTTGACATACCTGTACCTTTGGTATTTCTTGATTTTCAACGAGTAGATATCATTTTACGCTACATTGTCTTCTGGAAATATTTTCATCCACATACCTTCGTTTAATATTAACAATATCCATACACTGTTGCGCAAGCATTCTTGTCTGATTGTCATAGTTTAAATTATAAAAATCTTTAAATGCCTTTTGTTTATTCGCCAAAATAATATTTTGGCATTCATATTTACAGCGACAAACGCGCACCTGAAAAAAAAACAATAATTTTATAACCGCTCATTAAAAACACTGTTTTCTCAGAAACATGGGTGATGGTTACAACGTTTTTTTACTCACATCATCAACAGCGATTTTTCCAGGAACGGCAACATTTCTTTTACTTATATATGGCTGTCCACTCTCCCTCAAGCTTTTTCTTTTAATATCTTTCCATTCAGTAATGTTTATTTTACGCTTTTGGCCTTTATTCAGCTGCTTTTCTGCAGCAGAAGTAAAACGCACAGCACTTGACGCCGTTTTGCAACAAACTAAACAAACACACAGCGCAAACCTATTATTGTTACAACCTTGTTCAGGCCAATGCAATGTTCGCAAACTAAAATGACCCATAATAATATACATGTTAATGTCGATTGCAGTAAAAACGGCTATATTATGTCGGTTACAACGTTATTCCATGTTTACCGTCGTTTCTAAAATATTGTTGGTTACAACCTTGTTCGGGGCACGTATTCGATTGTTGATTGAAAATAACAACTTCTTGATTCAGAGTGATTTGACAACCGAAAGGTACCATATTAAGGATCCATTAAACTTGACAAATTGGTGTTGAGTTTAACATTTTAAATGCAGAGTTTTTTTCATTAGGTTCCATAATGACTGCATGTTTGTTTGAAGGGTCCAGCTGATTAAAGATGGGTTTGGAGATCTTGATCTCTATTTTTTGGCAAGTACTTCGATTTGTATTTTCTAGTAATTGGACGGCACAAGGGTTATCTGGTATCATTTCTTGCAGGTCTACTTTATTGCAGATGAACACCATGCCATAAATGACACTCATTTTCTCGGTAAAAGAACTTTTTTATAATCAAAAATGTATTTTTGGGTATAAAAATATTTTTTTAAATATATTCTGTTTCTGTATAGGTATTGAGTAAATTGGAAATAGTTAAATTCTTTTTGAGATGTAATTAATATTCTTACTACAAATATTATTTTGTTATTTAGTATAAAACTTTCTAATTTAATTATTTGTTCAAAGAGAAAAGTAAGCAAGGTTACTTTCAAACTTTGCACCTATAATTTTTTGAGTTGTTTTTAGTTCTTTATATAGGTCATTCGTTTTTATAATGCATTAAATGCAGAACTCTGCAAAAAGTTGGAAGTTTGAACTGCTAGATTTCATTGATGTAACTTTTCATCTAATAATTTAGCATTTTGATTTATTTATTCAATGGTTAAATTAAAGTTTTTCAATAAACAAGAAAATTGACTTTTTTTTTATAACTTTTGATAATCTCTCATAGCATTCTCCATCTAAGCTGAAGCATCTAAATTGCCTGTAAGACTTTTAAATATGGAGCTTATGTCGTTAATTAAACCTCACTTAAACTTGCGTTGGTGTGGTATAATTTCTTATAATTTTGATTCTACTTGATCTTAGGTTATCGCTAATAATTGAAGGTAGTCAGCAGTTTCTGCTAGTTCACATTAAGATTTATTGTTATGGTCATGTTTAAAGCCTTAAAATAAAGTTTATTAATCTCTAAAATAATAACATTAAAGTCCTTGCCATGGATTAATATGTGTGTATATTATTTAACATTAGCAAGTTCTCATTTAATTGGTAGTAATTCAATATTATCAAGCAATTTAGTTTTCGATTGCATATCCACAATAAGCAAGCTGAAAGGAGTAGAAAAGCCTGAAATTAATTAAAACTGTATTTTGTTTTAAGGTGTCTTTTTACATTAGACAAATGTATTTTTTCTTGTTTTCGCATTTTTTCTATCTAAATTAGTACTATTTTAGGGAGATTTTCACACTTATTTGCATTTTTCTGTCGCATATGTTTTTTGGGGTATACGGCTTGATCTTCCTGGAATATTTTGACGGAACTGACTTACGGATTGAAATAATGGAGGCGTAGCAAAAGCTTTTGATACAGTATCACACAATATTTTGCTGAAAATATTAAAAGGGGACCCCGTACCCCTTTTAATATTTTCAGCAAGGGGATCCGTTTCGGGTGTGTTCGAAAGTTATTTTACGGGCAGATACCAGTACCTCCGCATTGGTGATGCCATGAGCGAGGCCGAATAGATTTGTATTGGAGTGCCCCAAGGCACCACCTCTTTTGTTTAATTTGCACATTCATTTTCTCACAGAAATTGTTCTGAAGGGTACGACTATATCATGTGCTGACGATACAGTAGTCTTGTTCCATGGTTTGTCCTGGTCAAAAAATAAACAATTAGTACAATCTGAACTAAAAAATAATTGGATATCTGTTGAATTGACTGAAACCGTAAAAAAAAGATGAAATAAAAACCGTAAAAAAATGTATCTAGGATTTGCCATAGACGAACACTTAAAATGAGAAGAACACATATTGTTTACAACAAAAAATTTAGAGCTTCTATACATAAATTTGATCAACTACGAGAATTTCTAAAAAGAAAATTACTGCTGATAATTTATAAATCACTGGTTGAGTCCTAATTACCGAAATACCAGTAACGAAAGATTGTTTTTACTATGCAATGGAAAAGAGTACTCATCTGAAAACAAAATATTTTTTAAGAAATTTTCATTTTCATTTGCCTTTTCCATCATGGCTTAACAAAATGCCATTCTTTGCCACTAGTCTTAAGGAAACACCCTCTGAATTTTGGAATATTATAAACATCTGTATTCATGTTTTTCCAAATACTCTCACGAGATGTGTGATGCATACCCAGTTCCTCTCCAACACTTCTACTCGATCGAAAACTAGAGCCCTACAAACCATTCTTTCTACCGTTCTATTTCCTAGACCCTTCCATTAAGTGGTTCTTGAGATTTGATGTGACAATTTCTACATTCCTGAAGGCAAAAAGATGTTTTAAAATTTTACACGATATTTAAAATAGCTTTAGCATAAGAAATCGGTCTGTTTTCAACAGTTACTGACAATAAATCTGCATTATACTGCAGAATTGCTCCATAAAACCTATTAATTATTTGAACTTTTTCGGAAGAGGTATAAACAGCCATAATGATAAATACTTAAAAAAATTAAAATAGCGCTTGAGGAATCAATAGTGCAGTATACAATCACACAGAAAATGAGATCTGCTGATTGTTCGTATCGAAAAATAGCAAATTAGATGACCCGGAATCCGCCGCACCGCTTATCAACCAGAGAGTAAGAGAGGAGCGGTATTGCCATTTATAATTCCTATGTGTAGTCTTCTATTCGCCAACCTATATATATATATATAATATATATATATATATATATATAAGGTAATTTTCAACCTATGCGCATAAACTTGGGAATGATAGCTGATGAGTAATAATAAAAAAAAATGTAGTAAAATATTTTTAGTTTTGGAGATATCCATATTTTTTTAAATAAAAAACGTGTATTTTTTAACGTGTTTAATTTAAACTAATTTAAAGCAACTGTTCGAAGTTGTTTCCATTATTTTCGATACAGACTTGAGCTCCTCGAATCCATGAAGAGGTACATGCACGGGCCAAACCAGGCTGTAGGAAAATTGCGTCACTGGCAGCGTTTATGCGATGTCGTAGCTCTTGCTTAGTATCAACTTCGTTTACATACACCATTGTTTCCATATGACCCTACAAATAAAAGTCTGATGGATTAAGGTCAGGCGAGCGAGGAGGCCACCCAACTGGACCATCACGGCCTATCCATCGTCCGGGAAACACACGATCTAAATGTTGTTGCACTGGTCGTGAAAAATGTGGTGGAGCACCATCATGAAGAAACCACATGTTCTGCCTCACGTTGAGATTCACATTTTCAAGGAGCACAGGTAAATTGTTGCGCAAAATTCTAAATACCGAGCACCAGTCAAACGATTTTCCAGAATAAAAGGTCCGATGAGCATCCCGTTCAGAATTCCAGCCCATACATTTACAGAAAAAACGTTGTTGAAAGTATGTTCTCCGTGTAATATGCGGATTTTCCAAAGCCCAGTAATGAGTGTTATGAAAGTTGAAAATTCCATTGCGCGTAAAATTTATTTTTTAATTATGCATTTACTGAAGTTCTGTCAATCACCTCCTCACCTCCAGCTAACCTCACTTTAATATGTCAAATGGGAACCCCCATCGTGTGATACATCATAGTAAGGAGCGTAAAATTCTCTATTTAGCGGTACAAAAAAAAAAAATTAAATCGGTAAATGTGTAAGCAAATAGTTAGCGAAAATGTCTAGAAATAATGAATTTAGAAACGATCAATGGTAAGCGTTGGCCTTACATTTCAATATTTTCGAAACTCTGAACGCGGGGACTGTGGATTCAAAGCAGAAACTTTATATGTACAATATGTACAAATCCATAGAAAATAAATTATATTTTATATATCTACCCTCTTCTTTCAAATATGTTGTTCGGAGTTGTTTCAATTAGAATCAGCTGAACCTTCAAAGTTATTAAAAAATTTAAATGACTAGCTCTATTTTTATTTGCCACAAATTGTCGTTTTTGCGTATTTAGAAAAAGCGAGCAAGCAAAAGTTTCTTGAATTTGATCTTAAAAGGTATCTTATGCCCGTTAATTATATTTGTACTGTGATTTATTGTAAATTTTGGTTTTTATTTTAACGAGATTAGTGCCAAATGCTAGACAGAGAATGCTACTTGTGATTAAACAAAGATGCAAAGAGTTCCTGATCTGATTGGATCTTGAAGAACTGCAGAAAATTATGCCCGCAACTATCCAAATTCTTGAAAAAATATCTATGTTATCTCCTGCAGTTGCATCAGGTCAATGCAGGTACGATATCACTGATTTAGTAGTGCATTTGAGGGATGTTTGGAAATTTTGGAAATTTAATTTGGAATCTTCTGCATGGTTTGAATATTAACATCACAACATACGTAGTGAATATTGGATTCAAGGTTTTGAAGATTCCGATGATGATGATACGCCAAGACTTAAGAATATTTTATCTCTAGCAATGTCTATGCTAAGCTTACTATTTTCCAACTCAGCTGCTGAAAGAGCTTTTTCAATTGTAAATATTATTACGGACAAATTGCGGAATAGAATTTTTGTCAAAAAAGCTGATAATATTGGATTCAATTTTCCAGAAACTTGTGCTTCTTTCGAACACACAGCTTCTATCTTAAAAGCGTTTGACAGTTTTGTTTACATTGGTTATAAAATAATAAGGCGTAAAAGCGTTTCTCAAAATGATGTTTATAAAGCATTTGAAAATACAGATTAACGATAATTGTGTTTTTGGCTGTAGAAAAACTTTAACACCGTGAAATGTAGTTTGCTTGTCTTGTCTTGTCAATGCAATATTATACAGATCGTGTTTTCGTTCGTTATTTATAGGAACCGCATAGAGGCGATATTTTGCAACGTCGCGCGTGTACGATGCCTGCGACAGAGCACCGGCACCGCCCCGGCCGGCCCGAGGACCAGTGTTGCCTGTTCTGGTGAAATTTCACCAGATCTAATGATTTTATGATGAACCTGGTGATTGGTGAAAAACTTTTTGTAAAATGGCAATTTCTGGTGATTTAAAAAATGCCATCAACTTTGAATATTTTCAACAGTTTTTGAAACCTGTCGAAAAGCAAATAGATTAAAACACAGAAAAGCCTGGCACTAGTTCCTCATCAAATAATATGTCAGCATGTGGGTCTCCGCCGGTTCCATCTACTTCCGCTTTAGAATCATCTGATTCTAATTTATTAGACACCAATGATGCAGAAGAGACTCCACAGAAAAAAAATGCTATGCTCACAAATATAATTCAACTTGGGAGCAACATAATGATTTTAAGCATTGGATTTAGAAAAGTACTCTAGGTAACACTTATTTTAATGCAAGTGTAAGTGCCGAAGGTTTATATAATACTATTATATATTTTTTTAATAATTACGAAATACCGTACAAAACAAATATGGTTGGTTTTGCTGCAGACGGTGCTAATACCATGATGGGGCGAAAAAATTCTTTGAAAACTCATTTATCAAAAGACATTCCTCATTTATTCATTATGAAATGTATTTGCCATTCATTAGCACTATGTGCTTCTTATGCGTGTGAGAAGGTATTCAATGCATTAGAAAAGCTATGAAGCATTAAACTTTACTTTAGAAGTGAGGTATTTGAGGCATCATCTCTTGGTGCTACAAAAATTAATGATATGCTAAACGATCCCACCACTAAATTATGCAGTTTGCCAATTTTTAATTATTTAAACTTAGAGTTTCAATCAGAAAATCCTAAAATTTATTTTCTATACTCAAAAATTAGTGCTGCCTATAAAATGTTACTGAGCTATTACATAAGACCCGAATATTTAAAAAACACTGATATAATACAAATCCAATATCGGAATCCTGCATACTATCTCCCTCTCGAAAAATATATATGGGACCCAAAATTGCTGTAGCATTTGAGCAAAATATATTAACGGAGCAACAAAAAAAATCTTTCAGATTAAAGTGTTTAGAGTTTATTACTAAGTTGTACACAGACATTAAAGCATGCATTTTCTTTGTTTAAATTTAGTAATACAACTTTAAAAATAAAGTTTTAAAATTTCTGTTGATTTTTTTTAAAATCTGGTGATTTTTCGTTTTTTTTCTGGTGAATTTTATTTTTTTGACTTGGCAACACTCCCGAGGATGGCATGAGTAAAGATCTGACTTTCGTAGGAGCTGCGTCGTTTGGCGACAAAATGTCCCAAAATATTACACGAAAATCCAGGCATTTTTAAAATATTTATTCTAATGCGGGTTTTACAGACATGACAATATATAAAACCCGCACAGAATTGTAATCTTAAAATGTTTAATATGCTGTGTTTTGCATAATGAAAATTAAAGCGTTATTCTAGTAAAAAATAAAATATCAACTCTGATAAAAATATAATAAAAAATCAGAAATAAAACTCTAATAAACAAACTTAACAACATATCATTTTTTAAATAAAAGGCACAAATAAACCGCCTTCTTCCGCTAAACAAAAACTTAACCTATCGTAAAAGCTATTTCGCACCTCCAAAAGAGTTTCAGCTAAAATGGAATTGGCACCTTCGACAATTTTATTTCGCAACTCCTCTAAATTTGTTGGCCTACTAAATGCATGCTTGTAAATCGTCTGCTTAAGGTAACCCCACAGATAAAAGTAATTTGGAGACAATTCTGGAGATCTAGAAGGCCATTTAATATCGCCAGTCCCACTAATAAGGCGGTTAGGAAAAGTATTTGTTAAAAATTCTTTTACCCTAGCCGCGTTATGAGCAGGACAGCCATCTTGCTGAAAATAAACCGATCCCAGGTCTACATCAGGTAGGATTTGAATGGCAGGACTTGGTTTTGCAGCAACTGAAGGTATTTTTGGGCGTTTAAAGTGCCATCAATAAAAAATGTTCCTATAACATTGTCGCCCAAAATACCTGCCCAAACATTCAATTTCTGAGGATATTGGATACGAAACTGAAAACTTCTGTGTTCGTTTTTCTGAGACCAATAACGAACAATGGAAGAATTGTGTTTGCTATGTAATGGAAAGGAAGAATCAGAAAACAAAATATTTTTTAAAAAATTTTTTTTTTATTTGCCTTTTCCATCATGGTTTTACAAAATTCTATTCTTCGCCACTGATCTTTAGGAAATATTTCCTGAGTTTTTGAATACTTATACGTACCCATATTTTTTCCAGATATGAGCAACAGTTTTATTGCTCATTCCCAGTTCCTCTCCAACACTTCTAGTGGACCGTGTCGAATCAAGTTCTAGGGTACTGCAAACCATTTCTTCAACAGGTGGTTCTTGACGTTTTGTGTGGCATTTTTTACAATCTTGAAGACAAAAAGATGTCACAAAGAAGTTACAAAATTTGTAACCACATTTAAAACCGTTTTTGCACAAGGAATCGGTCCATTCTCAAATGTCACTGAAAACAAATCTCTACATTGTACTGCCGAATTGCCTCCATAAAACCATTTAATTAGTTGAACTCTTTCGGAAGGGATATAAACAGCCATAGTGAAAAAAACACGAAAATAACGCTCAAAAATTATTAATGCAACGTGCAGTAACACAGCAAAGTGAGGTCTGCTGATTCCCGGTTCGAAAAATAAAAACGAAAAATTCCGCCGCCTGCAAGCCGCAACCAAGCGGTGTTGCCATTATTTTGGGTAATACGTAGCTCACGATAACACGATCTGTATAAGAAAGAGTATTATTAGCAATATGTTCCTTTTTTCACATTTTTATTATAAAAGCGGTGTTTATAAAATAAAATTTCATAATAGGCACGTTTTCCTATAAATTTTATGAGCCTTTTTGGAAAATAAAATTTTATGGGTAAACTAGAAAAGCGGATCTACCTTTTAATTGTGTTGTTCCTATATCTTGCGTCTTTATCTCCGTTAATAAATTTCCTTCGCGCGAGAAAGACGAATCTAGGTGCAGATACGTAAGCGAAAAGTTCTGGTAGAGCAACAAAGTCGCAAGACGAAGGAATCACGCGATATAAACAAATATATACCTTTTCTTCCTTTGTATCACTGTGCACATGAAATAGAAAGGGTTATGTTCAACTGTATGGCCTATAAACCAAAAGTATCAAACAAGCCTCGTATAATAGTTTAGTGGGAAAAAAAAATTTTAAGCCTCTTTTAGTGGGAGACTAGAGGTCCTCTAGTGAGAAAACAGTCCGACCTATCTGTTAGCACTGGCAAGTCTGCCAGATAGAATAAATATTATATAAATATATAAAGCAAATAAATAACAGTATTTCATTGAGTAGATTTTTAAGACTACCGAATGCTATATTAAAAATATTATATTGATCCTTTATTTCATTATACAACTTGTTAATAATAAGCACATGTTAATAAGAAGCGAATTTAAATAATTATTTTTACGTGAATCATCCGCGTAAAACACGACAGAATTTCTTGTTTGATAAGCTGGTACATAAAAATGTAACAAAGCTAGCAGTTTAGTATCATCAATATTACTAGTAATGCAAAAATAATTAAACTTGCCATGGTTCAGCGTTTTTAAATCGTATGTTTTCATGATATTAATTTTGGGAATGTGCAGCTGATAATTTGTTTTCAACTTTTTTTATGGCAGGTTTATAAATGAACTAATAGGGACTCCATATAATTTATTTATTGATTTACCAAACATTTTCTAACAGGAAATTCCTAATAATAAGACAACATATGCTTAATAACATATAAAAAGTAATTATACAAAACCAATAAACTGAAAAAAAACTAAATACTTAGCTTAGATAAACTGCATATAAAACTTTCAGTCAACAAAAATTGATTTAACTCAAAAACAGTCTTTCAAGCTCACAACTTCAGAGTATACTACAGGCAAGAGAGAAATAAATTTTTTTATATAAAAGAGTTTTTATATTTGTATAATATTTATTATATGTTAATATTTAATGTTATAAGGTCATAATCATTGGAACAATTGTGCATTTGAATATGGCTATAGTACCATTAAACAGGTCAATATCATTATTGCTGTGTAAAATATTAAACCAGGAGCAAGCTCGATATAAAGGTACATTTCTTGCTAAGTTAGTAGGTCTATTTTCTAAATAAAAGCGAATGTTTTTTCTAGTGTATAGGGGATACATAATATAGGGGGATGTTTAAGTTGCTTAAAAGATCAGGTGCATCAATTTTACAGTTGCATAGTTTAAATAAAAAAAACTGGCTGCTCAGAATAGCGCAGTTCCTCAGAGAAATAAAAATAAAATCTTTGCAGAAGTAGTTTATGGTCATATCCCCTTCAAAATTGATATATCCATCAATTTTGAAGCATATATACTTTAAAAACCTGCTCTGCGCATATTCTAGTCTGTCTATATGGGCATTAGAGTCGGGGAGCCACACCATTGCTGCATAAAGTAATTTAGACTTAATTAGATAACTAGATAATAGAGCAGTAATCTAGAATGGTTCTTACATAAGACACATAGAGTCTTTTAACACTTTAGATCGTAAAGTTCTTGCTGTTTCTGATAATAAATCCATATGTTTTATATGTTTTGTTTAACAATTTTACTGATATGCATTTTAAGATCAAGTTGCAAATAAAAAAAACACTAATTATAAATACGCGCATTATATTACATTCGCTAATATTAAAGACAATATCTTATTGATTAACTATAAGTTCTGCTCAAATCATCTTGGAGGTTTTTGCAGTATTATATAATTTCGATTCTGAATTATTAATCTCTTTAGTCAAATCATTGATGAACAAAAGGAATAGTAGTGATCTTAGATTGGATCCTTGCGGGATACCTGATGTTGCAATAAAATAATTTGACCTTTCCAGATAACACAGCCAGAAACATGCCATTTAAATACCATTTACGACCCAATATCTCGGTCATTTATCGTAAATTTTAGCAATGATTTTTGCAAAATATTTTCGGTATGATTCTCATATGGTGTTTTAGAAATATTTTACTAATTCATTTTTGCATGCGTGTGAAAGTTTTAGCTGTTCTAAAATAAATAATCAAAATGTTTGACATTAAAGGTTTTCAAGGTATATTAAGAAAAACAGTAAAAATCCACGAGCGCGAACAATTATTATATATCTATGCGTCTATCTATCCCAATAAAAGAATTTCAACAAATTTAAATCCGATGAACGTGTCGGCCACGCCATTGTTCCACTCCGCCCTATTTACCTGTTCGGGTATTCTCTATCCAGAACTTCCCTTACTGGATGAGCATAGTGGGCCGGGCAGCTATCTTGTTGAAACCTCAGGTTTCGGTAAATGTTAAGTGGCACATCATCTAGTAAGTCTGGTAAATAATTTTCTAAGAAATCTAGATAAACTCCAGTGTTTAAATTTTCAGGCAAATCGAATGGTCCAATAACTCTAGCATTAAGTATTCTTGTCCACATGTTTACTTTAAACTGGTATGGTGACCGGTCCTCTGGGCGTAAATGTGGATTTTCCACATGCCACTGTTGTATGTTGTGGAGATTTATGTATCCATCCTTCTTAAAAGTCGAGTCATCGGACCATAGAATTCTTTTCAAGAATCGCGGATCTCCTCTATATCTTTGCAACATTTTTTGACAAAATTTAAGTTTTGCTGGGGAGTCTCCAGGTAATAAACTTTGTACTCGTTGTTCGTGGTACGTAACTGTTTTTTTTCATATTTCAATATTCGATGTGCCGAACTTTTAGACACGCCTGTCCTTATTTCTATTCCACCTACTGAGCAACTCGGATCACGTGCAACTTCTTGTAAGACTTTGGCCTCGTAGCATAAGCGTGGTGTAGGTATACCACCCATTTGATTTGGGAATCGCCCTCTAGAAGAAATCGATGCACATTTAGAAATACTCTGTAATCTGCATAACGCTCTTCATTTAGGTACCTTTAACTATACAGTCTAGCGGCAGCATTAGCATTGCATTGACATTCTCCAAAGATAAGATGCATCTTAGCATAATCGCGCCCCGATCTGGCATGGTTTCGTTTAATAACTAAACAATCACACGGTTATCGAAAGTTCAGAAAAGAGCCAAAATCCAAATTAAGAACACAAAAACAAAACTTAACAAAAACTAAACCTTACTTATGTTCAAAGTGTCTATGATTTTGTAAAATATAGTTCTTAATTTTTCCATACAAACGGTAACAGCTATTCCATCTTCTCTCCTTGAGAAATGGAATTTATAATATTTTGATTACGCTCTTTATATTAATAACATATTTTCTCTTGTGGGCCGTATGGTGTATACAATGTACTTAATTCGTCGCTATAACCAGTAGTCAATTATCAGAGTAGTTAGAAATTTGCGATACGTAATTATGGAAAATCAAATAAAATATAAAAATTGTAACTGGCTGCATGGTTAAATGCCACATGCCACCAGACAAAAAAAAACCTGTAGTCAAACACAGTTAGATCGGAGATCTAAATGGCCTTGGGAATAAACTACACTTGCCAATCCGGCGATCTGGATAACTGTTACTTATAAAATCACGCACACTTTGAGAATAATGCGCCGGGCAACGATTAATACCACATATTTATCCTTAGGTCAATGGGAACATCTTCTAACAGTATTGGGAAAATATTCGGTAAAAAGTTAAGATATGACTTACCATTTAAAAGTCCATCAATAAAATGGCCCAATAATTCTATTTCCCAATACTCCGCACCAGACGTTTACACTCCACCTGTTTTGGTGATCCACTTTCCACATTCAGTGAGTGTTTTTCAGTGACCAATAATACATGTTATGCAAATTAATATTGGGGATTTGCGTTGCACATTTCTGCAAGTTAATAGTAATGGTCCACCCGTTTGTTAAAATCATTTTCTGATAGAGCTTGGTACAGGAATTGATAAATTCTTATAAAATTCGGTACATTGAAGAATGACTAATTCCTAAATAAAGCGAAATATTTTTCGCGCTTAAAATAGTATAGCTTCAAGGTATAGCAAGAATGTTTATAATATTATTTTTATGGTTTCTTACCGGACGCCTTCTAATTGGAACACGAAGAGGATGTACATTTTCCGTTATTCTTAAACGTATTTTCTGCTATAATGCTTACGTTCAGGATATTTTACAGTAT
Organism: Anthonomus grandis grandis; assembly: GCF_022605725.1. Classification (NCBI taxonomy): domain Eukaryota; kingdom Metazoa; phylum Arthropoda; class Insecta; order Coleoptera; family Curculionidae; genus Anthonomus; species Anthonomus grandis. Next base: position 4,281,916 of record NC_065567.1, on the reverse strand, counting down.
ATCCACGTGCCGTAATAGGAGCATTTTAAACACTGAAACTGAAAATATACGGTGAGCATGTCATAAGCCTCGGCACTGGGGTAAGTCATTTTAACAATAAAACACGCCCCAAAAAACAACAACAAAAGCGAATTTAAATAATGAAATTTAATTAAAAGAGTGCAAAACAACTTAAAATTAAATCAACAGTCAAAAATTAATTATTTGCAATTTCATTGGTTTATCTCCATGGGTACCTACTGATGATTTTTCATGCCTATCTAGATTTACCTTACATAATTGTGAGATTAGCATTATAATGGTTATATTAAATTGTTTTTTATTTTAACTTTTTTTATTTTACGGAAATTTTTGAAATTTTAAAAAAGGTAGCCGACTGCGGTTTTCAGGTTTTTTTCTAGTAAATTTAATTTACTTTTCGATTCTGCTGTTAAAATTATACCGTGCCATTCATATTATTTTTAAATCAATTGACGCTTTTTACCAATTTTATTAAAAACTTTCGTGTACTACGGGATACAATATATAAAAGTACTTACATTCATTATTTAGGTAACTTTTGAACCTTATTGCCATTTAAACACATCTACTACCTTAATCTAGTTAATGAAGGTCGGTACGCCAATGAGTCTTTGACCAAAATGATAAATAAAATTATTCCAAGGTTTCTAATTAAGTGAAAAAAATTACTTTAAGCTGAAAATTGGAGAAAATTAAAATTGAAATATTGACTTTTCAATTACGCTCCGTAGTGGGCAGATTTCGAACTTAAAAACAATTTTTGTTGTCAATTGTTTCTAATCAACCATTCAAATAAATCAGGCGACTTTTGCAAAATCCACTTTTCGTTTTTCTCTTTCTACAGTTTTACTAATAAATTTGAACAGATCTGCAGCATTTGTACCGAATGCTTCAGATATATTGAGATTTTCCGCTATGAACTTATTAGTTAATTCTTCGAGAATGTCAGTAATCATTACTATAGAGTCTGTGTTTCAAATATATTTAATTTCTTTTTCCTTGTTTGCTAAACTATGCTTGAGTTCTTCTTGTTGGACTCCATTTTTGCATTCAATAACAACACTTCTATTTTGAAGAGGTTTAATTTCTTCATAATTCCCTTTTATGTTGGTTGCCTTAAGATTTGTTTATTACTTGTAGTACGTTTCTGGTATCGGTTTCACTTTAACCAGACTTTCATATTTGGTTATTTGCGGCGGCGTTTTCCATTTAAGAATATCTGCTTTAGACGCTAGATTTTCTTTGACTAGCTGATATTTTCTATTAAATTTTACAGCATCACTATAAGCGGGTCTACATATTACGCAGTGAAGGTGGTCGTGCAAAAGTAGGTTTAATACTATTGTTCAAAAGTAGGCGAACACAGTGTTATTGCAATTCAGTCACTAATTTTTTTGTTCTATATTCGCTTTAGACGCAAGATTTTCTTTGACTAGCTGATATTTTCTATTAAATTTTACAGCATCACTATAAGCGGGTTTACATATAACGGAGTGAAGGTGGTCGTGCAAAAGTAGGTTTAATACTATTGTTCAAAAGTAGGCGAACACAGTGTTATTGCAATTCAGTCACTAATTTTTTTATTCTATATTCGCCTTTTCAGTTTGACCACTTCTAAAGGCTAGGGTAGTTACGTGTTCGTAGACGGTGAATATAGGAATATTCTTAGTGCAAGCTTTATGTTGAGGCATTTTTTTCTGTTTATTAATAAAAAATGTTAATTTCAGTAGCACTTTAAATAGTTTTTCCATTGAGGTAGGACGTGATTCCGATCTGGGCACCTTTTTATAACCATTTTGTTGGATACTGCTAAAAACCTATTTAAAATTAAATAAAAACCATTTTAAATCAATGATCCATTTCCTACAGTCAAATGATTTTTATTCGCATTATTTGGTGGTTAAATATTTCATTAGGTTGTGTGCGCTAAAAATCTCTATTAATAAATCATAATCTTTAAAATGTCCTGCCAGGTCGACGATTTTCTTATCTTCTTCAGTTACACTTTTTTCTTATGTTTATCAACAAATGTTTTTGTTGACCTAGTATTGGGTACCTGACAATTGCCAATTATTCTGTTGATTTCAGCTTAACTTCAGATTTATATTACCTAATAAAGAACTTCTTTGATTACACTTTTTATCAGGCGGATTTTATCACTGTTTTTAATCGTGTTTTAAAACTTAACCGCAAATAAAACGATAAATTCTGTAAGTAATGTAAACAAATGTGTGAGATAAAAACATAGTTGGAATATGCAATGAGGCTGCTGCGTCGCAAGAGAATGACGTGTTTGATGACTATTTGGATATATAAGTAGCGTCATTAATATGAATGCAAGCTTTTCTTGGTCGTTCAATTGTTTGTAATTCGAAAGCAACGACATCATGGAAAATTTGTAAGTATTGTCCTTTTCTGGGAGTTTTTCAAATTTATCTATTAATGTCGTAAGCAAATACATCTGGAATGCTGTCATTTTCTGTGGACCCGAACGTCAACTGGCTTCTGGTGGTGATTGAATAGGTAACGATTCATAATCACATCAATCATCAAGGCATAGAAATTATCAATGCTACTCAATAAAAACTGCAACGAATCAGCGTAGCTGTATTTCCGCATTGAAATTTTCTCTTACATGGCGCACTTTATTTTTCATGACATTCACTGAAAAAAATATATAATTTTTTCTAGATTTTTTTTTCAAATTAGATTTCCTATTTAGTATCTTAACTTATCTATTATGTTATAGATATAAAAAGTAATTGAAATAATTTATCTTCAGGTCTTTGTTAACTGGTAAGTCCTTTTCAGCCTTACAATTTGAATTTAATATTGCCCGGTGTATAATTGGAAAAATAATACGTAAAGCGTGCCGAGCTATTTAGACCTAGTTAAAAGATAAAGAAATTAAAAGATAGCCAAAAACCACTACAGAAATGTGGTTGGACATTGATTGGATACATTTTATATGAAAACTGATTTCCCAAATTGTATCAGAGCTATAGATGGCAAATCTATACATTGTATAAATCCACATAATAGTGGTTATTAATATTTCATCTACAAAAAATATTTTTCGGTCATATTGATGGCTGTGGAAAGGAAGGAGATTCTACAGTATTCCGGAGTAGTAGTAGTATATTCAAAAACAAATTGGAAATTTAACCATTTTCCGACAATCCGGGTTGTTGATAATAGCGTTGATTTTTGCATTAGCTTAGTATATAGCTTTCCTTAAGGTTAAGCAGTTTTATGTTTTCGATCAGGCTCCTTGATATTATTCCTGTTGTTGACACAATAATTGGAACTTTCCGCACTTCTCTCATTTCCCATGGTCTTCGTGTCTGGGGTTCTAGATCCCTGTACTTAATAATATTTTCATTATATTTCGCTCTTAGGTTATTATTATTACGAATAGCTACATCAATAAGGGTTGTCCTTCTAGGCTTCTATAAATTTTATCGATTAGTATTAGGTCAGGCTTATTGTTACTTAATAATAATAATAATAATAATAATAATAATAATAATAATAATACTTCTTTATTTACTCATATACATCCAACAGCTTAGCATCGTCAAAAAGTATAGACTGTCAAACGCCAATAATACAGTGCATAAAGGGAGACATTAATCTATCAGAGTTTTACCTACATAACAAATATAAATATAAAAAATAGCAAATATATATATAGCAAATATAAAAAAAACTTACATTTTGTTCACAATATAAAACAAAATATAATTTTGGTTCGCATCAGAAATGCTCACAAGTATGTATGAAACATTTATTATACAGGTATGAAAGTATAATATTCGATAAATTTTGATGGAGAGGTTAAAGACTATAGTAGAATTTGTCCAATGAGTATGGACAGATCTCCAAAATCAGGTTTTTCGTTACTTGCTTAAATCTATTTAAATATAGTTGTTTTGTGGTTTCGGGTATTGCATTAAAAAGTTTTATGGCATTAGTCATATACCCCTTATGGGTCAGACTAAGCCGGTGTTGTGGAAGTAAGAGATTTCCCCCATGTCTGGTGTCATATAAGTGCCTACTATTTACTGTGCTAAATCTAAAAGAGTGTGTTCTAGCAAACATCAGACATTGGTGAATGTATAGGCCAGGCATTGTCATGATTTTTAAATTTTTGAATAAAAGTCTACGACTGTCTATTGGTTTTTTGTTTTCTAGAATTCTGAGTGCCGATTTTTGCAACTTACTCCTTGCTCTGTAAGTACAGTGCGATCCCAATACAATTTGTGTTGCTCATTTTCAAGAACTGGTTCCGAGTTATAGTTATGATATAGTACCTGGGCTACTGATAAGAAGTTTTAGTTTTTCTGCGAACTCTTAATGCCAGTATCTTTGCAAGTAAATCATGCCGTTCTTTATATTCCGTTGGTGCAAAAGTTTAACATTCACCGGTGACATGCTGAATGCACTCCGTTGTCTCACATCCATACCTATATCTGTCACTTTGTACCGTCGGGTCACCTACGACAAACTTTGAATAATTTCTTGTTGGTATCTTGTTGGAAAAGCTATCCCGAAGTCAACCAGTAGTTCGACGCCGCTATATCGACATGCTCTTGTTGAACCTTGTTGATACGCCTACTTCCATGTAGTTGTTTTCCCATCCAAGCTTGCATCTTTTCTTGCTCGGTGCTATGGTCTATGGGCATCTCAAGCTCCTGTAGTTTAAGTGGTGTTGAGTCGTCTGCTTCACATACGGCACCATAAATGTGTGATGTTTCAGCGTTTCTTAAGAAAAAGGAACTCAAGTTTTCTTCAGTCATTTGCTTCTCTATGGCGGCCATTCCTCTTCTTGCCATATGTCGAGGTAGCGTAGTCCGTTAAGTTAATGAACTGACTATATGTAATAACAGCTTTAAAGAAGCGTCTGCTATCTAGACTTGTTTTAAAGACTCGTCGTATTCTTGTAGTGAACTTAGTAGTCAGCTCATTTTTTATAGTTCTATGATCTATTTTTTGCGCCTGCTTTATTTCTAGATTGCTTTCTAGGATTCTTCTTCGTCCATAGCATTAATTATCTGACCGTTTTCTATTTGAAAGTGACCTGGTTATATTTTACCCTTAATAATGTTCACATTTCGGCACTTATCAAAGGTCATTCCGATATCATCAGAAAGTTTTTCCGCTATTCTAAGCATCTGATTTAGTTGATTTGATGTTGCCGCAAGAATTTTTAAGTCATCCATATAAAGTAAATGATTTACTCTTGTAAGTTCTCTATTATCCTTTTTAGGCCAAATCCGCACCTGCTTGAATTGAGTTGGCTAGAGAGCTATTTGTGTGGAACTGCATCAAAAGCTTTTCGATAGTCAATGTATGCTGCAGAAAGGTTTCTCTTATTGTTTAATGCCTGATTGCAAATTACGGAGTCTATAATTAGCTGTTCTTTACAGCCCATGGCATCTCTGGTACATCCTGCATGTTGAGCCGCTATGATGCTATTTGGGTCACAATGTCTGTAAATACGTTCTGTAATGCAATATGTAATTAGTTTATAGAGTGTGGGTAAGCATGTTATTGCCCGATATTTAGTCAGATCTTGAGTGTTTTGGCAGTCCTTGGAGAAGAGGTAAGTGGTACCTTCTGTTGAAAAATTGGGTAAATTCTGAGGATTCATAAGCACGTCGTTTAGAAGGTCGGTCAGTTGTTGATGTGTTGACCACAATTTTTTAATCCAGTTAGTTCTTTAAATCTTTAATTTTGGACGTGATCTGGGTCTTTACAGTTGTCTCCTTTTTATGACGTTAGTCACTTCCACAGAACACAAATATAGAAAAGTGCGGGTTGCCATGTTAACGAGAAGAAATTTTGGAACTAATTTTGACATTTATAAGCCATAACTATTGGCAACTCATCTAACCAATCAGTTTTGAAAGAAAGCGTGGTCAAATCCGGCAGCAAATTTGAATTCAATAAAGCGCGAGAAATACGAAGGCGCGCCCAACTTGAGAAAAGTTCTAAATTTCACAATCCGTGGGTACTCTACTCGATTAAATCAGATTATCAATAATACTTGTTCTTTCACATTTCCTTTTTATATTTTTTATGATACAAAAAATATAAAAAGAATTTGCACAAAAAGGAACAAATTTCCCATATACAAATATCTATTTTAACCAAGTGAACACCAGTTGATTGTACAATTTAATATAGTTTCCTAAATTGGGCACATATGTATAGAAGATGAAGAATTTGCCTGCAAATGTAACTTTTGAAACCAAAAGAATAAAAAAACATTCGTACCATTAAGCAACTTTTTCTACTTCAAAAAATGTCCTAGGTAATATTTAAATGTGTATTTAAATTACAGGTATAAAAATAAAACACAACTGTATGATCGCAAAATCATCGTTATGTACGCAAAAATATGTTATTTATTCATCTGGAAAATAAAAATACAATATTTTAAGTATTCTAATACAGTATATAATTAACATTATTAATTTATAATACAATAAAAATTGTAATATAATAATAATAAGGACATGTTATGTTTATGTACCGAAAACTGCAATAAATAAATAATTAGTTCAATAATAAAAAGTTTAAAAATAGTAAATTTGTCTAAACTTTTAAATAGAGCAAAGAGTATGAAAAACCCAAAATTCTATTCAAACTATAATATCCTACATGCAGTTATTATCATAGTGATTATGATAATAACTGCAATAATTGGAAAGCTAATTGTATCATATTAAATTTTTTTTAATATGTATGAGTTAACAATACAAAAAGTATTAAATGAAATGTAGTTTAATAATATAAAATAAAACCTAAAATTCTCTAACTGAAGAAAAGTCATATTCACAGTGCAAAAAAGAAAAAATACAAATATTATTAAAACATCTTACATCAATATACATACATATACATTATCTTATAGAGTGCTTTCATTTCAAAACGATCCACCCTTAATAACTTTCTTAAAAAAAAAAAACACACGTCAAATTAGATATACAGGGGGACGTTTAATTATGCATTTACTGAAGTTCTGTCAATCACCTCCTTACCTCCAGCTAACCTCACTTTAATATGTCAAATGGGAATCCCCATCGTATGATACATCATAGTAAGGAGCGTAAAATTCTCTATTTAACGGTACCAAAAAAAATGAAATCGGTAAATGTGTAAGCAAATAGTTTGCGAAAATGTCGAGAAATAATGAATATTTTATTTACGCTAAACTTTGGTATGTCAAATGGCTACCCCTTGGTGTGAAACATTATTTTAAAGGGCATTCATTATGCTATCAATGGTTGTAAAAAAAAATAAAATTGATTGACCAAGAAGCAATTAAAGTGTAAATCGGTAGGGTAGAAAAACAAATTTAATTACTTTAACAAATTTATTTTATTAAATGTTCAAAATGCGCGCCGTTATTAGCAAGACAATAAAAAAGCCTATTTTCAAACTCCTTACGAACATTGGCAAGGGTCTACCCGCTAATTTCTCTGCATTCTTGAAATATTCTATTTTTTAAATTCTCAATACTCTCAGGTGGGGTTTTATAAACTTTGCTTTTTAAGTAGCCCCAAAGAAAAAGGTCTAGTGGGGTTAGGTCCGGAGACCGCGCAGGCCATTCGATTGCACCACGCCTGTCAATCCACTTTTCTCGAAAATTTTCATCAAGCCACTCTCGAACTACCAAAGTGTAGTGCGCGGGAGCTCCATCCTGCTGAAAATGTATATTATTTTCATTCAATAATATAGCACCATGTTAATCTACTTGATTTTCCATAGATTGGATAATGAAAGGGTATATTGCATTTTCTAAAAGGTTTAAATAGCGCCAGTCAAATTTTCTTCCAAAAAAAATGGCACGATTATTTCATTCCCATAAATTCCGGCCCAAACATTAACTTTTTGGGGATATTGGGTATGGCCTTCCTGAAAAACATGCGGATTTTCATTATCCCAGTATCTACAGTTATGTCTGTTCACCAGGCCATTTAAAAAAAAGGTCGATTCGTCACTGAAGCAAATGTTCTTCAATAAATGGGGATCGTCGTCAATTCGCTGGCACATCACTTCACAAAATTGAATTCTCCTATCAAAATCATCTTCTCCGAGTTCATGAAGAATATGAATTTTATAAGGAAAGAACCTATTTTTTTTTTAACTTTATGTACGGAACCAGTGGAAATATTTGTTAGTTTTGCGGCGTTTGGTATAGACAAAGTTGGATCCATAGCAAATTGTCCTAAAACTTCAACTTGGCGTGCTTCATCGACAACTCTATTTTCATATTTTTTCTTATTGCAAATCGATCCCGTCTCTTCAAATTTTCGTATCAATTCTAATACGTATTTATGGCTCACGTTTTTATCTTGATACCTTTCATTAAATGCTCTCGCGGTTCTGCGACACACCGATCTTGAGCTCCATAAAGGAAAATTATTTCTATTCTTTCGGCTAGCGTATACACCATGTTATTAACTCACTGTTTTAACTAAAATTGAAAAATTGCACGCGTCAAACTGACAGTTTTAACAATAATAAATCGCCTGCTTTTAAACGCCTTAAAAATGTAAGGTATTGCAGTGTTTTTCTTTTTTTGTACCTATTAGGTAGGTTTCGCAAAAAATATAAGTGAAATAAATACACATACAAAGTTATAAGACTGCAATGATTTTTGCAAAAAATTTGAAGACACTCTTTTTTCTCGCAAATAACGGTACACATTCTTTACTTAAAAAAATAAATAATTTGCTTGAACTAAATGTACTGTTTGTTACTACACATTTTAACTTCTAAATTGCTTGTATTTTTTTTTTTCATGATCTATTATAAAAAATGTAAGAATTTTAAAATGATGTAGGTACCACACTAAAAGTATTCATTTAAAATACCAAAGTTTGGCGTAAATAAAATATTCATTATTTCTAGACATTTTCGCTAACTATTTGCTTACACATTGACCGATTTCATTTTTTTTGGTACCGTTGAATAGAGAATTTTACGCTGCTTACTATGATGTATCAAGAAAGTTATTAAGGGTGGATCATTTTGAAATGAAAACACTGTATATTAAGTAATGTAGTGAGTGATACTTTATACTAGACTTGGATATAGCTCATTATATTTTTATAACTATAATATAAATGGAGTTCGTTAATAAATAAATAAATAAATGAATGTAATTGGAAATATGGCAATTGTTAATGGTGTGCTCTGGAATATGTTTACTGAGTTTTTATTGCCCCAGATAGATCTAATTGATATAGAGGTACCAAACGGGTGATTTCAACCATTCAACATGCCAGGATGTTATTTCAGAGGAAGTTACCGGACGAAATCATCTCGGCTTGACAATCAACACTGGCTCACAGGATCGTGCAATCTTACGCTAATGGACTTCCTCTGGACCTGTTTAAAGGGAAGGTGTATGCGTGTTAGCCACAACTAGTTGAATGCCTTAAAACAGAAATACGCCGCGTTATTAACGAAATAGAGCCAAAGTTGTACAAAAAAATTATCTAGTTGTACAAAAATATTATCTATATACTATAATATTTAAATCATTAATATCCGTTATCATTAAAAACTGTTGAAGGAATTTAAAGAAAAAATTGCATACTGCGTTTATTCTATACTATATTTACTTCATACTATATACGGTATTGGAGCTCCATTACTCGAATATGTTTTAACGTCTGTAATCACAATATTACCTACATAATACCTTCGTGTAATTTATTTTAAAATTTTGGACGTTTTATTGCATATATTTTATATTATATTTCAATTTAACTTTAACTTTTAGCTTTTTTATGAAACCACTCGAATCTTGGAATAAAACTAATACAGTTTTGATTTTTGTTTTCAATTTCTGCTTGTAAACTTCTAATATCTAAACAATAAAATTAAATTACTATTATTATTTTAGGTAGTTAGAGTACCCTCATGTTATAATCTATATTATTCTGGTAATAGCAGCGTTAAAACCAGCTAATAAAAAGTTTTTTATGCATAGATGTAGAGGATATACATCAAATACTTTTAGTAAATTTTCAATAATATTGTCGCTGTCTAGCGCCTAAACTAAGCAACCTTATACTAAGGTACAGTAAGTTATCGTAATATTTTCAAAATATCAAATACCAAATTTTGAATAAAGGTATTGCTACTACACTGGTCTTCTCGGTTTTCCCTCTAAACCGTTTTCAAAATATTTATAGTATTTACCAAAACATTAAGTGACTCTAAAAGGCCTTTAAAAAAGCTCATTACAAATTATTTAGATCAAAATTAGCCTAGTTAAGCAAACTTATATTAGTACAAAAAGGCCTAGCTAGGGAAGTAGACACCATCATGGGCCACCGTAACGCAGAAAAGAAAACACCTCTGCTAAGGTGCTTGTCAAAAAAAGAAATTTCAAAAAAAATGGGACTTTCATTTTGGTAATTTCACTAGATATCATACCAACATCAAAAAATTTAAAATTATTTTTATTTATCTTCGTGTTGAAATTCATAGATGTTTTGAGTTCCGGAGTTTATATTCTTCATTTCTATCTGTTTTTTTTTTAAACTAATTAAACTTTTAATTATTGTTGGCTATAATATCTGTTTTAATTAATTTATGTAGGTATGCCTGATTACTATATTTTATAATTTTGATAATTGTTTTTGCTTGTATTGAAGGAGAACCTTGCTTCTGTACTATTTGCAGTGCTCATTTTTAATTTTAGTTTTTGCGACTTTGGCGATATGTTGCCCATAAATCTAGATAACATATTAGCTGATGAAGAGAAGGAGCGGTTGGAGGACTTAAAAGCCGCAAATTAGGACAGACGTCAGATGAGGAAAGAAAGGAATCCTTTCTCTATCGAGCACACATGATTTAAAGAGCTACTTATAATCAACCAAGAAATGATGTAATAATAACCATGATAAAATTATAAAATTTGGAAATTTAGATTTATTTTACTTTTATTTGTTTCTGTTTGGTCTTTGGTGTACTTTAGCAATACGTACCTTATAAGAAATTATAACTGTTTGTAATTTACGTTTATCAAGTTTTATTATATCTTTGTTATCTAATCGTAGAAATGTTCATTTTTCATATTTTTTGATTTTGTTTCCACAAAACGATGGTACATATCTTTTATATTACATTTTGTTTCCATATATTTTATGTGCAAGCATTTTTAGAATATATCTCACCATTGTAATAACTTAAGTACGCTACCTCAAATATTCGGCTGCTTAAATAGTGTAATTTAATGGGTAAAATAATGTCTTCTTATTTATTTATATTTTCACTTTTGACTTTTTCTGGATTTATTTAAAAGCCATATTTCAGACTTATTTACTTACTATCTATTCTTGAACCCATTAACCAAACACATGTTATTTTTTATCTTCCTATACACTAGCTCTAAACGGGAATATTACTATTGGGAATTAAATTATAAACAGTGTAATAAAGTAATAAACCTTACATTTTGTTGGGAAATTGCCGGGTGGCAACTTATAATTAGTTTTTAATAGTTTTATATGTTTTTTGAATAAGGTAATGACTTATTAACAGATCTGATATAAAATTGTTTTAGAATTGAAACATTTCCTTCTTTGTATACTAACGTAATAGAAAATGTTAATATTTCGAGTATTGTTTTTCAATATTTCTTTGGGTATTTTTAATTGTTACATATTGTAGAATTTACTGCACCTCAAACTGCCATGCCATGTGAAGCAACGAACTCTATTAGTAATTTGTCACATCTAAAATATTTTAGTTTAAGGGAACTCTGACGCAATCATTACATGATACTGCACTTTGTGAGAAGTTGTTTTTTTTCCTAAATAATATATAGGGGAAGAGTGGTTCTGGGGTTGGCGAAAAGGTGTTTAGGACTACTTGCCGAGCTCTAGCTATAAGTAAGGTACCAAACATAGTACAATCTCAGTCTTTTTGTATACTGTGTCCCATGATTTGTCTCGAACTAACAGAAGAGTGTCATCAACATAGCAAACATTATCAGAGCCCACCTTTTCGATTAGGCTATTATAATCATTATACATTATAAACAGTTTATGATCAAGTATATAGTACCCTGTAGCACACCGCAAGAGTACACCGCACTACTGAGCAAGAATGAGCGAATCACCTGTTTTAACTGGTTTCTAGAATCTTGTGCGCTATAGCTCCTTTTTATTAAAGAAAACTCCGGCAAGAATTGTCTTTAAAAATACTGGATATATTAAAAAACACAACTAACTACTTGATTACAAATAAAATGGAAAAGTTGAAAATAAAGTGAAAGGTTTTAAATGGTAAAACGATGACGATGAAATGAGTGCGCTACTCTCTATCGAGATCTTAATACGAATAAAAAAAGAAAGAATTTTCACACACGAGCAAATTTGGCTGTTCGAAAAAAAGCTGATACCCCAAAAAAACGCTGATCTGGCTGCGGAAAGTCTGAAGGTTTTTACGAGTTGCATGAAATTGATATTTTGTCCATTTAATAAAACTACAAATAAGCCGCTGGCACCACTGAGGCGGTTAAGGATTGTACAAATCTGAATATGAGATAAATCTAAAAAAACAGCGTTCCATACGTCAATCAACTGTTGACACGTTCCTTATTGATAAGCGTCTTGTGTAGTGCCTTCTTCATTTTCGTAGCTTCCCTTGCAGTGAAGAGTGGTTGCTCCAAAGTTCTTTTTCCCTACGTTTAAGTCAGCTTCACATACCTGAAAAAACAAGAATGAAAATGTATTAATTTGCGTCGCTATATCAGTCGGTCCTCTTCCTCCATGTTGTCTTGCTGGTGTTATCTCCGTGACACTGTGAAGGTGGTATTTATTTACAATAGTAAGCAGAGTTTGGAATTTTTGTTGCAGGTTCTTAATATTAGTTTCACTCTACCTAATAATAAGGAAGGAATAAGTTAAAGATGTACATACATACGTATTTAATGCTTTAAAAAGGTTTTTACTATAGAGGTTCGTTTTGAGAGCCCGTCTTATTGTTTTTATGAAGTCGTTGGATAACTCATATTTCATTATTCGTTGTTCTATTCTTTGTGCTTGCTTGATTCCTAGGTATTTATAGGAGCCTCCTGTTTCCATTGCCTGGATTATCTGACCATTATGCAACTGAAAATAACCTGCTTGCATATTTTCTTTCACTATATTTGCAGTACGACGCCAATATCAGTTTAAAACTATTTGAATATTTTCAGCATTTATTCTTAACCATTTCGGGTGGCTCCCAGAAGTTTTAATGTCACTAATATAGGTGGTTAACTCTTGCTACTCGATTTATTGTTTTTCTCAAGTGTAAAACCATCTTTAATCTACTTAATGAGCTCATTGCTAGAGACAACTTTAAAACCTGCTAGAGACAACGCCAAAGTGGACCTAAGAAGTCTTCGTGAAATGTGCCTCTGCGAATGGGTATTATATCTGTGTTCATATTTTCTCTAGTTGGCCTATGTACTTGTATCTTAGATATCTTGAGGTGTTTCAGGAGAGAAACAATGCCCGCGTCGATAAAGTCTCGAGTATATTAGTGAGTCATACATACAGAATGGGATCAAATGCCTTTTTGTACTCATACATAGGCAGCGAAGAGGTTTGTTTTGTTATTGTATGTCTGATTACATATTACATTAGTCAAATATGATTTATTCCTCACAACCCATGGTTCCTTGAGTGCATCCCTATTATTTTGCTATGATATCATTTCTCTTAGAGCATATGCTTCTTTAGGGTAGCAGGTTTATACATGTAGTGAGATATGTATCGGGCGGTATTTTGTGGGATCATACCTTGGTAGTACGTAAGTAACCCCCTAACGTAAGAAGAGAGGCGCCAGCTCTGGTTTCACCAAAGCGTAACTCAATAGAACGGTTAATGCTAATGTATTAAACAAAGGCTTGTGATTTAGTACTTATGCAGATATGTAAGACTAGCAGCAACCTTCCATTTATATAAGAGTCTAGTGACTTCAGAGATCTCATCAGCTGTAAATAATTGAAGTGGCATTTACTCGTAGGTTTTAAAGTTCTCAACTTTTTCTTCCACCCAGCCTGTCTCCATATTAAAAGGAACCGGAGTGGCTAATTCTAGACTATTCTCCAGAATTGTGTTTTTTCGTCTTTACTTGGGTAATCATTCCCAGTGGTATTGTCTGCAAAATATTCTGTAGAAAAGCACTGTTTGGCTGTCTGATTTGTCGGATTTAGCTGGGTCTGGCGTTAACTTTTACTTTGTATAATTTGATATGTTATAATTTATTTAAACTTCACCGACTTCTGGAACTTACACCCCTGATATATTGTGTCACGTGTCCTATATATTTTCTGAGGTCGGAATAAGTTCTAGTAATATCCTAAAATTTGCAATAATAATTAAGGCGGTGAGGTCTTATTAGTGGGTTGGTCCTGCCTATAAACGCGTTCTTTCGCATTTAGTTAATTTCGAAATACTTCTGCCGTTCTTTTACTCATGAGGTTGAGTTGGTTCTTCATTTCCTTCAATTGAATTTGGCTGCTCGACCAGCATAAGTTGGTTGATCATCTCAAATTTGACTTCTCTTTTAATAGTAATCGGTCACGTTTCATATACTGATCTGTAACTCCCTGTTCTGTCAAGTCTAGGTTTGGGCTATAAAAAAGTCGAAATGAAGTTGTTTTCTGCAGCCAATGGCTTCGTGTCGTAAGTTGGTCACCCTATAAAATATTCACATTATCATTTCATTCATGAACGTGATCCTGCTTGAGTGAGCACTAGCTAATGTGTGACTTCTTCTTTGTTTCCTGTTGTGGTGCTGTCGCAGGTTGTATGATAGGTGCAACGGTGGTCACCGATGTGGTTTGGACCTGACGAAATCCCAGATCTTTTTCTTAAACAATGCGTGCGTATAATTACAAGACCAATATCGTTTCTTTTTAATTCATCTCTTAGTAGTTCAGGTTGTTTTCCTGCACAGTAAAAACAAAAGCTATTTAAAACCTATTTTTTGGTATGGAATAAAAGTGATCTGACCAACTATCGCTGTAAATAAGTAATATATAAATAATATTATATAATAAATAGTATTACTAGTAATGCTGGAACTAATTTAAACTGGAGAAAATCGAAATACACTTGTCCCGTTAAAGTCTGTTAAAAAAAAAGGGACCTATTACGCTCTCAAATCCATTATTTCCAAATCCATTGAACCCAGACTATCCTGACGAAGAACTAATTTTCCAGCAAGATGGCGCTCTTCCGCACTATGCTGCCACTGTGCGTACATTTTTGGATGAAACCTTTCCCAATCGGTGGATAGGAAGGAGAGAACCCATCGAATGGCCTGCTAGGTCGCCTGACCTAACACCAATGGACTTTTTTTTTGCGGGGATACCTCAAGTCGAAGGTATTTGTTAATAGGCCAAATAATCTAAACGACTTGAAAGAGAGAATTCGCAGAGAAATGCGCGCCATAACTCCGGAAATGATTGAAAATGTGCAACGAGACTTTATTGATCGCCTTGGATATTGTCAAGCCGTGAATGGCAACCATTTTGAACATTTAACTTAATTTTTGTTCTTTTTTTATTTGTTACATAAATCGTCTTTTTTTTGATAACAGGTATAGGACATGATGCATGAAACATACGCAGAATTCCACGCGAAATTCAAAGATGAAATAAAAAAAGGTGCTTTCATTTAAAAAATGAAGTTGATGGTCGTAATTTATTTTTGAGCAAACCTGAATATACAAACTTCACGTACAAAAATGCGCAACTTGAAATAAAAATCGACGGGTCTGAGCGTTTTTTTTCGAACACACCCCTGAATTTTAAATGAATTTAGACATAACTTTTGGGATGCACTGTATATTATTATTATTATTGTCTTGGTAGTATGAGATTAAGCTGGAGTTTTAAAACTATCTTTAATCTGAAACAATTTGGATTTTAGAAAGAGCAGATCTGCTGATGCCAATCTGGTTTTGTATGTTAATCACATATACAATAGTTTGGAGGGGGTAGCCTAGGATTACTCAATCTATGCAGATTTCTCTTAAGTTTTTGATCGAATCTTCAGTGGATATCTGAGTTTGTTCGCGGGAGAACTCAAGTGGTTAATCTTGCTGGCCCATTATCTGAATAAATATGTAAGCCATCAGGAGTATCAGAAGGTTCCCACTGTGGCACTGTTTTGTTTTACCGCTTCTTAATTGATTTGGCAAAAAATTTAAAAAAATCCAGTGTTCCGATGTTTGCCGATGATTTCAAACTTTTTAGAAGTATTGGGTCCTTCAATGCGACTCTTCTACAAGAGGATCATTTTTAAATTGGTGTGATTTTAATAGGATTTCACTTAATATTAATAAATACCATAAAATTACCAAAATTAGGAAGAGAAAACCTATACATTTACTTACTTAATAAATAATTTTCCAATTAGATCCAAAACAGATGTATCGAATTGGAATCTGGATGGATTCAAAATTATCATTTGAGGATCGCATCTATCATGTAACAAATATTACTGAATGAAGGTGCTTGGTTTCATTCAAGTGTTGACTTGTCTAAGTTTACTTTCAGAATGATTTATTGTTCCCTTGTTAGATCAATTTTGGAATATGAGTCAGTTGTTTGGACCCCATCTTACAATTGCTACATCGAGCAGCTCAAAAAAGTCTAGAATATATTTTTGGGAATTCCCAGGGATGAATATTGAGGGATAGTTTAAATTTGCCTACACTAGAGTCAAGCCGAATTCTACTAAATTTATGTTTTCTACATAAAGTAATATAAATGTTTCTATAGACTGCCAACTGAAGGCAGTCTATAGTTAGTTAGTTAGTTGCTTATAGCTAATAGTCGTTACTTTTTAACCTTAGAATTCTTTCTTGACATCTCAGACAGTCTGAAACATTTATAATACCATTTCAAGACACTACGGGATGAATGAAGCAATTACACGAATGGTTCGCAGCGCTAGTGGCTTGTTAGGGCAAATAAATATGTTCGTCTCTAAATTTAATACTTTTGACCAGAAACTAAAACAAATTTTATAAGTTATTATTTTTTCAACCATGGTCTTATAATTTGTGTTAAATGATGTACTTACTGCTTACTGTGATTTTGAGTTGTATGATATGGAGTAATATGGATCGAGTGTGATACTTTTCACGAAACAGAGATATATCGGATGTTAAGAAATTTAAAAGAGAATTAAAGACGCTTTTATTGGCTAAGGCATATTATAGCAGAAGAATATGAAATCCGTGAACTTAAATCAACTAGGCCGATGGTACGAGTTGTTAGTTTGACAGAAGACTACTCCAAAGAAGCTTTAGAATATCACTTAAAATGTCAACATAAAAATTTTTTAGACTACTCCAAAGAAGCTTTAGAATATCACTTAAAATGTCAACATAAAAATCTTTTCTTATCTGAGTTTAGTGTACTTAAAGTATGGTCAACAAAGAAACAAGAAAACATTTTTCAGGCTTTGCTACAGATAGATACGGTCACTTTTAAAAAACTAACAGATTAAAAACACATTGTTGTCGGGCTTTATAATTGTCAAATTTACGATTTAACTTCTGTAACTCGTTGTTTCAAATGTAATAATTTTGGGCACTCAAAATAAATTCTGTAAAAATAAAATTGTTTGTCCTCTATGCTCAGGCTCACACAAATTTAAAAATTGCAATGTCTCAGAAGATAATTACAAGTGTAGTAACTGTAGCTTTGTAAAAGATAGATTTAAGTTAGACACAGACACCAAACACGCTTCTTGGAATTACAAAAATTGTTATTCATATAAGCAAATTAATGCAAAGTATAAATCTAAAATATTTGGGTCCACTCTGTAGCAATCATCAGGTTCACACCGCTCTTCCTTCTCGCTTTACGACATTCTCTCGCTTCAACTTAACTCTTATGGCTGCAGTGGCTCTCAGTCGATCGAGACCCGGCAGCAGCAGCGTACTGACGACCTTTGCATCTATTATCAGAATACCAATGGCCTTCGCTCGAAAACAAAATCTTTTTTCAATTCTGTAATAACGTGTACATATGATATTATCACTATTACAGAGTCTGGGCTGAATGAATGACGAAGTTTTTTTGATTCAGAACTTTTTCCGAATGAATACACAGTGTAACGCTGTGACAGAAACTACGCCGAGATGAGTGAGGATAAGGGGGGTGGTGTTATATTGGCGGTTAGACAAACTTTTTCTGTCGTAAACCTAAAATTGATTCTTCCTAACGATTTGCGTAGCATCATAGAAATCATTGGCCTAAAAATAATTATTAATCACACCAATCTTTTTATTATTTTAACTTACATCCCACCCGGACGTTATTCAGAGGTTTTTGAAAATGTTTTTGATTACATTTCAACGCTAACGTACCTTTACAATTCAAAAATTTTGTCTCTAGGAGACTTTAATATTCCAGAGTATATTTTGTATTCGAAAGGAGCTAATCCGTCATTTAGAGTTAACCAACTTAATAATTTGTTAGAATTTTTTGATTGGAAACAAATAAATTTTATTGAAAATATCCAGGGACGGCTTCTGGATCTTATTATTACATCTCGATTAGATCTTTGTGAAGTACAGAGATGCTATGATTTCTTAGTTAAAGAAGAAGATATTCATCCAGCCTTGTTGATTAAGTTTAGATATAACCTTGACAAAAAAATAAATAGCGGTAAAGTTGAAAATATTTTTTATAATTTTAAAAAAGCTGACCTAAGAATTTTATATCAGAGCTTTCTTAACATTAACTGGAATATATTGGAATCTGTAGATAATATCAATTCTGCCGACGAACTTTTCTATAGTAAAATATATAATTGTCTTGATAACTGTGTCCCTAAAACTGCCAGGCGCAAACGATCTTATTCACCCTGGGTTACCTCTGAAATTATTGAATCAATTAGAAATAAACATAGCTCGTGGAAGAAATATAAGCGTTTTCATCAACAATATGACTTAACTAAATTTAGAGAGCTGCGATCGAAAACCAAAAAAGATATTGAACTGTCACACAGACAATACTGTGTTAATCTTGAAAATAATCTATTTTCCTAACCAAACAATTTTTGGAAGCTAATTCAAAGCTCACAAAATAACAGTTTGTTACCTCAAAATATGACTGACCAACAGGGAATGATTATGTCTGATCCTCAAGCTATTGCAAACGCATTCGCAGATTTCTTTAAAAGTGCATATATTTCTTCCACTGCTACACAACCTGGCAACAATGCTCAAAACATATTTGCAGATACCATCATTATATCCAGATTTACGGAAGATGAAGTATTACGAGCTCTTAAAACGATTAAACCAAAAGCAACTGTTGGACCCGACAAAATTCATGCTTTCCGCTTTTGTTAAGCCATTAACTTTCCTTTTTAATTTAGCGTTAAAACAAGAAAGCTTTCCTGATCTTTGGAAAATATCTAAAATTATACCTGTACACTAAAAGAGTGACAAAAATCTTATAGAAAACTATCGCCCTATAACAATAATTAATAACTTTTCTAAATGTTTTGAACGTGTTCTGCATACTGCTTTATATCCATCCATGAAATATCTGATTGACAGTAGACAACACGGTTTTATGAAGGGCAGGTCTACCACAACAAATCTAGTTTCTCTTACTGAATTTATAACTGAATCAATAAATAACAACTCTGAAGTCGACGTCATATATACGGACTTTTCTAAGGCCTTTGACCGACTCGACCATGGCATTCTCGTTAACAACTTCGATCGAATTTATGGATTTTCTTCCGGCCTAACGAATCTTTTTAGATCCTACTTGAGTGAGCGCCCCCAGTACGTAGAATGCTATGGTCGAAGCTCGGCAAAGATTGTTGCCGCCTCCGGAGTCCCACAGGGCTCAATTTTGGGACCGCTTTTTTTTCAACTCATTTATTAATAAAATATCTGATGAACTTTCTGTAAATAGTCTATTATACGCGGACGATAAAAAAGTTTTTTATAGAATTAACAGCATTTTGGACTGTATCTTACTTCAAAGTGACTTAAACAAACTTAATGCATGGTGTAAAAATAATAACCTGCCTCTAAATGCTGCTAAATGTCATGTTGTTTCTTACAGTTTAAAGAAAAAAATAATTATTTATGACTATACCATAGACAATGTCACAGTCCCTATATCAACAGTTTTGAATGACTTAGGTGTAACATTTGATAGCTCTCTTCTTTTCAGCCACATATTACAGATATTGTCAAGCGTAGCTACAGAGTGCTAGGTTTTGTAATACGTAACTCTCATAATTTTAATAATATCCTCAGCCTAAAAATCTTATTCTTCTCATATGTCAGATCCATACTTGAGTATGCTTCTCAAGTTTGGTCCCCTTATTACCAAAACCATATAAATGAGATTGAGGGTATACAGAGAAAATTTCTAAAATTTCTTTGCTATAAATGCGATGGAGTGTACCCAGAAATCGGTTTTCCACATACACGGTTACTGGAAAGATTTTTCTTTCATTCTTTAGAAGATAGAAGAAAATCTGCTGATTTGCAGTTTCTATATAAATTAGTGAACAACTTAATCGACTTGCCAGAATTATTACAAGAACTGAACTTTCACATACCTCGCATATCAGCCAGAAACTCACAAACATTTTACCTACCTAGACCAAGGACTAACATTAACAAATTTTCTCCACTACGCAGAGCCTGTAACACATATAATTCTGTTCAGGGTCAATGTAACTTATGTAACTGTAGCATAGCAGATATCAAAAAAGTACACTATTCTTAGTAAAACTTTGTTTTTTTTTCTTTACTTTTCTTATTGTTTTTCTTTTTAAGCATTTCCTTATTGTTATTGATTTTAATGTATTTTTTTTCCATTCAGTAATTGGATGCATTTCTGTTGAATGGCGTAAATAAAATAAAATAAAATAACCTGGATGACTTTTTTAATGATAGGTTTTAACCTTGGACATGTTGGAAAGTTTTTTTTTCCTTTTTTCTTCTCTAGTTTTGTCAACAAGTTTACCTTTATTTAGTAATTGATTGATTTATTTAGTTATCTTTAATTCAAGTATGTTCAAAAAGTTTTGTCTTCTTGTGTTTAATTTTGTTCATTGTTTTGTCAATTTTTGAAATTGTATTTTTGTTTTGTTTTTTTTAGCTTGTAGGATGCTTGTACACAAGATTATTCTTACGTAATATAGCACATTTTCTTTCTTTCTTTCTTTCTTTCTTTCTTTCTTTCAAACTTAGATGTAATTTATTATATATTTCTATAATTACAAGGAATTCCGTTGATAAATAAACAAATAAAATAAAATAAACGTTATAGTTTGCCCAGGAACTTTAATACATCAGAGTTTCCGTTGAATTTTCGGACGATACAGTGCTGTTTTTTACATCAATTTGTAGATGTTTTCATTTAATTGCAATCGTTTTTTATTATTATAGAGTTAAAAAACTGTAAATTAATTTTATTTATTGACGGATTTGGAATCTCGTATCTCCACCCCACTGAATATTGCGCATGAATGTCCGTCATAGGTCAGCAAGCTGTGAATTGCTCCTATATAACAAACGAAAAACGCAACTAGATTCTCATCTATTTTTATAAAGTGTGGTTATGTATGCATTGCAGAATTCAGGTTTTTGAATTTGGTTTGGTTGTTTGGTATCCAATTAGACAAATGCTATAAACTTTAGTGGTGCTTATTGTGCAAAATTCATTCAGAGAAGACATTTCATCAAATTACTTGTACCATTTTGTGTTTTGTGATATTACTTACATGTGGAAGTTTTAATAATAATCTGCAATGGCTCACTCTCCCCCAGAGGAAGTTTGGAACTCTTTTAAGGAACTTAAAACCATAGTATGGGGCTACTTAAATCAAAAACCAGAGTCAAATCTGCCTTTGGCTGAGTTGGAAAATATTTTAATGCTGCATAAGCAGACTTTTACATACCTTTTGCAAAGTGGTGTAAGTTATTTTGTTAATTCTGCCGTTTAGCGGCTTTTGTCAAAACTAACGAAAAATGGTTGGGTTTTTGCAAAGTGGGTAGATTTGGATATATATTTTTCACTTAGAGTTCAGAAAGACAAATTCTATCACTATAGGGGTGTCATCACTTACTAAGTCACTCACTATGAGATGTGACTAATCATTAGAATAACCCTCTATTCAGTGGTGAAGCGTGAAATTTTTTCGGGTAGACAAACAATAAAAATCGTTAATTAGAAAAAAATGTGTATTCAATATTATTCACTTTAATGAAATATTTACTCAAAGAGAAAAATTATGCAGTAATATAAAAAAGGAATAAATAATTACTACTAGCATAAAAAGATAGATAAATAAAAATAAATACTACTTACAAAAAAACACAAATAAAATACAATTGCCAATATCGAGCAGTCGATCATAAATAACCACTAAAAAAACTATTCTATACACCCAAAAATAAAAATATTAATTATTAAATTACTATAGCACGCGCCCCCACCAAATGCAGACAAAACTGAAGATGTATTGCGGCCGACCAGATCAAGCGTGTCCATAAACAATAACCCTCAACAGCATAATAAAATAGCTGGTCGACTTCGATAGACAAAAGCTTGAATGTCTTCCCCGCGAGTAAATTTTGCATACGTTAATAGGCTGAATGCGGCCGGACCTCTGTAGCCTGCTTGATGCGTATTTGGTTCGATATGCTCCAAATTTCGGAAGACAAATATCAATGTGTCTTCCTGGGGCTCGTATACATTAATTGGGTGTCAGCCCTGTATTTTTATCTTAATCGGTGCAGCAGGCGGGGCGCGCCTTCGGATTAATCATGTTTAGATACTATATAATAATAGTAAGTATAGCGACTGCGTTCTGTGTTAATTTTTTTTAATTCAACAATTACATGAAATAATTACGTGATAAATTAATGACAAATAACTGGATAATTTTGGGTAGACAGTGTCTACCTTGTCTACTCATACTCTTCGCCACTGCCTCTATTTCATTAGTTTTTTTAGTGTGTTGTGCTCAGTTGTATTAAATTGGGATGTTTTGGGATAGGTTGGGTTGGGATAAATTGTTTTGAGTTTGAACATCATTTACCAGCCCTATATATACTTCTTCATTTATTTATTTATTGAGGGCAAAGCCATTTTTTTTATACAAAGCAATAGCTTAAGCTTAAATACTAAAAATTAGATAATAAAAATTATAAATTACTCAACCAATAGCTACAATTATAAAAAAACACTAGGAATTTGCATTTTTTGAATAACTATTCAAAATTAAAGAGAAATATTATAAAGAAAAAGCATTATATTTAAAATAAATTAAATTCCAAGTTTGACCAGAGCTCATAGCCCCAGCCAGCCCCTTCCCCTGAAATCCCTCTCAACACCAACAAATCTATATCATGGAATACTGCTGTCTAAGCTCCATAATTATGGCTTTAGAGGTGTGGCATTGCAATGGCTGGAATCCTGTCTATGATGTATGATCTGATATCTGTAATGATTTAGGTTCATTAAAACTGCAGGGCAAAGTGGTTCAGTTTGCTGATGATACCACCATTTTATGGAATCATAAAGATTCTGATAATGTTAGAGCCCAGGTTTTTAAGGATCTTAAGATTTTATCGGAGTGGTGTGCTGCTAACAGGCTTGTATTTAATGTGGGCAAAACTATTATTATGGGATATAAGTGTGACATTCAGGGCCTTATTTTTAGTAGATTAGAAAACTCCCCCTTGCAATACAAAGAAAGCTGTAAGTTCCTTGGTATTACCATTGATGGTCGCCTTTGCTTCGAAGATCATATCCTAACTCTTGCATCAAAATTATCCTCTGGATGCTTTGCAGTAAGAATGGCGGGGCATGAGCTGAAAGGGGTATTTGCATGTTCAGGGATTATTAAACATAATTTTTGTGATTCAAAAAAAGGCAATTAGATACCTATGTTCAGCTGGGTTAAGAGATTCTTGTAAGCCTCTCTTTATATATCAAAAAATCCTAACTCTTTCTTCTCTTTTTATCTTAGAAACAGCTACTCTTATTCATAAATGTCCTAAACCTCCCTCTAACACTAGTCATATGACTTGCCAGGTTAACGATTTTCCCTTACCAATCCCTACATACTCCCTCACCAAGAACTCACTTATATACCTTAGCAAAAAAATTTACAACCATGTTCCTCTTTGTATCAGACAAATTTTAGAAGTTAAGAAATTCAAAAAGGAATTAAAATCACTTTTATTATCCAGGGCATATTAAAGCCTTGACGATTTTTTTAATGATACCTTTTGACCTGTGCTCCGACATCATTTTAGTGTTTTAGTTTTGTTTCTTATTAAATATTTTAATTTACTTCCTCTAAATTCTGTTTTATTGACAGCTTTACTTATTTTTTAATCAAATTTATTAAAAAGATAAATATAATTAATTTTGATAATGAGTGTAAATTTTATGGTAAAATGTTTTAGATGTTATGTTTGTTTGAAATTTGAAATTTTAAGTGAATTTGGAATTTTTTAGTTTTTAGAATGCTTGTACACAAGATTTTGTTTTGTCTTACATAATATAGCACATTTTCTTTCTTTCTTTCTTCTTCTATATTATGAAACTCATTGCTATTGGAATCATATTTGTTTCTATGAAAAGGAACATGAAATACAAGGTTGTTAGATTAGTAGTGTTGCAAGTTGTTAGAACATGAAAACCCACCTCCCAAAGTAGTACAGGACAATCGACTTTAGAGTGGATCAGTTTGTAAAACAAAAGCATGTCATGAGAAATTCTTCTCTGAGAAAGTGGCAATAGATTAAGAGTTTGACAAAGGTCATGGTAATTCATTACCATGACCAGAATCAGTTTCAACTCTTGGTTGTTTAAAAACTTAAAATTCATGTAGTGCAAAATAGCAAGTCATAAAAAAAAACAGATAAAACCATCACCAGAATGAAGGGTCATAAAATATACATTATAAAAAATGTTAGTTCCATAAAACAATAAAATTATAGTGTTATATTATAGTGTTATACTAAAATTATTATTAAAATACTCCAGGAAAATATTCTGTTAGGCTATAGGAGCCCTTTTTTAACAAAAAAGCTTTGGTAGAGCTCCTAAATTCCAAGCTGTTTTTACTTTGGGGTATGGATGAGGGTAGATGATTAAACATTTTCTTTCGATTGTACACCATTGATTTTTTTACTTTTTTCGGACCTGGGGATTGGCAATTTGATATAAGAGGCATGCAGGGTATTATAACCTATATTCTCCACATTTAGTTCACCTGAGAGTTTACCATTATGTTTTTTAAAAATCAGGCAGACTGTTTCCAAAATAACAATACAGCTGGTGAGAGTGGGAGGATGTGTGTCTGAGAGCTTTCTCCCCACCTCAGGAGTGCCCCAGGGAAGCAATCTAGGGCCTTTATTTTTTATAAGCTTTATTACCCGACTGCCTCTCCTGCTCGGCTGGCTTATTGTTTGTGGATGATTTCAAATTCTTTAAGACTGTTACATGATGTGAAGACTGCGACAGCCTCCAGTTGGATATTGAGAGTATTAATAACTGGTTCAAAATCTATGGAATGTCATTGAATGTTAATAAATGTTCTGTAGTATCATATACAAGAAAAATCAATCCAGTAGAGTATAACTATCATATTAGCGGCATTAAATTAAACTGTTCCATTGAAACCAGAGGCTTGGGTGTTGTTTTTAATTCAATTTAAAGTTTAATAATCATTTCATGTACATTATACAAAAGGCTCTTAAATCCTTGGGTTTTATAATTAGAAACAGGAAGAATTTTGAAATATCAACTATAATAAGATTATATAATGCCTTGGTGAGACCGCACCTGGAATATGCGTCTCATATCTGGATGCCTATGACAATCACACATATTGATCAAATTGAAAAAGTTCGAAAAAGATTTGCCAGGTATCTCTATGTTAGAAAGCACAATGAATATTCTTATATGATCTCATATACAAGTATGCTTAAGACTTTTATGATGGAATCTCTTTTAGATAGGAGAAAACAACAAGCGGTGATATATTTGTTCTTTATAATAATAATAATAATAATAAGCCTTTATTTCCAACAGGCAACTTGCCCAATAACAAGAGACAGTTGCAAAACAATGAAAAATATAGTTAAAAAAAACACACACAAACAAACCTAAAAGAATGAAAAAAAAAGAAAAAAAGTAAAGTAAAGTCACAATCTCAAAAGTTATCCAAAAAATTAGAACAAATAACTATTAATATGATATAAAAACCCAATTATAAAAGTTTAACAAGATAATCCCATATTCAACAAAATTAAATTAACTGCAATATACCTACTAACTATAACTTAAACACATGGGTCTTAATCCCAAGAGTAATGAGTAATACTTCACCAAGACATCGACAATCACATGAACCGGAGAGAAATTTATATCGCACATGTGACAGATCCGATTAAATATAGCGCATATTGTATATAGTGGCGATTTCAACAGGATGTTAGTATGAGGCCTTGGCAGAAAGAATGTTAGGGGATGTCTAGCATTAAGCCTAGGCACCATGAAACGTACACCAGAAAGAAGATATAGAGAGATGTAATGGATGTAGATTGAAGCGTTCCAATAGTTGCCGATGATCAATTATAAATAACATTAAATATTCTAACTGTAATCTTATAAACTTCATCAAAATAAATGTACCAAAAGTCAATTTAAGGATTTGGAATCCACACAATTTATTTTGTGTTATTTCTGATAGTGTGTCTCCAATGAATAATGTGATGGCAATTAGGAACTGGTTCCTTACTCAAGTTCATGTGGATTTATTTAAAATGTCTTCTGCAGATCTAAGGCTGATTCTTAAAAATAGATATAGGTATAATATAGATTTATAGATACAGTGGCATCCTATATATTTTTTTATTACAAACCACGTTATATTTTTATATATTTTAATTTTGTTTTTCATTGTATTTTGTAGTATTTTAAAGTTTTAATTTAATTTTTGTTGCTGTCTTTACATGTAATTACTGTCTGCTCAGTGTTTGTAAAGAGAATCATAAATAAATAATTAAATAAATAATTTATAATATTAACTATTAAGTATCTAGAAATAGATAACTAAACTAAGATAACATCATGTGCACATTTCTTAATTTTTTTAAAATTACTGCAAAACAAATCAAGACTATCTGCATACCTATTATTAAAGACATACTGAGAACATGATCTCCAAAAACAAATACCATGACGAAGATGGGATTTAACTAAAAATATGAAGCTCTAGCCACTGAGCTGTTTAAATTATTCCCAATGACAAGAAGAGCATAAGAGCCAGATTTTATTTCTTGTTTCATACTTATGATTTACATATTTTTTCAATTCACAATTTTTATATACAAAAATGCCTATCTCCAAGATGTATAAAGAACCTACATCAAAAATAGTCTTAGGGTATAACAATCTCATAGGGTAAGGCCTATTTTTTCTATAAATTACTTTAAGTAAATAATTTTGTACAACATTCAACGAACTCAATGTACTCTTATACATACCACCCCATAGAACAATACCATATCTTAATAAGGATTCTGCAAGAGCTTTATATACAGATAACAAAAGGTTTTTATTTAAAATGTTTCTTAAGACATAACATGAGCAAGTCAATAACATACCATCTTTTGATTTTGATATATCAATTTGTCTGAGCAATTTAACTCTGTCAACGCAGGATGTTTAGGAGGTTATTACTTCCTCTAAGAATTAGCTCTGCGCTGGACCATATGGGATTCCGGCATTCTTCCTAAAGAAATGTGTTTGTGTTCTTACGAAACTAATACTGTTCATCTTTAACAAATCTCTAGGTACTGGCTCTTATCCCACTCTCTGTAAGAGAAGTTTTCTAAAACCCATTTTTAAATCTGGTAGTAGAAATGAAATTTCCAATTATCGGGCTGTGTGTAACCAATCTGAGTTGCCAAAGCTGATTGACTGCCTGGTCAGTCATAGTTTTGCCTGGAGTTTTAAATCTTTATTTAATCCTGAGCAATTTGAATTTATAAAAGGCAGATCTACTGATGCTAATTTGGTGCTGTATGTCAACTACCTCTACCGCAGCTTGGAGAAGGGACTTCAGGTTGACTCAATATATACAGATTTTTCCAAGGCTTTTGATAGGGTTAACCATACCCCATGGTTAACCCTATCAAAGATAGTAGAAGAAGATAGTAGATAGTAGAATCCTCTTGCAGAAGCTTAGGGCTTTAGGTATTGTGAGGCCTCTTCTTCAGTGGATCTCGGGATTCATCAGAGGTAGAACCCAGATTGTTAATCTTGGAGGTACATGTTCCTCTGAAATTTTGGTGCCATCTGGGGTGCCACAAGGCTCTCACTCAGGCCCTGTTTTGTTTTGCCTCTTTTTGATTGATTTAGTTTGGAAACTTGAAAATTGTCATGTACTAATGTTTGCTGATGATGTGAAGCTATTTAATCCTATCACATCCCTTTCCAATGCTGTGCTCCTGCAAAAACCTTAATTTGTTCTTTGATTGGTGCCACTTGAATAGAATGTCCCTTAATATCAATAAGTGCCATAAGATTACTTTTTCTAAGCAAACAAACCCTATTGCTTTTCTTTATAAAATAAATAATATAGCAATTGGTGTCAAAACAGAGGTTTCTGACTTAGGAATATTTATTGACTCCAGGTTGTCTTTTAAAAGTCAAATCAATCAGGTGACTGGTAGGGCAATGAAAATGCTGGGTTTTATCCAACGGTTTACAACTGATTTGTCTTTGTTTACTTTTAGATTACTTTATTGCGCTCTTGTTAGGCCCATCTTGGAGTATGGCTCAATTATGTGGTCCCCGTCATATGTGTTAGAATTTACATTGAGCAGATTGAAAAAATTTTTAAGGGCGGCTGCTTTTAGATGTGGTTACAGGAGACAGGAGTATTACTATCAGTGGGTCAGGGATAACCTGAACTTTTTTATTTATTCATCAACGTATATAACATTTCAAGTACTTATTAATAATTAACAGTAGTCTTAAGTAACAACTATAATACTAATAAACAATACTGTGCTAAACATAATCCAAAGAGTGGGAGTAGGGCACTATCCCAAGATAGTTGCCCTAGCTGACGACTTAAATTTATTTAAAGATGTACTGAAAAAATCAAGATCTTTCGCAAATCTATTCACTGTAGAAGCTATTCTATTTATAGGACTGTTTAGTAGATAGGATGTTCTGCAAAAGGGAATGTGGAGAAGCGCCTGACCTCGTGTTGAGTAAGAAGATACATGCAAAGAGAAAAGGCACAGACATTCCGGACTTCTAACAATACCATTCAGAACCTTAAACGCAAAGCAAACATCAAAGAACTGCCTTCTACTTGATAAGGAGTTTATGCTCAGGTAGGACATGGTCTCTGAACAGGTAAGATCCAGGCCTGACTTCATAAGAGTATATCTGGCAAACCTGATAAACTTGTGCTGGATATTTTCAAGCCTCTCAATGTGAATCAGAAAATGAGGTGACCAAACAATATTGGAGAATTCGAGAAGAGATCTCACCAGGCAAATATATAGTGTCTTCAATGCTGACACATTAGTAAAGTCTTTGCAAGATCTTTTGATAAAACCAAGCAGTTTATTAGCTCTATTTACAGTATTTTCGAAGTGGTGGGAGAAAGTAAGACTCGGGTCCAGAAAGACACCCAAATCCTTGACTGAGTCAAGCTCCTTCAAGGGGATACCATCAATAACATATTGACAAGGAGGGGAGACCCTTAAACGAGTAAACCTCATAAACCCACATTTCTTAACATTCAATGACATTTCATTCGACTTACACCAGGAAAAAACTCTGTTTATATCTCTCTGAAGCACCAACTGATCCTGAGAGGAAGAAATCCGCCGAAAAATTTTCAAATCATCAGCGAAGAGCAAAAACTCAGACTCCAGTAGGGAGCCGAGGTGATTGATAAAGAGACTGAATAACAATGGTCCCAAATGGGAGCCCTGAGGGACCCCTGAAGTTGTCAAAAATGGGTTGGACAAAAAACCACCAATTTTAACACGCTGCTCTCTATCCATCAGATAAGACTTGATCCAAAGTAAAAGAGATCCGCTGATGCCGAGATCTGAAATATGAGAGATAAGAATATTATGGTTGACCCTATCGAAGGCCTTACTAAAGTCCGTGTATATCGCATGTGTTTCATTACCGTCGGCAAAAGATTTGAAGATATAGTTGCTAAAAACAAACAAGTTTGTATCCACAGAACGACCTCTGGTGAATCCATGCTGCTGATCTCCAATTATTTCCTGAAATGTGCCAGATAGAACCACCTCTACACAGTGCTCGAACAGCTTAGGAATTGCAGAGAGGATACTAATGGGACGATAGTTAGTTATGTCACTCTTATTCCCAGATTTATAAATAGGACATACATGAGATAGCTTCCAGTTCTCTGGAAAAGTTCCAGAAGTTAGGGACAAATTGAAAATATGAAAAAGTGGAAGGAAAAGGGAATGGCTGCATTCTTTCAAAAGCCTGTTTGGAATTCCATCGGGACCCGCTCCCTTTCTGCTGTCCAGTTTAGCTAATGCAGTTTCAATTGTAGTAGCACTAAGGAACACGTGGTTGATATGGTTAAATTTACATGAGGTATCGAGACCGTCAGAGGCATTAGAAGGGTTAGTATTCTTGTTAAATACAGATAAAAAGTGGGTGGCAAAGAGATTTGCAATAGAAATACCAGTATCGGCCCTGAGATCATGAAGGAACATCTCATCTGGAACGGTAGAATCGCTTTGATTGGACTGAAGTCTTACAAATTTCCAAAAGGTCTTGCTATCGTTCTCTATTGCATTTTCGGCTCTTTCAATGTAATGTCTGTAGCATTCACTAGATAATGAACGGCATTCTGAGCGCAGAACACTAAAACTTAAGTAATCAGTATTTGATCCTGACTGTCTGTACCTTCTATGTGCTATTTTTTTCTGAATAACTAGACTTTTTAGTTCTCTAGAAAACCATGGTGGATAATGTTTCTTGGGAGAGTGTTTTCTTATTGGCACAAACAGATTCAAACAATCATAAACAACAGAATAGAAGTTTGCAACAGTGGTATTTAAGTTATCGTTAACAATTATAGACATCCAGTTGTATGTAGAAAAGTAGTTATTTATAGACACAAAATCTGCTTGATTAAAGTTGTAAAAATATGTTATAGGTAGTTCCAGGTAATTGGACTTACTATTGGGTAGTTGCAGCTCAAGAGCAGGATGGTAAGGATCTGACCCGACTAAACCATTACATTTAGTTGTTAAAGTGGAATGAAAAGTTGTAAAGCAAAGGTCAAGAATTGTTCCATGATCATTAACCACTGCATTGAGCTGCATTAAACCTAGAAAAGTGAATGTGTCACATAAAAGATTTTCTTTATCAGATGTAACATTATTTGGGGTTAAGCCATAATGATCATCACTAGGTAACCATGAAATATTAGAAAGGTTAAAGTCACCAACAATAAGAACATTATTAAAGCTCTCGCAAGCTTTGGTAACAGAGGCACAATGCGCTGCATACACAGATAGATCCATGGATGGAGGAACATAAATGCAGCCAATGCAATAATCCTCGCCATCACCAAGACGCACAGAGATCCAGATTTTTTCAAGTGAATTGTCAGCAGTTGGCAAACGATGGGATTTTAGGGTGTTGCTCACTGCTAGGAGCACACCCCCGCCTCTACTTTTTGAACTGTTACTAGTGTTGCGGTCCGTTCTATACACACAGTAGTTGGAGCTAAGGAATTCACCGTCGTTGACTGTAGGATCCAGCCAAGTTTCAGTTAGGGCAAGAATGTGGTAGTCTTCTGCTTGGGCCGCACAGAGAAATCCCTTTAGTTTAGTTTTTAAGCCCCTCACGTTCTGATAAAAGAATGATACATCATCTACTGTGGGCGCTGAGACAGTGTTGGGTCTAACTGAAAATTCGCCCCTCGGCCCTGAGTGCGCCTGGGACGAAATTCCTTGACCGCTATACCGGCGGGCCAGAGGTTCGGGTCAAGTAGTCCCTTTAGTAGGGACTCTTTTACCCCTATCCTAAAGGATACAACATCCTCATTCTTATCCAATATGGCACATTTAACATCTGAGATGTTTAGTTGCTTCTCAAGGTATTTTAGAATCTGCTGCTCAGTAGTGTCCGGATTGCATCTGCCCAAATACAACCACTGACGTCTATCAGCTGCAGATAGTGAAGAAGCTTCAGAAGAAGTCCCAATGATGACTGTTTGTCTGCCAGGGTTAGTTCGATGGATTGATTGTGGTGTCGACCTATTCTGTGATTTTGCTTCAGAATTGGCGCCAGCCATTGAAGAGCTACTAGGCCTTGATCTGATTGGATCAACCCTTTTTGCGTAGGTATGGGCTACTGTTTCTGTTTCTATCGGCAAAGACACAGTATTGTCCGGAGACAAAGATGTTAGAGAAGTTATATTAGTTGGGGGGCAGGATGACTTTGATGGTATAAGATCCTTGAGCATGTTTAAATCCTCTTCCAGTGTTGACAACCTGGCCTCTAGCGCTTCATTTTTTGCTTGTAGTAGTTTTAACAATTCAGAATCACTGTTTGAGGCGGAAACGCTCTTTCCTCCGATTCCTTTCTCGACCAATCTCATAAGTCCCTCCTGGAATGCAATATTAGCATCATGAAAACCACTAGAAATTTGGTTGGTGATTGTGTTTTGAAAGGTTTTCATTTGAGCTTCCAGAAAGATAGCAGCATTTGTTGGGGAGCTGTTATCCGTGCTGGTTATCCGCAAGCTGGGTTTGCACACAGAACACACAAAACACATGACTCTAGTCTTCATTTGAGTGACCTGAGCCTCTGATGTAGTAAATTTTGAACATGATAAGCAATGCACGACACTACAGAAGTCGCAAACAATCTTATATTTTACCTCTCTATCTGTTAGACTTGCACCACACCTTCCGCAAGCCATGATATAGATAAAAATAGCAATTTAACAGGCTCCCAAAAACTCCAAATCCGAAAACACGTTGACTTGGAAATTATTATTAAAAGTCAACAAATCCAATTCTTCAAACTCGTTGGCTTAAGCAGAGCGGCAAAATAAATACCAAGAATGTTCAGGTATTGATTCTCATAGACGCACAAAAAAAAAAACGTATTGTTATCTGAGAATTTCTATTGTTTCCACTGAAAATCACAATTACTCGCGAACCACCAATCACCAGCAGTACCAGATCAGAATATTGCAAAGACAATGCCAAGAAGCAGAAAATATGTAAGAATCTGAAGTCTACCTCTTTCTAATCGTGTAAAATAAAGCAAATTCGCGGAGCGTACGAATGCGCGTGTTTACAGATGAATAGAGTTGAAAACTTATCTACATTAGAGTCACAAAGAACATTACTCGACTTATGTTTTATGCATAAGGTTTTAAATGCTACTATAGATTGTCCCGAGTTATTGTCTCTTTTTAAACTTAGGGTGTCTTCCAGATTGAATAGACAATCAGAAAATTTCCAGTCCCGTTCCACCATACCAATTATGGTATTAATGAGCCAATTACATGAATGGCTTGAAGTGCTAATGGTCTGTCAGGACAGATAAGCTTTTTTGGCTCTAGGATTACATGTTTTAAGGGGCAGTTAAAGAATATAATTTCATAGGGGCTTCAATTAATTAACTCATCTACACCTTTCATTGATTTATAGATAGTTTTGTATCTGAATATATATGTTTGTATGGGTATGCTATGTAACACTTTTATAAGTGGATTCCATAAATAAATAAATAAATAAATAAACATTTATAAGTTATTTTTCTAATATATGATGTTAGTTTTTCTACCTGATTTTCCCATTTCAGATGCCCAAGTATTTTATTTTTGAAACCTCTTTAATTTCTTGGTTTGCTAATGTTATAGAGAATGCCATGTAATTAGTTTTGTTTAGATTAAAGTCCATTTAAAAGTATTTAGCAATTTTGTATCACTGTTAGTCCATCTATCACATTTCATTTGGTTTCATTCCAAGATTTTGCAGAAAAGATTAAAACCGTGTCATCTGCGTAAGATATTATTGAGCCATTTTTTAGTTTTAAGTTAGTTAGGATATTTATATATGTTAAAAATAATATTGGACCCAACACTGTGCCTTGTGGTACGCCTATTCTCATTTTTAATGGATCACTTAACGTTTCTCCCATTTTCACATATTGGATTCTTTCATACAAATAGCTTTTAAAGACATCTAACGCGGCACCCCTGATCCCATTCTTCTCGAGAGTTTCTAAAAGCAGGTCATGTGGAACCTTGTCATATGCCTTTGCTAAATCTAAAAATGATCCAAGTATTCCCGAAAATCCACTGTTATGAGATAAGAATCATTAAATAATACATATAGAGTATTGTGGAATTCCTGAAGTGGATTATCAAAGCTTAGGGCATTTTCCCAATGGGTCTCCATACAAATTAAATGAAATCTTTCAGAATTTCTTTTGTAAAAGATATCACCCACACTTTTTTGAAGTTTACCTTGACCATAATGTTCAAGTGGTAATGATGCAACAATAGCCTCAATCCTCATGATCTGATAATCCAGCATTTACCGTTTTGCACTTCACACTTTCAGTATCAAAAGACATACATACATAATCTAGAACCGAACAAGAAAAGGCAGAGAATCTAGTGGACTCATCAACATGCATAAACAAATTAAAATAATTTAACAACCTAGTAATTGATTGCACATTGGGATCTAACTGATTTGAGTAATCAATATTAAAGTCTCCTGGAAATAATATTGTTGAATTTACTGAGAATTGACCCAACAAAACTTTTAACTCAAAACAATTTATCCCAACCCAATGTAACCTCACCTACTTAATCCAACCCCACCTCATCTAATCCAATCCATCCCATGCCATCCCAACCCATTGTAAATGTTAAGCATTTACAATTGTCACCGGCTTGTTGACAAAACTAATCAAATACGTGGGCTATTTCAATGATTAATCATGTCCAATATTGACTTAGTAACTTGTCTTCATAAAATTTGGCTTCCCGCCTAATCACTATTAGAAAATATATATTCAAATCTGCCCATTTTGCAAAAAGCAGATAATTTTTCGTTATTTTTGACAAAAGCTGCTGAACTGTAGAATTTTTATTTCAAGTTTAGCAATATAAGACTTATTTTTTTAAGAAAATTAAATTATTTAGTGTATTAAATCTTTCAGGGAAAGAACCCAAAGAAAAGAGAGGAACTTAAAAATGGGATGTTGGAGGGCATCAATACTAGAGGCATGGGGCAGCAGTTGTTAACGAAAGAATTATTTCAAGAAGCTATTGTCATATCAGATATGTTTGATATGAATGAGTCAATAGCTCTGGATTTGTTATGTATTGCTCAGCTACAGCTGCCTTTTTACCCTGGTGAGTTAATGTCGTAGTGTTTATAGTTTGAAATATTTATTGTCGTCTAATTCAATTCAATTTAGTTTATTGATATCAGGATACAAAATATTGACATCAAGTCAGATCGGATAAAATATAAAATACACATTTAAACTTAACTTTTAATTGATATAATAATACCATAATAAAATGTAAAACATTACATATAAAATACTTAAAATATTACAGCATTAGGACAATTACTTTACTTAATAGTTGAGATCTATCTAGGAATTCCATCATTTAAAAAAAAAGAAAGAAAATTCAGGAAAGAAAGACCAGGATCCAGTGAATACCCAGGAATTTAGCACTGAGGGCATTTTTGAATTAGCATTTCAGGAATATTTCTGGTTGAAAAAAAGCAAGGACTGGGTTTTGGCTGTGTTAAGGAACAACCTATTCGAATGGAACCACTGCTTAACATCCAATACTGAGGCGCACAATCCACCCACCACTGTTACCAAATCTTTATTGTTGCATGAGATTGTTGTGTTACCAGCAAAGAAAGTAAAATGTGCAGTTTGACATGATAGTGGTAGATCATTGATATATATCAAAAATAGTAAAGGGCCCAACACAGAGCCCTGAGGAACGCCTACGCTTAAACACCCTGTCTCCGACTCAACATCCGCAAATCTTACCCTCTGGCAGTGGTCTTATAGGTAGTTTTTTACCAAGGCTATACTAGAGACATTGAAATTATATTTACTTAATTAAGCTGTGAGAATCTCATAGAACACACAATCAAAAGCTTTACTCAAATCGCAAAAGTTGTATGATACATAGTTACCCTTCTCAAAAGCATCCTGGACCTGAACTACCAGGTTCGAAATAACCTGAACAGTATTTTTTCCTAGTCCATAGTTCCTTTCACAAACCAAACTGAGATTCTGTAAAAAGCCCATTCTTCAAGCCACAGATTCAAAGAAGTCTGAAATTCTTAGAGCCAGACATTTTTCAAATATTTTTGAGAATATAGGTGTGCGCGATAGCTTCTTTTTAGAAAGAAAACTCGACAAGATTTAATTTAAGTAAATACATAAAAAAAATAAACACACCACTAAAAGATAAATAAAAGAGAAAATGGAAAAGTTTAAGGTATACGTTCTGACGATTATTTATATGACTTGTAACGATGAGCGTTAGTCTGAGAGTATTAAAATACGATCCTATATCAGCACACACAAAAGTAGGTTACATTAAAAAAGTAATGCAATTGAATTCTGTTAACTGAAAAAGAACCGACAAAGAATGTTCGGTTTTTTTCCGTTCCTCGAAATTAACACGTTTTGTTAATTCGGCTAAACAACAAATTCGACGCCGGTGAAATGGTTAAATATCGTACAATAGGTAATAAAAAAATTGGTTCATAATTAGATACTAGATCTGGCCCGCCCTTTTTAAAAACTGCAATGACAATCGCAGTTTTAAAAACCTTAGGAAAAACCCTTTCTGCTATACACAGGTTTATAAGATTTATTAGAGGTCTTATTAGATTTTTAATGCCTTTAATCAAGCTTACGGTGAGATCAAGTGGGTCCCTACTTTTTTTATTCCGAAGGGAGTTGATAATATCTGTAACCTCATTAAAAGAGACTGGTTGGAATTTAAAGCTCCGGTCAGCATGAGGTAGTACATGGTTGAGTGGGTAATTGTAGGATACAGGAGTACGGCTTTGTAGTTCGGAAGCAATATTTCAAAAATTATGATTAAATTCATCAGGTGTTATATTGGGAGTAGTTTCAGGTTTTGCGCTGCCCCCATATTCATTAATAATATTCCACATTGTTTTTATTGGGTTATGAGGCTGAGAAATTAAATTAAACTCTTTAAAAATCATATTTTTTATTATTAAAATGGCAACTTCCCCGCACTTTTCACAGTTTTTTCGGCAGAAGGCAGATGCTGGCAAAAGATTTGAGATTCTCAAAGACCTTCATTCCTGATCTGAAAGCCAATGTTCAGCCAGACAAAGTAAATCCGGTTCAATCCCAATCATGAAAGCCTCCAGCTCATAAATCTTATTTTTTATTGATAAAACATTAATAAATAAAAGCTTAAAACTAAATTCAGAATAAAATGCATTGGTAAAATGTATGCTATTTTTTTCTTGGGCAGAACTTACTTTTTCAATGATAAGTCTCCATAAACTTCATTTGAAGCTGTTTTGAAATATTGGGGTGCTGCAGGTTTATAAAATGGTTAATTAGTGCAAGTTCAGCGTTTATGAAAGCAACCTTATGATCTGTAGGAACTCCCACCTTAAACAGAGGTTGTCTTTCTTGATTCGCAGTTTATAGCATTGAATTTCATGTGTAATTTGTAGTTGCTCTAAATATTCGTTGACCGTCTTGGCTTCTGTCTTTGGATCGAGACCCGATATAAATATCCACTCCACTGGGGAAAAAAATTGCTGCTTTTAGGGTGCAGTCATACTTCTGCCTAAGTTTGGGGCGAGCCTAGTTTCTTTTCTTGGATGGAGCCAATTTCCATGTTTCATCATCATTAGCTAAGGTAATTACTTCATCTGTCTCTTCTTCTTGTGCCAATGCGTTTACCGGGGTGCTTACTTGAAGAGCTCGGCATTGAGTAGCCACGGTACCTTGATTTTGTGTCGCTACAGTGACGTCAGTCGTGACACGGTGGTTGACGCGACCTCTGTCTATGGAAGTACGAAGTGTACACACTGGATCGACTGCTTTTTCTTGTATTGATTTTCTTGTTTCTTATCTTGTATTTCTTGTAGTTGCCTGCGCGATAGGATTATCTGTGGTCTGCGTTATTTTTGAATGTGGTAGTGGAACGAGGAATGGACATTGTTTACAATTGAGAGTTTTGTTATTTGAATTTTCATACCTTGATAGTTTTTCTCGAAGCAAAGAGCAATTTTCCTCCAATAGCCTGTTTTTGTTTTCAAGCTCTTGATTTAGCTTTTTTAGGTAAGAAAATTCCATATCTTTTAATTCTACTTGCTGGTCATTCTTATTAGTTGTTTTGGTTGTCATGGCGGCTCGATCTTCATCGTCGCAATCACAACAGTTAAGTCTCGTTTCGTCTATAAATTTAACATTCCCGATCCAATCGCGTACTGCACGAGACTATGAAACGCATTACCACAGTTAATGCATACTAAAGTATTAAAAGATTTAGGTTGCAGCAGAAATATTGCACTTTTGTTTCGGACTTGCTCTGACGCGTCTTTCTTGACGACGGCATATTTCTGAACTGCTTACTACTTGTACATCTCTAAGATGTACAAGTCATCAACATTAATATTTATTAACTCACATGGTATTTATAATATTTTATCTTACAATAGTTAAGCCTAAATTTAAAAACACCAGCAAAAAAATCCATAATAGTCCAAGATGTTAAAAAAATTTCTAAAAAACTTACCAAAATGAAATTATTGTATAGTCTATTTAAAATGAATTCGAACGGTGCTAAAACTGGGGAACGGTCAAGAATCCACAACAAGGTACTAAAAAAAATAAACAAAGTATATGGGAGCCGTCCTGGTATATGTTAGGCTGTCTGGCCACGGAATCACCAGGCTCCGGACCGTTCAACGATCAGTTTTTTGGCAGAGAGAGATACGCCGATTAGAGCGCAATATCGTGTAACAGACGAGGAAAAAGACTGCGAAGTCGAGCTCGAGGTTTTGATTGTTGGACGGGCCGTGGTTTTACATGTGCGGGCGGCTGGGGATGATATTTTATTTTTAATTTCTATTATTTTATATTTAAATATCTGTTTGGCAGGTACTTAAAAGTGTGCTCCCTTATTGTCGTTTCTTTATCGCTTTATTTTGTAGTTTTTGGCAGTTCTTTTTAAAAGCTGTTTTTTGTTCTGTTTTTGCTGTGTTGTTGTTGTTGTGGTTGCTGCTGTGTTGCTGTTTTTGTTGCTAAATACGTTTTTTTGTCGTTAATTTTCGTAAATTATACGACCAAGATGGCATTGTGGAGACCCTTTGATATGTCAGATAACGAAGGTGAAAGGCCGGAACATAACGAATTTTTAAATAAAGACCTACATGTTCAATCACAGTGGCTAATATTAAATATTTTTAATTGCTTGAAAAGTGAAATGCCTGAAGCCTCACAAAATCAAATTTTAACAAGAATTTGTGAGCTTACTAAGCTGGCTCGTACTACCGTTTACAGTGTGATAAAAGCAGGAAATGTCTTTGATCATTCTGTAAAACGAAAAAAATGTGATAAAAAACTTAGAAAAATTGATGATAGCGACAAAAATGTTATTCGTCGATCTATTTATCAATTTTACAGTAAAAACAAAGTTCCATCATTAGAAGACATTCAAAGAAAGCTACTAACGGATTATCCCGACTACAAATATAAAAGTCTTGCTAAATTACGCTGTGTATTAGTAGAATGTGGATTTAAATATAAAAAGTTAGATAAAAGGATGGTTATTCGAATGGAATCTCCTCGAACTGTAACATGGCGACAGGAATATTTAGAAAAAATAAAGGAATACCGTCAATTAAACAGGAACATAGTTTACCTAGATGAAACTTGGTATGAAACTCATGATGTCGTTAAGTATGGTTGGGTGGACGACACTAAAAAGTGCTCACTAAGTGGACCAAGTTCTCGCGGTAAACGTGTTATAATTTTACACGCAGGTGGTGATAACTACTTCATCCCCAATGCGTTGTTAGTGTCGGCCAAAAATATAAAGGATTCGTCGGCTGATTACCATGAGGACATAGCAGCCAATCTATTTGAAAAATGGTTTGCTGAGCAATTGATTCCCAATTTACCTGAAAACTCGGTGATTGTGATGGACAACGCGTTTACATCACTGATTTTACATGTAAAATCGAAGGCTTAAGCCTAAAGCGGAGCTTAAATACCACAATGCATATGGCCATTAAAATTTTAATAAATATAACCAATTAATGGATTTTTAGAATATTTTAACAAATAATAGCTCTCTATTTTTTGCGCGGCTATGCTTTATAAAGAAGGTGCCGCTTATTCATTGTGATTTGGTTTTTTTGCTGTTCGAATTCATTTTAAATAGGCTATATGTTAGTAGGTTTATCCTCGGCTTTGTAATGAGAAAGAGTAGGTTGTTGTTAAAAAATAAGAACAGAGTAAAAAATTCTTATATACTTAAACTCAAATATCATAGCATGGATGCTAAAAATATGAAAGGTTTGACCTGTAAAAATACTTATTTACCCAATAAATTCTATCTAAGGTTGGAATTATAATTAAGGAAAGGCTCTAAAAATGTAGTTCAATCACAAATCAGTTTAAATTAGACAAGAAGGTATCAATAATTAAAATAAAATAAAATTTAACAAATTTAAAATTCATTGCACCATGTCATAAAAATTACAAAGGAAATAAAGTGAAATTCTTTTCTTTTTCAATAACGATGGAGTCACATCTGTGTGACAGCCGCCCAAGTCTGTGCCTCAATGGGAGGTATGTCTTTCAACATGTCTGGGATTTACTCCCATGCCTCTCATGGTGACTTCTTACTTAAAAAGGGGTTAAGGATAGGGTTAACATTTAAGACGAGTTTCTGGCTACCAGAGCATTTTACAGAAATAGGTCAGGATAAAAGAATTCAAAGTTAGTCAAAAAAAGTCAAAAAAAGTCAAAAAAAGCTTTAAAGCTTATTAACATGCAAACAAATTCAAATTTATTGGTCTTTTGTTTTCTGTCCTTATTTATCTGTTTTGTTATATTTATTTATTTTACAAGTATCAACAGCTACAAGGCCACTCACAGATACTAAATTAACATACGTACCTACATAAACATACATAACGTAATATAGCATAAATAAAAAGTAATAACTGTAATAAATAATAATACAATAACAATAGTACAATTGTATTATTTTTTCAAACTGTTTTAGACTAGTTGAATCAATGTCGATGTAGGAATCATATAAGTTAAAATATTCACAAAGTTTATAAATGGGAGAATTATTATAAAGGTTGGTTTGTGGATAAGACAGATAAAAAACTAATGGATGGTGTTAATTTTGTTTAAAGCAAAAGGTAACTGACTAAGAATCTCAGCACAATCTATTTTGTTTTTCAGTATTTCAAAAAGAGTGCACAAACATATTCTAATTCTTCTTTTACTCAGAGACATTTTATCAAAAACCTGCAACCAATGATCATTATCACAGCCTCTCTGGGGAAATATACCAAATTTCCTAAAATATATACACTTCAAGAACTTTCTCTGAATGCCTTCAACCATTGCCACCCAGATACTGTACTGGGAAGACCAAATAATGAACCCATATTCCAAGATTGGCAAAACTAAGCTACCAAAAAGATGGAGACTCACTTCAACAACACAAGCTCCTTGGTGGTTCTAACAATAAAGCCAGAAATTTTTTGAGCATTTTCTACTTTTGATAAAATGTGTTTAGAAAATGAAAGAGTCTGGTCAACAATCACTCCTAGATCCTTCTGCTGGGTACTCTTTGAAGTTTTCAATTTGTTAAATTTCATGTCAGTATTTCAATCGGTTCAGGACCTCTAAGAAAAAAACGATAAATCACATAATACTTTGACACCCTCTATTTCAGTTACTATTAAAGTTAGGATAAGGCAAGTTGACCTCAATCACATTATTTTGACGTATGGAATCTACTGTTGTTCTAGGTCCCCTTACTTTTGGGACACCCTGTATATAAAAATAATTATAATTAAAAAAAATGTTTTTGTTTACGTTTTTTTTTATGTGTGAGATGTTAAACTGACTCTGTGTTGTAGTTTCTCCTGAAGAAGTCACTAAAATATAGGACGAAATATTGAGAATAAACAAATAAGTTTTATTAGTCACAGACCGCTACCTGATAATAAGTTTGTATTTCTTTATATTAATGTAAACGTAATTTATTTATTTATTTATTTAAGTACAAGGCTCTCCTACAGATAGACTAAGCAATCCAATAACAGGAAAGCACAAAGTATCTTATGAATTTAAATACAAGTAAGCGCTTTGCCAAACATTACATTTTCACCAAACCTAACAAATACACCAAGCAATATAAACCTAACTAACTTATTTAATAGTATCTCTTATAAATGAATAATGACAATAGGGAAAAAAAGGACAATATTTATCGTTCTTTGCGAAATTAGGTAGAATTTTTTAAGTATCGCTTAAATGAAGCCATACTGGAGAAAAATATATCATTATTCAAATTAGTTTCTTGAAAATTATTAAAACTACGGGCGCATCTGAACAATGGAGAGTTAGACAAATAGTTTGAAGAATATCTTGAGATGCTAAAGGTCGATCTATTACGCAAAATATAAGGAAAAAATTTCCATATCAATGTTAATTATATGTAAATTTTCCAGACAGAAAGGGCAGTCTATTAAATTATTAATAATTTTATAAATCAATGTTAAATCAAAATTGTTTCAACGACTCTCTAAGGGCTTCATACCATAAAATTTTAAGTTATCATAGTAAGTAAAAAAATGTATAGACAAAGACATATAAAGCGAAAATTTACTATATTTACAAACTTGCGTTGAACTCTTTCAATTTGGTCAATATATTTGTGATACAACGGATTCCAAGCCACTGTCGCATATTCTATAATAGGTTTAACGAATGCATTATACAGGGTGTCTCACGACGAATAGACGCGATCCATATCTCGGAACCAAATGTTTCAAAAATTTTGAAAATTTGGCAACATGGCACAGTCGATTGGGGCCACACAGTTAAAATATTTTGACACTTGTGACGTTTCCGGTTAAACCGGAAGTAGGTGTCAACTTCGTTATTTTAAATGGAACACCCTGTATATTTTTACATTTTTGGCTTCCACATGAAATTCTAGGTATATTTTATGTATAATGTCCTATACCTAAGTGTGACCGTTTTTGACATATTTTGAATTTCATGTGAAAAATTATGTTTATAAGCCTTAACATAATTACCGATTACTCCCTTTTAGTAGCCTTTATTTATTGGTTAGTTTTGATTTTATTTTAAAGGAAGGATCGCTTTAAGAGACTGTTTTAATATTTGGCTAAAAAAAAGATACAGGGAGGTCAAAAATTAGCATTAAAAATTAAACTGAAAAAATCATTAAAAGTCAATTTTTTTAAATGGAAACCCCCCATTTTTATAATTTTTTCATAAAGATAATTAAAAATAAGGTTAATTTTATATAAGGTTATCTAGTCCAAAAATTGGTAGTTTCCGAAATATTGGCAGTTTAAATTTGGCCTAATATTAAAAGCCGCATAGTAACACGGCTCAAGGATTGTTAATTAGTTGGCCATGACGGTTGTCATAGTAACCGCTAGAAGCGGCAGTAAGATATTAGAATATAACAGAAATGTCAGTATTGCTTGTAATTTCGTAATATTTTAAAAACTTATATGCCAGGGCGATTAAATTATACACACGAAGATTATTTAAATTTGTTTATTATCTATGGAGAATGTAACAAAGTTTTATCGAGAACATGCCAAATATTTGCCGATGGATTCCCAGAAAAACAGAAACCATCATGTTGAGCTATTATGCAAATAATAGAAAATTTTACAAATTTTGCCAGAGTAACAAGGTATTTTAACAAATGCTCAAAATTTCCTTCTTGAACTTCTAAATATTTTTTACATCTGCGAATTAGCTGGTCATAGGTTGCCGCTCTAATTGACTCTGGAACTTTCAAATGCTTGTCTAACCCTTTCCATACAATCCTGCTGCGTTGTTAATGGATTGAAATAAACAATATTCTTTGTTCTTCCCCAAATAAAATAATCTAGAGCAGTTAAATCCGGAAAACGCGGAGGTCACAAAATAGGTCCGTTATTAGCAATCCACTTGTCATTACATGATGCATCTAAGAATCTCATTACAGGAAAGGTTTTGTGTGGTGGTGCACCATCATATTGGTAAAATTTTTTTAATAAATGTTTCGGTGTTCTGCCAAGGGTAAATTCATTAAGTATTCTGTATCCAATTCTAGAATATTTAAATATCCTTCTCCTGTAAAAATTGATACAGAATTAAAAATTTAAACGTAATATGCATTAAATTTATAAGTGACTTGCTATTTAAGTTTTCTTCGTAAAAGTGTAATTTAATGTGTAATTTAATTATTAAAAAGTGTACATTTCAGTTATAATGCATTGTCTTACTGCCGCTTCTAGCAGTTACTATACAACCGTTATGGCCAATTAATCCACAATCCTTGAGCCGTGTTACTATGCGGCTTTCAATATAAGACCAAATTTAAACTGCCAATATTTCGGAAACTATCAATTTTTGGACTAGATAACCTTATATAAAGTTAACCTTATTTTTAATTATCTTTATGAAAAAATTATAAA
This sequence comes from Anthonomus grandis grandis, assembly GCF_022605725.1. Taxonomy (NCBI): domain Eukaryota; kingdom Metazoa; phylum Arthropoda; class Insecta; order Coleoptera; family Curculionidae; genus Anthonomus; species Anthonomus grandis. Next base: position 4,237,006 of record NC_065567.1, on the reverse strand, counting down.
AATAGGAGGTTTCCATTTAAAAAAATTGACTTTTAATGATTTTTTCATTTTAATTTTTAATGTTAATTTTTGACCTCCCTGTATCTTTTTTTTAGCCAAATATTAAAACAGTCTTTTAAAGCGGTCCTTCCTTTAAAATAAAATCAAAACTAACCCATAAATAAAGGCTACTAAAAGGGAGTAATCGGTAATTATGTTAGGGCTTATAAACATAATTTTTCACATGAAATTCAAAATATGTCAAAAACGGTCACACTTAGGTATAGGACATTATACATAAAATATACCTAGAATTTCATGTGGAAGCCAAAAATGTAAAAATATACAGGGTGTTCCATTTAAAATAACGAAGTTGACACCTACTTCCGGTATAACCGGAAACGTCACAACCGTCAAAATATTTTAGTTATGTAGCCCTCATTGACTGTGCCAGGTTGCCAAATTTTCAAATTTTCTGAAAAATTTGTTTCCGAGATATCGATCGCGTCTATTCGTCGTGAGACACCCTGTATAATAATATTAATGATGATTGATTACTAAATCCCTTTGTAATTCGAGATATAAAACCGAGATTTTTTAGAGCTTTCTGAACAATGTTTTCTATATGAACGTCGAAGAGCAGTCTGGAATCCAACGTCCCACCTAATTCCTTAATAAACTCCACATACTTCAAGATAGTGCCCCCGAGATAGACATCACATTTGTTTTGTGTCTGAGATGGTTTTCTGCTAAAAAGTATAGAATGACATTTTTCTGGATTAATAAATAATTTATTTAAGATACAGTACTTTTCAAAATTTGCAAGATCAGATTGCAGGGCACGAAAATCTGATACCTTCTTAATTGTTGTAAAGATTTTTAGGTCATCTGCATATGCAAGATATCTACAGGTCGTTTAAAAAAATTGAGAACAAAATCGGTCCCAAATGAGAACCTTGCGGTACTCCTGAAGTTACGGTTGTACAAGAAGACTTTACTCCATTTATGACAACGTTCTGAGAGCGATTTGTTAGATAACTTTTAATGAGTTTGAGTAGGGCCTCGTGCACATTGAAATTCTCCAACTTCACGAAAAGTTTCCAGACCACTATCCATACTTTCATTGATACTCTGAATAAATGGTATTAAGTTGGTTATTAATTATTACCGATATTTTTTGGAAAAAGCCATGTTGGTTAACATCAATAGCTTCTTTGACCTTTTTTCCAAATTTTTCGTTGGTATATAATTTTTACCTTTCAATTTTGGACCAAAAATAAAACAGTTTTTTTTCCTTGGTTTTTTCATTAGGAATTGTCAGTTTAGCGCTTACATTAAAATTTGCCAATAACCAATTTAGGAAAAAAAAGGTACTATGGGAAAAGACGAGTTTTCTTTTTTTTTTCCACATTTTCCCTAATCTTGGGTTCTATAGTTATGATTTGATTCTTTGATGGTTTCTTTTATTTCGTATTTTTTCTCTGTTAATTCTTTTCATATTTATATAAATTTTACATTTTATATAAATGAATTTCAAAATAAAAATGGAAAATAAAGTAATTGACGTAAAAACTCTTTTGTCCAATCCCAATACATAGAGTATTACGGGACCTAATCTTTTCTCTTTATATCTTCATACTTATAAATGGTCTTTAAGCAGCAAAAAAAATTTAATTTGAATTCGTAAATAGAATTATTTTGAAAACAATAGAATTACTTTGAAAGCAATTATCATTATAGATGGCTCTGGAGAATCCAAATCAATATTTTTATCATATGACTTATTCCCTCCATCTCATATATCCTTCAATAAAAAGATTTATCTTTCCAGCACTAGTGACCCTAATCTATATTTTGATGCCAAATTTTAAATTTTATTAAACATTGACATTTCTCTTCGTGATTGTTGTGCGATTGAAATTTCGGGTTTGGCTGTTTTTAAACAATTTTTTGTACATTTTCAAACCGGCCGGCGAATTCGTTCTTTCGATCGCACAACACGATCTGAGACTATTTTCACTTCAGTGTTCGTGATTACTTACGTGAATATTAAATGAAGACATTATTTGTTAATTAATAATAAGTTCTGCCTTAAATGAACCTTATTCCTGATTATAATATATAATAAAACCGTCACTTTTCTCTGGAGGACCATACCGAGGCTAAGGTTTGAACTCAGAACCTAATGACGATACAACGGTTTCTTTTCCACCGTGTTGCCAGGGCGTCTTTTTGATAATTGTTGATATTTTTTTTTTGTAAATTCTAAAAAAAACTGAAAATTTCCACACGAAGTATAAATATAAGACAATTGTATATTAAGAACGTTGTTAGAATTAGTTTTAAATATATAAGTTTTAACAATGTTATAAATCACCATGCTATCGGAAGAAGATTGATGAAAAATGCCAAGTGTAGTATTCTAACTGTATTAATTGCATCTACTCAGACATATTTTTTTTATACTGAAATAAAAAATACACAAAATAAAAAATAAAGTAGATCTTTGGTTAATTAATAATTTATATTAAATTTGCTACCAAATAACATGTTTAGTATATCAATAGTATATCCGTGTAAATTGAATAGGTCATTATTGTACAATTGTTGCTCACAATTATTACAGTAGGGTTAACGTTGCAAATTTTCACTAAAATAAGTCACTAAAACTAAAATTCGCTCAGAAATATAAGTAAACGCGATAATTTTTAGACCAGAATTTTTAATTCAGGGTGCACACACAGACGTTGGCCCATTGTGCACCAGAACTTTACTATAAGATGTTAATTTGTACTCTTTGGGAAATAAGTCCTTTTTTGCTTTTTGATTTTTTTTTGCTCTAATACCATCCATCATGAATTTAATAATAACAATAATAATATAATAATAAGCTTTATTTCCAACAGGTTACATATACCCAGTTACAGGAGAATCAATTAAATATATAAATGTACAAGTACGAATGCATGAACAAAGAATTGCTATATAATATAAAAAAGTAGTAAGTTTGAGAAAATAAATAATAAAAAATCAACACTAAATTAGGATAAGAATCAAGAATTAATTTAAATCAAAAGAGCAGAAAAAAAATGAGTAAATAAATGTATTCAAACTAAAAACTAAATAACCTAGCCTCCCCCACCGACCATACGCAGGTGACTCAAAATAAGTGCCAAATTGTCATGGTGAATGTCACAAGAATCAGCAATAATGTTAAAGTTTTGACACATAAAGTGAATAGGACTCAAGGTACAGAATGTTGGACCAAGTTAAAAGCTGGACACTGTCTAGATCCTGGGCGTGGTATATGAAAGCAAATCCTTTGCAAAAGGGATGGGCAGTCAATTTTACCGTTAAGTAAATTAAACAAGAATTTCACCGAATGCATTTCTCTCCTCTTCGCAAGTGACCGTTCAGTTTATCTAGAGAGCAGCAGGTTATGGTCAAAACCCCTTGGAGGATAGACTCCATCATCCTTAAATGCCAAACATTTAAGGAATCGCCGTTGGACTGATTCTAATAGGTGAATGTGCTGGTTGTAAATGGGAGACCAAATGAGGGAGCTGTAGTCCAGCCTGGATCTAACAAATGCATAGTAGAGAGTTTTGGCAGTGGCAGTGTTCGAAAAAAGTTTTACCACATTACACTTGGAAACATTAAGGTTAAGCCGGTTCAAAGTACACCAATGGTGTACAGTATTGATGTTCTCTTGCAGTTGACCACAATCTGCTATAGAGTCAATCCTATGGAAAAGTTTAGGTCATCAGCATATGCTAACCGAGAGCAATTGAGGGTGGAGATCAAGTCATTAGCGAAAACGTTAAAGAGAAGGGGGCCCAAGTTAGAGCCCTGAGGAACTCCAGAGGTAGGTGAAAAACAAGCAGATCTAAAGCCTTCGACCACTACAAACTGAGAGCGGTCAACTAAATAGGAGTAAAGGAGCTTTATCAAGCGATCGGAGAATCCAAATTGGCGTTCAAGCTTATTTAATAGGATGAAGTGGTCAATCTGGTCAAAAGCCTTTTGAAAGTCTGTGTAGATAACATCGATTTGACCTCTATCATTAAGTGCTTCGCACACAAACTGAGAGAAGAATGCTAGGTTTGTAGTACATGAGCGGCCAGAAACAAAGCCATGTTGATCGTTGGCCAGCATGGACTTAACCTTGGGAAAAATTAATTTATAAAGAGCCAACTCGAATAACTTTGAGAAATTGCACAGAATGGATATAGGGCGGTAATTTTGTGCTTTATTTCACCTATTTATTAATGTATATTGTCATTCTTAATCTTGCAAAGATTTTTGAATTGATTTTAAAATACCAACATTATGAATATTTTGAAAAAGTCGCCTTTTCACGGTTAATCAGTTTAGGTCTAGAGTAAAGAGATTTATTTCTGGTGCAGTCATGAGTGTGCTAGAGTATCTTGTGGGGGTTTGTTTGAGGATGTATTCGGTATTCGATTGCCTATCTTATGATACTATTGTACAAAAGTTACAGTGCTATGGGATTGATTCTCATGGCTTGCGTCTATTGTCTGTACGACTGAGTTGAGGTTGAGCATGGCATTCCTTAGGATTGCGTTCTGGGATCCCTACGATTCCTCATATATGTCAATGATCTTCATAAGGTGGCTCCAAGATGTTAAAATGTGGCAATTTGCAGATGACACAACCATAGCCAGAAGTGGAAAAAGTCTTGAGGCTCTGTCGTTGTCTAACCTACATGGTAAATATTTGGTTTAAGAGTGGTTTAACTGAAATATACTATCATTCCACGGAGATCAGTCAGGGTAGTCAGAAGACCGTCAGGGTATTCTTTCGTCTTTTTTTGCGAAACTTAGTAAAAATTCTTCCTTGTCATGTATTAATACAATCCTACTTGTGCTATACTGACTTTGGGGCACTTTTTTCATGCAGCTCTCATTTTTGCTCTGCAGAGGAAGGCTTTTCGGGTTATTGCTGACAAAGGCTATAGGCAAAGCTTGGCAAAGATCTTGGAAAAATCAGTGTCTTTTAACAGTGAATCGATGGATGATTTACAAAAGAGAATCAAGGAACTAGGTAAAGAAAATAAAAGACTTAGGAAGGAACAAAATAATCTTAAAACGAAAGTTGCAAATTTGGAGAATGAAGTAAATAGATTAAATGGCAAAATTAGTAAAAAATTTCAATGAGATCCTGTATACAATACAAATGCATAAATTATTTACTAAAATTTGGACAAAAACTGATTTTAAAATAAAATAATGTTTTTTATTTTGATCTTTTCTTTTCAGGCTTAACAAGAGGTTTAGTAGCAGTTTTGTTGTATTATGATGGCAGAAAGGCTTTACTAACAACCTTACTTTATTTAGTGCAGGTATGTGTTTGATGCTCTATTGATCTTAACTATGTTTTAGTATTCCCTTAATATTTTAGGCAAGAAGTGGATTACATTGGACCGTTTGTGCTAAACCCGAAGTGACACAATTTGCCACTGATTATACTAATCAACTATTAGAAGGTGGTTTATTTTATAGGATTTTTGAACTCCTAAGAACCTTGGATTTAAGTAAGGAAATTGAAAAACTGCAAGATAATTTAGCACTTGGTGATCCTAAACACAGACGCCAAGTTACAGATCTTTTTAATGACATTCGATTTCTTTTGGCGGATATTGTATTTTCTTGGTCTATTCAATGTGGACTTCCTATAGAACCTACATTAGCTCTTATAAATTATTTAAGGCATGTGACAATTGAGTCCGTAGCTACAGGGTCTATTGATGATGTCGCTTTGTATTTAGAGGTAAGTCATTAGAGCATCGCCAGAGTATTAACAGATTTTAAAATATATAACGTTTGATAACTAATTTAATAATGTTGTTTAGATGGCTTTACTGTCAACTATAGATTTAAGTATTTTCCATACAAGAGAAGATGGAGAAGAAGCAGTTCAATCTCTGCCGATTCTAAAAGATACTAAATACCTCTTTGCAGTTGTTAACGAATTTATGCCCTCTAAACCTAAATGGGCATGTGAAGGTAATTAATTATTCTATTCTATTCATTTATATATGGAAATTCTTACAAATAATAATTACTTTATTAGGTCTACAAAGTTTATCAATGTTTGGCTTGTCCGTCTGCTTAGCATCGTTAAGAGTCCTTCCACAAAACTATCAATTTCAAGATTGCATAAATAAAGAAGATATCCTAGTTGATGCTGCCATAGAGGCGAATGTTTTTACTTTTATTCATAACGTAATACTTGAGAACTCCAAACTTTTTAAAGAACCATTCTTATACAAAAGAATGCACAATCTTTTAACAGATTTTGTTGTTTATATGTACCCTAAAGCAAAAGACTTGCGAATGAAAGCAAATGAGGTCAGCAGAACTTTGCAGGTGTATACTAGGGAAGGTTTGGAAGCGCCTGCAAACCTACCAAGGTACTACCGGCATTTATTTAAATATGTGTTAATTATCTTCAAGATATTTTTTAGATATTTTGAGGATCTTTTACTCTCTATAGGCAAGTTTTATGCAAATAACAATATTGATCCCGAGTATACTGTAATGTGGTACAGTCTAATGGAAGTAAATCCAAGGCATAATTTGAGAGTTCCACCTAGATCGGTAGCTCTTTTTAAGTTTGTTAAACTTGCAGGTAAAGAATTTTAAAGTTTTTAGTAAATTGCATAGACAAGTACATTTGAACACTCTATTAATGACTATCTTTTTAGGTGACATGTTACCTTCCAATTTATTTGTACCATTTTTAAAAATGCTTAGTGGACTTTCATCAAATAAGGCGGCTGCTAGAAACTGCTTCAACATTTTAAAGCAATCGGGTGAGTTTTCTGTTATTCTACTATTTATTTGTATACTAATTCCGTGCAGCTCAGTTCGTGGATGAGAAAATACCAATGGGATTACTATCCAAGGAAAAATTATAATTAGATTTTTTAGTTAAAAAGAGAACGATTACACTTTACCGATTTCGGGCCGATAAGAGAGGAAATATAGTTTTTTGCCTACGTGATCTACGTGATATTTAGGATTTAGTACTTTAGTAACCACTGAATCTCCTATTATTATAACTATACATTTATACAAAAAGGTTGAAGTAGGTATATATATATACGAAATCTAAGCAAACGCGACATACCGATTCCCGCCAGTCCTTTATCGCATCTCAGCGCTGTTTTTGTCTCTGACTTACTTTTATTACTATGAATTAATACGTTGCTTTCAACACGCAAGACTAATTAAATCTGAACCATTAGTTTGTTCTACTTCTTTTCAGACTGAAGCAAAAAGACCATTTCATATTATAAGCATTTTTTGAGGTTTTCTACGCGTTTTATGACTGTAAAGTATAATGTTTATGGACAAAAGGTTTTTAATTTTTATCGCCTAATAAAGAGGCTAGAAATGTCGACAGTATTAAAATCTAAGGCCTGAGTTTTATGTGACCCCAGATTCAACCCAGATATATTGAGTCTTCTTTAAGGCTTACTTATATAACCATAATTTAATTCTTATTGATATTCGATTTATTAAGATATTTCCATCGTATAAATAATAATAAATACAATAAATAATCAATAAATTCTTTGTTATAAAGATTCGACAATGATCATAGTATGCGTCAATCTCAAGCTTAATCTAGGTATAAATTAATACTTTTAAAATCATTAATAAATCAAACAGAACATATTCAAATATAAAATACTTTATTTGCCTATAAAAAGAAAAACAATATTGCCTAAAAACTAATTGCAAGAAGAATCATAATTTTCTTAGACAAAAGGATGGTATCGCGACACCTGTCATTAAGTATGCCAGGAGTGATATAACCCTACTACTACTACTACTGCTAATATTTCGCGTTGGATAAACTTAGAAACTTAACAGAACGAAAGAACAGAACGAAAATATCTGGTAAAAAAATTGTAATTAGAAAGAAAAAGAAACAAAATGAAAAATCACAGATAAAGCGCGCAAAAACGAAATTGGCTCGGTGCTACTCTGCCAGACAAGGAAGGACAGATCCGCGACATCCTAGAGGGCGTTCGGTAACACTGAAAGATTCTTAAGTATATATATTAAAGCATTTAAAAAAAAAATATATCTTTTCATTTGCTGTTCGATGACCAGGAATTTTAAATAATTGTGTGTTCCTTGTATTGTGATTATGAGCAAATGGAATAATTTTTTTTAATGTAAGGTGGTTGTTGGGTTTTGATAACTTTAAACATAAGAAGATACATGTGATATTTTCGCCTATTTGACATATTGAGAATTTGGTTATCTTTAAATGCAGTGATATGTGCTGTCGATAAGGTATAGAGTAAACAAATCGCATGCAAGAGTTCTGTAACTTTTGAATTTTTCTACAAAACACACCAGATATTGAATTAGAATAAACAACATCTCCACAATCAAAGAGAGAGATTACAAGGGGTTTGTAAATATTTAGTTTTTGAAGAAAGATATGATGTGAAATATTTTTTAATTTAAGATGTTCCTGTTTCAATTTATTATTGATATGACTTTCAAATCTTAGTTGGCCGTCCATAAACATTCCTAAATTTTTACCTCATCAGTAATTGGTAGAAGAACAGTTCCAATTCTAAAATTTTAATTATCTTTGACAAACTGTTTAATCTGAGGATTTGACTGACAGATCACTACTTGAGATTTAGAAGGATTCATGGTTAAATTACGTTCTTGTGTATATAAAGAAATATTAATAAAATTTAATGGTAAATACAGTTTTATACCTATATATGGGTATATAAACTATACGAGTTTTTTTTAGAGATTTGTTCATGTCAGCAGCATAAATTGAAAAAAGTAATAGTGATAGAATTTAACCTTGAGCCTTTTTCTATTTAGTTAAACTTTGATTTTAGAATTTAAATTGTTTCAATTTTTAATTTAATTTCAAAACTACACAACAAAATCGATCAGAAAGGTAACTTTGAAATAATTTAATGATATTACTCAAAAAGCCAATATAATGTAAATTGGGAAGTAACAAGTTATGATCTATAGTTGTCAAAAGCTTTACTATAATCTAACGAAGTGAGACAGGTTAGATCCTCTTTTTCCTCGTTAAGTGTTAAAAATATTTCTGGAATCAAACTGAAAATCAGGAATTAATTGGAACTTTACATCAGTAAATGGAGTTATTTGGTTGTGTAAAAGTCACTCTATTATTTTTAATAAGACTGGCAGAATAGTTATTGGCCTAAAATCTGTTTCTTCTCTTGGGTCTCTTTTTTTACTATTGGCTTGATAATAGCGTTTTTCCAGGCATCTGGAAAATTTTCCTTAAGAATGCAACAGTTAACTATATTGATCAGGGGATCAATACAATTGGGCATAATCATTTAATCTTGTATGGATATGTTATTTTCCCCTTGCATTTGTCTTGATTTTATTTACTAAACGATGATTGTAGTTTTATCTATAAGAGAAAATTAAAATTTTGTTGCATCATGTTTTAAATTTTCATGTATTTGATTTATAGTATGAAATTTTATCCGGAGATGCAGATGTGTTATTTGAGTTTAGAAAAAAGTTATTTGAGCCTTCCGGATCCTGCAAAGATGATAAGTTTTAGGTTTTTTTAATAATTAACTGTTTTGCGGTTGTCCAGGGTTCTTTCCCAACCTTTTGTGCATTTGATTAAAGTAACTGATTTTTTCTTGGATTATTGCATGTTTGTAAAATTTCTAAGCGATGTAGCATAATTTAATTTAGCTTTAGATTTGATTTTAATATAACTGCGCCTAGCCTTATCTCTTAATTTCATTAATATTATTTGTAATCAATTGATTACGAGGCCTTTCTTATACATATTAAGGGAAGCGTGTCTGTTCATCAAGTTGTTAATAAAGTTATTAAACAAGAACATTTTGCTATTGACATCAATGAATATGGTGTATATTTCATGCCATGGGATATTTAAAACATCAGATTTAAATTTTATTTTATTAATATTATCATAATATCCATAACCTAAAATGTTTTTTTGAAATTTTTTTGCGAGGTATGTTAAACTTTGCGTATATAATGTGATGGTCTGATACGGCTTCTAATATTTCTATGGACGACTTAAAGCTTATTAAGTTATCTAGAATAGTGAACATTAAATCTATTAGTGTTTCAGTATTTTAACACTGTTATGAATTAAATGAAGCTGGTCTATACATACAAACACAAATTAATGTTTCAGAGTTAATTTTAAATGTTATGTTTAAAGCCTCAAACAGCCCCATACCATCAAATATACAAATATACCCATACTAAACAACTTAATTTGGAGGTTCTCGTTTATGTATATATGTTTTTCTTATGAATCTGAAACTTTTGAAAAGAATCCCGGAAGAGCAGCGCGGATTTTTAAGAGTCTGGTGGATTCTTTTAATGCGAAGAAATCTACCGCCATGATCACACTCACAGTGTGACATGACATGATCTGTAAGTTGCAGAAATTTGGGGTGCCCGGAAGGTCCACTAAATTTATTAAAAATGTCTAGAAAGACATGGAATTTACTGTTGAAATAAATGGAACTATCACCTCCTATAAGAGTTCCCCAAGGCTCCCCGTTCGCACCAGTTTTATTTAACACATACCAAGTGGACAAGAGTCGCATTATTCGCGGACGACACTTGTTTCTTTGCGAGCTGTAAAAATTTAGTCCAGACATCAGCATACATGCAGAGTCATCTAGATAAAATTATAGAGTGGGCAAACAACTGGAAAATTAAAATAAATGGTAAGAAAACAGAGGACATTCTAATAACAAAAAAGCATGACCGCAACATCCTAAATTTAGCAATTTCGTGCACGCTGGTCCTCTGGAAAGATGCGATAAAGTACCTAGGAGTCTATTTTGACAAAAAGAATAACTTTAAAACGCACATCATAAAACAAATTAATTCATGCAATGGAACCATTCATGCGCTATACTCCTTTCTCTGCAGGAGCAGTAAGCTCTCTTTGAGTAACAAATTAATGGTCTACAAACAGGTTCTACGTCCTAAACTGCTTAACGCCTCAAACATTTTCTGGAATACCACGAAGACGAATATCAGAAAGCTTTTTCAAAAAGGTGTTTCAGAATAAGTGTTTGGGAATGTTCACTTTTGCACCCTTCTTCGTAAGAAATGTTGATCTGCACTCTGACTGCAAACTTGATTCTATTCAAGAATACATAGTTAACAAACAACAAGTTCAAGAAAAAAGTCAAAAGTGTGGACAACACCCTAATAGGAGAATTTCTCCTGAGACCAAGGGAAAACCGACCTTGGAAAGGCGTAATGTGATACTAGCCGCCGAATTCAAATATGCTCACTGAATCAGTTCTTTTAGTATCAAAGTTGAAACCAAAGGACTGAGATGCTCAGTCCTCAGTCTCCGCCCGACTCACTCATGTTTTGTTTTCTCTGCGAGGAGTGGGGTTCGGACTCTGGCTCCGCCCAAAGATAACTGGTAACCTTTCCCCGAAGCCTAAATACCCTTTCCTCTATTGAAATAAGTTAAAAATCCTTTAATCCAACCTCAGCACCCAGATGCTACAGAGAAAAGAAGTATAGCAGCCAAAAGTACCATAGCACGCAGTTGCAACTGAGAACACCGGCAAAAGCAAAAACAGTTAGTCCGGAAGAAACCAGTGTGATCAAGGAGAAGAAATATTTTCAGGCAATCATGTTTCTGCAAGCCCAATTATTTTAAATTTATAGTTCATCAAATCCACTATTCATAGATCTAATATAAAGATGAGCAACAGATAGCGGTGATAGCAAACATAACCCTGGTGACCCCCACCGGTCTCATTAAAAATAAAAAACTTGCGATTTTGATTACATGCCGCAGTACCCCCGGCCACCATGCTCGAAACACAACCGATCAACAAGACGCCATAAGCAACACTATTTTTATACACTATATACATAAAATATATACATATCACTATATACATACAATTTCGAAAGTATTAACCTAAAATTTTTAGTTTACCTTGCGCCAAAAATGTATAATTTTCTACCACCTGAGTTAAAGGGAATAAAAAACAAACAAAAATTAGCAAAGAATGTACAAAGTATGTGCACAACAAATATAATACTTTCTTCTATTTTTCTAGGAATTTAAGTAGGTATTGTAAAATAGTCCTTTTTCATAGATTGTTAAGTGTTAATAGATTAGGTATTGTAGTATTTAAGGTTATTAAATTTATTTGTTTCTTTAAAAATAACAATCACAAATATATATAACTAACGCACACAGGTGTATTGCACACCTAGGCATTACAACTACTTGAATTTGTAATAATGATCAGGCAAAAAATTCGCAGTTTCTAGTAAATTAGTTATAAAATCAATACATCTGGTAGGTTGTCTGTTTGTTTGTTTTTATAAATAAATAAATCCTCACATCTCATTTTTCATGCCCTTTAGGAATATTAAAGATTTGGATGACTAAAAAAGAATTTCCTAAAATTAAGATTTAAAAAAAAATGACTATTTTTTGCTTAATTCTGCCTTACATTTATACTACATACATAAATAAATTAGAAATATCACAAAGTAAATCGTAATTAAGGTATGTTTTTCTTAACATTGCATATGACGTCATTATATAAATCTATTTAATTTTCTAAGATGATTATATTATATAACTGTGATGTTTATATGAAAAACAAGGATTGTTTTTCATAAACTTCCCAACCCGCTATATGATTTATATTATTGTTTATTGCCCATTAGCTCTTTAGGGGTCTCTATGTTTTTAGAAATGTCAGTAACCTTGCTAACCCTATGGTTACTATTTATAACCCCCACTTCATCATCGATATCTGATATGTCAGCATTCTCACTAATTTTCGACATTTTAAGTTGAGATATGCTCTCTGATAAGGATGGCGATCTAATTTACTCACTAATATTTGAGTCCGAGTGATTTTCAACGACATACTTCTTAAAATATTCCTCTTTACTTTTATAATTTCTCGATTTTGTATGTTTTTCCGAGATGAAAAGGATTATACTTTATAAATCAGTATTGGCTTCCAAAAAAAATACTTATTCTATATTAATTTCAGTCTTCAAAAATTATATAACCTTTTTAAACAACAACTTCGTGGACAAACAAAAATATGTTTTTTTTTATAAAACTTTGATAAATACTATGCGAATAACACTTTTAGAGAGTGTAATAACATATTTTTATAAACATAATCCTTATAACTATAAAGTCACTGAGAGTAATTTGTTTTATAATAAAGTCTTTGTTCGCCTAATATAAATTACTACAAAATCGTTATAAAATGATTTTATATCTGTTTTATGTGTACGTTTTAAAACAGTTATAAAGCAACTAAATAACAAATTTTGCTTAACACAATATAGTTATATAAGATTGTTTTATAAATGTTTTATACCAAGTTACTTATTGCATTATAAATTTTTTTTATTAAATTGTCACATAGTTATTTGTAAAAGTTTGTTATAAAATAAAGTTCTTTATAAGACATAATTATTTTAGTTAAAGCCGTTAAGTAATATTTTATTGTTCAATACGTCCTTAATATAACTAATATAAAATAATTTTATTTAGTAGGAGACTGTGTGCTACTAGGGGATGTGCCTCTGATGTGTGGAATAAGTACCGCCTGAAAGTGTATTACTGTTAACTTTGTTATTAATTCGTTTTGATGTCCTTCATTAGGTTTATAATTTTCTTGAAAGAACAAATAAGGTTACAAAGAAGGTTATATTACCTTCCATGGTAGAAATTACTAGGTTTTTCTTTTAATATTTGGTTTAGTTGCGAAATCTCGCCTTTTAATCCACTGTCTTCACAGAAAGCTCTTGGGTATGTGGTACCATTAAATTGATTGTGTTGGTCGGTGCCCGCCAGCACAATATGACATTCTTTACATTTTTTGAAGACCGTTTTTCACTGACAAGCTTACTTTATGCCATCATATTTACATCTGTACATACTTACAATATCTTTAAACATCCATAATATTGTAACGAAATTCGGGAACACACTTTTATTGTCAACGTCAAAAACACTAACCTAACTCGCTTTGACTGTCGTTTAATTGTTTCCAAGGTAAAAACTGACTAAACAATTAAAACTGAATGATTTGTCACGAAGCGCGTCCTTTTTAAAACCCGATGGAACTGTTTCGAAATATTTAGAATTATCTTCATTGTTTTTGCCCAAAGAGACCAATAATTTTACGAGAATACTGACAGTCAAAGCAAGCAAGTATACAAATTCTAGAAAATTAGAACTACAGGGATTTACAATAATATAACCTAAATAACCTAAATTGGGGCCAAAATGGGGCTCTCACACAAGATGAACTACCTAAAAACTAAACACTATAGATGAAAATAATAAACCAAACGTAAGTAGAACCCTAAAGAAACCCTACGAATCAACTTTAACTACAGAATACTAATAAAATTGTACAAAAACTAGCAGAATAATTAACGTATTTACATTTTCATAATAATATAATTCACCTATGGTTATATAAGTGTTTTTATTTTAAATAAGTGTAAAGACGGAAAGATTAGGGACGACATAATATATTATTATGTTTATAATTGCTATTTTGGAATTCTTTTTCAGCTTTGAGAAAGATGTACCTCGAAATGTCGGCAAATTTTTAAATCGAGTTTTTATTTCTGTTCCTAATTCGCTCATTTATATTAGAAATACAATTTACAAAAAATAGTCAGGGTTTTTAGTTCTAACTTTATTACCATTTTTTAGGTACTTGCTTCCCAAAGGCTTTGAGCTGGGACCACTTCTTTTTATCGTTGGCTCAGTATCATAACAATTTAAGACAAGAAACCCCACCAACTACAGACACAGTATACCGAATGAGAGCTGGGTATCATAAAGGTGTTAGTCCGCAAGAATTAGAAGGTAATTAGTTACAAGATAATGTGTGTAAAAAAAAATTAAATTCGCATTTTTTTAGGTCTACACACAGTCCTTCTTTTAATAAGAACCGTTGCTGAAAATGATCCATTTTCCAGATTGGCTTTATGGGAACATCCTGTTTGGACTCCGATAACAACAATTTTAGGTACATAGTTCAACCCCTACAATTAGTGAAATTTTATTCCAATTTTGATTTACTGCACTCAAATTTTGACTTCATGATGTATATACAGATCGTATTATCGTGAGCTACGTATTACCCAAAATAATGGCAACACCGCTTGGTTGCGGCTTGCAGGCGGCGGAATTTTCCGTTTTTATTTTTTGAACCGGGAGTCAGCAGACCTCACTTTGCTGTGTTACTGCACGTTGTATTAATAATTTTTGAGCGTTATTCTCGTGTTTTTTTCACTATGCCTGTTTATACCCCTTCCGAAAGAGTTCAATTAATTAAATGGTTTTATGGAGGCAATTCGGCAGTACAATGTAGAGATTTGTTTTCAGTGACATTTGAGAATACACCGATTCCTTGTGCAAAAACGGTTTTAAATGTGGTTACAAATTTTGAGACATCTTTAAGTCTTCAAGATTGTAAAAAATGCCACACAAAACGTCTAGAATCACCTGTTGAAGTGGTCCAGGATATAGAACGGTGGGAAGAAATGGTTTGCAGTACCCTAGAACTTGATTCGACACGGTCCACTAGAAGTGTTGGAGAGGAACTGGGAATGAGCAATAAAACTGTTGCTTGTATCTGGAAAAAATATGGGTATAAATGTTTCAAGTATTCAAAAACTCAGGAAATATTTCCTGAAGACCAGTGGCGAAGAATGGAATTTTGTGAAACCATGATGGAAAAGGCAAATGAAAACGAATATTTAAAAAAAAATATTTTGTTTTCTGATGAATCCTCTTTTCCATTACATGGCAAACACAATCCTTCCATTGTTCTTTATTGGTCTCAGGAAAACGAGCACAGAAGTTTTCAGTTTCGTACCCAGTATCCTCAGAGATTGAATGTTTGGGCAGGTATTTTGGGCGACAATGTTATAGGGCTATTTTTTATTGATGGCACTTTAAACGCCCAAAAGTATCTTGAGGTGCTGCAAAACCAAGTTCTTCCTGCCATTCAAATCCTACCTGATGTAGACCTGGGATTGGTTTATTTTCAGCAAGATGGCTGTCCTGCTCATAACGCGGCTAGGGTAAAAGACTTTTTAACAAATATTTTTCCTAACCGCCTTATTAGTGGGACTGGCGACAATAAATGGCCTCCTAGATCTCCAGATTTGTCTCCAAATGACTTTTATCTGTGGGGTTACCTTAAGCAGACCATTAACAAGCATGAATTTAGTAGTCAACAAATTTAGAGGAGTTGCGAAATAAAATTGTCGAATGTGCCAATTCCATTTTACCTGAAACTCTTTTGGAGGTCCGAAATAGATTTTACGATAGGTTAGGTTTTTGTTTAGCGAAAGAAGGCGGTTTATTTGAGCATTTTATTTAAAAAATAATATGTTGTTTATTAGAGTTTTATTTCTGATTTTTTATTATATTTTTGTCAGAGTTGATATTTTATTTTTTATTAAAATAACGCTTTAATTTTCATTATGCAAAACACAGCATATTAAACATTTTAAGATTACAATTCTATTCTGCGGGTTTTACATGGAATAGAATAAATATTTTAAAAATGCCTGGATTTTCGCGTAATATTTTGGGACATTTTGTCGCCAAACGACGCACCTCCTACGAAAGTCAGATGTTTACTAATCCCGTCCTCGGGCCGGCCGGGGCGGTGCTCTGTCGCAGGCACTCACAGTACACGCGCGACGTTGCAGAATTTCACCTCTATGCGGTTTCCTAAGTAACGAACGAAAACACGATCTGTATATAATTTTGGCCTGCGCAAAGTTTTTTTTAATGCCTTTATCACTAATAATTATTTGGTTACGTATTAATAATATACCTTAGTTTCTTATTAATTACAATATGAATGAAAGTTCGGCAAAAAGCCAAATGTGTGATTTTGTACGAGCTGCTAAAATGTTGAATTTAAAATATTTTTTATCCTATCGAAATGCAATAACATTGTAAAGATGCCTAATCAATTTAACGCCCAATGATTGCTTCAAGTATTCATTAATTTATATTAAAATAATTTAAGTTATTTATTAAAATTTCAGGTCTTGTTAGCTGTTCAGTGCCAATTTATCTTAAAGCAGACCTTCTTCTGACATTAGCGGCACTCTCAAAATCGAAGGAAACCGCTAATCAAATGTGGGAGTTATTAGAAGCTTCACAAATATTGATTACTATACCTACGACCTCTAGTTATGTACCCAGGTAATCTAAATATCTAATCTAAAGATAGGTAATCTAAGTAATCTAATCTAAAGATGTTCATAATAAGAAGAAAAATTACTACTACAATATTTAAATACAAACTGCAGTATACATTTAGTTCTATAACTGCACTAAATTATAGGTGTATATGTACGTAGTAGATCCGAAAATTCAACTTAATTAAAAATAAATTACCTATCGAATTTACGGAATTAAAGTTCTATGGTTGTCCATTCCGAATCGTGCCCACATTTTTTTTAAAAACATACTTTATTTATTACAAACTATAATAATGCAACTAATTCCCTGTACTTTGAGCTCTGGTCTGGGGAATGCACTCTACAATTTTACTGTTAACAGTGTTGAAATAATTCTACAATCTAGAATATCTTTAGATACAACTTTAACTGCTTTATAAATAACCTGTAACTTTCTAAATGTTTCATATTTTCGGGTACTTTATTATATGCCTTATTGGCTTGTACTCCTAAATTGTTTTTGTATTATATTTATAAATACTATTTGAAATAGTAGTACATTTGATTTTTGTGATTTACGTAAAATTTTGTAAATTAGCTTTACTTGTTCTAAATTAAATATTACATCAATATTTAGTATCTTAAGATTTTTATATAAAGTGTCTGTTTTAATCAGTCTATTATATTTAAATAACACTTTCAAGATTTTATTTTGCATTTCTCGAATTTTGACAAAATTGATAATTTTCCACATGTCACACTGTGTCTAGTATCCTTATTCCCTTACCAAAAATACCAACACCAGCAGATTTTAAAGAGATTAGACCGATAAGTATTCTTCAGGTCATTTCAAAAATCCTAGAACGTCACGTGTATAATGAAATAGAACTGAAAAGAATGACATTTCCGACTGTCAACCAGGCTCTCGTAAGCCTTTCAGTACTATAACGAGTATTTAGTATTGTCAAGATCGCTTACATGTTGAAGATCGTTTACGTTGTGTTCAAACCGTACATTAAGGTAAATTTGAATTTTTAAGTTTTTGCCATTTCAAGAAGGGGTCCGCCAGAGTTCTATACTGGGCCCCATACTCTCTGTATGGTGCTGACATGAATCAGTGCATACAAAATCCCAACTTACAACAATTTGCTGACTAGTCACAAATGTATACTTCTTTTAAAATGTCAGACATTCTGGCGGCACAGAATAAAATTAACTCCGACTCAGAAGATTGCTTTATTTTCTGAAAGTCATAACCTCAAATTAAATGCTTTAAAATCATATGCAATGTTTCTAAATCTGCAGAACTGCAGCCAATATTTTAAAATTAATATTTAGGAAACAGTCGTGCCAATAGTTGCAGAAAAACATAATTTAGGAGTTATATTTGACTCAAATCTTAGTTTAGGTCTACTCATTTTATAGTAGCAACGAAGTTAAAATTGTTTACTGGCGTTCAAAAACATTATTTCAATACAAAAATCAATTACCATCAAATACTGAATATCGGCTTGCATTTGCATTTGTCTTGTACTGTCCCTGCTACATTATGGAAACACTGTTTATGGTGATTCTTTAACACTGTGTTTGTCAGGGACGATAGAAAAATATCAAAATAGTTGTATGCGTTTTTCTCTAAACATACCATATAGGGATCATGTTATTCTTATCTGAATTCTTATTTTATACTAAATATGAGGAATAGAAGGAAATTTAATAAGTATAATTTAATTTATACAATAATTATATTAGGCCAGCCGTCATATTTAAGAGAATTATTCTTTTACCACGATCACACAATATGAGAAATCAGCACCTGCTTAGAATTCCATATCGTAGAACATCTAGGTACAAAAAAAATCATTTCAGTATGTAGGATTACACATGTGGAACAAGTTGCCTGATTACATTTGTTTTTGTCTTCGCTTTCCAGCTTGTATTTGAGTTTTTGCTGCCGATCGTCTCCTGTGCCCGTTATACGAGCCCGTTATACAAGTAAAAGACTTATATTAGTTTTAGTATGCTCTACCGGCTAAACACCATATACGTGCTTTTTAGTTCGTTTGTGTTATCGGTTTCGTATAATCACTGTTCAGTTCTTATAATCTATTGGAAGCTCGGAATTTTCTAATATTTTATATTTACATCGCCTATTATTAAATATTTCCTATGATGTGTATGTAGAAAGTTCTCTAATATTTCTAAAAATTCATTATCCAGGCATAAAGGTAGTATATACACACTAACTTTTAGTTTATTGACACCAACTGTTACACATATCCAATTTATGTTTCCAGACTTATTTTTCCTCTACCAAAGCCTTGAAGTTTTTTATACAGGATGTTTTCTATATATTGCGACAAAATTCAGGAACGTGTTCTTTGGACAAAAATTCGCAAAAAAGTTCCTATAAACATAGGTCCTAAACCTTTTAGATTTTGAGCTACAGGGTGGAAAAATTTTAACAAAAAAATGATTTTTTTTTCGATAACTTAAATACCCCTGTAGATATTTGTTCAAAGATTCGTATGCAGGGTCTGTGTATCCAGAGCCATTAACCAACATACTTTTAATATTTTTATGTTCTCCAGTGGCGTGTGTGCGGGTTTTCCGCTAAATACTTTTTTAAAGAAAAATGGTATGCCACTGGTTTTTCTTGTATTAAAAAATATTTTTAAATTCCCCGTTTTATTTGCAACATTTTTGATCTCTTGGACTTTATCCGTTAGATGTACGGTTTTCGCACAAAAAATTAAAAACCATGGACATGTTGCTCAGATTTGATTAGACTTTCTTTATTCTAGTAATTATTCGTTTTTTTTAGTTTATTGCAATTTTAATAATAAATAATAAAATTTTTATTAATTAATTTAGTACAAAAGCCAGCCCAATTTAATAAAATTGTAATTGAGGATTTAAAACTTTTCCTTCTACAATCTTAATTAATTTTAAGTGATAAAAAATATTTCATTTTTTATTATTTATTTAAGCAATATTATTATTTTTACAAAAGTTGTTCAAAGTGTGCTCCTCCAACATCAATACAAGCATCTAATCGACGTCGCATTGATTCGCGGACACGTTCAAAAATTCCTGGTGTCTGCCGAATTATGTCACAAGACGTTATAATGCGATTACGCAATTCCTCCACATTGTCAATTGGATTTCTATAAACCAGTGATTTAAGGTGGCCCCACAAAAAAAAATCCAGCGGATTTAAGTCGGGAGACCGTGGGAGCCAAGGGTGAATACTTCCCCGACCTATTTAACGATTTGGATACGTAATATCCAAATATTGCCGAGCCACTAAACTAAAATGTGCTGGAGCACCGTCATGTAAAAAAGCATTTGCTGTCTCAGCTGAATGGGGACATCTTCTAGCATCGTTGGTAATTCATTTTCAAGAAATTCTTGATACACTTGTCCAGTCAACCTTGCTGGTAAAAAAAATGGACCGATGAGAAAGTTTTCAATAATGCCGACCCATACATTAAGTGAAAACTGGTGCTGATGACGGTTTTCTGCCACATCATGTGGGTTCTCATAATGCCATATGTGGTTATTGTGGAAGTTCATAATTGCGTCCCTGGAGAAATTAGCCTCATCGGTGAAAAGTATTTTTCTTATAAACGGTGCATCTTGCCTTATGCGTTCTTGCATCCAAAGACACAAAGCCGTTTTTTTCGGAAAATCGCCTGGCAAAAGTGCCTGCACCCGCTGAATATGATACGGGTATAAAAGGTTTCTTTTAAGAATATTCCAAACTGTAAAGTTACTAATGTGTACCGTCTGAGCAATTTTCCTAGTGCTTATGGTGGGATCTTCCTCGAATTCATTGAGCACCTGTTCTTCAATTTGAGGAGTAACTGTTCGGGGATGTCCGTTTTCAGCGGTGTGTTTTTTAAAGCTGCCGGTTTCACTTAGACGTTGGTGTAAACGCGTATACATGGAGTGATGAGGAATAACACGATTCGGGTAACGTTCGGCATAAATACGCAAGGCTTCTCGTGCGTTTCCGTTAGCCAGTCCATAAATGAAGTGCATATCGCACATTTCATTAGTTGTGTAATTGTTAGCCATTTTTTTAACAAATTAATCTTGTCAACTGGCGGACAGTGACTATGATTTAAAATTTTAAATATCACAAAATCTTACAAATATCAACTTTGTCGTGGGCAGAGGAAGAATGTGGTAAAAAGATTAAACTCTTAAACAAGAATGTGATTATCGTTGCGGCGGCGTTGTCCGTAGTTACGTTAAAAAAAAAATGTTCACAGGCTACTTCGCGATTTTGGAAGCGTGAAATATTAACACGTTACTCATATGTCACTTTTTTTAACATGTTATAACATGTTGCAAATAAAACGGGGAATTTAAAAATATTTTTTAATACAAGAAAAACCAGTGGCGTACCATTTTTCTTTAAAAAAGTATTTAGCGGAAAACCCGCACACACGCCACTGGAGAACATAAAAATGTTAAAAGTATGCTGGTAAATGGCTCTGAATACACAGACCCTGCATACCAATCTTTGGACAAATATCTACAGGGGTATCATTTTTTTTTAAACTTTACCAAAAAAGTTATTTAAATTATGTATTTTTTCTTTATCTAAAAGGTTTAGGACCTATGTTTATAGGAACTTTTTTGCGAATTTTTGTCCAAAGAACACGTTCCTGAATTTTGTCGCAATATATAAAAAACACCCTGTATATGTATATAAATTATGTAATTCTTATAATTACTTAATTTAGTGTTAATTGGCACTTAATTTTATTGCAGAGGGATTCAAACTGAACTAGATGAAAGAGAATCAAGAAAAGAAGAATATCCATTAACAAGAGCCGTTTTAACATTATTAGATACTTTAACTAGCCATGGTATACCTAGAACGTTAGGGGCAGGGCCAAGAAAACCTGGGTTTTACCCATATTTTTCTTTTATCGTAAATTCAGTATTCCTTAAGTACAATGCAAGGTTGGTTTTATTTATAATAAT
Source organism: Anthonomus grandis grandis (assembly GCF_022605725.1). NCBI lineage: Eukaryota > Metazoa > Arthropoda > Insecta > Coleoptera > Curculionidae > Anthonomus > Anthonomus grandis. The sequence goes on along the minus strand of NC_065567.1, from coordinate 4,214,741 downwards.
TATAACGATTTTCTTTTATTTTACATGGTTTTTAGGTCATACCGAGATGGCGCAGAGAAGTGGGATGTGGCGTTAAAATGTCTTTTATTATTTGAAAAGTTTTTGAAAAAGTATGAGCCAAAGGTAATTCAGCTTTTTATAACGATATACAAGCATGTCCTAATATATTTTTCTCTAGATTGCTGATTTTCCAAAGCGTCCGAGAGAAGTGAAATCGACTAGTCCAGCAGGTTATAACCTAATGTTGCAGTTAAATAATAAAACGGAAACATTAAATTTAATTTTGGATATTATCGATGAAGGAACTCGTTACTTCGATACTTATGTACAATTTACTGGGCAAGAAAAAGTTGCGGAGTGTACGCTGGCAGCGCTAAATATTTTAAACAGGGCTCTAGCATTACAGTTGAAGTTTTTCAGGTAAGCTTTTTTAAATTATTTAGCGTCAATGACAAAAATACAAAAACTAAAAATTAAAAAAAAATCTAGCTATTGTTGCATATTAAAATGCGAAACTTTAGAGTACATTACAATTTTGTACTCAGACGATCAAATTTTGTTAATGTTATAGGAACCATAAATGCAAATTACAAAGAAAATTCTAGATACGAACAGAAAAACATTATATATACATCACACAGAGAATAAAAAACAGGAGATTTTACATTCTAGTTACAGCTTTCTAAATCATTTTATTTTCTTACTCTTCTATAAAATTTCAATAAAATTATATGAAAATATAAAGACTTTGAGGTCAGGAAAACTAAAACTAGAAAGTGTTGTTGGAGTAACCTATAAAGCTTATTATAAGCTTACGTATGCCTATTTGTTTTATTAACAAAGCTTTCTAACATTGGGCAGGCTAATTGCAAGTAGATCTTATATCTTTTAAAAATCTATACTAATAAACAAATTCGAAAATTATTGAATAGAATTGTAATAGTATTTGTTTAAAAAAAAAAGTAGGTTAGCTCAAAATAAACAATACACAGATTAGCTCGAAATCCATCTGAATATCTGAAAAAATTAATTAAGTTTAAATTAAATAGTTAAATATTTGAATATTGTTAATTGTTAATAGTTCCTCTCTGGCATAAAACGTCTATGTTTGAAGACAACCTTTCGTATATGTCGTTTTCACAACTAAATCTCCTACTAATTAAGTTCATTTAACTATTACGAATTTTAAAGGAAAATTAAAGCCGTATCTTTTAAAACTATAACCTTTAATCAACTGATTAGATATAATATATTTTAGTACCAGGCCCGGATGTTATGGTTAGGTTTTTGATGTTTAACTTTTTTGTAGGGAAAGAGAAGCCTTTATTTATGTATACAGTAGACTCGCGATATAGTGAACTAATTAATGCACATCCAGTTCACTATATCGATTTGTTCACTCTATCAATTTTTTTTAATGTACGTATTAAAGCAACGTTTGTCTTTAGAAAACTAACTTTATTAATGCGAAACAGAAAAAATATTACATATGTAATTAAAATAAAATAAAAAACGACAATCTAATCTATTTTTTCAAAAAATGAAGTAATTTTTGTTTGCTTTTTTGTTTTTAGTCCTGTTTGCACCATCGTATTCCTTAAGTTTTCTAAAACGAGTATACTAGAATATTCCACTTTATCTTCATTTTCTTCGGCCCATTGAAAAATGTTGTTAATCGACTTTATTGCCGAATTTGTTGTCACTCGTTCCTTATTTACTACCATTTCTTCTTGTACTCCATCATCTTGATCGTTTCCATCACTTTCACTTTGGTCATTAGTTTCTTTTGTGTCAGGTAAGTTATCTTTATTCCAATCGTCTACATCAATAGGTTAAATATGAACTTCTGAATTAAAAGTCTGCAATAAAGTAATGCATTCTGATCTCACTGTGTCAATGTCTTTATTTCTTATTCGGCTCCGTAAAACACTTTGTCAGACGAATAGCATTTTGGTCCATTGGCTGGATTAGCGGAGTAACGTTAGGTGGCATATAAACAGTGAAAATGGAACCATCATCACTTCTTAGCTGTTCTGCAGGTGGATGGCTTGCTGCGTTGTCCAACAAAAGCATGGCTTTAACTGGAAGGTTTTGGCTCTGTAGGAATTCTGTAACCTAAGACAAGAACAAATGCTAGAATAATGTGCAGTTTAAATTCTTAAAAGGAATAAAAAAAAGAGCGTAAATTTGTAAAAATCGTAGTCCAAAAGGACTGAAACCATTTTTTCTAATTCTCCAGATACAAAGATGGAAAAATTTAAAACGTCTTCCTATGATAAAACTTACCTCAGGAATAAACATTCGGTGAAACCATTCCTTGAAAATTGCTGCCGTCATCCAAGCAGTTTTGGAGTTTCTATAATGGACGGGACAGTTAAAATTTCGAAACGAACGTGGATTTTTTGCTTTCCCAATAATTAATGGTTTAGCTTTGTGAGTACCTGCCGCGTTTGTGCATGCTAGAAAAGTCACTCTTTGTTTCTCGGTTTTCCTACCTGGGGCAGTTTTTTCTTCGCGAGCTACATATGTCTTTTCGGGCAGAAGTTTCCAATACAAACCAGTTTCATCGGCATTGTAAATCTGTTCTTTTGTTAGCTGAAGCTCATTTATTTTTAGGCGTAAAGTTTTTTTAAAAGGATCAACAAGCTCGGGTTCTGACGATAATTTTTCTCCTGAAATAGTTAGGAAGCGTATTCAAAAACGTTTTTTATACTTTTGCATCCAACCACTGCTCGCATTAAAAGAAGGAGATTCCTTGTATTGACTGTGAAGTAGCTTGGCCTTCTCTTGGATCATTAAACCAGTTACCGGAAAATTTCTCTCCCTTGTTTTTAAGAACCACTTATATAAAGCTTTTTCCATTCTAGGACACTCTGATTGTCTCAAAGTTTTCGCTTTTCCAGGTCCTGTGAAAGTACTGTTGACTCGTTTCAAAATTTTTATCCTTCTGTGACGAATCGCGCATATAGTGGATTTAGCAACACCATATTGTCTAAACAAAATGGTCACTCCGACACCTTTCTTTAATTCTTCTAATATTTTGGCTTTATCGCTTAGGGTTAAATGCTTTCTAATTTTTGCCATAATTATTCTGGCGGCGTGACGCGACCTACTGCACCCAAATACTAAAGAAAACTAATTGCCCGAAAAGAAACAAACCGTTTAATATCTTTTTCTTGTCTTAACTTGTTTGTTTACGTTTTTGAAGGTGGTAGACAATGGTAGAGTGAAAACATCTTGTCGGACTTGCATTGTCTTATTTATTTAATGTAACACGACGTTTCGGTTGGTAAGTATCTCCAACCGTTATCAAGTGTAAACTGACAGCAAAATACTATTCTATAGGCTTATATACTAGATGTGTGCAGCGATGTGGAAGGGGGGGAAAGTCATCCGTGAAAAGAGTTGGGGGGGGGGGGAGGACGCGCGTCTCTCTAGATCCTACACTGTCCTGAGAGTAGAGGCTTCCAGATGTTGGGTATATCGACGCTTGGCTGGCTGAAGATCCTCTGATTCTGTGAAATGAAAGCTGCCTCTACGAACTTCCTCTTCCGCCAGTGCTGTTCCTTGTGCAGAATCTTGGCTTCTGACCAATGGATATTGTGTCCATTATGCCACGCGTGCTCTGCTATTCCGGATTTGGAAACCTCTCCTCTTTGGGTCCAGCTGCGATGTTCCTTCGCTCTGATTTCTAGGGGGCGCTTCGTTTCACCTATGTATGAGTCACCGCACTCACATGGGATCCGGTAGACGCAATTTTTGGTATCCACCATGCCATCTGGTTTGGTCTTTGATACCACGCTTCTGATAGTGGTGCTAGATCTAAAGGCAGTTCTAATATTGTACTTGCTGGCAATGCGTCGGATTTGTTCCGATGTACCCCTAATGTAAGGTATGGGTAGAAGTCTGGTTGTCGTGGTGGCCTCGTCTCTGATTTGATTTGGACGCGTCCTTTGGATGGTCCTACTTATTAGCTTCTTTGGATATCCATTCTGTTGTAGGTCTTTGTAGATGGTATCCACTTCAGTCTTGAGATCCTCGTCGTTTCTACAGATGGTTCGAGCTCTATTGTAGAGGGATCTTATGATGCCTACTTTGGTGGTTGCAGGATGGTTGGACTCATAGTGCAGATACTGGCCTGTGTGTGTTGGTTTTCTATAAACTGAAGTTCGTAGATTTCCGCCGACCTTTTTAACGAGGACATCTAGGAAAGGTAGAGCTGAGTCCTTTTCTGTCTCCATCGTGAACTTGATTGTTGGTCTGAAACTGTTGAGGTGAAGCAGAAACTCATTAAGTGCTTTTTCCTCTTTGTCCCAGATGATGAAGGTGTCGTCCACATATCGAAGCCAGAGCTTGGGTTTGCAACGGGAGGCATCTATTGCATGTTCCTCGAACCATTCCATGAAGATGTTTGCTATTACTGGGGAAAGAGATGAACCCATCGGAAGTCCTTCGTCTTGGGCGTAGAATCTATCCTTGACCTGAAAGTAAGAATTACGAAGACAGATCTCCAAAAGTTCCATCACCCCGTCCAGAGGCAGTGTGGTCCGAGTTGAGAAAGCTGCATCCTTGCTTAGTTTGTCTCGAGACTTTCGACATCAAAACTCACCAATCTGTCATTGGTCTCGACTTCGATCCCTCCAAGAAGGTCTACAAAGTGGGCAGAGTTTCGCACGAAAGACGCTGCATTTCCCTGGATCGGTCTAATGATCTCCAAAAGGAATTTCGAGAGTTCTGACGTCGGCGAATTTCTAGAGCTCGTGATGGGCCGCAGAGGCATTTGCTCCTTATGAATCTTGGGTAGTCCGTATAGGTGTGGAGGTTTGCTATAATGTGGTGTCAGCCCAAAGCGTACCGCATCCGACAATGTTGAGGAGTACTTTTTAAGTGCTCTGTAAATTCGACCTTCTATGGTTGTCGTCGGATCCTTAGATAGTAGTCTGTATTCGCCTTTGTTCAAAACTTCCTCAACCTTGTTTTCGTAGGTTTCCAGGTCCATAATCACAGTTGCATTGCCCTTATCTGCAGGAAGAATTTTGATGTTATTTTCACTTCTGAGGTTCCTGAGAGCTGTTTCCTCTTCTTTGCTGATGTTCTGCGAAGGTTTCTGTTTTTTAAGTGAGTCTAGAGCAACCCTTACCTCGTGTCAAAATTCATCGGCCTCAGGACGTGGTAGGTGGATTGATTCTACTGAAGACACTATGTCTATAAAGAATGGTTTTGAGGATATGGCGAAGTTTAGTCCTCTGTTTAACACCTTTTGTTCAGCATCGGTAAGGGTTCTTTTTGACACATTAATGATGGTGGCGGGGAGGTTAGAGGTTGGTGCTGGTTGAGTCCTGTTGGTTCGTCTGGATTTAAGGTTTTGGAGTTTTGAAAGGTGGCCTGCTCTTAGCTTTTCTCTTAGTTTCTGGCAAGTAAAGTCTATTTTGTCAAAGATTGGTTGATAGTCTTCCTCCAATGTAACTTCTTTGATTTCTTCCAACGGTGGTAGCTAAGTTGAGGTCGCAGCAGCTCCATACTAACACGTTCAAGAATACGTTCTGATCTTCTACCTGGTATAGCGGTTTTGAGACGTAGACCAATAGGAATGACATTGGCGTCTCTTGTCTCTCGCAGGAAGCTGATGTGTTCCTCCTCCTTGGTCATCTTTATCTTGGTTTTCTCAAAGCCTCTAAATAGGTTGCTGGTTCCCCCCCTTCCACATCGCTGCACACATCTAGTATATAAGCCTATAGAATAGTATTTTGCTGTCAGTTTACACTTGATAACGGTTGGAGATACTTACCAACCGAAACGTCGTGTTACATTAAATAAATAAGACAATGCAAGTCCGACAAGATGTTTTTGTTTGTTTACCTAATAAAACTATTGGGTCTACTATTTCGAGAATCAATTTGTTCACTTGACAGAATACATTAAGGAAAAAATGTCTGTTCACTATTTAGAATAGTTCACTAGACAGTGTGTTCAGTATAACGCGAGTCTACTGTATTTACATTTTCTCTTAGAAATAATTGAAATAGTACCGATCCCAGGTGGACCGTGGGAAAATGTTTACGATGTATCGTGTGACTTCAGATTGCATGGACATGGTCGTTTGTGTTTGTCTTTTTGAAAAAAAAAATAAAATAAACAAAAACTAACCTGGGCGGCAGTCTAAAAAATGACTCGAGTCCATTGTAAAGAAGAAAAAAATTATATATTTTAAATATATTTAGCTGCTTTATTTATTTTGCAAGTTACGTAGTAATTTTTTTTTTGGGGTGCTGGACTTTAAACAGTTTTAATGCTTTTTAGAGTAATAATTCAAAATAATATGCCTTTGATTATGGGTGTAATGAACTTTTTTTTCAAGTTTTTTTACTTTCAGAGAGTATGGTGACATTATGTTTCAATTGTTCAGATCGTAGTTCTCCTCTATCTCGGCCTGCAAGAGAAGCTTCCTGCAGACCGTGACCAATGATTTCTTTGCTTTGATTCAAGTTTTTCCAGCCCATTCGTGTCCTTTTTGAAATATGTCCAAAACACCATAGATCAAACACCTGATTGGTTTATCCTGGTTGACAGCCTTGTGGCAGTTTTCAGTTTATTAAGAATTGACGCGTTAGTGCGTTATTTTGATTTGTCTGTCACAGCCGTTTCTGATAAGTGATTCTAAGAAATAAAATTTCTCAATTGCTGGTCCTACGAGCGGATTAAACATTTTACGTTGCTGTATTTTTTGTTTACCCGAAGGATGAAAGCAGGATCTCTAAAAACCTTTTCTAGACATTTTTAATATAATCTTTCATATAGTCAACAAATTCTAGCATAAAGTTATTCAAATAAAGTTGTTAAATTGCTGTAAAAGAGTTAATCGATCATCAATCAGTATGATAGAGAAAAATATTAAACAGTACAGAACCCAGGTGCGACCTCTGTGGCACCTCTGAAGTAACGGTTGTACACCTGCATCTAACCCCATTTACAGCAACATATTGAGTTCTTTCACTTATGTATCTTTTAAATACTACATTTGACAAATTTTACTATAAAAATTTTTGTATACATTTAAAATATTATTTTTATTCTAATAGTTCAAAAAAATGCATTTTTTTTTTAAATTGAAAGGAATATATGATTTTTTGTTTTTAGTACTATGGCAATGGCGTCGTCTAGTCTTAACGTAATTGGGCTTAACAAACTGCTACTGTCAATAAACAGGAAAACGGGAAAACCCGATCATTGCATTAATATTGCCAAATATATTAGCTATGAGCAATATTTTCCGCAACATGCAGTAGCATCTGTAAAAGTAATTGGACATGTTACGAACTCCGCTACTAATCATTTGCAGTTTTTGAACATACTTTGCGCCATGGAAGAGGAGCAGACTATTATTAAAAATGCTTTTTGTCAGTGTCTAGATTCAAATAATGATGATGTTGACGTTATTAACTCTGCCAAAAGGGAAATCCTTAAGTATATTTTTTTAAATTAAGTTTAACTAAACTCGAATAATTATGTTTTACTTTTTTAGGCTACTTAAGCAATGCTTAGTTTACCCCGTTCCCAATTTATCTTATTTTCTTCTTGGTTTCGACCTAAAGCGCGATATTTCTAAAACCGAATTTCAGTATCCAGGGGTTCTGGGTTTCCCAAGAACTTGCCTTCATGCAGTTCTTTCAATACTCGATTCTGTCGTAGCAAAAAATTTAGAATCGCCGCCTTTGGTGTTGGCCGAAATGGCGTATCACTTGCTTTACTTGCTGGCAGCTAATACTAAAACTAGTGGACCAGTGTTAAGGTTCGTGAGGCTCAATAAGCAATTTTTCCCCTCACATCTGAAAAGATGTGAAAAAGTGCTGACAAAAGGTAATGCTTAGCTTGCTTATTTTAGAAAAAATAAATAATTTTATTTAATAACTTTTAGGGCCAAAACATCTTTTGGAGTTGTCCTGGCTATTAAAAACCTTAGCAGTAGAACTGCAATTGGCTAGTACAATGAAGCTGATTAACTATGTAAAGCAGCTAACCCAATTTCTTGGAAATGTTCCTGCAATCGATACGAATCAAAGAACAATGTTTTTGCAACAAATTTTGAAAATTGATTTTAACACTTTTGAAGGTAAGTATTTTCTATACGTATTAGTATCTATCTAATGGTATCTATGATGATTATACAGAGAACAATTTTGTAAGATACTCAATTAATGTAATAGATAGTTTTGTACTTACTCTTATACCATCTGCATTTTATTACCGAGCAGGAAAATAAAATTAACAACGTGTACACGTTAAGTGTAAAATTTGATAAATCATTTGCAAAGACAAATTTTCTTTAGACTTAATACGGGGATTTGTTTTAGTGGCACCCAATGTATGCACATCGCCACCTAAATCGCCGGCTAAAGGTAAAAAGCCACTTCCGTCAAAAGAAAAAAAGCAGACGGATTTCCAAATAGCTTTAACAGAGTTCATTGATTCTTGGAGGCTAGTTGTGGAAGTTTTAGTTTGTTTTATACCTTCAGAAATATTGGACCCGAAGGATCAACAGGTTTTTAGTATCCACATGCTTTTTGCGCTTTTGCAAAAAGTTGGAGCAGGTCACATATCTCCTGGGATTGCTAGGCTGTTTTCTGGTTCCACTCTATTAATGATGAATAACATTAAAAGGTGCGTTTGAAAATACTATTTATTATTTTTTAATATTTTTGTTTTTTCTTTTAGAAACTATTTAAAAGAGAAGAGATCTATGAATGTATTATCTTATCATCTCGGGTATGTGCTATTTAAACAAGAAATTTCTTGTATATTTTTTTCATGAGATTTTTCTTTTTAACGCGTTTTATTTTTTATATTTTAGAAATTTAAAAGAAATTCTAAATCTTCTAGTAAAGTGGATCATACATTGTGATGTAATAGATGAAGAGCTCCGAATTAATCTGTATGCTGCTTTACTCACGTTTTTGCAGCTTGGTAGTATTGAACCAGTAAATGCAGAAGCTTCAGATCAAAACTCAAGTTTATATGTTAGTCGTTTAGATGATTCTTGGTAAGGTGTTTTTTTATTTAGGCTTTCATTAATTGTTTTAATTTTTTTTAGCAATACTATTCAAGGTGCAGGTCGTCACTTAAAATTTTTAACAGACATTTTAAGAAATTTTGGGGAAAAACTGATGGAAACATTATGCAATGATTGTATTGGGGGACAAGAAGTCTGCAAAATGTTGTCAATGTCTTGCGTTAGCCATTTAATGGGGCTGTCTGATAATATTAATTGGATTTTGTACCTTTCTGGAAAGGGGTACTTAAAACATATTATCCTTAGCATATACGAAAGCGACCATGACCTTCGCATTATGCTGGAGTCAAATTCTGGAAACATGAAAGCTTTGTATCTTTATTTTTCTAAGATGATTCTGGTAACTAAACTTGCAGGTAAATAAATATTTTTTCATAGTGTAGGGTGTAACTTTGAATTTTGGAAAGTTTTGGATTTAGTTATAATGCAATTTGATATTTATTTAAGAAATAATTTTATGATTATGATTGGTTTTGACTATATGTAAATACAAAATTTGCTGTATTTTCTGATTTAAATGAGAAGAATATCGAATATACAAAATTATTTAGCATAGGTAGATTGGAAAATGTACACCAAGTGACAAAGAACATTTTCGATCTAATCAATTTTAATATTTGTTGCATGTTTTTAATATTCAACGTAATATATACTTTATCTGCATTTATTCTTGGCTGAAAAAGTATTTTGTACAAAGATGGTAATTTTAAGGGTGGTTTTTAAGAAATATTAAAAAAAACATGAAATGATCATCGAATGTTATATGCAAAGTTGTCTTACTTGTGTTCAGATGCCAGTGTGCTGTTTTTTAGGAGCTACTTGAGCAGTCAGTTTCGAGCTGTTGAAATTGATAACAACATATTATCATTTTTGTCGCTGGATAGAGGAGTCCCACAGGGCTCCATTCTTGGTCCTTTATTGTTTATTCTGTATACTAGAGATATTGGACAAGCAATTAAAATATCTTGTGTACACCAATATCTGACGACACTCAATTGTAGACCAGTTTTGACAAAGAAGAACTACCTGCATCTATAGAAAAACTTAATAACGATTTAAATTCCTTATATATTCTTACTCAGCTAACAATGGACTATAATTAAATCCTAGTAAATCGGCAGTTATGTTTTTTGGGCCTAACAAGGACTGGGTTAAGGATAATGTTATAATAACTTTAAATAATATACCATTGCCAAATGTAGATAAATACAAAAAATTAGGTATTATTGTTGATGACAGCCTAAAGTTTGAAAGTCAGGTTGTGAAAGGTGGTCCAAACATTTTTTTTACAGAGAGTAGGGAAATTATTAACACAAACCTTAAAATAAAGTTAACGGAATCGCTTGTTTCATCACACTGCAATTATGGTGACACAGTTTATTGGCCTTTCCTTAATAAAAAATCAAAATACCGGCTTCAAAAAATGCAAAATGCTTGTGTACGGTTCATTTTTTTTTGGGGTGAGTGTAAGAGAGCATATCAAAATATTGGGAACTTGGTTGGTTGAAAATATGCGATCGTCAGAGGCTTCACCTGAATTGCCTAGCAAAACGGTTAGTTAATAGTTCCTGTCAAGACTATTCGTTTGATAAGCTTCATAAAAGAAATACTCTTCATAACAGAGCCACGCGCTTTAATGATTTATTTGATGTTCCTAGGCATAGAACAGAACCTTTCCAACGTTCTTTTTCCTATTTGTTACCTAAGTTAGCCAACACTGATATTTTTCGCAAACTGTATGACGTACCATTTTTGACATTTAAGAAAAAATATAAGCAACATTTACTTAGCCAAGTTTAAATTGTTAGTTGGTAAAAGCAATATACTTACGCCATAGAATGTCAACATTTTTTAGTAATTTATCACCCATTTATCTCATCCTATGATAGTTCACATTCTTTGTTTTTGTAGAGTACATAATTAGGAATCATCATTATAAACATTACACATTTTCTATATAGAACTTCTAATTTTCTACACTTTTTTCTGTTTTTGGAAGGAAATAATTTTTGCAATTTCATTTTTTGGCGATGAGGTGAGTGTTACATTAAAAATGAGTCGATAACATTTGCAAGAATTTTTATCTACAAGTAATAAGAAAAAAATTAATAATGTGTTTGGCGATCTCGCATCTAAATACATTCCTGTATACGTCTAGGCATCGACAAAATGAGATGATCCATGTTTGGTTGTGGAACCTCATTCCAAGCAACTTGGAAGGTTGGTGGTTGGTCGTTTGGAAGTTATACCGGAGGTTCCAAAAAACAGATAGTTTATTAGTCTATCTCCCCTTTATAAGCGAAATACAGGGTGGTTTGGTAAACATGTCATTTATTTACTGTAATGCCGGTATTTTTGTTCACATTTGATATATTTATAGTAGCCTACCTGAAACCTATAAAATTACTAATATAAAAAAAATACAGTTTAGGATTGTGAAATAATACCCTGAAAGCTCACCGTATAATCAAAACGTAGTTTCGCTTAACACATACGCTCCGGAATTAAAATAGTTTAAAAAATTAGTTCTTAAATCCAAAGTGCAACAATTTAGCGCAGATATTACTAGTCAGGAGTTTATAATATATTGCGAAATAACGAAGATTTTTGAAAAACGGTAAACGAAATTGTCAACCCAAAATGTTGACAAAATGCAGTTGCGATTTTTTCTACGTTTTTGTCCAGTGTTTAATTAAATGTAAATAGTTAATACAATTTAAAGCATAATTATTAGTTTTATTACTTAATTGATTTACATTTGTTATTTTAAATAATAAATCGTGAATAAAACAAGTACACATATTTTTTGTAAGTTATGTTGTTCAAACACAGTTTAAAGAAGTATGGAATAAATCTATGTATCAATGTATAATTATTATTATAGATTACATTTTACCTAAACATCATTTTTGGCTTCAATAGCCTAATGATTTCCAGAAGTATATATACATGTACAATTCTTTTAAGTGACATATATATGTATGTTAATATGCCGGGTGACACACGAAAAAGTGAACACTTAATAACTATTTTACTTTTCAAGATAAAAAAATGAAATTTGATATATTGATGGAATTGTTACATGAGCATCTTTTGACATATTCAGTTGTTTTCCGTCACTTCCGGTTTAACCGGTAAATAGAAAATAATATTCTGAGAACAATGATGCTACTTTTTATTTTATACTCATAGAAATTTTTTTTTTTTTTTATTTTAAAATAAGGTGCCATGAATGCGTTCAAAGTTTTAATTTTTAATTAAGTAATCATGGAAAAATTGATTTCATTGCATTTTGATTTAAATCTTTTACACGCTCATTTAAAATGTCCAAACCAGTAATTTTGGCATTTTCTTTATTTTTTTAAATACCACGTTGTTGGGAACAACCCCATTTGAAATACATATTTTTTTTCCATATAATTTTATATGATTATTTTTTAAATGGGTTGATAAATAGGCCCAAAAGAAGAAAAAACTTAATCACATAAATAAACGCATCTAATTAATAAAAATATTGTATCTATTGTATAGAAGGCTTCGATTTCTTGAATAGGAGGCTGCGTTTTGACGCATTCTTCAATTATTTTTCAACTGACATAATACATGACATTTTAGTCTTTACTAATATTTGAAATATTTACTAACTGCATTTCAAAAGTCGTTGTTCCTAATAAGATGCTATTTAAAAAAATAAAAGTGAATGCCAAAAATACTGGTTTGGAAATTTTAAATAGGCGTGTAAAAGATTCAAGTAATAAAATATAATGATTATTATCTTACCACTTGATTAAAAATTAAAACTTTCAACCCTTTCTTGGAACCCTATTATAAATTAAAAAAATCGTTTTTTTTAATGAGTATAAAACAAAATGTAGCAAATGCGGATCATTATTCTCAGAATATTATTTTCTACTAAAATACGTAATAATATACCAATTATCCCATTTAAAATAAAAAAGTTAGTATCACTTCCTGTTAAACCGGAAGTAACGAAAAATAACAGAATATGTCAAAAGATGCTCTCATGACTATCGATATGCCAAATTTAATTTGTTTATCTTGAAAAGTAAAAAAGTAGTTATTAAAAGTTCCCTTTTTCCTGTGTCACCCGGTATATGTCAGTAGAAAGAAAATTTGTATACATCTTCACACAAAATTAAAAAAAAAAGAACAATGGGAGTGTGATTAAAAAACCAGATTGGGTTTGCCTTGGAAATTAATTTTGGAAGAACCAAGACTGATAAGACTCTCACGAGATGTGTGCGTCATATTTATTTTTGGTATCATATGTCTTTGTCTCGATTAATGAAACCGAAGCCAATTGTGAAAATTTGCGGTGCTTGAAACACAGGTTGATAGATTTTAAATACTTATAATTTCTTTATTGCTCTGAACAATTTTTCTGATTGAAAAAAAGTGGGTAATAAATTAATATTCTTACTTTCTTCTAGGTACAAAACTGGGAACAGAATTTATTTTGGAGCAGAAATTACTTGGCGTATTTAGCAATATGACGGTATTCCAGAACCATCCAGAAATTATTAAAGAAGTGGACGAGCAGAATGTTCTTGAAAAATCTTACCACCTCCAGAACAGCAGTATTTACAAATATTCATGCCCTCTTTGCATCTTTGTAATGCCATTCTAACGACGTTGGGCACTGAGAATCAATCTGCTGTTGCTCAAATCATGTATTTTATTTTGAGTCATTTAGACGTTATCGAGTTAATTCTTAGGTATATTGATTTGTTTTTATATGATATATAATGGTTTGTATGATATATAAAGATGGAAAATTAGATACTGTATATGGAAGCTTAATGTAAATTTCGCAGCTTTTAAAACGTTCATACATATTTTTGTTAATATGGTGTAACACCTTTTAAAATTTTATGAGCAAATTGAATATATTTTGAAGCTATAATTTCCGATATTGCCAAATTTATGATTTTTGTAAAACCTCTAACGTCTAACTACACTGGCCTTTAATATAAGATTTATATTTTATTAAAATAAAAACGTTCTTATTGATTGATGTCTAACAGGTTTAGGACCTTAAATAAAACCGAGTTTATAAAATGCCCACTTTTCAATCTTCATGTAGACGAGGACATGAGGATTTTTTGAATCAAATTATATTATGAAGTATGCTTTAAATTTCTGTGGCTCTAGTTCCCTAAGATAACTCGTCTTGATTTACTCATAAAAAATAAATGCAAAAAAAAATTAAAAATAGGTTCTTAAAAGTATAGCTTCAGCTGTATGGAAATTGTACCCGCTTATTGAAATCACATTCCAGATTATTTCTCAAGTATGATCAGATATTGTTTTGTAAATTCTATACTTCTGTTTAATATAACGAAATAAGCTCTGACATAATGCGAAGGTATTAAACATGTTTTCGACCATAATTTTTCACAGTATTTATTAAGTATTGCATGGAAAAAGATGAATAATCCCTTGTCGTGGCCAGAAACATATTATGTCGAATATCCAGTTTTCAAGAAAAATTGTGATTACAGAAGGTATCAAAGTTCTAATTCCTCAATTCTAATTTCTCCTAATAACTTTTCTGTCATGTAGGTGCAATTAGTTTTTGCTTATTTTTTTTTTAGATCGGGACACCCAGATTTATCAACAACATCTCTAAAGGAATTGGCATTATTAACTTCAGTAATTTCAAGAATTGCAAGTAATGATTTAATTGGTATTTTAGAAAACCCAAATATCTTACAAAGTAACAGGGCACAAATGAACCGAATCCAGCGGCTCATGCTTAATCTTATCCCTAAATTTTTTTTGAATGAAGATAATATTAAAAGGTATGCTGCCACTTTGGCTAGCAACTTATATATTTAATTCTTTAATAATTTTAGGCTATTATGTAGCAATGGCGATAAGAATACATTTCAGACCTCGGACAGGTTATTATTTGCTATGCAAATAGCATCTAACGCACTTTGGTATGCTAAAAATGTCGTTTATAATAAAGATGTTGACTGTGAAGCTGAGGTTTGCATAATTTTTGCGCCAACTTTATACGACCCCAAGCTCAATTTCCAAAATTCTACCATATATGGGGAGGACGAAGCTAGCCTTGGTAAGCCCTTTAACAAATGCATATAACCTAATAGATGTAAATGTATATCAATCAATCAATATTTATTTCCATTTAAGAATACTCATAAAAAGCTTATAGTAAATATGGTAATAAAAAGAACTCTCGAAGTCTTGAGACCAGCGTGGTATGTTCTGTTTTACATCCATAAATCGTCATAAAATTTTAAAATATTTAATGTTTATTCGTTTCTAAGCTAATACAGTGAACTAAAAAATACGTAAGAAAATAAACATTGTATATCGCATTCGAAAATAAATAAGTGCCCTATCAATCCTAAACTTATTTGCTAACTATTTTAAATCTAAAAATAAAAGACATTTAATTAAAAAATTTATAATAATAAGAGATATTTAATTAAAACACTCATGACTAATAATATAGATACATATACAGGGTGAGTCGGGAGGAACGCACCAAACTTCAGGTTTGTATTGTACACGTGAAAATAATTTTAAAAACACCATATTGTTATGTTCCTATCTGATTCTCCTTTGTTTTAAAATTTTAACGTAAATAAAATGTTTTAAATAGTTTATTGCTTCTTATAAATGCTGTAGATACCGAGTGTGTTTGACGCGTTTATTTTTTATTTTGTACGATTAAAATAGTATAAAATGCCACTCATCTATTCAAATTTAGAATATGCAAATATGGTTTATATAATGGTATTGTTCAAGAATACCGTCAACGATTTCCATATCGGAGAAATTCGGACAAAGACGTATTTATCAAAGTTTTTAACAAACTCTGCGAGACCGAAACTCTGGCCAGGACTAACATAACATCCAAACGAGCCACTCTACAAGGTTTAGAAGAAGTAGA
Source organism: Anthonomus grandis grandis (assembly GCF_022605725.1). Lineage (NCBI taxonomy): Eukaryota > Metazoa > Arthropoda > Insecta > Coleoptera > Curculionidae > Anthonomus > Anthonomus grandis. The sequence goes on along the minus strand of NC_065567.1, from coordinate 4,198,731 downwards.
AAATATTCTGAATTTGGTAAAATATGATGTAACGACCAGCTCACGAAGAATTGCTACTCAATTGGTAATTCCACAAAAGATAGTAACACGCTCCACTAGCAAAACCTATATTATTACCATGTACAGCACCTACAACCGAAAGATTATGATAGGCGTATGAAAGTTTGTGGGTGGATAAATAATAATCACCGTGTTGTATGTGTTTTCGGTAAACGTGTGGTGTGTATGGTCGATAGTTATTTATTTGGCCCAGAAATTGGAGAAAATCGCCTCAGGAGAGAACTACTTTTTTTGCGAAATGAGTTTAAAGCATTATTAGGAAGATTTAGAACTTCAAGGTCAAGCAATATTTGGACGAAGATTTTCCAGGACTATGGATTGGTCATGGTGATCCTATTAGTTGGCGTTCAAGATCTCGAGACCTCACACCACTGAACTATTGTTTGTGGGGCTGGTTTAAAAATGAGTTGTATAAAGTGAAACTCGACCCATTGGAAATGGGTCGAGTTTCACAAGCGACAGAGTTTGTCAACGGAAGACAAACACTTAGAAAAGCCCCCAGGACCTTTTGTACACGAAGTAGAATGTGCTTAGAGGATAATGCCGGTATTTTTGAGAAATTATTAAAACAGCGCTAGAATTAAAACTATGTTAAGGTAGGAAATTTCGTTTGCTTGTAATTACGCTATATTTCATCAACAAATAAGAATCGTATATGAGTTTTTATTTAATTATTTTTACGTGTACAATAGTCACCTGGAGTTCGATGCGTTTCTCCTGATTCACTCAGTCACCCTCCTGACATACGAGACAAATATCCACATTATACATTTTTATAAACAGATTTATTTATTAGTTAATGAAAGACTCGAAATTAAATTTATTTATTTATTTATTAATGAGTAATAGTTATATAATATCACATGTTTGTCTTCAATTCAATTCAATTATATTAAAAAAGTCAACTCTTGTATGGCTAAAGAGCCGTTTCTTCAGATATTTTATAAAAGTGTTCATTTTTAGAGTACTCTGTAAGAGTTTGTAAAGATCTAAATACCAACCATATCTTTGACTATGTGTTGTTGCAACCTTTGAACTTCTTGTTTTAACGTGTTTTTTTTGTTACCGGTATCATGATGATGAGAAATTCATTTGAGAAAAAATCTTCGTTGATATTGAATGATTAGTATCCTAAATGTATACTGATTGGAGAATGGATGACTATACATATAAAGTTTCTAACAGTATTCCAACCTATAATATTTTTCTAATGCGGGAATTACATGTGTAAAACCTTCATAGATTTGTAATTATAATATTTATATGCTGTACATTGCCTATTAAAAATTAAAGCGTTGTTCTTAATAAAATAAAATATAAACCCTAATAAAAATAAAATGTAAACATTATAAAAAAATAAAATTCTGAATAATACATTTTTGGTACAAAAGAATTGGCAGACTCAACAATTTTGTTTATTAACTCCTCTGTTGTTGTTTTAACACTGTACTTTCGGGCTAGCTTGTACTGCTCTTGCCGGTCTTTTAAATAGGTCCTTTGTCGAGATTAGGCGCCTTCTTTTTATAATTCTGGGTCGCATCTAGGTGCTTGGACTTTTGACTCTCTCGGAGAATAGGAACCGACTGGTCGGGTTAAGGTTTGGTTGCTTGTATTTATGAGGTCTGGGTGTGATGTTATTGGACGCGAGCCTGCGAAGCAGACCACGCCCCCTCAGACTACGGAAGTTTTGGCTGGTGAGAAAAGGTCGGGCGGAGGTGTGAACGTAACCGGTCCTTTACGCTGCTTTTTGGGTAGTATTTTAGGATTTTGACGGTTGGATTGCGTTTTGAGTGAGGTTTATTTTTATGTGGTTTATAAGGATGGGAATTGGGATTTGAACACGTTAGGAAGAAACGAACGGACACTGCGAGAGCCTAGGCCTCGACTCCCAGCAGTAGTTTGATTGCCGGGTTTGTGTTTAATTTCTCAAGTTTTGCCATTAGATGTCGATTTTCTTTTCTAGGATCCCGTCAGGCAAACTTAAGAGGTTTAGGTGATTTGTGTTTTTGGTTGATAGCTCGGGGAATTTTCATATTGATGATGTATTGCCTCCCTTTGGCTCCGCCCTCCTGTTATTAGAATCCGCGTCGGTCTTTCTCAAGGTCTCAGCGAAGCTTTTTTTTTTGGTTGTTTATATTTTTTATGTTAGGATTTTTCGGGCAGCGCCAGTAACTCGCCGGGTGGTCACCGCCGCAATTGCAACACTCAGCCGGGGTTGCTCTGTTCTTTACACATTCTGAGTAAAAGTGTTCGCCCTTGCATTTGTGGCAACGCGGCTTTGCGTTGTGACCATATTCCTGGCAGCGATAGCACTGCCCAATTTGCTTCCTGTTTGCAATAGTCTGAGTTCTTAAGCGCTCGACGCAGACCCTGATGTTTAAAATGTTATCTATCTCAAACACATTCTCTTGCTCTTTGGGTACGAGGAATCTGATAAGGTCCGTGGGTCTACGTCGGCCTGGGCCGGTTTTAAACCAACCCAGTTCCTCCGGCTCAAACCCCATCGCTCTCAGCTCTTCCTCGACCTCTTCTAGCTCGAAGTTTTGGTCAAGTCCTCGCAGTATCACGTTCAGCTTTCTGTCCTCTTCCTTGAGAAGTCCTGTTAGTTCACGGTGGTCATTAGGAGTTTTGGGGAAGAGCGCTAATCCCCGTCTATCTTTCTGCACTTTTATTATGTTGATTTTTCTTTCACAAAATATTTTGTATTTTGAGGCCCAGTTTTTTGTGTCCCTTAGCACTACTTTAGGCACTTTGTTAATATTTGAAATGGGATCAGTGCTCCTCCCCTTTCCCGCTAAAGAAAGGTTGTTTAAGGGCATGTAAAGTGGATTTTTGTTTAGTTTTGGAGTGGGATAGTCGGTGGAGTTTTGGATAGGATCAGAGGCTGACGATGTTGAGGGGACTGGCTCCCTGTTTGTTGTTACTTCAGGGTAAAACCGGTTCGCGGAGGCGGAGACAGGACCGCCTCTTCCCTGGTTCTATTATTATTTTTTTGTTCTTTTTGGTTACCAACATTATCCAGACCCCCCTGTAACGTCAGTTGCTCTTTGAGTTTGGAATTTTGAGTGGTAAGGGTTTCGTTTTTAGTCAACATCGCCTCGAGTTTACGATTCAAGTCCAAGATCTGATTATTGAGAGTATGGTTTTCTGAGATCAACTTATGTATTTTGTAATGATATAGTTCTACTCTCTCGGTAATCTGAGAGTTTTTGACTTTTAACTCTTGTATCTTGTTTGCGTAACTCTCAATTTTCAAATCCCTTTCCCGAATTTTCTCCTCGAGTTTGCGTACTCTTTCCTCATTTTTCCCAACTTCCGCGCTCTGGGGTGGCGCTTTGCCAGCTCCCAGGTCGGAGTTTGGAGTGATTTTGGGTGTTCTGAATAGTCTGGGGTCAGTACGGGATTTAATTTGGGGTTTTAGGAACTTTGAGGAGTCGTCCGAAGTCTTACCCCGCTCTCTTTCTTGTCTGCTTGTTGTTCTCCTATGGTCCTTTCATTTTTGGTTGATCTATCCGTTGAGTACCCGTCCGATATGTCCATTCTTTGGTTGTCTTCGGTTTTTTTCCGGCGATGGTTGTGCCTCCCACTGACGATGGGGGGCGAGTCGACGTTTTTCTCCGCCGTTTTTGCTTTGGAGTCTTCTCTGCTTGATAGTGACTTGGGTGTATTGCGCTGTTTGCTAACTATTTGCTCTGCTCAACTGCGTAAGTACCATAAATGAAAAATGGCCCAATAATATGGACGCCCAAACATTCAACCTCAACGATGGTGAGGGTACTGAGTACGGAACTGAAAACCTTTGTACTCGTTTTCCTAAGACCAGTAACGAACAATGGAAAGATTGTGATTGCCATAAAATGGAAAAGAGGACTCATTTGAAAACAAAATATTTTCTAATACATTTTAATTTTCATTTGTCTTTTCTATTATGGTTTCACAAAATGATTCTTGAAGGTGATTCTTTGCCACTGGGATTCGGAAACATCTCCTGAGTTTTGGAATATTTAAAACATTTGTATCCATGTGATGTCCAAATACTCGTCACAGTGTTGTGGGTGCATACTCAGTTCCTCTCCAACACTTCTGCTCGATGGTGTTAACTCCAAAAGGAGGAGCACTACAACCCATTTCTTCCCACCGTTCAATGTTTTAAAATTTGACACGACATTTAAAATAGTTTTAGCACAAGGAGTCGGTCTATTTTTAAAATTTACTGACAATAAATCCTTGCAATGTATTGCCAAATGGCCTTGTAGGAGAAATATAAAAATAGTGGACTGTATCTTTAATTAATTAATGTATAAAAAAATTAAGACGACGGCCAAGACAACCCCAAAATAATTTGTGGCTCACCTTGCTGTCGCTTCTGTTCAGGACTGCTCCTCCAGGTTCACCTCCAAATATTTGCTGGGTTTGACGGTGTGCCGGCACTTATAATTTTTGGAATTCACTCGCGTGTCTTTATATATTGAGAGCGACTTATTTGATCAGTAGTTTATATACCAATGCTAATGCTGCCAGTTCCCATCAATCAGGATCGATGCAGTACTGGACTAGAGGTGCGTGCGACTCTTCTCGGTCAAAATTAAGGTTGTCTTACATATGACGCGATAAAAAGCCGCGAATAATGATTTAGCAAAAAAAAAAAACTAAAGAAATTGTAGAATACAACTTTAGATATTAACAACGATCAGTACCACGACGAAGCAAAGCTCATGTTAAATATAATTATATGAATATTGACAATAAAAAAAGAATAAAAATAAATAAAGAAATGAGTCTTCCGATTTGACGGAACAGGCGTCTTTACAAAAAAAACCCATTAATCCCATAAATAAACCCTTTAATCAATTGAATTTTTTCGTAAGGGGTGTAAAAAACATCTACAATGATAAATATTTAAAAAATTGAAAATATCGCTTTAATACTCCGGAGTGCAGTATGCAATCAGTCAGCAAAATCAGACGATCGGAATCCGTCGCGCCGCTTATCAACCAGAAAGTTAGCGAGAAGCGGTGTTGCTATTTATAATGCCTAGATGTTGTCTTCATTTCGCCAACCTGTATAATTGCTGTATGTAAAAAAAATCGAGTGATAATATGTATACATGATCACTCGAATAAGCAGTATTCTTACCATCTATTGTTTTGAAAATATTTTTTTTTAGAGTTTCTAGCGCTATAAACGACTATTTTTTTTTGTAATATGTTGTTTACATACTTTGCGTTTTTCCAATTGTCTTAATTTTTCTGATGTTTTCTGCAATAAAAAAGTAAAACTAGTAAAATTTAGAAGTTGAGCGAAAATCTAGATCGCAGGATACTTATTGTATAATGTTATCCATCGTTTTCTATCATTTGTTCAAGACAACTATATCGTCCATTTAGACAAAACAAAACTTGTGCAAGTTTCCTCCAAAAATTTGTTGCCGTTATTCACAGTAAAAACCATTTTTTTTAAAATCGACTTTGGGTCCATGTCGATCTGATAAACAGTAAAACCTAATGCTGTTAAAATAGGTACATTTTCCTATATTGTCCAAAATTTCTTCAGTTCTGGGGAAAAATGTCTTCCAGAGTGTCGTCATTTAGACGATCTAGTTGTTTTCGCATTGTCCAGACTGGAGATAAGGAGAAAATGTAAGGTCGGATTATTTTATCATTTAATAATTTTTTAATTTAGGATTGAATTTCGGACTTAGCAGAAGGATGTCTGAAAGTTGTTGGAAAGAGACTGTCCTGTTTTCGTAGTTAATAAGGGCTTGAAGGTCTTTTGTACCTTTTAGGGGTCAAAGTTGTTATTCCAGTTTAAAACGTGCACGCTAAATATTCGGGAATGCCTAATTCTTCTAATAAATTTATTTTTAGGTTTCGGATTTCCTTATAAACCTTTTTGATGCTGTGACTTCAAATAGTTCAATAAATATTTTGCTTAGGTTTGCAATTTTTGGAGGAATAATCAGTCGAAAGCGCCAGAGTCAGTAAGGTATTGGACTTATTCTGAAATTTTTCTGAAGAGTAAGTAGAAGAATGTTGATTAGAGGGCGTGGCTTCATAATTTTGGTCCTCGAAATCCTGAATATGAAAAGAATAATCGGTAAAGGTTTAAATAGCAAGCGGTTATTCGAAGTACTTGAGGATCAACATTGTTCTAATCGGGATATATCTCTACGTTGGTTAGTTCTGCGGCTGTGAAGTTTTTAGGACCTGAGCGTTGGAAAATATTATCGTGCCGCCATTGAAGTTGCGTTTGGTAAGACATTCTAGATGTTCCTGCCGTAAAGATCGACATTGCAGTTTCAGGATCTGAGACAGGCTTTGATTTACCAAAGGTTTGGGCGTTAGTGTGGTCATGTCTCTGAACAGGTCCAGATTGTATTGGAACGGGTTGACTAGAAAATGTATGCTCTGATGGGAATAGCATTGGTCTTACATGTTGTTTCTTGTGTGTTCGAAATTGGTTGAAATTGCGATGCAAAGTTGAGTTACTAAAGTATTGGGCCACCGAATTTTAATCTTAATGCATCTTATTTTGGCGCCAAAATGTTCAGTTCGGCCTAGAAAGTAAAAGGTCTCTCGCTGTATCGATCATCATCATCTGATCGACATTATCGTTATCGTATAATTGACAATTCGTTTATGGAGATAATAAAGCTCTCCAAGTGAGTTTGTTCTCCGAAAAAAGTTGGTAAAAGCGAAGAATGGAATCTTAAGGTTTTAATATTTCTAAAATTTCGAAAGAATTGTCTTCTGAGTCTAAACTTTTGCTAAGTTCTGCTAACTTTTGCTTAGGAGTAGAATTAATTCTTAACAAAACTCTATTTCTGAACAAAATTTGCTGCCAGTGGTTAGGGACAGAGTTTTTTTATTTGGACCTAGTTTTGCTATTTAGCCAATTGCATTCTGTATAATTAATTTCTTCTTAAAACTAAATCAGGCACACAAACGACTATGCCAAGTCTGGGACTCGAACCCAGGGCCACACGACTGCACCAGATGACCGGACTAGTTCTAGACAAGAATGATTCCATAATGAAACGTCCATCGTCAATTCTAATTCTAACATATTTTTACTCTTTTAGTGATAATTTAATTATATGTGCCTTCTTTAGTACACAAGTTTTTTACGAACATAATTATTAAAAGTTTATAATTTTAGGCATTGTGGTACAACAGTTGCTTAACGCAGTTACTTACCTGCATGAAGGTAAAATAACTCTGGAGTTGCTTAAAAGAAAAATAAGGGAAATTCCAGAAATGAATTCTATGGATCTCAAAGAGTTTTTGGATGAAAATATGGAAATGTATGATATTTTGGTCAAAAGGGAGATAGCACTTGAACTTGCTTCTGAGTACTTTGCAAAAAAAGTACGTATGCGACTATGTTTCATATTATTTACACTGTGATGGATTTATTATTTTGATTTTTTTTTTAGAAAAAGGAATTGGATTATTGTACCTTTATAATCGAAAACGCGCTTTATCTCATATGGACACATTTAGATTACTTCATGCTTCGGGCTGTTCCTAATCTCAGGAATAACACGTACATTAATCCAGGACATACTTTTCAACGTGCTGATGGTGGGTGAATTTTGATTAAACTACTAAAAAGTTAATTTACAGCGTTCTTTTAGTTTCAGTTTCTATGTCAGTGTCTCCAGATTTGGGTTATCCGAGGATGTCGTCAGAAGTTATAAATAACCTAAAACAGGGACTTGTACCATTGTTTAATGACAGTTTTAGTAAACAGATTTTGGAAGCTGCGCAGGTAATATAGTTTATTTGTATCTAATTGTATGTTTTACATCATTACTTAATAGGATCGCTCCGAACTAGATAAGGAATTCATCGAAGTGCTCCTTAGAAAAATTAAAAGACTTATGCAGTTTGTATGTACAACATAATTTTTGTTCATTTTTTATAATATTATGTACTTTATTTTTTTGTAAAAGTCTGTGTTTTTAAATAAATCTTTTCGAGTCATTATTGTTTTATACTTTTGAGGTAAAAAAACACTATTAACATTTAGAACAAAGTTTATTATTCTTAATCTTATAATTATCATTAAGGTTTTGTCGATTTTATATAAGTTAATAATCTTTAAATATAATAAAAGAGTTACACCTCTACTATAATATTAGGCGAAATTCAAGAACACCATCTAAGACTTAAATCTAATGCAGTAAAATTAGTTGTGCCTAATACAATATGAAATCTCGTTGTCATAGAAAGGTAGACCAATAAACAATATTCAAAATTAAAAATGAGAAGGGAAAAAAGAAACGGGAAAATTGATCGATGCATAGAGCTATACTTCGTCCATTACAAAATGTTGGATACTGGGGTTGGCTAACTGTACTAAATCTTGGTCTTTCAATACCCTAAAATATAAACATATGTAAGTACCAATAACATATTGTTTTCTACATAATGTTCATTTAATATCAACTCAGAAAAATAACATATATAGATCTGGAAGAATAAATATTATTAAAAATATTAATTTATGCAATATAGATATGGAACTGAAAAAAAACATATTTTTAATATATTTGATTTTTTTAAGTATTTGGATTTCTTATTAAGCCATTATTATTTAAATCAATTGACTTTGTATTCATGTAACCATAAATTTGTACAGGAAAAATAGATAGAGACATAGAAATATGCTGCTATCAAACATTTAATTTTGTCCTTTAAATCTTTTCGGGAATACACTTAGACGAATTCCAGGGCAGATCCAACCTAGATTTGGCAAACACAAATATAAACAAAAACAATTCGTCAATCGCGGTAGTGACAGAAGCATAAAATCTGGGAATAGTTTTTAATGAATCCATCTCATTCGTATCTCATGTTAAATACAAAGTTAAGGTCGTATTTAAACTAAAACATATCGTAGTACAATGAGGAGCCAACCACATATTTTCTATAATATAATATATTAATAGCTATTTATCTATCAAGGGCATTGTAAGGACGATAATGCCCGGAAGGTGGAAATAGTAGGCTAGGTTTCCGCCTGATGGGCATTAGAGTCTAACAATGCCCGTGGTGCATACAATGCTTTATGTTTTACCTAAAACTTGATTTTTATGAACAAAAATAATTTTAATATTAACTAAAAAATAGGGTCTACCCTGTACAGGTAGGTATACGTACATACCTACCTACAGAAATTTATCAAGTGACTTGCAGTGATTATTTAAGTTTGACTTTGATGTTCTGTCAGTTGGCATTTTTTGTTTAAATATTTGCTTAAAATGGAAGAAATTCCACAAAAATATAAGAGAAAAGGCCATAAAAGCGACCGAAAATCTTTTGCCAGTTAAATCAAGGCAACATTATGATCGGGAGTATGGCAGATTTGGTATTTGGAAAGATGCCAACGCAATTGTTCAAATAACCGAAACCGTTCTAATGGCATATTTTCAGGAACTGGTAAGTTATTGATTTTATTTTAATAGGTACATATGTTTAACAAATTTTAATATTTTTAGTCGGAAAAATACAGTCCGAACTCTCTCTGGACCAAGTATTCTACCCTAAGATCTACGTTAATGGTCTATAAAAATATAGACATCTCGCAATACCATCGTCTCATATCTTTTTTAAAAGTTAAGTCGAAAGGATATGTCCCGAAGAAGTCTAAAGTTTTGGAAGGAGAACAAATAATAACATTTATTAAGAAGGCTCCTGATGATATCTACTTGGTACACAAAGTCATATTGGTAATGGGTGTTTTTGGAGGTTTAAGACGAGATGAGTTGGTCAAAATGACCATTGATGATATTGAAGATACAGGAACGGTCTTGGTTATAAAGGTACCAGAAACTAAAACTTCAACTTCAAAAAGTTTTACTATCATTGAAGAAGATTTAGGCGCTTTAAATTTAATAAAAAAACTTTATTTTCAAAATAAAAATTACAATTTTGAAATGTCCCGGAAAATGTAGCTGATCCCACTATAGAATGGTCGGTGTTTTTTGTGATGGTAGAGGTGGCAGCACTAACGCTATTTTGTATAGTTTGTAAATTGTCCATTAAAATTATTTTTGTATAAAATGGATGTTTATTCTTTATGAGAGAAATAAAATTAAAATTTCCGGGCATTATCATAATGCCCGCTTATAATGCCCTAGGTGTGATAGCAGGTATTATTGCTACCGCATAACATATTCCGTTTCTAAGGTATTATAAATCAATAATAGATAGGTAAAACATAAAATATATAATACGGCTGTATAATATTAGCTAAACTTGTCACCTACTAATGCGCGGGGATTGTCGGGGCTGGTCTTTGTTGATTCGTTCCCGCATTTCTCTATTTGTTTTTGTATAAGGTGTTCCTATGCCTATTTTTAGTGGTTTTCAAGAAATTAATTATTATTTTTTTTTTTGACCATGTTTATTTTCATTTGAGCTATGTTTTGTAGCTCCAAATTACATAATTTTATAACTACGGCACTGGAACGCGCAGAAAATTTAAATTATGAGCGTAAAAAATGTGTTCTACATTATACAGGGTTGGTCAAAATTAGTGATTTTACCACTAGATACAAAAATTGTTACATGTGCATTTTTTTAAATAGAACACACCGTATATTATAACATATTCTAAAAGGAAATTGAAATCCCTTTCTAACGAGGTGTGTTCCTGTATCAAAGAAGTGCGGTTTCTGAAATAAAAGCAATTTTCTGTAAAAATCAGAATATTTTGACATATTTGCTTTATATTAAGGAAGAAGTCCATTCTGAAGTGAAGTCAATATAATATTGAAAAGTTAGTAGGGGAAGTCTTTTCTCCACAAATAAAACGCTAATCCTCTAATTTCAGGAGTTATGTATTTCGGCAAGTGTTCTTGCCATCATCAGACTCTAAAATTGGGTTACTTAACACATACACAAATTGTTATTGTTTAGAATTTGTGTATGTGTTAAGTAACTCAGTAAGTATTTTACAATTTCATAATTTTATCTGTATTTTTTATGTCACCTGTCAAGAAAAAAATGTTCGTATATGTTTTTGAATTGTTTGTAATATACTTTAGAGTCTGATGATGGCAATACCACTTGCCGAAATGCATAACTCCTGAAATTAGAGGATTAGCATTTTATTTGTGGAGAAAAGACTTTCCCTACTAACTTTTCAATATATTTGCTTTAGATGGCTATGAAAGGTCATGACGCAACAATCCTACAATCCTGTGACAAAATTGCAACAAAAACATGCAGAAAGTTTAACGAAATGTACCTCGATTTACAATAATGGATAAAAGAAAATTCTACTTACTCTATAATCATTAATATCCGAAGGTATGTCTTCATCCGAATATCCTTTCATAGCCTTTGTAGCTACAGGTCCCATATAATTATTGACTACAGCAAATTCCATAAGAGACATAAAAACAAAAACTGAACAGCTGGACATCCAAACATCAATTGCTTTTACATAAGAGACAGGTGGTAATGACTGCTGGGACTGCGTATTCTGTGTTGCTAAAAATGCGTCTGTGTATGTTTTTATTGTGTTAATTTATTATTACTAATTCACTGGCTTTACTTTGCTGGCCGTAAGAGCTAAAACCATGTCTTTTCACAAGTAAATTTGAAAAAAATTGTTTCAAGTAACATGTTCAAAAATAAATAAAATTAACAGCTAAATAAATTAACTAATCCAGCCTATTCGAGACAAGATTTATTACTTGTATTATAGATATACCTATCAAGTAAGGCAGAAATTAGCAGAATAAATAAGGTGCTTAAGCCAATATAAAATAATATATAAACAAATGGACACAATCTGAAAAACTTGTATTCTAAGCAAAGATGATAACTACAGGGTTTTTAGTTAACAAGTAACAATTTGTTATTGTTAAATTATTTCTGGTTGAAAATGATATACCAGTATGGAAACGAAAGCACCGACCATAGGAAAATACAGAGTATGTTAAAGCATATGCAATAATTAAGTTGAGGTGTGCGTCGCTCCGACTAGTTCGTCTCGCCGTATACGTGTGAAAGTTTTTTTTTCGAAAGTTTCTTTGTTGCACACTGTGCGAAATAAAACTGGTATTTTGTCGCAAACAAAATTATACAAAGATTTTGTCTGAATAAAATTAATGGTAATTCTAACAAAAAGGAAGTGAAATCTGTATTGTTGTGACGAATTCATAAGGAGTGACTTATTTTATTGGGTATTACGTCACTTATAGCAAAAATCAATTTAGAAACTACTATCTCACACGCTTAAAAATTGAAAAGAAGAAGAAAATAGACTTATTCACGTATTTAAAGGAAAAATGAACTCAAATCTGTAACGATACCGTTCGATTTACTTAATTTAATTTAAGTTCAATAAGTTTTAAATACAATAATTTACTTGAGGTTTAATAGATTTTTTATATACCTAGGAGCTGAGGCTCAATCTATTAATCTCTGAGCTCGTTTCTTCTTTTCAATATCCTATATTTGTTATGAATATTAAAATTGAAAACGATAAAAACAACGAAAAGCCCTACTTTTTTAATAAAAATACTCAGTTTGAACCAACGTTTCGGTAGTTATATCTACTACCGTTATCAAGGTAAATAGAGTTAAATTAAATTAAAAATATGAACAAAATATACTTATCTTTTAAATTTATCGTTTACAATCCCTCCAAAACTGCTTCCTAACTCGACAATACTTAAAATACTTTTTTTTATATAATTTAACGGTTAATAGCCTGACAAACTGTTAGTTTTTCAAGCTACATTTAATATTCTCAAAAACCAACGCTCTGGGCGATGTGCAACAATAGTACCTTTTTTTGTAGGAAAAAGTACGTAGTTTTCAAAAAATAAACCCACGTTGCAAAAAAAAAACCGAAGAACCGAACGAACCAGAAGAGTTATTCGCGAAACAACCTCTTACCCTTGCAAAAACTACCTTTTTCGATTTTTCAAATAAATTTTTCAGTATTAAACAACAGGCAACCATTAAGGGTCAAAGTTTATGTAAGAGGATTTTTTTTCAAAATCTTATCTGGTTTTTTAAGCCTACAATTTCAAAAGAACCGTTTTTTAGAAATTTTTTAAAATATGCATTTTCCGCCCTATACTTATAGAAATTTTTTTTACTATTTTTAGGAGTACTAGAACATTTCCGATTTTTTTTCTACCACTTCAATGACACCCTGCATATAAGGGTAAATATAAATTAAAAATATATATTTTAATCTGAAAAATAGTCTATTAATTAGAGGTTCAAAAATACCACCGACTTATGCTAAACAATATCCCAGCCTGTTGTGAAACTCTCCACGAATATTCTGCAACTTTTCGACAGGAATAGTAGTAGTGTCCTACGTACCTCGGCACGAATTTCATCTAAACTAATAATAATAACATAATAAACTAATAACAATATAATAAATGTCTTTATTTTTGTAAACATATATGTTTGACAAAAAAAGGCGAAGTCTAGCTTTACATACCTACTCCACTTAACCATTAACTAAGTCTAACATAGAGAAACGTGATAAAAAAGCGAAAAATTAAATTAAATCTAACATGCAACAACACTTATAAAATAAAATATTACTAAGCAGGTAAATAATATTTTTTGCTAAACGTGACCGATATTCGTGCCATTCCGGCTCAACCAGTTTTTCAGAAACATAATCCTACTTTCTTATTCCGAAAACAAATCTACAAGTATTTTTAATTTGCAAATTCATGACTGTGCCTATAAATTTTCTTCCTGATATATCCTCAAGAAAAAAAAAATCATTTGGAGATAACGGGAGTCCTAGGGGGCACTTTATTCTTACCGATTTTATTGCGATCAGTAAAGGTATCTTGTAAAAAGTTGCCAACCATGTTTGCCTAATGAGCAGGATTGTTCTCTAAAAAATTTTCTTGGGTTGGGTTGGGTTGAATTTATTACGGTTTAAAGTATTACTAACTCTTCGGAGCTGAATGTCAAGTTCTTCAGAAATCTGTGGACGTTATTACAGGGAAAGTTAACTTCGGCGAAACTACAAACTGCAACTTTCTTTCACGCGTTTCTTTTTCTTCCTCTAATTGTACATCAGGTTTCTCCATGCCTACATGGGCACATTTGACAATCTTGTAAACAACCATATTTTTCAAACTTATGGATGATTTCAAAAACCGTAGATTTTATTGGATTTGGCGACTTTTATCATCAAATGCAAAACTGCCAATTATATCCAGTGTGGAACTACTTGCGTAATAATATTTAATAATTTGTTTTTTTTTCGTCGATCGTATAATTATTATTTGTAGGAAGTATATCTGCGCGCTTCCAGTTAGAAAATATACTTCATTTTATTTTTAACAGCCCGCTGTTAAAAAAAAAATAAATAAATCGATAGATAGAGCGACGACAAAAAGTCGGCCAAGTTCCGAACCAAGCAATGTCCTCAAGGAGAAACCTTTCTGTAGAAGAGTACGTGCAAATGGTAAAAAGTAACATGTATTTCATATGGTTGGCGCTTGCATTTCCATAACTGTAATATGTATACGTAACAGGCTTATTGCAAAATTAACCTTATACTTTATTATTTCTGGGTTGTTTAATACTAGAAGTACTGCAAAAAGACAGTAATCGATAAGAATCTCACAATTTTACTAGATCGAGACAAATACTTTGACACGTTTATTTACTATCGGAAAAATGTACAAACATTTACAGTTTTTCTATGTACTTTCCCTTGCTGCTTACATATTTTTACACTTTTTTTCACCTTTTTAAAAGTTTTTTAATACCGATATCGAAGAATTTCTTGGCGAACTCGGACAGCAATGTGGGCAGAACCTCCTCTACCTCGTCATATGTGTTGAATGTTTGACCTCTGAGGGTTTCTTTCAGTGGTTCAAACTTGGTGGTAGTCGCTAGGTGATAAATCTGAACTGTAAAGAGCTTGTTTTAGCACCTCCCACCCACATTTTGATATTGTATCGAGCGTGAGACGCACGGTATGAGGGCGCGTTACCCTGGAGAAGAATTACACTTTCTTTTTCTTATGCTCCTCCGTTTCAAGCACTAAGCGGGTTTCAGGGCTGTTTTCAGATAATTGGTATGCAGAGGAGTAGAGTAGAATGCAGCATTCATGGAACGTTAGTGCGCGGCGAATGTTGTCTGGTGTGATGATGGTTTGCGATCGACGGTTTCGCGGCCATCTTTGAATGCTTTGGCTAATTTTAACACATTAGGCCTACTCAGGCACTCACTTCCGAATTGATTTCGTAAAAATGAGACAAATTTCCGAGTTTTAAATGCCTTCCCATACTGAAAAACAGTGATGATTTGCATCCTGAGCGGAAGGTGATTGTATAATCTTATTGCTAAGGTTAAACAACTCCGGTGGGTAAGTCTGTGTCACATTGGGCATCTCCTGGACCCCCGGCTTATGTGATGCCAGATCAGGAAACTCTTAAAATACTATTTAATAATACCCTACAAAACTACCGAGTTTTTGTTTATTTAAAACATTACTTAATTAAAAATTATATATTGTAGCGTTTTTACCATTCGTTAAGTGTGAATTAAAACATTCGATGCACTAAAATAGTGAACTGATCTATTTATTTTACATATACACACTAAACACGATCACTGAAGACAACTAGAAATGCTTATTTACACTGTATTTACTTTACTAGATGCGATAGGTCATAGTCCATCGATTAGAACAATTCTTTTCTAAACATCACTGGAGGTCTCCCATCCTGCTGAAAATGTAACAAATAGCCGTGTACATATCCTTAAATCATGAACTATTAGAGATTTTGTAGATCTTTTTAGCATTTATGCACATATTTTGCCATTTCAATTTTCTAGAAATAATGGACCATAATATATCACCCCCAAACGTTGTGGGGGTATTGCGTATGCCCAACCAAAATATTCGCTGCTTGTCGTCATTCTAGTAATAGCAGTTTTGTTTAACTGAGTACTCATTTAAATAGAAAGTTCCCATATACCTTAAGTAAATATTTTTGATGAGCCGATATTTTGTAGTCTAGCTGTTTAAGGATTTGCGGAATAATCCGGTTGCTGTAACACCCTAACGCGTCAATAAAGTAAGATTTATTGCAAACTGTCTGCCTTTTTTTACTTGCGACAGTACGAGTTGCTTGGATTCCTGCCAGTAGTTAGCGAACACTGTTTTGTAATTTAAATGTAAACCTGGAAAGGTTTTTACATTGCGATCTGGATAGGCTGCAGGGCAAATAAAAAAATACCTTTGGACCAGGGTTATTGTTAGACCAAGAAAATATAAAGCCTTTGGTTCCTATAAGTACCCTAAAAACGCTACACTACGATAGTAATAAGAATATTTTAAAACATTTATTAAATTAATAATGAAAAATAGTTTCAATGAAAAATTTTAATTAAGTAATGTTTTATTTCATAAACAAAAAACTACATCAAAGGGAGGTTTGGTAGAGTATCGTTGAAACGCAGTTTTAAGAGCGTTTAGATAACGTATCACAAGCAGAGAATTGCGAACAAGCTAAAGGCAAAAGGGAAAATTTTAAATCTAGTACAGTATTTCCTTTCACTATGTATGTCATAGAAATTGCTTGCAGCGATTTTTTATTATTTTCTTTTAGTCCCTCGGATATAGCCATTGTAATTGTCACCCTGTATTTTGTGTCACGATGTAAAAACTTACACGATTTTCCTTTCGTAACTCGGTTCGAATAATAAAACACAGTTTATTATTAACACGACGGTAATTTTATTATACTTTTAAAAATACGCCCGACAAAATAAAACCAATGTGTCTTCAACTAAATATGCTCTAAGACTGAAAAACGTAAAAACTGTTTACATCAAGAAAACCGGTGAATCCCACTCAGCTAACGGCTAGAATTCTGAGAAAACCTTAAAGTTACCCCGCAGATAAAAAACAACCTAAGTAGACTATTAATATTACTATATATTATTTAGTCAATTCAACAGATTCGACTCATTGGCGTTGATTTATTTAAGTGCATTCCCATCGCTGTAAGAGGGTCTCCCTTCTCATAAAAGCCCCGACTATATCCGCCGCTAGACTTATAATAGCATCAATTGTAGACATCCCCTTTCGGCGCGGAAATTGACAGGGAGCAGAAAACCTAATTTGCATTTGAAAAACTTCAAAAATATAATACATGCCATCTCCAATACCTTACTCAGAGTAGGAACCACAGAGACTATAATTAGAAAGATCAATTATTACTCCCTTTTTGATAAATTGAGATTTGTAATTATTACTGACCTTTAACCATATGCCTAGTAGTATCGAAAATTCCTAGGTATGTTATAATAATTGGGAAAGTTCAGAATTCAGAAAAAACTACTATTATGTTATAATAATAAGACTAATTTTACATTAAACCTGAGACTTATATATGGTGAGTTAGATAAATAGATATTGGGAGGTTCTCTTAGGTGCTAAAAAGTATTATTACTTTATTTTTGAAATTTATTTTTCATAGTCTTAGGTATTATATGCACAAACAGATGTTTATCCATCCAAATGCATGTTTTAAATTATTTTGTTAAATTCATAATTCTTAAGCAATATGAACCTTATAATATGAAATAATGTAAATGTTTATTATAAATAAATAAATATTACATTTTGAGTTTTTAAACAACAATTTATTTTTATTTTTTTTTATTAATTTGATAATTTAATTTAATTCTTATAAAATGAAAGGTTTTTACGAAAGAGAGAAGTGATTAACATAACGTAAAACACAAACTGGGTTTATAGAAAGTTTTTTCAAGTTTTTGACCCAAGGAATACGCTCTTAACGTTGGTCTTGAACTCAGATGGTGGTGAAAAAAATATGGCCAGTAGAATACAAAGTTTTTGTTCTACTGGCGGTGAAAAAATGGTGGCATCATGCACATTTGGAATACGAAGATTTTAGAAAAGCTTGCTGAGTCGGAATTGAATTTTAAAGGCATATTGCCAGTTTAGTTTGCCATCAATATCCTAATGCGTAGGAAACGAAGTTAACAAGATTGTAGAAACTATGGGAGTCGTCATAAAATAAATGGAATATACAGAGTGCTTGAAATGAAGTCGATACTATTGCTAACTTCTTTATTCTTGAAGGTACAAATATAGTCAAATTAGCAAAGTAGCATATCCATTTATTCCAACCATGGCGTACTAGACCAAATGTAAAAAGAGTTTATAAACGGGTTATTTTTAGCCTCAAGTTAAAAGTTGCGCAGTTTTCTAGGAATATGCACGTATTGCTTAAACTGCGGAGAGATTTACCAATATCTGCGAAACTATTAAGAAAGTTAGCTAAAGGGGAGTGATCTAGATCTAATGAGGCCAATTTGAATCAACTTTGATTATCTAAAATAAACCTTAATAAACGCTATATTCTTAACTATCCTCGGTCAATGATGTTAAAGTGATTTATTAGCCAATATAGGCTAGTAAAACGCTTCCGAAGCATAACTACTGCGTTACTTACAGGCAGATTTCACGGTAGAAAAGTATTGAACTGAAACAAATCCAAAGCGTTTTAAAATGAACAAAGAGGGTCTTTAAAATTCTTTATGTCAAGTATTTAAATAGAGTTGAACCCAGTATAAGATAATTTTTAGATTTTTTTTTATATTTTAACATTTAAAAGTTTTTTCTTATTAAAACTTAATGTGAAAGTTCCCTTTGTTTTGTAGCGTGATCGAAACGGTCTCCAGCACTTCATCCGATCTCTCACCGGAACTAGTCAATATGCTACTAGTGCGTATATATTTTAAGGGTTAGTCTAATAAACCTATTATTACCATCTGACTTTTACTACTACTCCATAACAAAATAAAAATCATTGTTTACGGTTATGTTTACTTACCTAACGTCAAAAGAGATGTAACGCCAAGAGTAACCCTAGCAGGTATTGCTTCTGGCTTGATCCAAAACGATATCCAGGACATTACAACTATAAGGGCAGATGGTATGTATGTATGGAACAAATGGTATCCTAATCGGCGCCTTAAGTTAAAAACTACTGCCAGGCATGTAAAATTTCCTAAAAATTGTTTAGCGTAGGTTACATTTGACTAGATGCTACCAATAGGTAGAATCTTAGAAAGGGTAGGTAAAATCTTAGAGTTTCAATAAAATCACAGTATAATTGTTTAGTGCTCAAAAAAACGTCGAAAAAACTCGAAACATTAAGGTTTTAAATGTCAACATTCAAAAAGAAAGAAAGAAAGAAAGAAAATGACGACAACAAAATCTTGTGTACAAGCATCCTAAAAACTAAAAAATTCCAAATTTACTTTAAATTTCAAACTTCAAACAAACATAACATCTAAAACACTTTACCATAACATTTACACACATTACCAAAATTAATCATAACAAACCAGATTGAGAAAAAAAAAGCATCTTTTTGATAAATTTTATTAAAAAATAAGTAAAGCTGTCAATAAAACAGAATTTAGAAGAAGTAAATTAAATTATTTAACAGGAAACAAAACTAAAACACTAAAATGATGTCAGAGCACAGGTTAAAAGGTATCATTGAAAAAATCGTCAAGGCTATAATATGCCCTGGATAATAAAAGTGATTTTAATTCCTTTTTGAATCTCTTAACTTCTAAAATTTGTCTGATACATAGAGGAACATGGTTGTAAATTTTTTTGCTAAGGTATATAAGTGAGTTCTTGGTGAGATTAAATAACTTTAATTGGTTGAGTAATGAGCATTAACTAAAGAGCTGCTTTCCCTGAAGATGACATAAATCAGTGCCAAAAAGTAACATCAAATTTTAAAATAACTTGTCCAAAAGCCATTAACTCTCTTTTGTCTATGACAAAAAATTATTGTACATTAGTATTTTATATCTGGAAATAGCTTGTAGCTACTTTATGTTTGTATTTTTATGAATTAATCATAATAGTCTTATTCTTGGATAATCATTTGAAAAGCCTAAATTCCTAGCCTTGGTTTCCCCCTATATACATATCAAACGGGTCTTACAAGATGTCCATAAAAAGTTAAGGCCAATTAAAAGGACCGATGCATGGACCACTGATCGTGTCATTGACATTATTATCCTAATTTTTTGGCACATTTAAAATGCACTTTAATAAAAGTTTTACTATTTACTTTTATTATTTTGAAAAAACTTGACAAAAAAATATCCTGTAATACCAAAACATTTTTTCTAAGCATATTTGCTTGATCAAATGGTTTCTTTTGTTAATAAATTAGCGTATCTCTATAAAATTAAAGGATACCCCATATTCACTTTATAAAGATTTATTTGATGATAATTACCTGTGGAATATTCAATAGTACAATCTGTGGTAAAATTGTTAGAAATATCAAGTTGAGGAAGCTCTATTTCAGGATTTACCACTAATGGATCGGTCATATTCCAAATAAAGACTAGATCGTGGTCAGTATGAGATACTATAAATCAATTTTTAATTAAGCAAAAAAGGTATGTTACCTTCACTGTTAGTAAATCACTTACAGCTTTCAATCATCATTGTGCAAATTTGCGTATCATGTGGATATGATTCAAATTTCATAGCACAAGATAATACTAAGGTTAGTCTGGAAATAAATATCTTGTATTTAAATCAGTCTTTAAGCAAAATTTTCGTGATTACTTTGACATATAAAGTAGAGTTTTATCATGATACAACCATAAATAGTGATTTGGTATAGTCATTTCATGAAAAGTCACACTCTTAGCGTTCTTAAAAAAACAGTCAGGTCTCCAGATACTATGAAGCCATTCTACGTCCAGAATTCTATATTCTTCGCTCATATTTTCTGGAAGCCTTAATCTTGGATCCCGCCAACTTTGTGCTAAAAAAATATCTGTCACATATGTCTGAAATCATAAAACATATAATTAGTCTTCTTTTATGTTTCTTTTTCTAGTGATTCGTCTGTATACCCCAAGTTTCACACATTCAGTAATACCTTTTTGTCTAGATATAAATAGTAATATTAACGTGTACCTACAAGATGTCTTTGGCGTATCAATAATATTTCAAGCATAGAGATAACAAACAACACAACAAAAAATAAAATAGCTTCAGAAAAACGCACAACACCATATATTAATGTAAATATCCTATGCAATGGATAGTTTTTATAATTGCAAATTAAAGCTTAACAGCAATCAAGACGCTGCCTATTGCTGACGGTTTTATAAACTAACGAATGATTCACAAAGAATCATTGAATAACCTTCTTTTAAATAATTAAATTTTTGCTTCAAATTTATTAAAAAAAAAAAAATAAGAAAAAACAACTAGAACTTAGTTTGAGAATACAAGTACTGCCGGCAAACGCCGTAATTATTATTCTCGTTTGACTGAAATTATTCGTTATTTTAGGAATTGCCGTTAACGGTTTAGATAAATCGTGTAAACCTCCGAATAAAAAAACATTACAGATGATTATACTCGTTGTACATTTGGTCAATTCAGCTTTTGAATTGAAATTGCATTGCATACTTCTTGCAGGTATATAATTACAGTATATAATTTATTTATCACACTATTTTTTAATAAATATGGATATCCATGAAACTATTATTTCACATTAAACAAAGGTATCGAAGAGCTGTGGAATTATGAGGAAATAAAATAGTTAAGGACAACTTAATATTAAATATAAACGTGCAGGACTTTCATGTCTATATACAAGGTGTTTCTTAATATTCCGAACATTCAAAATGGGGTGTCCCATGGATGAAAGCAAGTTCCTCTGAAAATATGTCGTAACTGTATTATATTTCGGATGAACTACAATTTCTGATAAAGTGACGTACTTCGTCAAGCTGTAAAAAAAATTACTTTTTTTTCGATAAATTTGGTGTTGTCATTTTTATGGCACTTTTTTATTTTAAGTTACACCTCGATATATTTTTTTTAATACGATTTACTATGAATTATATTATTATTATACCCAATTGCACAGAAAATTCTTACAGTGGGCGAAGCGGCTAGCGGAAGATTTCTTCATAAAGGGCATAAAGAAGTATATGCCATAATAGTAAACAAGTGATTTTAACAGTATCTTGTCAGTGTCTTTCACTTTAAAATGTTTTTTTTTCGATTTTTGTATTCTATTCGGGAAAAAGTTCTTTTTTTAAAGGTTCAACGCAATTGGAATAACACGACACTGTAAGGTAGAGAAATTCTAATTTTGAGAAGTTTAACGTTATAGTGAATGAATACTTAATTTGATAGGTTACTAACGAACATCGTATTACATTAGTACCTACATTGTGGCCAGTTAAACATCTTGTAACATATTTAAAAGATATATATTTTGGTGTCCGTCAAAGCTGTGAAACTGGAGGTTACCAAAAGTTATTTTCCAAATATTTACCATTGATTCTTCATTTATAGAGTCTAAAGATAAAACAGTTACATGGAAATATACAATAGTAGGTTGCCCATTATATTTTGGAGCCCGATTTTTGTCGTAGTGCTTCGGCCTTAGGGGTAGTATATCCCTTAGAGAGAGACTCGTCTCTTCTACATAGTCCCTTATTTTGTGGGTTGAGTGATTACTGAAAATGGTTTAGATATACAAATTCAATTATTACAACCCATATATAATGAGACTTTGTCTACATTTAAATCGATATGATTCATTTAGAAACTGACTAAATTTGTTTCTGAGCGTGAACAAGTTAATTTTGTATTAACTGTACATACAATCAATGAGGAAGATGACCTTTAAGATTAAATTAAAGTAAACTTGAAGTTTAGATTTGTATCAATAAGTCCATCAACTTAAGGTATGACCACTTATTATCGTATTGTTATAATATTTTAAATCATGTGCAAGAGCAATAATTTATCATTAATTTGTATAGTTACTTGTTATTCTACTTGCTGTTATGATCCGATTGACAACCATAGTTGTATTTTCTTTAGGTGAGTTTGATTGAATCAAATTGAAATATAATTTGCGCCTGTTGGGAACCTAATTTGGAGATTATATAAATTGTTTTTAATAAAACCGAAGTGATCATACGACGTTAAAAAATGAATTACTAAACGTTCGTTCCTACAAGACGAAAAAAATAACATTTTTCTTCATGTAAAAAAGAAAATATGAGTAAAGCAAATATAACGCTAAAGTCTCTCTTATTTGAAACACTTATTTTTTTTAACTGTATTCTGTAAATTGAAATGACAGGATACAGTTATTATATCAAAGTCAAAAAATATGTAGTCATGTAGATATCTTTATTCGTTTACAATTATGAGATTGTGTACATTTTTCAAAGTTACGTGGTTTCTTACTTTTTATTTAGCTATATACCTTTTAATTAACTATATGGTTTTTTTCTCTTTTGTTTCACATTACTAATTAATTTATTGTTACTTATTTATTTGTTCTTTTGATTTCGTGTACCTTCCTTCAAACTTTATATAGGATTTAAAACTGGTCCAAATATTACGATATTTAAAGCACGTTTAAAAGCCTAATGGACCAAAATTACAATTAATATAGAAAACAGGATTCTTATTATTAAAACTATAGAAAACTTAAATTACGAGACAGTTTTACCACAAACCAAAACTCTTTATTTTTAATCTCGACACGTGTTTCGCTAACGATGTTAGCATATTCGGGAGAAGATTGAAACTGATTGAATGATAAAAGATTGAAATTTTCTATTGTTATTAACTGGTTTAAGTAATTTTAAGTTGTCTATCCCTACAAAGTGACCAGTATTTAGAGCATGTTCAGCCATACTTGACTTTTCAACTCTCCCATATTTCACATGAGCTACATGTTCTTTAAATCTGACATTAATTGATCTTCTAGTTTGTCCTATGTACTTTTTATCACAATCGTTGCAATTAATCTCATAGATCCCAGACTTTTCATTGGTCTTGATTTTATCTTTTGGGTTTTCTAAAAGATTTTGTAACTTGGCCGAACTTTGATAGACTATTCTTAGACCTATGTCTTTGAAACCTTTATCAAAGCCTCTCGTCAAGATAGGATCGTATGGTATTGCAACAAAAGTTTGCTTCTTTTCATCTTTTTGAAATGTGGTAGAGTTTTTAAGATTAACTTTAAACCTATGTCTTCTAATCAGCTTATCAATAATCTTATCATCATAACCATTGACCCTGGGAATAGTTTAAATTGTTGCTTTTTCTTTATTAAATCTGCTATTGCTTAAAGGAAAAGAGACCAAACGATGTACCAAGAAATGCATGCTAGCCATTTTATGTTGAAAACAATGGTTAGAGTCACTAATTATGTATCTAAAAGAATTTGTTTCTTTTCTATAAATATTAAATTCTAACTTATTATTATTTTTGATGACAAGAGTATCTAAAAATGAAAGTTGGTTATTTGTTTCATCAAATTACGAGACAGTTTTACCACTAACTAAAACTCTTTATTTTTAATCTTGACGCGTGTTTCGCTAAAGATGTTAGCATTTTCGGGGGAAGATTAAAAAAGATTTTGAGTTTTAATCTTTTATTTCAAGTATACGAATACTTTTTGGATCAACTGTATACAGATCGTGTTTTCGTTCGTTACTTATAGGGAACCGCATAGAGGCGAAATTTTGCAACGTCGCGCATGTACGAGTGTCTGCGACAGAGCACCGCCCCGGCCGGCCCGAGGACGGGATTAGTAAACATCTGACTTTCGTGGGAGTTGCGTTGTTTGGCGACAAAATGTCCCAAAATATTACGCAAAAATCCAGGCATTTTTAAAATATTTATTCTAATGCGGGTTTTACAGACATGACAATGTGTAAAACCCGCATAGAATCTTAAAATGTTTAATATGCTGTGTTTTGCATAATGAAAATTAAAGCGTTATTCTAATAAAAAATAAAATATCAACTTTGATAAAAATATAATAAAAAATCAGAAATAAAACTCTAATAAACAAACTTAATAACATATTATTTTTTAAATAAAAGGCTCAAATAAACCGCCTTCTTCCGCTAAGCAAAAACTTTCGCACGCGCAAGCTATTTCGCACCTCCAAAAGAGTTTCAGCTAAAATGGAATTGGCACCTTCGACAATTTCATTTCGCAACTCCTCTAAATTTGTTGGCCTACTAAATTCATGCTTGTAAATGGTCTGCTTAAGGTAACCCCACAGATAAAAGTCATTTGGGGACAAATCTGGAGATCTAGGAGGCCATTTAATATCGCCAGTCCCACTAATAAGGCGGTTAGGAAAATTATTTGTTAAAAATTCTTTTACCCTAGCCGCGATATGAGCAGGACAGCCATCTTGCTGAAAATAAACCGATCCCAGGTCTACATCAGGTAGGATTTGAATGGCAGGAAGAATTTAGTTTTGCAGCAACTCAAGGTATTTTTGGGCGTTTAAAGTGCCATCAATAAAAAATGGCCCTATAACATTGTCGCGCAAAATACCTGCCCAAACATTCAATTTTTGAGGTTACTGGGTACGAAACTGAAAACTTCTGTGCTCGTTTTCCTGAGACCAATAACGAACAATGGAAGGATTGTGTTTGCCATGTAATGGAAAAGAAGATTCATCAGAAAACAAAATATTTTTTAAAAAATATTCGTTTTCATTTGCCTTTTTCATCATGGTTTCACAAAATTCCATTCTTCGCCACTGGTCTTCAGGAAATATTTCCTGAGTTTTTGAATACTTGAAACATTTGTACCCATATTTTTTCCAGATACGAGCAACAGTTTTATTGCTCATTCCCAGTTCCTCTCCAACACTTTCCGTGTCGAACCAAGTTCTGGGGTACTGCAAACCATTTCTTCCCGCCGTTTTATATCCTGGACCACTTCAACAGGTGGTTCTTGACGTTTTGTGTGGCATTTTTTACAATCTTGAAGACAAAAAGATGTCTCAAAATTTGTAACCACATTTAAAATCGTTTTTGCACAAGGAACCGGTCTATTGTCACTGAAAACAAATCTCTACATTGTACTGTCGAATTGCCTCCATAAAACCATTTAATTAATTGAACTCTTTCGGAAGGGGTATAAACAGCCATAGTGAAAAAAACACGAAAATAACGCTCAAAAATTATTAATACAACGTGCAGTAACACAGCAAAGTGAGGTCTGCTGACTTCCGGTTCAAAAAATAAAAACGAAAAATTCCGCCGCCTGCAAGCCGCAACCAAGCGGTGTTGCCATTATTTTGGGTCATACGTAGCTCACGATAACATGATCTGTATAACATTTTAAAGGCTTTTTAGGTTCGTAAATGCGCAGTAAAGTGTTGGGTGGTTAATACCTACATTTAAACTGTACTTTTCAGTATGTCTAAAACGATTAAAACTGAGAGAAAATTAATAAATTAAATAGTTAAACTGGCAAAAGAGTAAGTAATGAGCGGCGTAAATAGGGTACAAAAAATTATTAACGATAAATATTTATTTGCAAACTTTGTATATTGCTATGTCCATCAAATGAACCTTATAATGAACAACGCTGCTTTAGCTAATGCCTCTGTTCGGATTTGTTTTGCTCATTTAAATGGGATCTGTTCCTTTTTAGCATATCACATCAAAGACAAAAATTATTGAATGTGATACGAGTACCACGATCATCACAAAACTACATGCAGTTTATGAATAGCGAAATAAGCTGATAAGAGTTATGGATATTTTAGAGAACGACAAAAATATGAAATTAAATTCAACCATTGAGCAAGCCGTTGCATATAAACTTAAATTGAAGGAGAGAGATTTCATATTTTGGTTAACAGTGTTTAGTAAAATCATGCTACATGTTGAATCACTTTTTAAACAACTGCAGTTGATTAATACTAATTCGGTTAAAACTCAACAAGATCCACAAAGCTTTGAAAATGCAATGAAAGTTATTGACACACTAGATTCGGAGCTTGGAGATAAGGATGAACCTGTTTCTCGAAAAGGGCAACCTTATCCTGGTTCCGATATATCTGTTTCAATAAATAAAGAACTAGAGGCCTTGGAAATTTGTGATTCTGTTTTGCAACAGTTTAGGGTTTGATTTACTTTTACAGGACATCTAGTAGCTAGCGCATTATTTATGAAAAAACATTTAATTTAATATTAAAAAAGCTTTCCAGAGAAATTGCTTTCTGAGACAGTTAAAGTTTATCCATTCTTAGAAAATACCCTTCTAAAAACAGAACTGCAAGTACTTTATGAAAGAGAAGAACTTCAAATCATTTTCGAAGCCATTACTCTTTTATCGTTAGTTTCACAGGAAGAAATGGACACCACTTTTCAAGAAACTATTAAGCTGCTGGAAGTCTTGGTAATCATACCCATGTCAACATCTGAAGCTAAAAATGCTTCTCCTGCTAATGTTAAAGAGAATAAAAACTTTTCTACGTAACTAGAAGAAAGATCAAGTATGTTGAGGATGTTATTACCTGAAAAAGTGTGTCTCAGTAACATTGGAGACCTTAGTAAACGTGTATTTCCTGTTTCACTAGCAGTAAAGCAGAGTTTTTTTCTTTCTTCTCGTTCGCAATTTTTTTTTTCACGTTCGATAAACTTGTGCACTTCTCTCACAAACTAAGAGCCGCCTCTGCCTAATTTATTGATTTTTTAAAACTATTAACTTGGTCAGAAAATTCGTAAAATGGTAGACAAAGCATATCTAATTTTTAATACTTGAAAGGTTTCTCCATTATCAATAAGCCTATAGATAAGCGGTTTTTGCAGATTTTTTCATGAATTATGAAAATATTCAAATATTGCGTTTTATCGTTATAATATAGGAACGAAATTATTAACTTATATTAAAAGCAATAAGGTTGATTATAAGTAATAAAACTAAACAAGTTTAGGTATGAGAATATAATATACTTATATACTGCGCCTATTTACCTATCTAAGACATGAATTGAACACTTCAAACAGAGATAAACAATCTTCATTTTATACATATAGCCTCGTAAATATAATAACTGTTACTTACAATGAATGCGTACTCATAGCTTCATTAAAACACGAATATAACACGAAAAAAAATACGTTTGTTCTTACATCTAAACACATTACGTTGAAAATATTACCCTTTCCAGATTAATACTGAAATGGTGTCGTTTATACGATTAATTAAATTACGTTGAAATCCAATTAAGCTCATAGTCATAGGGGTGGGTTGCTTTTTTTTCCGGTAAACACTACTACTGACCTGTAGGTTTTTTCATGACCCATTTAAAACTTTGCTTTATTTATTTTAAGAACCTTTAGGTGAAGGTAAAAAAAAAAAAAGATATCTATTTTTTTTCTATAATATAATAATTCTGGAGAGTCATCGGCGGCAGTGTTTTGTGATCTATCCAAAGCATTTGACTGTGTGGATCATGGAATACTGTTATCTAAGCTCGATAAATATAGTTTTAGGGGCGTAGCGTTGCGATGGCTTGAGTCCTATCTATCAAATCGTACTCAGAAGGTTACAGTGTCAGGGCGTTTGTCTGCTTCTAGATCCCTAAAATGCGGCGTTCCCCAGGGTTCAGTGTTGGGACCACTGTTATTTTTTCTGTATGTGGATGACTTGAGTTCATTGAAACTGCAGGGCAAGGTGGTTCACTTTGCTGATGATACCACCATACTATGGAGCGATAAAAATTCTGATTATATTAAGACTTGAATCCTTGAAGACCTTCAGATTTTATCAGGGTGGTGTGCTTCCAACAGGCTCGTGTTTAATGTAAGAAAGACGTCTATTATGTTCAGGGTCTAATGTTTTACGAAAATTCTCTCTTGCAGAATAAAGAGTACTGCAAGTTCCTAGGAATTACCATTGATGGTCGCCTTCGGTTTGAAGATAATATTTTACATTTAGCTGGAAAATTATCTTCTGGATGTTTTGCAGTAAGAATGACAAAACAAGAGCTGGGAGGGGTGGTTGCACGTTCAGTGTACTTTTCACTTATTGAATCTCATATTCGGTATGGCTTGCCTTTTTGAGGTTTAACCAATAAGGGGCTACTTAACATTGTCTTTGTTATTCAAAAAAAAGCAGTTAGATACCTGTGTTCTGCTAAGTTAAAAGATTCTTGCAAACCCCTCTTTATTTCTTCTTTAACTCTTTTTTCACTCTTTATCTTAGAAACAGCTGCTCTTGTTCACAAAATTCCCAAACTACCCTCTGACACTGGCCATTTGACTCGTCGTGTAAATGATGTTCCCCTACCTATTCCTACGTCTTCCCTTACCAAAAACTCATTAATTTATATAAGTAAAAAAATTTACAATCATGTTCCTCTATGTGTTAGACATATATCGGATGTTAAGAAATTTAAAAGAGAATTAAAGACGCTTTTATTGGCTAAGGCATATTATAACCTAGATGACTTTTTTAATGATAGGTTTTAACCTTGGACATGTTGGAAAGTTTTTTTTTTCCTTTTTTCCTCTCTAGTTTTGTCAACAAGTTTACCTTTATTTAGTAATTGATTGTTTTATTTAGTTATCTTTAATTCAAGTATGTTCAAAGAGTTTTGTCTTCTTGTTTTGTCTTCTTCGATTAATTTTGTTCATTGTTTTGTCAACTTTTGAAATTGTATTTTTGTTTTGTTTTTTTTAGCTTGTAGGATGCTTGTACACAAGATTATTCTTACGTAATATAGCACATTTTCTTTCTTTCTTTCTTTCTTTCTATACACATTATATAAAAACATGAAATTACAAGTCAAAATATTACTTTTCAAATTAATATTATTAGCAGTACATAACCTTAAAATGCCTAAATTAAAACGCAGCATTTAATAATTCTGAATTTTTCCCTATTTCTTTCTTATTTTGAGTAAATATATTTAATGCGGAAAATTAAAATGCCAAGATAAGTTTACTACTGGTTATAGAGTGAGATCTTTAGAGAGGAGATCTTTTCCCATGCCCAGTTATCCGGGATATGAGAAATGTTTCTCTTACTTAGTCCAAGGTAGGGATTCAGAGCCAATCGATGGGAAAGCTGCTCCGAGCCTCGCGAATTTGTCCACCCGTTCATTGGCCTCCATTCCGCTGTGTACAACCGTGTCAGGAACCTCACACATTCGTCAAAACCGTCTTCCCAACATAACCCAATGTAGACAGCGCATCCCTGCATTGTTTTTGTCATCCCTGCTTAGATGGCTTTTAACGCAGCCTGGCTGTCGGAGTAAATAATTTATTATTATTATTTCCATTTTCGGATCCTCTTTTCTTTCTTTTCTGAACGTTAATTACGTTCTGCCAAAACCCCGTTCTTCAACCGCCTGAATACCATAATTGCAAATCCTTCTAAAATCAAACCTTTGTGTTAGGTCTTTCTTCTCTGCTTGCTAGTCAATCTTAGAGGAACCTTCTAGCCATATAGTATCCTCTGGCTTTGCATTGAGAGGCAGGAGAATTAGCATTTCCTTTTCGACCAGTTTGGTGATTGATGTATACCCTGCTACCCTGGGTTTATGCTGCCATATGACGATGTTATCCTTCATCCTTACATAGGATGCCAGCGGCTCATTCTGAATTCACAGCAGGAGTTCGGACAAACCCAGGAGGATATTCCGCGCTGCACGTGGTTAATCGCATCGCACCTGTAATGCCGAGTCCGACCAGCCTCTGCATTCTTACCAGTTTTTCAGCATTTAAGGTTTTGTTTGTTGCCGTCCACTTACCACCGAGCTGTACATTACTCTAGTTCTGATCACATCCTTATAACCAGTTCATCGTCTGCAAAGGCCAATGTGTAGATTTCTTCCTTCTCAAGCTGCCTTAGAAGATTATCCATGAGCAGACACCAGAGGTTTAGCGACAGGCACCTTCCTTGTGGGCATCCACGATCCACCCCAATCCCTGCCCTGTGATCTGGCAATCTCTCGCAGCGCTGATCTGACCCAACCGACCAATGGAGCCGGTGTGTTCCGGGTCTATAGGGACTCGCAAATCTCCTTGGTTTTTGCCTTGTCGAAGGCTCCTTCAACGTCATAGAAGAGACCTAATGCAAGCTCTTTATTGTTGATCACCTTCTCTGCTTTTTTAACTATGGCGTGTAGAGCATTTTCAGGAGACCGCCCTTTGGCGTACGCATGTTGAGAATCATCCTCTCTCAGATTTCCTAAGTCCGTAAGACTTGGCCAGACTGTAATCCTTTTTGTCCGCTTTGAGAATAAAGACCTCATTAGCCGCTCTTTATGTCTTCGGTACATATCCCATTACTACGCTGGCTCAGAAAATATTCTTCAGATGAGAAAGGAGTATACCCAGGCACGACTGGACATAATCCAGATGCCCATCTTTGAGATTATTCCGTCCGACCCAGCTGCTTGTATGGACAAAATTCACATACTGCCAATTTGATAGCGCTGTTGGTCACTACTTGTCCTCCTATCTTTAAAGAGTCTACTTCCAAACTGAGAAGTTTGACCAGTCTGGCGGAATGGAACATCGTTTCGAGTTCACTACAGGATTTTTGCCATGTAAGGAGAGGTATGATATCTTATTTGATATGTGAATATAATTTTTAAGAACTTGATTTTTTTGAATTTTTTTATCACTGCTTGCGTTGTTGTTTAATTTAATTATTTTTTCTTTGAATTCTCGATCTATAACAGGAATATTGAGTTTGTAATTTTACACACCAAAATTGACTTTTGACCACAAGGAAGAAAAGCCGTTTTATTTTCAAACGAAAAAATGTCCTTCCAGGATAAAATGTGTTTATATTTGTTAGACATTACTTTTTAAACTTATCACGTTCATCATATTTAGTTATTCTAATTGAAATTAGATAAATAGTTTAACTAAAAAATCTATCCACTACAATTTTTGCTATTAATGCAGTGAAAATTTCTTTTAATTGTGCGTGCGACGTCAATATGCAAACGCAATATCTTGATCATGCTACGAGCTATTCTTTATCTACAGGGTGTTGGGAAGATCAGCGACGTCGCAGAAGCTGTAAATTGTACCAAGAACACTATAGGAAGGTTGTAGCAGAAATTTAAGAGACTGGTGATATGAGAGAAAGGCATACTGGTCTACCAAGAACAAGCGAACCTGTACACGATAGGTTTATTCGCCTACGAAAGACATTACGAAACCATAATATTCCTGCCAATCAGCTACAAAATGTACATGTCACTGCTCGAACAATAAGAAATAGCCTACATGAAAGCAATCTTTAATATGGACAAAATACATATACAGTGGCAGACTACCTATAATCAAATGAGCGATATTTCACTATCGGTGATTTAGTTATCATCACGTTATAAATAATCGGTAACTTCAGTGACCAAATATTAGAAATAATGGTAATTTCAACAAGCCACGATTTTTACTGTCTGCGACCGTTTCACGTAAGCAAAATTGTAATACGTGATATTATTTATTTAACAATTCAATATTAGAATATTTCATTTCATAAAAATTAGACTGGTGCATTCCTGATCAAAGTGCGAACGCAAGTCGATCTCCCGAGGCAGGCGTTAGTCTGAAGTCTGCCTTTAAAATTGCCAGGGAATGCATTAAGTAGCGGAAAGGCACTTCCATCTCCAAGGCAAGAGACCTTTATATAGGAACTGAATCAACTCTTTTGCCAGCCCGAACTGTACTTATAAGGGACGAAATTAGGTTAAATCTATGATATATTCCTCTAATTACTAGGGGAAAGCCAGATGCAAAAAACACTTTTAGTGTTACCATCAGGTGACGTAGTGCATAAAAGACTCAGTCAGAGGTTTGAGAGGTTATTTTGAGCAAATGGTTATTTCAGTTGGTTTATAGCAGCCGAAAATGAATCGGAAGTCAGAATATATTGGGCCATGGTTTACGGGATTTTGGGGATCTTTCTAGGGGGGCTTTCTTGGGGATCTAGGTTCCAGTTCTAGTTAGTTCCGACAGGAGTAGAAACTTTCACAGATGTTATCAATAAACTCAGTGAGACGCTCCACCCCTGCGATGTTATGCAGTAGCTCAATCCTGTTGTTTTTATGCTGTGCAACGTGGAAGAATTTTGTTCTGCATAATTTGCAGTATTCCTCTCGCAGCGTGTTTATCCGACACCCTGACCCAAACTGGTCTTTCGTCTGTTAAAGTCTGATTATTATCTTATAGATCTTTATTGGTGGGTTGGTTTACTTATTGGAGGGGGACAATTAATTCGGTTTTTTGGAGTTTATGTTGAGTTTCCATTTATCGTTGTTAGAAGTGAGGAGGGAGAGATATCTGGAAATAAGGATCTGTGCCGCTAGTATGATTGGGCGGTGTCATTGGCGGACAGAGCTAGTTTGGTGTGAGGAGCTATAGAAATATTAGAGGATATAAAGGAGCGGAGATAGGACTGTACCTTCAGGAGCACATAATATTGGCATTTTTTCCTTCTGAAAAAAAATTGCTGTAGTTGTGTTAAGCCATATATGCATACGCTGGACAATTGAGAGATTTTTCAGGACGTTGAATCTGGGCCAGGAACTTTGTTGTTGGCAAGCATCACAGAACCTATCTTACTACACTAGGCTTGGGTTTAAGGACTAGGAAGATTTGGTTTATTTTTGACTTTTTTCTAAAGACAAACATCGTGACCAAGCCAGGATTCGAACCTGATATTAAACCGTGAACATTGTGCGCCACGGTGCCACCAGGGTCGGCAGATAAACCCAGCAGCAAAATATAAAGCATATTCGTTTTGTGCGCAAATTTTTTGTTGACGCAAAAAACGTTTTTTTTAACCAAAGTAAGTCGTGAATAAAATGTCCTTGCTTCACTGCAAAAATTTGTCTTTAGATTAAGGGGCTGTAAATCTTAAAAATTGGCGGCGTCATGCTGCCAAAATTAGATGAAACGCCAAGAAAGATGGAAGGCCCATTATAGGAGATATTCCTTAATGATACTTATCTCGCATTTTAATTAGCGTCATTAAGTCGTTAAAGCATCTGAAGCTAATAACATTATTTTATCCCATTACGCGCTAATATCACGCACCTATTTCAACTACTTAAAACGGTTATTTCCGCCTGATGAAGGAAAAACTGCACAATATTTTAAACAAGTAGGGGGCAAGTAGCTATGGACAGCAGGGTTTCTTCCCCACCAAAGGATAAATTTACCACTATTTTAAAAAAGCTGATGAGTCAGTTAGAACCGAGAGGACCTGACCAATGTCAGATGTTCGAAAGACAAAACATTCATCTTTTAGATTGACAATATGTTTTTCTTAGTTCGATTATGCACTCGTACCTAACAGCATACCGAAGAATAGCTGAGGTCATGGCTAATAGTTTTATTGAACATCTTGTCAATGTAAGGACTGAGACAACCAAAGGGACGCCGGACGCACAAAATAAAAGGAAACGCCAAAATGTGTCTCCAGATAAAACCACAAGTAGTTGCGATTTTAACAATGATTACAATTCTGCTTAGAACATCAAAAAGCGATGATCCTCGAACTTGGGAATTCAACAAAAGAAAGTTCTAAAAAACGGTTAAGATTCTAAATCATTATCAGATAGCTGCAGTGAAAATGATGATGTTAATTACATGGAAAGATGACAATCCATGCGATGAACATTTCTTCAATGAAAAAGACGAAAAGGTTCTTGAAGAAAATAAAACTTTAAAACCCAGAAAAATAGAAGTCAAAGGAAAAGTACGTCGTTGTACCATTGGAAGGAAAGTAACGTCTCTAGGGATATAGGATCAACATCGTTAATGTGATGGCAGAGTATATATAACTGTAAAATATTTGGAAAATTACAAAATATATCCTTAAAAAAATCTAACAAATAGAATAAATGTCTCAATAATTTGGTCACCATGATCTCCCAAACATCCTAGTAATGTCCATTGCTGACAATCCCTTATCTAAATATCACAAAACTCAAAATACATCTTCAAGCTATCAGTAACTTTCTATCTAACAATAGGGTCTGCCGCATGGTTTGGGCCCCACTTTTCTCGTAAACTTGCTCTACCTTCAGAATTTAATGGTTTACCATTATTCATTTTGTGAAAGCTCAAGTGGGTTTTTCGATTAATTTTTCCATCCGGAGCATTCCATTTCGCTTTAAACTTCGCATCAGGAATACCTACAAAGCGACGCATCTGCCCAAGGCTTGTTTTGCAATACCGGAGATTCGTATTTCGGTAGTAACTAATCGATGAACCTTGTCGACCAACGAACGAGTTCATCGGGAAAGTGGGAGCATTTAATAATTCCAAATGAATCTCCTCAGCGAAAAATATTTTTACAGTATTTTTTGTCGAGAACAAAGAAAATATAGTCATAACAAAAACCAAACATTTAAAATAAAAAAGAAGGGTTAGGTTTCATTATAGATAAATAACAGCAACAGTAAAATAAAATTACTTTGGTAAAATATGCGTTCCTTTTAATATTTCTGTAAAATTCTACAAAGTTAATTAGAATATTAAATTCCACAATCACATTCAGAAATTATCATTATATTACAGCGATTTTATCCAAAAATTTAAAAAAAAACATCCCCTTTACATTCCTAAACTGTTTTTATGATCTAAACACAACCATAAAAATTAATGAAATAATATTCTATATTACACAAAATCTGGCACGAAAAAGAAAGTTTTTTTTACATAAATCAATAGGAGTGCATGTTGCTCGGGGCTTAAAAACCCAGAATGTTCTGTATTTTCCCGCAGCAGCAGAATCTAAAGAAAAACTTCATTACTCAAGAATATTCATGTTTACACAATTTTCGAGGCAGATCGAATCCTTGAAAATCCCCAAGGAAAGAGAATTCGAAAACTTGATTTCGATAAATACGCAAGCACCACTATGGATTTATGAAATAAAATTTGCTAATAATTTTACCTTTTCTAACAAAATACATTAGTTAAATAAAATGTAGACCAAAAAGAGCTATTAGGTGACCAATAAAGCATGAAACGAAACATTGACAAGGCTTGAGTTTTATTTGGCCCCATATCCAACTAAACTTAAAAACTAAAAACACTTAACTAGGAAAATAACATAACAAATTAAATAAAGTAACCAGTAGTTTGTCAATGTTTACTCCATTCTTACAGCACGCAGAAGTGGTAATTCTTCTCGTTTCTTTCTTCTTTCACACTTTCGGCATGGTATTAAGGAATTAAGACAATTTTTATGGTAAACTGCATTGCATATATCACACTAAAAAAAGACGTGTTTAGAATGTAATAAAATTAAAGTCATATCTGACTTACCCTAAATACGCTTTCAACGTCGAAAGGGAATAGTGCTTTCGAATCATTACAGATTTCACAAAAAAATCCTTTTTGACTGCATAGCCAACAATTAAAAACATGATCGCGACCAAACTTTACTACTTTTTCCAACTGCTGAGCTAGGTTTCCGCTTTGTATTTCATGGAGATCCTAGAAAATATTTAAAAAAAAAATAGTTTTTTTACTCTTTTACTTTCATATCATTCTTGACGTGAAAAAAAAAACAGAAAAATATTTTGAGTTTATTTATTATTATTGCACAGTAATAAAAATAAAACATTTTTAGAAAAATTGGAATAAAAGTCAGAATTTTTCATCGTGCATAAGAACAAAATTTTGATAAAATATTTACGATAAAAAAAAAGGACTGAATGTTAAAACAGTTAATTATTTACATAAATTACCAAAGAAATACCTACTGACAAGGAATATTGATGAATATGTTCATACATGTATTCCTTAGGCCACATTTGTTTCTGTAATTGCTCAATAATAGGTTTTCGACATGTATAGAGGTACGCTCTTAGTAAATTCAGCTGATTTCTTAAAGTTAGTAATTCCGCCATTTCTTCTACTACCCGATAAATATACGGATTTAAGATCTAAAATAAATAAAAAAAACCTAAAATAAATAAAAAACTAAACTCTTTAAACTAGACCCTACTTTGAAATCAATTACAGGATGGTCTTTTATTTCGTCAAGGTAATTAAATGCTTTTCGTGATACTGGGCATGTTTTGAAATCCCAGTTATGTACTATTCTTGCTGGGATGGTTATTTCTTCAAGGCACATGCACTTGTCGCAAAAATATTCGCCGGTATAATAGCAAACGCTGAAAACAAATGCGCAACATATGCTTTAATATAGTTCACTTTAAAAGTATTGAAAAAAACGTTGAACATATTTAAACTTACTTGTACTTCTGATCTGCAGTGAATTGGACGTTACAACCAGCGCACGTGAAATCCTGAGAATCAAGACCTTTCTCTAATGGGATTCTAAATAACAATGCAGAAAAAGACATTGACGCAGACCTACTTAGAGTAATGGTTGGATTCATAGGTGATATTTTCTTGTCAAGCTTAAAAAACAAAAGAAAGAAATATTAAACCTGTGTAACAATGACGATTATTAATACGACAAATATGTGCATAGGTTTAGGCACGTTGTTTATCTTACTGTTGTAGAAGATGGTGTGGTGGGTCTAGAGTCCTCATTTCTTTCATCTTCAAATTTTTGCCAGAGACCTTTAATATCCGGAGTTCTGACGTAGCTTCCCCCTATTAGATCATAATTCTCTACAAGATCGGAAAAACTTGCTTCCATGGATTTAGTCATTTCTATAGGAGAAGAAATGTTTCGAGTTACATCTACTGTTTCATGGTCAGTTTTCTTTTCATCTTTAATCTCATCAAATGACCAACCAGCCCTTTTCAGAGAATTCCCAATATTATGATTGATACCATCTTCAACAACACATTGGTTTAATTCATCCTTTGTTGAAATTTGAGTAACTTCATTAACCTCTCTATTTTTTGCGAGAATGATTTTTAGTACCTCATCCTCTGACAAAGAAGCTACTTGTTTTAAATTTGAAATTTGTGAACCAAATGATATAGCCGAGCAAACAGAAGCTGTATCTGACGCGGATGCTTCCTCTTGATTGCTTATCTCTTCATCAATTATCGAAGCTACATCGTCACATGGAGCTAGAGGGGTATTTTTTAAGGTTGGCGACCAAATCCCGGCCAAAACTAAGCTCTGAGGTTGCCAATTATTTAAAAGGCTCGAATTAGTTGGCAAATCAAATTTTTTAACAGATTCTACTCCTTCAATGAGTTTTTGTGCAACCTCTAACACTTCATTATCACGAATAAATGCATTATTGTTATAGTAAGACTTAATAGAAGAACTATTTTGTCGAATTATAGAAAGGTAAGAAGACAGTAGGGAATCGTTTAAGGCCGTTCGAACCCAAGCTCTGCATTGGCCAATTTCAGAGTTTATTTGTGTTAACTTGGATATCTAAAATCAAAATTAATAATCAGTGTTTTAATAGGCACAATGGTAAACTGATTACCTGATCAATGATCTGACTATGAGATATTACTAGTACAGGAGGCCAAAAATTAGGTGCTTCAGGCTTTAGGTCTATATCGGCTAAAACTTTCTTAAATCTATGTGTTAACGATCTCCTAATTCCATGTAAAAACATTGCCTCAATAATAGAACATAATTGGTTAGCGGCTTCAGTAGCATCAACAACGGTTTTAGACCCGCTTTCTTCAATTTCGGCATATTGTATCTCTTTAACAGTATTAGATAAATGCGTCGTAAGTGACTGCTTAATAATATCATCTTTTTTGATAGAGTTTGGGCTAATATTTTTTAAAAGCTTATTCATATTTATCTTTTAAGTTAAATTTCTGTAAAATTGTAAGTGTTTCATCAAAGGCAACCCCCCTTCTGATAATTTGATATACGCCTTTTTCGGATAAATCAACTATTGTAGAACCGTTTCTGCTTAAGTTTGTCACACCTCCATGAAAAATAGCTGGTATTTTATTCCAAATTGTCCTGAATTCTTCAGGATGAATGGCACTGGGCTGGCCACTAAGATTTGCACTTGTTAGTGCTAAAGGCTTCCCCAAGCCTTTTGTTAAATTTCTAACGAACTTGTAATTCGGTATTCTTATACCTACTTTTCCTTTACAACAAACTGAATTATCTAGTGTGTTAATTCCGTTAAGGATTAAAGTTATAGGACCTGGAAGCAAGTGGCTTAGTAGCTCTGATGGTAGATGTTTTATGTTGGCCTGAAATTTAAAAAAATACTTATTCAGTGTACAATTAAACTATTTTTGATTATTGATCTTTTTTTTTAATCATGATGAATAAATGTATATTATCCAGAAATGAAAATATAGTGGTTTTAAACACAGATAATTTAATTAGTATTTATTTTAATAATTTTCTTTTTGATCCACAAAATTTTTTGTATCACGCCAAGCCAACTCAATATACGGAATAACAGAAAAATCATTCTTAAGAAAAAAAAAATTAGGCTATATATATATATATATTAGACACAAAACGACCTATAATAGCCTTTGAAGTTTATGAAGTTTTTAACTGTGTAGTGCATTTTTGCTCAACTAGTTTTTTCATAAAAATTGCGTTGAAAGTAGCTGACTCCCAAAAAGCGAAACGAAAATATAGGAGCCCCAAAAGTACATATCGGAATTGATGAAAGCTTATACTCTAACATAATTATGTAATTGAATAAGTACTAAATGTATTAAATGCGCGCGATAATCTACGTCCGTGTGTACTTGCCTTACAAGTAATTTATGAATCATCAACTACAGTACTTTCACCACTAACAGATGCCTCTCTAAACTGATCTGAATACTATATGTGAATACTGTCTTATTTGATAGCCTAATGTCTAACTTCTAAAACAAAAATGATAAAATAAAAAAGCGATATTCACCAACATCTATTCCATGTGTTTGATATAATGGTACTTTTTTGGCTATTGATTTCCTGAATTTATATATTTCTTATCAAGATAATTTATTGGTGATATCATGCAAGAAATTAATATAATATTTAATCGAGATATTTACACACAAGTAGAATATACAGTGCTTTTCTTTAATTTTTAACCCCCCCTCTTTATTTTTTGAACGGATCAATTAAAAATATTGAAGCTTAAGGTAATGCAATTGATAAATGAATACTATGTTTTAAACCAAAATTGATAGATGAAAATTTCAAGATGGCTGCTGGGCGCCATGTTGGAAAAAAAATTAATTGGAAAGGGTGGTCTTTTAGCACATCATTTTGAAGCTCCTGACGAGTACTTTATAACCCTAGAATATAAATTCAATATCTTGACCTACTACAAAATGGTGGTTAATTTAATAATTACCTGAATACCAAAACACTGACATGCATATCTCTACAAATAATTGTTATTCTCTGCCGTATCCATTGCGATAGCGATAATTTCGATAAAAGTTTGTTTTGGTTTTTTTTGTCGACAGTGACAAAAATATCAGTTCGAAATCAAATATCATTGTGCAGTTAAAATATTCTCATTTAGTGATAGTCCTTTAAAATGGTCAATTCTCGTCTATTGAAAGAAAAAATCGAAGCGATTTTTATTTTCAGTACGACGCGTAACTTTCGCGAACGAATTTTCAACAATTGTTTCCCAAATCGACCTATTTGTAGAAAATATTTGCGGGAACTCGTATCTAAAATTACAACTACTGATAGTGTAAACAACAAAAAGCTCCCAAGACGTCCGACCATTTCGGAAGAAAAGCAAGTTCAAATAGTTTGGTGAGATGATCCCCAGATGATTTGGTGAGTTAATCCCCAACAATCAACTTCCTCCGTCGCGAATGAACAAGTGGAGACTTTTGAAAAGAAATAAGTATTATCCGTACAAAATCCATATGGTAGGTACACCAAACTGAAGATGACCCTCATCGAAGACGAAACTATGACGGAAACCATTGCACGGCATCCCACCTATCTCCATAATATTTGTTTTAGTAATGATTTTACATTTTTTCTCAACGGTAATGTTCATAGACAAAATTGTCGTTATTGGAGTGACACTAATCCTCGTCTTGCGGGAAACTCATACTCAATATCCATATTATGGGGCCTCTATTTGGATATGCTGGAAAATACTATTGACCCTCTAATCACCGAGATTGTCGAAACGAATCCTAATGAATTTGATATGGATATTGTATTCCAGCAAGATGGAGCTCCACCACACTACTCGAGATAAGTTCGGAACTATTTAGATAACAATTTCCCCGGTCATTGGATTGGCCGTCGAGGACCTCTGGAAAGGCCAGCTCGCTCGCCAGATTTGACACCTCTAGACTTTTTTTTATGGGGCTATTTGAAGCAAAAGATGTACGAAATTGAATCTGCTTTAGTATTGGATTTACGACAGACAATAACGAATATTTGCAGAAATATCGATGTTAGTGTATTTGAAAATGTTCGGTGTGAAATTTCGGACCGACTATTCTTGTCAAGAAGTTTAAGGCAACCATCTTCTCAATTGAACTCAATGTATTTATTCGATATATTAAGTTTAATGTTAATATATTCAGGTAATTATTAAATGCACCACCATTTTGTAGTAAGTAAGGATGTTAAATTTATTTTCTAGGGTTAAAAAGTACTCGTCAGGAGCTTCAAAATGATGTGCCACAAGATCACCCTTTCCATTTAATTTTTTTTCCAAGATGGCGCCCAGCAGCATTTAATTTTGCTTGAAAACATTGTATTTATTCATCAATTGCGTTACCTTAAGTTTCAATATTTTGAATTGATACGTTCAAAAAATAAAGAGGGGAGGGGGGACATTAAAAAAAGTACTGTATATATAGGTACTAACGGCATTATGGGCCAAACGTTTTTAATAAAGGTTCTTGAAATCAGATCTTTATACTGTGGTCTACAATTTGTAGATACCCAGGTATTTTTTGTTTTTTGTGTTTACCAAATAAGAAATTTAATATTATTCGTAATACCGGACGCAGATGGCTTTTCTTTTAGATTTTTAATTAAAAGAGGAGCATGTTTATTTACTAAAAATAATATTTTTCTGCTAAAAACCTCAATTTTTGGTCTATATCTTAAGTATAATGTTGACTGTTAATTTGAATAAATATTGAGTACCAGGGTACGAAAAGCCTCTATATAATTTTTTAGAATTTAAACTAAATCGGACATCACAAACGACCATGCCACGTCTGGGACTCGAACCCAGGGCCACACAACTGCTAGGCAGGTATATACCCAATATAAGTTGGCCGGCAACTTATATTTCAATATTTTTATATTCGTAAAATTTTGAAGTTTTAAAGTTTTTTGTGAATTTTGGAAATAATTTTTCTAAACTTGTATGGTTTAATGTGTGCAAGAGTGTACTCTTCCTAAATGTGAGTGTATACATTTTGGCTAAAGATGCCACCTATATCCGCCATAACACTTACAAGTTGAATGCTGCTCGTGTCGAGGAATTGGCGACTAAATTCACAAAGGCTATGGAAGAGTTTAAATCATGAGCAAATGAGAACCCAGTCCCTTGGCAAGCTTTAACACATTCCAGGAACACATTCATTCGTCCCTGAATCAATAAAGAATGACCTAATGCTACTAAAGTATGAGTAAGACAACCTTGGCCGCCATGTTAACAATATTCAGTTAAAAATCCGAATCCAATATTCCAGTTAATTACGTGCATAATCAGGATAAGTTAATAATATGCAATTGTGATTATAACTGTGATTTACTTTTATCGGAAAATAGTTCTTCGTAAGAAATATTAAAACTTTATTTATCACTTTTATTTTTACTTTAAAAGAATAATTTTGCTTCGTGTTATGTCCTTTTTTATTATATTTATTTCTCAATAAGTGGTGGGTCTGTTGAATCCGATATTGAAAATATTGTTTCAATTATTAAATACTGTTGTGAAGACATTTAATTCTATTTTGGTCATTTATAAAA
The DNA here is from genome assembly GCF_022605725.1 of Anthonomus grandis grandis. NCBI lineage: Eukaryota > Metazoa > Arthropoda > Insecta > Coleoptera > Curculionidae > Anthonomus > Anthonomus grandis. The sequence continues at coordinate 4,155,894 of NC_065567.1, read as the reverse complement.
TAGTATTAATATATTATATTCGCTTTTAGTTCGAATCATATAAAATATACTTATATATTTAATTTTTCTTAAATTTATATCGTTTAGAGATTACCCATATAATTGCTTACACAGATAGTTTTTTGCGAAGCAGCGTAATTTAAAAAAAATTTATTTGTCTTTTTGTTTCTTTCTGGTTTTATAATAATTTTTCCTTGCTGACAAACATTTTATTAGATCATAGGTTAATTGCAACAAAGTAGTTTTTCTTAAATGTTTGCAAAAAATATGTTTAAGTAGCAATGAAAATTGCACACTATCAGATGCATATTTACCGATTTTAATGAGTTTTCTGATTCAAAAAAATAATTTTGTTGTTTTTATCACAAAAGAATGGTTAACACACAATATTCCTCTAACTTCTGCATTATATATATTATATCTGGCTCTAAAATAATACGGGTGGCTAGCACACAGGTCAAAAATGCTATTCCATGTCATAAATTTAAATTTGACTTCCAGGAAAGTGACAATTTTGAGCCTTGTTTTTAAAATTAAAATACGCAACATTTTGTATTGTATAGGTGTTTACTACCGACCGTTCAAATCGAATGCAATGTCATTCGTGTCTGACATTGAAAACATTATGTCATATCTTTCTCACCTTGATAATATTATGTCTTGGCGACTCTCGCATTAACTTTTTTAACATTCTAAATCCAGTTCTGATCTGCTTAGAAAGCTATAACTAATCACTAATAATTAATGAACCAATTCGAATTGCAACCACCTCAAGTACTTTGGTAGATCCAATAAAGGTGGTATCCGGTATAGACCTGGATGATTTTAAGTAGACCATTAAACTTAAAATCTTCCGGTACCTTATCTGATTTAATTTCTGATCATATATTAACATTTTGTGAAAAAGATGTTCCCAAGATAAAAAAAAACTGCCAACATTTCTCACTGATTGGAATAATTATATACACCTGTAGATTTCTATACAGTTACTATAATTAGACGAAAGAAGCAAAATTACCTAAATTTTATTGCTTTGCTAATTTTAGTCGTAAAACATGGTCACTTCGCAATTTAAATATTCATACTTTTCATTCAAGAAAGACGGATTTACCCCACTCCCTTTCTAATCCTGATTCCATTAACACTTATTTTGCCTAATTTTTTAAATTAACAGCAGTAAAAATAACAACATAATAAAATAATGTTTTATAATTCTAATCTTTTAAATGCAACTAATAAATTCTCCTAACAGACACTGAGAAAGTTAATACAATTTTAAACTTGAAATAATTGTTTTAAAAAACACATTGTATTCCCTCGGTTGTGTCTCTCTTGGTTGGGAGAGCTCTATAGGAAATCCACTTGCTAAAGTTGTGGTTCCTTCTTCCAGATTTTCTGACATGCGTATCATAAGGATTTCGCCAGCAGCGTCTAAAATCTTTGAAAGGACTTTGTATAAACAAATTCATGATTATTTTTGAATAACAAACTATTACTAAGTGTGGATTTAGGGGTGGGCTAAGTACAGATACAGCGCTTGCTAAAGTAACCTGTGATCATTCAAAGGCTTTTGATAGGATTAATCATGGGCTTTTAGTATCCAAGCTTAAATACTTTGGGTTTCTGGAAGAGTCAAGTTCTTCGATTGGGTCATATTTTTCTGAGAGATATCAAAAACTTTAGATAGAAAAATAAGATAAATTTTCTGAAAAACTCGATGTTTTATCCGGTGTACCAGTGGTGTCTATTGAGGCCATGGCTTTTTATAATTTATACTTCCGATATTCTCACGTCCTTCACCTACAAAATTGCAAGTCATGGCTTATGCTAATGATACTCAACTGTAATCATACGTATCTTTTAAACCTGATTTACTTGCTGAGCTAAAATGATGGACTGATTCTTTAAATGATGAGCTTAAACTATTATGCGAGTTATCTTATAAGCATAATTCAAACTTCGAACTTAGTGGCTTTTGGAAATAAAGATGGAGTTGACCTTGTAAAATCAAACATGAACATCTACATATACAATATAGAGCTGCAATTTATCGAGCTCGCTCGTAATCTGGGTGTTTGTATTAATTATCAACTTCGATTTAGAGAGCATTTTTTAAATTTTAAACTTATGAAAATGTTAACAGATTCGTTTGTCCTTTCAGTCATTGCCAACTACTGTAATTTTTTTTGCCTTACAGGGCACGCAAAATGCTTTTGATTTTTGACTTGAAAACACGTGATCATATATCTAAAAAATTATTGATTTGAAATGGCTTCATATGAAAAATGATGGAAATATCATTTATACAATTTCACCCATCACTTTTAGGTAATCATGATCACAATTTTAATATCTTGCGCAATATTTTTATAGCAGGTTATTCCTCCATACATTCTGGAAATATTACACATAAGACTACATATTCTACCTCGTTTTCGTAAAATATTTTTTACTAGTTTGTTTAATAAATTTCAATTTGAACTCAAAGCACATTTTTTTGAAGTTGAAGAAGTCAAGTGCCGGTAGTTATGTAATCTGCAAAGTTATTTCAGACTCAATATGCTTATGCAGGCAGCAATAATCCTGCATGCTTCATATATGTATGGCTGGTTAAGTAGTAATAGTATTCATTTGCTAGACTTCGCCAGCCAAGAATATAATTGAAGAATTAATATATTGTCAAGAATAGTATATAATATATAGTGAATAGTATATATATAATAAGAACGTCTGTGTATCTTAAACCCACACATACTGGACAATACCTACACTTTGATTCCAATCACTCTGGTTCGGCTAAAGTTGTAATCATCAGGTCTCTGTACAACCGAGCTGTAACCATCTGCAATAACGACACAGACTTTAAAGCGGAAGTAACACTTCTTACTAAAGATCTGCAGCGGAATGGTTATCCCAAAAAGCTTATACAGAAAACTATCCAGAGGTCGATGGCGAAGGAAACCCGAACCAAGCAAGAGCATGAATCAACTGGGCTTCTCGAAATCCCCTATATAAAAGGTACATCCGAGAAAATCCGACGAATTGCTAAGAAGTTTAATCTAAAAACCGCCTTTAGATCTGGCAATACAATAAGAGGTTCTGTTTCCAAAACAAAGCCTAGGAAGCTGCCTACATAACGCAAAACCAGGGCGTCTTCAGCCAACCCAGTGTGGATGTTTCCAACATATGGAGACCTCTTCTAGCAAACGCTCTCTTCACGTCTCATTGATCCCATTAATCATATATAAGCCTGCAGAATAGGAAATTGCTTTAGTTTACACTTGATAACGGTCAGAGATACTTACCGACCGAAACGTCGTGTGTACCAAAAACAAAGACAATGTCAGTCTGACTACCTGTTTCTATCTTTTGAAAAGATGGAACATTTTTTAAGTTGGCATCAGATCAGTCAAAAGTGGAAGAACTCATATTAATTAAAATGGCTGATTAAATCACTTCTCCTCCTCGGAAAGAAATTATGGAGAAAACGCCATCCCAAGAAATTCTTTTAAGAATTGAGAGAATTTTTGAGTGACCAAAACAAAAAATCTGGGCAATCCACTAAACAGATATTTTGGTGAGGAGGTGTGGATTGAAAGTGTTACATTTATTCCCATTATATGTGTTTCTATACTTAATTAACCTAGGGTGTTCTTTTGAAACTTCGAACTGCCTTATTGGCTGAATTGGAAAGCTAGCTTTTCTCTTAGGGAAAGTAACTCGAATAGAATCAAATCTTTTTTGTTGGTGAACAAGATTATGCAAGTAGCGAAAAAAGGTGTAACTCTTGTTTTGGCCACGGCAAGACTCACAAAACAAATCCAACTCTCTAATGTTTGAATCAGGGTGATTATATACAGAATAATTCAGTATAGAAGAAATATCATTACCACCGTAAAACACTTTTTGAGTCAGAAAGAACAGGTACGTTGAACATATAAATGGAAAACTGCCGTTTGTAGTATACATCATTGGTAGGAATCTTGGGGATGGAAAAATTTTTACCAAAGTCTATGCAGACTGATTCTCATATATTTGATTTATCACTTGAAAGCTTTGTTTTTTTAATTGAATAAAATGATTTCGCTTTACATAAACACAGGTCATGCAATGTGGTCAGTTCTTTTATTTCAGCTATTATGTCTTCCTTAGCTCCATTTATTTTTTGTTTTTTATTTGCAGATGAGTGTACAGGTATTTCATTACTTTTTTCTTTCGCATGCTTGAGACATTTCATTTTAGCTAGGTACTTGTCACGTGCTGCATATGTCTGTTTGTGGGGAACCCAAAGCTATATTAAAATCTGTGATGAAAATGGTCCTATAGGTTTTGTATGATACTTTCTTGTTGAGATGCATCTTTTTCAATATTTCTCACATTTTTTTTATATTTAAGGCAAATATTTCTTCTGGAAGTCATGGGTACTATAATGACTGCCTCTGCCTTTAAATGATGATATATGCTCTTTAATTTTATTACGGGTAGATTATCATCAGACAGTTTTAAAAGTCTTTTGTAGTGTTTGCCTCTTTTATCGATTGGAGGCATGCAGGTATTTTTCAAAGCATTGAGTAAATGCTCAATTCTACGTTTTGTAATGCCATGTAAAGCTATAAACTCATTTCAACAAGTCTCTAATTGAGTAAGATATTTTTATATAAATATCTAATCTTATAAAGAGCAACATCTCTTAAATGAGCATCATTTTCATCTAGCCAAGGTCGTCTATTTTTGACTGGAAAAATACTAATAAGGCCACATAGGAATTTTGTATATCAGTGAACTCTAAAAGTTTGAAACTCCTCATAATATATTGCTTACCCTCTGCAGGAATCTTTTTGGAGCCCTGTAAACATTTGCAATCGCATTCTTTAACAATTTCATGGCTTTGCAACATAATTGTTTTATTCATGACTGTTAATCTTCCATGTTTGCGCCTCTTCTTCATAGAAGACACTATCTGCACACCCTCACAATCACTTAAGTCACTGTCCATGCTAGAACAAGGTTCCTAACGATGTTTACTAATAAAAAACATAAAGAACACTGATAAATCGACACAAAAATAATTAAAATAGCGACTGCAACGCTACTAAATAGACAAGTATGAGACTTAGCCCATTTTTGTTCGGTGCCACACGGACTTATCACAGTATTCCTCTGTACGGGATAATTTTCTATTTAATAACTCCTGACTTATCATGTTCTTGCAGTGGGAGGTTTATTTAGAACAAAATTTGGAAAAATTTTTATTGGATAGCCAATGTATGAGAATACACTTAAACCATTAACCAGCATACAAAACTATATTTAAAAAAAAATATTTAAAAATACCTAAATATCACCTTTAAAATGAAAGAATCCTACCTGTAAGATCATTGCATGTTTTGATTCATTAAAAACCCTTGTTAAGAAACTATGTTGATCAATGATATTCAATGAGGACTAATGTAGGTTGAAATTTAAGAAAATCAAATAGTATAACAAATTCAATCAATTGACTACCTTGGCTAGAGTCAATTGATTGAATTTGTTATACTATTAAGATCTAAAGTATTTTACCTGGTTCAATAAGAACATAAATAATAATTGCTTAATAATTAATTAACTACTTTTTTACAGTAATCTTAATTACAGACTTAGAAAAATTGAATTTGTTTTTTTTTTACATGTAAACATTTCTCACATGGCACATACAGAAATTTAGTTTTCTAGGTATCAAACCAGGAAAAATTGTGAATGTTGTAACTTATTAATTAGTTTATTGTCTGGCTATAATACAAATTTGGTAATATATTGATTATTAAATATCAAATACTGTAGACTGACAATCCCCTTATATTTTAGCCTATAAAAATCAAGTCCACAAATACATTATAATAATGGTTTTAAGTCAACATAATAAAAACTTTTTGAACTGGCTATAAAAATTCATTTCAGTTCATAACTTACCCACAACTTTACTTCTGATATTTCTCCAAGGCAAATAGCAACAGGTTTATGTTCATTCCGACATTTAATGTTGTATAACTTATGTAAGGCAGAAGTATTGGTAGCATCACATGTAAGTCCATAAATGGTATCTGTTGGTACTGCAATAACAGACCCACTTTTAAGAAATTCTATTCCTGTAGCCAAAGCACCTTTACTATTTAAGTCTATATGTTTAGCCATAGAATAAACATTAAGGTTAGAACATTTTAGGTTTTGGAAAATTTTATGGGACATTTATATCTGTTTAATCTCGCCAGTTGTGGTTGCACTCATTATTGCAGCATCTATAGAATGTTGTCATAGGCTCATCTGCTGATCTTGTTTGTAGCTGCAAGAAATATGCTCGGTTGTGGGCACACTTTGGACACCTCTCTTCAGTGGAATCAACGTTTTTCCAAGCCTCTTCGCCTCCTAATACATCATCAATTTCCTGCAGAAAATGTATATATTTAAGAGGTATTTTGAAATATGTACAAAACAAACCTTAAGCTGATAATAACTTCTAAAAGAAATATTCTTCTTTACAGGAAAATAAACAGGGCATATGTTACATGTGAATTGTAAAGTTGAGTACACATTTTCTTCTACAAAAAGAATATTTCCACAAAAAGGGCAAAATGCAACCATGTTATAAAAAGTAACAATGGTAGAGTCAGATCATGCCTGGTACTTATTATTTATTATTTATTATTACTGGAAGTAGAAGCAGTTTTTCACAAAATACAAAGAACAATTAGATCTGATTAATCACTAATTTTCAAAATGACAATGATGAAACTGACAATGAATAACACAGATATCACAACTAACTAGGAACCATTTCCTTGAAAATTAGCATTTGCTCCTTAAGCTAATACTTTTGTAAGATTCTGTATATGTTAATTTCAGATCTTAACAGCAATCAGCATGCCAAAAAAATCTAATCATATATTTCACACAGAGTGGAATGGAAATAAAGTATTCAAATATCAAAATCCCCAAACATTAAAAACTTATAATATTAAAATTGTAAATGTTGAAAATGGAAATTAACCTCAAAAAGTAAATAAGTATAGTTATTAGAAAATAAGAGACGTAATAAGTGAATAATTATAATACAAAAATGCGCATGTGTGTGAAGCGAGCGATCAGCTGCCAGCAGCCAAATCAAGAACGCAGCATATGTCGTTTGCCAATAACCTATAGTCGGCGCCTGCTGTTATCTAATCGATACAATAGCCCCCCACACACGAGGACTTCAGCGCGTGTGATTGGAGTGTGCCGTTCAAAAACCCCGCGAAAAAGTGTCAAATAGTGGTACAAACCATCACGCAGGTTTGGAGTCGCATTCCAGCCGACACGAAACGAGGCGTCTTAAATCATTTAAAGCATCCACAAACGAAGACTTCGTCGTGTGCGTTATCACGACGTTCCGGTGCAGTGTTGATCCGTTTTTATTTCTTTTTAAAAGGAACCGTTGCCATTGTAGTAAACCTTTGTTGTTAAAAATGAGTGATACTAGGTAAGTAATTACAAAATAATGCAATTTATAATAAGGAATATCGTAACCCAAAAATTGTTTTTTTCTAGCCTCAACATTTTGTTACTAAATTTCTGTTTGCATTATTTTTAAAAACAATGAACTATTTTAATATGGAATTCCGTTAAATTATGCCTTATAAGTGATGCCTCTAGAACAAAACTAGACAATCCACTTTTTAAAATTTTAGCTTTAGTTGATTTTCTTTAAATTTGTTGACAGTTGCCATTACGGCAGTTTATCTTTTTTAAAATTATTTGTGACATATTAAAATTAATGACGTTTGAACCGGACCACCCTGTATAATAATTTAAAACTTTGATTACAGGTACCTCCCCAAAAATGTACTCACTTAATTTATTGAAGTATATAGAGAACATCCTGCGCTCTGGAAAATTAAGTCAAAAGATTATACCAATAAAAATTTGAAAAATGTGGGTTATGACGCTATAGTAAACGTCTGTAAAGAAGTTGAGCCGAATGCGAATAGAGAAAATGTTAGTAAAAAAATCCAATCCTTACGTGGTTCATTTAGAAAGGAATTAAAAAAAATTGAACAATCTCAGCGCAGTGGAGCTTCGCCTGATGATATTTATGTACCCACCTTATGGTATTTTGAACTGTTACAATTTAGTATGTGAAACACAAAATATTGATGAGGTTGAAAGTATTGTCGCCACAGAAGAACAAAGTAATGACGATATCCATAGTCAGACAGCAGAGGTAGTTATTTATTATAAGTTTTTACATAAATATGCACTTAAAAATAATGTGAAAAAATAAAGAAAATTTACACTTTAAAAATAAAGTGTAAATTTTCTTTACACTTTTCCTTTTTTTATCATGTCTTCTTACCGGGCTATTTTTCCTTTACCCAAAAAGTATCGTAGATAATTTTCTCGATTTTGCTTAGCTTCCAATGGTAAAAAAAAATTCATAATTCTGCTGTCTCCAGTTACCTCTTTCTATTTCATGTGTTTCGCTATTTTCCTTATCAAGTGTGGAACTTGTTATATAAGATGAACTATGCCTTCTTAAATAGTTGTGCAAAACGCATATCGCAAGAATTATATACTTTGCTTTAGATACGTTCAAATTTATACAAGTATGAAGTATTCTGAATCTAGAAGCGATAAGACCAAATGCATTTTCAACCACATTTCTCAGGCTCTAGATAATCTGTAGTTGCAAATTCTTTTTTCAAAATTCAAATCTTTTTGTGGATAAGGTTTAAGAATATGTCTACGCAAAGCAAATGCTTCGTCGCATACAAACACATAATTTAAATGTTCTGTAGTTTCAGTATTATCTGGCAAATTTAAGGCATCTTCTGAAAGTCGATAAAACTCAGTATATTCCATGACGCCTGCATCTGACATTCTTCCATTTTTTCCGACATCGACATAGATAAATTCATAATTTGCATTTACTAATGCCATTAAAACGATGCTGTAAAAGTGCTTGTAATTATAACATAAGGCACCTGAACCAGCCGGAGGTGTAATTCGTATTTTTCCGTCTAATGCTCCACCACATTTAATGAAGTGTCACTTATTTTTAAAATCTTTAGCAATTGAGTTCCATTCTTCTTTAGTTGTTGGAAACTAAAATAAAATAAAATATTTTTACTTTTGTAGGCTTCGAAAACTAAGGCAACTAGTCAATATTCAAATACAGAAAAAAAAGAGAGAATTGAAAAGGATGAAACTAAAGCGTTTATGAGGGCATGCACATCTGCTCTCACAAAGGATGAAGAATTTACGGAATTTGAGGCAGTTGGGATGAATGTCGCAGCTAAATTAAAACGCATGGACCAATCGCAGGAAATTTTGGCAGACTTTTTAATTCAAAACATTTTAACCAAAGGCTTGTTAGGTCAACTCACTCAGGACACGGATATTTATGAAAGACAGCAATGGACATCAACAACTTCCTTGCCTCTAACCTCATCTGTATCAAATTCATCAAGTGACGTGCGTCAGTATTATGAGAATGCCGGCAATTATAATTTCTAAATAATTATAATTACAAATTATTTGTATTTTTTTAGAATTCATCTTTTTTTCAAAGAATATTAATTATTTGCTTGTATTTATGAATCTAATAAAAATAGCATTCTTACCTTTAAATACTCATTTTTTAATTGCTCATAAATTATTTTGCAAGTTTCCGGAATAATGTATCCCAATGCTTGAGGAGAAATCGCAGTAGAAAATTTTAAATCTTCATAGGATCTACCTGTAGCCAAAAATCTTAAAGTTGCCATGAGTCTTTCATTAGGCGGAATAGCCATCCTCATTACTGTATCTTCTTTAACTAAATATTGTTCCAGTACTTGAAGAATATTATCAAATGTGTCCATGCGTAAATAATTTTTAAAATCATTGGGATTGTTTTCCCTTAGTTCCTTAAGAAGGGAAATATGACCAAATTGGGTTCTTTCTTCTAGCCACTTTTTTGTCCAACATGTACGTTTCTTATTTTTTTTATTTTGTACGGACGATGTATATGCATATATTATTCCACAAGTCACTGCTCTGCGCCTACTTTTATTTTTTAACGTTAACATGATTTTAACTAGTGTACTCTGTCGAACAAGCAAACACTACCAATGCCAATCCTATTCAGATTTCTAAAATGCCACACGCCCTGCCAAGTCTACATGAATCGACACACTTTTCTGCCACAAACGCGCGTCTCTGAATGTGAAACTCATAAGTGTCGGATTTACCCGCGCGAATATTTTGTACGTTTGTGGGTGAACACATTCTTGGCCCGCAACGTGCCAATCCTGTGCGTTGGAACGGCACACTCCAATCACGCGCGCTGGAGTCCTCGTGTGTGGAGGGCTAATGTCCGAATATCCTGAAATTCCCAATTTTTATAATTTTTTAGTGCAGATATTAACAATGAATACGTAAATCGAATTATAGTGGTCCCAAACCTATATAAACTAAGGTTTCGTTGTGAAAATTAATTAAAAAGTCAAATGTCAAAGAAATAAAAAAACACCCAAAATTCACAAGGATTTGGATAAAACTTGTTTTTATAATAGGTAATATCTATAACCGATCTTGCATGGTTGAAAACCTCTACAAATAAAGGTTAAAAGAAGGTCACCAAACACCAACCAGGTTCCAACCTGAAGGTGTTGCACAGGAAAATCAGCCAGTGCTCACTCAAGCAGGGTTACCGAGACAGGGCTTAAAATGGACATCTGCCATGAATAAATCTTTAATGCGCATTTTCTTTAAGGTAACAAATCTGGGGTAACAAATGATTGTCTACAGACAATAGTTACATGTTAAATTCTGCAGAAAATATCCAAATGTGAACGTGACTGACAGAGAGTCACTGACCAATATCGCGTCATTCCTAGAAATAACTTGATCCCAGAAACCCGAATTAAATCAAGGGATAAAACAGTTTTAACCAACCATAACAATATAACAATGCTGTACATATATACATACAATATATCTGTCACTAAAAAAGTTCTAAAAATCTACTGCACATCTAATAAATACTTCTTGTACTTAGACCTTAAATAACCAGTATTGCATACCTTACATTGAAGAGGTAAGTTACTATATAAGTTAACACAATTATAACTGAAGCTCTTTTTAAAAGAAGAAGTTCTTTGTTGTGGCATTGTTAAATAATTTTTATCTCGCAAAAAGCGATTATGCACAGCCTCCCTATAAATTAGTTTTTTAAACAAATATACTGGTTGCTGACACATATTTAGTTTTCTAGAAAATAGAGTCAAGTTAAAATTATACCAGTTATCACACTATCGTATTGTATCCGTTTTTTATTTACAACATGTAAGAATGGATAATATACTATGAAACAATACGAATAAATAGACATAATAAGTGACTCACACAATTTTTTTCTGGTTTTAAAATTTAAAAGGTGTCTGCTAGCATATAAATGCTTCATTCTCACATAACTTCTTTTTAGTAAAGATTTTAAATGTTGTTCAAAATTAAGCTGTATATCTATACACAAACCCAAATTTTTACCGCAGTTAGCAAAAGTCAACAGAGTATTTTCAATCTGAATATTAAGTCGATTCATGAGTATGCCCCTTTTCTTTTCAGAACAAAACAGTAACATTGTAGTTTTTGCAGGATTAATTGTCAGATTATGTTCCGTTGAGTATCGCAAAATATTAGATAAATCTGAATTTAAAATCTCAGCAGCATTATCAGGACAGTTTGGATTAAACTGAAATAATAATTGTGTATCATCCGCATATGCTTGCATGTGCGTTGATACAATAGAAAACATATCTGCAGTATAAATAACATACAACAAAGGGCCAAGTATGGAGCCTTGTGGCACTCCCGAAATAATCTATCTACTCTGCGATGTCTCACCACCTATCCTAACTACCTGCCTTCGACCTGTTAAATATGACCTAAAAAACAGTATTTCAACCTTCCCCAAAACCATAATATTATTATGAAAATGTAAATACGTAATTATTCTGCTAGTTTTTGTACAATTTTATTAGTATTCTGTAGTTAAAGTTGATTCGTAGGGTTTCTTTAGGGTTCTACTTACGGTTGGTTTATTATTTTCATTTATAGTGTTTAGTTTTTAAGTAGTTCATCTTGTTTGAGAGTCCCATTTTGGCCCCAATTTAGGTTATTTAGGTTATATTATTGTAAATCCCTGTAGTTCTAATTTTCTAGAATTTGTATACTTGCTTGCTTTGACTGTCAGTATTCTCCTAAAATTATTGGTCTTTTTGGGCAAAAACAATAAAGATAATTCTAAATATTTCGAAACTGTTCCATCGGGTTTTAAAAAGGACACTCTTCGTGACAAATCATTCAGTTTTAATTGTTTAGTCAGTTTTTACCTTGGAAACAATTAAACGACAGTGAAAGCGAGTTAGGTTAGTGTTTTTGACGTTGACAATAGTGTGTTCCCGAATTTCGTTACAATATGATAGCTTGGCACACATCAACTTATAATCAATAACATCAAAGGCTTTAGAGTAGTCTATCAAAATCAATATAGCAGCCATTTGACTATCTTGAATTTTTACAATGTCGTCAGTAATATTTAGAGGTGCAGCTGTTGTACTATGACTAGCTCTAAAGCCCGATTGTTGCACAGGAAAAAAGCCATTTGTATTAAAGTAATCAGTGATCTGAACATGAACCAGAACCACTCTTTCCAGAACTTTTGATATTACAGAAGGCAGACTAACAGGCCTCAAATCTGTAAAACTGACAGGATCATGTTTTTAAGGTAGTTGGGTAACAAGAGATTCTTTCCAGCAATTTAGGAAATGACCATGTTCAAGACAACTATTGACAACATGAGTTATATGTAATATTATCACATGCAAACACAGTTTCACCATCTGAAGTGTGCCATCAATACCTGCAGCATTTGACCTAATACTCTGCACATACTTAAACACATCAGAGATATCGACCAATTCGAAAGTAAATTGTATGCCTTCCCTTATTTTATTATTATTATAATATGCTACTTTATTATCAGAGTTGTTTAATTTTTAAAAACGCTGCAGAAATATGTATTTATCTCTTTCACATTTACCAATTCAGGAGGAATCTGAATAACTGTATTTGTAGGAACATAAACATTGAGGTCTCTTAAGTTTGCCAAACTTTTCGTTGAGCCTTTTGGGTCTTCAAATATTGCAATTAAGCCAACTTTTCCTTACGTATAGAATTCTTAGTAAGATTTCGAAGCATTTTATATCTCCAAAATTTTCTGTAGAGTTGTTTAATTTACATTTGCGCCTTGCCTTGTCCCTTTACCTCATTAAACCTCTTATTGCATAGTCAGCCATGGTGCATAAGGCTTAGTCACTCTAATGGACCTTACGGGAGCATGCTTATCAATTAAATACTTTATATTATGAGTCAGATACTCAACTTTACTATCTATATCATGAAGGTAGAACAATTCATCCCACCATACTTCAGACTGAAGGTCAAGTAAAAATTCAGGTTCATCGAAATGCTTTTAATCGCTTATAGTCAAAAATTTTTCAGTTTTTATAATACATGTTATGTTTATATAGCAAAATGTCAATAGGTGATCACTTATCCCATTTGAATCTAATGTCCCACTCTGAGTTACAATATTTTTATCATTAATAAAAATTGGTCTAGTAAAGTGGCTGTTGTATCAGTCGAGTTGGTTCATCAATTACCTGAGAAAAGTCATAGCTATCAAATAATTTGCTGACTGGGTTTTGAATATTCATCATATTGATGTTTAAATCACCAAAAACTAAAACATACTCATCTACAGGCAAGATTTCATTAATGGGAGATATAAATATAGATATGTTAGGTAATTCTAATAACAAATTAAAATTTCAGAACCTTTTAATCGAGTATAATTTATGTTGCTGGATGTCGGAACCAACTAGAATTCACATTAAATCAGGAAGGGAAAGCTTAATTGATGTTATTACCTCTAGTAGCGGTATTGCTCTAAATTAGTCTTATTCTGTTCCTGTTTCGGATTCGATTAGTGATCATAGCCTTATTTATGAAATTTTAAATTTACCTATAAAAACCAGAATGAAATATAAAAAACATTTAGAAATTATAGCTATATTCGTTTAAGTCAATTCGATGAAGAAGCCGGATCTCTTAATTGGGATGATACTTATAATGCAGGTAATGTTAATGCCAAAGTTGAAATTTTAACGAAAAATATTTCATATTTGGTGGATAAATTTGCTCCTTTACAGAGTGAAAATCTTTGATATAGGCCATTTATGCCCTGGATAACCCCTAATATAAAAATACTGATAAACTTAAGAGATAAAGGAAAGTTTACAGAATAGAATACAAGTTAGTTCACTCGGCGCCAGCTCTTTGAAAATCATCGTACAAAGACGCGCCGCTTCTGCAGGTGTGAACTATAAAACGAGTGTGGAGACCGGGGCAATAAAAGCCAAAACTTGGCCATTGATAGTGTTTACCTTGGTGTAGGGGAACGCTGGAAATTCCATAGGCTCCTAATACCAATACACGAGTACATATTTGCATCAATTTACCTGTTCGTACCTATTTGATCATGAACATATTTGGGATTGTAGGATGTAAAACTAGGTATATAGGTTATTCTTGTAAATGAAACAAAGATAATAATTACAAAGACTGTTTAAAGTTTTATTAAAATAAGTAGGTACATTATAAATGAACGGAGAGGCTCACCATTTTATTGATATAATAACTTCATTCTAAACATATTTTTTAACCTAATTACGAAACACATTAACTTATATAAAATAATTATTTAGTATGATACATATGTACAACGAGTATTTACAAATGTTTTAATATGTTGCTTGCTTACATAAACATTTTCCTTTTTTTTTTTAGATTTTTCTTTTTTAATATCGGCATTTATAAATTTTAATGTATAATAAATACGCACCCTTATGTATAAACTTAAAAAATAGTCAATGGGAAATTCATTACAGGGATGCTTAAAGGTAATGTTAAAAAATAGTTTTTTTTTAAGATTATAGCCAATTGCTTCTTGCGCTGATAATTTATTAAATTTAGCGATAAAAATACTTTCTAATTTTATTATGTAAACACCAAATAAGGTATTATTTTCATATGCTTTTAATTTACAATCAAATAACTCTTCATTAAACA
The DNA here is from genome assembly GCF_022605725.1 of Anthonomus grandis grandis. Classification (NCBI taxonomy): domain Eukaryota; kingdom Metazoa; phylum Arthropoda; class Insecta; order Coleoptera; family Curculionidae; genus Anthonomus; species Anthonomus grandis. The sequence continues at coordinate 4,140,708 of NC_065567.1, read as the reverse complement.
GGGCATTTGACTCAGTTGCAAAAATATTGCATATATCAGAAGAGTGACGTGAGAGACATTTTTTAAATAAATATCCAGCTACATATACTAAAGCATTTCTTTCTGCGCTTTTTAAATTTACATAATCGTTGGTAAAAACTCGAAGAGGAGTATATTTAGTCGGAGAATAATTGCATATATTATTGCAACTCTTAATAAAATCGGGATTTTAATTTAATAGGGCTTTAGCGCCATCATCTATACTATTAACTGTTTCGACATTATCTAAATATCCTAACGCAAAAACCTTTTAAGAACTTTTAGCTAGTTTTTGAAAATTAGTACCCTGATCACAGATGTAAATAGCTCCGCACGCGGAGCTATTACTAGCTACTAGCTGTGCCCTGATCTGATACAACCCCAAAAATATTTAAACCGGTTTTGCGTATCCTTCAGACAGTTTCAAATGAAATATCTTTTAAATGATTAACAGGTGCAGATGTATTTTTACCCTATATTCAATTACTTTAACAACAAACTCGTTAAATCCTGGATTTATTACCCATTGTTGCGTAAAACGGTTTAATGTAGATCTTGATGGTAGAGAATAAACTGTGGACATTTTTTTGTAAGCTTTTGTACCCAGAAAAAACACACTTAGAGCAAACTGTTTAAATTCATTGGTATACCTGCGTCCTTTTGAGTCCTTATTCAGCAATAGCATTTGAGTTTTTGACAGATTGCATGTTTCTTCAGAAAAATTTGATTCAAAAAATTTCAGAACGTCATCCATGGTAATTTCTGTTTCAAGGCTTTTTTTGCAAGTGTGGGTAGTAATAGTTTTTTTCTAGTGTTTTTACTATCTTCTTAAGTAAAACTTTTCTTGGCGTCTGCTAAAATTTTGCTAATTTAGATTATACTCGTATATTCAATATTATGTAAGATGAGTTGGGGTAAGTTGGAACGAGGGGCAAGTTCGACCTTCGGTTGTGGCCTCGGCGCGCAAGCGTTCTAGCAGATGGCGCTCATGCAAATTTCTAGCGGGCCCACGCGAGTACTCGTCGGTCTAGTTAGTCAGCCGTTAACAGACGTAAATAGAACTTTATCTATTTTTGCGTGTATTTGGAGCATTTAAAGTAAATACGGACTTACCCCAGATATTTAATCTAATATATAGAGGTAAGTATATAGCACTTTTTCGTTAAATATACATGCATTTAAATGATTCCTTCCTATTAACTATTATAATTCGTTCTAACCTTAAATATTAAACTAATTTCTGGCGTGGTCGATCTTACCCCTTATATTTCTTAAATTAGGGCTAGATCGAACCATTTTTTTTGATTATGTTGATTGATTTGTATTATACTTTATGTACCGGCTGTTGCATCGCTGTACGGGATATAGGAAATCCCATATAATTTTTATTAGGGTCAAATAACACAAATATTGGCTTTCCTAATTATTTGAGAGAAAAAGTATATAAACTGATTAAAGAGGACCAAAATTTCCAATCAACAAAATAACTTTAAATATTTTTTTTTACTGGTTTAGGAATCATAGTCAAAAGTATTTATGAATATCATCTAGAGGACTGTTAAATAAATTTTCCTTTTAGAATAAAAATACCTCTGTAAGTATGGGGCGACAAAAAAACATAAAAATTTCTGAAAGATTTTTGGCAATAACTTCTAAACCGGCCGATCAAAAAGTTATTTTATTGACTGTAGGTTTTAGTGCTATTTAATTAATGTAAACACTAAACTTTTCAAATAAGAAAATAAGGAATTTAAATAATTAGGGATATTAGATTCTCTTAAAAATTACAAGGGATTTTTTATTTTCCGCCCGGCGCGCAGCGATGCAATACCCAGTAAGTATATGTATATTTCTGTTTCAGATTTTTTAGCAATGGTCCGCAATTACCAAAGAAAATCAGATAGGGGTAAGAAGTACAGCAAAGAAGATTTTTCTCAAGCTATAAGGGAGTACGAAAGTGGTTTACTTACACTCCATGGGATATCAAAAAAATATAACATACCGAAATCAACTCTGCATGACCATCTAAAGGGAAAACACGGATTAAAAAGTCGGACATTTGGTGGAGACGTGGTTATTCCATTGGAGCATGAAGAAAGGTTAGCTAATGGTCTAAAAATTCTTGAAAGGTGGGGATTTGGACTTTCACGTAAAGAAGTGTTGTTTATTGTTTCGGAATATGTTTCCAAAAATAATATTAAAACCCCATTTAAAAACAATACACCAGGACCAGACTGGTTTCTTAATTTTAAAAGAAGACATAACCTGTCGATTAAAAAACCTCAATCAGTGGAGTACTCCCGCAAAAAAATGACAGATCCTTTTGTCATCAACAGTTATTTTGAGCTGTTAGAAAAAATCCTAAATGACTTAGATTTAAATACTCGACCAAGCCACATCTGGAATTTGGATGAAACCAGCTTGTGCATTGATCCTTCGAAAACCAAAGTTGTGGGAGCAAAAGGAGCACCATGCTCTCGTACTACAAGTGGTCCTGGCAAAGAAAATGTCACTATAATAACTGCTGTTAGTGCTGCAGGTGATAAAGCGCCTCCACTAATAGTATTTAAAGGAAAAAATGTTTGGGACCAGTGGATGGCCGATAAGAGTGATGTTGAATTAGATTTAGCATATGCTGCTAGCAATAACGGTTGGATGGAATCAGATATATTTTTCAACTACATGAAGAAAACATTCCTTCCGGCTCTGGGAGATGTTAGGCCTGTATTGCTCATTTACGATGGACATAGTACTCACCTAGATCACCGAGTAGTGAGTCTTGCACAGGATAATAATCTGACAATACTTAAACTTCCGCCTCATACATCTCATCTCTTGCAGCCCTTAGATTTGGCAGTTTTTAAGTCTTTTAAAGTTGCCTGGGATGAGGAGTTAGTTAGCTGGCAAAGGAAAAATCAGGGCTTAAAACTTAAAACCGAAAAAAACTTTTTCAGAAAAGGTCCGAAAGGTTTGGAATCAGCTAAATTCAAATGTTATTTAGGTTTAAGAAAGCTGGAATTAGTCCTTTCAACTCATCTGTGATCCCAAAAGAAAAGTATCACCCAGATGCATTAAAAAGGTTCGAGAATATTCTAAAAACCAAAACACAAAATGGTGAAACTAAGGTGACATCCAGGGAAGACGTTGATGAAAGCCACGGTGAACTAGTAGATCAAAATAGCGCACAAGCACCCAATGATGGATCTGGTGACAATACAAATAACAAACAAAATAGGTGTCAATATACAAAATAGGTGAAGAAAAAATGAAGGAGGGACCAAGCGCTACAGAAGAAGTGGATGAAGAACTCATTGAAGCTGGGCCAAGTAATGTTTCATTCGAAGATCTTCTCCTGAGAACTATAAAATAAAATAATACCTTAAATAATAAAACAGCAAAAAAGAGGAGAGTCGCAGCAGGTGCCGAAGTAATTACTCTTCAAAATTTAGACATAGATCTGGACGAGATGGCAAAACCCTCAGCAAAAAAGGCCAATAAGTCAAGAAATAAAAAGAGAAATCAGGAAAGCACCAGCAGCGAAAGTAGCGTGGAATTTCTATTCGAAGAATCGGATATTGATTTGGATTTTTTAAACGATGATGCTCTTGATCCGCCGTCTCAATGTTTTCCAGATGTTGAACTACAAGCTTGGATATTAGTTAAATATTGTACTAAAAAAACCGTAAAGTACTATGCAGGGCAAATCACAGAAATATACCAAGACCGACGTGAATGTACGGTGAAATTTTTTCGCTTTAATAAATCAAAAAATAAGTTTTTTTGGCCTGCGAATGATGACTTTGGCACAATTTCATATGAAGACATTGAAATGCGGTTACCCGATCCAGTACAAGATAGAAGAAGTAGTTTATACAAATTTCATGTAGAATTTTCTGGTTTCAATATTTGTTAAACATTAATTTTAATTAAAACTTCTTCTTTAATAAAAGTTTTGTCTGCATACGTAGTTTCTTTTTTTGAGTCATGGATATGGATATGATTTTGAGGCAAGTTCGCATATCTTCAAAAAAAAATCCAATTGAAAAGTATTAGAATTTCGTAAATTCAAAGCAGAAGCCCATTAAGGGGGTTGGTTCGAAATTCGTGCTAGCCCCGCAGCATTCTTCAAAAGGTTGCATGCCGTATTAAAATGTTATTCGAACTTTCCCCCATGTGGGGTAATATCGGAAACATATAGCGTCGGCCTATAATCTCTTCATTGTTTTGCATATTTTTTTTTTTAAAGTCAAATAGTCATTACAAATATTTAGTTTCAATGTTAAAGAGCTTATCTTCAAAGCTCGTTAACATTTTGTTATCATTCTGTTTTATTTTGATATCATAATATCTAACTAATCAAAAATGCGTTCGACCTTACCCCAACTCACCTTATTCAATTTATATGAAAAACTTAACTAATTAATGCCGTTTATAATCAAATTTACGATGGATTTTAAAGGCGCAATATTTTTATTTTGGTATGTTACAAAAACATAACGACTATTTACGTATTAGTATATTATAGGTATTTTGATTTAAATAAATATCTTACCTTTTAGTAACGGTTGCTTTGGCTCATTTACTTTGAAGGGTTCTGTCTGAACAATGGCATCAACACTGGCTTAAGGAAAATGTGCATCGTCTACAATATGTCCTATATTATTTTACTTTAAAATCAATAAAAAATAATTTAATTAGGTTTGAATTTATAAAAAAAAAACATACCTTTTTGGGTAGGTACTCCAATCGATGGGATAGCATACGAATGAATTCGGGTTTTTGAGGAATTTGTAAAACTGTCATCATTAAAATGCAAACTACAAATTCTAATACGGTTATAACAATGCGTTGTATTATGAGCGTATCTATGGGATCCTATAAATCCTAGGGCATTTTTCCAAGCTTGACACCTAAAATTTTTGTTTCATTTAAGACTGCATAATATATTATAATTTCTTATTATTTTTTTTTATACGAGTTATTTTAAATGTTAGTTGGGTAATTAAATAAATAAGTATTATATTTGCAATATTCATTTACTAATATTAATCCCCTGTAAAGGATTAAAAGAAAGTTGAGTTAAAGTAATATAAAGATAATTAAAACTCAATTTTCATAATTAAAACTTATTTAATAGAATCTATATTTGGTACATACCTTCCTTCATCTTTAGGGCACCTAAAAAACGATATCTGATCTGTCATTCGACTTTCACAACCATCCACTGAACAAATATTTCGATTAGATATTTTATTCTCTACACAATCAATAAAATCCACAACTATTTCTTTTAACTCCACCCTATACACCGAAATGTGAGTAAAACTGAAATGAGCTTGGCGCGCTCGGTATACATCGATAAATAAATGTGCACCAGACCTGGTGCACCGGGCAGACGGGGTGGATTTTGACGGCCGACCGGAGTGACCCAACTTGTATTCTATTCTGTAAACTTTGGATAAAGCTTTGAAGAAATACCAAAAAAATAAAACTGACATAAATTTACAGTACTATAGGGATTTGACAAACTATACGATACATGCGATTATACGAGAAAAAATAACTTATTTTAATTAATTTTCCGAAAAAAGGGGCAAATAGTTCTGGGAAACGGCTACGCAACTTAAGATAACGCAAAATCAAAACAATTTTATTCCAAATGATTTATTAGATTTTAGAAAGTTAAACGAGCATTTTAAAGATTGTACTCATAAAAACATTACAGTTTTAAATGATAAAATTTACTTCTACAACTCAGACATTTTTTTAAATAATGATAAACTTACATTTAATGTTCAACTGTTGGGACATGAATTATTAAAAAAATATATTAATCAAATAAAAAGTAAGGCTAAAGGGGAGGATCAGTTATAATAGATATAAAATTATGTTTGCCTTTTTGTACAAATCATTTAACTAATATTTTTACCACTTGTCTTTTGGAGGGAGTATTCCCGGAAGTAAGGAAGAAAGCAATTATAAAACCAATACCAAAACTTTCTACCCCCAAGACTTTAAACGATCTACGCCCTGTTAGCATTCTTTCTGCCCTATCAAAAATTCTAGAAAAACATATGTACTGTCAAATTTCTGAATATATAATTGTCAGTCTGACAATTATTCCTAATTGTCAGTCTGATTTTCGCAAGCATTATAGCACAATAACAACATTAGTAAAGATTATATATGACATAAGATCTGCTCAAGACAAAAATGAGATAACATTACTAGCCTTATTGGATTTTAGTAAGTCGTTTGGCACTATAAGTCACGATTTACCTTTAGCTAAATTAAAATATTTTGGTTTTTCTATTGAATTCGTTTTATTAGTATCAAACTACTTAAGAAATCGAATGCATAGTGTCTCTATCTCTAAGATGGTATATCATCTAAGATGGTAATATTGAAAAGTCCTAATATATAAATGTATGTGCGGGGGTTCCTCAAGGATCCATACATGTTGAGGATATGCATATCAGTGTAAAGCAATCAAAATTATTACATTATGCAGATGATTCTCAGATATACACATCATGTACGATACATAATTACATCAGAATGCAAACTCTACAAAACAGCGACTTAAATAATTTTCAAATATATGCCCAAGATCATAATTTAAATTTAAATGCCTCAAAATCGGGCATGCTAGTACTAGGTAATAAAAATATAACATATAGCCGAATTAAAGAGAATGTTTTAATGAAAATTCAGAAATTTCGCTTGCCTATATGAGATTGCAAAGCCTTTACAGTCTTAATCATTTTTTGCCATATAAAATTAAATACAATTTGTGTGAAAGCCTTGTATTATCCTTGATTGACTACGGTGCGGTACTCTCTCATAAAATACAGAAATTACAAACTCTTGCATGAGATTTGCATTTAATATACGTTTGAGGTCACATCTTACCTCTTATTTAAGTCATAATTTTATTTTGAACATAGAAAACCGCAGGAAAAGCCATATATATAATTTGATCTATCGCGTTCTTAAAACTGGTCAACCAACAGATTAAAAAAAAAATTTTAACACTTTTTGTCATAATTAAAATACTCGAAAGATGTCAAACTTTAAGGTAGCTAAACATAAATCTTCCTCTTATCAAAAATCCTTCGAATATATTGCATCTCACTACTGGAATAAAAGACCAAAAGAAGTTAAGAATTTTGAGTAGGATAAATTCCCAAGATGTCTTGTCGAACAATCTTAGTGAATTTTAGGGTTGGTTTTTGGTGCCTGCGCGGGCACTATCTCTTCACCATCGGAAACGCTTTCTCTCCTTTTTTCTTTTTTAATTTCCTTCTTTTTTTTATTTTTGAACTCCTGCTGTAGAACTAAGAATTTATTGTTTCTTTTATTGTTATAATTTTAATCTAATGTGATCTTTATGTTTATTTTTGGTGTATATTAAATTAATCAAAATTAGGCTAAGTGCGTCAGTCCAACATACGGCAGTGCCATATGCCATCGGTTTTAGATAATCACTGTACTGTTCGCGTTCATCATTGATCCTTATTATTTAGTTATACTAGAAGATTGTAATTATATATTTAATAAATAAAATGTTTTGAATTTGAATTAATTACATCTAGCTTTACAAAATGTTTTTACAATTATTGTGACCAAAACATGGGATGTAAAGAACAGCTAATTATCGACCCCGTAGTTTGCAATCAGGCATTGAACAATAAGAGAAACCTTTTCGCAGCATAGATCGGCAACCGAAAAGCTTTTGATGCAGTTCCACATAAATGGCTTATTAATGTACTTAAATGGTACAAAATAGATAACCACATAATTTCCTCTTTAGAATTCACTATCTTGGCGAACATAACAATGACAATAAAACTTCAGGTGCCTAACGGTAACTACATTTAAACTAGTATGATTCCTATTCGTAGGGGTATATTTCAGAGAGATTCCTTAAGTCCACTTTGGTTCTGCATTGCCATGAACCCACTCTCTAGCTAACTCACTTTAACTAGCTACGGATTTGGCCTAAAAAAGAATAATAGAGAATTAACAAGAGTAAAATCACAAATAAAAAATAAAATAAATACTCTATCACAATAACCGTTAACCGTTCTTTAAAACATATTGGGTAATCTTAAAAGTAGATTAAATGAGCTAACTTTATAAGGTATTAGCCAGGGGTCAAAGTTGAGGAAATAAAAATAAGTAATACTTCATTTTAGAATACAATCTCCTATTAAATGTTTCAACTGTTTAGTTTAATGTTTGTCTTTGATTAGTAAAATGGCTATTCAGTTTTGCAAAGCTAAAAACAAATTCGAAAAAATATTTATTTTTAAAGCGTGACAATCAAAAATCTGATCCAAGAGTAGGATTTTGGTGACTTTTACTGAAGTGCCAATATTTCGAAAATCATCGATTTTTTACTAAGGTCATTTTATGTTTTTCTGGGTCGTTATGAGTTGCTCCATCAACCCCTTCAGTATTATTCGTTGACTTTCCGGACACCCTGTATAATCGCTAATGTAAATATCGACTCGATAAAAAAAAACAGATGCAAATGTACATAATAAATCGACAAATTCTAGGCGTTCGTATAGTTAGGATAGGAAAGAACAAAATGACGTCTCTTATTCTAAAATAGGGTCCACGAGTTATAGGATAACAACCCGCATTTGCTTTTTTAAAAAACAAATTTATTGAGAACAGGGACTAACTAACTTACAACTAACTTGATTGATAGATACATCGATTACTATAATAATTATTAATGCTCTTGTCTATTACATTATATTTATATTTTCTAAAAATGATGACAATACAAACTAAGCTATTTCTAAATAAAGTATGCAGGGTCGGCATAAGGTGGCGGATTGGTACCTGTAACTCCTCCCTCCTAAGAAATGAGCCCAGGGGTGAATTATATGACAATATGGCTCGGATTCTGTAGGGTTTCTTCGTCGTCACTGGTCGTGATGGTGGTTTGGTTGGGATGTTTTCTTTTGGTCTGGATTAATTTTCTTGTCTTTCTTAGCAATAGGAAGGCGGCTACAGTGGTCATCAGGATATACAGGATGATGGTCCATACGCTAACATTTGTTATATGGACAGGTCCTTGGCTGGTTTCTTCCATTTTCTTGGCTTGGATGTCCATCATGGTTTGAATGTTCTTAAGTGCATCGAAGTTTAAGTTATTGAGTTCAAAGGGCTGTAAATCAATAGCATTAGGGCGAACATTTAAGTCTAAGATCAGCTTGGGTAATTCAATGTTGTGAAAATGGGTGTTTGTATCGTGGAAACTTCTAATCTGGAAGTCCTGAATTTATATGGTGCAGCTAGGGTTTCACTCAAGGACAAGGGTGCCTTGGATTGGAATATTTTCTTTATTATGGCCACATTGCCACAACTACGGTTTTTTGGGTGAAACAATTATTAATTTTTCTTGTTCCAACTTCTGGATTTTCAAAGACTTGACCTCGGTTTGAATGGGTCGACAATTTGAGGGATGTTTTGAATACAACATCATTTGTACTTCACATGGCGGATCCTCGGATACGCTCAGAGGACTGTTTTCTTTGCAGAGGTAGATTTCTGAAGCTACCTCTTGACATTTGGCATTGAACAGTACATATGAGTGTTCATTTAGGATAAGGTATTGACTTTGAGGGATAATTATTTGGTAAATGGAATTTAAGGGTACGGGCAAAGGGTAGAGGTGATATAGTACATAATTTTCAAGTTCAACTATAGGTTCCTCTATTATAAAGAATATTTTGTTTTCCTTTGTAAAACCCTTAATTTCGACAATTTTTTCGAATAGTAAAATGTTCTCTAAAGTTGCCGCAAATGGTAACTTAGTTTTACTTAAGTTAGGGACAATTAATTTTATTTCATTTAGAAGTTCTTTTGGGTCGATTATTGAGCTGCGAAATATATTTAATTTCGAGAATGTAATTGCTATTTCGATGTTATCCAAGATATCGTATATATTTTGATACGCATTTATCACTTGAGAGACAAGTATTTCACTTAAAAAGAAAGAGTATGTATTTGTATTATTCAAATTCATTTGTTTAACCACCAATTCTAGTTTTTTTTATGCGATTTTCTAAAATGCGTTGATTATGTGACAAATTTTTGCTTTCGAAATGTTCGACAGATTTTTTAGATACAGTTATTTGCTCTTTTATAAACGCATCTTCTTGTGTGAGATTACCAGTTATGGATTTTATAATGGAACCTAAACCGTTAATAAGTCCATGTTTGTTTCGGTTGTTAAATAAGGGATTTAGTTGTTCAATTTGTAAGTTTACTTTAGCACTTAACGAATTGACAAGATTATAGGAGTTTAAAAAGGAGTTATTGTCAAAGAATTTATGAATTGATTCTTTTAGTTTTATAAAAGTCTGTTCTAGGTATTTGGTTTCTTGGATTATGTCACTTACGTCAAAAATTTGTACAAAAGACCAATAGTCTGCTGTGCTTTGGGCATTGTCGAGTTTAAGTGGTAGTAGTCCAGGGTTCTGGTTGAGGTGATGAAATTGGGGAAGGGCTAATTCTCTTCCAACGAGGGTGAGGATTCTGTAACAACATGGGGTTTTCTTAATTCTTTAACGTGAATTGTTGTTACCTTTTTAGATTGTTTATTTTTTACTTTAACTTTATTATGTTGTAGTAGTTGTAGTATTTCGTAGGGGGCCTTTAAACTTATTGTCTTTTTTGTTTCTAGCGTTATTAACTATACAAACAGTTTGACCTATTTTAAATTGTGTTTGTTCTGGTCCGGCAGTGTTATGCTTTTCTACGATTTTTCTTTTTGTTTGATCGATTTTTTCTGTCACTTTTTGGTAAATGTGTTTAACTTTTTCCTTGTGATTGTTAATGTAATCATTATAGAATGTAGGTTCTATAATATCGCAGGGATCTCTACAATTAGTATGTCCAAGGGTTAGTTCGAAGGAAGTAAACTTTGTTGTTGAGTGTATAGAATTATTATAAGCAATTATTGCGTAATTCATTAAAGAAGATACATTATCTGATTTATGATTGTGTCTAAGAATTCGTAGGTGTTTAATTAGAGTCGAGTGGAATTTTTCAACAAATGAATTAGATTCATGATGAAGTGGTGTATAAATATATGGCGCATAATATTATAGCAAAATGTATTTTGATTTTGTGCGCTTTTAGTAATTCTTGTACAGTTTCATTCTTAAATTCGGAACCATTGTCCATTATAATCTTTTTGGGGGATTCCATAAAATGAAAAGTATTTTATTAGGGCATTAGATATTTCGATAGCAGTTTTTCCAAAAACTGGAATTGCTTGTCCTAATTTTGTAAAGGGGTCAATTAATGTTAGGAAGTCTTGATTGTCGAATTTAAATACGTCAATGTGAATTAACTCAAAAGGTTTGCCGACTGTTTCGGTTAGAACCAGGGGAACATAAGGTTTTGTTCTGGAATATTTAGTGAGTTGACATGTTTCGCAATTATTAATATAGTTTGTGACATCTATTTTCATGGAGGGCCAATAGTAATTTCTTTTAAGGTGTTCTAGAGTTTCGTTAATTCCTCTATGATTACATTTGCCTTCATATTGGTGTTTTATTAATAATATTTTATGTTCGTATTCTTGTATGTTAGTGACTATTTTTGTACACTTAATTAGTTTTAGTCCAGAGCTATAGAAAATTTTTAAATACACTCTGTTAAAATCTAAATAAAGTGAGTCGTCATAAAAATTTAGATAAAAGGTTTTATTTCCGGTGGTGTAGGTTTTTAGTAAATCAAATATTAGTTGGTCGTTTGATTTAGGGATTTTTACTAAAAGAAGTTTTAGATATTCGAACTTATCGTGTATAACATCAAGTCTATTTATGGAATGTCTAGTGATAATCATTTGGTGTGGTTTGTTATTTATTATGTCATCTAGTATTTTAATTCCTTTACTAAAACAGCCCACAGATAATGCAATTTGTTGGGTTACCGATCGTACAAAAGGTTGCACTGTAAATCGTATAGGCAGATCGTACAAAATTTTGCCCACAGACTTGCAAAAATTCCAAGCGATCGGTAGTACAACTAGTTTAGTATGTATTAGTTCACCATGGCACCAACTATCTCAAAAAAGACTATAGCTGCTTTAGTAGTCGCGTTGTTTTCGGATGATACTAATGAAGTGAAAAAAAAAGAAAAGGCTGTGGTGTAAAAAATGGTTACTTAAAAGGCATATTTATTCACATATGAATTTACTTAATGAACTACGCGCCATAGAACCAATAGATTTCAAGAATTATTTACGAATGGACGACGATTAATTAAATCTATTATTAGAGTTAGTACGGCCAGCAATTACGAAACAGAATACAGTTATGAGAGATGCAATAAGTGCGGAAGAAAGATTAACTGTTACTTTGAGATATTTGGCTACTGGAAATTCCTATGAAGACCTTAAATTCAGTACAGCTATATCACCTCAGTACATAGGTCAAATCGTTCGTGAAACCTGCCGAGCTATTTATGAATCACTAAAAAGAGAATACTTGAAGGTAAGTAAAGCCATGACAAAGTTGGAAACAGCATTTATTTTTTATATTAAAGTCAAATAACATTATATCAAAATATTCAAAAAGGAAAAATATTCAACTTTGTACAACATGTTTTTCTGAAAACCAAATTTACATGAAACAAAAAAAAAACATTTGCATGAAAATAAAGAATCATTCATTGTAGTCACTGGGTTCATAATGATTAATATAGTTTCTGATATCTGACGTTGTATTAGAATGTTTGGTAAACGTAGAATAATACTAGGATAATAGGATAATACGTAATACTAGATAGTGGTGTTGAGGTAGTCTTCTTCTCTGCCGAAGTTCCTTGACTTCCAAATCAGGAGGAGAGTATAAAGGCGGCGATGATGAAAATCGTATTTCATATTCACTATTATCATCAGCATCTATCTAAAAAAAAAGAAAATCCAAAATATAAGGTCATGCAAATTTGTGTATGTATTTCAGGTCCCATCGCATGAACAAGAGTGGCAACAAGTTGCAGATGATTTTAAACAGATGTGGCAATTCGACAACTGCTTCGGTGCGATGGACGGAAAGCATATCACTATTAAAAAACCAGCCAAAAGTGGATTATTTTATTTTAACTACAAAGGTAATTTTAGCTTTGTGTTATTTGCAATTGTCAATGCAAATTACGAGTTTTTATATGTTCACATGGGTACCAATGGACGGGTATCAGATGGAGGAATATGGAGTCAAACAGGAATTTACAAACGTTTAATGTCAAACAAGTTAAATATACCGAAAGAAACTAAGCTTTCTGGAAGTAATGACTTAGTGCCTTATGTTTTTATTGGAGATGAAGCATTTCCGCTAATGAAGAATTTATTGAAGCCATACCCGCAGAGAGAAATAACTCATGCTGAAAAAATTTTCAACTATCGCCTTTGCAGAGCCCGCCGAGTTGTCGAAAACGTGTTTGGCATCCTAGCATCACGTTTTAGAGTTTTTTTACAACCTATTGCTACAAGTGTTGAAACAGTAGATGATATCGTCCTTGCGTGCTGTGCACTTCACAACTTTTTGAGGAGGTTATCGAAGAAAAGCTACATAACAGAAGCAAATGTAGATTTTGAAGACACAATCAGTGGCGCGGTTGTGCCGGGGAAATGGAGACAAACTACTAATTTACTAAATCTGGAAAAATTGCAGCAAAAAATTCAAGTAATGCCTCAAAAAAAGTAAGAGATTCTTATAAAAATTATTTCAATACTAATGGAAAACCTACATTCCAAGAAAAAATGATTTCATAGGTAACATCGTAAAATGCAATTTTTATTATTTATGTGAATAGTTGTTATTCTTATCCTAAAATAAACTGAAGTTGGAATCTACTTACTGTGTTATTACTTTCCGATACTTCATCTTCGTCAATCGCTCTTCCTTTTCTGCCGCTTTCTGATTGTGATGTAAACAGTAGCAAATCATAGTACCAAAGTGTCGGTTCATATAAATCATCTGTTCTTATGCCTGTTCCTTTTGAATCTTGTACCTTGAATCAAGACCTCTTTTATCTAGGAACATTTAGATAAGAGTCTATTATGATACTCATTTTGGTTTCTTTGAGTTATGAACTGAGTCTTATGCCGCACTAGTATTGTAATGGATTCAGTTTATCGCATCACTCAACGATGGCAACATGAGTAGATAATTCCTAATTAAAGTCGTTAATAAAATTTTCATATTACATGTGCTATATGTGGTAAGCCTTTATTACAGCACTCGTATGAGTGGTAAGGTTACTAAATAATAAACTCTTACAGCGCTAGTAATATAAATGACTATTATTGAAAGTTATGCTACATGACATTGAAAATATTATATATTATTAAAAAAAGGAAAATATCAAGGAAAGTTTAAGCTACAACTTCACTATAAGAACGCGACTTTGCTGTTAACAGTATACCCCCACAGGGTGATTAAAAGTTTTGGAATACTTTTCGTATAGTTATTCTTATGGAATCCTTTGCTTAAAAACCCTGGATACAGCAAAATCGCGATCTTATATAGTGAAGTTATAGCTTAAACTTTCCTTGATATTTTCTTTTTTTAATTCTCTTGATACCTACCTCAATTATTAAAAGAGATATAGCTAATTTTAAACAAAGCATTTTTGTATTGGCTCTTATGGAAAAAATAGAGGTGTTCTATTTTCAAAGTCACGTAGTATATATCTAAAACTTTGCCCGATTCCTAATTTCGAAGATAATAACTACTTATAACTTATCTTTTTCAACTCTCTTCGGAAAGCTGTTCTCATATTATTAATTTTCTTCTTTAAAAGTTCCATCGTTGTTGTTGGGTTTATTTCTTTTAATTTTCTTAAGAGAATTTTGTTGCGTTACGTTTATGTTTGTTAGAATAATCATTAGATCTGACATCCCATAAACAAGAATGCTCTTGATAAATTTCTATAAATTCCGTCCAAAAATGCCTATTGTTTTCCATGATTTTATAGGACAATATCGCTACACAATGTATCAAAATATTGACAATTTTTAAATGAAATCGTATGAACAAGTCGGCAAAAGATACACACGTTCAAGCTTATCGTATATCCAACCGAGTTGTACGACAGATTTTTAAACATGCTATACTTCCGCACGATTCAACCGCGTCGTACGATTGGTGGAACTACAATACCACACACGTTGCAATTATCGTTCAAACGGTTGGACCAACCAAGATTGTACAACTTGTAGTACAACAAATTGCATCGTCTGTGGGCCGTTTAAGATTATCAGGGTCACTGCATGAATGCGGTATTGCCAAAGTTGGGGTATTGTCTATGACTTCTAAATTCGTGTTATTGTTAGCTGGTCTTATTAAAATATCTTGCAATATTTTAATTTCTGGGGACTTTTGTTGTTCGTTTTCATTAAGGTTTATGATCGGGTTGGGGTTATAGTTGGTGCTTGTCGATGGTTGCGGGTTAAAGTATTGCGATTCAGGTAGATAAGGGCGGGAATAAATTGTATCTTGATTTTCGAGGGGATTTTCAGCCATATTACGCAAAAAATCTAAAATGTCGTTGTTGACTTCGCCTGGATTGTTAATGATGCTTTCGTTTTCTAAAGCATTTATTTGAATTCTGGAAAGGGCATCGGCATTGGTGTTTTGAGTACCTTTTTTATAGATTATTTCGTAATCAAACTCTTCAAACTTAAGACGCCATCTGATAACTTCACTATTTGGTTCGTTTAAACTAAAAAGCCAAACAAGAGGACGATGATCGCTATAAATTTTAAATTTCTTTCCATAGAGATAAGGGCGAAAGTATTTACATGCCCAAACTATTGCTAAAAGTTTTTTCTCAATAGTAGAATATCTGGATTTACTATCATTAAGTGTGCGGCTGGCATAAGCTACAGGTTTGTCATTTGGGACGTTGCCTTGTGAAAGAACGGCTCATATTGCAAAATTACTTGCATCGGTGGTAAGGATGAATGCTTTTTCGAAATCGGGGTACTGAAGGATAGGGGCATTAATTAGCAGTTGTTTACAATGCTCGAAAGATCGGATAAATTCAGGAGAATGAACTACTTTTGAATCTTTTTTTAAGTAAGCTGTCATGGGCTTAGTTATTTTTGCAAAGTCTTTGATAAAACGTCTGTAATAGCCTAGAAGACCCAAAAAGGCTTTAATTTCTTTTAGACTTTTAGGAATTGGAAATTTCTGGATAGCAGATATTTTATCTGGATTTGGTTTGACTCCATTGGATGCAATGTCTGAGATATTGGACTTCTTTCCTGAGAAACTCGCATTTGTCCATTTGAACTTTAAAATTCGATTCACGAAGTCGTGAAAAAACTTGTTTTAGACGAGAAAGATGTTCTTCAAGGGATGTGCTAAATACTATTATGTCATCGAGATAAACTACGCAGATTTCGTTTTGGAGGCCACGAAGGATGTTATCCATTAGTCTCTGAAAGGTGGAGGGTGCGTTTTTAAGACCGAATGACATTCGACAAAACTCAAAATGTTTAGACTCGTTTAGTATTTTAACTATTTAGTTTCGACTCTAGTAGAAAAAGCGGTTTTAGAAATATCATGTGGATCCATCTCGATTTGGTGGAAACCATTGGCGAGATCTAAAGTGAAAAAATACTGACTTCCACCAAGTTTGTCCAGAATATCGGCAATATTGGGAAGGGGGTATTTATCTCCTACAGTGCGCTCGTTTAATCGCCTGAAATCTATAACGACTCTCCATTTGCGTTTGCCACAAGAATGAAGCTTTTTTGGAACGGTCTATATCGGACTGGACCAGGGAGAAACTGAATTTCGAATAATTCCTTGATCTAGCATTCTAAAAACTTGTTCCTTGACTTCTTTTTTGTGAATCTCGGGGTAGCGGGAAGTTTTAGTGAAAACGGGGCTTTCGTCTGTTAAGTTTATTTTGTGTTGAATTTGGTTTGTAAAAGTTAATGGGATTTTGTCACAATAAAAGATGTCTTTAAAATTAAAGCATAATTTTCTGAGATTTTCTTTTTCTTCTTTATTACAGTGTTGTAAGCGTAAATTTTTCAGATTTTCTGTTAATAAATTGTCATGTTCGATAGTTTAAGAAGATTTTGTTCACTTTCCATTTTTTGACAAAAATTTACATCTAAAGAATTTATTGGTGCATCTAATGATTTATTTATGTTGATTTCGACGGGGGTCTCGTTAGAATTAGTGACCATAGTATAAGCGTAAAAGTTAGAAATGTTTACTAATGCTTTTGGAATTTCTACTCCATTTTTGAAATTTATGTAATCAAAAATTCCTAAACCAGATTCAATAGTCACAGGTAGTTTAATAACTTCTTGCGATCTTGGTGAAATGATTATAGAAAAGTTTTGAAAAAAATTGTTGGAATTATTATTGGTTATTTCTTTTGAATTTTCGAAAATTATTGGAATGTCAGAGTTTTGTGTAGAAAGTTTACTATTTTTTAGGTTAATTTTAGCGTTTAGTTGTTTTAAAAGATCAGTACCAATCAATCCATCATATTTTTAAGTGAAGTTAAATAAATAAAATTTGTGTGAGCCACGGGTGTTAAATATTGTAAAAATAGGGATGTTAACAACTTCATCGTGAAAGGAATTGGCGTGTGCCGTCTGTATATTAAATATCTCATTTGAAATGTGGATCCCGAAACATTTGTATGCTAGTTGCGGACTCATTGCGGGTTCGTTGCTTGTGGTTTCGTGATAATTTTGCTGTTCAGATTTATTGTAGGGTTCATCGGAACTATGAGGTAGATGACTTTGATGGTGTGATGAACTATCATGAGGTTCATCGTATTGAATTTCTGGGAATGCACCAGTTAATTGTGCATGTGGCGACAAAATTTCACTGTCATAATCGGAATAATTGTAATATAAATTAATATAGGGGTCATTGGAATAATTATCAGGATTATAGTAACTATTTTCTGAATATTCGGGGTAAGCGGATTCCAAATTATTATGGATAATAGTATTCCCAGAACTTATATCCATAGGTTGATTTCTTCGAATAATAGAGCTTGCTCGGGGATTAAAATCATTTGATCTACTTGGGAGTAGAAAGGGTTGTCTAAAAGTAGAGCTGTTACTACTTCTAAAAAGATGGTGTTGTGAAATAGAGTCAGTACGAGATCTATTTTGGAAGTTATTGCCTAGATGAACAGGGCCTTGAGGAAAATTTGAACGATTCAAATTTTGGGGAATTGATCTCATACCTTGTGGTACATTAGATCTGAAAATAATTTGAGGTAATGGGGTCGGTTGAGGAGCATTTCTAAATGGAAAATTAGAGGTTGGAATATTCGTATATGGTCGTTGTTAGGGTTGATGCCTGGAAGAATGTGGGAAATTTCGAGGTGGTAAGGGTGGTAAAGTAAGCGGTCTTGAATAGTTTTGTTGAAAATTCTTGCCTTGAGAAAAATAAAGAAAGTTCTCTTCTTCTACGACTAAAGAAATTGCTTTTTCCAAAGTGTCAGGGTTTCTTAGCCTAACAACAAGTTGAATTTGGTAAGGTAATACATTTAAAAATGTTTTAAGGGCAAAATGTTCGTAGTGTGCTAACTTAATTTTACGTTAATTTTCATCTGCAACGGAAGTATTGAGTTTTGAAAATAAGAGTGAATAAGCATCTTGCACTCTCATACCAAATTGAACAGGATTTTCATTTCTACGTATTCTTAATAAAATTAAATCTTGTATCAAACATTCAATACTACGCTGATCTGAAAAAGCTATTAAAAGTGCGTCTTTAATTAATAACCATGAATTTAAATCTGAGTTAGAGCATATGAGATCGGCTGCACGACCTCTCAGTTTCATTAAAATTGTATCAATTAAACCTAAATTTATCGGATTATTTAAATTAGTGGCATCTTGAAAGTTTTGAAGTACATGGCAGTGATAAATCTATTGAGTTGTCTTGGATTGCCATCAAAAGTAGGGATATTGTCATCTTGATATCTTAACATAGCAAATCTATTTGACTCATTTTCTTTTTTTCGATAGTAATTGAAGGTAAAGGTCTTTAAGAAACGGTTTGAAAAAAATGTATGAACTCGTCGAGTTCTCTTATTTCATGCTTAGACATAAAAGAAATTCAAAAATCTAGTAAAATTTACAATTATTAACTGTAAAAATTGTAAAAATAAAGGTTATAAAAAGGGAGAGCGTCTTTTTATAAAGAAATAAAAATTAACAAAAAATAAAGAATATATAAAGTGAAATGAATAAAGAAACACTTCAATTAAAATTGCACTCAAATAAAATAAAATACACCTTGGTAAATATTAAAATATACCAAAATACTCCAAAATATATCACCAAAAGGATTTAAAAATAATGGTAGAGAAAAATGTTCACTTACAGTAAGGTTCTTGCCAAAATTTCCATTTGTCTCTTAGCCTAATTTCCTAAAGGAATCGATTTTTGTATTCCTAGGACCTAAACTATGACTGTTCTCAATCCGGTGCTGAACGGGTGGTTACTTTAATTGGATCGCTGCAGGTACTTCCGACGATTCTTGTTTTTTGAAGATTTCCGCAGGTCTTCTTTTAGCTTCCAGTGATTGTAGCGGTCTTCAAACCGTAGAAACGGACCCAAATATGGCGATTTTTGTCCAATATTGGAAAGACTGAACTACCGACTGACATTAATATGACAATTATAAAAGTTTAAACAGAATGTTAGTATGAGGCCTCGGCAGAAAGAATGTTAGGAGATGCCTAGTATTAAGCCTTGGCACCATAAAACGTATACCAGAAAGAAGTACAGGACTATCAATGAATCCATTTAGTAACCCATGCACGAATTTTACAGAGATCATTCTTCTGAGATGTAATGGATGTAGTTGAAGCATTCCAATAGTTGCCAATGATCAAACTGGATATATGGCATCCTGCCTGAAGGCCAAAAACTTAGCAAATCTACGCTGAACAGATTCAAGGAGACCAACGTGCATCTGATAGAGTGGGTTCCATATAATGTAGCCAAACTCCAGTTTTGATCTCACAAAGCAACAGAAAAGCAGTCTTAATATAGAATCCAAAGTAAAACTATGAGAACTTCTGAGAAGGTGATACCAAGATCAGTAACTTGCTCTAATCTGCTAAAAATAGTATCATTAATAAAGTAATAAAAATTTAAGGGTATTTTTGATCAAGAGTAACTGACCACACTATATTTAGCCACATCAATCCTGACCTGTTAACAGCGCAGCAGCTCTGAAGAAAAACACAATCCCCCAAACCATATACATATTTTAAATATAGCTTCAAATTATCGGCAAAAGCCAGTCATTTATAAAAAAACTAAACAGGAACGGACTCAGGTCCGAGCTCTGTGGCACACCCGACGTTAGTCGAAAAAAATTTTCGATTGAAAGCCCTCATATTCGACATATTGAGATCTACCAATTAAGTAGGAATGAAATAAATTAAATAATCTCCCTGAAAAACCATACTGAGTTAATTGATGCAGCAAAATATAATGATCTAACTGATCAAAGGCAGTATTAACATCAAGTGATTCACAGATATGGCTAGACAGACAGCATAAGTTAGTAACACAAGATCGCCCGCTAAAAAATCCATGCTGGTCTACAGACAGGAGCTCTTTTGCGTGACCGTAAATAAATAGCGACCAATTTAGGATAATTTCGAAAGTATTTAAGAAATTACAGAGTAATGAGATTGGCCTGTAGTTCACGATTTGATCAGAGTCCCCAGCTTTTAAAATAGGAAGACTGCTAAAATATTATTTTAGCAGTCTTCCAAGTTTCAGGAATCTGTTCTGTTGAAAATGTAGGTCAGCGGATCAGCCAGGATACCAATGCAATCTTTAACCAAGAAGCTAGAACACACCGTCTACCCCAGATGTTAACTCATTTTTGAGTTTTTTACTAGCCGAAATAATCTGGGAAGCATTTACGTTGGAAATGTCAAAGTGGGGCACATTATCAGACGTCGACGAATGGTTAATGAAATTTGATTGTAAAAATGCCTCACTAAAGAACAGTGCAAACGCATCAACTATGTCTTGTGGGTCTTTAATTACCGCGTCATCGGGTCATCACCTATCCGATACCACCTCATTATACCAGGAATCCTGGTGCCAGCCTTCTTAGAAGCAATAAAATTTCAAAAGATGGATCCACACAAATTTTCCTTTAAGTGTTTGATATATACAATTTATATTCATTGCGTATTGGTAGTTTGATAAGACGTCTATGAGAATGAATTTATTTCTCGAAAGAATAGAGAATTGTACATTCTAAAGTCCTTGAGGGCCTTTTCTTTCTTATAAATGTTCATAATCAATTCTCGAGAATAATAATTTGGAAATATTCTTTTACGATGTTCCTTAAGAGGAATGTGTGCGGCAAATATGCCTTTCAATATATCATATAGGGCTCCACATGCATCATTAACGTTAGAGGATAAATATACAGTAGACTAGTCAGCTTCAAGATTCGAGTCGTAAAGGAAATGGAAGTTGGCCTTTCTAAAGTTATAAGAATGAGATAAGCTTTTATTAAGCTGAAAATTATAGAGACGTTGGCATGCGATAGTAAAATCAATTTCCAGTGCAGGGTGATGCAAATTCCCCAAGACAAAAGGCACGTCATTACGAGAAACAGTACAGGTGAAGTTAGATAAAACAAGTGATTACACTGAACAAGATTAAAAGTATGCAAAATTATTCACATCAATAGACTTTTGACTAACATGATTACCTGTAGGTGAGTTAATAGAGAAATTAGACACGTTAAAATTGCCTACTATTATTACATTATGGTTAAGCTTTGATATTAAAAGTGTAAACTGATCCAGAAATTTGTCGAAAATTACTTACGGCGGAAAATAGTTCATTATGACGGCAAAGAGGAAAAAAGATAAATCGTTATGCCTAATGTTTTCGGAGTTGCTAGAGTAAATCCATTCCGCCGTGTCAAGAGGACATCTTGGAGTAACAAAGACCCTGTGAAAAGTAAGGGAAATATTTTACTGGGTCAATAGCAAGCGACTGGGTAGGAAATGCGTTGTAGGTACGACAAGAAATCGGTCGTAGAGAAATTAGAATGCTTTGATGCATCAGTGCAACATGGGAAGTTTCTTTGAAAGTATTTTTATTGACGTTCCCAGTAATTTTCCAATCAGAAGCAGGAAATAAGCGCATCATGGTCGTGATGCACTACTACAGCAAATGGGTTAAGACATACCCTCTAACAAATCAGGAACCTCCACTGTAGTCGACGCTTTACTAAATCAATGGATTTGCCGATTTGGTGTACCTTTGGAGTTACATTCAGATCAAGGAAACAATTGTGAATCCAGGTTGTTCCAGAACATCTGTAAGACGTTTGGAATCAAGAAAACGAAGACTGCCGCATTACATCCGCAGTCCGATGGCATGGTGGAACAAATGAATTAATCGGTATTTGACTAAAATGCTCTCTTGCCACCAAAGAGACTGGGATAGGTTTCTTTATTTGTGCTGCTGGCTTATCGATCAGACAATCATAAAAGCACAAAGTTCAACACTCATTTTAGTCTCTTCTCAACACTCGAATAGTGTGGAGAAGAAAACACCATCTCCTATGCGATTTAAAGTATGGTTGCCCGGCGGGAACTGATGTTGCCGGGGATGATTACGTCAGTGAGCTGTGTAGAAATATGAATGTTATTCATAGTCAATGCGTATTTCTATTTAAGACATCTTTGGAGATGAGTGGAACATTAGCCAATATTCCCGAGCCATGGTCTGCAGTATAAATAAGGAGCCCGTGCCGCCAGCAGGTCAGTTCAAGTCACAGCATTGGCGGAATATTTAAATTGACATAAATTATTTATTTATTTACGGAATCCATTTACAAAAGTGTTATATAGCATACCCATACAAACATATATATTCAGATACAAAACTACCTATAATTCAATGAAAGGTGTAAATGAGTTAATTAATTAAAGCCCCTATGAAATAATATTCTTTAACTGCCTCTTAAAAGATGTAATCCTAGAGTCAAAAAAGCTTATCTGTCCTGACAGACCATTAGCACTTTGAGCCATTCGTGTAATTGGCTCATTAATACCATAATTGGTATGGTGGAATGGGACTGAAAATATTTCTGATTGTCTATTCAATCTGGAAGGCACCCTAAGTTTAAAAAGAGACAATAACTCGGGACAATCTATAGTAGCATTTAAAATCTTATGCATAAAACATAAGTCGAGTAATGTTCTTCGTGACTCTAATGTGGGTAAGTTCAGGTTATCCCTGACCCACTGATAGTAATACTCCTGTCTCCTGTAACCATATCTAAAAGCAGCCACCCTTAAAAATTTATTTTGAGTTTTTTCAATCTGCTCAATGTAGCAGTTATATGACGGGGACCACACAATGAGCCATACTCCAAGATGGGCCTAATAAGAGAGCAATAATGTAATCTAAAAGTAAAAAATGACAAATCAGTTGTAGACCATTGGATAAAACCCAGCATTTTCATTGCCCTACCAGTCACCTGATTGATGTGCCCTTTAAAAGGCAACCTGGAGTCCTAAGTCAGAGACCTCTGTTTTGACAACAATTGCTACATTATTTATTTTATAAAGAAAGGCAATAGGGTTTCTTCGCTTAGAAAAAGTAATCTTATGGCACTTATTGATATTAAGGGACATTCTATTCAAGTAGCACCAATCAAAGAACAAATTAAGGTCTTTTTGCAGGAGCACAGCATCGGAAAGGGATGTGATAGGCCGAAATAGCTTCACATCATCAGCAAACATTAGCACACGACAATTTTCAAGTTTCCAAACTAAATCAATCAAAAAGAGGCAAAACAAAACAGGGCTTGAGTGAGAGCCCCGTGGCACTCCAGATGGCACCAAAATTTCATGGAAGGAGGAACATGTACCTCCAAGATTAACAATCTGGATTCTACCTCTGATGAATCCCGAGATCCACTGAAGAAGAGGCCCCAAAATACCTAAAGCCCTTAGCTTCTGCAAGAGTATCCCATGGTTAACCCTATCAAAAGCCTTGGAAAAATCTGTATATATTGAGTCAACCTGAAGTCCCTTCTCCAAGCTGCGGTAGAGGTAGTTGATATACAGCACCAAATTAGCATCAGTAGATCTGCCTTTTTTAAATCCAAATTGCTCAGGATTAAATAAAGATTTAAAACTCCAGGCAATCCTATGACTGACCAGACAGTCAAGCAGCTTTGGCAACTTAGATTGGTTACACACAGCCCGATAATTGGAAATTTCATTTTTACTACCAGATTTAAAAATGGGTTTTAGAAAACTTCTCTTCCAGAGAGTGGGATAAGAACCAGTACCTAGAGATTTGTTAAAAATGAACAGTATTGGTTTCGTCAGAATACAAAGACATTTTTTTAGGAAGAATGCCGGAATCCCATCTGGTCCAGAGCAGAGCTTATTCTTAGAGGACGTAATAACCTCATACACATCCTGCGTTGACAGAGTTAAATTGCTCAGACAAATTGATTTATCAAAATTAAAAGATGGTATGTCATTGACTTGCTCATCCGAATAGACGGATGAAAAGTATTCTGCAAACATATCTGCAGTATCCGAGATATTCATACTAATCCTGTTATTGTATGTCATTCTGGAGGGAAGGCTAAAACCAGTTCTTTTATTTTGAATATATGACCAGAAGTACCTCGGATTGCTAGCGAGATTCATTTCCACCTTATTAATATATTGTTGATAGCACAACTCTCTTAAGTACTCACATTGATGTCTCAAAAATACAAATTCATCATATTCCTGCTGTTGACGACTAATTTTAAACTTTTTGTGAATTTGTTTCTTTCTTATGATCAAACTGCGAAGCTCTGAAGAAAACCAACATGGAAAAGAAGAACTTTTGTATAAACCTTTCCATTGAGGAGTAGATCACATTATAGAAAATTGAAACTATGACATCAATAGATGTCTCTCCCAAAAACAATTGATTCCAGTCTATCCCAGCAAGACAATCATTAATTGCTATGTAATCTCCCTTACCAAAATCATAAAAATATTCCTCATATCATCAGATCATCATATCATCAGAATTTTCTGCACAACAAAGGTCATTGCTGTATGGTGCAAGCTATTCTCAACAAATTTAGTAGTAATTAAATACAGTGTAAATAAATATACATGTAAAATAAATTTGTTGACTATTTTTGTGCATCCAGTGTTAATTCAAACTTTAACGAAGGAAAACGCTACCATACCATACGACGCTGCAAGATTGCTTAAATGTGAAATTAAAACAGTGTAACTCACATTCTATTTATTAAGATCAACATAAGTTGTTTGCTGTTATCTGAGTAAGAATTATTTGGTAACTAATATTACTGAATTTTTTTTTTCATTTGTGAACCCTTAGTGGATTGCACAGGGTTGTTAATTGTTTCCACAACAAAATTGGCTGGGGCAAATATTTTTTACGCACCAATAGAAAATTATTTTGAGACGAAAAATGGAAAAAAGAAAATTAAGTTGGCTTTACTCAAATATAAACCAAAAATAAAAGAAATATGAACAAAAAGACAAAGATAATTTAACTAATTTGCGTATGTGTATCGCTAATTTTACCGTTTCATTATTAACGGAAGGCACATGCAGTAATTTATGATAAATAATTTCAAATATCCTTTTTGATAAATTTAGAAAATTGCCAATTCTGAATATTAGTTGAGACACAAAAAGCTGAGTTGGCAACAGTGCGACAATTACTTTGACATTTCTTTTTCTGTCACTTGTCATTCTAGTAAGCAAGGCAACCGTTAAGTGTTGACCGTTAAAGTACTTTAAATATAAAAGTTCGATATACTATAGTTGCATTGTCCCCTGTTTCATTTCTCGTTCAAATTTCCTATTTCTCCTTCAAATTTTAGGGTTCATTGGTAACCCTTAGCTCCTAAAGTAGTAATTCGATTTAATCACGACTTGCACCAATATAATAAATAAATATTAATTTTTTTTATTGCTGTGTTCCGTGAATACATACACAAGCCAGAAGGGTGAGTAATTCCAATTTATCTATCACTCATTATTAGCATGTGAACATAAAACGAAACCACGTAATTTAGTTTCGTTATTTACTGATATAAAGGTGTTAGCTAACAAAAAATAAATAGATTTTATTATTTAAATACCTATACATTCATTATTTGTATTAAGGTCTTGGGGTGTTGGAAACTAGCCTAAAGGACCATAAGCCACTAGATCATTTTGTGTCAGATTACCCATATTTTATCATTTGTCATTTCTTCAATCAAGTGATAAAGATATATATTTCTATTTTTACCTGTGCTGCTATAATAGTTTATAAATTAGGGTTGAATTGACATTAGGTAAGTTATTACTTTATAGTTTTGCTGTTTTATATAGGATTCAAAGAATTTTTTAACAGAACATTTACATTACATGTAGGGTGAAGTGGGGTAAGTGTAATCAAAAAAATTATAGTGGCACTTTAAAATTTCATAACAAAAAAACCAAAAGACCATCTCATATTTATTTATTTTTTGTCTGCTTTTGTTTTTTTTATAAACCAAAATAAAAAAAACATGTCGGCTGATTACACTTGCCCCAGAGAATTCTCCTAACTGGCATATACTTACTCTGCCGATGGATCTGGGGCAAGTGTACTATAGTATGAAAAGTTCTGGGTTAAAAAAAAAATAGCTTGATACCTATCTTAATTTATAAGGAAGTTATGAACTTTTTTCGTGGAGCAATGATAGGGAATAAAACTCAGAGATTTTCTGAAAAGCATATTACGTAGGTAAGTTGAGCAAAACAGGCTGTGACATGTTTTTTTTTTATTCATTTAACGTTACATGAGGTAAAGGATACTGGAAAAGTTAGTTCTCCTCTTTGTCTCAAAGGGCACTGGGTTCTGGTAAAACTCGCTCTATATCTGATGCAGCCACTAAGTGATGGTCCTCTTGTTCAGGCCAGTGAAACACTGAACTATGTGCGTTTCGGTTTGATTTTTTAAAAAACTTAATGGTAGTTTGCGATTCTTTATCAAGCTTTGATATTTGACCAGCATAGAAAAGTATACTTTTCTTTCCTTTAAATGAGACCAAAACCCAGTTTCCAATGTTAA
Organism: Anthonomus grandis grandis; assembly: GCF_022605725.1. NCBI lineage: Eukaryota > Metazoa > Arthropoda > Insecta > Coleoptera > Curculionidae > Anthonomus > Anthonomus grandis. The sequence continues at coordinate 4,113,518 of NC_065567.1, read as the reverse complement.
GGTTTTCCACCCCTTTGAGAAACAATTCGTCTTGTTTTAATGCTTCTTCATCTTCCTCTAACCTTTTTGCATAAGTCTCAAAGGTGATGTCGTTGGATTCACTGTCACTTAAAATTTGCGGTTTGTCTTCATCTGAAGAGCTCTCATTAATATCATAATCATAATCATAATTTTTATTGATGCCAGTAATATAAATTTTACACAAGTCAAAAAATACATAGGTAAAGTCAAAACAGACTACTTAACAGTACTAACACTAAGAACATTAAATTAAAATTTGACTATAACTAAAACAATAAATGATGTTATAAAAACACAGTAAAATCACCTTAAAATATGTGGTTTAAAAACTCCTCTAATGAATAAAAAGCATTCACTAATAAAACTTTTTTGATTTTTGTTTTAAAACTGTTTAGAGGTAAGTATTTTATTTCAGAGGGAAGAGCATTAAATAATTTTATTCCCCAAAAGCCCGGTCCATCCCGCCACCTTCCCAGACGGCAGTAAGGAGGTACAAAGTCAGTTCTATGGCGAGTATTATAGCCATGTATATCTTGGTGAGTAGTAAAAGACTGAGTATTACGTTTAACGTACAGAAGGTTTTCCAAAATGTACACTGAGGGCAGGGTGAGAATGCCAAGTTGTTTAAAGGCTGCCTTGCAGTCCTCCCTATATGCAAGACCAGCTAGTACCCTTATCACCCTTCTCTGTATACCGAACACACGTTTGGTATCAGATGCATGTCCCCAGGCTAGAATACTATATGACAAGTGTGAATGGAAAACACCAAAGTATGCAGTTCTCAGAACTGCTGCTGAGACCCTATCACTGAGCCCTCTTATTAGATAGGCAGCTTTGTTTAGCTTTAAATTCAGTTGGTTGATGTGATGACCCCAATGTAAACGTTGGTCTAGTGTGACTCCTAGGAATTTAGCTGTGTCAGCAGACTCCACCTGCCCAAGTTCCCTCATAGAGAAAATGATTTTAAGTGTCTTATCTGAGTTCATGAGAAGCCAATTGCTGCAGAACCAGCTTTCAACTCCTTTCCGCGCCACCAGGGATCCCTCCAGGGAAGCACCCAGAGTGTCAGCCGAAAGGATACTGTGGTGTCATCAGCAAAGAGGGTAAATTTTGCATATTCACTAATTAGTGGAAGATCATTGATATATATTAAAAAAAGAATGGGTCCCAGAATTGACCCCTGAGGCACACCCATTGTAATATCGCCTATTGCCGACGCCACCCCAGCAAAACTCACAGACTGACACCTGCCCTCAAGGTAAGATTTCATAAGTTGAATGCTTGATGGATTAAAATTATAGGCTTTGAGCTTTCCAAGAAGGATCCCATGGTCGACACAATCAAAAGCTTTACTCAGGTCGCAGCAAAGAACTGTGTCATATTGAAAATTTTGAAAACCTTCAAGAATATCTGAAACCAAATCCCAAGACGCCTAGAACTGTACTTTTGTCTTTACGAAAACCAAATTGACATTTGTTAAATAAGTTGTTTTTTTCAAAGAAGTCCACAATCTGTTTAGCTAGACACCTCTCTAAAATCTTGGACACAATTGGTAAAAGAGATATAGGCCTGTAATTATCTGGTTTATTGCAATCACCCTTCTTAAACAATCACCCTTCTTCTTAAACCCTTCATAAATATGTTTTGCTGTTATTTTTTTTGATTCCTTCTTTGTTTTCTTTGCTAATTCTTTTGCTTTCTTTGCTTTATCTTTCACTATTCTTTCATCTTCTTTTTCTTGCTCAGCCTTTTTCTTTTTTTCTATGTTTTCTTTTGCGATTATAGTTTCAGTTATCATTGTTTTTCGTTAGGGCGGGGTGATTGCCTCACTGTTTCCAGCAACAATTCTTCAAATGATACAGAACCTCTACTTGGTGCTGCTATTGGTATTGGTCTACTTGGCCCTGCTATTAGTTCTGGTCGCGGTTCTGATGCTAGCTGCTGCGTGGTTGGTTTCTCTCTCGATGGCTCTTCATGGCTGCTTGTGCTAGGTTGATTAAAAGGTTGTTCTGTGGCAGGTTGGGGATTTCTCCAATGTTCCTCATATCTTCGTAGAGCTTCTGGATCATATTTAGAGCAGTCGATGACAGATCTATTAAATGGGCATATTCCTCCTCTACAAAAGCCCGATGTCAGTAAAGCTGGATCTATCTCTTTCCAAATTGTGCTCACAAGTACTGAAAAATCTTTCTTTGGTATGTTAACACCCACATGTTTTCTTTGGTACTCCTCTAATTTGAAATTCCACCGTGACTTAAGGCTCTTAAATACTGCTAGGTCCATGGGTTGCAATAGGTGGCTGGAGTGTGGAGGTAATTTAAGTACAATTATATCATTTTAACAGTTTTCTCACTCTTTATATTAGAAACTGCAACACTCATATGTAAGTCCGTAAGTCCACCATCCTGCACCAGTCATACTTCCAATCCCCACCTCCTCACTTACGAGAAACTCTCTTATATATATTAGTCGTAAAATATTTAATCATGTACCTTTTTCCATTAGGTCTGTTACAGATCTTAAAAAGTTTAGGAGAGAACTAAAGAAATTAATCTTACTACAGCATTGAAGAGTATTTTAGCGACTCAGTTTAATATTTAAAATTAATTATATATCTGTTGATCAGATTTATTTTATTTTTTTTTTATTATTCTTGTTTTTATGTTGGTTCTTGCCTTCTCTTTTCTTCTTTTTTGGTTTTTTCTTTGATTATATAAAATATGCTTATATGAAAGAAAGAAAGAAGGAAAATATGCTATATTACGTAAGACAAGAAAATCTTGTCTTACAAGCATCCTAAAAACTAAAAAAATCCAAATTCACTTTAAATTTCAAACAAACATAACATCTAAAACACTTTACCATAAAATTTACACACATTACCAAAATTAATCATAACAAAACACATTGAGAAAAAAAAAGCATCTTTTTGATAAATTTCATTAAAAAATAAGTAAAGCTGTCAATAAAACTCAAAAAAAATCGTAAATCACTTGATAACCTTCAAATTAAAATAAAAATAAAAGCTGACCTAACACCTATTCAACGTAAGCAAGTAAAAAATGCTTATGAAGAACTTACTTTGCGCTCACGTACAGAACAGAACTTATGCATACAATATTTTAATGGCATTCCTAAAGTGGTCCAACAAAAGAGGAATAATGTTATTAAGCAGACTCCAAAAAACTAAATGTATACTTTCATAATGCAGGTGGTTTGCGAACTAAAATAGCTGATCTGCGGAATGCTGTCAACAGTTGCATATATGATGTTGTGATTTTGGTGGAGTCTTGGCTTAATGAAGATTTTCTAGACTCGGAGTTAGGGTTCACTGACTTCAATATTTTCCGTCAGGATCGAAGTTACACAAATACAGGGAGGCAAAGGGGTGGTGGCACTTTGATTGCTGTTCGTAAATGTTTTAAAGCCAGGTTATTACAGACCAGTGATTCAACCCTGGAACACATCTTTGTGCTTGTATCATGCAGTGACAAGAATATCATTTTTGGTGCTGTCTACATCCCTCCTGCTTCTCCTTTATCAATTTATGAGGAATTTGCCTCTACATCCATGGATCTTGTGAGTATTCATACTAGTTGTGATATTCTATTTTGTGGTGATTTTAATCTGCCACATGCGGTATGGAGGAACACGAACGGACTGCATGTTGAGACGGCTGAGTCTATAACATCTGCAAATGTGCTATGTAGTTGTAACTATCTTAATCTTAAGCAGGTGAATGGCTTGCCAAATTTGTTTGGTACTTTTCTTGATCTGTTTTTCTCAAGTTTGTCAAATGTTAAAGTCATATATGCTACTGAAAATTTATCACCAGCATCAAACCACCATCCTGCTTATGAAATAAGTATTCCTATTAATTGTGATTTTAGTCTTAAGTATGATGTTTATTATTATGATTTTGTAAACTGTGATTTTGTTGCCATTAATAATTACCTTGCTTGCATGAATTGGGATACTGCTTTTAATCAGAAGGATATTAATAAATGCATTGATATTTTTTACAATGCTCTCTATTTTGCTATTGAGATGTTTGTTCCAATTAAACATTTTAAATCATCTAATTTTCCCACTTGGTTTAGTAGAAAATTACAGAATCTTGTTATTCAAAAAAAGATTGCTCACACAAAATTCAAAAATAGTAAGAATCCCATGGATTATGTTAATTTTTCAAATTTGAGGAATAAATGTAAAACTCTTCGTGATGAATGTTTTAGGTCATATATTGAAAGATTAAATACTGAAATTTCTCATGATCCTTCTTCATTTTGGAAACACATCAATAGATTACGTAGGTCTGATTCATACCCCAATAGCATGCATATGGAAGCCGAGGTTGCTGGTAATGGTCAAGATATTGTAAACTTATTTGCTAGGTATTTTGAAACTACATACAGGCAACCTGTCCGCAAGGCTCCTGACTATAAATTTGATTACAGTCTGGATTTAAATCGCATCTCTTTTTCTTTATTGGACATATTTGATGAAATCTTATGCCTTCCGAACAAACATTCTTTTGGACCTGATGGTATCCCATCTGTTTTTCTTAAAAACTGTGTATGCACTCTGAGTAAGCCTTTGCATCACCTTTTCAATCTTTGCTTGACATCAGGCAAATTTCCTGATTATTGGAAGGTAAGCTTTTTAACGCCAATTCATAAAAATGGGGATAGAACTGATATTTGTAACTATAGAGGTGTGTGTATTCAGTCTGTAGTTCCTAAACTGTTTGACAGGTTGTTTTCCGTGCGATTTTCGTGGCACTGTAGGCGATTGTTTAGTGATCATCAGCATGGTTTTTGTCAGGGTAGATCTACGGTGACTAACCTGTTGACTTACCAGTATGATTTGATTGGTGCTTTTGAGAGGTCTGTACAGGTCGATAGTGTGTACACAGACTTCTCAAAGGCCTTTGATAGGGTTGGTCATGAACATCTGGTTCAGAAGTTTGGGGCTATGGGCCTTGGTAGGACTTTGGTCGAGTTTTGTCACAGTTTTTTGACTGGTCGCACACAGTTGGTCAGGATAAGTAATTATATTTCTAATGGTATTGAAGTATCTTCAGGCGTGCCTCAAGGTTCGCATATTGGACCGGCCTTTTTTAACTTGTTCATAAGAGATTTGAGTGATGTAATTGTTCATTCAAAACATCTTGCTTTTGCTGATGATTTTAAACTGTATAAAGCCATTGAGTCATATCTTGATGCTGAGCTACTTCAATTGGATTTAAATAGTGTTGCTGAGTGGTGTAATAGCAATAGTCTGGAACTGAATGTAAAGAAGTGTGTATGTATTTCGTTTGGTCGTTCTAATAAAATTATTAATTATCAATACACAATCAACAATAACGAACTCAAGTCAGTTGATACAGTTAAAGATTTAGGTGTTCTTTTTGATACCAAGCTAACTTTTTTGCCGCACATTTTGGATATTATTAACAGGAGTATGCATAGTCTTGGTTTTATCACTAGAAATAGTGTACATCTTTCACCTTATTGTTTCAAATTACTTTATTACTCTTTGGTACGTTCCTTGCTTGAGTATGCGTCTGTAATTTGGTCCCCTTATTATGATTCTCATATTGAACACCTTGAGGCTGTACAAAGAAGATTCTTAAGATCCCTTGCTTATAGAGCTGAAGTTAATATTTTTCGTAATTATTACATCGACTATAATGCTATCAGTGTCCAATTTAATATCCCTAATCTTAAAGTCAGACGGCATTATTCTGATGCTTTAACGTTTTATAAGATCTTAAATGGTTTATATCATTGTCCTACCATCTTGGAAGCAATTCCTTTTAACACCTGTCAAAGAAGGATCAACTCTTCTATGTTTCGTTTACCCTTTCATTCGGCCAACTATGGGTTTTTTTCTCCACTGACTAGGACTTTGCGTTTCTTTAATGAAAATAGTTTGGATCCATTTTCCGGCGGCTTACGGTCATTCAAATCAAAAATAAATAATCTTACACTTTAACCTACGTTCCTTGGATAGTGCTAAGTTTTTAGCCCTGTTGATGACTGTTTTTTCAGAGGTTTTATCTTGGTATATATATATTTTTTTTTGTAATTCTAGTATTGTATTTATATTGCTATATTGTTTAGTATTTTGTATTATCTATTTTGTTTTTTTTTTGTAAACTGGCTCTGCCGTATATTGAAATAAATAAATAAATAAATAAATAAATAAAACAGAATTTAGAGGAAGTAAATTAAGTTATTTAATGGGAAACAAAACTAAAACACTAAAATGATGTCAGAGCACAGGTTAAAAGGTATCATTGAAAAAATCGTCAAGGCTATAATATGCCCTGGATAATAAAAATGATTTTAATTCCTTTTTGAATCACTTAACTTCTAAAATTTGTCTGATACATAGAGGAACATGGTTGTAAATTTTTTTGCTAAGGTATATAAGTGAGTTCTTGGTGAGGGAGGATGTAGCGATTGGTAAGGGAAAATCGTTAACCTGGCGAGTCATATGACCAGTGTTAGAGGGAGGTTTAGGACATTTATGAATAAGAGTAGCTGTTTCTAAGATAAAAAGAGAAAAATGAGTTAGGATTTTTTGGGATATAAAGAGAGGTTTACAAGAATCTCTTAACCCAGCGGAACATAGGTATCTAACTGCCTTTTTTTGAATCATAACGAAGGTGGGACTCAATAAGAGAAAAGTACACTGAACGTGCAACTACCCCTCCCAGCTCATGACCCGCCATTCTTACTGCAAAGCATCCAGAGAATAATTTTGATGCAAGATTTAGGATATGATCTTCGAAGCGAAGGCGACCATCAATGGTAATACCAAGGAACTTACAGCTTTCTTTGTTTTGCAAGGGGGAGTTTTCACTAAACATAAGGCCCTGAACGTCACACTTAAATCCCATAATAAAGGTTTTGCGCACATTAAATACAAGCCTGTTTGCAGCACACCACTCCGATAAAATCTTAAGATCCTTAAAAACCTGGGCTCTAACATTATCAGAATCTCTATGATTCCAAAAAATGGTGGTATCATCAGCAAACTGAACCACTTTGCCCTGCAGTTTTAATGAACCCAAATCATTTACATAGAGCAAAAATAATAGTGGTCCTAACACTGAACCCTGAGGTACTCCAGTTTTAAGGGATCTGGAATCGGATAAACATCCAGATACTGTAACTCTTTGGGTACGATTAGACAGATAGGATTCCAGCCATTGCAATGCCACACCTCTGAGGCCATAATTATTGAGCTTAGACAGCAGTATTCCATGATCTACACAATCAAATGCCTTGGATAAATCGCAAAACACTGCCGCCGCGGACTCTCCAGAATTTAAGGACACATAGACACTCTCCAAAAAGCCGAAAACAGCGTCATGAGTCCCTTTTCCCGTTTGAAATCCAAACTGATTTGCAGATAAAATGCAATTATGTTGCAAAAAAGATAAAATTCTGATTTTTGCAAGTTTTTGAACTATCTTGGAGAGGGTAGATAATATAGAAATTGGACGAAAATTACAAGGCTCACTCACATCTCCACCCTTATAAAGAGGGATAACCACTGCCTCCTTCAAACATGCTGGAAAGATGCCATTATGAAAGGAATTGTTTATGGCAGAAGCTAAGGCATTCAATGCTGAATCAGGCAAAAGGAGTAGTAATTTTGATGATATTCCATCAGCTCCAGCTGATTTATGGTTTTTTAGGCTTTTAATTGCATCTCTAACATCAGTAAGGCTAACAGGATAAAAGAAAAAAGAATTTTGAACTGACACTTGTTGAATATAATGCAAAGGATCAATATTAGTATTCACATCCTTGAGCAATAAATGAGGAATATTACAGTAATAATCATTTAAACTATTTGGTCTTACTTCTGGTTCTGAAACTTTCTTGTGAGAATGCCTGAAGTCATTTATAATTGACCAACATTCTCTCTGCCTATTTGAGGACATATTCAAGCGGTCACTATAATATTTAACCTTAGCTGCTTTTATCGTCTTTCTATATAGACTACGATATTTCTGATGATAAAGAATAATGTTTGCATTAGTTGTAAACTTGCACAGCTTAGCCAACAAAACGGAGGTTTTTAGCTGAAGTTCTGAGGCCTGCTGTGACCCATGGTTTTCTATTTTTCATTTTAAGCCTCTTTTTAGGAAAACACTGTTTGATCTTGTCACATAGCACATGAAATAACAAAGTAAACGAGTCAGGAGCCATTTCAACTGCATTCCAATTAACCAAAGCTGCAGTAGAAGAAAAAGCATTAAAATTTGCTCTGCTGAAAATTCTTCCTATATAATGAGATGAAGGAAATACAGTGTTGCATGGAATCCTAGCAAGAATGGCTTCATGGTCAGAAATACCAGATGAGAGTACTCTACATGACACATCATTTAAATTTGTACACAAATAATCAATAGTAGTTGCAGATGAGGATGTTATACGTGTGGGTGAAAGAACATGCATCTTCAAGTCATAAGATTCCAATATACTTAAAAGGGATGTATGATATGATGGCAAGCTTACATCAGTGAAGTTAGTATTAAAGTCACCGGCCAATATAACTATGGAGTGTAGAGACAATAGAGAATCAAGTTTGTCCAGGAACATACCAATATCTCCTGTGGGTGGTCTATAAACACAAAGAACATATAAATTAAATCGCTTACAAAAACAAAGGGAGAATTCAAAAACCTTCTCCAACAGAAAGCTATCATACTTATTAATTTTACAGAAAAAAGCTTCAATTGTTTGTTTAACTAAAATAGCTGTTCCTCCATGTATGGAGTGTTGCCGACAAAAAATTGATATAGGAATATAATCAGATATTAAGAAACATTCGTTAGGCTTTAACCAGTGCTCAGTTAGTAATACAATATCAGGAAAATCACATGAATCAAGTAGAAGATGAAGCTCGTCCATTTTATTTCTTAGAGACTGTATATTTAAAATAAAACTACTGAAACTTTTCACATGCTTATTTTCAATGTTATTAATAGAATGTGAGTGAGCTTCATCTTCTGTGTATTTATCTATAAAAAAGAATCCCTATCACAGTCAGTATCTAGAAGTCCAGATTGATTACTTGGTTTTATTGTGGACACATTTTTTGATGAAATGCTACTTTTGAAATGTTTTAAAATATGGGTATACAGTAATGATGCCAAATCTGATCCAAAGTTGCTGGCATGATTAGACTCTAAAATTCTATTTAGATTAATATTATTGGCGTGAAATATTCTATAGAGAGCCTTATAGCTATTATAAATTACATGGTTTGGATACATGTAAGGGCTTGTCATCACTAAACTATTGCTGTGTAAATGTATAAATTTTTTTAAAATATCGAATGATGAGCAAATACCATTTAACATTAAAATCAACATATCATTTTCTGTAAATTTCTTAACCATAGATGATGCAGTATAAATCAGTTCATTGTTTGTACTTCCTGGCTTCAGGAAACACTGGACTTTGTAGTTAGCTTCAAACTTCAGACGCAATTTCTTCAGGAACACTCTTCTACAGTTTCCACCCACAAAAAGAAGCCTAGGTCGATTATCAACGGGTGAATTTGGCCTACATGGCAACTGTGTTGGATAATTTATAATAACGAATTTAGATATGTTTTGCTGTTCCTTTAATGCACAAATATCGGAATAGCAAGTATCTTTTTCAACTTCCAACACCTTTATCGACTGGATCATATTCTTATTCATCTTAGTTAAATCATTAACTTCCATTTGTAACATATTTATTTGCATCTTATAGGTTGCAGATTCATTTTCTAATGTTTTTCTTGTTACAATTAAATTTTTATTTAAGGTATTTAACTTATTGATTCCTATATTGAAATTTATTTTTTCCTCTTCACATACTTTTAATAGTGACAGTAACTCACATTCTTTAGTTTTTAAATTTGTTAATTCAATTTTAAGTTCATCATTAAGTTTGTGTAGATTATCTAGGGAGGAAGAAAACTTCTTTTCGGCCTCTGACACTTCATCTTCAAACACCAAACTGTTTCTTCTCATTCTTTCTATATGCCTATCCTTTCCTTTTAGTTCAATCAATAATTCATGAATCCTCTGCTCGTAAGACTTCTTTTCATTCTCATTTTCATTAAAATTTATTTGACATTTTTCTGAGCATAAAATTTTGTAGCCTCCCATTTTTATGGCATCAGAATTTCTATCCAAACAACTTGGGTGGAATATAGACATACAAAAGATGCAGCAATAATTTGAAAACTCCTTTTTTTGACAGCATTTGAAATTACGATTCATTTTAATAAATTAATTAATATATAAATACGGTTAGACAGGAATTGCTAGCCAAACAGGAACTTGAGCCTGAGTGTCACCAAGAACACGCGTAAAACAAACACACTAGCACGTCCTAAGGTTGAAGTTCTATGGTTTCAAGTTAAGGTCAATGCCAGCAAAACAAGTCTAGTTAGTTATAACAGGAAATATTTATAAAACAAAAAAAAATATTGACCTGTTAATTAGGAACACTTGTACGGAAATATAGCACATCAATGTGGTTGTAAAAAAAAAATCAAAACAAATCGAATCAAAACAAAACAAACAAAACTGAGTACCGGCGTAGCCTCCTACGAACTTAAACACGACCGTCACGTAATAGGGAATAAAAATTCCTAAAAGGCACTCACAAAATTATTATAAATGTCAAAGTACAAAAAAGAAAAAGGGAAATCTTTGAAACTGGAACTAAGAGGTTAATAAAAAGTAATATGTTCTAATAAAAATATGTTCCAAAACTTTATTAAAAAAAAATTATAGGGCTTGATTACATTTGCCCCATGATTACATTTACCCCACTTCACCCTAGTTATAAAAATATAATAAGTCACATCCAAATTTAGTAAAAAGTGTCACACATCATCGTCATTGTCACTAAATATAAAACAAAATCACAGAAAGCAAAGTAAATCAAAACTCTTTATTTTATTCTCGACATGCGTTTTGTTTATGATGCTAGCATTTTCTCTTTAAGTTTATTTCACAGCTTTCAATGTTCTCCCAAAGATGCTAACATTTAACACAAGCCACAAATTACTAACAAGAGTATAACTGAAGAAAGAATAATGTACAAAATTTTATTTTTTTATTATGTTGTTTATTTATTTATTTATTAAAGGTATCTACCAATTTTATAAAAATAAAATATTATAAAAGATACCAATATTAATACATCTTAATAGCATAAGTTTATTATCTAGCAATACTAAGACATAAATCAATGTTATAAATTAATTTAAAGAAACATGTTAAAGTTACAAGTCACTAACAAATTTGAGAGAACTCCTAAAACTGGTAAAAGAAACAGGCAAGTCAAGACAAGTCTAAATTATTATGCCTCAACTAGAGAGGCTTTGTGTGATGGATTTAAGCTTGTAAAAAACTGGTTGTGTACACAAAAATTAATTTTGAATATGGACAAAACTAATTACATAGCCTTTTCTTTGACCAATTCAAATAGACCACCTTTTAATAAAATTTTATTGGATGATATTAATAATGAAGAGATCTTTAAAAAAAAGAAAACTAAATATTTAGGAGTCATAATTGATCAACACCTCAAATGGGCAGAACACATAAATCATCTTCCTGGAAGAATTAGAAATTTGATCCAAAAATTTTACATACTAAGTGGAATTTTAAGCACTAAACTTTGTATTCTTATTTATAAGTCCTTAGTATAATCTCTGATAACATACTGCATCATTTTTTTTGTTCTTACTATTTTTATTAGCAGTATGTACTGTGTAGATGTTATCAAATTTTAATTTTGCTTGTTTTGTGACGTTGCTATTGTCTATTTTAATTAGATCTTGAAAGCAATAAAGAAATTATTATTATTATTATTATCATAGTATGGGGCGGTACCTACAAAAATACATTGCAGCCTTTGAATGTAGTACAAAATTATGTCTTAAAGGTCATTTATAAAAAAAATAAAATGCATCACACTGAACTTTTATATTATGAAAATATAAGCAATGTAAAATGTCTGTATATTCAGCAAGTGTGTTCATTTGTTCATACCTCTGATATATCTAAAAGAATTACTAGTCATTCACAATTCACCAGAAATAATGCTCTTAACCATTAGTGTCATCCTTGGTGGTACAGGGAGTGCCTCAGGGTTCAATTCTAGGCCCAGTACTATTCATATTATATGTAAATGGTCTCAGTGAGTGTTTTCCACCAATATGCTGATAACACTTCCATAATCTTGTCAGAACATCTGATTGAAGAACTATCTGTCAGAGCTTCTCAGGTGGTAGAAAGTATGCAGGAGTGGTGTGACAATCATGCTTTGAAGCTAAATGCTGATAAAATCGGGCTACTGACATTCTCCAAAACTTTACCTCAAAATTCCCTACTAGTAATGTTTGAAAAAAAGTCTTCGAGAGGTAGCTTCCTTAAAATTCCTTGGTATACAAATTGACTCCTGTCTCACATGGGTCCCACACATAGACACTCTTGGCAAAAAACTAAATAGTTTCTGCGCGTAAGGCGTCTACGAGAAGAGCTTTCCCTAAATTGTCTGAAGCAACTTTACTATGCATTGGTCCAATCTCTAATCACTTATAGTGTGATGTTTTGGGGATCTTCAACTGACGCCGTGTCAGTCAAAAACGCATCATAAGATGCATGCTCAGACTCACACCACAAACCTCTTGTAGGACTTATTTTACTAAGCTTGGTCTACTCACTGTTCCAGCTCTGTACATTCTTATGTTAGCTATTTTTGCAAAGAACACCTACATCTTTTTCAAACTAATGAAGATCATTATGCTGAGGGTATGTCTATTGTGACAAGGGGGAGAGCTGAACTGGGGGGGAGAGTTGGGACACTAACTCATCACTCTGCCTTTTTTCAAAGATCTCCTGCCTTTGCTGCTATTAAAACATATAATAGATTACCTCTCGCCCTAAGGCAAGAGAAAAATATCATGAAGTTTAGGAAAGACACTGCAGGGTATATCTAAGGTAATGCACCCATTATTATGTCCAACATTATATTTTTGTTCTTTTTGTTCTACTATTTTTATTATTCTTACTATTTTAAAGAAATTATTATTATTATTATTATATAATTGCTTGTCTCTTCCATTAAACATGAGAAGCATAAATTTAAAGTTTATAGACTGCTTGGGACCCAAATTCTACAATTTGTTGCCAAGGAAAATTAAAATAATAAAAAAAAAATATTTAAAAACAAAATTAATATAAATATAAAAAAGTTCCAATCATGCATATTACATTGATTTAGGAAAATGGTTTTATGGTAAATATTTTCATATTGTAAACAATATCTATTTATTTACTTATTATTGTTTTATTATAATTTTTTTATAAAACGGGTGTTGTCTAGATTTAAGATTGAATAGTTGTTTTTTTGTAGATATAAAGATGTTTTTTTTTAATCACTTATGAGTGTATAAAATGAAATATTTATACATATTTTTTTGCTGTATTTTAGCTAAGTATTCCAATTAAAATGTATCTTTAAATATAAAAGCACACATAGGTATTAGGTTACCTAGGTGCTTAGGGTTAAACAAGAAATGTTATGTTGAATACTTTATGTAATATATTTGATTTGATTTGATTTAAACTCAAGTGGGTCTAAAGAGACAACTGACATGTCTGAGATGTAATCAGTGTGACCATTAGCTAATGAAACCTTAAGTTGAAAAGAACAATTTCTTAAGAATTTATTTTGGACTTTCTCAATATTTTCAAAATGAGATTTATAAAATGGAGTCCATACAGAACTATCATACTCCAAACTAGAATGGACTAATGAACTGTATAGGACTTTATAGACAGAGCATGAGAAGTCTTGACTGCATCTAGTTGTAAATCCTAGATTGCTATATGCTTTCTGAACTAACTTTTCAATATGAGACACAAATGTCAACTTAGAGTTAAAAATTACTTCCAAGTCCCTAACTTCCACTACCCTTTCTAAAAGTGGAACCTATAGTATAATCAAACAATATAAGACTCCAAATCCTTCCAAAAGTTATTGAATAACACTTTGGAACACTTAAATCTAAACCATTAAGATCACACCATTCACAAAGACTATACAAGTCATCTTGTATTAATTGACATTGACCAAATAGTTTTTGTTTAAAAGTACCAAATTTAGAATCTTAGAGCGATTTACTTGTCTTGCAGCACTAGCAAATGTAGTTAGGTCATTCATGCCATAGTTATTGCTGCATTATTGGCGGAAAAATTATTGGTCCTTTCTTTTTCAATCAAACACTTTCTGGTAATGTGTATTTAAATTTTTTGCAAAATGATCAATCAATGCTTTATTGTCAAGAAATTGTTACAATTTGTAGACAAAGCTGTAAAACAAAAAAGACACAAAAATGCAAACAAAACACAATTAAAAAAAAAGAAAAACAAAACAAAATTAAAAAAAAAAATATAAATAAATAAATAGAATAGATTATCTACAATATATACAGATTAATACAATTTAGAAATTGTAAGTAGTCAAAAATATTATTATAAAATATACAATTTAATGTATACAATGTCAAAAAAAAAAGATCATTAAAAAATCTCTCTACGTTAAAAAAAAAATGTAAAAAAAGTAAAAAATTATAAAAAATCCTAAAATAGCTACACAAAGCAGTATACCTAAACATGTACAGAGAGTAAAAATACATAATCAGCTAGTGCGAAATTTCAAATCAATGATTACCAAAAAAAAATCGTTAACTGTGTAAAAAGCTCTCTCCAGTGAGAATGCTTTTAATGCTTTACGAAATGCAAAAAAAGATGTGATGGATTTAATTTCCAATGGCAGATGATTGTGAATTTTTTTTGCATTATATAATATGGAACTTTTGACCAACTCTGAATGTGGGGTAGGTAGATCATGTTCCGTGTTTCTAAGTGGATAACTATGGGAAGGCCTATCAGATGCTGAACCGTGTTTGCGTATTAGACAAACGGACTCAAATATGAATAAAGATGGAAGAGTTAATATTTGAAATTTTTTGAAGAAATGCTGGCTCTTGTAGTCTAAAAATACGGTCAAATTGAATTGCACTACATGTACCCCAGAATGGAAGGGCGTATCGAAGGTGCGATTCAAAAAGGGCAAAATAAACTGTTCTAGAAGTAGACAGGCTAAGCTCCTTAGAAATTGATCTTAAAGCAAAACAAGCTGAACTTAATTTTCTTGATAAAGAGTCAATATGTGTGTCCCATTTTAAAGAGTTGTCAACAGTTAGCCCTAAAAACTTTACAGAATCAACTTCGTCAATTGTTGCGTTACCAAGTACAAAAGATTGCAAGGTATTTTTATAGGACAACATTTTAGTTTTGGAAATGTTGAGACAAAGGAGATTAGAGTCGCACCATGATTTGATAGTAGTTAAATCACTTGATACGGTTCTATGAAGTGTAGAAATATCCGGATTACTCCAGGTAAAACTAGTATCATCAGAAATAGACAGATTTTACCGTTAATATTTAGATTAGCAATGTCATTGATGAAGATAAGAAACAAAATAGGGCCAAGTACGGAACCTTGAGGCACTCCACTTTGTATTGGCTTGCAAGAAGACATAGTCGAATCAATTTTCACAGCTTGACTTCTGTTATTGAGATACGACTTAAACCATTCAAAAGGCGCTCCTCTGAACTCGTAATATTGCAACTTTTTTAATAAGATGTCATGATTAACACAATCAAAGGCTTTAGAAAAATCACAGAAAATTTGCTGTATTGGGTGTTGGTTGTTTAAGCTAGAGTATACATTATTAAAAAGAGAAAACATAGCATCATTTGTGCATTTGTTATTTAAAAATCCAAATTGATGGGAAGTAAGTATTTTATATTTTAACAAAAATGATAGAAGTCTTTTTTTAACCAATTTTACAATAATTTTTGAAAGTGTGGGAAGAAGAGCGATAGGGCGATAGTTGGAAGACTGATCTTTGTCTCCTCCTTTATGTAGTCGAATTATTATCGCCAACTTAAGGCAGTTAGGAAAAACACCTTTTTGAAAAGACTGATTAATTAGAGTAATAAGATGACATAATGTACATTTGGGCAGATTTGAAAACATTTTGAGTGTAAGTCCATCAATTCCAGAAGAGCCTTGGTTTTTGATTTCCCTAATTGAACTGCAAAGCTCTGGTAACACTACAGGCGTAAAGAAAAAATTGTAGAAATTCTCATTTGCAATGGGAAGATATGAAAGTGGATCATGGGAAGGAGTTATGGTACTCATTAGATTATTTGCCACATTTACAAAATAATCATTAAGGTTCTCAGATGAAGTGCAGATAGTATTCGACAAAGAAGGCTTATTTCTCAAAGCATTAACAATCGACCATGTTTCCTTAGCCACATTTTTAGGTTTAGCCAGTCTCCTATTATAGTAATATTCTTGGCGGCTTTTAAAGTTCTCTGATAAATCTTTTTGTAAAGTCTTACGTATTCATGAAAAAAAGCGCTGTCTGAAAATTTCTTAAGATGAGATAATAGGCGCATGTTCTTAGCAGATGTACGCAAGCCTTGGGTAGACCAGGGGTTATGTTGCTTCTTTTTAAGAGGTCTCAAAGGAAAGGATTTGTGAGAAAGACTAGATAGCGTTTTTACAAATCTAGAGAATTCTGAATCAACGTCGTCAGAGAGAATATTCCAGTCAGTTGATTGACAAAGGTGCCTAAAAAAATTTTAAAGATCAAAATTATTATTGTAGACAATGGAAAATTCAAATATTTTTTCAGAAACTAAATTGTCGAACTTGGTTACCATTGAAAAGTCGTTGCTAGTAGATAATATCACAGTACCTCCATGAGCTAGATTTGTTCTATCAAATCTGGCAACTGTAGTGTAATTATCCACCATCACAGGCTCACCAACATGCAACCAATGTTCAGTTATGGCAACGATTTCTGGAAAATGAAGCTCTTCTAGTAAAAGAAATAAATCATTAGTTTTATGTCTTAAGGACTGAATATTTAGAGAGAAAATACTAAGCTTACCATTGTCCAGTATTTCAGAGGGTGCTTGATCCTCTGTTCGCGTCAAGTCATTTAAAAAATTTTATTCCTGGCGGGAGATCCACCAGAATAATAATTGCTATGACTCTCTCTGATTTTTTTAAGGCGTAGCAGCTTTTCTGATGAGAAGATGGATCTGCAGGCTGACAGATCTGCTTCAACCTTAGTTGGACCAATACCATAGGCATCATGGTACCGAAAGTAGAGCAGTCCATGTCACCAGAAAGTCCCTCTGATGCAAGCGCCAATCGGATGCTGGTGTTGGTGTGTCCTTCAAAACACACACTGGAGGGTTGACCATGCAGATAGGCAAGGAATAGCCTAAGACGTTTTAAGATGGAAGGGTCTCTCAGTCTGGCCAATAAATAGGATGGTCGCTATTGAGTTGCATCTGAGTCTCTTGATAGTCGCAGTATTGGTGGAGTCAACGGGTCCATATGATTATTTTCCATGAATTATTATCCATGACAAAATAAACCTCTAATAATTCTGTTGCAAGGGATTTAGAGGCAGCAATGGCCTCCCTATCAGAACTAATTTTCAAAGATTGAACCTCTCTGGATATTGTAGCAGATGTTGATGGAACTGAGCGATGTGGCAGGTTATGGCTGTCTGGAGAGTGAGGCTTAGACTTAGACTGGGAAGGCTTAGATTTGGGCGAGGTGGTACTATTTATTTGGACTGGCGCTTTAGAGGTTCCAAACATTAATTTATGAGAATGCCCGGTGGCCACATACTAATATCCTTTAGCCGCTTTAAGTGATTTAAGTTCTGCACACCAATTTTGAAGTCGGAATGTGCAATGTCCTTAGTTTTTAGCATTGGGAAACATCGGATAAAGTCCATCGTTCCCAGTTTTTCTTTGATGAAGTGTGCAAGCTGATTTCCGGTATACGGAGGTGGGTATTTGATACAACCACATAATGCCATTCATCTTTGTTCATTGTGTTGTCCTTTGGTGACGTCGGAACCTCCGGTTCTGGTTTTTCTGTATGATCAGTCTGGCAGGCTATCGTCCTTTTAGTTACAGGTTGGTAATTTTTAACATTAGATTTTTCTTTAGCTAATTGTTCTATGGTGCGAGCCATTTGTTTAACATCTTTCCTCAGATTCTGTACTTCATTTTTTAACTCTTCATTGGAAGAATCATGGACCTGTACCTTTACCGCCTCACCATGGTTGTCCATAAGAATTGATGACAGGTTGAAAATTTCCTGTTTCATATCTCTGATTAAATTGAAAAGAGATTCTTGTCCATTTTCAGAGACAGTATGGAGGCGATGAATGTCATCAATTTTGTCATAGAGATTCTTCCATTTGAAGTCGTGAGAATTTAAAATGTCGTATAATTCAGCCATTATTCTCAAGTGGACGGTAGATGTTTATACAGGAAAAACTCAAAAAATAGTTCAACAGACAGAGTTACACAGCAACTAAATAGTTAGCGGGAAATGTTTTTTTAACTAGAAAGCACGCACAGCAAATAATGTTTAATATTAAAAGTTCAATAAATATCGAAAAAGTCAATGGTAGCTATACAAGGTCACTTTAAGTTACACCGGAAAAGTTTATACTAGCGGAACGTAAACAGGATACATTAATTTCCGCACCCATGCGGGCCGGGCCAATCAAGGTGCTTTGTCTGTGATTGGCTTAGATAATTAAGGCGCGTATTTCAAATGTGATTATAAGAGGAATTATGGTATTTGAGAAAAATAAACATACGGAACGTTTTACTTACGTAAAGAAATTGTTTATTTTCAGCAAATGATGGAAAATAATTTTGTTACATGATCTTATTAATTTTGCTTTTACTTAAATAGAATTTATCTCATTTCAGGCATTTAGTGGATAGCTTTGATTTAATTCTCAGGCTCTAAACTCGGCTCAATTAAAATTTAGTATAAAAAAATTGATAATTTTATTAAATAAAAGGACACATTTTGTTATTATTTTATGTAGTAATCCATTATATTATTTAAAATTTTCATTTTAAAATGAAAAATTTTCAAGAAGTATTATTTTATTGTGATATACCTACCTATTACACTTTCTTGTCTCGTGTGATCCATACATCAGATGCAATTGCATACTATGAAAATGAGCCATAATAATGGAAAACATTTCTTGTATTCTTTTTCAACAATGAAAAAAAAAACAATATTTTTCAGGATCTGAGCTTATTAAATATGAATAAAATAACCAGATTATATTTTAGTAAAGTAGGTTTATTGATAACACTGATGCAGAATATTCAAAATTTATTATATCAACTTTATCTATTAAGCAATCTACTAATATATATATAACATAGTTGCACAAGGGTTCTATTTACAAAAGTTGAAAACAAATACCAATAAATATGAAACAAACACATATAATATATAATAATATATTATTTAATTATAATAAAGGCAAAATTAAAATTAAAAAAAAAATATTTTATAAGTATCCTTCACCATAAGCCAATGAATTACATGAATACAAATAGCCAACACCACTTAGATATAATACCAGAATAGGTCACTCACAAAAGGAATGTCATTCAGTAATGAAATAGTTATAAACATTTTATTATAAATAAATTTATTTAGGTTTTTTTGTTGAGATAATACTGCTGCTTGTCTATTTTTCTTTTTTTACTCATCACCATTTCTTTTTGTTTTACTGTCTGCATAAAATTTCTAAAATCACCAATAAATTTTTCTAAATCATGTTCACCCAATCCACCACCATAATTACGAATTTCAGAGCAAAACTGTTCTAGACAAATCTACAATTTTATACCATACTATATAAAATTATTGTTAAAACTAATTTTATATAGTACTAAATAAAATTATTGTTAAACTAAATACCTCACACTTTCTTTCAAAATCCATTGTCACATTCATTCTATTTTCAGTCTCATCAAGAAAATTTTTTTTTTTGGATTTAATCTTTGCAAGCTTTAATATCTCTGTACTTAACAGTGGTGCATCTCTTGTCCCGGAGGATACCTACCATCCTTCTTTGTCATTTGAATTCCATGCTGGCCTTATCTCTCTCAATAACCTACCCCTTAATAAAGCTGAAATAAAGGAATTTAATTTTAGAAAGGCTAACTTTCCGCTTTTGTATCAGCTGCTGCTAGATACTGATCGGTCGCCTGTCATGGTGCAGCAGGACGTCAACTCCGCATGTGATGTTTTTTATGATATACTGAACAACACTTTCGCTAGAGCGGTACCCTTCAAGGTAAAACGTAAAAGACGTTTCCCTCCCTGGTTTTCGGCGGACATAATTCGTAATATATATAAAAAGGAAAGAGCATTTCGTGATTTTAAGATTTCCAAGTCTAAACATCATCTAGAGATATTTAGATCTCTGCGCAAGACAATTAAAGCTCTAACTGCACAAGCCTACAAAATGTACATCCATAGTATTGAGAACAAAATAACCTCCGATCCGAGTGAATTTTGGTCTTTTATTCGAAGCAAACGTAATCAGTCTCAAATCCCCGGCTCAATGAAGCTTTCTAACCAATCATACAATACGCCTGACAGCATTGTGTCCGCTTTTGGAGATTATTTCAGGAGTGTATACACGAACTCACTTCCCAGCGATCATCCTGTCGTGTCTGAACCTCCCTTAACTTGCATAGACGTCGTCGCGCTCGCGGCTACCGACATTATAATGGCGAGCAAGTGTCTCAAAAGCAAAATGACCTCTGGCCCAGATCTAATTCCTAGTTTTTTAGCTAAGGACTGCTCTGTTGCACTTACAGACCCTCTGCTCCACATTTTTAATCTGATCCTTAACACAGGTATTTTTCCCAATATCTGGAAGCAAGCTAAAGTTTGCCCTATCTTTAAAAAGGGCGATGCTGGAACAATAGAGAATTACCGCCCTATATCCATTCTGTGCAATTTCTCAAAGTTATTCGAGTTGGCTCTCTATAAATTAATTTTTCCCAAGGTAAAGTCCATGCTGGCCAATGATCAACATGGCTTTGTTTCTGGCCGCTCATGTACTACAAACCTAGCATTCTTCTCTCAGTTTTTGTGCGAAGCACTTAATGATAGAAGCCAAATCGATGTTATCTACACAGACTTCCAAAAGGCTTTTGACCAGATTGACCACTTCATCCTATTAAATAAGCTTGAACGCCAGTTTGGATTCTCCGATCGCTTGATAAAGCTCCTTAACTCTTATTTAGTTGACCGCTCTCAGTTTGTAGTGGTCGAAGGCTTTAGATCTGCTTGTTTTTCACCCACCTCTGGAGTTCCTCAGGGCTCTAACTTGGGCTCCCTTCTCTTTAACGTTTTCGCTAATGACTTGATCTCCACCCTTAATTGCTCTCGGTTAGCATATGCTGAGGACCTAAAGCTTTTCCATAGGATTGACTCTATAGCAGATTGTGGTCTACTGCAAGAGAACATCAATACTGTACACCATTGGTACACTTTGAACCGGCTTAACCTTAATGTTTCCAAGTGTAATGCGGCCAGCTACTTTCGTATCAAAAGTCCAATTGCCTTTAATTACTCAGTTAATGGAGAGTCTCTGGCAAGGTCTACCTGTTTCAAGGATCTTGGAGTCACCTTTGACCAAAAATTTTCTTTTATCCCCCACATCGAAGGTACTGTTTCTAGAGCTACTCGCATGCTAGGCTTTATTATTAGAAATTGCAAACTTTTTTTGAACACTGCCACTGCCAAAACGCTCTACTATGCATTTGTTAGATCCAGGCTGGACTACTGCTCCCTCATTTGGTCTCCCATTTACAACCAGCACATTCACCTATTAGAATCAGTCCAACGGCGATTCCTTAAATGTTTGGCATTTAAGGATGATGGAGTCTATCCTCCAAGGGGTTTTGACCATAACCTGCTGCTCTCTAGAAATACTGAACGGTCACTTGCGAAGAGGAGAGAAATGCATTCGGTAAAATTCTTGTTTAATTTACTTAACCATAAAATTGACTGCCCATCCCTTTTGCAAAGGATTTGCTTTCATATACCACGCCCAGGATCCAGACAGTGTCCAGCTTTTAACTTGGACACAGCCAACATTCTGTACCAGAGTCCTATTCACTTTATGTGTCAAAACTTTAATACTATTGCTGATTCTTGTGACATTCACTATGACGATTTGGCACTTATCTTGAATCACCTGCGTATGGTCGGTGGGGGAGGCTAGGTTATTTAGTTTTTAGTTATTTAGTTTTTAGCTTGAATACATTTATTTACTCATTTTTTTTTTTTGGTCTTTTGATTTAAATTAATTCTTGATTCTTATCCTAATTTAGTGTTGATTTTTTATTATTTATTTTCTCAAGTTCACTACTTTTTTTTTTTTTTTATTATATAGCAATTCTTTTATAGTTCTTTTATAGTTTAGTTGCATGAATCTAATACAATTCATGCATTCGTACATTTGTATATTTAATTGATTTTCCTGTAACTGGGTATATGTAACCTGTTGGAAATAAAGCTAAATAAATAAATAAATAAGAAAATGATTTACTTCATTCTCATAAACTGTCTTGCTTGTTGAAGGTTCATTGACATACAGATTATTATCTTCTCGCATTTCATCCATGAAACCTGAAACATATTCGCTCCTCTGCTCAAATAAAGCTACAGCATGTATATGCTTACACATGGCACTTTTAACAGTATATTCTGGACAATCACAATTATATTTATGTTTACATATTTTACACTTCTCACAATACATTGCCCTACAGTCCTCATCACAAACCTCATTATAATTTACACAATACAATTTATGATTATCACTAAACGACCTTACCTTAAAATGTCCTAATTCAGAATATGATACATTACCGTTATTACCCACCATTTCTTCTGCTTTTTTATGTGCACTCTGACATATTTTGTGCTGATAATTATTTGCATTTGGCCTTTCCATGTTTATAATCCTTTTCCGCATTCTTTCATCAACCAGTTCATCCAGTAAATCCAACAGTTTTTCAATCCTTTTAAGAGGAAACATATTTTCTACATATTTTTTTTTTGTAATGTGTTAAAATTTCCTTACCTATACTCTATTTCAGAAGTGTGTAGAGCAATAAAACCTCATTAGGTATGCAAAAGTGGTACCTGTTGATCCACCAATATTTTATGCCACTACCTTAGTTGGGTATTAGTTTCAATGTAAAATTCTTTCTTTTCGTTGATTGCAGGTAGTGCCACCCGGTTTTGGGTCAATTTATGAGTTTTGCCCATTGTTACCCACTGATAAACATTGAAAACGGTTCGCCAAAGGCGTGCAACTGGGACTTGTTTTTTACCTTATAATTAATGTACTTAAATGCTATTTTATTTTAGAAAGTTACTTTTGTTTGAATGGAATAATATATTTTTTTCACAAATTTATTGAACATAATATGTAGAGTAAAACAGTTGAAAATGTCACTTTTGGATCTGGCACTTTTTGAACAGTGTATAACAATTTTAAATTATAATAGATTGTAGTCTTCTTCGTCATCTGACGAACTGTCATCACCTCCTGACATTATAATTAAAGGATCGACTGTCTGATCGATGAGGTTGTCAAGATCCCACATTTTGTCCTCTTGCTTAATTACATGCTAGACTGCTTTTCGCCAATTCTCTGGTGTCGCTTCCGTAATGACTTGATCAAACAGTAGCTTAACATTTTTCATTTTAAAAGTCGTGTTTTGTCTTGCTACAAATCCTTTTACCTGCGCCCATATCAGTTCTATAGGATTTAGTTCGCAATGATATGGCGGTAAGCGCAGTACAGTTATATTATATTTTTCGGCTATATCTTCCACGGCGTATTTCATGAAACGAGTTTTGTGTAAGTTTGCTATTGCCAGCAGTTCTTTTTTTATCAAATTTGCTTCAAACGCAATACCTTTTGCAGTCAGCCAATCGATAATTTCTTGCTTTCTCCAACTTGAAGTTGGCGTCTTCTCTATTCGCCGTGAATGATAGCTTGCGTTATCCATAACCACCACCGAATTAGCCGGAAGAAATTTTATCATTTCACCAAAATAGTCCTCGAAAACATCTGAGTTCATGTCTTCATGGTAATCTCCTGTGCGAGTCGACTCAAAGGTTAGCAGACCTTCTTTTAAAAATCCCTCTTCGCTTCCAATATGTGTGATTATAAGTCTTTTTCCTTTTCCCGAAGGAACTTTAATACCCGTAGACAGGCCTTCTATGAAAGCTTGGCGAGCACTGGTTATATTTTTGTCTTGCCACATTTTTTGGACTATATAACCTTCGTTAATCCACGTCTCATTAAGATAAAAAACTTTCTTTTGCTCCCTGCGGTACTGCTTGATACTTCTCAAGTATTGTCGTCTCCAACAAACAATTTCGTCGCTCTCCAGTAAAAGTGCTTTGCGGTTATGCTTTTCCCAGGCAAAATCTATATTTTTTAAAGTTTTCCATAAAAGTTTTCTACTTATCAACGGAATACTGTCATCTCGGCCAAGCTCCATTAAAATTTTGTCTAGGGTGGGTATTTCCTTTTTAAAATAAAAAGAGTGAACTTTTCTTCGAATTATACATTTAGCATTTTCATCAAGGACTTTTGTAGGTCGTCCTGGCTTTTGCTTGGGAGATTCCACTTGACCTGCTACTTTTCTTTCCCGCAACAATTTGAAAATGGTGGACTTTCCAATTCCACTCATTTGAGAACATTTTTCAACAATTTCTTGCACAGTAAAACTAGGGTAATTGTGTTTTATGCAATCATGTACATTTAAAATAATAACTTTTTCACTCAGCGATAGTGGAGAATTTTTAGTACATCTTTTCGTTGGACTGAATACCTCCATTTTTTAAATATTGGGATAATAATATTGTGATTACACTACAGCGTAGCAGTGACTACTAACGTTTAAAATATGATTTAAAAGTATTTATAGTCTGTATATATTACCTGACCCCATTTTTGCATGTTACAAAGCGTTAAAAGATAGGTACCTATACAAAAGGATTAAAAGTATTTATTTAGTATTTAATCTGTTTCAAAATAAAGGCATTTAATCCGTGAAAAATTAAATTCATAAATATTATAAGTACCTGCGCCTATGAACTACCACGAAATGTAGCCAAACAGAACGGAATTCCCCAGTTTATTGCTCTATACACTTCTGAAATAGAGTATAATATCCTGCTTTCCATTCATTTTGTTGTTCTTCAGAACTTTATTTAAGTTTTCAATTGCCATATTTGTATTAATTCTGACATTGATCCCATAACAATGTGCCCACATCATTATTCTCTATTGACTTTGGAAATAGTACCTAAAATATTAAAGAATTAATTACATTTGTTTTATAATTTTTTAGTGTTGACTTTTTTAGTGAAGTACTTTTTCAGGTAATTCTGAAAATTAGTTTCCTCCTCTTCTTCTAATTGCCTAAAATAGTTCTCTTTCAGCTGTATAAATTTTTGTGGATCAGTCTCCTTTAAAATTTTCCTCATTTCATGTTTCATTATCTGTCTGTTTTCCAACTTCTTGATTTTAGACCTTTCTTGAATGTTCCAATTTTTCACTATATGCCAGGTACAAAGTAATCTTCTTGGTTTATGTTCTAAAAATAAGTGAAAAAACAACATAAAATAACTAATGATCTATGATACTGTTTGATTATACAGTATACACATACCTGCATTTATAGCCATTATCCATGCATTGTAATATTTTCGATCGTCATCACTCATTATATATTCAGCTTGAACTGCTTCCCCTAATCTAGTTTTAAGTGCCCTAAAAAAACCTCTTGAATTAATTGATCTAATCCGTTACTTAGTAAGAATGCCACTGGAAAATCCATATTTTGTTCATCTCTTATTAACACAATTGTCAAGTCCCAGTTTCTCCTATTTGTTCCATGATTTCCATCTATACAGATTATTTTTTGGAAAATCTCTTAATTTTTTTTCCATAATAGCATTCATATATCCAACTGCAAAATCATCTTCTTCTAATCCTGGATAAGTTTCTCCTAAAATACATTTAAACAACATTAACTCGTTAAGATAATATTAATATATAAAATTGCAATTCTAACCTATCTGTTTAAATAAAAATCCATGATTTTTTCCATCACCGTTCCATTCCTGAATTTTTAACACTGTGGCTATCATATCATCACTGTCCCTTTTCTTGTCAATATTAAATTTTCGTATTAGGTACTCTAAACCTCCTCTTGTTATACAATTTTTCCTTTGTAGTTTATTGCCGTCTATGCTTCTGGGCATAGACGGAATAATTCTCTTATTTGAAACTCCTGCTGCTAATTTATCCACAATTATCTCCTGTTCCGATTTTGTTAGCCTTTTGCTTCTTAATTCATCAGAGTGTCCTACATGGGTTTCAAAAAATCTTACTCTAATCACTCCTGAAAAAATGTCATATAAATGAATAAATCTTTTATTTTAATAATTATTAAGAAAAAAATACCTACCATCTACTAGAATTTTAACTATTATTCTTGATGGACGAATTCCTTGCATACGAATGCTTCCTTTAGACTTTAAATTCCATTGCAAACATGTACTGACATATCCTAAAACATGATTAATTATTAAAAAATTACCGACTTAAATAATAAGGTACCTTTTGAATCACTCTTATTACAATTATAGTAAATAAATTCTTCCCCATTAGCACATTTCTTTCTTCGATGAACAGCATAATCTACCTCTCTGTTTTCTGCAGACCTCCAAATTTCAAACTCTGCCAAATTCCTAAAATTTAAAACAGATTCTTTAATATGTATATTATGAATACTATGAAAGTGTCTTATTAAAGAATCATAGGATGTAAACTTCTCTTTGTCCAGGCAAAGGGGAAAAATAATGTGTTGGCTCTCTTTTTCACTCTGTTTTTTATTATGTATATCCCTCATATGCCGATACAATGTTGAAGTAGAAGAAAATGACTTTCCACAATCTTCACATATTAATTTATTATCCCTAAAAAAATATATACTGTTCAATAAAATTTCACAAAGGTACTTAATTTTAAAAGCACTTACCTGTTTATATCCATGTTCACCAAATAAAGGTGTAGTAAATTAATGTAAATATACAGTGGTGTTTTGAATTTACAAGGAAACAAGATAATTTAAGTAATAATAATTACTCTTGGTGGCACAAATCGTAAATAAACAACAAAACGTTTCAAAAACTCAAAGCTCAAAGCTGAAAATTGAAAGTGAGGTTAGCAAACCACATCAACAGTCCCGCCGATTATTTCGACGATGCCGACTGACAAAATCCGAAAGCGATCCGTGATTTCATTGGCCCGCATGGGTGCGGAAATTAATGTATCCTAACGTATCCTAGTGTAAACAGTATAATAGGAACTACAATTTATCAGGAAGCGTATGTATAGCGGAAAACACACCGTTGTAATTTTTAAACAAAAAAGTTTTTAAAACACGCGGTCAAATCAAAACAAAACAAACATTCAATACTAACAGAGCCAACGAACGAAAACACGACCGTCTCTACGACTGCTGCAAGTAGACTCCGGGGTAACTGGATGATGTTGACTTGGATACAAGAGGACAAATAATTTTCCAACATGATGGTTGCATTACACATTTTGCAGTTCAAGTTCGTCAATACTTAATCAGGCAGTATTGTTTGTGGATAGGAAAAGGAAATATATTTCCTTGGCCTGCTCGATCCCCAGATCTGACAGTCCTAGATTTTTTATCTGTGGGGAAGGATTAAAGATTTAGTTTTTGCTACCCCACCCAAAACATAGAATGACATGCAAGACTTATTAAGCAATCCAATAAATTCCTTACCCACAGCAGAAATCTTGACACTAGTTCTATCAATGATACAATGACTTCAACTTTGAAAATGAAGGAAAACAGTTTGAGCTTCTAGGACACCATTAAAAATATAAAACAATTTACTTATTACAAAAATTTGAATTCTGGGGGTTTTATTTTTATTGTTCGAAAACATTTTAATTAATAATTTCAGAATAAAATAAGATATTGAGTTGCTGTTTGCGCCAGTTTTTATATTTTGGCATGCTCTTTTAACCTAAATGACAAAAATTACATCAATAAAAACATCAAGAAAATGTCCAAATCAACACAAACCGCCCTCAAGCGCCCAACAAAACAACTAAATGAGCTAAGTAACTATACCACCTAAAAGCCTAATAATTACCCTTTAAAACATAACCAAGCTCATTAAAATTCGTTAGGCCAATCAAAAGTTATCAACAATTTTAGATATAAATATTCAACCCTTCCCCCACCTATTATTTGACCGATTAGAAAAAAAGTTTGAAATAAAAAATGTTTAGAATTTATAATACTTTTAAATGGCAGCATTCTTTAGGATTCACTTTGAATATTTAAAAAAAAAAACAATTTTTTCTATTTCAATATTTTATTACGCCTGCTAGCGGTCATTGTACGAACTTGTAAATAATTTCCAGCAAATTCGCCGCTTTTATGAGAAATATTTTTTTCCCTACGCGATGTCTAGTTACTGAGATATGGCCGGCGACCTCTCTTAGTTGTACACCCGGTACATAATTTGAAATGTTTTTTAATTGGATCAAATTTATTCTCTATTTATCGGTTATATTGTCTATAGAATCACGAGATTTATTAATTTCTTATCTATTTTCATAACTATGTTGTTTACAAATTGGGAAAATTTTGTTTAATTACTTAAAGAATATTGTTTATAATTTATGTTATTGTTCTGGTTAAGTTTTGTTTTTGTTGCAATTTATTTCGTTAATGGGGATATACCGTATATAAATAAATAAATATTATGAAGCACAAAAGCACAATTTTACCGTCAAAGTGTAGTAAGGCTCTTGAAATTGAAATAAACAATTACTCAGTAGAACACTTCTTTGTGCAAATATCCTATGGTAGTAAAAAGATTGTTCTAGTTGCAGTTTATATTCCACCGGCGTCTTTTATACCTGTTTATCAACAGGAGTTTGATACAACTGATGTTAATAAGCTGGTCAACTATTTTTACAGCAACAACTTTTCTCTACTATGCTCTTGAAATGTTCCACTTAAGCATTATAAATTACCTAAATTTCTTTCCATGGTTAAGTCGTGAATTACAAAAATTAATCATGAGAGAAAAAACTTTTGGAAAATATTCCATTCAATGTCAATATTAATAATAGATGTCAGAATCCTGCTAATTAATTACGGTTTGTTTTTTCCAATCACCAGAATGATGAGAGTATTTAATGAGCTTAGAAAAATGCGAAATTTTGACAGTTTCAAAAAGAAATGTATTTATTTATTTATTTATTTATTTGTCAACAGAATCCATTAACATTTTAATTTTAGAAAATATATAATAAATTGCATCTAAGCTTGTGAAAAATATCACACTACATATCACTATAAAAACTCCATTTCATATTACTTAAAATCAAAGTAAGCAATAAGTGCATCATTTTAATTAGAAACAAAAATTGCCAAAAGAAAAGACAACTATTAGAAAGAATTAAAACAACTACCCAAATTAATCAAAATCAATATAAATTCAAAATTACATAAACCATAAAAGTTGCAACCTTACAAATCATTTAGACAAGTTGTAAGGTGGGTATCACAAAATAAATGTTCTTTAAATTTCTTTTAAAGCTCGTAAATTTGGACTCATAAAATTTTATCTGATCAGCAAAACTATTAACCTTAGAAGCCAAACGTGAAATGAGCTCATTTAGCTCATTAGCCATAGAGATTGACATCAATCTCAAGATAATATCAAAATCAATACAAGAGAACAGTATAACCTCCTAAATGTAAATATTGACTAAGTGGTCGAAGATCTTTGGATAAATCCTGATACATTCATTGCATTTAAAGTAATTTGGTTTAAGTGACTAGAAATAGTAGTCTTAGAATCCATCAGGATTCCAAGATCAGAGGTCTCCATTTTAACATTGAATGGAGTATCATATACTATTAATTTCGACCCCTTCATAAATAACCTTGTTAATTAATTTAAATTAAGACTTACTAAACTAAAGTGCTGAAATTGTCTATAGGGTTATGTTTTACGTTTTTGTATTTTTTGCTTTTTGCTATAGTTTTGTTATTTTTTGTATTATTGATTATTGTTATATTCTTTGCCAATTATTGCTATTGTTATTATTGTGTATTTAATTATATTCTTGTAAATTGACTGTGCTGTTGAAATAAATATATACATACAGGGTGTCCCAGTTCATGTGGGAAATCTCTCGGATCCAGGTGGAACATCGAAAAATAATACCGAACGTTCCTATAAAAAAAAATCCTATAGGCCTTCTTTACAAAGATACAGCCTCCTAAAGGACGCTGCTGGAAATTGGTTTTTCATAAATTACTTTTAAACTACCCGGTTTACAGAATTTAATAAAAATTTTAGGTAATGAACACTATTAGGGACCTCTTAAAATGACATCCTTAAAATACATTTACCTTGTTTACTTTACCAGGGGCGGACTAGGCTGTACACTTTAATGCGTATATTTTTAACACCCTGTATGTTAAAGTCTAAAAAAAATAAATTTGGATACCTTGAACCCTAGGCTAAAAAAAAGGTACTCTTGTTCATTATGGATAAAATGAACCGTTTTGGAGAAAAAAAATAATAAACGAGCCAATGTTTTTTTTTTTTTTTAAATGAGATAAGTACGCTAGTTATTAAAAGAACAGAGAAATTTCGATGTAAGTCATTTAATTTAAAAAAAAATACATGTTCCTAAAAATACAGTGGTGTCCCAAAAAATACTTTTACAAAATATTTCTTATTTATTATATGTTTATTTCTTTTTTGTTATTCTTAAGATAAAAACTAAACATAAAAAAAACTAAAAAAATAATGTAAACCAATTGTATTGTACCTGACTTATTTATCGGAATTTTTGCATTTTTGAACGCATTATTGTTACAAACGTTGCTATACTCCAAATTTAGCAAATACCTATCATTTAAACCTAATCTTTGTGAACATATTCATCCTTTATTTGATAATATTTTTTTAATTTTTGTATTTTTTGGTAACTTTTAATTTAAATTACGTGAAAATATGGAGTTTACTTTTATTGAGTATGCAGATATGCATCTTATGTATGGTCTGGCGTCTTGCAATGCATTGGAAGCAAAAAGATTGTACGAAGAAAGATTTCCCAATCGCATTATTCCAGATCAGAAAACATTTCAACGTGTTGATCAACGTCTAAGGGAAACTGGTAGGTTTCTGGTTTCCACTTAATGAGGTAATACTATTAAATTTCCTTAATGCAATTTTAGGATGTTTTGAAAAAAAAAAAGAATAATGGTGGTCGGAGGAGAACAGCACGTACAGTGCAATTAGAAGAAAATATTTTAGACGCTGTAGCTGACACTCCTACAACGAGTAGTCGAAAATTAGCCGCTCAGCTTCATTCGTCCAAAACAATTGTACATATGGTACTTCAAGAACAACTGTTGTACCCATATCACTTACTTACAAAAAGTGCATGAACTACTGCCCAGAGATTTTGCTCCTAGAATACACTTCGCAAACTGGCTGTTAGATCAGCAGCGAAATAACCCTAACTTTATCAGCACGATTCTTTTTACGGATGAAGCAGGGTTTACCAAAAATGGAATTGAAAACTTACATAACTCGCATGTATGGGCTGATGAAAATCCCCGTGATACTATTATTTCTCATCATCAACATCAATTCCAATCAATAAATATCTGGGCAGGAATTATTGGCAATTTTTTGATTGGGCCATTTGAACTGCCACCACGTTTAAACGGAGAACTTTATTTGGAGTTCCTGCAGAACAATCTTTCAGATTTATTAGAAGATTTGCCCCTTGCAACCCGCCGAGATATGTATTTTATGCATGATGGAGCCCCACCCCATTTTAGCCTTGCTGTAAGACACCACTTAAATAATACTTTTGAAAACCGTTGGATAGGTAGAGGAGGACCTGTTGCTTGGCCTCCTCGGTTTCCCGATCTAACGCCATTAGATTTTTATCTATGGGGTCACCTCACAACCTTGGTGTATTCCACCTCAGTCGATACTCGGGAAGAACTGCTCTAAAGAATTACATTTCATTGTGATAATATAAAAAACAATCTTGGGCTATTGTGGCGAGTGCAGCAGTCCTCGATTCGTCGTGCCCGCGAATGTGTAGAGTTCACGGAGCCCACGTCGAACCTACTTATGAAGTTTTTAATAATTAATTGTTTATTGCTCGTATTGAAGAATTTAACTTTTGTTTACATATTTGGTTTTTGGCATTTTTTTTGTAAGTTGTTTTTTCTAATTTAAAAACATACACTCATCATAGGTTTTTTTTAAATTATTTTGTAAAAGTATTTTTTAGGACACCACTGTATTTTTAGGAACATGTATTATTTTAAATTAAATGACTTACATCGAAATTTCTCTGTTTTTTAAATAACTAGCTTACTTATCTCATTTAAAAAAAAATTAAAAAAAAAACATTGACTCGTTTATTTTTTTTTTCTCCAAAACGGTTCATTTTATCGATAATGAACAAAAGTACCTTTTTTTTAGCCTAGGGTTCAAGGTATCCAAATGTATTTTTTTTAGACTTTAACATACAGGGTGTTAAAAATATACGCATTAAAGTGTACAACCTAGTCTGCTCCTGGTAAAGTAAACAAGGTAAATGTATTTTAAGGATGTCATTTTAAGAGGTCCCTAATAGTGTTCATCACCAAAAATTCTCATTAAATTCTACCGGGTAGTTTAAAAGTAATTTATGAAAAACCAATTTCCAGCAGCGTCCTTTGGGAGGCTATATGTTCGTAAAGAAGGCCTGTAGGAATTTTTTTTATAGGAACGTTCGGTATTATTTTTCGATGTTCTACCTGAATCCGAGAGATTTCCCACATGAACCGGGACACCCTGTATATATATTTAGTTTTTTATTTAAACTATATGGCTAAGATTCTTTATTATTCCTAATTTCACAATTTTTTGTTACAGGATGACTTCCACAAGTTTTAACATTGGTCTAACGACTGACAAAAACTCGAGCAGAGTGCTGAGGCCTCCTGGTGGTAGCCATTCTGATATTTTTGGCTTAAGAGATGTACAAAATGAAATAGCAACCCCTAGTAAGAAGAGGGTCACTCCTCAATCAACAATAGGAGGTTGCTTTCAAATGGCGGATGAAGTGGATAAAGCTAAATGTGCTAAAGAGGAACTCGAACCAGCAAAAGGAGAACAAGTAGAAGATCCGCAGAAACGAACAGATAATGGAATAGATGAAAACAAGGCTCCAAAGCAAGAAGAACTAAAGACTGAACAAGAAATTCCAAAGATGAAAAAACTGGAAGATCCGATCCCTGTTTCTAAAAGAGGGCGGGTCCCTCCAGGTGGATTTTCTTCTGGCCTTTGGTAAAACTTTATGATAAAATTAAATTTGCTTTCCCTATCTTATAATATCGCATGTAATAAAAAAATTGTCAGATATAGGCTAGTTTATGCGAGTTAAACGAAAATATATTCCCTCTTTTATTTATAAGTGACTTTCAAAATAATCTTGAAAATTCAGATATTTAAATAGTCTGTTTAAATCTTACTTTAATTTTTGTGTGCTTATTGTGCTTATTTGGAATATTATTTCTAATGTATATTTTTATAAGAACTAGCTTTTACCAATTATAATATACCAAAACTAGTTTTGCATGAGATCCCAATGCAGTAAGTTGGTAACTAAATTATGGTAATATAAATAAAGTGTTCATTTTGTACTTAAATGTTACATTAATTTTATTTTCTTGAGCCCATTGAAGGCTCCACCTTTATCCCAAAAGTCTAAACCTAAAAGAACATTAATGTAATCATAACAATATAAAAAAAAGTATTAACTTATTTAATTAAGACTAATAATGATATTTCTTCATAATGAGTATGGATTTATTAACTAAATGCAGAAAATTTCAATAAGTTAAAATTATCATTTTGCATCAATTAGTTATTGAGAAGTATATATTATTATCTTTATACCCTTTCCTATTTACTTTAACATTCCCTCAATCCTTTTTACTGCACAAGTCCTTTCTATTGTTTTCTCATTTCAATTCTTTTTAAAGTAAAAATAGGTCTAGTTACTCTACTTTTGGTATTTCACAAGCAAGGACCTGTGAAAAGAACTGTAGGTAGCATCAACAAGTCACCATAGTTAAACCATGGATTGGAGAAAAAAGGAACTATTTCAGAAGAATCTTCCTTTCCCAAAATAATCTGATTTATTTATTATAATCTTTAGATAGATATTGATTATTTATATATCTACTGATTTTAGTAAGCAATTATGCCATTATTTGAGAACTTAGAGGATTCTGGACAGCACCTGTGAAGATGAATAAAAAATGAGAATAATTTTTCGATAAATTTTGATTTATGCTTTAAATATTACTTGATATTGGTGGTTCCGTTGTTGATGATCCAAACCACATTTTCATGTGTGGCACTTTATGGGAAAATTGACTTTGTGTCCCAGAAAATGTGGAAAATCTCTCGGATTCAGATATTCAGATTCTTTCTTTCAAAAATTTCTCTCTACCTATGAAGATACTGAAGTACACATTTGAAGTACTAGGTATAATTTAATACAAATTTTACTTGATTAACACTACTATGGACCTCTTAAAACGGAGTCCTTAAAATACATTTATCTTGTTTATTTTACCAGGAGTGGACTAGGTTGTATATTATAATGCTTAAATTTTTAGCACGCTGTATGATAAAGACTCCCAAATAATACATATGGATAGCTTGAACCATAAATTAAAGAAAAGGTACTCTTCTTCATTATCGATAGAGTGAACAGTTTTGGAAAAAAAATATTAAGGAATCACTGTTTTATTTGAATTAACAAGAATATGTTCTTTTTTTCAGCGAGGCGACAGTTATTCAACAGAGAAGTTCTATTTTAAGTTGTTTAATCTGAAAAAACATGTACTTAAATATTATGTATGTTATTATGTTTTTAAAAATGCAGTGTGGTTCTTGGAAAGGCATCTTAGTGAAATAGTTTAAAAAAATGTAAAACTATGTTTTTTTTGAAACATAGGTTTATATGAATAACCTGAAAAAAGAGTATAATAAATAAAGAAGCTAATAATTCTAAACACTTAAAAATCCGGTGGCGTTAGATCGAGAGGCCAGGCAATCTATGCTCCTCAAAAATACATGTTTCGGCGTATCGCAAGTGGCAAATGAAAGAAAGAAAGAAAGAAAGAAAGAAAGAAAGAAAGAAAGAAAATGTGCTATATTTCGTAAGACAAAACAAAATCTTGTGTACAAGCACCTAAAAACTAAAAAATTCCAAATTCACTTTAAATTTCAAACAAACATAACATCTAAAACACTTTACCATAAAATTTACACACATTACCAAAATTAATTATAACAAAACAGATTGAAAAAAAAGCATATTTTTGATAAATTTGATTAAAAAATAAGTGAACCTGTCAATAAAACAGAATTTAGAGGAAGTAAATTAAATTATTTAATAGGAAACAAAACTAAAGCACTAAAATGATGTCAGAGCACAGGTCAAAAGGTATCATTAAAAAAATCGTCAAGGCTGTAAAATGCCCTGGATAATAAAAGTGATTTTAATTTCTTTTTGAATTTCTTAACTTCTAAAATTTGTCTGATACATAGAGGAACACGGTTGTAAATTTTTTTGCTAAGGTGTATAAGTCAGTTCTTGGTGAGGGAGGATGTAGGGATTGGTAAGGGAAAATCGTTAACCTAGCGATTGCGAAGAATGCTCTATTAAATCCAGAAAATTGTCCTGAAGTAACGCCAAATAAAGTTCTGCATTCAATCAAAAGAAGAATCTCATCACCAATCTGTAAAATAACTCTTTCAAGGCGGTAGTACAAATGGCCCAGTCAAAAAATTGCCATTGATTCCTGCCCAGATATTAGTTGATTGGAAGTGATGTTGATGATGAGAAACAACAGCGGCATGAGAATTTCCATCATCCATTTTTGGTAAACCCTGCATTATCGGTAGAAGAATAATGCTAATGAAATTCGGATTAGTTCACTGCTGATCTAATAGCCAGTTCGCCACGTGTATTCTACGAGAAAAATCTTCAGGAAGTTCATGCACTATTTGTAGATGATATAGGTATAACAGCTGTTCTTGAAGTACTTTATGTATTATTGTTTTTGATGTATTAAGCTGAGCGGCTAATTTTCGAGTGCTCGTTGAAGGAGTATCTGCAACAGCATTAATTATTTTCCTCCGTACGTACGTACTGTTCTTCTGACCAGCATCAGTACTTTTTTCATAAAATTTCCTAAAATTACAATAAAGAAAGTCAATAATATTATCCTAATAAGTGGAATCGCCTACCAATTTCCCTTAAACGTTGGCCAATTTGTTGAAATGTATTTTGATTTAGAATAGTGCGATTAGGAAATCTTTCTTCATACAACCTTTTTATTTCCAATGCAAGACTACATAAGATGCATACTCAATTAACCTGAATTCCTTATTTCGACTTATTTCAAATTAAATTCATCAAGAAATCCAAAAATTAATAAATTATTAACGAAATAATAATAATAATTATAATAATAATCTTTATTCAAGTATAAGTATACAGGGTGTCCGAAAAGTCAACGATAATACTGAAGGGGCTGATGAAGCAACTCATAAGCACCCAGAAAAACATAAAATGACCTTAGTAAAAAATCTATGGTTTTCGAGATATTGGCACTTTAGTGGACGTCACCAAAATCCTACTCTTGGATCAGATTTTCGATTGTCAGGCCTTAAAAATTGATATTTTTTAGAATCTCTTTTTAGCTATGCAACACTGAATAGCCATTTTACTGATCAAAGACAAACATTAAACTAAATGGCCAAAAAATTTAATAAGAAATCTATTCTAAAATAAAGTATTACTTTTTTTTATTTTTTAAACTTTGAATTTGACAGCTCATACTGGACCAAAAAAATTGTAGGGCAACCTGGCTAATACCTTAAAAACTTTGCTCATTTAATCTACTTTTTAAAATTACCTAAATGTTTTTTTAACAGTTTACTATTAATGTGTTATAGTAAAAAATAACCCTAATTCACCTTATGATATCATTGTAAAAAAATTAAGCAAATTTTTAAGTTATGTTTAAAATGTTTTTATTTAACTTAAAAATTAAAAAAATCAAGAACGAAGGTAATTCTTATCACCATAGCAATAAACAACAAACATTTTTGGAATTTAGTTTTTTTACGGTATTCCGTGAACTATAACTACTTTTTTATAAAAGTAGTTTATAGTAAAAAGTTATTTAAAAAGTAGTTTTTTATAAAAGTAGTTTATTTAGTTTAATTTTTATAACTATTTTTTTGCTTGTATCCTAACGTTTCTGTTACCTTTTGCTTTGGATTTGTTTTTGAGTTCATTTTCCTGTGGACTGTGTTCTTTGAGCTGTTTGCCGTATACCGCCCAAGAATATGCAAACATGCATCTCATTTATGGTGAATGCAGAAGAAATGCTCTAGCAGCATCTAATCTTTATCAAGAAAGATATCCAAATTTGGCCCGATATCCTGACTATCGTGTATTTATTAATGTTTACCGCTCATATTCCGAAGGATGCCTCAAGGATATCCAGAATGCCTCATGCTCCTGTTCGAGAAGGAAGACCTCGTATTGATTATGTTGATCAAGTTGAAAATGATCCGACTACTTCGGCACGAGCAATCGATAGAAGAATAGGGATACCGAAATCGGTAGTAAACGACATCACTAGGCGATTTCAATATCGCCCTTATGATGTTCAACGAGTGCAAAGCCTACTGCCTCGAGACTACGAACCACGCCTACAATTTTGCCGCAGAATGTTGCAAAAAAATCAAGAGGATCCGAATTTTTTAAATAATATACTGTGGACGGATGAAAGTACATTCAAAAAGGATGGCTTTATGAACATGCACAATTTGCAATTGTGCATGTTGTGTAATTGGTCCATTCGAATTACCAGAAAATTTAAACTGGCAGGCTTATTTAGATTTTTGTCGAAACAATCTACCAATTCTTTTAGAAGATGTTCCTTTGGCCAGTCGCCGAATAATGTGGGTCCAAAATGATGGTTGCCCGGTAATGTGCCGGGCCCATGAAGTTCGTCGGTATTTAAACCAAACATACCCCAACAGATGGATCGGCCGACTTGGTTCAATTTTATGTCCTCCCAGGTCTCCAGACCTAAACCCCCTCGATTTTTTTACTGGGGTTGCTTAAAAGAAAAGGTTTATGCAAGACCAATAAATAATATTCCTGAAGTACGGCAGCGAATAAATGATGCCGCCCAAGATATTAACGCTGCCAGGAATGCAAGATGGATCAATAGGTCATTTATTAAAAGATGCCACGCCTGCATTTGGTGGGTGGTAGACAGTTCGAACATATTATTTAATTTTTAATTTTTTTTTTTAAGTTAAATAAAAATATTTTTTGAACATAACATAATTATAAATTTGTTTTATTTTTTTCATAAGATAGATTAGGTTTATCTTTCACTCTATCACAATAACAGTAAAGCTTTTTTTAAAACATATTGGGTAATTTTAAAATTAAATTAAATGAGCAAATTTTTTAAGGTATTAGCCGGGTTGCCGTAGAATTTATCGGTCCAGTATGAGCGGTCAAATTCAAAGTTTAAAAAATAAAAATAAGTAATACTTCCAGGTCATATGTAAAAGATTCTCGATTTTTCCGAATTGATGTCTAGGTATGATGATTCCATTGAATGGCAAATTAGGGTATTAATATCTGTCCTGAATGTGATTTTATTATACAATAGACATCTATGACTATAACTTCTCTGTTTCATATTTACCCACTTGGTGACCTCCAGTTTATGAGTTGCTGGTTGTCTTCGGCGAATACCATGAATAAATCTTAAACAATATTTTTGAACTCGTTCTATTTTCTCACAAAACTCTACAGTAAAGCAAGGTCCATAAACATTATCACAATAATTAAAAACACAGAGAAACTTAAATTAAATCGCATAGAACTTTTAGTTTTTTGATTAAGAAAATGTCTAGAGTTATATAAGGCAAGTAGATTCCGTATACATTTTTGAGTGCACAGAAATATATTTTTTAAACCTTAATTCGTTACCTAAAATACGCCCCAAATCTTTACATACGTATATGCTTAGTAATATAATTTCTAAGTTCTTTATATTCATTGTGAGATTCCACAGTCTTATTCTTGTTAAATTTAAATTTTGCCTTATCTTGAAGTTTTATCATGAATTTTACATTATGCGTTATCCATGGAAGATTTTTTTTCTTTGATTTGATGGTCTTTATAGGCGCAAATATGTCCATAGGCAAGTTAATATTATCATTAAAAAATTTTCTTTTGTCATCAATATGATCAAAAATATTATACCAGGGGATCGATTTTAAGGAATCATAAAGGCCCAATAGAATGATCAATAAAAGGCCGAAATAAAGGATCAATGTAGTAACAACGTGAAAAGGGTACATTGGAAAGAACATATGGTTCTTTTTAATTAAAATAAAAAACAATAACTCCTTAATTTTTTTTTCTCCAAAACGGTTCATTTTATCGATAATGAACAAGAGATTAGTTTAAGGTTCAAAGTATCCATATTTATTAATTCAGTCTTTATCTACAGGGTGTAATTTAAGCATTATAATCTACAACCTAGTCCGCTCGTAGTAAAAAAACAAGATAAATGTGTTTTAAGGACTCCATTTTAAGAGGTACTTATTAGTGTTGACCACGTAAAATTTTTATTAAATTATACCAAGTACCTCAAAAGTTATTCAAGAAAAAACAATTTCCAGCGACGTCTTTAAGGGGCCCTATTTTGGTAGGGAGGGCCTATAGGAAATATTTTTTTATAGGAAAGTTCCAAATTATTTTTTGGTTTTCTTTCTGAATCCGAGAGATTTCCCACATTTTCCGGCACACTTTGCATAGGATAACCTTTTCTGAAATAAGAATAGATCATCTGAAATAACTAGAAGTGGTAATTGATAAGTATCTCAAATAGGACCAACTTCTTCTGTGTTTGAACGGTAAAATTAGGTGTCTTAATATAAACGTTTGACTTGCTGGGAGAAACTAATTATCTAATTACTCATTTACAATGTGTTGTTTTGGGAAACTTAAACAAAACTACGTAAACATGCTGTTTTTAATATTTAATAATTATTCTTTTCCCTATAAATTCGAAATTAATCAAGATATCAAATTCACTTTTACATTTTGCATTTCAAATTTATTTTATTTTTTGATTATGATATAACAGTTATTCCATTCTATAGAAATTCTCTGACCTAAATTGACTTTATAGAAAAAAATATAAATCTAAGATGTAGAATTACAGTGAAATTGTTGACGAAATATGTTTGTCATTTTTATTGGAAGGTTTTCCAAATATCTGGACCACTACTTCACTCTGATCTTCTGAATGTGGAAAACATTTAAGTATGTACTGAGCTATGTGAGCTCAGCATGCTGTATAAAAACAGAACGTACTTTTATGCAAAGGTAGCTAAAATGCAGAACATAATATGATGAGGATAAATTAACATCATACACAAAATGAAGTGTTCCTGTTGACTCACAAACGAAATACTGTAACAATCTACATTTTACACCTGTGTCAATTTCAGAACATGGAGTTTCTTTATTTTTCAATTTGTTTAATTACTCGTTATTCTTTTTGTTACAGTATGATTTCCGCAAATCGAAACATTGACCTTACCCGCAAGAGCTCAATAAAGGTATTTCCTAGTGGGCGCAGTGCTGATTTTTTTGCGATACGAAATAAAGAACTAATCCCTAGAAAGAAGAAAGTGGATAATGCGCCCCAATCTACAATAGCAGATTGCTTCCAGATGGAAGATAAGAGAAGTGAACCTAAACAAGTAAAGAAATAAATTTTAAATACAAATGGAGTAGGTGGACAAGAACAGGACGCGATTTTTGTTAAGTGATGTCCTTCCACGTCAATTAAAACTTGTTCAGGTTTTCGTTAAAAAATCTAATATTTAATAATTTATCAGTTACAAAAACTATTTGTGTTTACTTGTTCTATTTGCTGTTAGTTGTTCTATTTACATAACAAATGTGCTAGAAAGTGTTGTAATATACATATTAAATCCACACTTGGAGGAGGTATGTTTTTGGAATATATATCAAGCAAGAGGTAAGTAAAGTTTTAGAGTAAAACTCTCACAAAAAATTTAATACCTATAAGGCCACAAAGTATTTTTTTACCTTTTTACCTTGAGTTAGCGAAACGGTTTAATGACGAAAATTTAAGTTAGACAATAATCACTGTTTACGAGCTTATTGAAAGTATGACTAATAATAATAAATAGTAATAAATAATTCTCTATTTAGCACCTGGCTAGTACAAAACAAATATACAAACATTATATAAAAAAATTAAGAATCAATTAACCAAGTCATTGCCCCTTTAAATAATGAAATAACTTTTTATTAAAAACGTTCAGCAGAGCTTCCTTCGTCTGACTCCTTCAAAAAATAGTGTTTTTTGCAAAGCTACCGATTTTATAGGTTTAATATTGTCTAATAAACTCTGCTTTGACCTAATATTATAATGGTGCAAGTTTTCTGTTTTCACCAAAAAAATTGTAAAATATTGTGGTAGAATGCCATGTTCGATTTTATATAACAGAGTTAAGTTTGCCGTTTTAATGTTTTTCCCTACTGGTAATCAGTTATATAACTTTGTTTTGTTGTAATTTGAGCCTATGTATATTTTCTCGTGTTCAAGATATAAACAATTTCGAACAATAATTCAAATGAGATTTTTTAGTCCACATAGATAAATGGTTTGAAATACGCAACAAAAATGAAATGTTTTTACCCAATTTTTTACAAACATAATCAATGTGTAAAGAGGAATTAAGCCGTGGGTCAAGAACCACACCCCAAATATTTAATTTCAGCAACAAATTCTGTATACAGGATGATCTGATTCAGTACACTTATTACAGTTTAATTTTGACCCTAAGACAATACATTTTGTTCTTGCAATATTAAACTTTAGCTTATTCTTACATAGCCAATCGTAAACAATATTCATTTCACTATTCTTAATCTGGGTTATAATATTAAAATCTTTTCCTGCTACGCATATTACAGTATCTTTGGCCAACAAGTTAATAAAAGAATGTTGTAACACAGTATTTATACAGGGTGTCCGGAAAAAGGAGGACAATCCGCCGGTCACATATAGGATGGACCAAAATAATGCGACTTTCGTTATGTAATTTTTTAATTGGGTATTCAAAATACAGGGCGTTAAAATGGGAAATATAAAATCGTTTTTTTGAAGTAAGTCGAGTGTTTCATAAGATATTAAATTAAATTTTGGCGTGAGGGGTTTTTTTTGACGCGAGCAATTGAAATCCAATCACGGATTCGCTATACCTTGTAGAGGGTGCTACCTGCGGTATATTGCATGTGATAAAAATACCGAAACTTGTTTGCACCTCTGTATAATAAAATTCTAGTAAAAAATTATAATTATCCAATATTTTCTTGTAAAAAAAGTATTCTTAGTAAATGTCGGCCTGAGAATCCGTTTATTAGATATCTTAATTTTAAAATATAAATACGTATATAAATAAAAAATAAATTATTATTATTACGTATATGGAAAGTAATAAACAGGAGCAGGGGAAGCAAGGAACGTCAGGGCCCAAGTTGGCAGATTTACCCAAATGAGTTTAACATACAGTTTCTCACGGAAAATATCTCTTTCAGTGATGACTAATTTATTCTGTTTGTTGATTGGGAGTCTTTAGTGTCTTATATTTTTATTATGCGTATTTAGAAAAAAATACATGTTTTGAAGTGCGAACTGCTTAATATATATTAGTTATTATTAAATGTTTAATTGTATATTTTAAGTAGTAGAATTGTATATTTTAGTAGCTGACTGATCTTCTTTGACTTGTGTAAACCTTTTTGGTATTCAACATGAATAAATGATTTGATTAATATTATTTGACTCACCAGTTTGGTAAAGTCCTTGAATGTCGAGAGTAATAAATCTCATATTTTATTGTTGTTGATGTGGTTGTTGTTGCTGCTGTTATCTAAACAGGAACTAAATAAATGAAGAATAAATAGGAGACTTTGTATATTAAAGAATAATTAGATTGATTTGTTGGAGTATGTCCTATAACGAGCATGTCCTGTAACTTAGATGGATCACTAAGATATTTACATTTATGCTTGACTTTTAGTTTAATTTTTTGAATATCTATACTAGCTCTACCGGTACCGCTACTGTTATAACAGTTATTATCATTGCGAGCTCTTACTAAATGAAGTTTATATTTTCCCATAACAATCTTACGATAATCATGAAAGGCATTAAATAAATGTCCCAATGAGATTCGAAGAATAAAGGTCTTGTCTTTTTCATTGTAAGTAGGAATGTCATTAGAATTGAGACATGAAATCCATCCACTTCCGCTTATAGAAACACATCCGTCTGGTGAATAGCATAATAAACCTCTAATTTTTGATACGATGCCCGGTTCTCTCACTTTATCACACACATAACACACTTCTTTTCCATTTAGTTCATATGATAAATAAAATTTTCAGTTCAAATAAATAAGCTCCGACGCTATTACTTAAAAAGCGTTGTCCTTTTGAAATTTCTCCTTCATCTTTTGGTTTAAATGCACATTCCAAGTACAAGTGTCCACTAGAAAAGTCTATAAGAACATCTTGCTGATTATTATTATTATTTCTATCTCATCGTCAAATCCAAATGATTGGGTTTGTATCTAATACCGACTCTAGCTCTGCATTCGCGCTGAAGATACTTTACGTCTTCAACACGCACCCATAGCCTTGCGGAATTTGTCGTGCATTGAAGCTGACGTTAAGCTATGAACTACCCTTAGTCTGTGGATCACTTGAATTTGGG
Organism: Anthonomus grandis grandis; assembly: GCF_022605725.1. Lineage (NCBI taxonomy): Eukaryota > Metazoa > Arthropoda > Insecta > Coleoptera > Curculionidae > Anthonomus > Anthonomus grandis. The sequence continues at coordinate 4,069,396 of NC_065567.1, read as the reverse complement.
ACACTACAAGAAGCCCTAGCCTAATCGGAATTTGCAGCGTTGTTGAAGATAACACCCTTAGCTTGTGTACTATAGAAATCTGGAAGAAGTATCAGCATCCCGAAGGTGTACGACCACCCTTAGGAAAACGACGTGCGAGGCGGCAATTATTCTCAAAGGACAGCAGAGCTGAATTGCAGGGTGAGTTTGATTGTATGATTTTAATTTTCCTTTAATTCTGTTGTTTCATTTTTTTTTCATTTTTTTTTAATTGCAAATTTATTTGTTATTTCTTTTTAATATGACCGAGACATCAACCTCAAACTCTCAAACTGCTTTTACCTTAAATTCAGATAAAGCAATTCGCTTAATTAATAGTTTTGACGGCAATCGTTCCAAATTGCATAATTTCATTGACTCAGTTGATTTTGTTTTGTCAAAATTTGATCAAAATGAAATTGATTTTTCCGTTTCTTGTAAAAAGCCGTTTGGAAGGTCCTGCTTTAGAATTTATTGAGGCAAGGGAATTTAACTCTTGGGTTAGTATTAAAATTGCACTCGTGGAGCAGTACGGTGAAATTTTGGATAATCATTGCTTGAATTTTGAATTAAGCCATTTTAAGCAAAATGTTAATGAGCAACCAATAAATTTTGAGTCGAAAATCAATTAATCAGAATTCATAAGGTTATAAAATATGATATTTCAAGTCTTAATGATATTGAAAAGAAATGCTTAACCAATTTTCATAATAAATCAGCACTATTAACAAGCATTACCGGTCTAAAAGATCCATTGCCACAAACCTTAAGATCTTTGAAACCGAATTCAATAGTAGAAGTCAAGCAATTAATAATCGATTATCAAAACCAACAATTTTTTAAGCAAACAAACGCGCAGTTCTCTAAATTAACTATTAGTAACCAAAATGATGCAACTTTTAAAGCAACAATGCCTCATACTGAATCTCAAACGGGTCAAAGAACGCCTTTAAAATTAACAATTCCTAAATGTAGAGTTTGTAATAAATTTGGGCATAAGGCTAAAACGTGCTATAACAATTTAAAACCTCAAATCTCTGTTAACTCAACTTTAAACACTGAACACAACGACGAAATTGAACTGGAAATCGATCAGGATTTTTTATCCGAAAATTGTGTGATGAACAAAGATCCCCCTATAACAAAACTCGAATTTTCCAATTAAATAATGAATCACTACCTACTTTATATTCATGTAAAACCCTTAAATATAAAGTTACTTGTTGACTCTGGCGCAGCAATTTCAATTTTAAAACCACTTGATTTTCTTAAAATTTAAAAGTTAACCCCTGAAAATTTCCAAATATTTGGAATAAACGAACTTCCCACTACAATTTCTCATAGCATAAATTTGTCTATGTTTTCAAAAATTCTACATATGTGACATAAATTCTCCTTTTGATGGTATTTAAGGATTAGATTTTCTTAGTGTTAATAAATGTAATTTAGATTTCGAATCTCCTAATTTAATTGTGAATGGTGAAAAATATCCATTATTCTCAATCCAAAATAATAAGCAACCCGCAGAAATTCATCATGTCTCACAAGTTAGATTTCAAAATTACCAAAACCTTTTAGTAACTCATTTAAAGTCTAATTTACAAAATAAAATTAAAGAGTTGTGTCTAAAATATTCCGATGTTTTTCTGGATAAAGAAAAATGTAAAATTTGATATAACGCCAGAAATATCGGTATGTTTTGAAAAATGTAAAAAAATATTAACCTCTGAAAATGTCTTAATTTATCCTGACTTTGATAAACAATTTATTTTAACAACAGACGCGTCAAATTTTGCTGTAGGCGCGGTTCTTTTCCAATTAAGTGATGACTGTAAAACCGAACGACGTTTGCTTCTCGGACGTTAACCAGCGCGGAAATTAAATATTCAACGACCGAAAAAGAGCTGTTATCAATTGTGTGGAGCACAAACTATTTCAGGCCTTATCTTTTTGGAGTCAAATTTCAATTAAATACTGATCACAGACCATTAGTTTGGTTACTAAATTTAAAAGATCCTAATTCTAAATTATCGCGGTGGCGGTTAAAGTTAAGCGAATATAATTTTGAAATAAAGTATATTCCTGGTAAGGCTAATAAAGTTGCCGACGCTTTATCAAGAATACAAATAAACCACATAGCGTAAAAGTGTCAGGCCAAAAATGTTAATTTCAAATCCGGTGGCGGTAAATAAATATTTTAATTTTAATATATGGGGCGTTTACCAATTTTTATTATAAAAACAATATTAATCAAATAAATCAAATACTAATCTTAGTGATAATTACTTACATTATATATTTAAAAACCACGATACTTAAATTACTTGTTGATTATGTTGATAATTATGTTGATACATGTAGTCAAGTGTAAGATGACATAACGTACGTACCTGGAAAAAATAAATGTGTTGAGCAACCAATTTCCTAATTATGTTATTTTATTTAGTATTTAGATATTTTGATTATTCAAAGATTTAAACATTTATAACTAGTTAAATTATTATTTAATAGCTATTTATTATATTTGGAATATTATTACGCATTGTGTCTGTCACCCACTAGCGCAATATAAATGTGCTATTAACTGCTTAAACAGATAGTAAAATAAGATATTTGGAAAGGTAGAGTTTCATACTATAAATAGTACAGGAAAACGTAGTTTGTAACATTCAAATCTGTAAGTGGCTCAAACACTCCACAATACAGAAAGATTGCTCTGTGGCTCAATCACTCCACAATAAGCAACTTGTTGCTAATAAATCTACGTTATATGGCCATTTTAGGTAAAAGGAAAAAGATGATATGCAGCTCTAGCACTCTGCTTTTATTAAATGAATTATCTGTAAATATTTTATGTAGTTTAAACAGGTCTTAAATGTTTTATGTAAAATATTATTATTATCTTGTAAGACACATATATTTAAAATAAAATGTTGAAATGTAAATAGGAACAATAATAAAAATAGGAAATAAAAAATAATGGAAATTAGATATGCTCCGTGAGAAAACTCACCAGTATAAAAATAATCCAAAATAAGGCACAAGCACTTAAAACAAATAATATTCACGCACGCTACTTTCACTTCAAAAGTCGAATACGTTTTAAAAAGATCTTTTAAGCGAAGTTTGGATCTCAGGGCTCTTAGACTGGATGTTTATGAGATCGAACCTCTAGTATCGAATTACTCTTGTATGGCTTGTCCATAAATTCTTTCTTAATCTTAATAGTTATTGCGGCGTTAAAAGAAATGGGACGAAGTGTTTGGTCTAGTTTAATATTTTTTAAAGGGAAAAAAAAACTTACATCTTACAAAAGGATTACGTAACCTATCTTAAACCCCATAAAAATATTGAAATAACTAATTTCGAATACTCAAACGAGCACGTATTAGATTTCCACAACAAATTCTTTACATTTATAATGACTCGGATAGAAACGAAAACCACTTTAAAATAATACAGGATACATTTCCTACGATAAACGACTCCGATTTCGACTCGACTCTTAAACTAACAAATGCAGCAAAAACGCGTCATATTATTCTCGCTAAAATAAAGCCTCATCATAATGAATTTAATTTTAAATTATTGTCAAGTTTAAGCCTTGAGAAACGTATAATTTACCATATTTAAAAAAATTTATTATTTATAAAATGTTACAATTTTTATATCCCAAAACGAATTTCATTGTTTGTAAAAATATTATTACTATACCACCAATAGAAGAACGACAACAAATTATTTTTGATTTCCATAACGATCCCAATAATTATCATAAAGGCATCAAAGAGACTACTAATAAAATTCGGCAATTATACAAGTGGAAAAATATGCACAATGAGATTGGAGAATTCATAACTGTGAGGTAATCTTGTCAGACTACCTTATTTCTGTCAAAGTGGACTGTATCTGTCTAATTAAAAAACATCCTTTAATTAGGATTACTTTATTAAGCAACAATACAAAAATGCTTCATGTCAGAAGCCCTGTCTTGCTTAAAGTTACTTACTGACTAACTGCGTTTTAATATTCAATGGCCTCGTGCACGCAATGTTAAATTAAACTTAAATCTACTACAAAGAATATATTGTGTCTCACTTAAAAACACTACGTGATTATCGTCAACCTGAAAAGTCAGCATTTTCACTAAATCCGGCGAATGTCTCCTTGAGCGGTATATCTGATGGATTATTTAGGCTATAATTTTGCCGATTTATTTTTGTGGTTATTTTTCAATAACGAATACCGAACATCCCGGCCGCCTTGAAATGTCCATTTCAATAGTCACATTAAAATTATATATCAATATTGTGTCAAACAAACAAGTATTAATCGGGGCTGTTATATTTGTTTTATCTCTATGAGCCGTAAGAAAATTTTCACAAGCCGATATGAATCGATTTATTTGTTTTGGATTACCGTTAAAAGATGGTATTTTGTCAGCTTGGTATTTAATTAAATGGTAATTTGGGTCCGGCATTTTTAAAGTTTATAAAAATGTCAAAATAAACAAATAAAACCTACACAAAAATGGTTAAAATTAAAAGCGTGTAAATATTTTTTTTTTCGTTTTTTACCACGAAAATAAAAGAAAGGACTAGAATAACTCACGGTATCAATGTACATAAATTAAACTAAAATAAATTCAATACGTTCCTTTCTCGTTAAAAACAAAATCAACAAAAATCAAAAATCACTTACAGTGTTAAAACAAATAACTTCATAGGTACCAATAGGATGAGCGATGTGTGTCTCTCCCTGGAAAACTATCTATGAGGGTTGGACGATGCTTGTTCCTTGCCTCACACCAATAGGACGAACTTCCCTGTCGTTTTGGATTGGACGATGTTTGTTCCTTACCAAATGCCAATAGGTCGTGTTTTCCCTAGTCAGTTGAGCCCTTCTGCAATGCACTACCGATCGCGAAATTTATTTCTTCAAAATTTCGAATACACCACGAATTGTTAAAACAAAAGCGACGATTTTATTTGCTCGATGCAATTATCTCCCTTGGTGTATCCTACCGACTGCGCCAGTTTTGTTCTAGGTTCAAAAAACAACATTTTAAAAAAGAATTTTTATTTTAACTAAAAGCAAGTACAGTTACAAAAATGACTGCTGAAACTTAATTGTTCCTTTATTTATAAGTATAAAGTGATTATGTGGCATAAACTAACCTAAGCAAAATATAACAATATAATTATTATATTCAGAGGGTGTAACTCTACCCATTTTTTTAGGTGAAATTCTTATCTCGCAAGTAATAAATGCCTACCAAAATATTTATAGCGTTCTGGAAACCATCGAAATCGCTATAACTTTTTCAAAAGTAAATATATTTCATAACTCAATTATCGATCCAAATGATCTTTTAAACGAAATAAAATTAATCGGTCCCCATAGCAAAACTAAGCTACCATTTGCAGCTACTTTAGAAAACGTTTTACTTTTTGAAAAAATTGTCGAAGTTAAGGGTTAGACAAACAAAAACAGAATATTTTTTATTATAGAGGTACCTATTGTCGAACTCGAAGATTATGTATTGTATTACCTTTATCTACTAACTGTGCCTCTAAATTTCAAATTCCAAATAATAATTCCTAAAGCCCAATACCTTATCCTAAACGAGCACTCATATGTATTGTTTAATGCCAAATGTTAAGAAGTAGCCCCAGAAACATACATATGTAAAGAAAAGAGCCCTCTTAACATACCTGAAGACCCACCATGTGAAGTTCAGATGATAATATTCTCAAAACACCTTTAAAATTGCCGAGCCATGAAGACCGATGTTAAGTCTTTAAGGACCAGCAACTTGAACAAGAAGAATGGACATTCGACTTACCACAGAAAACTGTAGCTGTACAACAATGCGGCCATAATAAGGACAATATTCTAATACAAGGCACCTTTCTCCTAGAACTCAAATCCACCTGTACTATACGCATCCAGGACTTCCAAATTAGAAGCTACCAGTGTAACAAAAACTCATTCCACTACATAGAGCTGCCAAACCTTACATTCGACGCGAAAATTAGCCATCCCACCAAGATTTGCCACCCTTTGAACTCCACAATTTCAACTTCGACAAATTAAGAAACATACAAACTATGATTGACATCCAGGACAAGAAATTTGAAGAAACCAGCCATGGACTTGTCCGAGTCAGCCTATGGACCATTATCCTCTAATTCCTAATTATAGCTACCGTCGCCTACTTATTACTGAAGAAGATGAAAAATTTTTAAGAAGAAAACTATTACTAACGCCACCATAAAAGAAGAATTATTTTTAACATGGGTTAAATTGCCCACAATAACACCTACAATTTAACCCATGTTAAAAATAATTCTACGCTTCTATTATAAATGTATTTTAATTATAACTAAAGAAACCTAGATTTAGGTAAGAGGTGTAAACTATAAAAAATAAATCTCATTTTTTTTTTACGGATTGTACCTGAATGTAATTTTAATTGTGTCGTGGTTTTTGTTTTTTTTTGTTGTTTTAATTTTTGTACACGTAGAAAACATTTATTTTAATAAATGTAATTTTTTGTTGAAAAAAAACATCCATTTCAGTGTTTTGAGGATGACTTTCTGTTTTATTTATGTTTCTGTTTTATTTCTGACCCATCCAACAACCCTCCGCAAAATAGAATTTATGTTTTTGCTAAATTTCTCTTGATGATTTGTTTTGTTTTACGTAAAACACTGTACACTGATTAGATTGAACACAACAACACAAAATGGGATAAAACACAACCAACTTAAACCATCTCCTCCATTAGAAAATTGGAAAATAGAGGAGCAACACAAACGACGCGCGTTCTCTTTGAATGTTTATATTGATCATTCAACATATTCTTAACTGTAAGCTAACAAAGGTTCTGTCAAAACTTTATGTATGGCTCTTGTCTACTGTATTTACTAATAATAATTCTTGCATACATTTAATTTGCCAACTTCGACGACACGTCAGTCATAAACTTTCCGAACTGAAATTGTTAAAAAGTTTTGCTTTTTTTCATCAATTAAAGAGAAATCTGGTTCACTCTCGTGGAACACGCTTCAATTTATGCTGCGTAAAATAAAATAACTAAAAGCATCACTGAAATTTTCCTATACTTCATAACTTCTATTGATATAACTGAGTTAAATAAGGTGAATGTAAAAAAAGATCTTATTTCTCCAGAAAATTCCTAATTTTTATTATTTTGTGACGACCGATTTCGCCATTACAAGGGTAACTGCGGTACTTACATTAGTTAAACCGAAAATTGTCAAGTATACTATGGTTAAAAGACGACAAACATACATTTCTTGAAAAATTATAAAATTTTAAAATAAAAATAAATTTTAAAAAGTTTTAAAAAAAAAAAACATACACCGGACAACACAGTTAAAACGTAATGAAAACAACATATACCCCAACGTATACCCCCTCAATATTATTCTATGGAAAACAATCATGATAATTGTCATATTCATTCAAAAGGAACAAGTGGAGGTACCTAGTTAAAACTTATAAAACTATATGAAAATCATACAAAGAAAGCTTATCTCTACAAAAATTAACAGTTAAATTCCTTTTGCCTACCAAAAAACACCAGGTAGCGATACTCGAGTGTAATTTGAATTACAGATTGTTGTTACAATAAATAAAAAACAGGTGGCTCTAGCAGTTAGGCTAGCAGAAAAAATTCAGAAATTTGACACAATTTTAAACTTTGACGAATTTTAAGCTAGCAAATCTTAACATAAGGCAAAAAATAGAAAAGGGGGGAAGGGTTAAAAGAACATTAGACAATTACTAGTTAATTAATTGTTACTAGTTAATTAATCAGATTGTTTTCAGGAAAATCAATCGGGATGTTGAGTGATTTTTCTTTTGCCTTGTTAAAAAATCTTTGTATTTCTAAAAGCTCTAGGTTATTTAGGTTGTCCTGGTTTTGTACTCTGTGTAAAATTATATGGTCTTGTTGTATGTTTGAACGGTGTCTGGTTTTCATAATGGCTTTGCAAAACGACACAGGATTATTTTGCCTAATGCACCTATCATATGCACCAAACCTGATCTTAAAACTACGCGTTGTTCGACCCACATAAAAACAACCACGTTTACGTGTCAACCGCCAGTTTTGCAATGTAAAACTTGTTTTGTTGTCATATTTTTTTTGTTTATAGCTTTTTGTATCTTTTTAAACGCTCGGTTAAGCACAGCTAACCGTCCTAGTTTTTTAAATACAGACGTTTGTAATTATTTCTTTATTTTATTTAATACACTACATTTGCAGAAGATCCCACCAGAACTAACAAGCATGCCGATCTGGTCTGCAGAGGAGGACAGTTTAGGATGGTCAGTTTAGGCAGGTCTGGGATGTAGGGATGACTGCCGAAAGTAATTTAAACAAAATAAAAAAATTACTTTACATCACTCTAAATCTATAAAACTCATAATTCTGTGCATAATCAAGATAGAAGCAAATAATAATAATAATAATAATAATAAAAACTAAATTAGTTACTCAAAAAGCAAAAAGTACAAACAGACGTACACAGACTGTGTCCAACACTATGTTATTTTAATTTAAATAAGAAAAATAAGAATATTCGTTACGCTTAACAATATAATTTTGTACACACATAGTAATAATTTATACTAATATAATACTATAGTAACAATGAAAGTAAGTGACCAATACGCTATTATATTCAGACTTTCAGGGGTGACGAAGTTCCCCCAAATTCTTTTGAGGCCTTAGAACAGGGACGTACCGAAAAGTCCGGTGTTGGGGGGGGAAAGAATTGTATTTTTACCAACTGGGATATTTTTTTAACCAACTTATAAAGTAGAAGGTTAGACAATTAGAGAATTAATTAAGTCAATAAACTCTTTTTGCATATCACTAACAAATAAAAAAATCGGTTCAATTTTCAACTCGTAATATTTATTTTACATTCTAACAAATAAGTATACTGTTTATAGTGCGGTTCTTTCACTGTAAACTTATTCAAAACTTACAACTTATATTAACTAGTATTTACAAATTACTTATGACCTTAAGTCTTCTTTGTTTTAATTTTGCCCATTGGGCTACTAAATTCTTAATATTTAAACGATCTAAAATGTCTCTGTCACTTTTCATAGCCATGATTAGGTCTAGCCGTTCGTTATTCATTTTTGAACGGCTGGCATTTTTTATAAATTTAAGCAGACTAAACTTTCTTTCATTAGTTGCTACCGAATATCCAGCTGTTAGTATAAATCTACAAAACTTAAATGCTATAGGAAAAATCTGTTTATTTTGGGAAGCAATTGTCATCACATCCTGCATGGACTTAACAACTTTTTCTGACTTGCTACATAGTTCAAACAATATTTCCAACTCCGCTTGTAAAGCTAATTCATCAATTTTGTGACTGGGTGGAAATAGTAAGATAGCCTGTTCTATTTGTGTTAAAATTATGTTTTTTTTTGTTTAAAGGAAAAGAAAATAAGTTTGTCAATGGTGAGACATTTTGAAGCACAACTGACAAATTTTCATCTAAAAACTTAATTAAAGTATCCAGAACAAGATAAAATTCTTTTCTATAAAACTGCTTATATGGAATATTAACAGAGCTATCCCTATTTGTATCAATTTTTTTTGAAACAAGACGCCTCCTATGATGTTTTCGGAAATCAGTTTCCGGATCAACATTTAATTTTACTGCAAATTGTATGGCACTTTCGATTAAATTATTTACATCCTCTTCACTATTCCGAATATTTCGTAACGAAGTACATGTTAAAGAAATCATATTTACGGCATCAATGATATTCAGATCATCCTGTTCCAGAATTTCTGTGATTATTTTCATTTTATAAAATATATTTTTTAAGAACTAAACATACTATAAAATCGAAACACAACATTCTTTTATATAAACCCAATGCTTTGGATTTGCTTTTATTGTCTATTGAATAATCATTAGCATTTGAAATATCTTCTAATAGTTGGAGTATTTCCTCGTATGATATGCTAATAGCTTTTAGCGTTTCTGCCCGAGCGGTCCACCTTGTTTTGGATAAGTTTCTTATTAAAATCGAATTTTCCACTTCAGCTAATTTTTCTTTCATTGCAAAAAATCGTTTGGTGCTGGAATTGAAAAAAACGTATAGCTCCTCCAACGTGTTAAACATTTCCGCCACTATAAATGAAGCGTGACAACTATGTTCCAAAGCTGTATTTGTTCTATGGGCTTGACATGGAATGTAAGAAATATTGTGACCCACCAACTCGGACAGCTTTTTTTGCGCATCTTTAAATTTACCAGACATTGAGGCAGCACAGTCATAGGATTGAAAGGCTAAATTGGCTGGCGCAATGTTTTGCTTTATGAATGTATCCAGAATATCTTGTGCGGTGGCTTCCCCAGTTTTATTTTTTGATTCCATAACAGACAGTAGTCTTTCCCTTGGTAAACCATTTTCATCAACTGAACGAACTACAATTGATAGCATTTCTTTGTTTGAAATATCAGGAGTATGATCCGCCATCACTGCATAAAACGGGCATTTTATTACTTCCGAGACAACTTCTTTTTGTATTTCTTTACCCAGTATTTCGATAAACTCATTTTGAGAAGAGGCACCCATGTAACTTACATGGTAAAGACGCAATTTTCTGTCTGCTAGCCATTTTCCAAAAATTGGATTGTGACGGGAAAGCAGCTGCACAATTTGAACAAAATTTCCATCATTTTCGTCGTTTCCTCGAAATGCTAATCCTTGTCGACCCAATGTTTTAGCCACATCAAACAAAATACTGACAATTTCTGTATTTTGACAAAGAATGCGTTCTTCTTCAATTTTCCTAACTCTTTGTTCCTTGTTAATTAAAATATCAATGTTGTTTGCTTTATTAGTAAAATTACCATAATCCCGCAAGGCTTGTTTATGTGAGACGGAACTGAAATGTTGCTGTAACTTCCCTAATTTTTTTGATCCAGAGCTCTTCATTTTTCCCCATGATGAGACTCCATTCTTACTCCAAGCTAACTCGGATTTCTCCCTTCCTACGCCAGTGGGAAATAAAAAACAAACAAAGCAAAAAGCAGCATCCTTGGCTGTGCTATATTCTAAGAAAGGATACTCTTTATACCATCCAGAATTGAAGCGATTTTTACCATCGCTGGGAAACATTCTTAGGTTTTTACCCCACCAACAAATTAGGTTGGTGGGGTCCTAATGCAATGAGAAAGTCTCGCTCTTTGTCTGTTTTAATTTCTTGTCTTATGCCGGGGTCATGTAGAATCATCATATTATCTCCAACATGTTTATCTACTTCGTAAATGCTACGCTTCTTCTCTAAAACGGAAACATAAGATTCACACGACACTCGTGTTAATTCACATTTTTCTTTAATGGTATTAGTAATATCCAAAATCTGGATAATGGCAATATATTCATCTATATTACAATCAGTTTGGATATTAGTTAATAAATTCTTAGCATTAGTTAAATGATCTAATAATGAAGCAAAACTGCCAGTGCATTCAAACCAATTATTGTGGTCTACTTCATCTGACACATTATTGTCAAAGTCTTCTTGACTATTTTGGCTTGTGGAAGGCTTTGTTTTATCAAATTCTTCTTCGTTCACGTTAAAATTCAAAGAAATATTCTCCACTAAAAAAGAAAATAGTTTATTTAGGTGAAAAATATAATTTTATCTAGTAAATAATAATGTTACCTTGTGATGATGCCTTCTCGCCCTGTTCTTGGATGAAGTCATTTTCGGAATTTTTGTCCGAAGGATTCATGAAGACCTTTTGATTTTGATTCACGTATGAGAAATTAGGCACTATTAACTGATCAGCTAAGTTATCCATCGAATCACTATTAAGTTGAGTCTTGGAGTTAGAGCTTATGCGGTCTGAAAAATGTTCGTGATCATCTCCTGTTTCTAAAAGATATTGCACATTTTATTATTTCGTGTTGCACTAGACCAATATGTTGGCTAATAAAACATACCATGTTCTGATTCCTGAAATGTGTAGCTTTCAATGTTTTCATTTTCAGGCTCCTCAATTAAAATGTCTTTACTTTGTTCAGCTTCCGGAAAAACGGTGATTAACTGTTTTGGCTTTTTAGTATTTGTTACATCTACAAATCCAAATCAGTAATCAGAAAAAGTTCTTGTGTTCTTTTTCCCTATAACCACTAATAAGGCCGGTTTATACATTACGAATTATCGTACGTTTTATTGGATAATATAAAATCAAAATACAAAACTAAAGTTTTTACGAAATGTGTAATTTTTTTATTTTATTTGCCGTGAGAAGTACGTTTTGCTATTTACACACTATGTCGTAGCGTGTATAAGCTATACACGTGTACGATAACTCGTAGCGTGTAAACCGGCCTTTAAACGCAAAAACCTATCAAAATATATCTATTATATTCTATATTCAGCTTACCTTTAGATTCTTCTTTGCTCTTTCTTTTATTCACTGCCAATTCAAGTATATTTTCTATCGAACTAGACGATGCTAAAACAATACAATACGTAGGTAATAATTTATCGCGAAATTAAGCTTGCTAATTAAGTATTGTTTATTTTTAATGACTGAATAAATATAATGAATGAATATAAAAATCTAGATAATTTTGTGGTTTTAGCACACCCCTCTTTTAAAAGGGGTGTAAACAATCTTGACTATATCATCTCCTTTACTTTTTACCTCATTACAAGGCCAAACCCGCGATTTAGTTGTATTAGTATGTATTTTTACCTACCTTCGCTAACTTCTTCATTTCGTCTTTTTTTTGCCGCCAAAACAAAAGGATTGTCTGGAGCGCCTACTAGTTTTATTGCTACACATTTTCCGCCGTGCATCTTTTTCTCATGTGTAGGTTTATATTCTTTCACAAACTCTGAACCACACGATAAACACTGAACTCTTATTCTATTCGAACGTACTTTTTTTTCCATCTTAAAACACCAAAACTTATCCAAAACTTCAAAATGTATTTAAAAACTGAATAAGAACAATAATTCACCTGTTTGTTGCCGCCAAAACTAAATTTTTACTTTTGACTTTGACAAGTGACATTTTAGCGGGCAGTGCGCATTGATTTTAATATAGCTAAATGTGCATTCACACTATAAGCGGTAAATCGAATTGCTGCAATGTCGTATAAAATTATTTTGTTTTGAAAGTTAAGGACGTTAAGGTGTATATTTTATTCTTTGCAAGAGAGGATACCTACATTAAAAATTAATAGGGCTTTTACCAAAAAGTCTTCAGTTGTAACTTGATATAAATCAAGGTCTAGAATTTCATGTTAATCTTTGTAAGCGATATGTGCCGATATCATTTTGTTTATCGGGCCGCGACGTCCCAGAAATATTAAGAATAACACCGAGTCAACGATTTATTGACAGACATTATTGTATTTGGTAAAATTAGTTTTAAGAAAATGCTTATGTTAAGGTTTTTAAAAAATAGGTTATCACATAATGTTTTTATAAAAGTGTGTCATTAGTCTGGTTTGAAAACTTGAGTTTTTTAATTTACCAACTCTGGGAAATTTTTACCAACTGCACATTCTCATTGGGGGGGGAGCCTCCCCCCTCCCCCCCTATGCATCCGTCACTGCCTTAGAATTTAAAATCGTATGCAAAAAAAACAACAGGAACATATATCTAAAAAAGGAATTGGATAGAAAGAGGAGAGGCAAAGATTAAGCTTTAATATCAATTTAAATTCCATCTTTGTATACCGCGTGGTGCGTCGCCGAGCGGAACATAGGCAATCCCTTGTAAATTTTAAGGGGGTCAATTATTGGCTTCCCTGTACTTTTTTGCAGAAAAAATGTAAGATAAGTTTTTAAAGAGACTAATCTGGCAAACCCTCGTGCAAAGTTTCAAAAAATTTTAATAAGCGAATCTTGAATTATTCAATTAAATGTAATTGCAAAATTGCCAAATTTTCGGTTCAGGTAAAACCAGACATCAGCCACCAGCAAACAATTTGTTATAAGGCTTTGTCAAATCTGACGTACAGCCGAATACAAGAAATGTTTTTTTTGTACGGAATGGGCTTGGTGGGGAAATAAACTGAAAACATTTTTTTTATTTTATCATTAAATATTACTTTGCACATAAATATTCATAGTTATTTTTAATCAGTTTAAAAAGAGAAAATTCATGCGTTGAACAAATGCCGCTGAAATTTTGATTTAAATGCGTTTTTAGACATCGAAAAGTCTAATATGTTAACTTTATTTACAAGGTGCACTATTACATGCGAAAATGACTTCTTAAAAATTTCTTTGTTGTGAGAGGGAACAGTTAATAATTTTTTTCTTTTTATATTTCAATTGTGTATATCTGTTTGATAGGTCACCTTTCTTACTAGATATGGTGGAGTTTCCCATTTAAGCACCTTACAAAAAAAATAAACAGAATGCAGCAATCGTCGATTTTCCATATTTAGCCATGCTGCGTCCTTCAGCGTATGAGATGTATGCTCTCTTCTTGTTATGCCAAATATAAGCCTAAGGCAAGAAGGAGTTTCTCTATTCTATGAGTCATTATAATGAAGACAGTGGCCATAGATGGTATTGCAGAAGTTTGTTGGTGATAATACAAGGGAATCGCAAAGCATTTTTTAATGTTGGCACTTAAAAAGTGTCTCTGGGAAAAAGCAGAATATCCAATTTTCAATTGGAGCGTAATATGCTCTGTAAATGTTAATTTATGATTACCAGACCAAGATTCTTGGCACTGTTTTTAAAAAAAAAATTCATCGTTATTAAGTTGATTTTTTAAATTACTCAAAAGGGCAGCTCTGTGGCTATCGCTACAGAAAAGAATAGATGTTGATTTAGCAGAGTTAATTTTTAAATGTAGTTTTTGAATTTTCGCCAGTAAGTTGCTAAGATCAGTATTAATTTTCTGATTGGCATGAGCAACATTAGTGTGTTTAAACGAAAAATACATTTGAGTGTCATTAGCGTTGTTATGGTGTTTACAATATTTTATATTTTTGTAATCTGTGATGAATAAAGTGTACAGAGCAATGGGCCAAGAATACTACCTTGGGGAATGCCAATATTCACATCCAGGGCTTTCGTAAATTTTGCCATTTAATGTTACCCTTTGTTTCGATACATAACAGAATCTTGTTTTGAACCGCTGGAGGTTGAAGCTTTGGGTAGTATGGGCCTAATTACCTGGGTATTTATTTTTAGAAGAAAGTACCTGAAAATATAAAACTATTGACCAATACTGGCATTTAAAGCTGAATAAAGAGATTTCTTTTCAGTCATGCATTCTGCTCCATTAATAAACTTTCGACCTACTGGTAGTTTATAAGTAAGTTATTTTTTTCAGTTTGTTCGGTGTTCTGTTTTTTATATTCCATCATTCATGGCATTGTTTTTCCTAGTTTTATGTTTTTATGTGTGTAATTATACTTTTTAATAGTTAATTAACTTTTTAAACATTTTAATTTAAGTGTAGAATTTAAGCTTAAGTGGCGAGAAACTTATGAAATTTGACCCAATTGTAAAATTGTGTGTAATAGAAAATAAGAACCAACATTTCATTAAGTTTTCTTTACTATTAAAAAAATACTAAAATTTAAATAAAAAGCTAATTTCATAAACACGTCTAAGAGCGGCACTACATATACATTTAAAACTAAATTCTAAATTTGAGATATTCGTTAATATAAAATACATTTCATGTTAAAATTTACGTCTAGATTTAAACTGAGTTGTAAAATTTGTTAGCGGGCTAGTTTTAATAAGATAAAAAAAGTTTCTCTTACAAACAGTTTTTACCTAGTATAGATGCTTTTTAATTTTCTTGTAAAATCAGACGCAAATTACACAAAAAGTTTGTAGTTGGTTATTCAACCATTATCTCGGGCACCACCCTCAAGTTTAATGTGGATGAGGGACCACGGCCCATCGGGTAGCCTTTAAACGGTGGAGAAAGTAATCCAGGTCTTCTGTGTGAGTAAAACGATAGGCAACATTGTAATAAAATCACATTTATTCATTCCCAAATCTAACATGTCATCTCTTTTCTAACACTTCTTAATATACCTTACATACGGCCAAATTCAATACGGTACGGTGCGGGAAGAGAACAGGATGGGTGCAATGAAGAGAACCCACGTCGGTAAGTAAAATTTAAAAGCGGTACGGTTAATTATGGCAGTTAAAAATCTGGTACATTCTATTTAACATACCTCCATAGTAATCGTAGTAAAGAGAAATTACTCTTATTGGTAGTAACTGAACAATTGACATTATATATAAATTTGGTCTTAGTCGAGGTCAGCCCATTAGAAACATTTTCTTATTAACCACTTAATAAGAGATTTATAATTTTTATGACGCACATATATTCTTTTGATAAATTATTTGGCTGTTAACACATAAACCTAAAACTTTTGCGAACATATCAAGTTACACTTTCAAAATACATTTCATGCTATACTTAGACTCTATAGGAGTATATGCAATACATGAAAGTCTGTATAGCTTTTTTAACTAATTTTAAATAGTTTTTCGTTAAATTTTCTGCTAGCTAACGTCAACTTAATCTAGGAACGTATCAGCAATATATATTAATATCCCAATATATACAGGGTGTTCATTTGAAAACTTCCCACCACGGATTTATCGAAAACCACTGTTTAAAAAAACGCCGAAATACGTCAAAAGGTTTGTCAAGGGGGATAACTTTCTAACCTAAAATTACTTCACCCCCTTTCAGCCATTGGCCCCCAGGGTCATCCCCTTAAAACTTTTTAAATGACAAGGGGTATCGAGTAATAGCTTGTTTAAAAGGTCTTTCGAAGTCTTTTATTTTGACGTTTGATTTTTTTAAATCGGTCGATTCGTTTTCGAGAAAATTAGAAAAATCTTTGTTTATCTTTTGTTTTTTAATTTGTTCAGATAGAACACAAAAACATGAAAATATCAGTTTTTATTTCAATAAGTGTTCAAAATGTTGCCCGTTAGGGTTTGCCAAATCTACAATTCGTTTATAATTTAAAACGGAAACTACCAACATAAACAGCAATTCCTAAGATTAGACGTGGAAAAACTAAATAACAACCTGCATTTTTTCCGCATTCTTTTCATCAACACAGATATCCTGGGCGAACTGTATTTATTGTTATACAATTATATGGCCACTTCCGATGATCTAATAATAATTAATCATTGTATTAGTCATAAGAAGAATGCTTGACTCCAGCCATTTATGAGTAGTTCATAAGTTGCTTTGCCGTGGATCGCATATTATGTAATTTCGTAAAAATAAAGTTTTTTAAAAAATCTTAGTTGCGAATTACTAAATAAAATTGGCGCAGTCGGTAGGATTCCTTTCGGTGTGCTCTCTGGATTTATCAGTGCTTTCTGGATTTTGGATTATCAGTGCTCTCTTAGTAGTGCTTTAACCAGTGACCTTTAGAGTGCTACCTAAGCTCTAATGTAAAAGTGCCCACATGACCAAGACTGTGCACCCTTCTGTGTCAACGGATTAAGAAAGGAATCAGAAACAGATCCCGGCCTAGAGCTTTGGCTCCTGGTTGAAAATCGCTTTTTGGTACGCCACAACGACGCAACCAGTGAGACGTATTGGCCTGTGCTAGCGTCTACTACAAGCAGCAACCTACCCAAGCAGTTCATCTTCTTGGTAAAGCTACTGCCTGATACAGGAAGAAGACAAGAACAATAATTGTAAGTGATTCACTAAAATTGTTTCTTATTGTTGGAAAGTCCTATTAGTTAAGAAAATTGATTTTTATTTTATCTTATTTTATTTTATTATTTTTATTTATAAACTGATTGATTAATGAACTTTTAATAACTTTAATGAGTAGAAATAGAACATTCTCTGAAGATATTACATATCCGAGAATTAGTAGTAATCTAAGAAGAAATAGTTCAGTAACAAATACTGATTTTTTTAATTTAGATATAGAAACCTTATATTCTGACATTGCTATTTGTACAAACAATTCTAATTTTAAAATGGATGACGCTTTGAGGTCAACAGTAACTCTTTTAAAAACATTTGATGGAACTCCATCACATTTGGAATCCTTTATTAATCAAATTGACACAGTTCATTTAAGATATTTTAATAATGATTCGTCTCAACAAGAATATGTCAACCTGGCAATAAAATCTAAAATTTTAGGGCCAGCTGAAGATTTTCTCTTAACTCGACCTGATTTAGTAAATTGGGAAGAAATTAAACTAGCTCTAAGACAAAAATTTAGTGACCCAATTACTAGAAGTAACTTGCAACAACAATTAATATTTTTGAGTAAAAAGAATGAATCCACTCAAGATTACATACAAAAGCTCAAAGCCTTAGTTACTAAAATAAATACAAAAATATGCACCGAAGTTAATAATATTGAAGCAAGAACTATCTTAATCTCTCAGAATGAATTCACCGCAACACAAAATCTATTAGCCAATATTTCTAATGAACTAAGAACTTTATTAATAGTTCAAAATCCTCAAAACTTGGACAGTGCTATTGATATAATAACAAACTATGAAATTTTGGCAAGTCAAGCTAATTTTAAAAATAATTTTGTACATAACCATTCTCAAAATAGACACAATGCAAATCAAAATACTTCTCTAATCAATATTTCACGAATGATGACACCCAACCAAATCTCTAATCACCCAAGAATGTCAATATTCAATAGACAACAAAGTCAACCTCCTCCATTACCCCCAAGAATTCAGACTTCAGACCACAATATCAATTTTTGAATTCTAATCAAAGGAATGTCCCAATTCCGCCCAGTAAACAACAATATCCACAACCCATGTCAGGAGTAAGTATCCAACCTAAGAGAAACCCTTCTCAAATAAGACCACCTCAACCTTTTCAAAGACCCCTTCAAACCTTTCAAAGACCCTTTCAAAACCATTTTCAAAACTCAAAACCCAACTATCTAATTCAGGAAATAACGCATTTAGAAGATGAAAATAAAACTGATGTTAATTATGAAGGCAATGAAGAGTACTTCATTGACCCACAAATCGAACCATCTGAAGATCAACTTTCAAATAATGATTTCTATCAAGGAAACCCTTATAATGATTACTTTGCTGAAGAGACTTTAACAGAAAAATTAGAAAATTTTCAGTTACAAGCCTCGGGAACAAATCATGCTTGAATTTAAACAGTTTTCAAGTCAATCAAGTACCCTATATCGAAATACCCAATTATAACATTCGATTATTAATTGATACAGGCTCTCATGCATCTCTTCTCAGACCATCAATAGTTGAAAACTTATTCCCTGAATCAATTGTACCTTATATTTCTACCCTTCAAACGTGTGCTGGATCAAGGAAAGCCACAGCTAAAGCTAAAATTCCATTACTTTTACCCTTTGGCATAAGCGAACACATAGACTTTGTCCTATATCCATTTCACGAATATTTCGATGGAATTTTAGGAGTAAAAGATCTTTGTAAACTAAACTTGAACATTGACTTACAAATTCAGAAATTGAAGAATAATTACTTAGAAATTCCTTTTCAATATAGACAAAACTTCGATCAATACACAATCGAAATATTGCCTAAAACAATTCAAAAAGTAGTATTTAAAACAAACCTATCTAATGATTCAACTTGGATAATGCCTTATTTTTCTGACGAAAATATTGAAATTCAATCAA
Source organism: Anthonomus grandis grandis (assembly GCF_022605725.1). Taxonomy (NCBI): domain Eukaryota; kingdom Metazoa; phylum Arthropoda; class Insecta; order Coleoptera; family Curculionidae; genus Anthonomus; species Anthonomus grandis. The sequence continues at coordinate 4,049,651 of NC_065567.1, read as the reverse complement.
CATTGATAACAGTTAATGGCCATAAATATACAGTTGATATCCTTAATCATTCGGATAAAACCTTCGCTTTTGAATGCAATATGAATGAAAATTTACCATTAGAACCAATTTAAATCAATAATTACGAAGTAATAAATTTTGAAGAAACGCAACCACAAAAACTATATCAAGAAGGAAAAACTCTTGAATGCAGAGAATTAGAATCTCTAATAAGACATCAACATTTAAACCCGGAAGAACGCTTTCAGCTCTTTAAACTTCTAAAGAACTTTAGCTAAATTTTAACTAAACCCGGAGATTCTTTAACATCATCAAATCAAGTCAAACATGTTATAAATACGACAGATGAAATCCCAGTTCATTCCAAAAATTATAGATATCGATACATCCATAAGGAAGAAGTAAATAATCAAATAGAACAAATGTTAGGAGATAAAATAATACAACCCTTTAGCTCACCCTGGAGTTCACCTGTATGGATTGTACCAAAAACGATGGACGCATCTGGACGTAAAACTGTAGAATTCTTAGGACACGTCATAACACCAGCCGGTATTAAGCCAAACCCAAAGAAAGTCGAAGCAATAAAAAATTTCAAGATTCCAAATACCACAAAGGAAATAAAATCTTTTTTAGAACTTATCGGATACTACAGGAAATTCATTAAGAATTTTGCTAAAATTACAAAACCCCTAACTCACTGTCTAAAGAAAAATGTTATAATAATTCATGATAAACCTTTTGTAGAAGCATTTAATCTTTGTAAAACCATTTTAATGAATGATCCTATACTTCAACATCCTAACTTTGAAAAGCCATTCGTCCTGACTACAGACGCATCCAATTACGCAATCGGCGCCATACTTTCTCAAGGTCCCGTTGGATCAGATTTGCCTATAGCATATGCAAGCAGAACTCTTAACCCAGCTGAATGTAACTATAATAGAAAAGGAACTATAAGCAATTGTCTGGGCCACCAAATATTTCCGACCTTATTTATTTGGTAGAAAATTTACAGTGGTAACAGATCATAAACCACTTCAGTGGTTATTCTCCATTAAAGAACCGAACTCAAAATTAGTCAGATGGAGACTAAAACTTCAAGAACTCGAATATACTATCCACTAAAAGAAAGGCACTCGAAACTTAAATGCCGATGCACTTTCAAGACCACCGTTGGATATACACCCTTTAAATATAATAGATCCACCATTAACACATATGTTTGCTGTATGCGAAAGAAATAAAAAAACTGAAGACCAATATGCTTGGCATGATAAAATTAAACGATTTTTCGAAACGCAAGGAATTGAATCGCAGGAAAACCTGTTTGAACCACAAAAAGAAATTGAAAAAGCCAAACCAGAACCAAAAATTCGAATAATATCAGATATTCAAATAAGACCTCCGAATGAAAATTACAATGAACCATCACCATCAACTTTTAAACAAGAAAATGAAAATAATAATGAACCACTACCATCAACTTCTAAACAAGAAAATGAAAATGGAAAAGAAGATTTAGAAACAGAGACAATTCATACATCAATAGAAAACCCAATACTAGGCGCACCCTATGTTAACAAAAGTGTAAATACTTATAAAAATCAAATCATTTTTAAATGGACAAGAAATGAAAAACCCTATTCAATAATGAAGAAATTATTCGAAACCAAGAAAATAATAAAAATGTTTATAAATGAAAACCCAATAACAGAAGAAATACAAATATTTCTAAGAGACCATTTACCACCAAACAGTTACTGTTTACATTTCCCTAACAAGAAACTAGAACCAGTAATTCTTCCAGAATATTCCAAGAAACGTTCTCAAATAATATGTTTAAATTAGTCATTTCTAACACTCTACTTGAAGATGTGACAAATCAAGACGAACAAAAAGAAATAATTAATAGATATCATACAACAAAGACATCACATAGAGGAATAAACGAAAATATTAAAAATATTAAACAATCCTACTATTGGCCAAGCCTAGAAAGAGACGTAATAGATTTTATTAACACCTGTGAAGTATGTCAAAAAACGAAATATGATCGACATCCACACAAGGTAATATTTAAACCAACCCCTTTAGATCCCAACAGGATCTAAACCCTTTGAGCATATCTATATGGATATATATTCAATAGCAGCTCAAAAGTATCTAACAATAATAGATAACTTTTTAAAATTTGCTGCAGCATATCCAATAAATGAGACATCAATTGAGATATGTCAGAGTTTAATTAAATTCTTCTCACACCATGGAACCCCATGTCGAATCACAACAGACAACGCTCGAAATTTTAAAAGTAACTTAATTCAAGATCTTTGTAAAGCATATAAAATTGAGTTGCATTTTACAATACCATATAACCCGAATTCAAACTCACCTATTGAAAAATTTCATTCAACTCTAAAAGAAAGCCTAGTTGCTTCGAAACACGATCATTCTCAAAAACCACTTCAAAATATAATTGATTTAGCTGTATTAAATTACAACAGCATACATTCGTCACACGATTATACCCCATTCCAGATAATTAAAGGAAACCTTAATTATCAGTTAAATTTTGAGAAAAACCTAGACCAATTACAAACGGATTATATAAATGAGTTGACAGAAACCTTCAAGGAATTAAATAAAAACATTTATTCCAAAATGAATGCAAAAAAGGCAAATGTCCTTAGCAAACTTAATCAAAATAGAGAAAACGACCCTGAAATACCCGAAAATACTGATCAATTGTTAAAAACACCTAAAAAATTATCACAGAAATTAGAACCTATTTATAAAATAAAGACGTTCAAAAAGCAAAGACACCCTAAAGATATTAAAAGGCATTCTAAATTTTAGGAAATGAAGACCCTTCTTGTACTACTTCCGCTGCTCGTAAACGCACAATACCAGATTGAAACTCTTAACAACCCAATATTACCAATCTACCAAGGAAAAGGTTATGTAGTAACTAGTTATCATCATATTTATTATTACGTAAATTTTACTAATATAAGGAATTGCTTAAAACTAACAAAGAAAACGCGTATGCATGCAAATAAGACTTTGGGAGAATCAAATCTACCCTTATATCATCTTTTAGCTGTAAAAACAAATGATCTTCTCAATCAATCAAGATCAATAGAATCATTTTTAGATCATTATACAACCAAGCCAATTTCAAAAAGAAATAAAAGAGGACTATTTAACTTCTTAAGAAAAGCGCAAAAATATCTATACGGCACATTAGACGCAGATGACGGAGAACGCTATGACAATTATATTAGAACTCTCCAAAATAATCAAGACACCTTACAAAAAGACATATTACAAACACAAACTATCCTAAAGAAACTAACCCATGATATTGACACTCAGCTGACTAACATAGGAAATAATCAGCAGAAATTATATAAGGAAATTAATGACCTAAGACAGATGAGTCAGTCAACGTCTACTACACTATATTTTATCTTGCTACTCGATACGCTAGAAAACAATCTTCGCGTCATCAATGAGATACGTATGAATGTGCAAACTGCAATTAATTTCGCAGAAATAAACATTATGCATCATAGTATTCTCAAATATCAAGAACTATTAGTCATTCAATCTAAGTTTAATCAGAAAACACGAATTCCTTTTGATAACATAATTAAATATTATGAAGTCGCACATGCTGACGTAACAATAAAAGAAGACCTAATAATTTTCTATATAGCAATACCCCTAATATCTGAGAAAACTTATGCTTTCTAATCATGTTTTCCCTATCCCAATAAATAATCATTTAACAATGTTGAGTAATCCCTATTTATTGAAATCAGACAAAGATTTCTATAATTCGAAGGAAAGTTGCCAAAAAATCGAGGACATCTTTCTTTGCCCTGTAAAAATATTAAATCATAATGAACCTTGCATCTCTGAGACAATTAACCTGACAAATCATTGCCCAATGACTCCTGTTAATTATTTGAAAACATCTGTCACCTAATTAGAGGATAATTCAATTATAATAATTCCCAAAGACCAAGAAAAAATAAATTTTTAATGCCCTAATCAACACACCATTGAAACAGTCAATCAACCAACATTAATTCTACTCAAAAGTTGTATTGTCAAAATAAAGAATGATTATTTCGATTCTCAAAAATCAGATTCTATTAACTTAAGATTAAAACTACCACCAATAACAATTAATGAAGAACTAATTAAAAAATTAGAACCCTTAGAACTCGAAGAAATTAATTTAAATAATATACACGAAGAATTAAAAAATGTCAATGAATTAACAACACACCCCTTAGAAAAACTAAAGCTGAGCTGATAATAAGTTCAGGTGTATCAGTAACATTAATTATAATTATTATTGTAATAATAATAGGGTTAATAATCTTTGTATATTATAAGTATAAATGTAAGACAAAAGAAAATGTAAAGGTGGACATAAAATTGAATCCCCTCGAAAAACAACCCCTCGAAGATCAACCCCGATTTTCTCAAACATAAGGAGGGAGGAATTATATGGCCACTTCCGATGATCTAATAATAATTAATCATTGTATTAGTCATAAGAAGAATGCTTGTCTCAGCTATTTTCATGTAATTATAAATACGAATCGTATCGTATATTTTGCAATTTCGTAAAAATAAAGTTTTTTTAAAAAAGCTTAGTTGCGAATTACTGAATAAAATTATACCTGCTGTTATTTATAGTTGCTAAGGAAAATAAAGAATTTAGTTTGCCGTCAATTACATTTGTGATAGTCCTGGAATAGTGAAAATTTATTTGTTGAATTGAAGATTTTACTTCTAAAATGGTTTACACACTAGCCGAAAGAGTGGAAATTATTCTTATTTATGGTGCCCAAAATAAATGTGCTTGGCAAACTGCCGTCACGTTTAACGCCAGACATCCGGAGAAAATAACTTCGCATAGGTATGTTTTGGACCTTGTTACTAAGTTTACTGAAACTGGATCTGTTGCAAATAAAAAACGTGATCATCGGCCAATTTTGGATGAAGCCGCTCGAGTTGAAGTTTTGGGTCATTTTGGAATAAATCCTAATACTTCATTACACAAAATTGTTGCTGCCACTGGTATTTCATTAGGCTCTGTTCACACAGTTACCAAACTTCATAAATTTCATCCATTAAAAATTAAATTATTGCAAGAGTTAACCGAAAACGATTTCGATAGGCGAGTTGAGTTTTGTGAAAAAGTGACTGAAGCGATTAATGATAATACTATTCACGTAAAAAATATCTGCTTCAGCGATGAATGCACATTTTATCACAAATGGATTTGGTAATAAGCATAACTATAGATATTGAAGCAATGAAAATCCTCATGCATTTGTAGAAGGGCATACCCCAAAAAATTAATGTATGGGCAGACATTTTAGGAAATAAAGTGATTGGGCTATTATTTATTAACGGAAATTTAAATGGAGACATTTATTTGGATAGGTTGGAAAATACAATCAATCCGCTTATCCCGGAATCAATTGAAAGCCAAATCGATGATGATGGAAACCCTATATTTGATGAGGTTGAAATATATGTCCAGCAAGACGGCGCTCCTCCTCACTATGTTCTTCCAGTTCGGTAATGGCTAGACGACGAGTTTCCAGATAAATGGATAGGGCGAAGGGGGCCTATAGAATGGCCTGCTAGATCTCCTGATATAACGCCGTTTAAGACTTTTTTCTATGGGGTCATTTGAAATCTATTGTGTTTACTCCCCAACCTGAAAGTTTGGATGAACTTCGTCAACGCATTATCGACAGCTGCCATGATATCCTACAACATGTTTTTGAGAATGTCCGTCAGGAATTTGAACATCGCCTATATCATTGTTTGGCCAAAAACGGTTTGGCCAAAATTTTGAACACTTATTGAAATAAAAACTGATATTTTCATGTTTTTGTTTTCTATCTGATCAAATTAAGATAAACAACGATTTTTCTAACTTTGTCGAAAACGAATCGACCGATTCAAAAAAAATCAAACGTCAAAATAAAGGACTTCGAAAGACCTTTTAAACAAGATATTACTCGATACCCCTTGCCATTTAAAATTTTTAAGGGGTTGACCCTGGGGGGCAGAGGGTGAAAGGGGGTGAAGTAATTTTAGGTTAGAAAGTTGTCCCCCTTGACAAACCTTTTGACGTATTTCGGTGTTTTTTTTTAACAGTGGTTTTCGATGGTGGTGGGAAGTTTTCAAATAAACACCCTGTATAATATCCCTTGTCGGTGTGGAAAAAGTTACCATAAAGATTTTGCATGTATCAGAAAAGAACAACTCTTAATACGGAATTATTTTTTGGGTTTGTTGCTTCGTACGCATCGACATTAATTCGCGACTTTAGTTTAGCTAAATTAGGAGTATTGTAAGAAAACATCAATTACATTAATTAAGATTCATTAAAGCACGATTGTTTAAAATACTTTATTAGTTACAAAAAATACATAAAACCTAAAACATGGAATGTAAAGACTCCATGTAACCAATAGAGTTGCCTAAAGTTAGTATTATAAAAAAATAACAATATTGACGTCATATAAAATATTACAGTAGATAGACAAATAAAGTAACATTTTAAATTATTAATACAACATTAACAATAATTAATTAACATGTTTTAATATAAATGGGGTGGCTATTAAGGTCCTGAGATTACAATGTTTTAAAGGTTTTAAAGTCTTTAAAAAAATGTATATTATGAATATTTTTTAGGACACTAAAGATGGCAAAGTCATACCATTTTTTTTTAAGAATATAAATGCCACTATATTCCAAATTTCGGGTATTAGAAAGCTTATAAAAATGATCGTTGGTACATTATTTTTGAAAATTTTTCAAAATTCAAGATTTTTCAGGTTAAAAGGCAAAAAAATATATTTAAAAGCAATTACGTTTTAGGAAACAGTGTACTTCTTTTTTTGTAAACTGAAAGTGAACTTATTGTGATACTATATTTATACAGGTTCTTAATGCACCTAGCCTAAGAGCGCTTGAGCAATCATTGTTTCTATTGTGAAACACTAGGCAAATTTATAATAGCAATCATAAAAACTGAAATAAAAATGATGCGTAGTGCAAACTCTTACTAAATTAACAAAAAAAATAAATAAAAAGTATTTAATTACCACCCCGACAAAGCTAAAACATAATAAAGATTTTTTGTCTTTATATAGGTTCACTAGAATCATTCCACTTCTCCCCTTTACGTGTCCAATATCGTCCACCTTTGGGAACGAGTTTATTTCTGATAGAGTTATGAGTCTTACTGAACATTTTATTATGGCCAGATGTGTAAAGAAGACACCGCCCTGCAAAAATAATATAACAGCCTGAAATCAGATCTTGCGTGCTCTCTTTATAAGCCTAAATATATGTCTCCAATTATTTTGAGAGAGGGTGCCTGTCGAATATGGTGTTTCTAGCTGCAATACTTTACATCTAGGCCTCAATATCCTGTGCACACGAAGAGTCCACTTTTTTTACACAATTTTCGATCCATTTACTTATTACTATATTTTTAATGCACTACGTACAATCATTATTTATTTGTAATTTCAAATAAGTATCTTTAAAAAAGAATCGTATCTAGCAGCTTAGTTGTTTTCATTCAGTATATTACTATTTGATACTAAGCTACATAAAATATATCACTTTGTAGGGGAAAAGGTATCGTGATACTTTACAACTGAACATAATTATGTAAGTAAATTTGTTAATATTTTTTTTATATATTAAAAAATAAATTTTATGCAGTGTTAACATTAATTTTTAATCATATCTAGAAACTAATAATAATTTGGCAGCTCTACTCTTGAATAATCAGTAAGACCTGCACTTTTAAAACTTTTTTTCTGACATAACAAAGCTACGTATCTGTTGCGGTTTCGAAGATATATATGACTTAAGCTGGAGACCCTGCATTAGTGATTATCAACAACTATGATTAGTAATAAAATTGTTAGCTTTATTATTTGTTATTATTGCATGTGATTTATAGCGTCTATTGCTTTTATAAATAATATTGACTTGAAAAATTTATATTTTATTGTAATAATTAGGTCAAACGTGCAAAATTGTAGAAAAAAGATATATCTGATCATTCTGATGAAATAATCCTAAATGCACTCATCCATGGAGACAAATTGTATCTAAATCATTTCTTGTCAGATAATGCACGAAGATTTCGTATCGGTAGTGGTGAAGAAGGGGCTTTAGGAGAATTTGATTTGGTTATTTTTATTTTCGAGTGAGATTTTTGATGTCTTCTTTCGTGAGCGTAAAGCAAAACTCCAATGTGTCGGTGACCTGCTTCCATGGCAATTTTTAGAGCTGTGCTTCCATCCTAAAATAAATTAGAAGACCATGTATAGTTTTTATTCATTAGTGTAGCCTGAATCTCTCCAAAGTCCGTTTATCGAACAAACCGTTACAACCGAAAAAGTTTTAGATTGCGACTATGATGAAATTGTTGCTTAAGAACACTGCGTGAGGTTATATCTTTCACGCATCTACAACTAAAATAATAAATACGTGTGCCACAGAAAGCCAATATTTTTAAAACAAGTTATTTTTATTTGATATTGTAAAAAAATTGATATAAACAAAAAAAAACAAAATAAGGTTTATTCAATAATTTAAACAAAGAACCCAATTCCATGTACCTTTCAAAAGTGAGATAACTTGTGATCAGAGCAAAAAATTTGGTTTAATATATAATTATAAATGTTGAAAAAATGTTAACATGGCAATACTGCATAATGAAACGAGATCCGTATGTAATGTAGCCCCTACATCGAACAGGATTTTTTTTTGTTTAGGATATTTGATAACAGGAAAATGCTTTTAAAGGTTTTTCCGGATTTCGACAAGTATAATTTTAAATCAAAAATTAAACGTAAAACAAAAATTTTCTATGGTTTGTAATTTACCTTAAGTATTGTTTTGATATAACCACATCAAAATGGTCTAGGGGACAAAGGTATTAAAAGGCAATTAAATGAAAATCTGGAAATTTTTTTGGAAAATATTATAAAAGAAAAACTCCTTGTGAATAGAGCGTATTACTACCCTTGTTGTCCATAAAACTCGATTTGTTTGGTATGCTCTCAATTAAATTGTCAATGTAGTATTGCTCAAGTTGTAGCCATAGCTCTAGCCTACAGTTCAGCAACTCTTCCCTTGTCTGTAATATTATTCTTCCATTTAAAACATGCCTTTTCAATATATCCGGAAACGTGCTTGATAGGATTTAGTCAGCGGTTGCGCAGCCCATGGCAATACTTGAATATTTGGCTGGTCCAAAAGTTTCTAATAGTTCTTGCAACATGCGGACGTGCATAAGTACATTTTCTGGAAATTCTGTAGCGCGTGTATAAACAATGGGTTCCAGAATTTAATCTCAATTTTCGTTTGCTGTTAACAAAGCCACACTATCAATGTTCTGCCTTGGTATCTGTCAACTTCTTTAATGGTTTACAAGCGAGACGCATTGGCAGATGTTCGCCACATCCTTAATGTTCTTGAATCAGGGCGTAAACCAGACCTTTATTCAGCCCAATAAACAGTCGGTCAACAGAATGCGAACCCATTCGCACTCTTGCCAATTCTGATGTTTACCCTAATCTTCTTGAGGATAGTATTGGAGCTGTAACGAAACATCTAGAGTAAAGATTGCTTTCTTGGAACCTATATCTTTTTTATTGAGCAGTGACACTAACATAGGCACATTTTAAAGTTCATTTATTAACTGGTTGGGAGTAATATAAGCCTTTCGCAATGCCTAAAGGTGAAAAAATATATCGTGTTTAGGTTCTGTTGCTTTTGTTGGACCAGTATGTATTTGTGCGTATGTTTTTCTCTCACTCAGCAAAAATTGCATACATTTTTCCGTTTACCAAATATCCCTTGAAACATTTAAACTATTAATTTAATATCAACACGAATAACTTAACATGATGTGATAAGATATATTCAAAAGATTGTCCAACAAATCAACACAATTTATCTTGGAACTATTTTTTTAATGTAAAATTAAAAGACATACTTTTTTCCCTGTCCCTTAGACATTTTGATGTGTGAATGTATACGATGAAACTAACGATGCTTACTATACAGGGTGATTCATTAAGATTGGGCAATCTCTGAACTGGAGATACTACACATGGCGATTGAGCTTAACATGTCTTATACAAATGTTGCAGGTTTACGAGATACAGGGTATTTAAAGTTGGAATTTTAATTTGAAATTTCTTAATAATTTTATGATTTTAAGCAGTTTCATTTACGAATTTTGTGGTGAATTTAGCATTATTTATATAGGGCGTTAGTTACATCCTGTTACTTAGGTAAATTACAACATATCTTTTTTGCCTGATCAGTTATGGCTAAAACGACTAGAAAATCTAAAAGGCAATTCATATTCGAATGAAAAAGGTACTTGTTTATTTCATGTAACTCTACCAGTTATTAAGTTATTTGCATTTTTAACATTCAGCGTAAAAAATCCTAAGCCACCGTTATTGACTTAATAGGAATTTATTCTTTTAAATTACTACTATGCTATGTGTTGCTACTTGGTAACAACAGTAAAGACAACAAATAACAATCAGTAACAATATTAAGAGAAAACTTCAAAGCAAATGCTCAAAATGACCGCCTTCCACTTAAATACACTTTGTAAGACGTATCCTTAAAAAAAAATAAAACCCTGTATATGACAGCAACACAGTGCGGCTCTTAATCGCCCCCCTTTTATCTTTTGAATGGGTTTATATAATTTTTTTTTTGAAATGTGTGCCAAACATCATTAGCAACCTAAATTCTTTTTGATCCCCAGCTCATTTTGCAAAACTGCAACCACTGGAACCCTGAGATCCTTGAGATTATTGAAGACAATCCTCATGAAATTGAGTTGGGAACAGTTTTTCAACCGTCTCACTTTAGCAGAAATGTTAGAGAATATTTGACTAATACCTGGCCTAATCGGTGGATTGGTCATCAAGGGCCTACCGAGTGGTCAGCCAGGTCCAATCTTACACTTATGGACTATGTTATATGATCTACGTTACCCAGCCAAAATTTACCTTCGATCTACGTCAACGAATAATTAATGCATGTCGCAATATTGATGTTGCCACTTTCCAAAATATTCGTGAAGAGTTCTCCAATAGATTATTTTACTGTGTTAAAGTTAATGGTGCACATTTTCAACATCTTTCGTAGTGAAATGCAAAAAAAAAATGCGAAAAATAAGATATTGAAAGGCTGCCATTTTGCTATGGGTAAAAGAAATGACTTAATATTCTAGGACCATAAAGCATTTGGGAACTTTCAGACGATGTATCGCATGACGCCCCTTTCGATTTAATTTAATTTTTCAGAAAAGCTAGGGACCAAAAAGTATTATTTAGGTTGCTAATGATTTGTGCTAAATTTGAATTTTTTAAATAAACGCATTCAAAAGATTAGAGGGGGGAGACAATTAAGAGACGCACGGTATGTAGAGTTTCTCACACTAATTTAAGTATCTCACCAGAATTTAAGTGTTTGATAACACGCTTTACGGTTCATAATGCTTTCTAGGGACCGTAATAATGTGTATCGATTGTTTGATAAATAGACTTTATGTAATTAACATTTAATACTTACTAAATCTGTTATATTAGAATCACAATCAAGCTGACTTAAGAAATGTTTCACAATTTCTATGTGACCATGTTCTGCTGCACACATCAAAGCTGTACTTCCATCTTCATCTTGGATATTTATATCTGCACCAGCTTCAAGAAGCATTTTTACCATGTCAAGTCTACCATGGCTTACTGCAAGCATTAAGGCTGTTTGGCCATGCTGTAAAGTGAATCAAGTATTATTAATTGTTAAAACACATACAGAGTGTTCCATTGAAAACTTCCCACCACGGATTTATCGAAAACCACGGTTAAAAAAAAAAAACGCCGCAATACGTCAAACGGTTTGTCAAGAGGGACAACTTTCTAACCTAAAATTACTTCACCCCCTTTCAACCTCTGCCTGTCTAGCCATTGCCGAACGGGAAGAACGTAGTGAGGAGGAGCGCCGTCTTGCTGGAAATATATTTTAGACGACGAGTTTCCAGATAAATGAATAGGGCGAAGGGGGCCTATAAAATGGCCTGCTAGATCTCCTGATATAACGCCATTTGAAATCTATTGTGTTTACTCCCCAACCTGAAAGTTTGGATGAACTTCGTCAACGCATCATCGACAGCTGCCATGATATCCTACAACATGTTTTTGAAAATGTCCGTCAGGAATTTGAACATCGCCTATATCATTGTTTGGCCAAAAACATTTTGAATACTTATTGAAATAAAAACTGATATTTTCATGTTTTTGTTTTCTCTCTGAACAAATTAAGATAAACAAAGATTTTTCTAATTTTCTCGAAAACGAATCAACCGATTTAAAAAAGTCAAACGTCAAAATAAAAGACTTTGAAAGACCTTTTAAACAAGCTATTACTCGATACCCCTTGCCATTTAAAATGTTTAAGAGGATGACCCTGGTGGGCAAAGGGTGAAAGGGGGTGAAGTAATTTTAGGTTAGAAGGTTGTCCCCCTTGACAAACCTTTTGACGTATTTCGGCGTTTTTTAAACAGTGGTTTTTGATAAATCTGTGGTGGGAAGTTTTCAAATGTATATTGTTTTAAAGGATTTTTTAATGAATTTTATAGGTTAGTATAGTCAAAATAATAATTCCATAAGAATAAACCGATATAATATTCGGTGTTTGGGGTTTTACAGAAGTTAAATTTTGCAAATGAAGGATTTGTCATCACATGTTAAGACTACATAATAAATCCTTTATTAGTAACTTGGATGTTATAATTATTTATTTAAAAATTTACTAATTATACTTTTAATAAAAATACAGCCTGTTAAGAACATCCTGAAACCCTGATGCGACTATTGCCCGGTGCGCGCCATTAGTGGTTACGTCTATCACAACAATAAAAACTGCGTCAAATATAACTCTTATTGGCAAAAAGATAATGATAGATTTCTAAAGAGTATTCATTATCAAAATTACAGCATCAAAACTCACTCCACTGGCTGGTAAACAGGAATCTTTCATTTCTGACTTCCTACTTTTACTGAAGCTTAATCGGGTGTTTTCAATAATCTGAGCAGTAGCATATGTCATGTCAGATATTTGAATCAAATAATAGCAAAAAATAACAGTAATAACCACATAGTATTTTATGGAGTACATAAAATATTTTGCTTTGTATAATTATTTTTAATTTACATTCATTGGTGTGTTCTAATTTTTATAACAGAAAGAATAAAGAAAGAAGTTGATGATTTGTTGTTCTGAATACATAATGGGATCTTATTAAAATATTGGTAAGCCGCTGTGTTGTTAAATTTTTGAAACTTTTTTTGCATACAGTAGGACAAAAATCATCATCTGTTGAATTTTATACATGACTGACAAATTTCTTTCTTAAATGCCGAAATACGCATACATTTCCCATACGTTCCCATTTAACTTGTTACAGACTTGTTATTTTGAATTAATAAATTGATTTTCGCCCCGTGTTTTTAGATGGCCGGCGTGTATATCGTATATTTAGGAGAAATCTAAAAATACAAGATATGCTTACCTGTGAAGCTCTAATATTTACATCAGCTAGATGAAATAACCTTCTTACAACATTGGCATCGGTTTGATTCTTAACTTGAGCTAAAGATACTAACATGACACAGGTGTAACCTGCTTTATTCGATCTGTTAATGTCACATACTTTTGAATCTAGCAATATAGAAACCACATCAAAATTTCCGTGGGATACAGCATAATGCATGGCTGTGTTTCCGCTAGCATCGGTCATGTTAACAATATAATGAAAGAGTACTGAAGACACATCTTCAAAAGCATCCAAGTAATCTTCAACGTCTAAAGGGTTGGCTGTTTCATAGCTTGATATTCTAAACCACTCAGTTTGGACTATGTTTATAGCACTGTGGTTCTTGACTGCGGTATCTTGATTTTTTTGGAGCAAGTCATTTAATACCTTCATTGCGCCTTGCATTTCTTTACTTGGTTTTGTTCTGAAAGATTGCAGAACAATTAGCATTATTTTTGATTATTGCTTTTACATTAAATAAGAATATAACCTAAACACTTGGCCATTATAAATACCTAAATGACATTTAATTTGTTTGCTTACAATGGGATTATTTTTTGATTGTTTAAAAAATAATTTACTTTTTTTTTCAAATCCATATTATATACTTAATATAATAAAAAATATTTTATTTAGGATAGTAAATTATAGCATAATACACATACAAGTTGTATGAGAGTTGTATGATACAACTCGCATCATCATAATCATTAAAATATGCCTTTATTTTGACAACTGCACTTAACTCTTATAATTGGCAAAAAATATATAAATGCTTACTTTTTCCTTTGTGGTGGTAATTCGAATATGGTGGACTCTGACACCGGTAATGTAGCCTCCTGAATATGAACCTTTGTGATAGTATCTGAGTCATTTGGCGTTTTTGAGCTTGAACTTGCGAAAGCATCAGACTTTACATTGTCCAAGGGGCTTATCGATCGTGTTGATAAGGTCTTTGGTGAAAGATCTAACCCTGACAGCCTAAGAAAATATAAAAGACTTTTAGCATATTTTTAGGAGACAATATATTTTTAGGTTACCTAGTTAAAAGGATATGTTGATGCATATATGAGCAGTGCACATTTTGGCCGTAACTTTGCATAGGACGTAGCATATGAGAAAACGTTGCAAGAAAAATTTAAGTCATAACAAAAAAAGCGGCAAAGTTAGCTTTTTTATAGATGATTACTCCGTAAAAACCATTTTATTGTGAGCACCAACCTCAAATTTGGGCCCTCGCCCCATCAATAACGAGATATATCTCGCGCTTGCGTTTTCTCCCTTTATATCGATATTTCAAATGAATACAGGGGTTGGTTGAATAGAAAGGTTATTATTTTATTGACATTATTTTATCGGAAAAGGTGATAGGAAGACTAAGCTCATATTTCAGATTTTCTTGATTTTTTCATGATTTGTTCTTTATATAGGTCATAAAATTACGAAGTATCTATATAAAGCTAAAAATAGAAACAGAACGTTTCTCCAAGAAGTATATGTCCTGCATTTATTTAATTCGCTATAGTGAAAAAGTCCTTGAAGAAATGCACTGACTATTTATTGGTGCAATGATGTAATTTCTTTAGAAAAATGTTCTTTTTTTCAATATGTATACATACCTACGCATATTTATAATGATCTACCTTTAAAAAATATATCCTTAAATGAATATTTATTCGATTTCAAAGCTCCCTTTTATGTGTTATTGCATTTTTGCGAAATCCGGTCGTAAAATTCTACTTACATAAATGGCCTATCAATGAGCAAGACCATATATCTATGTAGTGGATTGGGTGGTCTTGTTTTAGTTTTATTAAATTGAATTTTTGGACTAGGAAATGTAATAGCTAGGAAAGCTCTGTTTAGTATGAATGATTTAGGAGAAATTAAAGATCTTGACGGGTGCTCAAAGGTGTATGGATATGAACCAGGATTTCTGTGCCTGTTTTATTGATTTTTAGAAGACATTCGGTAAAGTACAACATCATAAACTTATTGAAATACTCACTAAAATAAATATTGACAATAGAGATATTAGAATTATAGCTAGTATTCACTGGAAACAGACAGCAAAAGTTAAAATTGATGAACAACTTTAGAAGAAATTAAAGATCTTGACGGCATTACGCAGTCATTATTAAGCAACATACGCTCGTCAAAGCTGTATGCTTTGCCTACTCATGTTAATCTATACAGTAAACGACAACCTCAAAGATTTACAAACGCTTGTACAAAGACTGACCAATGCATGCAAAGCCTCTAAAGAATTTACCTAAAACAAACTGAATTTATGATAATAACCACAAAGGCAATTGTCCAAGGAAATTTTATAATAGAAATATTAATTTAAAACTGAGAGTAAGAGTACTACGTATTTTCAACACTTCTCTATGGTGCGGAGGCCTAGGCGGTGAGAAAGGTCGAATTGGATTAAAAATGATGAAACGTGAAAAATAATTGTAGAGGAAAATTGCATCGTTTACAAAATACGCCCAATTATTGCCCCTTATTTTAAGATATTATTTATGCCGATGTCTGGCCAATTCTCAGAAATCAGAATTAGAGCGTCTATTGTGGGACAGTTCAAGTAAACAAAAATTACTGGATTAGGGCCTCTCCTTAGGTTTCTTAGAATTAGTTCAGAACTAGGTTTACCTAAGCTGGTCGCATTTTGTACCTGATCTACTCTAGGGTGTAAAGCCACTAGTTCTTAGCATCTGATTTCGTGACTAATTGTGTATGGTTATCACAAACTTCATGTTGAGTTCATCTACAGTTCTTTAAATTGAGCCAGTTAAGTGTTGTATTTCATTTCAAGAGTAAGCGGATATTGTCTTCACGTATGAATGAGCAACTAAATTCGAGGTGTTTCAAAATACTTTTCGTCGGCTAAGTGAAGTTGGGTTGGGCCCATAGTGCCAACCCTAGTCATGATGTAGAGAATGATTAGCAAATACTGGAAGCTATTACCGCGGATCCTACGACAAAAAAGTCCAATAAAGGCTCCCTTTAATCGGGGCCACTTGGTGTATAATTATTTTAGTAAATTCCTTTTTTTTAATGGAACAAGATACAAAAAATAATTTTTAACACTAAAAAGAATAGAGAAGTAGAGTACATAAAAATTTCCTAATACTAATATGCCACCAATTATAGGACTACAATATGTAGAATTATCTTAGAACAGATTTAAATACGTTAATTATCGTGTCAAGTTCTAAGAAAATTTGCTAAGAAATATTATGATAAAACATTAATATAGTTTTCAATTTCACTCGTCTATTTTATAAACCTATTTTAACAACTGTTAGTTTCAAACTAAGGAAAAAGTCTATTTTCAAGTAACAAAGAACTGAAGAACAATATTAAATAATACTTCAAAAGAAGTATTGTTTGTTATTGTTTATGACTTATAGGTGTGTTAACTCTAGTCTGATGATGGAAAGAACACTTGCCGAAATGAGCACTCCTGAAATTAGAGTTCTATTGGCACTAAATTTTTAGATTTTTAAAAAATACTTGGCAATTACTGGCTGATTGATGGCCATTTATTTAATATCTTTTGATATAATTTTTTTATAGGTTTTTGTTTTTTGGCTACTTCAGGTTAGTTTCTTATTTAAATGAGAATAAACAATATAAATCTTTTATTCATTAAAATAAAAGTTATAATTTATATGTCTAACTACTTTAATAATAATAATAAAAGAATACATATATTATGTATTTACCTTACACTTATTTTTTAACAATATGAATAAGGCCTCACCTGCTGCCAACAATTTTTCTAATATTACAACTTAAAATATATATATTTTCAGTAGGAATTATTTCCAAGGTAAACAACAAAACTAAAAATGTCACGAAATGCGGTTCTTTTAAAACACCCATATGGAACAATTTTAAAATGCTTAGATTTTTGTACAATGCTTTTGTCAATTAAGAGCAATAATTTCATGAGAATACTGCGAGTCAAACCAAGTAAGACAAGTATACAAAGTCTAGACCATTTAAACTACCAGGATTTAAAATTAAATAACGCGTTTTTGTTATTAATAAATACTTAACTTTAATGTTAAGTAACTTGGTGGTGGCTTCGGATAAGTGAAATAACCTCTATCTATTTAATCTATCTAGCGTTTCTTTTGGCAAAGCAAATAAGCATAGTATTATTTCTCTCTCTAGTCAAAATTATAATAACTAATAAAATAAATTATATTGTCATCAAAGTATAGTGGGGGAAACATGACGCAGTACCCATATATACAAAAACACTATTTAAATCAAAATAACTCAAAAAATCTAAATCCATTGAGTAAAACTGTAAATATTAGTATGAAAAATTATAATTTTTGACAAATGACTATACTTACATTTTATATTAATAGGTAGATTGGAACGTGGAAACTGTCTTTATCAGTTTTAAAAAATTTAGAATGTGACCATACCAAAATTTTAATCATAAAAACAATTTAAATATAAAAAAAGAGAATAAACCAAATATTAAGGATTAAAGGAAGAAAAGAAAAAATCCAAATTTCCACTGTTTGGTAAGAACTTTTAACGTTTCGGCTATTGCCATTACCAAGAGCAGCCTTGTCTATATCTAAAAGGATTATAAAATAATATAAAAAAAGACTAATATTTAAACACACTTATTGGTCACATCACATGTAAATTTTTTACTAATTAATGTTTAACAGTGGACGTTTGGCTTTTTTATTTTCTTTTCCATAATAATATGACACTCCACCCTAAAAAATAACTCAATTCTATAAATATTAATAAGTTTGTATTGTCATAATTTAATTTTTGATGATGCATATAAACAAAAAAAAACTGGAATGTGTCTTTTTTTCCTCTCGAATTCACTTACCTATACAAACATTTTTAGTTGGTATTTACCCAGTATAAGCTTTACTTCTTATTTGAAATTTAAGGAATAATAGTAATATTCTGTAATATAATATATTTAAAGATTACTTACGTGTAAGGCTCAATTGGTGACTTATCAGTAGGAGAAGATGAATAAATCTTAGTATAAGTATCTTGCCTTCTAAGCTTTCTTGCATCGATAATTGGCGATGTAAGTATAGGAATTCTACTTGGCGTTGGACTGTTGGCAATGTCTCTTCTTATCTCCTTTGCAGTCTCCATTTCCTTGCTTGAACATTTTGCACAAATTTTTTCCTCAGAAACTTCTTTTTCTTCTTGTACAGTATTGCTGCTCGTTTCTTTTGTTTTTGGTAGCTCCGGTGTGGCCTGGCATGAGACTGATTTCTGAGACACTTGCAAGTCATTTGTGTCAGTTAGTTTAGAATCAGAGTTATTTTCATATTGAATATTCTTGTCAGCTAATCTTATAATATCGTACTGAGAAGATTTTGTACTAGTTTTCAGTTCGGTTTGCAAAGATTTTGTACAAAGGAATAGAGACCTCTCAAACTGAGTCGCCACATTTTGTGTTCTATGTTTTTTAAGATTAAGTCTTTCTTCCCCTAAATTAAATGATTTGCTTTTATCACCTAAAGTTGCCAAACTAATGGGAATAGGATGAAAATCTTCACTAAAATTTTTGAACATATTTTTTTCCAAAATTGCACCATTAATGGTATCTTCTGAGCTGCCTATGGAAACACATTCGACATTATTTTGAATACCTACATCAATTCTTGTTGGTATTACCAACGATCCGACATCAACTAGCATAGGTCTTGGATCTGTTTGAATAACTGCTATTCTTGTATCCTTTTTAGGTTCTAATATAGAAGTTTGTATTGACATATCTCGCTTTTCTTTAGTTATAACCGTTTGAGTCCCTTTTGTAATCGATATTCTTGAACTTGTTGGTGGCGAATTTAAAAATTTTTCTTTTTGTGATAGCCACTTATCACCATATTCTGTTGTTATTGTAGATACATTTCTAGTAATAGGAATTTGATTACCTACACCAATATTTCTGGTTAGTACTCCACACATTACTCCGAAATCTTTTCGAGGAGGAGAAAGAGCACGCTCTTTTATAGCACCCTCATCGGCGGTGTCAATATCAGTGCAGATTTCTGATCTTTTACGATCCTGTGGATCAATTTCTACACAAATACCATTTAGGCAACTTAGTTTTTGATATTCTTGAGAACGAAGTTTAAGGTTGAGGTTTTGGTTTTCGGTGCGAAGTCGTAACAATTCTTCCTAGAAAAAAATTGTGTATTTTTTAACATGTTTATAATACAAGGTGCCAAGGTGGGAGGGCCAGTATAGAGATCTACGTATACAATACCATACCATGAGAGATAAAAATCTTCGGTATCTCAGAAGAAAGTAGGCTTTAAAAACAAAATATTCTTCATAGAGACAAGCTTCTTTATGCCTAAAATATTTAGAATAATAATATTATTGAAAAAATCAATCAACGGCCTTCTCAATACAACTAATTTAATCAATCCTGCCTAATAAATCAATTCAATAACGTTAACAAACAATAACAATATATAACCAATAAAACGCTAATAAAAAAAATACAAAATAAAAAAAATCTACGTTGGTAATAGATGTTCAAAAAGATTTATTTCATTTCCTAAGCATAAATAGCATTTCCTTATCGGGGATTCCCAACACATTATTTAGCATCGAAATCTTCGAATTCGAAATATTCGGATGAAATTTTTGTTCACGAAAAATGAAAGACTTGTTTACGCCTATGTTATTTTCAGTTTCCCGTGTTGAAATACTAGGGTTGAATTCGAAATTAAAAGCACTTTTTATATTTCAGGAGAATTTTTTTTTCTCGAAAATTGTTTTTTTTTTTTTGGATATCTCCAGAACTACTCTGATTTTTTAAAAATTCAAAGCGGCATATTTATTGAGCACCCAAAGCTGATAAATTCTACCCATTTAACCAACTTTCTATCTCCCACGGTTACGGAGATCCCTGTTCTGGCCCTCCTTATCTTGGGCATGTTGTATATAAACAACATAAAACTAAGTATCATTTTCACTAACCCGCACTAAAAACACAATCAAAATAAATGTTATACAGAAATAATACCAAAGCCAAACGAATATGAACTTTACGACCTCTAAAATATCATGGTATTTGACACATCGGTTTTGTTTGCTTATTATGAAGACAAAC
Source organism: Anthonomus grandis grandis (assembly GCF_022605725.1). Classification (NCBI taxonomy): domain Eukaryota; kingdom Metazoa; phylum Arthropoda; class Insecta; order Coleoptera; family Curculionidae; genus Anthonomus; species Anthonomus grandis. The sequence goes on along the minus strand of NC_065567.1, from coordinate 4,028,820 downwards.
ACTAAGTAATAAGCCAGTAAAAAAAGTAAATGTATTCAACTTAGTGTTTGTATTATTGAAAAATACTTCAGCATTACAATGCGGGTTGCGCAAAATTATAGAAAAATAAGAATCAAGGCAAAATTAATAATTTTATGGTTAAACAAAAAGAGATGTACTGTATGTAGAATTCTAATACCTATTATAGGTTGGGCTCGATTCGAATTTAATATTTTGAAAGGATCCAGGAGTAAGACTTCAAGATTGCAGGAATCTGTTTTCTAGATATTTTGCAAATTTGCTAGTCATAAATATTTGCAAATGGATGGTATGTTTTTTTTTTACATTGGTTGTAAATTTATACGTAATCGAGACGCTTATAATATATACAAACGACATTAATTTTAAAGAATTTGTATAGTTTAGGTGAAGTTGGTCAAGCTCCAAAATTGAGTATGTACAAAAAAAATCAACATACTACACATACGCATTAAAATAAACTGCAAAATATATTACGATATTTAGTGATCGATTCCCGTATATATTTACGGTCGATTTGAGTCTTTCCACGGCACCGCGTTCCGTTCAACAATAAATATTTGTCAGATAAAGATAGGCAAGTTCGGCGCGGATAACGTGAAACAGACTTTATTATTTACATTTTTCATTTTTTTATTTTACATTTTTCTTTAAATAAATGAATAAAGGTAAAATATTAACTTGTATTGCGTTCTATTATTTATAAACGTAATTTTTTACTAGATATTATATATTATACGACGTGTTACAAATTCCTCACTATTGGATCTCGGTAAATATAAGAGATACGAAGATGGTTAAATTTAGGGCCAAGTTTCGCATTTTTGAGCCTAAAAATGTGCCATTTAAAAATTTGTATAAAAAATATTTAAATTTATATTTCTTGTTGGGGCGCTATTGGACCATCCCTTTTGTACGTGGAAATAATGTTTCGAAGAATTAACCATTTTTTAAGATGCGTACCATAATATATAGTTCTGTATATGGTAATAATTATAACAATTTTGAATGTTGTCGGTGTGTTATAATTAGCACGGTGTAGACTTGGCTCACCCTAAAATCGCTTTCGCGTTTATATTATACAGCAGTTCTTGTTGTTACTCTATTTGTTAAATAATGCTGATGTTTTGTTTTATTTACTTTCGTCTCAACTTTTGAACAATAAAAATGTAATTTTGGCGGTCTTTTGATACTACTGATAATGAATCGAATAGTTGTGGTAAATATTTTTAGGCATTTTATAATGTGTATGTTTATAATCGTTTTACCGATCAAATTTTAAGAGGGTATCAATTTCTTAACACGTGTCATTTTTAACCTGAATACATTTTAAACCTGAATTATACTTTTTAAATACAATATACGTTAAAAGATATATCGTTAATATTTGCTTAGTAAAAAAAATACAGTACCGCTTTTTAACTTAAAAATTCAAGGTTAAATTGAATTTTTGACATTAAAATTATTAGAGTCACTTATTTTGTGTATTATGTCACTTATATTAAATATTAATTTAGAAAATACTATCTCATACGCTCAAATATTGAAAAGAAGAAGAAAATATACTTATTCACTTAAAGGATAATTGAACTTACATTTTTAACGAAACCTTTCGTTATATTTACTTTAATGAAAGTTCAATAAGTCTTAAATATAATAATTTAATTGAGGTATAATAGATACCGCGAATTAATCCAATTATAATTCATGCCAATGACGAATCTAGTTCTGAAGAGATGGATAGTGATGCTGAATAGGTAAGCATTTTTAGACGTAAAAAATTTGGGTGCAAAATTATTAATATGAACTTCACTTATATTTGATTTCGATAAGACCAAAAAATTCCGCAATGAAATTTCATCGTTCAGAGGGAATTTTTGGGCTTATCGAAACAAATATCAGCGGAGGCAAGTATAACAATATTCTATTGCAGCATGGCCACGACATTATTTTATACCTGTGTTACAACAAACATTTGTTACTCAATTTAATTTTATTTATTTGACAATTTTTGTAATAATGTTTTAAAAAACTGTGTAAAAAATATGTGTCATTAAATCTAACCATGAGTTTTCCGTGACCTGAAAAATGTTTTTGTTAGTAAAATAACATATTTACTATATATATATTAAGCCAGACAGAAACAAAAATTATATGCACGCCAATGCCTTATAAAGAAAACGCCGCATGCTAAACATTTTTAGTTTTTATACTTGTCCAAGTAACTTCACCTAAACTATAAAATACAAGCTAAATATGACCTAATCGGCAAAAATATACATACTTTTTAAAAATGGTGTTTCCTATAATTTTAACTTTTTACGAGTTTAAACGGCCTATAATAATTTCGACGTAATTTTCGATCAAAATAAGATATTTTATTCGGGATTTCGTTTTAGCGCGTGGTTATAGGAGTGAAGTTAGGTATTAAGAAGCAGGCTCTTTTTTGGTTTTTAACTTATGGCTATTTCTTTTGTGTTGTTTTTGGTAGTTTTTTTTACAATTTGTACAGTGTTTCTATGGTATATTTATAAATATTCTAAAGCAAAAATTTAATAAGTTAAAAATTTAAAATTCTGAATATACAATTTTAAATCTTTAAATTTTGTTAAAAAAAAAAAATATGTCCATACAGAGTTTTTCACTTAAAACTCCGCATGCCAATAACTCCAAAACAAAAATAAATATTTAATTTCTGTAAAAAGTGGTCTATTTATGGGGTCAAGTAGATATTTATCAAAGTTTAAAAAATCGACTCCTGCATAGAGCTGGGCGTCGCGACGCGCCAAAAAATTATTCGATTGCAAGGACGTGGGAAATAGGTGCCTGCAAAAGTCCATATTATTTAAAAACTATTTTGTAATTTAGTCAAACTTATTTGCTTTACTCGTTTCTGAGTTATACCAATTTATAGCAAACATTTCTTGATTGATAAAAATGTGATTAACGCTAATTTTTACAATTACATCATAAATATTAGTTACTATGGCAATCATTGTTATCGCAATTGTTTTAAATAAAATTACGAACGTAAGTTATTACTGCTGTATCAAAAATATTGTCACAAAAAAATCTTGTTAAGTTTAAAAAAAAGTTATGACGTAAAAATGGTGCAATTTAGCTATGAAAAAAAAGTAGACATTGCTACACTGCTGAGTTATAGTAGGATTGGGGATATCAAATGGTGCATCAAAATGCCTTGCTACCACAAATTTATTTTGGTTTTTTTATCGAATGTATATGAAATTGAAAGAAAAATTGAATTTCTCAATTATTAATCCCAGGCGCCAGTTGGCTTATGGCGGCTTAAACCAGAAAATCTATTAACTTATAAACCCCACACCCTAAAGTGAAACTACAGAACTGGTCATGAATAAATAAAACCTTCCAAATTTTCAGACAAAACACTATATATTTTTTTGTATTTGATTCGCCAATCAAACCCAATAATTACAATAATTATTATTCTTAGTTTATTTTAAAAGGCTATTCTAGAGAAATAAATAATTCCATTCAAGATTTAAGTTTTAAACTCTAAACACCTTATAGTATGTGAGTAGTGACTATATATGAATTTGACAATAATGACCTTTAAAAAAAATAGATACAATTAGGAGATTTTATTATTTTATTGATTGCGTATCAAAATTCTTAAATATGTTATAAAGCAATTGACATTGACGGTGTTGAATTAAAATAGTATTGGGCTCCCTTATATGTATATCACGATAATATCCCAATTAAGGCTCCGCTACCTATTCTTTCGAGTGGCTGGTGCGGGGCACCGGTGAGAGGGGAGGAAGAAATTATTTTACGGCGGCCTGTATAGCGGAGACATTCTTAAGCCGGCAAGCGTTATATTCCAGGGCTGGTTTATTATAAAATTACGGTTTTTGGCTTTCCGACAGCGTGGCGGCAGTGTATGAGGTAGGGATATATATCATCGACACGCTTACTATTCACGCTAAAGGTAGACGTTCGATGTTTGCGATCCCGACAAGAGACAGCGACAACGACAGTTTTAACATCATTTGACAAAATGCGGTCGCATCAGTCTGTCGTCAGTCGTGGAGCGGGCGTTGACTACCCTGGTGGTTGATTTCATTTTATTAATTGAAAATTGGCGAAAATGTGCGATAAAATTGCTCTGTTATATCTATTAGAAGAAGAAGATGATTTGATTTTATACTACTACATGTACAAGCGCCAAAGAGGACCCATGCATCCCTTTTTAAAAAAAGAAGGGAAGAGGGATATTTTAAGATTTTATTATCCCAATATGTGAAATATGATGACGACATGTTCAGGAAGTTCTGCAGACTAAATTAAGAACAGTTTTATTTTGTTTTAAGTTTAATAGAGAAAGATATAGCATCAAAAAGTACAAGGTCGGTAATCACCCCCGAAGAGAAACTGTTTTTAACGTTAAGGTAAGTTTAGAAAAGTGGGATTTAAATAATCAGCATCGTAATTGGTGTCCTGGTGCACAGTCAATTTGGTAGGCTCAACTACTGTAGAATCTGTACTTATAGGAGAATATCCGCTATATTGTGGATTCCTGGACAAAGAACTGTTTGACGGTGTTATATTAGGCGCTGAATCCATAGACATTAGTTCATAATTGCTCAATACACTGAACACGTCAGACTTTGCCCTAATTCTTAAAATAGGCGGCAATTTATATAAAACAGACTGCACATGTTCACCAAAAGAAACTATGTCATCTTTGTTAATTTTTTGTTCAACTTGTCGTCCACATAATAAACTTTTCATCACGTTTTCTCTTTATGTGTCTCTTTGTTTCATATATAGTAAAAACTGGTCTTCTTCTTGACTGAACTCATCCTCGCAATCTATTTCGAAATCTGGGACATCGTTCTGTGAAGTACTACCCGACCCACTTTCTTTATTCAGATTTGGTATATTGGAAATGCCATCCCTCTGAAAAGACACTCCTAGGAAGTTCAAACGTTCATAAAACTGCCACTTGCTATTCTTAGGTTTAGCTGCATCTCCTGTCCCCCCCTTTCTTTTGCCTTTAAATCGATTATATGAATCTTTCACATATTTCCATCTTTTCTTGCATTCATCACCTGAAATAAAAAAAATACTGAAACGTAATCCAAGTTTTTTTTTCAGGTTCATGGCGACGGGAGAAACTCGCGCATCTTTGTCTTTCACTTATCGCATATCAGATTGTTACATATCACAGATAGTGAAAAATGTATTAAGAAGTTTCAAAAAAACCTTATCTCACAAAATATGCCACCACAATCTGAAAATGATTTTAAAAGGATCGCTGAGGAATTTTGGAATAAATGAAACATTCCAAATTGTGTAGGCGCGATTAATGGCAAGCACGTTCGTGTTAAAGCCCCCAAGAACAGTGGCTCCCTATATTTCAATTAAAAAGAATATTTCTCGATAGTCCTCTTAGCAACTGTAAATGCAAAATGCAAATTTATTGCAGTAGATGTCGGCGCATATGGCAAAGAGGTAGACAGTATCTTTAAGAAACCTGCAATGGGACGAAAAATAGCCACGAACAGTTACAATATTCCTAAAGAAAAAGGTTTACCCGGAACTAATCTGGATGTACCACATTTTTTAATCGGTGATGAAGCATTTGCAATCGATTCCTATTTGATGAAGCCCTGTCCTCGAAAAGTTGCAAAATCTGACAAGAAAAAAGATATATTTAATTACCGTATTTGCCGTGCTCACAGGGTTATAGAGAATGCATTTGGACTGTTATGTCAAATTTTTAGAGTTTGTCACACTCCAATAGCCATACTACCCGAAACATGCGATGGTCTGATAATGGCTGCTTGCTGCTTACGCAATCTTTTGCGAGATGGACATTTAGAAACCCAACAATCTGCTTTACTTCAATGTAATAATAATAACGATAATCAAGAAACCCCCACATTGAATATGGTACCTTTAGCATGGTGGTAGATTTGCTAACAGTGGCAGTTTAAGAATCAGGGAGATACTGAAAGAGTATTTTTCAAGTGAAGAAGGGGAAGTTTCTTGGAAAGAACGTATTATAGATCGACGATGCTAATAAAACAATATATTTTGTGTCAGAAAAGAAATTGCAAATTATTTCATTACTTAGTTCCTATAGTTTAATTGTATGTGCAGGGTGTGCCCCAGGGTTCTTGTAAAAGGTAAGTGATTACTCAATATCACGCCTAATATGAATTTTGACATACGCAACAATCAAAACAGACATTTGCGATATATCCTGATATCGCAAACGTCAAATTTAATTGCCCTGAAAGAAGTTACATATGTCTGTTCCATTTAAATACACGAAGTCAATTTATCATTACCGTTTTTGGTTCCCCCGTAAATGCCCCGGGACATCGAATTTGGGACACCCTGTACATTCCATTTTACAGAACACTATGTACTACATGATACATACTGCTTTTATTTAAGGCCTTTCCAATATCTTTCCATATATTTTCCCGTAGCACACCGTCTTTGTAACTTTCTAATGTAGGATCATAAATTGGTGGGTTCTGATGAACTTATTTTATCAATTTTTCGTCGTCTTCTACAAAGAAATTAGAGGCACCATTTTTTACTAAAAATGCTGGTACTTCACTCGCGAGACACTACGACACTACTGCTTCAATGGGGGTAGTGTCTAGTCGCACGCGAAAATGAGCAAACACCGATATGCCGCGCGACGCTGTCGCTTCCTTTGAACTGAGTCCTATTCAGTTCTATTGATTCGGTGTCTTGAAAAGTTGTCGCTGTCTCTTGTCGTGGTCGCAAACATCGAACGTCTACCTTAAGAGTTATTGGTCTAAGTTGTTTTAAAGAGATGTTAAATATGGATGAGTATTATAGAAAAGGGACAAAAACATGACTTGAATGAAAACACGAGGTTGAATGCAACAAGGAAACGTCTAAAAAAGAGAATATAGCTTACGCTATAGTAAACGATATTTTTTTATTTGAACAATGCCATTGATAAGGCATTGGTACACGGATCCAATGGCAGCTTAATTTTTTAGTGACGCCCTTACACGCGTTTATATACAGGGTGATTAGTGACCGATACGTTAGATGTAAATGGACATTGAAATTTTCTGAAAATTGGAAGGTTTTTATCGTGGTTTATTAAACCACACTTTATCATCTAAAATAATTTTAGAATTGCGACGTTTCCTGAATGTCCTGTATATCACTTTTTTTATAATTTTTAAATCATGGCACTGTATCTGTAGCCATTTTTGACAAAAAAATAGCTATCGATTTTTAATTAATGAAAGCCTGGTGAAATAAATAAATAGCTCACGTATCATCGACCATCAAACTCTGTATATAGTGCAAAATCTATAACCGTTATTAACAGTTAAAATACCTTTAATTTAATATAGCATATTCCTATACCTAAGTAGTTGCGTTTTAGGAATAAATACTCATTTTCATGAAATTTAGTAATTTTTTTTATTTTGTAAATTACCTACTTAGTTAACCATGAAAATGGCACAAGGGTTTAATAAATGACCGTGACATATTAAATTAAAATATTAATATTGTATTTTATGATCAACTTAAAAGTCTAAAATGGAAGATTAATTAACTACTCAAATTAGGTTTTGATGAGACGAAAGTGTAAGCTTTGAAAAGGCTAGAATTCTGTGAAAACATTTTGATCCACATTGATGAAGATGCTGACTTTCTAATAAAAAATAATTTGGACTAACAAAACAAAATTTTTCAGAGATGGAATATTCAATAGAAAAAATAATTATTTTTGGGCTAATTTAAATCCATACGCGACAAAAGAAATGGGTTTCCAACAAAAATTAAGTTTCAATGTCTTTTACCTTTTAAAAGACAATGAACTAAAATTTGTTATTTATGATAAACTACTAAATTCCGCCAATTTTAAGAAGTGTTGTAAGCAATTTTTTGGAAAATCTGCCATTGCAAGATTTTTGTACTTGTTTCAACTTGATGGAGCCCTGTCTCACTGTGGAGATGTGCAACAAGAGAACTGCACGACATGTTCGATGATAGATGGTTTAGGCGTATGAGACCACGGGATTGGCCGGCAAGATCGCCAGATCTGATACCCTTTCATTTTTTTGCGGTATAATATAAATGAAAGAATGCACGCAACACCAGTAAACAGTAAAAAAGAGCGTTGTTAGTGAGTTAGTGAGTTAGCGTTGTTATGTTAGTGAGTTATTACCTTTTCGAAGAGCTGGATGAAAGCGAAATTAGAAGAGCGACGAATGTATCCACTATCCACCAGAAAACGATTTTATAAAAAATGTTTAGAGCATAATGGTAGTCATTACGAAAATTTTCGAAGTATTTTTTAGCATAAATAAGATTGTTTTTATCCATTGGCTGTAAATCTAGATATAATGTGTTAAATTTTCTACATGTTCTTGCTATTATTTGAGCAAATTTTCTAGGGAAAATAAAAATGTTTAAAATTATCAGATTTCAGGTAAATCAGGATTTACTTCTAAAATGTGGCCATTTAGGTATAGGAATGTTTTATATTAAATTAAATTAATAAATATAATCAATTAAATTAAATTAAAGGTATAATAATTGTATATTAAAATAAAATATAATGTAGAGGGTTTCATTTAAAAAAATAGACTTTTCCCCATTTTATTAAATAAATAATTTTAATTTAATTTTCTATGACCCTGTATATTGCTGATTATATTAGATTATGGGAAGTTGATCAAGATGGTCTCTTAAAGTGATGTTTAAAATTTGATCTTTTTAGGAACTCAAATTGGTCAGATATATACATTAGGAATCAAGTCATTAAGTAATAGGTAAAGGTCGCTACGTCACTTCACATCATTTTACCTATTTGTCTGCTAAACAAATTTCATGCATGACTTCAATGGTACCAGTATATGAAGTTGTGAACTTAATAACACTATTAAGTTCACAACTTTATTAAAAGAAAATAAAAGACTTAGAAATAACTACAAGTAAGCCTTTACAAAAGTACTAACTGTATTAGTCCTATATCAATTTTAAAAAAATAGAATCAAATACACACACTAGTAAATGCTTATATTCATAAAAATAATTATTTCTGTTTAAGAAATTGTTTATATTTAATTAAATTGAAATTATTTGACCTCGTCATTATATTGTTTAAAAATACATTAGTTGAATAAAATATAATACGGACCTGAAAACCTCAAACGAAGTAGTTAGATAATCCGTAGCGGACGCCACGTCGCGGCGTTTAAATATGCACTTGGACGGGTCTAGGATATATCATTTTTTTGCGAATATAATTTTTTTTTTAATTATTTTTGTTACCAACCTATAGAAGGAGGTCTAGATACCTAAAACTACTTTAAAATATGGTGTGAAATCTACTATTATATTTATTTTAAATTGCCTTGAAGTATGTCAATATTTAATTGAAAAATTCACATATCTCTTAATTTTTACTTCACTTAGTTTTAGGCATATATCAAGAAAAGTGCAACGGTGTCCAAATAAAACGATATATGCAAAACCTCTAAAAAGCCATTTTCGTGGGCCTGGGAAGCGGAGCCTTAATGTAACCGACGTGATCTTATAAACCCTACAATATCTTTTTTTTGTATAAGCAATGAATTATATAAGAGTTTAATATCGTCGTTTTCCAACGTTCAGCAATAAAAAAAAACTTAATAAGAGCACCGACCACTATATTTGTCTAAAACCAATTTTAAATCCTGAAACCGCTCTAAAATCTGAAAAATTGACGAAATAGACAGCCAACTTAATCAGCAACTCTCGCTCAATATATCTCGTCGTCTTTTTCCGTTTACCCCCAGAGGATTTTCGCAAACGACAGATCGCCCCTCCGATGAACACCAGAAGGCAATCACTTTTTATCTCCAACACACCAACCCAAACCCTCTTAATTCCTTTAAGCTCAAAAAAACATAATTAGGCTGCCATATAATCAATAAAGCATAGCAATTAAGCCAAAACCCAATCAAGTTTATAATTACGAAAAATTAATTAAATAAGAGATTTCTAAAATCCAAATACAACTGACCATGTACGACACCTGTTAGACATGATTATACAGATATGATCATTCTAACTTCGCCTATAGGAATTATATATCGCGGTAGGTCTGGCAACGTTGTGACAACATACTCGAAGCAGCGGACCCCGCCGAAGCCCGAAACCGAAACGCGAAACCTTTCAGTATTCTTAAGACGTTCAAGCGGGGTTGCACTGCTCTGTGGCAAATTAAAAAAAAAAAATTGTTTCGTTTGAGTCTTTGCTACTGCCTGTCCTAACAGTAAAAAATAAACTAAAAACCGACTGCAATAATGTTGTAAACATAAATTAACTAAATATTGGACAGGAAATAAAAAAAATAATTCAAAATAAAGCAAGAAATTAAGTTAATTTGATAATATTAAATAAAAATTTAAATTATCTTATGTCAGGGTAAAAAACGCCACCCTGTTTAGCAGTGCAGTACGTCAATCGATCATAAAACGACCTTCTCGTGTTCGACAACATTTCAATGGAGATACTATTAAATGCTTGCCTAATTTTAACACAAAGCTCTTCTAAATTATTCATTCATTTCATTTTCGTGCCTATAAATTTGTTCTTTTAGGTATCCCCAAAGAAAAAAATCATTTGGGGCTCAATCGGGGCTTCTAGCGGGCCATTTAATAGTACCGTTTCCACTGATTGTTCGATCAGGGAAAGACGTTTCGAGAAATTGACGTACCACTAATGCGTTATGAGCGGGACAACCATCCTGTTGAAACCAAACTTGTTCTAAATTGATATTGAGCCCTCGAATAGCAGGAAGAACTTCATCCCTCAAAAGCTTAAGGTATTTGTTGGCATTAAGGTTTCCATCGATAAAAAAGGGCCCATAATTGAATCACCTAAAATGCCAGCCCGTACATTAACCTTTTGAGGGTATTGTGTATGTGTTGGTATTCTTATGTGCTTATTTTCTTTCGAATACCCCACTGTAATGGACGGATTATGTTTACCACAAATAGAGAAAGAGGACTCATCTGAAAACAACATAACTGCTAATAAACATTTCGTCCCGATTTGCCCTTTCTTCATGTACTACAAGCAATACTTCATGGCAAAATTCTATCCGTCTCTCATGGTCCTGTGGGAAAATTTCTTGGGTTTTTTGCAACTTATAGCACTTGTACTTATTTCTTTTTAAAATTCTTCTAACCCTTAAAGGCTCAATACCCGTTTCTTTGGCAATGGTTGTACTATTGCAAGGAAAGTTCATTTCAGCAACAGCACAAACATTAACCTCTCGAAGCTCCCTTTCTTCGCCTAACGGTCTAACAACAGGTGGTTGCTCATTTGCGTAGCATTTCCTGCAATTTTGCAAGCACCCAAAGGTCTCAAACCTATGGATAATTGCAAAAATTGTGCTGCATACGGGAATGGGTCGATTTTTGAACGTGAATGCAATTCTACCTGATATTTATCGACAGAACTGCCGGCATAATACCACTTAATAATTTGCTTTTTTCCCTCAAGAGAACACATTTTAACAAGAAAATAGCGAGCGGTTTTAAATTTATTCTTTGCTGATTAATCAGGAAGCTAGGAATAAAAATAAATCTCATATTGGCGGTGCAGTGTGATGGGGATAAGAATTGTCTCGTTTTTCGACGAACGAGCGGACAGCCGTGCAGCAGAAATATCAATGTTGCCAAACGTATTAATTTGTAGCGTATTGGAAACGGCATGTATGGTGCCCTCTGTCTGTCTCATGCGGACTCCATATGTCCCCTCTCGCTTACGCTCATAGACTATTTCCTATAGGCGAGGTTTGAATGATTATATCTGTAGACCAAATATGTGCTATTTATCTCTAAATATGTAGAAATGTATAATATATTGATCGATTTAGGTCTAGCTATAGTCTACTGTTTAAAGATAGAACTATACTTAAGCATGTTAAAATAATTAGGAATCCTCAATACAAAATTTAGAATACTATTATTGTTATATTATTGTTATATTGGTCAATACAGAGATGTCACCCACTACATTATTTCGGGTATTTAAATTTACTTACTTAAAATTACTTACAAGATATTAGCTTTGTTCGCAGTAACAGTTCTGAAAGCACCCTGGATCAATCAGGAACTCTTCGTCCTTTAAGGATATGCGCATGCGTGATGTATAACCGGTTCGGAATTTATTTCAACCGCGAATGATTTACGGACTGTCCACATCTAAATTTGTTTGGGTTAGTATAGGTTATGTTTTTCGATTATTTCGTTTAGGAAGGACTTTTTTTTTAAACAGTAAGGATTTAAAGCAGGGAAATGGATAAGAAATACTTTAATAAATTTTAATGGAGTTATTTTCTCTGAGTCTTCTTTTTGTTCTTTATAATATGGGGATGCAGCAAATCGTCTCCAGCTCATTCGAAAATGATGAAAATACAAGTTATCATCAGATTGTTGGTCAATCAAAATATACAACATTTTTTGGAACATCGGTAACTTCTTAAAGTTTCTCCAAATCCTCATTACTGTAACTCATGATAAATGGTAAATAAAAAACATGGTAATTTTATCACTAATCTAAAACAAAATCAATTTAATTAAACAGGAATTTCTATTTAAGTAACAAACTACCCATAAAAATAACAAAAAACAGTAGGACAAGCAATTATAATTTGTAATAGTAACTATTATTGATTTTAAATTTAAAAATAAAATAAAATAAGCTCCAGTTATCAGAAAATAAACACAAAAAGATTAAATAGTCGACATACCTCAAATATGTCATTAAAAATCTACTGCGCAAGTCTAGAACTCAAAATTCTAATGAGAGTCCAAGGATCCATTGGACTAGTTACAGATTGATCCTGAACAAGTAACAAAACATCCGCGAATGGCAGGATTTCGAACTAGTTCAGGTTCAAGACTGGTCACCGCGAACGCTCTTTTTAATAATGCGCATGCGAAGTAATTCTAAACTTGTCCAGGACCGTCACCGCGAACAAAGCTATTGTTTAAACGCTAGAATTGCTAAATATTTATAAATGAACGTTACAACACGTGACTGGTGTTTGGAGAATACAAGTACAGTTTTAGGGAAGAAAAAGAGCTTACGCACGCCGTTATCCCGCAGCGCCGGCCCGAGGATATTTTAGCAATGGAGCGCGATCCAATTTTGGCTAATCCAATTTTGGTCAATCCCTAATATATTAAGTACCTATGTAAAATGTATCGTCTAAGCAAAAATAGAACATCTTTCTCATATATTCTTATTTATTTTCTTCCTATTTTTTTTAGAGTTTTGATATTACTTAAGGTAATAATAGCGACTTCATAATAATTAAAAAATGACAACTAGGGATTCAAAATACTTTTTTATTAGCACAAAGTAACAACAAAACTTACAAATAATAACGTAACTTAATTTTAAGTAAATCTCTGCTTTCGAACTTTTGAACTTGCAAATTTTTCTATGATTTCCTTACAGGATAATATCTGAGCAATGTCATTCTCAATAGATAGTAAAACTAAGTCAGAAAGTTTGCCTTCAGCTAAAGTTGACCTTAAATACGATTTGATCAACTTAAGCTTACTAAAGCTACGTTCACTTCACCTTTGGCCACTGTTACTGGAATTGTATAAAATATACGTAGAGCTGTCCAAACGTTGGGGAAGGTATCCTGCCAGCTATTTAAAGCTATGGTCTGAAGAACTTTTGGATGAATCTTATCATCATCTAAAAATCTCCCTAAATACAAGATTTCGTTTGCAAGTTCCAATCCCGAAATATCGAAGTCTTGGTCATGTTTTAATATTTTGTCTAAATTAAGGCAGGATTTTTTTAAATTTTCATCTGTGTTTTTTAGATTATACGTAAATGACCAAATTTTGCTCATTGCAGTAAGTTGCGTAAATCGTAACTCTATTGAGTTTATAGCAGTGTCTATCATGGGATAAAAAACATTTATTTTAAATAATGTTTTAGGGTCGTTTGGCGACTCATCTTTATGTTCATACGAAAACAGGGTTTTTTTTCTTCTGGAACGCACTGTTTCAAATACCTAATAAATTTCTCTAGATTTTCGGCCAGCTATTTGGCTTCTGAGCTCGCTACTGCATCATTTGCCACTCGATAAGCTTTTTCCAGGGCATTTTTTATTTCCGCATATTGATATCGCACTGCTTTCAAACTGCTGATTCTGCTTTCTCATCTCGTTTCACATAGCTTTTTTAGAGTTAAGTTCTTTACATGATTTGAAATAACTTCCCACCTCTTTGTTGAATTAGAAAAAAAAAACAAACAAGCGTTGAAGGATGCCAAATAAGGATACTGATTTTACTGAAGATTTAGCCGCATCAGCAACCACAAGGTTTAAACTATGGCAGCCACAAGGATTAAAAAATGCCCTGGGAAAATGTTTAGATATGCGACTTTGGACTCCTTGTGTTGTCCCACCATATTAGCCCCGTTGTCGTAACCTTGTCCTCTGCAATTTTTTATATCAATGTCGTATTTATCAATAATTTCATCCCAAAATATTCCGGTTAATTACTCTCTGCTAGAATCTGTTACAGGTTTATAAGCAAAAAAGCATTCACGAACACAAAATTGATCAAGATCAAAGAATCTAAAAGTAACACTCATTTGTTCAATGTGACTTATATCAGGTGTGCAATCTAAAATAATTGAAAAATATTTGGTCTTTTTCATTTTTGATACGAACTTTGGTTCCCAATAAATGTATTATTTCATTTTATAATCAATAATTCAATAATTGAACTAAACCGAGAAAGTTGCCATTTCTTGGAGTATTTAATTTATCACTATTTCGACGAAATTATAAGTTATGTTCAGCTAAAAAAAGTGTAATAGCCACCATTCTTTCCAGAACAGAAGCCGATCTAAATTCTTCATTTTTGAGTAACATTTGAAGGTCTTTATCAATTCCAAAACACGTCTTTAATCTTATTGATGTTTCGAGCCATGTGGTCAAAGCTAACTGGTTTGAGTTTTCATGTGCTCTTAGTACTGGGGATATGTGACCAATCATCAAAGCTAACGTTACCAAGTTTAAAAAGCTTAGACCGGGCAAATAGGTAGCAGCAAAAGCAATAAATCTTTTTTGTAGAGTTTGAGTATATCAACCATTTTCGATCATAAACTTCATTATTTGACATGACCCGTCGAAAGTGAATATTAGAAAAATGACGCCCTCTTTCATTGCGTGGATATTGTTTATCTATCAGTTTACCGTTGTGTGGTCCTTGTAATATAATAAAGTCTATTATTTTTTATGAAAAAGGCAACGGCCATTGAGCGATATCTTCTGATATTTCTGTATTTGGGGATTATTCGGTTGTTACTGCCGCAGGTGATGGAGGAACATCATGAGAATCTCCATCTTGAACATTTGGGACACTTTCAGAAATTGCTGGTATGGAGCTTTCTTTTGATTAGCTTAAACAAGATTTTTCTCTGATTTTAAGATATTTAGCAAGTTAATTAGCGCTTTTTTCTTCATCAGCTTCTCTCTGTTGTTTTCGCTTGAGATTTTGATAACCTGATAATTTTTTAGGCGGTTGCGTCATTTTAACTGACGATAACTAGAAAAAATTAAAATAAAATTTAAAATAAAAAGGTTTTCAACATTTCATAAATGACAATAATTCTGTAGGGTCATTTTAGAATTTTAAAATATCGTTCGTTAAAAAGTTAAATGGTAAATCTCGAATGGCGTAGTGTGTTTAATAAAAAATAAACCGAAAAAACTACGCAAATTTTAAAAAATGCATACATGGCACTGGTGAAATTTGAACAATAAATTTTATTTAAAAAAAAGTGTTTCTATGTATATCCGTTAAGTATCTATTAAATTTCAATGAATTATTAATTACCTAAAGCTATTTTATTGATTATTATTAGAATAATAATCAATAAAATAGCTCACAAAATCCACAAGAAACAAACATAATTTTTAAATTTTCGCGTGTCGGGCGATAAAATAAGGTAATTCATTAAAAGAGTGTACTTACAATCAAAAACACTAAACTTCTGCTCTAATTTCTAATTAATGACACAAAAGGACCTGCGCAATCCAATCTCTGTTTTGCTATTATGCAATAAAATTAACGAAACTACCGGCGTGTGCGGAGCGGACCTGCTAGATGCTTAAAGCGACGGCACGCGGGGTGGGTTTGTCTAGGATTGGTCGAAATTCAAAAAGCGGCAATAGCGGCTACGAACATTGTTGCTGATACAAAACTTGCATAAAACATAATATATCTTGTTCTTTGATAATGGGGTGTAAAAATTTTAAAGTTTTTGATAGCGGTTTCCATGTTTTTTTTAATAAAATTTAAGGGCAATAAAAAAATGGGATTTTTCTGAAAAAAAAATCGATTTTTTTTTGGGAGAAAAGGTTTTGAAAAAAAAAATTTCTATATTTTTTTTTGGAAAGAGTTCATTGATCCGGCGCCTGGAGCGGCCGCTCAGTTCGCCCTATAGTAGAGCCGGCCCTGGTTATCCGCATAGAAAAATCCCTGATTCAAAAACCTTTTCAAGTGCATGTCAAACTAAGAAAGAATATGACAGCTTCATAAAACTTAAAAGAGAAACAGACGGTACAAATAATGAAAATTCTGCTTCTTAATTCTAAGATACCCCTATCAGATATAAAAGAAAATACCAGTATTACCATACATTTTTCGTGAAGAATTCTGCATAGAAACTCTTTTCGCCCGTATAAAACATAACTACTTCAGAAATTAGAGACAAGCGTATATGTTAGGAAAAATTGATTTCTTAACAAGATTTTCCGATTTGGACAGCCAAGAAGCAAATTTGTAAGATGCAAAAAATCTTATGGAGCGACGAAAATCGATTTCATAATAATGGAATCGTTAACAGACACAACTATCGTTTTTGGTCCGAAAACTAACCTCGCTGGATTACAAAAACAGGTAATCAACTAATTTTTTGCATCAATGTTTGGTGCGGCATATTAAATGGTTTTCATATCGGACCTCACTTTTACGAAGGAACTTTAAATGCAGATCGCTCTTTAAGATTTCTTCAAACTATACTTCCGGAACTATTGAAAGAAGTTCTTCCTGAGAGTAGAACGAATATGTGGCTTAAGCAGGATCGAACGCCTGCATATAATGTATAAAATAGTGACGAGGTATTTGAACACAATACCCCAATATTGGTTTGGTACTAATGAACCAGTAAGGTTATTAAATATATATTAATTATTTTCTTTAAGGTTACCTAAAGAACGTGGTCTATGAACAACCTATTGAAGATATGGCTGATCTGATTAACCAAATTAGTGCAGTGTGTGCCGCTATTACAAGAAAGACCTTCTTACAAGTGACCGAAGCTTATGTGTTAAAAGTTTTTGGTAGATGTTTGATTTTGGTAGTGTTTGAGCAGATGGACATAATTTATTTATCATATTATTGCAACTAAATGGCTAAAAAATAATAATATAAAATCATACTTAAATAGTTGTACTCAGAAATTAACATGAAACAATACCTGAAATCTTGTTGAAAAAAAATCAGTTTTCATCTTCTCCCGAAGATGCTAATATCGTTAGCCAAACACGTGTCGAGAGTAAAATAAAGAGTTTTAATTAGTGGTAAAACTGTCTCGTAATTTCAATGAGCATTAATTACATTTTTTTATCAATCAAGAAATGCTTACTAAAATTCGATAAAAACACTCATAAACGAGTACTTAAAATAAACAAGTTTGCTACTTTTGTATGCGCGTATTTTGAGTCAAGTTCCTGCAATCGAATAATTTTTCGACGCGTCGCGACACCTAGTTCTTTCAGGCGTCGAATTTATTAAACTTTGAAAAATATCTAAATTAAATATTTATTTTTGTTTTACAGTTATTGGCGTGCGGAGTTTTAAGTGAAAAACTCTGTATATTGTAAAGTGATGTATGTATGTTAAAGTACAAATACTTGACTGGTATACGAAAAACACTCTATACTTGCCTGTAAACCGGGTATATGTTTAACTTCGTTTTCTAGCTGCTTAGTTCTTTCCAAACTGAGAGCTAACGCATCTCGTATCGTCTGTAAAGCCATAGGACTCAGTCCGAACGACTCTGTACTGACGGCATCGAGTTGGTTACTTGGTAGATTGGGAAGACATTCGGAACGTAATGAAAGGGAACCAATTGAAGGTACTCTACACATATGGTCTGGAACAAAATGCATTTAAAAATTTTCTTCTTACTTTTATTTTGATTTATAAGACCAGTACTAAAACCATTACATTAATAAAATACAGGATTCTAGTAACTATTAACTACTGACAAAGATATATGCCTCTGGCAACAAAATCTGAGTAGGACCTTGTCAACAAGGAAAAAATATAAGTCCCTGAGGTATTTTTTCGTTTTTGGTAAAAGCAAAGTTTACAGAATATACTATATAAGTTGCCGCACTCTCAATCTACGCGAAGGTCGGCGATACCCTCGCCCCTTGTCCCAATCGGGGTGTCCAGGGTCCCGTTGGTGCCGTGTTGTATGCACAGTGATTCACATTTGCGTTGAAAAATGTTGATTTATACTTTTCTGCCAATTTGATTTTTGCTTTGCATTCTCCCCATCACTTAATCATCCAAATAAGTCTTTAGTCACATTGTTTATAGTATTTAAACTCAAAAATAAATAAGCCTA
This sequence comes from Anthonomus grandis grandis, assembly GCF_022605725.1. NCBI lineage: Eukaryota > Metazoa > Arthropoda > Insecta > Coleoptera > Curculionidae > Anthonomus > Anthonomus grandis. Next base: position 4,010,079 of record NC_065567.1, on the reverse strand, counting down.
AGCTATTTAAAAATTTTTGTTCTGTGGAACGGAGATTTTTTATAATTTCAGTGAAAATCCAATATAAAGAAATATATTTTTGTATCATAGGATATTAATTGTTTTCGAGGATTATTTGTAATTATTGTAGGCGCTGACAATTCTGATGCAGTTGTAAGTAAGGTAGGGAGAATATCAAGCAAAATTCCTCGACCCAAAGGATATTTCTATTCAGGTAGATGCATTTGTTCAGACAAGTAAACAGATTACGCAAGGTACTCAAAAATGTTACTTTTATACAAATAATATGCTGGTAATTTCTTTTACCTTTCTAGATAAGCCCTGTCAAACATCCATGAAAATTTCACAAGAACGCCAAGAAAAGCTAAATTGAAATTTGGCGATAAAGGGCCTCAGAAAATAACTTTCTAAATCTAAAAAAAACTCGAGTTTGGAATAACACTAGATGATGTTATACAGTTTCTGGACTGCAATTATCCAGCAGAATCCTGGGCTTTTCGAAAAGTTCAGCTGTCTCTTCTGGATAAAGCACCTAAGGGCTGGCGATACAATGATGAATATAAGCAGTTTGCATTAACTGTTTACTTTCTTGGCCCTAAAGCGTACAAAAAAAAAATTCAAAAATTTTTCCATTATCATCCAAGTATACACTTGTATGAACGTTTTACAAAACAATGGGTAATTAATTCTGGATTTAATGATTTTATATTTGAGGTAACAAAATTGAGAGCCTCTTAGAAGACAAAACAAAAGATTGTATATTATGTGTAGATGAAATGTCTATTAAATCACATTTATACTATGTTATTTTAAAAGATAAAGTATTTGGTTTTGAAGAAGTTAAAATTATCTGAAGATAATCCGAATTTCTCTGTAGACGGCAAAGATATTCTTTAAATGTTTGATCAAGTCTACAAGAAATATATTTTTTTACAGACACTTATATTTGTCAATGAACAAATAGATAAACATTATTTGGAACAAATCTATAATTTTGGTAGGCAAAAGCAATACCGACTTGCACCAAACTTATCTAACGAACACATTTTTCCCAATAATTTTGCAAGAATTAAAATTAAATTTGCAACGCAAGTATTCAGTCAGTCGCAATAGCCATGTTTACTTACATTGATATTAATGTTCTGCCTGAAGAAGCAAAGCCTACTGCAGAATTCATTAAAAAAAAGAATGCATTTTTTTATATTAAACTGATCAAATTTAGAAAATGTCAACGCCTTTTATGGGAACTAAGAGACAAATTTTGTTTTTACACAAAATGGACGATCTTTTAATAAAAATAGAAGTTGTAATCGATTCGACTGGAGGAAATGTAACAAAAAACTAAAATTTATTTTTTCTGGAGGTTGACTATTAAGGCTATTTGTATTTTATTTGAAAAACTGCAGGGCATGGGATATAACTATTTTTTTACTAGGAATCTGAATGAAGATTTTCTGGAGAATTTCTTTGGCCAAATCAGAAACCGTTTTGGAAATGTCGAAAATCCAACCCCCATTTAATTTTATCTGGCCTTCAAAAAAACGTTTGCATTGCGTTATTTTCAACATTCCGATGGCGCCAATTGTATGGAGGATATTAAAAAGGTTCTACTAATACTCAGTCCAGAAATTCTTGAATTAGAGAAACATTTTCTTTATCTAAAAGCAATTTCAACCCAATTAAAGTCCATTCAAATGATTACACAAATCTTGAAACTCCGAAGGGTAATGTTTAATGTAATTTTATGTAACCGGATATTAATTAAACAAATGTTAATGTTCCTGTGATGTTTGCTCAGAATTTTACAACTCTAGTGAATTAAATTATTAAAAAAAAAGGCATTTTGTGAAAATAAAGAATATAGTAAAACTAAACACGGTGTTATGTTAAAAATATTATCCCGGCAAGACTATCCGGTTTACAGGGGCTATTTCTAGGGAGTTGAGTTTGTTCGACAGTCTTGGTCTAAGAGTTCTAAACAACAAGAACAACTCCCTAGATCTGATAGGTTCCAGAAACCCTGTTAAATTTAAAAGATGGAACAAAAAAAAAGAACCTATCAGGCCGGCTTCGTGGGTTCTCTGTATGGTCAGTTGCCTCAGTCACACTCACTCACTCAGTAGTAAAACACCTTAATTTAATTTAAATAGGGTGTTTATTAAAGTCTTCATACTCAATAGCTTAATTTATCAGAAACAGGGAGTTCAATCTACATGGTAAGTAAATATAAGTAAATATACAAGATGGTCTTAAAAAGGTAAACAAAAATAAATAAAAAATATATATATATATACAAGTTTATAACCCAAAGGTAGGTCAGTGATCGTTCGGAAGCATTACATAATAAGGCGTAACATTGAATTGTTTTAATGTAGATAATTATACCATAAATATAGTTACTTAAGTTTTAAATATTAAAATGAGAAAGTGATAATAAATTCATGTTAAATCATACAAAAAAAATCAAAAGAAGAATATGGTTAAGATTAAAAGAATGTGCTTACGGGTCAAGTTCCATGGTGTTCTTCTTTCGGGGGCGAGAGCCCGCGATGGGCAATTTTTCACCACATAGGGCTTACGGCATGATGTGTGTTGACGGGGCTAAGGGCGAAATTATTTTTCAGGCTTCAGGGCGAAATCCTCATCACTGCTGGGTCACGGCTGGCGGTTTACACTGTCATATTTAAGGAGCCCTAAGAGAGATTTCTCAATGGAAACACGGAACACCAAATAAAATGTCACCAACGGTGAAAACTACTTACGAAGTTTCGAGAGGCATCAAACTACTAAAACCCATCCTGCTTCAAAAATATTTCGTTGAAACTGAAGAAACACTAATGCATTTTAGTTTTAGATGTTATTTTAACAAAAAAGGTGCTGGCGGAGAGAGATGATAATAGATTTATTTCAAACCTCTCTCCGTCACAGCGGGCAGCACGGTACACTCTTGACGGACGCAGGAGCTGGAAAGACCCCCAGATGCGTCGCGGAACTGCTTAAGTAGTAGTCCAAAAGACGTCTGGGCGCAAGACCGGAGATTGAGGAACTTCACTCATTACTTTATGGGTTTAGCCGCTATGGGCCCAACCAAAACCCATACATAGGTCACTAATAAGCAAACCATAGAGTGCCTAGTGGAAAGTACAATTACGGGCCAAATCGTAATAATTCGACACGCGGCGCCACTGGCGTCCGCTTTAGTAAACCGGTTGACCAATTCAATTGCCGTGAAATCTTCTCCATGCACCGCATATTGTAAACAATAACAAAGAATTAAAATGGTGATAATATTGATAGTGGTTTAATGAAAAATATTGGCGAATTCCATTAAGAGTCGAAGGCAATTGTAATTATGGTGGGTGTCTCAGTTTTGAAAGAAAAATTTAGAATAAAGTCATTTTTAAATATTTTAACCAAATGAATAAAAGTTAGGATTCTCCAGATCCCGTCTAAAGCGTAATTAATCCTGCAACAACTCCCCCTCTTCCCCCAAGAGAATTACCAGAAAAGTAATTCTCATGCGAAGAGAAGTAAGCATCCAACTGGGAAGGGAAGTAAAGAATGTGCGAACAATCTAATTATTTAAAAATGCTATTCAAGCATTAAAATAAGTCAGAAAAATTAAAACTTCAAATTGATTGACTCATGAAATAATAATACTATAATAACCAACGAAATACCAAATAACACAAAATTTCTAGTAATTTCTGATAGAATTCCTAATCGGAAATCTAAAATGCTTCAAGTGGTAGGCCTTTACCACAAGAAACTTCACTAGAAAGAGAAAAACAAACAAGGTAGCTACTATCCAATAACCGCAAAAACATCAAAATACCCAGTCCGCACAGCTTTGAGGAAAGAAACTGGAGAAAAAGAAATTATATTAGAATTGAAAAATCAAAAGAACTAATAAGTAAAACACAAAAAAAAAACATACGTCCCGACCAGTAAGCAAAATCGATAAAGTCTAATCGGAATCGGAATCAACGAGTAGCTCTTCTTTTGGGATCTTTTTCAAATCTTTAACATGCCAAGCACCCTTAAACTTGCGCTTTTCGTCAATCAGTTCATAGACTACCGGAGATAACTTCTTCTTTATTGTAAAGGGGCCCAAAAATTTTGGTGCGAGTTTGGCGGTAAAGTTTTTACTAGCATCAGAAAGATCGTAATTTTTGCGATAAACTCGCTCACCGATCTCAAAACTAATTGGTCTTCGTCGAAGATTATAACGATTCTTTGATCTCTGATGCGCCGCTTTCAGTCTTTCCTCAACGTCCCTATATACTTTACTTAATTCACGTGAACGTGCCATAAAGTCGCCAACCGTGATACTGGGAACATCCCTATTATTGTGTTGGTCGCCCGAGGGCATATATTCTCTGGAAAAATTCATAAAATAGGGAGTGAGCCCGGTGGCTTCATGCACCGAAGATCTTATGGCAGAACCAACCTTAGGTAGAAGTCGATCCCAATTCTTATGATTATCCTCAATATAACAACTTAACATGGTTTTAAGGACTTGATTCACACGCTCCACGGGGTTGGCCTGGGGATGATAAGCCGGAGTATATCGGATATTGACCTTATACTGCTCACACAGTTTGGAAAAAAGTTCACCTCGAAATTGAGCACCATTATCGCAAATAAGAAATTGGGGAACACCAAAAATGAGAAAAACTTGTTCCTCTATAAGACGACAAATCATAGGGGCCTTAGCTGAGCAAAGAGGGAAGAACAAAGGAAATTTAGTGAAGGTATCCAAGACGACCAATACGTATTTGTATCCCTGAGTAGAACGAGGCAAGGGCCCAAAAAGATCGACGCTAATCGTGTTCCATGGCTTCAAAACTTGAGTTTGTTGTCCCATTAATCCGTGTCGCTCCCGGAGGGGCTTTTGCGAAATACATTTGGCGCAATGCCTAACATATCGGAGGACATCAGCTCTCATTTTTGGCCAATAATAACGACGCTTCAATCGTTCGTATGTCTTCATGACACCACCATGACCAGCCAAAGGATGATCATGATTTTCTTCCAAAATCATACGTCTTCGATCCTTGGGTACTACTTCCTTCCAGAAATCTTCATCATCTCGAAGAGACGGGTAAGAACATTTCACATACTTGTAAAGTAAATTTCCTTCAATTCGCCATTGGGGATAATTAATAGGATTCTCTACGACCTGATTGAAAACTCTTCGATACCACTTATCTGCAACTTCTGGTTCCTGGTATACACTCAATTTAGCAATCTCTGGCACAGCTCTACTGAGAACATCCGGCACAACATGATCTTGGCCCTTTCTATGAATAACCTCAAAATCGAATTGTTGCAACCGCAAAACCCATCTGGCAAGCCGTCCTGTTGGTTCCTTCAGACTATGAATCCATTTCAGACTATGATGATCTGTTATCACTTTAAAGGAGTATCCCTCTAAGTAGGGTCGTAATTTCTCGCAAGCATAAATAATGGCCAACAGTTCTCTCTCTGTGGTGGAAAAATTCCTCTCTGCTTTAGACAGAGATCGAGATATGTAACAGATAACATGTTCACCATCATCAAACTCTTGAGATAATACAGCACCGATCCCATACGCTGAGGCATCAGTCTGAACCAAAAAGGGTTTCGAGAAATCAGGACAAGTAAGTACAGGAGCGGAAACTAACGAATTTTTGATGTTCTGAAACGAATTTTGACATTCTGGGGTCCAGTTCCACTTTTTGTGTTTACAAAGAAGAGCGGTAAGGGGAGAAATAACGGTTGAGAACTGAGGAATAAAACGCCTGTACCAGGACGCCATACCGATGACACGTCGGACTTCGGTGGTGTTCTTTGGAGTCGGAATGTTCAATACGGCTGTCACCTTATCCGGGTCGACATGAAGTCCATCTTTATCGACAACATATCCTAAATACTTAAGTTCGGATCGACAGAATTTACACTTATCCTGAGAGAGTGTTATACCGGCTCTATGAAATCTCTGGAAAATCTCTTCCAAAACCTCTAAATGTTGCTGAAAAGTCTCAGAAATACAGATTACGTCATCTAAATAAACAAAGACATGTGGCTCCAAATCAGCTCCCAATAAGGTATCTACCAATCGCTGCCAAGTTGCAGGGGCATTCGTCAACCCAAATGGCATTCTCTTAAATCGATAAAGTCCCCGACCAGGGACAGAAAAACTAGTTTTATCACGTGAATGTTCATCAACGATTTGCCAATATGCAGAGTTAACATCTAACGAAGTAAGATACTTTGCATTTCTTAATTTGTCCAAAATACTATCAATAAAAGGGATCGGATAAGCATCCTTAGCCGTAACAGAATTTAGTTTTCGATAGTCCACGCAAAATCTCCATTTACCATTACCTTTCGGTACTACTAAGGCAGGGAAAGACCAGGCAGATTGTGATGGCTCGATAATATCGAGTTGCAGCATGTTATCAACCTCCTCATCGATAATCTTTAGAGTGGCGGGTGAGTATCTATAAGGGCGCAAACGAATGGTTTGGGCATTACCAGTATTAATCTGATGCTTCACTAAATCTGTTCGACCAAGCTTACCACCCATTAAAGAAAAGTATTTTGAAGTCAATTTATCCAAGGCGGATCGCTGTTCTGGGGTTAAAGTTTCCTGAGGAATAATGGCTTCAGTGATACAGATGTCCTGAGACGGCACACCAAAATACCAACAACCATTTTGCAAATCAGGAACGACACCAACAGTTTTCCAAAAATCGGTACCCAATATCAATGGACAACTCAATTTCTCCACTACCAAAACACTGCAAACCGCTACCTTATCATACAAAACAATAGGTAAGTTAATTGCGCCAATCACTTTACTAGAACTATGATTTCCAAAATTGCACTGAAAAAAAGGTGATGATAACAATTGTATGTCTGAACGTTGTAATATATTCCATATGCTTAAACCAATAGCAGTAACATTTGCTCCAGAATCCAATAAGCCAATAAATTTCATACCAAATATCGAGACTTCGAGATGAGGACGATCATCACCCTTGCACTGTGCGAAGGCGTAATCTAGAATAGGGTAGCTGGGGTTACTAGTCGAGACCTTAGGAATCGAACTGATCTCTCGACTAACTAACAGTTCGCCCTTGGGTTTCCCGACCTACTACAATTTGGACATGAACGGGTAGTCACATTTTTCCGACCGCAACGGAAACAGTGTCGACGAAAGGGTTGTGGACAAGTACTACTCAAATGGCCAGTACTACGACAATTCCAACAAACCACCGGACCACGAGAATTCTGAAGGTGCGGTGAAGAATTCATTGTATGTACACGAGGGTTTCTTGGTCGCTGATACATCAACTCAGGCTCGGCGACATTATTAGGGTTTACTGGAGGAGGTTGCATGCGTTGAGTTCGCAATTGGATGTTCTCAATCTCTTGTGCTGCAAGTTCCAGCTCTGTGATGTTGGTGAAATTGTGAAGTGCAAGTTGATTTTGCAATGAGGGGAGCAAATTTCGGCGTATAATGCGAAGTTGCATTTCCTCGGATGGAGGTTCACGTAACTTTCGAAACAAGTTTCGCATTTGTGCAATAAAGATTACCGACTTCTCCACTGGACCTTGTGTCCTATTCCTTATATCACACCAAATATCCTCCTCATATTCTGACGATAAATAGGCAGACCTAAGTTTACATTTCAATTCTTCCCATGACCTGATATCACTGCGTATAGATCTATACCAAGACAAGGCTGTGTCCGAAAATAAAATTACTGCACAATGCAGCAGCTGATTCCAAGATATTCCACAAGCAAAACCCAACTCCTCTACACGCTCAATAAAATTGGTAACACTACCAGAACCATCAAAATGTAACTGCCATTTTGAAATTGTTGAAAAGCTCTTAGCTAGATCATCGGAACCTAACGGAATCGTGACATCATTAGCATTAGCAGAAGTAAACACGGGTACATTCCGCTTCAAGGTGGAATTAGATTGTGGAGGAACGGAATAGTTCCTCGATGGGGAATAATAAGAACACGTTATTGGGTTAACTGGATCCTGTGAAATAACGTTCGTAGAAGGAATGGTGTGAAGTGACTGAACTAAATGTGTCGAAGTGTGGTCACAAAAAGTTGGTGCTGTTCGAGTAAACGGAATTGAAGCAGGCCGAAACGAACAAGAGGGACCTGGATTTACAGATACCGTCGAAGGAATCACATTGGGTGAAAGATGCTGTGAGACTTCTGTCTGAGCTTGAGAAACAGAAAGAGGATGATCCAGAAGGGAGTCCTCTCCAGGGGAAGCCTCAATAGTAACCGGCACCTGCAAAATTTCCTCTACACTCATTGTCAAGGTTCTCTTAGCCATTTCTAACCTATCAATAATAGAATTTAGCTGAGTAGACAAACTTATTACTTCTTCAGAAAAATCAGGATGAAATTCTAATAACTTCTTGAAACGACCCTGGATATGTAAGGCCTTAGACCGCAACCTACTATACTCTTTATTAATATTTAATTCACTAAGACCTGAGATAGCACTTTCCAACAAATTACACTTTCCTGCACAAATAACAACTTCGTTATCAGGGTCCAATTCTATTACCTCAAACATCGGCAAGCTATTAAGTTTCTCTAATTTCAAATATAACCTTAAACGTTGACGCTTTTCAATAAGAGTACCAGCCGTGATAGCACCTCGAGATGATAGCTCATACTCAAGCTCGTCCAGCTCCAATTTATTTATATCCATTTTCCCCAAAAATATCTCCGCCAATAACACAAACAAAAAAAATAAAAAAAAAATAATAAATTTTTTTTTTCTTTCCTTTTTTTTTTAATTATAGTCCCCTGTATGTATTGTGTATTGTGATGTAACTTGAGCAACTAAGCCGCTAACAAGGTACGGTGCACACAGTGCAACCCACCCCGTTCCAAAAAAAAATTAAAAAAAAAAAAAATCTGAAGTCCCGGGTTTGTACTGCCCCTAACCTACGTTAAAATCCCAATGACAGTATAAACGCTTTACTGAGTTGCAACACTAATCACTATTAGTAAAACACCTCAGTAAGATTCCCCCCCAACCTAGAATAATTATACCTAATAATATATCTATAAAAACAATATCTAATATTAAATACCTATCTAAATTTTATTTCTATAAGCTCTAAATATCTTTATACCTAAATCACTCTTAAAAAAATCTCCAAATTCAGAAAAACAATTCGAAAACAATTTATATTTTCACAGTATTACAGTAAGCATGACCCAGCAGTGCCGATTTTCCCCTAGCCCAGCAAAAGAATTTCGCCCAAAAAAATTCAATTCGCCTCAAAGATTTACTATAAGTAATTTATTTAATTAGCCCTGTCTAGCTGAAACGTTACATTAAAAGAAAATCTTAACAAGTTATAATCCTAATTAGAAAATGAAATGTAAGTAGATAAGTAATCTTCAAACTTTCAAACACCCTATAATATATTAAATCTACCAAAAGGAAATTAAATTAAAAAAAAAAACTTTCAAAAAAAAAGTACTATATAAAAAAATGAAAATCCAATCTCCCCTTCCTTCCTTAATTTCCATAAATTTTTTTAAAAATATTTTTGTTGAGCCTTAGTATGGGTATGTTCTAATGGAAGACACCCCATACTGGTAAAAGAGCACTAAGTGGAATTTTACCACCACCAGCTAACTGTACAAAGTTAGTCTACCCATTGACTGAGTTGGACAACTCCAATGTTTCGCGCCACTGAGTCATCCAACTTCCGCCAAACGCCCACTTTGTAGAGCGGGTTTTTTTTTTTTTTTTTTTTTTAAGCATCTAGTATATAAAATTAAAAAAAAAAAGTATATGGAAAGCAAAAGGAAAAGAAAAAAAAAAACTCCCTATAATATAAGACAAGTTACTTGGAACCACTAATTGTTTCACCCTGTAGTACCAACAAAATTCAATGAAGATTTATTAAATTGATTAAACAATAAAAGTTGACCCTGACCTTCCTATCAGTAAAACAAAATCCTATTTAAAAAAAAATTATTTAAAACAACCCTTATTAATAAGTATGTACTTGTATATGAAAACCACTAATAAGTCATATTCCTGCCTAAAATTAAATTATCAAGGTTTATAGAAAAATTCTCAGAATTATTTCTTGTAAGAAACCAAAAAAAAAAAACTAATTATTGTCAATAACAGGAAAGCTATATATAGTAAGGAATGCTATTCAATGTTATAGTCCCTACATATTTTATCTCTATACTGTCCATGCTCATATACCCAAGTCACAATAATCCCAATATCACCATCACTATCTACTAAATCACCCCCCTGAAAGTTAAGACAATTCATGCTATCAGCCGGAGATAAAGAATGGAGAGAAAAAAAAAATATGTCAGTCATAAATTTAGAAAAATGAATTATAAAATATGTGAATATTTAACAAAAAAAAATGAAATGTTGCATTACACCACCTGTATGTTATGCACTGAAATGTCGATATTTAAAATAAAATACTGTTACATAACTTGCCATGAACATTAGCCACCGCCAAATTCAAAATTTACAATACATTAGAAAATAAAAAAAATATCAGAAACTTAGTTATCTTAACCTTTAAAAAAAATCATCACACCCAAAAGAATTTATCACAATTCCATGAAACTTCACCCCCAATTATCATCATATACCTAGCTATGAGAATTTTAAAACAACCCTAGAGAAGATGCAGCAATACCCAATGTACAAAAAAATTATATCTATATATATATATTAAAATTGTTGAAATAAATTTAAATTTTTGTTTTATTAAAAGTGTCTTACCCCAAGATAAGTGAGGATGACCAATGACAACTTTTGACCAGAAAACTTTTTAAAATTTGGGCGCCATCTTGTTATGTTAAAAAAATTATCCCGGCAAGACTATCCGGTTTACAGGGGCTATTTCTAGGGAGTTGAGTTTGTTCGACAGTCTTGGTCTAAGAGTTCTAAACAACAAGAACAACTCCCTAGATCTGATAGGTTCCAGAAACCCTGTTAAATTTAAAAGATGGAACAAAAAAAAAGAACCTATCAGGCCGGCTTCGTGGGTTCTCTGTATGGTCAGTTGCCTCAGTCACACTCACTCACTCAGTAGTAAAACACCTTAATTTAATTTAAATAGGGTGTTTATTAAAGTCTTCATACTCAATAGCTTAATTTATCAGAAACAGGGAGTTCAATCTACATGGTAAGTAAATATAAGTAAATATACAAGATGGTCTTAAAAAGGTAAACAAAAATAAATAAAAAATATATATATATATACAAGTTTATAACCCAAAGGTAGATACCTGAATTCGTCAGTGATCACTTCGGAAGCATTACATAATAAGGCGTAACATTGAATTGTTTTAATGTAGATAATTATACCATAAATATAGTTACTTAAGTTTTAAATATTAAAATGAGAAAGTGATAATAAATTCATGTTAAATCATACAAAAAAAATCAAAAGAAGAATATGGTTAAGATTAAAAGAATGTGCTTACGGGTCAAGTTCCATGGTGTTCTTCTTTCGGGGGCGAGAGCCCGCGATGGGCAATTTTTCACCACATAGGGCTTACGGCATGATGTGTGTTGACGGGGCTAAGGGCGAAATTATTTTTCAGGCTTCAGGGCGAAATCCTCATCACTGCTGGGTCACGGCTGGCGGTTTACACTGTCATATTTAAGGAGCCCTAAGAGAGATTTCTCAATGGAAACACGGAACACCAAATAAAATGTCACCAACGGTGAAAACTACTTACGAAGTTTCGAGAGGCATCAAACTACTAAAACCCATCCTGCTTCAAAAATATTTCGTTGAAACTGAAGAAACACTAATGCATTTTAGTTTTAGATGTTATTTTAACAAAAAAGGTGCTGGCGGAGAGAGATGATAATAGATTTATTTCAAACCTCTCTCCGTCACAGCGGGCAGCACGGTACACTCTTGACGGACGCAGGAGCTGGAAAGACCCCCAGATGCGTCGCGGAACTGCTTAAGTAGTAGTCCAAAAGACGTCTGGGCGCAAGACCGGAGATTGAGGAACTTCACTCGTTACTTTATGGGTTTAGCCGCTATGGGCCCAACCAAAACCCATACATAGGTCACTAATAAGCAAACCATAGAGTGCCTAGTGGAAAGTACAATTACGGGCCAAATCGTAATAATTCGACACGCGGCGCCACTGGCGTCCGCTTTAGTAAACCGGTTGACCAATTCAATTGCCGTGAAATCTTCTCCATGCACCGCATATTGTAAACAATAACAAAGAATTAAAATGGTGATAATATTGATAGTGGTTTAATGAAAAATATTGGCGAATTCCATTAAGAGTCGAAGGCAATTGTAATTATGGTGGGTGTCTCAGTTTTGAAAGAAAAATTTAGAATAAAGTCATTTTTAAATATTTTAACCAAATGAATAAAAGTTAGGATTCTCCAGATCCCGTCTAAAGTAACAGTAATTAATCCTGCAACAACGGACTTATAGTACCATGTAGAAAAATAACCGAATATGTTGTTGCCCTAGAAAATATATTTGAAAACAATCTTTCGCGTTTAGCTTCTCCGCAAAACATCCGCAAAATGGAAATAAATTAAAAAATTAGTTTTCAAATGTCAAATATCAAATTCAATCATTGCTGCAAAGACTTTCCTATAGACTATTTTGTTTCTTTATATACTTTATATCGAGTATATTTACTTCACATTAAAATTCAGGAAGCAAGATATAAAAAAATGTAGAACAGGCAAAGCAAATACGAAACTCTCTATTTTACAATACCTATAAATATATCCATAATAATCTACTTATTTTTATTGGAATAATTGGAAAAAAAAAGATCTACATTCATTACAAGTGCGTTTTAATCTAACTTATCTTCCAAAAAACTGTATATTTCAGAAAAGTCTACGTATCAAAGGATATATTTCAATTGAAATTTTGATGTCAGGGCCTTAGGGTCTAGATACCTCCCTTTCTTATCTTGTAATAAATGTTCGACTCTTTCTCATGCAACTTAGAAAGAGATCCACGCATTTCCTACTTTTAAATATAATGCGGTAAAGGGTAATATTTTATTGTATTGAATAATATTAATAACAATTTTTTTTATTTATACCAAACCGAGCTAACTAACCTAATAGTAATAAATAAGATATACACTTAAATATTTACAGTAATGATCTAGAATTTCATAACCGATATTTTATCAATTATTAGTGTTTTTACTTTATTTTAAATATACTTATTATAGTAACTTACCAGTATTCGTTTATTTTCCCCCGCCCAGTCTTGAGTTATAAGTATATTATGTAATCTGAATTACCAAATAATTAAGCGTTTAACTATTATTTCATTATAGTAAAAAACTATACTTTTAACCTTTTAAACCCTTTATAAACATAATAAACAATAAATTTAAATGAGTATAATATATTGCCCCGTTTTCCCCTAGCATTCAAAAACTAAACGCATATGAATCATTTTGCACCGGTATCCCCTATACGATAATATATGGGCTCATAAAAATAATATTTTAGGTCGGCGGCTTGTGATCTCATTTCGTCAAAGTGCCGACGCGGAGTGATTTAACTTATATTCTGTAAACTTTGGTAAAAGTATGGTATCTTTAGATTTTGACTAAACTTTTTTACTATATAATTTTTCATTAAACTAAAGTTTCAAATAAATTGCTATCAACACTTATAGAAACAATAAATATTAAAAGCAATATAAGTAGTTCCACTTCTTCCGATATAAAAATATCAAATCATTTGAATAAAATCGTAAGTTTATGTATTTAAAAGCTTGTTCTTATGTAGACAATAGAGAAAACAAAGTGTGAAAACAATTGTGAATATTTTTTGAAAAACGATCAATCAGAAATAAGCGATAAGAAACAAATATTTTAAATTATAAAAAATTACTGAATCAAATAATATATTTTCTCATATCAGACCATTTTTTAAATTTATGTCAAAACAATAAAATAATTTAATGAACTTTATTATACTCTAAAAGTAAGAAATAACTTATGCTTAAGTTTATTATGAAGTCAATTCATAAAATATTATTAGATAAAATAAAAATAAATAAACTAAACCTATGTGCACGGTACATTGATAAATATTTATAGTTATAAATTAAAACTCTGATTTATAACAACCTAAAATGAAAATCTCAAAATCTTATTAGCAATTCTTAAAAAACAAATTAATTATAAACCTTTCCGAAAATTATTTATTTTATCTACAAAAACTAAAACGAAGTCTTAGAAAAATTGTTTCTCAATTTCTATGAAAACGACTTTCTGTTCTTTTTTTTTTACTTCTTAAAAAAATCTCAAATTAATTTAATAATTCACCAAGGGACTAAGGGATTCACCAAGAATATTGCGGTTTAGCCAAACTTGCCTAAGTTCCAAAATTCCAAAAAGTTAGAAATAAGTGTTTAGGATAAGGATAAAATGTATGGGCACAGATGTAAATAGCTCCGTGCGGAGCTATTTACATCTGTGGTATGGGGTCTCGAAAGCGGTCCAAAATACGAGGTCGGTTTAATTAGAGAAACGGTGTGCAAGTTGTATTTGAATAAATGCAATTCTAAAATTTATAAAAAAAAACAGAATATTTCTGGAAATAAATTAAATTTCGCAAAATCGCTTTTTCTTATAATGTTACTTTAAATGCTATGTAGAAACTTATAATCACACTTATACAGGGTGACAATTTAAAAAGAAAATTTAAAAAAATCATATATTAGGAACAAAAAAATGAATAAAAAAACGATAAAAACAGTTTCTATAAGACGAAGGGAGAACAAAAATAAGCATATTATCTCACCCTTATCTACAACCGTTTGGACAGGGTGACATACACTCCTAAAATCTTAGGTGGAAAGGGAGTCGAGTGATACATGAAAGGCAAATGTCAGAAAATTATTCTATGTTTATCAAGGAAAACAATAACAATACCACCTTTCAGACGGACAGCGGACCGGTGAGGCCCGACAGGGGAGGACAGGGGTGCGCTTAATAGACTTAAATTAAATATGTATGTACCGCCAGACATACGGCAGAGCGGATGGCAGAACGACGCATACTTGATCAGCGGAGTACTAGGTAGCGGAGCGCTCAAATTTGTTGGATATTTTCGAGCGTATTAGGTTATTTCGTATTGAGTTTTGGAGAAGTACACGTGGAAAATGGATTTTGAAACTTTAATTTTAAGTAAGGAAGACGAGATCATTCATTTATCTCAGAGATCAGAAGGATGGAGTGCTTTCCATGTTATCGGACTAAATGTGTTTTACCTTTATTTACACATAAACTAAAAGCGTCGACCTCTGCATAAGCTTATAGATGCTTCCCTTAAGGTTGAGCAGTTTTATGATTTCGATCAGGCTCTTTGGTCTGATCTTGTGGTTGACACGATAATTGGGATTGTCCGCACCTCTGGTAAATTCCGCCTGTTGAGCCGCTATGATACTATTTTGGTCACAATGTAATATACGTTTTGTAATGCAAGATGTAATTAGTTTATAGAGTGTGGGTAAGCATGTTATTGGCCGATATTTAGCCGAATCTTGAGTGTTTTGGCAGTCTTTGGATAAGAGGCAAGTGGTACTTTCCGTTAAAAAATTGGTCAAATTCTGAGGATTCATAAGTATGTCCGTCGTTTAGAAGGTCGGTCACTTGCTAATGTGTTGCCCACAATTTCTTAATCCAGTAATTTTGGACGTGATCTGGGCCTGGAGCTTTCCAGTTATGTAGCTTTCTTATGACGTTACTCATTTCCTTAACTGAAAATGATAAAAATGCCATTTGATGATGTTTGACACTTTCCACGTTCTTCAGTCAGCCATTCAGTGCCGAGGTTGCCTTTACTAGGTGTTGTTGATTAAGTGCCTCAGAACTCCTCGATGTTTTTTTGTAAAAGGGAGGGTAAATGCTAATTGCAGCGTTTGTTAGAGAAGTGACGTTGAGCTTTAGAAAAAATTCTCTGAGTGTTCAAAGAGTAAATTATCTTGTGTTATTTTGTGACTAGACTTATAGCTTTTTGAGTGACCTGAAAAAATAGATGACTTCTGTTTGGGGGTCTAGAAATTATTCTGGAGTACAGTTTTCTGCTATGTATGTTGTCTTGCCTAATATCTTCAATATATTTCAGTAGTCTCCTTTCGCATGGCCGTGTCGGTCTTACATTACGTGTAATACTTTGCTGGTTTTTATCTGATTTATTATTATTATTATTATTATTATTATTATTATTATTATTATTATTATTATTATTATTAATATTATTATTATTAT
Organism: Anthonomus grandis grandis; assembly: GCF_022605725.1. Taxonomy (NCBI): domain Eukaryota; kingdom Metazoa; phylum Arthropoda; class Insecta; order Coleoptera; family Curculionidae; genus Anthonomus; species Anthonomus grandis. The sequence goes on along the minus strand of NC_065567.1, from coordinate 3,993,757 downwards.
TATTATTATTATTATTATATTAATTATTATGACATTTAAGACTTTGTAAATTAAGATTAACTTTATTGACAAATTCGAAAAATGGAGATCCTCTGTGCCTTTACTCTCCCTAAAACTAAACTGTTTAAAATCAAAAACTAATTTGTACTTCCTTATTTTCTAAAATATTTACCATTTTTTGTTTTAAACATTTTTATAATATTTTCATAAAGTTGTTAATACTTAAAATGAGTCAATTATTACACATTAATACATTAACAACTTTATCTCCGCTTTTAAGAACTGGTGTTATTATAATCACTTTAAAGTGTAATGGGATTTTATTAGTTAATAATCAAATATTTCCCAAATGATACTTCATTTAAATTTTTTTTTGTTCAATTTAAATTCAATTTTAAAGGGAGTTTTCAACAAGGTACCACAAGTGGCATTAGCCATATATAAAAAGAAAGTAGGGTTAGGTTTCACCCTTTCGGAGAGGTTGACAAACAATTTTAATACATTTTTAAAGATCACAAAAGGTCTTAGTAGACGGATTTTTGCGATTTTCTGAAATATTTTTTTCAAGAGGTCTAGCGAATTTAATCCATTTAGAGCCTCCACCGAGAATATAACCAAATAACATTTTTCTTGGAATCCTATGGAAAAAAGTGTGTTTTATTTATGGAATTAGCAAATAAAGATAAAACCAGTTAGATAATTTTTTTAACTAAAAAAGCAGAGATATAGCGTCAGAGATTGTTTTTGAATTTTATGTTTCTTTAAAGTTTTAACTGCGCTGCAAGTTCAAGTATATCCATTAAAATTAGGTTCCTTTATTCGAAAAATTTTGCATGCTGTGTATATGTTCGTATAATGTATTTTTATTTCCTCGAAACCTCTTTTACTATCAACAGAATACACACACAAACCTGATACAGCAGTAACATCGGGCAAATTATTCGATAATTTTTTCTTGGATCGTTGAAGTGCCTTTTCAAAATCCGAGACAGCATCGTCAAAGTCGGCATTGAAGCGGAAATTCTCAACCGGTGATTCTAGTAGGGTACTTTTCAGTATTTTTGGAAACTTCTGAGCTTGCGTCTTCTGCTTCAATACTCGTTCACATGGCTACAAATAAAGAGATAGCATTTTAAACTAATCTGAAGAAATTTGATATTCAAGAAATTCGTATTAGTTATTATTGTTATTATTTTTCTTTTAGAATAGAAGTTTTTTCAGAATTACCGATTTTTTTGATTCCGAATCCCAGGTTTTCGGAATCTAAGGCGTAATGTGTTTTGCAGAAAAATGCATCAAGTAAAAAACTTATGAGAAATGCAGAAAAAGATTAAATACAAGATTAAATACATGAACTTAGAAACCTTTTACATACCCCCCTCTTATATTCTGAAATAATTTTAAGTTATGACACCTAGTTCTAAAAATTCTAAAGGTACAGACAAAATCATTTGCCTGAAACATGAAACTTTACATTTCCTGTTGCCATAAAATATGCGGACAGGCCGATGTTACCAATTTAAAGTGAGAAACATGCGACTAACATTGATTTTTTCAGACACCGTTGGCATCAATGGCAAATCGTAGAGTAGTAAATAGCTTAGAACACTGAAAGGCTAGAATTAGTAAGCAACAACTTTGTTTGAGTTAACATGTGCACAGGGGCAAGAGGGGTGTTTGTTTACAAACATATTCATCGATTCTCTGTTGTCAAGTACACACATTTTCAAAAGAGGAAATTTTCAGCTATATATCAACACATATAATAATGTTAATTTAACTAATCGATGTTAGATTTTCGATTAAAAATAGATATATGTTATTCTAAGCGAAAACATAACAACTTCAAACTTAGAACATTGAAAGGCTAGAATTAGTAAACAACAACTTTGTTTGAGTCCAACATATGCACAGGGGCAAGAGGGGTGTTTTGTTTACAAACATATTTGCCGATTCTCTGTTGTCAAGTCGACGCAAATTTCCAACGGAGAAAATTTTTAGCTATACAGGGTATTTTTTATATATTGCGACAAAATTCGGGAACGTGTTCTTTGGACAAAAATTCGCAAAAAAGTTCCTATAAATATAGGTCCTAAACCTTTTAGATTTTGAGCTACAGGGTGGTAAAGTTTTATCAAAAAAATGATTTTTTTTTTTAATAACCTAAATACCCCTATAGATATTTGTCCAAAGATTGGTATGCAGGGTCTGTGTATCCAGAGCCATTTACCAACATACTTTTAACATTTTTATGTTTTCCAGTGGCATGTGTGCGGGTTTTCCGCTGAATACTTCTATAAAGAAAAATGGTACGCCACTGTTTTTCTTGTATTAAAACATATTTTTAAATTCCCCGTTTTATTTGCAACATTTTTGATCCCTTTTTTGATCCTTTGTCCGTTAGATGCACGGTTTTCGCACAAAAAATTAAAAACCATGGACATATTGCTCAAATTTGATTAGACTTCCTTTATTCTAGTAATTATTCGTTTTTTTTTAGTTTATTGCAATTTTAATAATAAATAATACAATTTTTATTAATTAATTTAGTACAAAAGCCACCCCAATTTAATAAAATTGTAATTAAGGATTTTAAACTTTTGCTTCTACAATCTTAATTAATTTTAAGTGATAAAAATATTTAATTATAATATTTATATAATAATAATAATATTTAATTTTTTATTATTTATTTAAGTAATATTACTATTTTTACAAAAGTTGTTCAAAGTGTGCTCCTCCAACATCAATACAAGCATCTAATCGACGTCGCATTGATTGGCGGACGCGTTCAAAAATTCCTGGTCTGCCGAATTATGTCACAAGACGTTATAATGCGATTACACAATTCCTCCACATTATCAATTGGATTTCTATAAACCAGTGATTTAAGGTGGCCCCACAAAAAGAAATCCAGTGGATTTAAGTCGGGAGACTGTGGGGGCCAAGGGTGAATTCTTCCCTGACCTATCCAACGATTTGGATACGTAATATCCAAATACTGCCGAGCCACTTAACTAAAATGGGCTGGAGCACCGCCATGTAAAAAAAACATTTGCTCTCTCAGCTGAATGGGGACATCTTCTAGCATCGCTGGTAATTCATTTTCAAGAAATTCTTGATACACTTGTCCAGTCAACCTTGCTGGTAAAAAAAAATGGACCGATGAGAAAATTTTCAATAATGCCGACCCATACATTAAGTGAAAACTGGTGCTGATGACGGTTTTCTGCCACAGCATGTGGGTTCTCATAATGCCATATGTGGTTATTGTGGAAGTTCATAATTGCGTCCCTGCAGAAATTAGCCTTATCGGTGAAAAGTATTTTTCTTATAAACGGTGCCTTATGCGTTCTTGCATCCAACGACACAAAGCCGTTCTTTTCGGAAAATCGCCTGGCAAAAGTGCCTGCACCCGCTGAATATGATACGGGTATAAAAGGTTTCTTTTAAGAATATTCCAAACTGTAAAGTTACTAATGTGTACCGTCTGAGCAATTTTCCTAGTGCTTGTGGTGGGATCTTCCTCGAATTCATTGAGCACCTGTTCTTCAATTTGAGGAGTAACTGTTCGGGGATGTCCGTTTTCAGCGGTGAGTTTTTTAAAGCTGCCGGTTTCACTTAGACGTTGGTGTAAACGCGTAAACATGGAGTCATGAGGAATATCACGATTCGGGTAACGTTCGGCATAAATACGCAAGGCTTCTCGTGCGTTTCCGTTAGCCAGTTCATAAATGAGGTGCATATCGCACATTTTATTAGTTGTGTAATTGTTAGCCATTTTAAAAAAAAAATAATCTTGTCAACTGGCGGACAGTGACTGATTTAAAATATCACAAAATCTTACAAATATCAACTTTATCGTGGGCAGAGGAAGAATGTGTAAAAAGATGGTGATGCCGATGGTGCTGTGAGGAAGATGAAACCGTTGACCATGTAGTCGGGGAGTGCCCAGCACTCACGCGCGCCAGGTTCAAATACTTGGGTAAAACTTTCACTGTACCGAGTGACTTTAAGTCCTTCAGACCAGAGAGCCTTATCGGTTTCTCTAAGGCCGTTAGGCTCTAATAACCCCCAGTGGGGCATGACGGGTTCATCAGGAGACCTATATGCACAACTGCCTTGGCAGCCCACTGTTTCGACAATTCAATTCAAGTACCGATACTTTCTTAACATCATGGGGTTACCATCATCATGAACGTAGAATAGAGGATCTTATAGATATAAACCTAATAAAAACTTGAATGTGAAAGTGTGCGTAATATACCAAAATATTTATATTTTTAAATCTAAATATTTTTTTGGACATATTCATTTATTAATAAGCTATAAAAAATATAAAACTACAATTTTGTCCCTGGTTTTATTACAGGATTTTATGTTTTTTTTGTTGTTTTGGCAGAAAGCAGGCATAATATCTATCTATATATATTTATGTTTTTTTAATATGGACATTAGGTAGATAGATAGATAGAAATTACTAATTTTTTATTACCTTTAAAGAATTTTGAAATTTATTTAGATATTGATATTTATGTATAAAGTTAATTTTATCTTTCCCTAAAATTTGGTGGATAATTTTTTTTTGTTTTACCATATTGCAACTTACAATAGTATATATAGTAATTGGCACCACATATTAATTTATTACTGAATTTTTTTTTTAATATATTTTTCTAATATATATATTATAATATATAATTATTGATAAAGGTTTGAATGCTTTTATTTAGTACATTATGTAAGCTAAAAAAACAACCTTTTAAAACTTGTGCTTGGGCTGTCTTGTAAAACATACAGCATCGTCACAAAAAGTATTAGTGTTACTCATATAAGCTTTATTTATACCTAATACTTATTAAATTAATTATACTTATGTAAAACTATTTTTTTAGGATTTCTGATGCACTGGTTAAAAACACAGCAGCCGATAATTCAGTTAATTTACCAAGTGATTTACCCTTCAAAGCTGCAGGGGTAGCTTTCCTGAAGAGTGCAAAATCTTCTTTAGCTTCCAAAATGGTATATAGTACAAACAGTGAAGCTAATATAGACAAGTATGGCTTATTAACATAGATTAATATTCTTGTTACAAAAAATTTTGTAAAATTACAGATCTGATCATTCATCATCAACAATAACTGCATCTGAGATTAATATTTCTACAGTAACCGTGGGGTCTAGGTCAACAATTACTATTTCTCATCCAAGCCGTTTTTGTTTAACTGCTACAAGGAAAAGGTAAAAATACACTCAAAATAGACTACTTACTACTTTATGCCATGTATCATCCTATTCTATATATCTTATTTAAAAGTGATATAGTATTTAAGTAAGAACAAAAAATTAAAATTCGAAGATTGCAACAAACAAATTTGCGCCAAAGAAATTGAATTAGATATCTCAAGTCATTATTAAAATACTTAAGAAATAATAACATGATTTTCAAAAAAGCCCAATATACTACATATTTTATTTGACTTGTAAAAGTACTTGTTTGTATATTACTACTAATAAACTATCTAATCTAATCTATTGTACATAGTCTTTATTCTTAGGTAAGCTTTTTTTTAGTATAAATTAATATGATATAATAATTGGTATTAGGTATTATATAGGTCACTGTTAAATGTCTCAGAACCATTGTACAGGCTAAATACTCATAATAAAAATCTTATATCCTATAAAAAACCTGCAACTCCTTCACTATTTGAACATTCTTATAGTTTTAACTCTTTTCGCTGGAGCAATACTGTCCCTTTGAAAAAGTCAGCACCATAAGTAAGTGATGTAAAACTGAGTTTTGTTTAATATAACAATAAAATTTTGCAAAATGTTAAAAATTTGTGTATTAAAACATGATTTATTCAGAAATCTATAATACTATAATAATAAAATATTTACTTTCCATAAAAATGCTTTTTATTAGGACCTTCCTCTAATGAACTCCGTTAAAAAAACACATAAATAGCTCATAAATGGTAATATTAATTAAACTCAAACTCTATAACAATTAATAAAAATTTATCAGGTAAATATATGTTGACGACGTCACTGGTAGAGAGTGCTTGTATCGGTGGCATCAACAATGCGATCGAGCGGCGTTGCGATGCCATTACCGTTTTCTCGTTTCTTCGTACTTTATTTTCATTTATTTAACGTAAATTGACTTCGATATACTTATTATCCTCCACGTCGTTTTTCATCGTTTTTTGCACCTTCTGGAAATCCTGCTCAGCCTTTCCAAGAAAGTCATTAAGGTTCTGCGCCACTTCACTTTTTGAAGGTAAATTGCGACAGCTTTTGGAGTCTGCCTTTTCAGTTTCTTTATTAGCAACCTCCTGAATGCCCACTAAAGTTTTCTTAATTTTTTCCATAGTCTCGCTAATGTCTTTTTGGATTTTTTCGTTTGTGTTTTGAAAGCTGTTTTTTGACTGTTCGCTGAAAGCGAGAATCTCTTCTTCAAAGTACTCCTGAAGTAGCCTTTCTGCTTCGATTTCTTCTTGTGATTTTACCCTCGGATCGTAAAAAATTGTTGCCAGATCTGGTGATAATGAGCTTCGAGTCCTTTGCGCGTTTAAACTTTTTTCTATTAAGTCCTCCTTGAGTTTTTTGTTAAAGTTTTCAAATAGTACTGCTGCTTCGATATAGAGTATCTTATTGAATTTATTTTTAAAAAAATGCTTGATATTTTATTAAAGGGGAGCAGTAGTATTGTTTTGTGCCTTCGGAAACAATTGAAAATTTTTATGATATTATAAAGTGATTTTTGCCATTTCTCTATAAGCATTTGGCATCATTGCATCAGAGATGTTGCAAGCAAACAAACCTGCCCATAGTTCCGCGGCATGCTACTTCTAGCCTTTCAATGTTCTAAGACTTCAAAGCAAAAAAAAATTAACATTCTTATTCCTGAAACCTAAGGTAAATAGTAAATAAAAGTGAATCGTTTTAATTTCAGCAGCATAAGGCCGTCGTCCCACCAAAGATACGCGACGGCGACGCGAAGGCGATACGATTTCGCCTGGACACATTTAGACGACATGCAGTTGCTCCACCAAAGATACGCGTTTCGTGTTTCCTACGTTAAGTTGTTCAGTTTAGTTCAAAATGTCATCGAGTGAAGACGAGGATGTGGTTACAATGTATTGGTATTTGCGGAATGGAAAAAAAAATAAAAAGGCAAAAAAAAGAAAATAGTGGGTGCATACTTTTATTGAGAAAAATTAAAAAAAAAATGTTGCTGCTAAGAAGGTGCACAGACATCCATTAAAATCCAGTTCAGCATTTCGTTGTTTCGTTGTTTTTTGTTAAAGTTTTCAAATAGTACTGCTGCTTCGATATAGAGTATCTTATTGAATTTATTTTTAAAAAAATGCTTGATATTTTATTAAAGGGGAGCAGTAGTATTGTTTTGTGCCTTCGGAAACAATTGAAAATTTTTATGATATTATAAAGTGATTTTTGCCATTTCTCTATAAGCATTTGGCATCATTGCATCAGAGATGTTGCAAGCAAACAAACCTGCCCATAGTTCCGCGGCATGCTACTTCTAGCCTTTCAATGTTCTAAGACTTCAAAGCAAAAAAAAATTAACATTCTTATTCCTGAAACCTAAGGTAAATAGTAAATAAAAGTGAATCGTTTTAATTTCAGCAGCATAAGGCCGTCGTCCCACCAAAGATACGCGACGGCGACGCGAAGGCGATACGATTTCGCCTGGACACATTTAGACGACATGCAGTTGCTCCACCAAAGATACGCGTTTCGTGTTTCCTACGTTAAGTTGTTCAGTTTAGTTCAAAATGTCATCGAGTGAAGACGAGGATGTGGTTACAATGTATTGGTATTTGCGGAATGGAAAAAAAAATAAAAAGGCAAAAAAAAGAAAATAGTGGGTGCATACTTTTATTGAGAAAAATTAAAAAAAAAATGTTGCTGCTAAGAAGGTGCACAGACATCCATTAAAATCCAGTTCAGCATTTCGTTGTTTCGTTGTTTTTTGTTAAAGTTTTCAAATAGTACTGCTGCTTCGATATAGAGTATCTTATTGAATTTATTTTTAAAAAAATGCTTGATATTTTATTAAAGGGGAGCAGTAGTATTGTTTTGTGCCTTCGGAAACAATTGAAAATTTTTATGATATTATAAAGTGATTTTTGCCATTTCTCTATAAGCATTTGGCATCATTGCATCAGAGATGTTGCAAGCAAACAAACCTGCCCATAGTTCCGCGGCATGCTACTTCTAGCCTTTCAATGTTCTAAGACTTCAAAGCAAAAAAAAATTAACATTCTTATTCCTGAAACCTAAGGTAAATAGTAAATAAAAGTGAATCGTTTTAATTTCAGCAGCATAAGGCCGTCGTCCCACCAAAGATACGCGACGGCGACGCGAAGGCGATACGATTTCGCCTGGACACATTTAGACGACATGCAGTTGCTCCACCAAAGATACGCGTTTCGTGTTTCCTACGTTAAGTTGTTCAGTTTAGTTCAAAATGTCATCGAGTGAAGACGAGGATGTGGTTACAATGTATTGGTATTTGCGGAATGGAAAAAAAAATAAAAAGGCAAAAAAAAGAAAATAGTGGGTGCATACTTTTATTGAGAAAAATTAAAAAAAAAATGTTGCTGCTAAGAAGGTGCACAGACATCCATTAAAATCCAGTTCAGCATTTCGTTGTGCGATAATAAACAAAAAAACAAAACTTCGATAAATGAAAAAAAACGCCAATACACACAGCTTGAATGTTGCTTCGCAACTGACAAGTCCAGTCTCCCGGCAACACGCATTTGGATGTGTCTTCGGCGCAGCGTTGGTGGGGACAAAATGATTTTAAAACATGGATTCGACACGAAAGATACACGCTGGCGACATCGCGGAGATGTGGCGTCGCTGTCGTGTATCTTTGGTGGGACGACGGCCTAGCATGACAAGCGCAAGAGAGAGGTAAGCAGCTGGTAGAATATTTAAGCTAGTGCTGTTTTTATAAATCTGCTTATTTTTTTAAAATTTTATAATAGTTATTCTTATACATAGAAAGTCCCAACATTTACATTACATTAAACATTTTACAATAGTTATTTCAATATTTTTTAATAGTTATTTTTTAGCCAGTGCTGTTTGTATAAATCTGTTTATTTTTTGTTAAATTTTATAATAGTTATTCTTAGTCATAGAAAGTCCCAAGGGCAGGGTAGTAATTAGATTTTTAAGACTTCTATCTGTGTATACGTATTTTATAATATTTGTTTTTAATAATTGTAGAATGTCTTTAGGGTGGTAGACGTAGCAGTTATTAGATTTTTAGGATTCGTGTCACTTATTTTGATTGTACATTTAATAATTATTTTTTTGTGTTTATATAAGTTATTTAGGAATATAGAAAGAACATGAACCTGTCGTTAGCCGATATTAACGTAAGGTCGATACTTAACTCGTTTAACAACTTTAGAGATCATGTAACTGAGTTCAATTATGATGTCGTGGGAGTATCTAAGACTTGGCTGCGGCCAGCCATTGATTCATTATCGGTTAGTATGCCTGAATATAGCTTTGTGCGTCAGGATAGAGATAGTCGAGGAGCGGAGTCGGCATTTATTTAAAAAAAAATTAATTTGAAATAATTACACAAGAATCTATAAGCTATATCGAACATATATGGGTTAAAGTCGCTCTCTCGGCTGATACTTTACTAATTATAGGTAGTATTTACCGTCCACTGCAGGAAAACACAGAGCTATTTTTCTCGCGTTTTAAGGATATTTTATTGGATTTGCATTCATCTTTTCATAACATAGTGTGCTTTGGAGATTTCAATATAAATATGAATCATCCAACGGGCAGGTTATGCTCTGCACTAATTGATGTTACAGAGAGTTTTAATCTGTCACAACTCGTTACCGAACCTACGTGAATAAATGCAAATAGCTCGACATTAGTAGACCTAATTTTTTACAACGGCGATAATGTCACAGCGGTAGGGTCTAGAGACCCTAATGTTTCGGATCACTTCTTAATATATTGTAGTTTGTATTTTGAAAAAATTGATAAACCTCCAAGCTATAGTTTTACTTATCCTGACAATCGAAACATTGATAAAGATAAATTACAATTTGATTTGCGGAATATTAATTGCAATATTTTTTATGAATCCAACAATATTGACGAAAAGGTAAAATTTTTTACAGACAAATTACTTCAGCTTTTTAACCGTCATGCACCAACAAGAACCATCAAAGGTAAAAAGAAACCCACCGTGTATGCACCGTGGATAACTGAGAATATTCGGTTAATAATTAAACTACAAAATAAAGCTTTAAATAGGTTTCGACAGACAAAAAATAATGATCACTGGTCGTATTACAAGCAACTTAGAAATTATACTACTTCTGCTATTCGTCCAGAAAAAAAGGCTTAGGAAAATACTAAGGAAAAGTGGAATTTAATGAGAAAAATAGGAATTTGTCCAAAAACTCTACATTACCTGAGAATTTATCAAAAAAATTTAAAAAAATTTCTAACGCATAATTCATTTAAGTTTAAACAAAATACCGTCATGAAAATTTTAGGAAAACTTGGAGCTTATATTGCTCTGTTGTCCATTTATAATACCACATATTACTCATTTGATAAATTCAAGCATAACATCAAATATCTTTCCGACCAGTTGGAAACTAGCTAATATACTTCCATTGCCCAAAGTAAAAAATTCAAAAGAATTTAGCGACTTACGTTCAATTTCGATTCTGCCTATATTATCGAAGGTTCTAGAGAGATGTCTTGAGCAGCAAATTACCTTGTTTTTAAACAGAAATTCTATCCTTCCTTTGAAGCAGTCTGGATTCCGTTCCAATCATAGCTGTGCGACCGCTCTATGCGATGTGTCGGATAATATTATTCGATCTTTAGATGAAAACGAATCCGTTGTACTAGTAATGCTAGATTATAGCAAAGCTTTCGATATGCTTAAAGACGAGCTTTTATTGTCGATACTTGGTTTTGTAGGATTTTCTAATGCTGCAATGAAACTCCTGGAAAGCTTTATCACACATCGGAAGCAAATAGTTTGTTTAAATGACAATTTTTCGGAAGACATGGCTGTAGTTATGGGAGTTCCTCAGGGCAGTGTTCTTGGTTCTCTTTTTTTTAAATTTATACGTGCGTTTTGCTTAAATGTTTAAAGTATACTAAACATCATAGTTATGCTGATGATACTCAGTTGATGTTGTCTTTTGATTCATCGAATCCGGGCAATGCTGGTGACTGTTTAAATGAAGACTTGTCAAGTCTATATAATTTATCTGTAAAACATGACTTACAGTTTAACCCTAAGAAATCTGTTGCGATGTTGTTTACCAAACAAAATTTAAGGCAGCACCTATTGGAAAATTTAAAAATCCAGATTGATAACGAGCCTATCGTATTTCAAGATATTTGCAAAAATCTCGGTTTGTACATTGATGTAGGATTAAGATTCATGTGACATCAAAATTGCAGAAAGCCTATTCAATGTTGAAAACTTTATATCCGCAGCACCATGAGTTAAATGTGGATACTAGGCGATTGCTGTGCGACTCTCTCATTGTTTCTCATTTTAACTTTTGTGATACTGTGTATGGCCCTTGTTTAGATAACAGAGATAAAAAGCGTATACAAAAGTTTCAAAATGTATGTATAAGGTTTATTTTTGGTATTCGCAGGCCATATGGAGTGTCGCACAGGTTGAAAGATCTTGAGTGGCTTAATATGTCATCGAGGAGAGAGTTGCATTATGTGGTATTTTGCTATAATATTCTTAAGATGAGGTTCCCACAATATCTTTTGGATAGGGTGGTATTTAGAGATGATATTCATCATCAGGCTAATGTTAGAAATAGAGGGCGTTTAGATATTCCACAACATCGAAAAGAAATTTTTAAACGATCATTTTCTGATAATATTGCATCTGTAGTAAATAAATATATTGTGGCGTTAACTTTACAGTGTTACTATTTTGCCAAGAGTTTGCAGACGGTAGCTCAGAATTATTGGAGGCTTGGGATTGTTCGAAGGTTCACTTATGACTGGCTATTAAAGAATATAATCTTGATTATAATTAATAAATAAGAGGGCGCTACTTAGTTTTTTTTTATGAATGAAAGAAAACTAGGAAAAACACTTGGTATATAGGTTTCAATTAACAATTAAATGGCCCTGGATAAAGTAGATTTAAAGAGGCAAAAAAAAATATCTTAACAATACAACCAAATTATATTTACATCAAAGATATGTTTACACCTCTTTTCTAATCTGTTAAATGTTAATAATTTATTATGAATTAAAATATGAATAATGTTGATATGATTAAATAAAATAGGTTTGTCAAAAGTAACATTCAAATTATGATTAAGCTACTAGGTAGATTTCAGCACTTGAAAAATAAATTGCAATCATTAAAGTTTTTAGTAAATTTTTGTATTATGCAGGGGAAAGTTCATGAACCTTTTTACCTAAGGCATATCAGCCTTAACCGAGTTATATCTACTTAACTACCAAAAAAGGTACTGAAAAATACTGAACAAAAAATAACTAAAATTATAGATAGGAAATTGACATATTAAATTATGGTATTGATTAAATATTTGTAGCAATAAATTGAAATTAAAAGTATATTAATAAAAATTTAAATAAGTGAGACAAATCTATGGTTAATAATATTTAAATAAATGGAATAAACTGGCCTGTATATTCCTCCAAGAAATGAACGATTTGCCTTCAAAATCGAAGCTGTGAATATATGCCATTTGTAGCTTAGCTATCCGGACTGGGAATCTCTAATACTAGCTCTAACTCTGGCTCCAGCTCCACAGCTTACAGCAATTTCCCGGGGAAATCAAAATCCTGCAGCCATCAACAATTGAAAAAGAATAAAGAGGAAAACGGAAAAGTAAAACCCTAAAACAACGGTTGCCATTGTATTCACTGTCGATAAAAAAATGAATGGCGTTAAAAATGTGACACACTCACCTTGCTAAGTTTCATTATCTATCCATCAAAATCTTGGGCATCCTGCACCAGAATTATGAAATAAACAGTTCCCTAAAGGAACAAGATTAAGGACTATAAATTATAAACCATATTGGTCACTTCCTGCTTCAGAAACTTCGGAAATAAAAACTGGCCTTTTACGTGCGCTTCTACCTGCGACACGGGAACAAGTCCTCGAAAAATGGATGCAGTACCGACTAAATAAGTTATGACCCCACCTCTCGCCTGAGCTGTCAATGTCAATCCAATCAGAGAAAACATTAATTAAGACCAACCAGAAGAGTAACGGACCGTCAACAGAAAGCATGAATAATAAAACCAGGAGAGTGATGCGTTACAGTAGTAATGTGTCATTGACAGTGTGAATTTAAAGAAATATCGATAAAAGAAGTTGACTGAAATTATTAATATAATTATTGAAATTAATGAAATATCAATGGAGCGTTAGTGAACATAAGAAATAGAAGAATAAAACGCTACAATATTACTGATCTTTCGCTAACGACAAACGGCTTGCGAAAATGCATGAAATCTAAGCTTCAGAATATTATTTAATTTACCTTTGCTTTTTGTGGGATTCATGTGGTCAGATAACATTTCAATAAAATGCAGATATTGCAAAATAAGATTCTGAAGGTTTTCTTTAAAATTGATTGGCGCACAAATACTGTGGAGCTATATAGGGGATTGGGTATCTTAATGCTAAAAAACAATTGATATTTGAACAAGGTAAATATACGTTTAAAGTGACAATCGGAATCGAGTTAAAAATCGAAAAACTAATATAAGAGTGGTCTTTTCCGAAAATATCCATGATCACTATACTAGAACTCAACATGACATCTATTGGGATAATAATATTAGGATTAATATATGGTTACGTAATTCAGCTTATCAAGCCGCAATAGCATATAAGTTTACCAGAAGTTATTAAACACATGGACTCAGTTGAAAAATGTTCAAAAAAACTTTTAAATTATTTGTTAGAATAAGTAGGTAAAATATCTTGTGATTATTCTCTAATTGGTGTTTAGTTAAATTGTGACTGTGAAGATTTAATTAGTTTTCTTTTTCTTTAAATATTATATTATATTTTAGTTTGGTTAAGGTTACACACTGTTAATATTATATATCCTTGGTACCAGTGTGTTTGCACTGTTTTGAGGATTTTTGGCATTATAAATTTATACAAAAATTAAAGGTAATAAAAAATTTTAAAAAAAATAATATTTATAAAAAAATTGCCTCTTTCAAAAATATGACATAGTTACTAATATGTTAAGGGCACGTAACTCCATTCTCAAAGAACAATTCAATTTTATATATATCTAGCAGACGTTAAGATATATTTTGATTTATTTATAGAATTTTAAGCTCTGTAGAGTCGCCTTACCTAAGGACCTAACTCATATCAGTTTATCCTGGTCAACATTCCCCTCTGAGTTATAGTTAAAGATAGAATCTTTTTCTGACAAAAACTGTTTAATGAGTGGAATGTTCGTATATAGTATATTATTTGTATTTCGTTTTAGGTTTAAAGTTGTTAGGGTTACTTGGCATCGAATTATCCTCGTCACAATTCTTTTGTTCAAACGGTTCTTTGTTGCTCTTGACATTTTGTAATATTTTCTTTAATGTGTCTTTTTTCTTCTTAAGCAAGTTAAAAGCTTCGTCGCAAAAAAAAAACAATCTTCAATGAAAAGGTCGATTTTGTGTTACAAAACGAAATATAGTTTTCTTTGATGAACCGGTTTAATAACAGGGTTGGATAATTTTAACACGTTGTTCAGTCCTATATTGTTTATTATAATGTTTGCAAACATTAATTGCTCAGCATAGGAACTTTGTGATTAAATGGCATAGGTTTGTGAAAGAGAATTATGAATTAAAAGAATTAAAAATCTTTTTTTTCCATGAACGTAAGAAATAAACTTTCCTCGGATCAGTTTGGAAAGTACTTTACTAATCTGTTTCTAATAAAAGTGTGGTAATAACGTCAAGTGAAAAATGGCATAAATATATAATAGTTATTTAAAATAAATAAGTAACCATGGTTAACCCAGTTCATATTTACACTAAAAACTTAAAAGAATAATAAATCGAATAAAAAAAATTTAGTCATTATTTTCTAATATTGTAAAGATATTGTAAACAACGAGAAACCAGCTAATTCTTCGTCATTCCAGAATGACACAAGTAGCATACTGCATGACGTCTCGAAGGTAAGCGAGAATCTTCCGGAACAGGGTTCTGCCAAGTATATAAGGAGCCTCATCGCCGATAGGAATTAATGACAAAATAAAAAATGTCATTTATAAAAAATAACATTCAAGTAAAAAACAGTTAATGGTTACTGAGAACAAAAAAGGTAATGAAATACATGCATGTTCACAATTTCTAAATACCAGCACATTTAGCCAAAACAATTGCTACCTAGATTATTTACATTAAAATCAGTTTTAATTGTCAGTTATCAATTAAATTCCATCTTGTAATGGTCCTGAATTTTAATGCGTAGCGAACAGTGTAAAAATATACATGGTTCCATTAAAAATAAGAAAATTGTGGTTGCTCCTTAAAGCGGAAGTTAATTTATCTTCCATGTAAATTGAGCAGAATCATGGCTTAAACACATTTCCAAAAAAAAATATCAAAACACAAAAAAAATTAGTCTATTACATGGGGCTGGCAGGGCTGTGCCACTCGGTATTGTTAAAATTTTAAATCACTAGGTCTTCGGGCTAGCAAAGCGGAACTTTGTTTTATCACTGATAAAAAAGTCTCTTCCATATCAATAATCAAACGTAATATATAACGTATTAAGGTGAATGTCAGAAAAAGTAGATATCCAAAAAAAATATTTAAAACTCTATTATAAATTCATATCAATTTAATAATTTTTCATTATTTTAGTTCGCTTTTATACATCATCAATTATTTAAACTATATTCTATGCTATATTCTACTAAAGTTAAACTATACCTTATAAGCTTCATCTAATGCAGCTAAAACAGGCGGGGTCAATCCAAGCAACATTTCCATACTTTGCCTCTGCTTTCTGCGATCTTTTCGCCTTTTGATGGAGCCTGTACGATTTTTGTCTTCCTTGCTGATTGACTCGCAGTACCGCACAAAGTCCAGGTCGATGTGGTATCCATATGGACAACATGTGCATTCTTCGTACCATGATAATGAACCTTTAAGAAATAAGTAGAAACATGTAGAAAGAGAAAAGCTGGAAAGATAAATATAGAAGAATTATATACATTATATATTATATATTACATATACAGGGTGTTTCCTAACTACGGTACGAAACTATACAGGGTGAATCGTTAGGTCGTTTTATGAAAAAAAGTTCCTATGAACGTATGTCGGCAGTTGCTTTGTTTCTGAGATACAGGGCGATGAAGGTTCAAAAAAATAACGGTATTTTAAAAATACAATAACTATCCTTAAACCGATTTGGTTGAAATTTGGTACAGTTATTTGAAGTTATAAGACGCTTATTTAGCTGTAACTAGATTGAAATTATTAGGTCCAGTGGCGTGTCAGTGGGCACCACATGCTTATTGTTGAGAAAAAAACAAGGCCAATAATTAATTGTTTTGCAGCTTTTTATTTATTTTTGTATTTAAGCAACTAAAAATACAACTTTTTCGTATCTTATCTTATTATCTTCATATCTGGCTTTGTTTTCGAGAAAAAAAATTTAAAGTATCTTTAACTCATTCTAAAAATTATCCATGGACGACAACATGAAATAAAAACCAATTAATTCGATAAACAATTTCGACCTTAAAGTAAATGAGCAAAATGCCCACCTTCTGATAAAATACACAACTGCAAACGATTTGTCATTGAGTCTGTCATTTTGTCTGACACGCTCAAAAATACCTGGAGTTTCCCTTATGATATTGCAATTGACAATTATCCGATTCCTCAAGTCATTCACATCTAGAACAGGAGTTTTATAAACAAGAGCCTTCAGATGGCCCCATAAATAGTAATCCAGGGGATTCATATCAGGACTGCGAGCCGGTCAATTTTGAGGTCCTGCACGTCCAATCCAGCAATTAGGGTAGATGACGTCGAGATGCTGACGAGCAAGAACATTGGAATGAGAGCCCCGTCGTGCATAAACCACATGTTGACTCTTACTTGTAGGGGTACTTCTTCTAATAAAGTGGGTAAATGGTGTTGTAAGAAATCCGTGTAGGATTCACCTGATAATCTTGCCGGTAAAAAAATGGGCCAATTAGGTAGTCACCAATAATTCCTATCCAAACGTTCAGCGAAAATTGTTGCTGAAAATGAGTTTCTCTAATAACGTGGGGATTTTCGTTGGCCCAAAAATGATCATTGTGGAAGTTCATAATAGCATCTCTTGAAAAATTTGCCTCGTCTGTAAATAAAATATTTGGTAGGAAATTATTATTGTGTGCCATTGTATGAATCAACCACCTGCAAAACATTAATCTTGGATGAAAATCCCGAGGCAGTAGAGCTTGTACACGCTGTATGTGATATGGATGCAGGAGGTTTCTTTTTAGAACTTTCCAAACGGTTTTTGAACTGACTTCAAGCTGCAGTGCAATCTTCCTGATACTATTGAAAGGATCTTCTTCTATCGCATCAAGTATAGCTTCTTCCAGTTCAGGTGTTGTTATAGTTTCTGGTCTTCCACCACCCATATTTTTATTAAAACTCCCAGTTTCACATAATCTTGCATGTAGTTTTCTAAATGTTTTTGCACATGGAATTACTCTGTTAGGATATCTGTCCTGGTAAATTCTTCGTGCTTCTTCCGCATTTTCATTTGCTAATCCATAAATAAAGTGCAAGTCGGTCATTTCATGGTTAGTAAAATTATTCATGATGGAGTAATGAATCACTGCTAATTGACAGCTGAATTTTACTTATAGCAATTCTAGCACTGTCAGCTGGTCTCCAAAGCAGGTAGGTACAAAGGAGGTACTTGAATGTACTTGCCAATTATTTGTCCTAAGAAGCAATGTATTTGAAAACATCTTGTCGGACTTGCATTGTCTTATTTATTTAATGTAACACGACGTTTCGGTTGGTAAGTATCTCCAACCGTTATCAAGTGTAAACTAACAGCAAACTACTATTCTATAGGCTTATATACTAGATGTGTGCAGCGATGTGGAAGGGTGGGGGGAGGGGGGGGGGGAAATTCATCCGTGAAAAGAGTTGGGGGGGGGGGGGGGGGGCACGCGTCTCTCTAGATCCTACACTTTCCTGAGAGTAGAGGCTTCCAGATGTTGGGTATATCGACGCTTGGCTTGCTGAAGATCCTCTGATTCTGTGAAATGAAAGCTGCCTCTACGAACTTCCTCTTCCGCCAGTGCTGTTCCTTGTGCAGAATCTTGGCTTCTGACCAATGGATATTGTGTCCATTATGCCACGCGTGCTCTGCTATTCCGGATTTGGAAACCTCTCCTCTTTGGGTCCAGCTGCGATGTTCCTTCGCTCTGATTTCTAGGGGGCGCTTCGTTTCACCTATGTATGAGTCACCGCACTCACATGGGATCCGGTAGACGCAATTTTTGGTATCCACCATGCCATCTGGTTTGGTCTTTGATACCACGCTTCTGATAGTGGTGCTAGATCTAAAGGCAGTTCTAATATTATACTTGCTGGCAATGCGTCGGATTTGTTCCGATGTACCCCTAATGTAAGGTATGGGTAGAAGTCTGGTTGTCGTGGTGGCCTCGTCTCTGATTTGATTTGGACGCGTCCTTTGGATGGTCCTACTTATTAGCTTCTTTGGATATCCATTCTGTTGTAGGTCTTTGTAGATGGTATCCACTTCAGTCTTGAGTACGAATGAGAATAAATAAGACAATGCAAGTCCGACAAGATGTTTTCACTGTACCATTGTCTATTACCTTCAAAAACAAGCAATGTATTTGTTATTTTATTGTATTTCAAAAATCTGATAATAAAAATCGTAGAAGTTGAATGTTTGTTATCATAGTAAACAAGACACAAGAGACCAAAAAGTCGTGCATTGGAGGGTGGACATTTTGCTCATGTACTTTAAGGTCTTGTTTATCGAATTAATTGGTTTTTAGTCCATGTTGTCGTCCATGGATAATTTTTAGAATGAGTTAAAGATACTTTAAATTTTTTTTCTCGAAAACAAAGCCAGATATGAAGATAATAAGACAAGATACGAAAAAGTTGTATTTTTAGTTGCTTAAATACAAAAATAAATAAAAAGCTGCAAAATAATTAATTATTGGCCTTGTTTTTTTCTCAACAATAAGCATGTGGTGCCCACTGACACGCCACTGGACCTAATAAATCCAATCTAGTTACTGCTAAATAAGCGTCATATAACTTCAAATAACTGCACCAAATTTCAGCCAAATCGGTTTAAGGATAGTAATAGTATTTTTAAGAGCAATCATCAGCACGTGACTTTGTCTGAAATGAATTTAACGCGCTTTATCGGGAAGGTGAGCATTTGGCAACAACGCATCGCTAAAGCAAAGCAGAACACTGTCTCGCAGCAGACGGGTCAATGTTACCAGAGAGGTTCATCGGGTGGAACCGATTCGTGCATTTTTTAGTTTGCATGCGGTTGGACTTTTTTTGCGTTTACTAACAAATAAGTCGCACGCGTATTTTGGTATTTCACGACGTTTGTCTCAGTAAAGAAAATAACATTTTTGTATAAGTTCAATCAAAATATCCTCATGTTCCTCTGGTAATACAATTTATTCACTATTCAAATTAACGGATTTAATTTATTCATAAAAAATGCTTTTATATAGGAGGGTATTAGTATCACAAATTTAGGGAGAGAAGGAATGAGATATAAAAAATGTTTATAATTTTGTCTCACTTTCAAATATATGTACCTAAAACAGGTTTTAGTAATTAAGATATAAATAATAAATTAGAGACTTCCGTCAAAAAAGGGTAGAAGCAACCCTATAGATCGAAAAAAAAAATTATCTCATTTCCAAATATGCCTAACACTATTATATATATATACAGTGCATCCCAAAAGTTATGTCTAGATTCATTTAAAATTCAGGGGTGTGACCCGTCGATTTTTATTTTAAGCTGCGCATTTTTGTACGTGAAGTTTGTATATATAGGGTTGCTCAAAAATAAATTACGACCATCAACTTAATTTTTTTAAACGAAAGCACCTTTTTTTTAATTTCATCTGTGAATTTCGCGTGGAATTCTACGTATGTTTCATGCATGATGTCCTATACCTAAAGTCTACAGTTATCAAAAAAAAAGACGATTCCTGTAACAAATAAAAAAAGAATAAAAATTAAGTTAAATGTTCAAAATGGTTGCCATTCACGGCTTGACAATATACAAGGCGATCAATAAAAGTCTCATTGCAGATTTTTAATCATTTCCGGAGTTATGGCACCCACTTCTCTGCGAATTCTCTCTTTCAAGTCGTCTTGATTATTTAGCCTATTAAAAACTACCTTCGACTTGAGGTATCCCCACAAAAAAAAGTTCATTGATGTTAGGTCAGGCGACCTAGCAGGCCATTCGATGGGTCCTCTCCTTCCTATCCACCGATTGGGAAAGGTTTCATCCAAAAATGTACGCACAGTGGCATCATAGTGCGGAGGAGCGCCATCTTGCTGGAAAATTAGTTCTTTGTCAGGATAATCTAGGTTCAATGGATTTGGAAATAAAGCTAGTAATGCTGGAACTAATTCAAATTGGAGAAAATCGAGATACACTTGTCCCGTTAAAGTTTGTTCAAAGAAAAAGGGACCCAGCCAACAATAAAAAAACACGAATGAATAGAATTTTGCTCTGTATATAAAAAATCTCAGAGATAAGGTGACTCGTAAGGTGAACTTCAATAATAATGTTTGGTCGTTTTTTTTTTGAATAACTGTTGACTTTAGGTATAGGACATGATGCATGAAACATACGTAAAATTCCACGCGAAATTCAAAAATGAAATAAAAAAAGGTGCTTTCATTTGAAAAAATTAAGTTGATGGTCGTAATTTATTTTTGAGCAACCCTGTATATACAAACTTCACGTACAAAAATGCGCAACTTGAAATAAAAATCGACGGGTCCGAGCGTTTTCGAACACACCCCTGAATTTTAAATGAATTTAGACATACATTTTGGGATACACTGTATATATTACAGGGGGGCTAACCGAAACGGCGGCCATGTCGAGTTCAACAAACGCTCGTAATCGTCAATTTAGAATACCAGGAGGAAACATTTTCAGAGTATAATACCACCCCTATCTGTCATTCCTTAGCTAGGGTGGAACTATCCTCAAAAATGTATTACTATCCTTTAAATTTGTTATATATGGAATAGTGGGTCGAGTTATAGCTTCTTTTGAAAGGTCTTTTGATTCTCTTTACGGCTATACCTAGTTTAAAGGACTTTACTTTAGCGGTTCTCAAACTATTGACTATTTTAACATTTAATGCAGTTTTTTAGAAAATAATGGCAACTCTTTGTCATACAATTAATTAATAACAATCATACATAAACACTAGTCCAACAAATGCTGAAAATGGCCACCGTTAACTTCTATGCAATAATACAGATTTTGTTCAAATCGACGTCGCACATTTCGTAGCATATCAGGAGTTATCTGTTGGCATTCAAATGTAATGCTTTCGCGCAATTCTTCTATTGAAGCTGGTTGGGTAGCATAGATTTTACTCTTTAGGTGACCCCACAGAAAAAAATCCAGAGGTCAGGCAACCGCACGGCCCATTAAACAGAGCCTCTTAGTCTAATCCAGCGACCAGGATAGTTCTATTACCTGTTGAGGGAGTGCAAAAACAATAGAGAATTACATAAAAACATCAAATGTTTAAACAACCCCCCATGAACAGCTAAACAATATCCTAACCGATCATAAAATTCATTTCTAACGTTACTAAGTTGATATTGGGAAATTTTATTACATTCTAACGAAATAGCGTTTTGTAACTGGTTTAGATTCTCAAATTTTACACTTTTATAAATGACACGTTTTAAATGACCCCACAAAAAGAAGTCATTCGGTGAAAGATCAGGTGACCTGGCTGGCCAAAGTATCCGGTACCGTGGACCAATAATATTGCCGTTAAAAGCATTTTTCAAACACTCTCTAACCATACGGGCATTATGGGCCGGGCAACCATCCATTTGGTACCAGATCATTTGATCTTCCTGAACAACTTCTTCCAAGGCGGGTCCAATTTGATTTTGAAATAAGTTCAAATAGGTTTCAGCTGTTAGGTTATAGTCCATAAAAAAGGGTCCAATGATATGGTGTCCGATAATTCCCACGAATACATTTGTTTTTTGGGGATATTGTGTCCGAGTATGAACAAAGCGATGTTCATTTTTTTGGCTCCAATACCGGCAATTCTGAACATTTGGTTCAGTTGTTGTTGAGGGTAAATGTACATTCATCGGTAAAACAAATATTAAAAAAAAAATTCCTATCATTATTTGCTCTTTCCATCATTTCAAAACAAAATGCCATTCTTCGCTCTTCATCTCCTTCCTGCAACTCTTGATGTTTTTAGAATTTATACGAATAATATTTGTGTTTTTTTTATGTGCCCAATACCGTTGTATGTTGTTTATTTACCTCTTGCCCAAGAACCCTCGTACTAACCATCTTGCTTTCCTCCACACTCAGTAGAATATTAAGATCTCTGTTCTCTCTTTCTTCGGCTCTATTTTCGATATCCTGAGTTGAACATTTACAATTATTTATTACGGTACCTTTGGACTCATTGACAACACGTTTAATAGTTGAAATGGACGGAATGGGCTTGGTGGGGAAATAAACTGAAAACTTTTCAGATACTGCTCTAAAACTGTTTCCCGCATAATGCCACTTAATTATGAATATTTTTTCGTCTATTGAATAATTCATACTTGTTTTCAAATATCGTCACTGATTTATCGACACTTTTCCTCACGTCAGTGACAATATTCACTTTACTGGTGCTCGTATGTTTTTACCTGAACTGAAAATTTGCTAATTTTGCAATTACATTACATTGAATAATTCAAGATTAGCTTATTAAAATTTTTTGAAACTTTGCACAAGGCTTTGCCAGATTAGTCTCTTCAAAAAGTTATTTTAAATTTTTTCTATATAATGTACAGGGAAGCCAATAATTGACCCCCTCAAAATTTACATGGGTTTTCCTATGTTCCGCTCGGCGACGCACCACCCGGTATATATAAATCTGTATTATTGCATGGCTTATAATGATGGCCATTTTGAGTATTTGTTGGACTAGTGTTTATGTATGATTGTTATAAATTAATAAGTCGATAAAGAATTGCGATTTTATACAGTTTTTCCATACACCCAACATTTAATACAGGTTTTCCAAAAAACTATATTAAATGTTAAAATAGTCAATAGTTTGAGAACCGCTGAAGTAAAATCCTTTAAATTAGGCGTAGCCGTAAAGAAAATCAAAAGACCTCTCAAACAAGGTATATAACTCGAGCCACTATTCCATTTAAAATTTTTGAGGTTAGTTCGACCCTGGCTAAGGGATGACAGATAGGGGTGGTATTATACTCTGAAAATGTTTCCTCGTGGTAATCTAAATTGACGGGTCTGAGCGTTTTCTTTTTAAAATCTTTACGAGCCCGACATAGCCGTTTCGTTCACGTTTACCCACCCTGTATATACAGCTCTCGTCAAAGAGAAATAAAAAAATAAATAAATATTAATTTCTTTTAATGTTAATCACCTTTAGATATGCCGTCTTAAACAGTTCTTAGCAATCAGAATACAAAAAATAAATTATGACATACGCGTGAGCTTCATCAAAGGGGCATAAAATAAACCCCAAGTTCAATTAATTTAAAAAAAAAATGTGTGTCTCAGTTTTGAACTCGTTACATTAGATTACACTTATTTTTTTGTGTTTATGGATGTTGTGTGTACTTATAATGACGTAGGTACATGTTTTAGAACAAGCTGTATAAAATATAAGACAATAGTGGTATATTCTAATGAAAATAGAAAAACCAAACAAATGTAATACAAAAATTGTTATTTACAGCTTAAGTTCTAGATGGGTTTCGAATTTCCATGCCTCTATTATGCCTAGGATCTATGATTCTACAGGCAGTAGACATTTAAAATAAAAAATGTTTATTTTTCTATCATTTTTTCTTTCCAAAATGAATCATTTATTTTCATTTATATATAAATAGTAAAAGCAATGCAGCAATAGTAAGAGCATTCTTATTCCATATTTGCAGCCATTCTAGGCCTAAACTGATCCTTTTTTGGCTTCCTACTTTTTCGTTTAGAATAATAAACTTTTGACTTTCCTTCTTTTCTTTTTCCCATTTCTTAAAAATAAACATAAAAAACCTAATAGTATAAAGAACAACGTGCAGAAAATTGGAACACCTTCGCAATAAAATACTTCTAAGTGAAATGCCAATCAACATTTCAATTTTGCATAATATTGAATTATTGCTGTTGACCAGTAGCCGATACCGTCGCTTGCACAGATCGGGCCGAACAAGCGTCGCGCGTTTCTTGATTTGATTCATGCTAGCCCGGCCGTGCGTTGTTGCCATATGATACTAAACTTATCGGCGGTTCAAGAAATTATAAGAAAAATGCCTGAATTTTGTATTTCCATTCTCAAAGGTTTATTATTATTTTTTTTGAAATGGTTATTTAATATAATGTTTCTAAAATTGATGTATCTAGAGACGTATGGAAAGGTTTTTTTATTTATCTTTTTGGTTTTTAAATAAAAAATCAAAATTTTAGAAATTTGAAAAACTGGCACCTATCAACTCTTGACAAAAATATGTACATTTCATTAGTGAAAACCGCATTAAAAAATATTGTAAAATAAAAAAGTTATCCAGGAAACAGAAATTTATGGGTGAATAATCCTCTTAAAATACCGTTATTTTTGTGAACCTTCATCGCCCTGTATCTCAGAAACAAAGCAACTCCCGACATACGTTCATAGGAACTTTTTTTCATAAAACGACCTAAGGATTCACCCTGTAAAGTTTCGTACCATAGTTAGGAAACACCCTGTATATTACATTATATATTACATATTATATTATTAGTGCGATTCTTTAATGTACTTGTTTTTAAATTGGCCTTAACTAAATTTTGAAAAATAGAAGAATCTTACTCATTTTATCCATTTTAAAGGTGTGATTCTACAAAATATATCGCAGCTTGCATTATATATATATATATATATATGCTTTATTTTTCAGGATGAGGACAGTGACATAAGATAATGTTTAAAACGCCGCCATTTGGTTTAATATTCGATTACGAATGTAACCTTGCAGAATGAATGCAGAATAGTTCGGCTACTCAAATAACGCGAACGCCACTGTTTCACTATTTTCGTTAGTTCTTACAGATGCCGGAAATGCAGAAAGCGGCGCGTCGGTAACAGGCCCGTTTTTAAGAATTTCTGGTAAGTCTTTCACACTGTTGTTCGATGTGGTAGTGGCGATTGCGGAAATTGTTAGTGAAATTCGGTTAACATAGTTTTGCAATCCGCATTCGTTCAGGTATTCATTCCGTTTTGAGAATTAATTCGTCTACTGGACGAGCACGTGTTAGTATATTGATGAGACAGATACAACTGTCTGAAGCACGATTGCTTTATGTTAATGCTTTCCGAGTTTCCAGACATGAGCGTTGCCGGACTTATGCCGATTTTTCGAGAGCGTTGCCTGACTTATGCCGACCCCTGCTTACTAGCGAAATCATGGTTCCGGAAGATTCGCTAACCTTCTACGCGTCTCCAGCAATGTCGACACCGCCCGTTTGCGTGACCGCGATGATTCTGAAATAACGAAGAGCAGCTGATATTCGTCGTTACCAGTATCGTTATAACATATAGCTTTTTCCAAACAATCAAATTTCAAATAAATCTCAAAAGCAAGCACGAAAAGTTAAATGATTTTTTAATTTTAATGATTTAAATGTATAGGTTTTTCAGGATACTCTGTAACGTTAAATCTTTTCATAATTTCATAAGTCAGATGGCTAACTGTTGCAACAATCATTTCATAATGTAAGGCAAAAATGGCCAAGCCGACCCCGGCTAGGTATACATCTGCCTAGCAGTCGTGTGGCCATGCGTTCGAGGATCGTTTGTAAGTGTCCGATTTAGTTTAGATAAAATTATGGAGGTTGTTCCGTTTGTAACTCGTTAATAATTGTGCTCAGCACAAGGTCAATAAAAAAAATTACTCAAAAATATTACCAAATATAACAATTACCAAAATTAAAGAAATCTAAGTATTACTCAAAACATGTTACTTAAACTAAGGCCAGTGAACGAAAATGAACTGATTTTGCATATTGCAAACTTAGTCAATAATCTTGGGCTACCAAAGGATCATAAACTAAAACTGAGGGATCATATTACACTTAAACTTAAAATTAGATACTTTGTTTTAAAAACTATTTATTCCTATACAGGGTCTTCCTATACAGGGTGTCCAGAAAAAGTAGACCAATCCGCCGGCGACATATAGGGTAGACCAAAATAATGCGACTTTTGTTATGCCATTTTTTAATTAGGCGCTCAGTATTCAATATACAGGGCGTCAAAATGAGAAATATAAAATGGTTTTTTTGAAGTAAGTCGACTGTTTCATAAGATATTTATATTAAAATTTGGCGTGAGGGGGCTTTTTGAAATAAAAAATTTAAAATGCGTTCATATCGTTGTATCATATGCGTTCATTCGGATAATTATATTTTTTACTAGAACTTTATTATACAGGGGTACAAAAAAGGTTTGGTATTTTTAATACATGCAATATACCGTAGGTAGCGCCCTCTGCAAGGTATAGCGAATCCGTGAATGGATTTCAATTTTTCGTTCCAAAAAAACCCCCTTACACCAAATTTGAATTTAATATCTTATGAAACACTCGACTTACTTCGAAAAAACGCTTTTGTATTTCTCATTTTGACCCTGTATATTGAATACCGAGCGCCTAAATAAAAAAATGGCATAACGAAAGTCGCATTATTTTGGTCCACCTTATATGTGGCCGGCGGATTGGTCTCCTTTTTCCGGACACCTGTAGTAAGCTATTAACGAATATTAAATAAAAAAATAATAAAACCTATATTTTAACTTCTAGGAAAACTAAAACTCTTAATTATTATAGTATTTTAGAAATCATGGATAAAGTCTCATGTACGTAAACAAACTATGGCACAATATATTGAGATGGTAAGGTATTTAAGAACATACATACCAAACAACGTCACTTGATAATTTCCTTGGTCACCATACATTTAAAGTATTAACTCTAAATTTTACACCTTCATAACTTTTAAATAGACCTTGAAATATATGGTAATAACATGTAAATTATGTAAAAAACATTACATTCTTCTGTAGTAAGAGCCCGCACGGGAATAAACTGTGCTATTTTTATGCCATTTTTAGATAACACTAACGTTATCAGTTTTCTTATCTTTACAGGTAAGTTTTATAGTCGTTTTGTTAATGTAATATGCGATTAAGATATTTTTTATTTGTTTACTATTTAATCAATAATAAAAATACTAATAACATAAACGTAAATAAATTATAACACAAGCACTATAGATGCCTCTTGTTTACCCGATGGCCTTAAATGAAACAAATACATTTTATATTATTTAAGTACACAGGGTGTCTGAGACAAAACAGTACACCCTGAAAATCCTAAAAAATAAATTGTTTAGCCGAAAAACGGCCGAACACGTCAAAGTTAATATTGAGGGAGGCATTTATTAACAGAAATTGCGTTTTTCGGGCGTCATCCCCTCATCCCCCAGAGCTCCTATGTAATTTTTTTTAAATGGGCATAGAGGTTTAGTGATACCTTGAATTAAACGTAATTTTATTCTCTACATGCCCTCTTTTTATTCTTTATTTTATCGATTGGTTCTCAAGGAATATGAATAAACGTGACTGACATTCTGCACAAGTTTAAATCTTGCAAATTTGTTGCCTGTATAAATTTTACTTTTTTTCATAGTTATTCAGGTGTTATCTTTAATCAAGAAAAAAAATACATTCCGCAAATTCACGAAATTTTCATAAAAACGTCAAAATATGCAGTAAATACCCACATGTTTCGACGCTTTTATTGGTTTAGTTATTTTTATTTTGGTATTGCCGTTTTGAGTGAACAATAACAAGAGTAGCACGAAGTATTTGTTTAACTTTTCTAGTGATAGTATTAATAACACTGGTCTATACGCTGTCAGAAAGAATCCAGTTAGTGAGTCTTTATTATCAACAAAATAAGTCTGCTAAATCATCCTTATGGATTTATGAGGAAATTTCAAGAAACAGAGTCAGTACAAAACAAAAAAAATCAAATTCAGCATCCAGTGAGAAATGAAGTGGTAGAAATTCTAGTCTTGGGTCATGTTGAGATGGAACTAAAAGTAATTGTTTGATGGAACTAAATGTATCCTTCGCAAAATTTTAAAATTACACAAATATGCCTACAAAATCTACTAAGCTAAATGAAGATGATTTTGATCATCGTGCACAATTATGTTAGTACTTTAGAGGTTAAATCGTGAGAGAAATTTGCTGTACAATGTTTTTTTCTCGGGCGAATGCTGCTTTTAATAACATGATGAAGTCAATAGACACAACTGTCGATATTGGAGCGACACTAATCCTCACTTATTTCGAGAAACACATACGCAGCGACCTCAAAAACTTAATGTATGGTCTGGTGTTCTGGCAGATCATATTGTTAAACCTTTTGTTATTAATTTAAATCCTAATGCTGAAAATTACTTGGAACTTCGACAGCACGCCATCAATCACAGAATAACTGAGTTACTTGAACAAGATGATAACCTTCTAGAAAATGAACTAATGTTGCTTCCTGGACGATGGATTGGCCGAAGAGATACTGTAGAATGACCTGTTAGATCTGCCGATCTTACTCCTTTGAATTTTTTATAATGGTCTCATCTAAAAGACAAAATCTTTGTCACAAAGCCTGATTTCTTTAAAGATTGTCAGTTATGTCAATGAAAGAATATCTGTTAACGCCCGAAATTTTCGCTAATTCGCGCAGACGTTTTGAACAACAAGTATTTTTGTATGCAGGTCAACGGAGATCATTTTCAACATTTAATAAAACAAGTTTACATAATTTTTATTTTTTTTGCATTTAAAATAAGGATAAATTTTTTATCCACATTCATTCATATTTCTTGATAAAGAATTTATTAAATCAATCGACCTCAACTCTCATTAAAAAAGATTTACATAGGGGCTCTGGGAGGTGAGGGAATGACGCCAGAAAACTGGCTTGTCTCGCACACCATGTAAGCATATAGGGTAGGTTGCTTATGCAATTTAAGGCCCAACGATTTTCTGAAAAATTTTTGGTTTAGTGGACAACTAATAAACTAAAATGGGTCGAACCCTTAGCACATAAAATTAACAGCTGTAAACGCAGTACAATGAAAACTCGCGTGGGCGGTATGACAATCAGGCTCGTCGTCGACTTTTTTTTGCTAAGGTACTTTTTTCTAATATTCTTGTTCCCGCGTAGATACCAGGACAATTGGAGAGAGGATAGTACAAGGAAGCAGAAAGGAAATACCGGAAAAAGAACGTAGAAATTAAGTTTGTCGAGCATAAAAATGTTACCAAATGAATGAATATAAAGCCTTATAAAATAAAATGGTGCGTGGGAGCAAACCAACGTCATTTTTAAACATTACAATGCGAAGACTTTCCAATATATCAATTTTCTACAAGAATATTTGGCAGTATTGGTATAAACTTGACATATATATTTTATATACTTGACGAAATTTTAAAAGGTTTAGGCAAAAGTCAGCAATTATTAACATAAGTCAATGATAAATTCTGATTTTCACTTAGAACTTCTTATAAGTGAATTTCCTATTGCCCAATGTATATGTTACTAATATAAAAGTATTAAAATTACAGTATTTTAATACTCACTAATACTTATACTTATAATATTTTTTTTATTTAGAAGGGTGACGAATCCGCATTGGATATGTAAAATTTAGAAGAGTGGGCTAACCCAATCCTATTAATAAGAAGCAGCTCATGTAATAAAATTGCCATGTACCTATAGAAAATTACCTAATATAAATAATATGAGATAGTGACACAAATTGTATAAAAAAATCGACAGCAAAATACCTGAAACAAAATAGGTCCTCTGACCTGAAACCTAGGAAAACAGCTCTCCAATCTGGAACGCTTTTTGTTGACTTCTTGTTGCGAAAAAGGTTCTATTCACAGGAAAAAGAGGCAACTGTTTTTGAAAACCAAATCGTTTTTTATATATAAAACCTTATCGGGTTTCAATCGCTGAATACAAAATACGTTTGCTGCAAACCCAAATCGGTGTCAGTTGACAACTACGGAACATCGCACAACTATATTCGATTCGGAAGATAATGATGCACGATTGCGAAACACACCGATGATCTTTTATACAGCAACAAAATGTACTATGTATAGAGTGTACACAATAATAATGAACAGGCATGCTTCCATTTCAGTTAAAAATTCATAGTTATCAAATATTATGTAACATTACCGCAGTTTTAAACTGAATGCAATTCCACTTTGGTGCATAGGTTGTAATTAGTTGCAAAAGGCAAAGACAGACTCAAGGTAAATCCAATGACTTTGCCGTTATGGCAGAAACATTTTGCAGCAAATAATTTTTCAACCTCAGAAAGTTCAACTGAGTCGCCCATGTGATCTCAGCTTCTCCGCTTATTATGAGGAGGGAGGGTAAATTTGTGCAAATTCATTCGATGCCAGCAAAATTTTGCAACAGTCATTGGCTTGCAGCAAACGATCTTTAGATTATTTGTTTATTATTCTAACACACGACAAAAGTTCAAGATCTCCGCAAATTATTAAATTTGGACCATTTAGTCGCGAATTCAAAAATTAATTACAAAAAACTGCTACCGATTTGGGCTTGTAGGGAACAGGTTTTGGCGAGGAAAACCTTATTGCTTTTTATCACTTACTCACCTCCCGGACGATTTGCTTTTTGCAACGATTGCAATTTTGCCAAATTAAAACTGAACGAGCGATTGATGGTAATTTCATATGTAATGTATGTTTTTGGGAAAAGTGCCGTTTCTTCTTAAATAGTTTAGTGAATCGCCTCTGGTGTCAGCTTAGTAGCTCTCGATTTTTCACGAAGCAGACACATACGGTACCCCCAAAAGTTGAAAGGACTGGTATGTTTGGGAATTGTATTGTAGGTGCTTTTTTCCTTCTCGCTAAATTTATTAAGAGTTGATACCTTAGGCCAATTAGTTTAGATTATATATATAGCTGCAGATGTGGTTATAGAAACCTGTAAGATAATTTTATTGTAAATTCAAAAGTTATTAGTTGAGTTACATTTAGTTGATATATGTCATGAGTAGTGTAGTTTGTTGAAGAAAAAAATCAATATTTGCAGCGAGAAAGTGAAAAAATATTGTTAAGAATACACAATTGACTTGCACAAAGCAGCAGTAACTAAATATGTGCAGAAATAATTAATTGACTCAAAAAGGTTCTCTATTATCTAAGTATCAAAAAGTTCTACAAAACTTTTATGGTGTTGTATTTTTAAACACAGATTTATCAGTTCTTTTTTTTAATGCAATGATGACAAAATAAACGAAATTTGTAGTATTTAATAATATTGTTCAGTCTGTCAATTGTCATCAAATGAAGCTTGTATTCATAATATGGTAAAAATTAGAGGAGGTTGAGCCATTCATGGTCCGAATGATAAGTCATTACAAACTCTTAAATCGAAACTAGATGTCACAGCAGGAAGAAGATACAGTATTAATGAGCCCCGCATATATGGAATATCTAGCTTAAAGAAACAGAAATAATGAACCCTAGATAAATAATTCATAATATTGTAACGCTAAACAATATTATGATTTTTTATCTTTCTGAAATAAAATTTGTTACTAGATCGAAGCAATAGAAGGTTACCAGTATTGGCATCGAGGTTTCGCCTCTACTGCATACATTTTCGCTGCAAAAAGGTTCTGGTTGTGTGGGATAAAGAAAGTTTATATAAACTGAATGACTTTACTCGTATTATTAAATGTTTTAAGCGCTGTGCCGGTTATATGGAAAAAGAGTGCAGAGAAAAAATATAATTTATCTCAAATGTAGTAATGATCATAATATGTGCTGTTATAAGCATAATAATAATAATTCTAACAAACAGAAAATGTCTAGAAAACTTCTCTTTCTCAAGATCTGACAATGCCTAATTATAGATATTAGACATTCCGAGACATGGCTAAAAAATGATATATCTTCTAACGTATTATTGTTGCCTAATTACTTACTGCTTAGAGATTATATAGATATATTACTTAGTACCTTAGACCCATACAGCTACAGCCAATTAATTAATGAAACCACTAGAAATTTAAATATATCATCATCTTCAGAAATTCGTAGCTCCGGTTTGGTAAGGTGATAATTTAAGATCATTTTTAGATGTGATTTTTATTATGATGAAAGTGTGCGATGATAAATGAGCCATTCAGCGGAAAAGTGGTCTAACTCCCTTAAAGTAGAAATTTAGAAAATTGATATTTTGCATCTGGATGAATTAAAAAATCACAGTAACATATTCCTTACTTTTTTGTACATATTTATAATAACCCTGTACTAAAATTTCATATGGTAAAAAATTTTTACTGATTGCGCCCATTAATTACATTTTTGCCGCTCAATGTCATTCTTCCAGTAAGTTTTTTTCAAAAACATAGCGGAAAAGTGGTATAACTTGGAGAGTTATATCACTTTTCCTCGTAAAAGTTAACCAAATTTCACAAAACTGATGAACCAAAGAAAAATAATAGCTGTAGTATGTTTACTATGATATCTATTACTGATAAAAGTGTTCAAAAAATATAGAGCTTGAAGAGCAAAACATTACTACTACTTATCTTACATACTAAACTTACAGGAAGGAGAGTAAGAACAAGTTATTAAACAAATCAATCTTCATCAGAATCGGATAATGGACCACTGTCAACAGCATCTTCTTTTGTCAGTAAGTCCAGGAAGAACTGATGCTGAATCGGGGGAATCCACTGAAGAAGTTCTATTATATCTTTTTTCTTAGCTACAGTAACTGATCTACACACTACGTACCATAACACTAAAAAAACCTGACTAAACAAGAAAAAGCGAGTTTAATAGGACCTGACGCGACATCGGAAAAGCGTGGTGCCTTGACTTATACCACTATTCCAGCGAACGAATCCATTATGTTGAGAGGAATAACGTTAGGAAGCTCTTATCTTAGCTAAGTTAAAATTTTGACTTATACCAGTTTTCGACTGAATATATTAGACCAGTAGAAACATAATTAATGATATAACTCAAAAATTAAAAAATACTGACATATACCACTTCTCCTCTGAGCGGCTCAAATAGTGTTGATATTATATATTATTGTTTATATAGTTATATTAACGAGTACGCGTAAAAAAGAATTATTCAAATCCGAAACGCATAGTTTCTCTTAATCTATCTCTAGAAATGCACTGTAAAATGTGTGTTACAATCTAATAAATACAAATAGGTGTAAGTACTTATATTATAGGTACTTACACCAATTTTTATTTTTAATATTCACTTTCTGTCAAGGGATAATAAAACAGATAGACTTCTTTATTTAGTTGAAAGATCTGCCCTTTCTTAAAGGATCTTCTGATCTTCTCCCGAACTCATGATGGCTCGTGCATTGTAAATCTTTATTTTTACGGCATGACAGGGATGTGGATTGCACACGAATTTTTTTTTATCTATTTCCGTGAAGCCCCGTTTTGGTTTCAAAAAAGTTTAAGATTTGAGCACGAGTTTTTAATTTAGTGTTCCGGTGAACTTTTTAATAGATAAAGTACCTTCTGAACTCGGGTTCACTTTGAGTATATCCGCCATACGATTATATTCCGACTGCATTTTATCATGTGCCTCATCAAAGCGACTGTTGTTTTCCTGCGTAAAGTTTTGTACATCTATAACCGTGGCCAATTCTTCTTTTTGTTGTATTGGCAAAGCTGACTGTGCTGAACTTTCATATTCTAAAGGGTTTGAATCCAATTCGGAATCCATATTTTTATCAAATTCTTTTGGTGCAGATTGTCCAACTGCATATTTTTTTGTCAACTTAATAAATAGTAGTGATTTCTTTTGCCTTAAAACACATGTGCTTGTAATC
The DNA here is from genome assembly GCF_022605725.1 of Anthonomus grandis grandis. Classification (NCBI taxonomy): domain Eukaryota; kingdom Metazoa; phylum Arthropoda; class Insecta; order Coleoptera; family Curculionidae; genus Anthonomus; species Anthonomus grandis. The sequence goes on along the minus strand of NC_065567.1, from coordinate 3,959,414 downwards.
AATTTGAGGCTTTGAACGTCTTAAATTAGCAAATTCTAACAATTTCCGTTTATAATAATTATCGAATAATCGAATACATCAACAATAAAGTCAACTAGCGCACAAGAATTAAAGGTTTTGCATCTTTGCAAAACTATATCTTTAAAAATTCTAATAGACGCTTCGGTGTAATTGTTAGTATTGTTACCCCTTGTAATTAGATCAGCTCTATATGAAAGACACCATTCTTCTTACGAAATTCATAGCGAGCTGCATTTGGAAATCGCCTTAAAGTTACCCAGTTTGTATTATTTAAGTAAGAAAAGTCTTGCAGCCAATTATCACATTTTTTGTCCACTGTGTCCGTTTTAAACAGTTTACACTGCACCAAACAAACGAATTCTTTACTGTTTCCATTTAATTGTAGTACGTGTATGTTTTCGCGCGAACTTCCTATCAAACTTTTCAATTGATCCACATTAATTTTTTGCTTATTACACCGATTCAATAAAATAAAATTTAGTGTTGTTTTTTTTTGGGGTTTGACGACCAAAGTAATTAGAAAAATACTAATTTTCCTATTGCCGACGTATCGATTAATTTAACACATCAGTTTTAATAACACGATTGTTTACATTTTCGTAGAACTAAACTAATAATAATTAATAAAACTAATTTAAACATAACCTCTAATAGCCTTATGTAAAACATGTGATAGCTAAACTAATTTCCTTAAACGTTTTTTGACTATAAGCGACGCTTGTCTGTATCGCACTGGCATTTATCTATTTGCTATATAATATGCAACGCAATATTAAGGCAAACAAAAGCCTGTGCGTTTCAGAACACATCATGTTCTGTACTGTACAATGGTTTGGCTTAATGTCGCACGCTATTAGTATAAACAAAACCCTGCGCGTTGTAGAATATGGTATGCTCTGTACTATACAAGGGATTGGCTTTACGCCACCGGGCATTATTATTTAAATATCATTTTACCTTATTAGAAGAAATCCAATTGATGAAAACAAAGAACCTTATACTACAAGAGGCATGCTTGAATTTTTTAACTATAAGTAGTATAAACCTAGATTTCATAAACTCTAATAAAATGTAAACTGAGGAAAAAGTACGTTTATTTGTTGTTTTTCTATAGATGAACTGTCAACGAACGGCAACGCTGCAACATGTTTGTTTACAAGTGTCGTAAATATTAGTGATTTTATAAGTGAAAAGTGATTAAAAAATTAATAAAAGAACAGTGACCAGAGCAATAAGTCATCATATTGTGTTTACAACTAAAGGTGACGAGTTACGTTCAAATAAACTCCCATAATTACAGTCACAACAGCTGCCTGCTGCTGGAAGTAGTGTGCGGGCAAGCCGCGACGTTGCCGGCTTGGAGCGCATATTATTCTTGAGTAAGTAGAAAAGTCAGAGGAGATGGCGGAAGACTGCGGAATTTGTAAAAAATTAGTAGGGGATAGTGAACAAGCTCTTTGCTGTGATGCATGTGAAAAATGGAGTCACAGAACTTGTTTAAACATGTCAAAAACTACATATAAGCGATTTGAAAAAAATCCTGATACCGAGTGGATATGCGAAAATTGTAAAAAAAAAAGCAAAATACTACGAAAAAAGATGATTACACAATCAGTGATATTATGGCAAAACTAAACGAAATGGACCAAAAATACAATAAATTATTCAAAAAATATGAGGAACAGATAATGATAAACGAAAAGCTTCAAGAGGAGATTCAGGACATTAAAAAGCAACTTAATAATACTGAACAACGAGAATTAAATAACAATATTATAATTCAAGGTATTCCTTACAAAGAAAATGAAGATTTAGATGCAATAGTTGACAAGTTGGAAACGAAACTAAAAATTATAAAAATACCAAATACCATACATAAAATATACAGGTTGGGAGTTCGTAAGGATAACAAAATATTACCAATAAGAGTAAATTTTCGCACTGAAGAGGACAAAAAGAGATGGATGACGGCAAAAAAACAAAAAACACTTACAACTGATGATATTGGAGGATATGGAGATAAATGTGAAACTATATATGTAAACCATGACTTAACAAAATATAATCTGGATCTTTTTCAAAAGGCAAGGCAATACAAACAAGATAATAACTACAAGTACTTGTGGATAAATAATGGTAAAATTCTTTTACGTAAGGATGATAATAGCAAGGTTGTATTGTTGGAAAGTCTTAAGGATCTAAAAAACTAAATAAACCTCTAAATAGTCTTAAAATAATTTATTACAATGTTCAAAGTTTACGAAATAAGTTTGACGAGTTTCAAGCTCACATGAAGAGTGTTTCTAGTGATATAGTGGTTCTTGTGGAAACGTGGCTGTACCCTAATGAGACACAGTTCTTTGATGTGAATGGATACAATGCAGTGCACTCCTGTAGAGAAACCAGGGGTGGTGGTGCAAGTATTTATATAAAGGAAAATTTGCAGTTTAATAAAATCGACTGTAGTAATTTAAGTGACCCCTATAACTGGATTTGTATAGAGTTAGGTAAACTACTAAAAATAAGTGCATTATATAGACCGCCGTGTCTTCCAGGTAATGAGTTATGAGTTCCTAAATAAGCTTGAATCTGTGATAACTAAACACAAAGTAAACCACATTATATTAGGCGATATGAATATTAATCTCTTAGAACAAGAATCTTTAAACACAAAAAATTATAAAAATTTGTTAGCGTTAAATAATTTTTGCATTGTCAATAAAATTAGTTTTGTGAATGCTACCCGAATATCACACACTAAAACTATAATAGATCATGTGATTTGCTCTACCAATAAAAAAAATGAATGTGATATTAAAGTTGAGGAAAATTCTCTATCCGATCATAGGTTAATTAGTTTAGAAGTAACAGAATCTATAACAAGGTTTAAACCAAAAATATATATTCAACATCCTATTCTAAATATACAGAAATATAAACAAAATATACAAAATAAAATTGCAAGTGTAAATATTGACTGTTTTCAAGACTTGATTAAGTTTATTTCAAATTGTAAACAAGAATCGACTACTATTAAAAATATTAAATGTCATAAAAGTAATGAATGGATTACACCCAGACCTATTAATCCTATTAAAAGAAAAAGAAAGACTCTATAAAAAACACAAAAAAATATCCAAATGATGACTTATTTAAAATTGAATTTATAAGACAGAAAAATTTTGTAAATAATAAAATAAAAGTATTAAAAAATCTTTATTTTAAGAATAAATGGGCTTAGGCTGGAAAAAATCCAAAAAAACAATGGAATCTAATAAATAAATTTATAAATAAGTCAGGCGAAAATATAAATATTAATCAAATCGAAATAAATGGAGTACTGATAAGTGATAGTAAAGGTATCGCAAATAGCTTAAATAAATATTTTACAGAGATAGGTACGACTATAGTCAGGGATGTACAGAACCAAACGGGGCACTTAAATAATATTCAAGAATTTTATGAAGTTGAGTGTGGTCATAATGCATTTTTAGAACCTACAGATCATAACGAATTAAATGGCATAATACCTAAACCTGAACAAAAATGCAGCACCAGGCCATGATAATATCGGAGTGCTTGATTTAATCAATATAAAAGATCATGTGATGTATATATTGGTAAAACTTGTAAATAGGGCTCTTGTTACTGGTGAATTTCCATCAGAACTAAAAATATCCAAAGTCTGGTCCAATATATAAATCAGGATCTAAAACTCAACAAACTAACTATAGACCAATTTCCATAATTAGTGTATTTTTCCAAAATTCTAGAAACAGTTATGAAAAAGCGAATAACATCATTTGTTGAAAAATATATCTCATATGATTGTTATCAGTATGGCTTTCTTAAAAATAGTAGTACTCTGAGTGCCACCGTTGATCTGCTCAACTATATCTCAACCAATCTGGACAATGGTAAAATTGTATTAGCAATTTTTGTAGATTTGAGAAAAGCCTTTGATGTAGTAAATCATACTATTTTATTAGATAAATTAGAAAAAATGGGGTTTAGGGGGGTTGTACTTGCCTTGATTAGGTCGTACCTATTAAACAGAAAGCAATATGTGCATCTAAACGAACAGAAAAGTGAAATTCTGACATGTAACTGTGGCGTACCCCAAGGATCTGTTCTGGGGGCCATTGCTATATGCACTATTTGTCCTTAGTTTGAGGTTAGCAGGTTTGGTTGCCCAGTATTTTACATTTGCAGATGACACTGCTCATTTGTATTCAGACAATGACTTAGATGTTTTAGTTAATCAGGCAAATAACGATCTATTTAAATATAGTCAATGGCTGCTCCAAAATAACTTAAAAATTAATTTAGATAAAACGAAGTACATATTGTTTAAACAAAAAAATAAAAAAATAAATCAAATAAATATATCTCTAAATAATGTTACACTAGAACAAGTAAGTAGTATAAAGTACTTGGGTCACATACTGGACGAAAAACTTGGCTGGAATCCTCATATTGAACATGTTTATGACAAACTTATACCTTTTATGGGAGCACTCTACCGCTGTAAGGATTTTCTCAGTATTTCAGCTAAGTATCAAATATATAATGCGTATATTTTGTCTGTACTAAGATATCTTATTCCGGTGTGGGGCACATGTCCAAATACTAACTTTCAAAAAATTAAAATCTTGCAAAATAAAATACTTAAAATCCTTTTCGATCTTGACTACTTTATGCACACGAATGATTTATATAAAAAGCTAAAAATATTGCCCATTGGAAAAATTTGCGAGTTGGAGCAGGCCAAATTAATTTTTAAGATTTTACATAGACTACAAAAGTCCAATCACACGATTGTATACTCAAATGACATACATTCATATGAATTAAGAAATAATAATGTTAGACTAAATAATGCGAGAACCAAGAGAAATCCTATTGATGAAGCTTCACAGGTATTTAATTCTTTGCCATCTGAAATTAAGCAGGAGACCTCTTACTACAGATTTATTAAGAAGCTCAAGATCATTGTTAGTCAATATGAGGATTGATTTTTGAATGTTTAGGTGTTATCAAAATTAATGTAATGGTTGTAAACAAAGCTACACGTGTTGCGGTTTAGTTATTAATGAAACTCTGGTACCAATGCTATAAATGCATTGTTTAAGATTTTATCATTTATATTAGCTTTTAAAATCTGTATTAATTTTTATATAAATTCGTGTATTAATTTTTATATAAAATTGTAATATCTTGTATGTAACTGATGGCTAATAAATGACGTTTTCAAAAAAAAAAAAAAAAAAAAAAAAAAGATTAACATTAATAAGGCTTTCCGTATTATTAAATATAAAAACAAAAATCAAGTTTAAACCTTAATTGGTTTAACAATAATTTAAGAGAGCTTTATTACACTAAGGTATACTTATTACAATAACTTGGAGAAAGCTAAATCTGAAGCATATGACTTACCTAAAGACTAAAAAATTACAGCCCAAAATTCATCTGGGATGTAGCTCGTACAAATTCCAATATTTTAAAAGGTAACAGAATTCAGTAAATTAATTTTCACCTGATGATTCCAATAATTTTTTCACGAATATAGCCTCTAAAATTACAAATAGTTTACCTCCTCAGGGCACTGCAGAAAATTATGTTAAAAAATACACAGCTAATCTACACTTCCCAAATTATTAATTCACATTTATCGAAATATCTATCATGGAGCTGTGTCACCTAATCAAATCATTAAAAAACAGAACCACTCGTGATTTTCACGGAATGATTACTAAGTTAATTAAACCGGAGTAATGTTAGCAACGGAATACCAGCAACGGCGGTTGCCGGCTCACGAGTCACGGCGCTTATGAAAATTGATAGTTTACTCAACACATGCAAAACTTTAGATGCATTATAACTTCCATTAGATGCATTTTCTCAACGCAAAAAAATCCTCTTTACTAATTTTGTTATGTCGGCACAATTTAAAAAATTATGTATAATTTAATCGGAAAAAAATTATTTAAAACTCGATATAAGTCGTTTAAAAAGCAAAAAAAACACCATTGTTATGGTCGCAATTTTAAGATTTTTTAGGGATGACAACTCAATATCTCTATTAACTTACTGGACATACCGTTTAAGAAAGTCGACCAATTTTAAAAAACTATAATTTTTTTACTATGATAAAAGAATAGACCAAATTCGGGATTTTCGACATTTGAAAGGTAAAAAAACACCGTTGCTAGGGGTGAAAAAATATGATTTTTTAAGGGATTATACTACAGTGTCTGTAGATACTTACTACAGATGCCTTTTGAAAAAGCCGACGTATTTTAAAAACTAGAATTATTTTACTATGATAAAAGAAGAGTCCAAATTCGGTACATTCGACAATTGGAGGGTAAAAAAACACCGTTGTTAGGGTTAAAAAGTTAAGATTTTTTAAGAATGATAATACAGTATCAATAGATACTTACTATGTATGTCGTTTGAAAAAGCCGATGTATTTTAAAAAACTAGAATTTTTTTAGTATGATAAAAGAATAGACCAAATTCGATATTTTCGACAATTGGAGGGTAAAAAAATACCGTTGCTAGGGGTGAAAAATTAGGATTTTTTAAAGAATGATAATATAGCATCTATAGATACTTACTATATATGTCGTTTGAAAAAGCCGATGTATTTTAAAAAACTAGAATTTTTTACTATGATAAAAGAATAAACGAAATTTGGTATTTTCGACATTTGAAGGGTAAAAAAATACCGTTGCTAGGGGTGAAAAATTGAAATTTTTTTAAGAATGATAATACAATATCTATAGATACTTACTATGTATGTCTTTTGAAAAAGCCGACGTATTTTAAAAAACTAGAATTTTTTTAGTGTGATAAAAGAATAAACCAAAATTGGTATTTTCGGCATTTGAAGGGTAAAAAAACACCGTTGCTACGGGTGAAAAATTAAGATTTTTTTAAGAATGATACTACAGTATCTATAGATACTTACTATGTATGTCTTTTAAAAAAGCCGACGTATTTTAAAAAACTAGAATTTTTTTAGTATGATAAAAGAATAAACCAAATTCGGTATTTTCGACATTTAAAGGGTAAAAAAATACCGTTTAAATTTAATTTAATTAAATATAATTAGGAAAATTTTCATAATGTGTGCACAACAAGTCTGAATAGGAATAACTGGACTATTGACATATTTATTATATATATAATTAAACCAAAAATCATTAAACTTATTTTGTTAAATAATAAAAATACCGCATGAATTTATGCTAAAGAAAAATCAGTTAAAACCGTATAAAAAATTGGCCATTTTCCGCTATATTTATCAAAAAAAAAATGTACATTTATTGAGTCAGTTTGAATTGTTATATAATCACGCTGGGATCAAATCATTTTAAAAACTGGAGATACCCATTCATTTCTCTCTTTAGTGAGACATATCCTCACACCACAATTAATTGTTTATATTACATTATAAAATGCTTAGCTTAGGACTATTTTTATATTTAAGAAATCGCTTCTAATATATCGTCAACATTAATATTGTGTCAAAGCCTCGGCTAATACCGTTGCTGTTCATATTTTTGTTCACCTAGATTTAAGGCCCTTTTGTATCAATAAATGTTTTTTAAAAAACCATTCGTCGATTTCTGAATTTAACTAGCGAAGCCTACTCTTACTCCTACCATATAATACAAAATTCTGTTTTCAAAAAAAATCGGTTTGCTATCTGAAACATGGACAATACTATACCAGTGGCATCTAAATGTAAATTGACCTTTCTATTATTGGATTTCCGAATAGAGGATATTAAGAAGTCATTTTGTTTTTTGCTGAAAATATATACAGTAAGATGTTTGCCAGTAAACTGAATATACTCCAGATGATGGTACCCATTAAACATCAAAGCGATTATCAGATTTGCGATCAAGTTGTGATAAAAATTCCCCCGTAATTTTTTATAGACCCCATCACTTTCATTTGCCTGCAAATTTCTTGTCAAATAGAAAATATTATTAGGTTTTAAAATATTTTTCACTTTTATTTATAAAGAAGTCCTATCCCTAAAATTAGTCCCTAATAAAGTTCTTTCAGTTCCTTACTTGCCTAGTCAAATAATCAGCATGTTTAAAATTAAAATTAGAACTAAACACATTAGAAATATAATTTGAGCATTTTTTAAAATGCGTCGGCTTTTTCAAAAAACATACATAGTAAGTATCTATATATAGATATTTTATCATCATTCTTAAAAAAATCTCAATTTTTCAACCCTAGCACCGGTATTTTTTACCCTTCAAATGTCGAAAATCCCGAATTTGGTCTATTCTTTTATCATAGTAAAAAAATTATAGTTTTTTAAAATTGGTCGACTTTCTTAAACGGTATATTCAGTAAGTTAGTAGAGATATTGAGTTGTCATCCCTAAAAAAATCTTAAAATTGCGACCATAACAACGGTGTTTTTTTTGCTTTTTAAACGACTTATATCGAGTTTAAAATAATTTTTTTCCAATTAAATTTTACATAATTTTTTTAATTGTGCCGACATAACAAAATTAGTAAAGAGGAATTTTTTGCGTTGAGAAAATGCATCTAATGGAAGTTATAATGCATCTAAAGTTTTGCATGTGTTGAGTAAACTATCAATTTTCATAAGCGCCGCTTCGACATCACGCGCGACTCGTGAGCCGGCAACCGCCGTTGCTGGTATTCCGCTGCTAACATTAGTCCGGTGTTAATTAAGCATATTGTTAATATTATTATATACCCATTAGTAAAACCTAATTTGTATATAAGTGACTCCATTTTTTCCACTATTTATAAAAAAGACCCTCGCAATGACTTGACAAAAAAATAGACCTATAGTGCGTATTTTCTCAAAAATCTTTGAAAAAGCCCTAGAATCTAGAGTTACACTTTCTTTGAGTCCAATGGTTGTTCTTTGGTAATAAACAGTTTTGTTTCAGAAGTGCTAAATCAACAACAATGTCAATATCACTTTAAAGAAATCGTAAATGATGATTTCAAAAAAATCACTGGAAATGTTATAATTTCTCGAGCTCTAGCATTAAATTAATAGCATCCTCTAAATCAACAACAATGTCAATATTGACGAAAAACAAAGTCACGGTCTCACAACATGTAATAAAACGGGCTACACGTGTTTCGCTCTAATTAGAGCATCATCAGGTCTAAAATAAAAATATTACTTAAACCAAAACTAAAAACTTACATAAAACAATAAAAAACCTTTAGAAGCCATCCACACACTTCATAGTACATAAATAAACAATAATTTTAAGGTTATAATTGTACCAAGCAAAAAATTAAAAATTAAAAAGTGGAACGCAACAACATAGACTCAACGAGAATCGAACCCGGTACAACAAGGTTAGAAGTATAAGTGTAAAACCTATCGGCTATACGGACATAATGCTATGACAGCTTAACACGTTAGCCAATGTAAATTGAAGAAAGTGACTACAAGGAAAATGTTAAACGATACTCAGCTAAATTAAATTGTTAAAAATAAAATTAGGTTCAAAAGTAAACACTCATTCACACACACTAGAACAGGACTTTTTTTAGCTTTTGTAATTTCCATTTTCTCCAGAAGGTCAAGCTTCTTACCTTTAGGGCATTCATGAAGCATTTCAGCTCCCACCCCTGGAGAAAAATTATGAGTAGAGGCCAGCAAATGGTTCGCAAACGCTAATTTGGTATCACTGACACTGGTATTTTTAAATTTTTCAAAAAGCGCTACGTGTTCTTTAATGCGTGTAGAGTTTTTTCGTCCAGACTGGCCAATGTATTGCCGTTGCAATCGTCACATTTTAAAGAGTAAACTCCCGATTTAGAAAGGATGTTTGCTTTGTCCACTGTACTGACCAATTGGTTCTTTAAATTATTGACTGTCTTAAACGCCATTTTTACATTTAGGGATTTAAAGAATCTTACTAAATTTACGGAGATAGAACCAAAAAAGGTCAAGGATCTAAAGGAACTTATTGAGTCGTTATTATCAACAATATTGTAGGTCAATTTATATTTATTTAAAAATTTGTAATACATTTTGTCTATTAAATGAAGGGGAAATCCGTTGTAGAGAGCAATATATTTTATAATATTCAATTCTTTAGCGAAAGCTTCTTTTGACAAGGGGATATTAAACAATCTATAGAAAAATGAATTAAAGGAGGCAAATTGATATGAGTGGAGAGAATTTGAAGGGTACTGAATTACATTATCGGTAGTAGTGGGCTTACGATATATTTCAAAAATAAGTTTAATATTGCATTTCTGAACTAGAAGGTCAAGAAACGACAAACAACCATCTTTTTCTTCTTCGATTGTGAATGAAATGTTAGGGCGTAAGGAATTTACGAAACTAAGAAAATTTGGTAGGTCTTTTTTCCTGCCATTCCAGATTATAAAAATGTCATTCACATACCTCTTATATACCGTGAGGCAATCTCTAAACCTACCCTCAACTATTTTTCTCTCTAGATGACTCATGAAAATCTCGCTTAGTAGAGGGGAAAGACAAGACCTGCCTTTATTGTCAAACTGGAAAAAATGTTGGTTGATCACTATATCGAGTAAGTCTAAAAGAACCTCAATGACTATACGACTAAGAGATGTTTTTAATAGGAGAGTTCTCACTAACTCTAAACAATCTTTGGGAGGGATGCTGGGAAAAAGATTTTTTACATCTAAGGAAATAAGTTTAGATGCATGAGGGATAATAAGATTTTTCAAACTGTTGGTTAGATCAACAGAATTCTTAGTCGAATAAATACTTTTAAAGTTGGTCACCTCCCTGAGAACGTTATTCAACCAAGAGGAAAGATTTGGGGAGTTAACAAAGGAAACCACTGGTCTTATGGGAAAATTGGTCTTATGGATTTTGGGGAGACCATAAAGGATCGGAGTTCTAGGATTCATAGGATACAGTTTTTTTTTAGTGTTAAAGAAATCGAGAGTTAAGCTACATCTGTCCAATGTGTGCTTAACTTTCGTAAAATACGAATTGGTGGGGTCTCTATTAACTGTAATTAAATCCCCCGAGTCCAGAAAATCCAATATCTTTTGAATTCGAGTTTGATTTCGAAATTGAGTCAGTCTTGTTTAGAATGACTAAGCGTGTGTGCAATATCAAATCGTTACTCTTTATTTTATTTTTTAGAGAAATTAGATGCTTTTTATTGATGTTATTGTTTATGCTGTTCGAGCCACATCTAGAATTTCAAAAGTTTATTATTTTAGCGCGTAAGACGTTCTGTTATTTCTTGTATCAGTCGTCTGCAAAACACTCTCAGCTTCCACAGCTAAAGTCTCTCGTATTTGTGAGTCCACCTTATTATAAAGATTTAACTTAAGGTTAAGGTTTAGTATACTTTCTTCGTCAGAGATAAAAAGAACATCAGACAAATTTAAAAATATTTTATGGAACTGAAAATGACAATGGCCTAATTTTATTTGATATTCCCTTAAGTTATTAGACCTAACGGTGGCTTTAAGACGGTTCAACTTATTGTTTAATTTGTTAAAGTTAGTGAGAACTCTCCTATTAAAAACATCTCTTAGTCGTATATTCATTGAGGGTCTTTTAGACTCACTCGATATAGTGCTCAACCAAAATTTTTTCCAGTTTGACAATAAATTTTTCAGGCAGGTTTCAGGTTTGGCTATGGGTTCTTGTGTTTCCCCTCTACTAAGCGAGATTTTCATGAGTCACCTAGAGAGAGAAATAGTTGAGGGTAGGTTTAGAGAGGTATGTGGATGACATTTTTATAATCTGGACAGGCAGGGAGGAAGACCTACCAAATTTTCTTAGTTTCGTAAATTCCTTACACCCTAACATTTCATTCACAATCGAAGAAGAAAAAGATGGTTGTTTGTCTTTTCTTGACCTTCTAGTTAAGAAATGCAACAATAAACTTATTTTTGAAATATATCGTAAGCCCACTACTACCGATAATGTAATTCAATACTTTTCAAATTCTCCCTACTCATATAAATTTGCCTTCTTTAATTCATTTTTTTATAGATTGTTTAATATCCCCTTGTCAAAAGAAGCTTTCGCTAAAGAATTGAATATTATAAAACATATTGCTCTCAACAACAGATTTCCCCTTCATTTAATAGACAAAATTTATTACAAATTTTTAAATAAATATAAATTGACCTACAATATTGTTGATAATAACGACTCAATAAGTTCCTTTAGATCCTTGACCTTTTTTGGTTCTATCTCCGTAAATTTAGTAAGATTCTTTAAATCCCTAAATGTAAAAATCGCGTTTAAGACAGTCAATAATTTAAAGAACCAATTGGTCAGTACAGTGGACAAAGCAAACATCCTTTCTAAATCGGGAGTTTACTCTTTAAAGTGTGACGATTGCAACGCAGTATACATTGGCCAGTCTGGAAGAAAAATCTCTACACGCATTAAAGAACACGTAGCGCTTTTTGAAAAATTTAAAAATACCAGTGTCAGTGATACCAAATCAGCGTTTGCGAACCATTTGCTGGCTTCTACTCATAATTTTTCTCCTATCTCTATTTCTCCTATTCTATCTAATAGAATCCTATCTCTCTGGCAGATCTCAAGTGGTTAATTTGAACGGCTTAGAATCTGATTCTACATAATTATGATTTGGTGTCCTCCAAGGATCAGTGCGGGGATCTGATTCTCTTTGCCGCCGATACAATCTTAATAAAAAAGGCTTATGCAATCCATTTGCACATGAGTCTAGAGGAAACATAATCGAAGGTTTCCGATTGGCTTTATTCTACTATATTTTTAAATATAAATGCTGATAAGAATCAACAATAATTGTTCACCTCTACACGTAACTTCGATTTGGCTAATGTTGATAATGCACCAGTTATCTTTCTTGGGATAAAAATTGATTATATATTTTTTTTAAATTGATTTTTACTATAAAAGTGGCGTAATACCCAACAAAATAATTAACTCATAAAAATTGATTCCAAATTTCTATGGAATGCACATCTTGATTACATATGGCCTGGAATCTGGAGTTTTTGCACTTCGGGCTTCATGCAGAATGTGTTTCCTGCTGTTGCACAGTCTACCCACTTTACGTGTGGCCATTTAGGAATCTTTTAGGATATTCTACTTTAGGGGCATGTAACTAATGTAGCCCGTATTTTCTGCCTTCAGAGAAAGACCATCAGGATCCTCGAAAACATGGACTATATAGGGTAGAGTGTAGAATGGATTTCTCAAGACTGATTATTTTAACTGCGCCTTATTTGTACATCTGCTATTGTTTATTGCACATCCGGATAAATTTTAATAACTATGAAACTAGGAAGATGTACATTTACATTTAACTAGAAATAGTACTAATATTCATACCGAATTTCATTGAATTTATCGCATAAAAACAGGGGTATCTTTTTATGGCCAAATGTTTTATAATAGGTTGCTACTCCAAATTACAATATTGCCTCTCAATAAGTTTAAAGTGTTAATAAAATATCTAAGAGTTTTTTTAGTATTGATGAATATAGCAATAACTTTACTGATCTTACAAATTATGCACATTAGATTTAAGCTTGTCATTTTGTGGCAATGATGTGGTCTCGTATCGCCACGGTGAACCCTTCTGTTTCATGAAACAGGTGTGCTTTAGCTAGCTATAGGTACATGGGTTTTCTGTCCTCTTCTACCTTGGTGTTTCGGCATAGTGACTCTTTCTATCGTGCTTTTGGTGTTTTTTATTACACGCATAAATGTTATTTTTAATATTTAGTTCCTTTATGTCTGTGTTTGCTTTCTTGGTAATTCCAAAAAAGTACGTTAAAAGTGGTATTGCGTTTGTAGTGATATACTGTATTTAAGTTTAACATAAAACTATATTTCCATAAAATAACCATAAAGAGGACAAATAAAATCGGTACAAAAACGCGATAATATAAATTTCAATCGGACACTGTTAATCTGCTGCTGGTCGGCGTGCAAGACGGCGTGCCATGGGTCCGCGTGGGGATGAGGCACAACGGCGCGGTTGCCAGCCTTTGTAATTAGTATTGGCGGAAACAGCGTTATTTATGGCTTTTACTAGATTTTTAGACATTAGTTTTCTTTTTAGAATGTTTTTTAGTAGGTTCTTGTTTTTTTTTGTGTCTTTATTTCTTTACGCTCTAAACAATACTTGAATAAAAAATAATTTTGTTTATGTCTACTATCTAGGAAAAGCGTACTCTTTTAATTTCGGATAAACTGCAGTTGAATATGTCACATTGATCCTGAACAGAATTAAAAGTGCCACATGCTCTACGCATTGGAGAATATTTACAAATATTCGTTCTAGGTCTAGATAGGTAAAATGTGTCAGAATTTCTAGATGATATGCGGGGCACATGAAGATTTACATGTCGTAATAAGTCTGGCGAATCAATTTTATTATTAAGAAGTTTAAATAAAAATTTCAGATCAGCAGATTTTCGCCTTTCCTCAAGACTACTAAAGGAGTACCTTTCTAGTAGGCGTTGATGTGAAAAACCAATTTCTGGGTACACCCCGTCACATTTCTATGAAAGGAACTTTAAGAATTTACACTGAACATTTTCTAGTTCATGTATATGATTCATATAAAATGGTGACCACACAGAAGAAGCATATTCCAGTATTGATCTCACATAAGAAAAATACAAAATTTTAAGACTAAAGATATTATTAAAGCTATGTGCGTTCCTAATGACAAAACCCAGCATTCTGTAGCTCCGATTAACAATGTCCTGAATGTGTGGCTGAAAGGAAAGAGTGCTGTCGAATGTCACCCCCAAATCCTTGAACTCCGTTGATCTCGGGACAGTCTCACTGTCCATAGTATAGTCATACATAAGGTTTTTCTTCAAAGAGTAAGAAACAACTTTACACTTGGCAGCATTAAGAGGAAGATTATTATTTTTGCACCATGCATTGAGGAGATTAATATTATTTTACAATTCCATACAATCTAAGATACTATTGATGCCATAATACAATTTTGTATCATCCGCATATAACAAACTATTTACAGTGAACTGTTCCGATATACTATTAATAAATGTGTTGAAGAAGAGCGGCCCCAATATGGAGCCCTGTGGAACTCCAGACGTTGCAACTATCTGAGCCGAACTACGGCCACAACATTCCACGTGCTGAAGACGACCCGTAAGATAAGAGCTAAAAAAGTGTATTAGGTGAGAAGAAAAACCGTAGTTTTGGTCAAGATTATTTAGAAGAATACCATGATCCAGACGGTCAAAAGCCTTCGAGAAGTCTGTATAAATAACGTCAACCTGTGACCTGGCATTTATTGACTCAGATATATGTTCTGTAAGACAAACTAAGTTTGTGGTGGTAGATCTACCTTTCATAAATCCATGTTGACGATGAAATATAAGACCCCTCATTGAAGGAAATAAGGGTGAATAAGGAACACGTTCAAAACATTTAGAAAAGTTGTTGATTATTGTAATTGGCCGATAGTTCTCGATGAGATTTTTATCAGTTTTTTTGTGTACTGGAATTATCTTTGATGACTTCCAGAGGTTCGGGAAACATTCTTGTTTTAGAGCCAGATTAAAAAGAACTGTTAACGGTTTAGCAAAAATACAAGCACAATCATATAAGATAAAAGCTGGTATTTTATCAGGGCCAACTATTGATTTTGGCTTGATAGTCTTTAAGGCCAGTAAAACATCATTTTCAGTGAAATCAGACAAAATTATGGACTGTACATAAGGCTTTTGAGTTATATCAACATTATTTTGCGGCGATTCACTAGTAGTGTAAGAACTCTGGAAGTAATCGGCAAATGCATTGGCAATACCCTGAGGGCTACTCAACAGCTCTCTTCTCTGATCAAACATAGATTGTGGTAACGAGCTATTTTCTTTTGAGTTCTGAATTAACTTCCAAAAATTATGAGGTTTTAATTTTAACTCATCTTCAAGCCCTCTACAATATTGCTTATAAGACAGATCAATATCTCTTTTAATCTTAGAACGTAATTCTTTAAATCTGGCTAAATTTTGAAGATGACCAAAACGTTTAAATTTTTTCCACTTGTTATGTTTTTCTTTTAGGGATTTCATTATCTCTGCGGTAAACCATGGCGGATAGGTTCGTGTTCGTTTTACAGTTTTTGGAACAAGCTCATTAAGACAGGAATAAATTTTTTGATAAAAGAGCAGGGCATTATTGACATCCCCAGCGACTCCCAAATCACTCCAATCAATTCCGAGAAAGCTATCATATAAAACTCTAAGATCAGCTCTCTTAAAATTATAGAAAATATTTTCTACTTTACAAGTATTACACTTCTTGCTCTTGACGTCATTAATTCTTATGAGTAAAGATGGATGAACTGCTTCCTCCTCCACCAAAGAATCAGAGCAACCCTCCACTGTGCAAAGCTCAGAATCAGACGAGATGACAAGATCCAATATCCTACCTTGAGAATTTCTAATAGAATCAATTTGATGCCAGTCGAAAAATTCCAAGAGGTGAATAAACTGACTTAGTCTACTGGATGAGGCAGAATTAACTGAATAAGAAGTAAACTCGGGAATATTAAAGTCACCCAAAACAAGTACTCTTTGATTATATAAATAGGTTAAAGTAGATAAATATTCAAAAATATCTTCATATACCTGGGAGTTGAGTCCGGGCGGTATATATAATAAAATAATAAACAAGATAGAAAACCCAAGAATCAACTTAGTTCCTACAATCTCGACCATATTGTATTTTATTATAATCCTAGTATTTGTATGTGTCACGCTCTTGCATTCCTTCTTTAATTTCGAGAGTTGAGTCTCCAATTGAAGTATTTAAAACATTTGATTTTTTTGTTATTAATTTATTGACGTTTTGCCTTTTGAGATTTACAAATCTCTTCATGCATACTTCGCCACTTTATAAAACTCAAAAAACTTATTTGAAGTTGCGAATGAAAAACAATCCCAACAAATCATATCATTTTACAAAGCTAAGTTCTTACTAAAGTCACTATGGCAGCCCATTTTTATAAAAAAAAGTGATGTGACTACCTCAGATCTTGCCAATTGCTCTGAGACATAAATATTGAATAATCTTGAAAATTAACGGGTAAATTTCGAATGCCTAAAAAGAAAAATAGTTCTTTGCCTCCCAGTATTTTAATTTTATCTTTTAAAGCTCATAAACGACCATCAAGAATACATACCGGCCAGAGAAAGTCAGCACTTCCAAGCCGTCTAAGATGTTTTAAATGTCAATCTTTTGGACGTACATCGGTTCGTTGCCAAAATATCTCAATGCGATCACCCAAAACCTAGTATTTCACCGTATTCACCCCCCTCCCTTTGGCGCTAATTATAAACAAAACCACTCTCCAAGACATAAGGGATGTATAGTATAGAAGCAAGAATTTGAAATTCAAAAACTAAGACTAATTAAAAAATTCTCATTTCTTGGAGCAATTAGAAAATTTAAAGCCAAAATCCATCATTTATAAATACCTTAAGTTTGTCACCAAAAATCACAAATGATGTATATTCGGGAGAAGATTAACACTAGACTAAAACTACTTAAGTGGCCTTATATACTAAAGATGAAACCAAGAAACCGAAAAATGCAATGAAGCGTTAACAAATCTTAAAAACTAACTAAACTATACAATTGACTATAAGGGATTGAACCTTTATCCCTGTTAAGAATGTCTTCTGGTTCTAGAATATTGGTAAGCTTTATATGCATCTAATTTTCTCTTGTTATTAACTGGATTAAGTAATTTTAAGTTGTCTATCCCTATAAGATGACCAGTATTTAAAACATGTTCAGCTAAACTTGACTTTTCAACTCTTCCATATTTCACATGAGCTACATTTTCTTTAAAGATTACATTAATTGATCTTCTTGTTTGCCCTATGTACTTCTTAATCCAAAAGTTACAATTAATTTCATAGATAACGGACTTTCTAATGGTCTTTATTTTATCTTTTGGACTTCCTAAAATATTTTGTAACTTGGCCGAGTCAATTGAACTTTGATAAACAATTCTTAGACCGAAGTCTAAGTCTTTAAAAGCTTATCAAAGCCTCTTGTCAAGGTAGGACTGCAACGAAAGTTTGCATATTTTCATCTTTTTGAAATGTGGTAGAGTTTTTAAGATTTACTTTAAACCTATGTCTTCTAATCAGCTTATCGATAAACCTATTATCATAACGATTGACCCTCCATCACCAAGGAGAAATGAAGAAAATCCATTAAGCATCTTTCAGCATCCGGGTAAGACGGAATTCTTATTCCTATTATTTCTAATCTCTCAAATGAATTTCTGGAAGGTTTTTAAACTTTATTTGGAAGAAAAATATTGATAAGCTAGGAAAAGCTAAAAACCAGATAGATAACTACAGACCTACAGCAATGATAAATCATATATGTAAAATACTAGAAAGAGTGGTTAACAGTCGTCTTACCTAGTTTTCTGAAGCAAAGGACATGTTGACGCAAAATTAGCAAGGTTTTCATTAAAAAGTCTACAATAAACCACCTGGCCGGTTTTGAAGTAGATATTTGACTCCTCGATTTGCTCCGCTGTCAAAATTGTTTTTCAAGTAGTTTTAAACTAAAACGGAATCCCGCAGGACTTGCCGACGTTCTTAGCACAACCCTATTC